>NC_141686.1:249024716-250224716 GCF_964263255.1 Lissotriton vulgaris | reverse complement strand
TAGGATGCTTGAGTCTGGTCAAGGAAAGACATGGATTGGTAGTTCAGCCTGGAATGTTCCCATGAGGCACAGGATCAAGGCTGAGGTGGTGTGGAGTGGAAAAAGATGATGGATTTAAGCCCAGATTTCTGAATTATGGCCTGAATGTATGACATTGTTCTGCATTCTGTTCATCAACTGTTGTTTTATTCATTCCTCCCTTCATGCCATGTCTCATATCGTGTGCTGGGGGTGTGGGCGCGCGTTGTGTCAAATATTTCATTGTTTTTTCTTCCCAGGTTCTGGATATTCCAGCTCTGGGTGTTCACCCTGCTCCCTTTAAATACACCTGCACTCCATAATCAAAAGCCAATCTTACTCCTTAAAATACCCCAACACCCTTAAACACTAACCCATCTTAACCCTATAAATATACCCTGTACCATAAAACCCAAACCTATACCTAAATCCTAAAAATAACCCTGTACCCACAAAATCAAACCTACCCCTGAACCCTAAAATACCCCTGTACCCCAAAACCCAAACCTAGCCCTGAACCCTTCAAATACCCCTGTACACCAAAACCCAAACCTACCCCTGAAACCTAAAAATACCCCTGCACCCCAAAAACCCAAACCTAGCCCTGAACCATAAAAATAACCCTGTACCCCAAAACCCAAACCTACCCCTGAACCCTAAAATACCCTTGTACCCCAAACCCCAAACCTAGCCCTGAACCCTAAAAATACCCCTGTACCCCAAAACCCAAACCTAGCCCATGAACCCTTAAAATACCCGTGTACCCCAAAACCCAAAACTACCCCTGAACCCTAAAAATACCACTATACCCCAAAACCCAAACCTAGCCCTGAACCCTAAAAATATGCCTTTACCCCCAAACCCATACCTATCCCTAAACGCTAAAACTACCCCTGTACCCCATAACCCAAAACTATATCTGAACCCTTAAAATACCCAAACACACCAAAACCTATACCTCAGTACCCCAAAACATATACCCCTATATCTATACTTACCTTATCCAAACATTAAAAATAAACATGCTTTTACCATTCATGCATTTACTACGAATTTCGTTGTAAATGTATGCGTGGTAAAAGCATATAAAATGTAATGCCATGCGTTATAATGGCATTGCGGAGTGATGGTACTTTCCTAATGAAAGTATGCGGAGTGATGGTCTGCGGAACGAAAGTTGCGGAATATGGGTGTTTACCCTCCCCCGGTATGTACATTGGTGGCACGGTGGCCCACATCTCCAGCAACATACTCATATTTTTTCACCACCGATTTGAAAAATGCACAGGTCTCTCTCATTGATGGCCAGCACCGACATACACTTTTAGACACACCTCCGACCACAAGTTCTAGAATTGCGAAATTTAGAGCTCGGGAGCTGCATTCGAATCTCGGCATCAGGTCAAAATCCTGTGATTCCAGGCAAATTGCTTTGTCTCCCAGTGCCTACCACAATTTAATGTGTTCTTCTCTAACGTAAATTGTGCTCATATCATGTTGTCGAGTTCGCGCTATATAATATTGCAAGGAAAAATAAAGTAAGGAAACTCGAGTTCACACACTACCGAATGCGCACTCTTAAGTGCATCAGCAGTGCACTGTGAATCGGAGCGTTTCACAGGCCTGTCACAGATAAGAAATGCTATCAAAACGAAATCCTACAAAACAATATACTACTGGCCGGTAGCGATTCATACCCGGACAACGTCGGGACAGGCTGCTAGTACTAATATAATAAAGAGAGAGCCCAAACCTTTGAGGTGGGTAATCTCAGGAACCACAGCGCCAATCACAACACCCAATACAGCGTTGGAAAGGGCAGTTGCAGCAGAAGGAAATAGGCTATGCAGACGCCCACCATATACATTTAAAAAGTTAAAGAACCGTGACAGCAAAGTAGTCCCTTGTGGGCGTGTCTGCGTTGTGCTGTGGGGGCGTGACACATGCTGGGGGCATGTGGTATGTTCCACCCTTTGGGCTGGTCTGTTCCCATGAGGCACAGGGTCAAGGCTGATTTGCATATGGCCATGTCTGAACTGGGGTGGTGTGGAGTGCAAAACAACGATGAATTTAGGGCCAGATCTCTGTACTGGGGTGAATGTATGACATTGTTCTGCATTCTGTCCATCAACTGTTGTTTTTGCATTTGTCACCCCGAGTGGGATGGGTATGCTCAGACGTGAGTGCCATGCTCTCCACGCCACTAGAGTCAAGCTATCCTGATTCAAAACGGTTGATAGCTAGTAATTGGTCCTAGCATGTGTGAGTCAGATCCAGGAAAGACATGGCTTAGTAGTTCAAAGGGTCTGGAATGTTTCTCTTAGAACCAGGTCTATGGTTGAGGAGGTGTGGAGTACTAAAATGCTGGATTTTGGTCCAGATCTCTGTATTGGGGTGAACATATGAGATTGTTCTGCATTCTGTCCATCATCTGTTGTTTATACAATCTGCACTTCATGCCGTGTCTCATATACCGTGCTGGGGGTGTGGGCGGCTGCGGGGCGCGCGTCGTGTCAAATATTTCATTGTTTTTTCTTCCCAGGTTCTGCACATTCCAGCTCCGGGTGTTCACCCTGCTCCCTTTAAATACCTCTGCACCCCATAATCAAAACCCACCCGTACTCATTTAAATACCCCAACACCCTTAAACACTAGCCCATCTTAACCCTATAAATATACCCTGTACCCCAAAACCCAAACTTATACCTAAATCCTAAAAATACCCCTGTACCTCAAAAACCAAACCTACCCCTGAACCCAAAAATACCTCTGTACCCCAAAACCCAAACCTAGCCCGAACCCTTAAAATACCCCTGTACCCCAAAATCCAAACCTACCCCTGAACCCTAAAAATACATCTGCACCCCAAAACCCAAACCTAGCCCTGAACCATAAAAATAACAATGTACTCCAAAACGCAAACCTACCCCTGAACCCTAAAATACCCCTGTACCCCAAAACCCAAACCTAGCCCTGAACCCTAAAAATACCCCTGTACCCCAAAACTAAAACCTAGCCCTGAACCCTTAAAATACCCCTGTACACCAAAGCCCAAAACTACCCCTGAACCTTAAAAATACCCCTATACCCCAAAACCCAAACCTAGCCCTGAACCCTAAAAATACGCCTGTACCCCAAAACCCATACCTATCCCTAAACGCTAAAACTACTCCTGTACCCCATAACTCAAAACTATATCTGAACCCTTAAAATACCCAAACACCCCAAAACATATACCTCAGTACCCCAAAACATATACCCCTATACGTATACTTACCTTATCCGAACATTTAAAAAAAACATGCTTTTACCATTCATGCATTTACAACGTATTTCATTGTAAATGCATGCGTGGTAAAAGCATATAACATGTAATGCCATGCGTTATAATGGCCTTGCGGAGTCATGGTACTTTCATAATGAAAGTATGCGGAGTGATGGTCTGCGGAAAGAAAGTTGCAGAATAATGGGTGTTTACCCTCCCCCGGTAAGTACATTGGTGGCACGGCGGCCCACATCTCCAGCAACATACTCATATTTTTTCAATACTGATTTGAAAAATGCACAGGTCTCTCTCATTGATGGCCAGCACCGACATACACTTTTAGAAACACCTCCCGCCACAAGTTCTAAAATTGCGAACTTTAGAGCTGGGGAGCTACGTTTGAATCTCGGCATCAGGTCAACATCCTGTGATTCCAGGCAAATTGCTTTGTCTCCCCGTGCCTACCACAAATTAATGTGTTCTTCTGTAATGTAAATTGTGCTCATGCCATGTTGTCGAGTTTGCGCTATATAATATTGCAAGGAAAATAAAGTAGGGAATCTCGAGTTCACACACTACTGAACGCGCACTCTTAAGTGCATCAGCAGTGCACTGTGAATCGGAGCGTTTCACAGGCCTGTCACAGATAAGAAATGCTCTCAAAACGAAGTCCTACAAAACAATATACTACTGGCCGACAGCAATTCATACCCGGACAACGTCGGGACGGGCTGCTAGTTACATATATAAACAAGTTCAGCTTAAAATTAAAAACAAAGAAGTCATGAACGAATAGATAACAAGGGCAGATATTTCATTGAATCACAGGTCAAACAGAGAAAAAAACTTTGAAAAATCTTTTTTACAAACAACACCCTACACTTTCTGTGGCCTACTGATGTTTTCGCCACTGCTAATATCTGGATCCAAAGGTCTTTGGTTAATACAGAAGTGACACCAACAATAACATTTATATATGTATATCAATTGTTCACTGGACCCTACTTGGATTCTATATATGGAAAAATGTGTCGACCCGTTTCGGTGCAGAAAACATATGATACTGTAGCACCTTCTTCAGGACTTCCGTATTTGGGGTCCCCGGCTTCAGTAAATAGTGCTTAACACCCTCTACAATAGGTGTAGGGCAAAGCACCCGTGTGGATGTTTTTTTGGAGTCTCCGATCCTGACTTCTAATCTGCGATATAGTTCATCCTTTTCACACTTATTGTATTCAAGGATGTGTAGCCTCTTCTATCTTTTCCAGATCTTTTGACCACATATGTGGGTATCTACATCGACAGAGAACAATATTTAGATTGTATCCCCCCTCTTCTTAGTAGTTAGAAGGATCTATTTGTATAGTCGGTTAGGGTTAGTTTTTTATTGTTGCCTTACCTTAAAATTTTATAAAACCTTTCTTGAACGGGCATATATCTGTATAACTCCGTCGGTGAACTGGATATGTTCTCTTACTTTCGGGAATCACGTCTCTGCCTCGTTCTTTCACCTCAACCAGTTTTGGACTGAAACAATTAATCACCAAACCCACCCACCAAGCCGGCCACACCTTGGACGGCATTTTTACGAATAATGATAATATAAGAGTGACGTCGGTCTTACCAGTCGATGTAAAGCAAAACACAGAATATAATATCATCAGGGAGAGAACGATAAGTGAAAGTCACAACAATCAATTAAAAAGTACAAAATTTTGTTTATTAATAAGTATATATACTCAGAATAAAAACATGAAATTATTTCGACATGTAGTAAAATAAAATCTGTGACCTCTACTAAGGTCTCAACACAGTATCACATTACACATAACATCATTAGTTCTTAATTCCTAAAACAGTGGCGGACCACACTAGTCCTCTTCTCGACGCGCGTTTCGGCGTTTTTCACTGGAACGCCTTCTTCAGGAGCCACAAAAACAAGCTAAGTAGGTAGCTGTTTGTATGGGCTGCACCAGGCAGCAGCTGATGGTATAGCGTTTTTTTCTTTTTTTATTCGAAGGGATGTTTAAAAATGAATAGAAATGAGTAAAATCTATAGAGATCAGATGGCCAGGAACAGCATACAGTATGTCTGCTCACTCCACGTTGTTATATTGTTTCGATAGTTAAGAAAATGCATTCGGCGTGTTTTAAATAGCCAGGGCTTGCAGTCGATATATCTGCTCCCTTCGTACTAGCACGCAACACGATATTCAAAGGGAATTTTGACTGTTCAAAGAACCTTGAACCTCTGCGGAATTAATCGTATCCTCGGTGTTGTATTGCCAAGCGATCATTAGGATGTGCTCTGCTTGTGCATCAACCCGCGGGCGTCACGGATGATAATTCCAGTGGCGTCCCGCAGCCGTTGGAAAGATCTCCTTTTTCCATGATTATAGGGTGCAGGGGTATTTAAAGTAGGGGTGGGTGGAATTGGCGCGAACTTGGTACAATAAATCCGCAATATTTAGTTCCGTCAGATTTCCAATTTTTAAAACAAACACCTCATATATTCAAGGTAAAATAACAAGTATTTCTACATGCTAAAATGCATATACAGCCTGATTCATGAAGTGAAATTGCGCCCGCAATCGCTGCGAAAACGCAAATGCGGGCGCAATTTCCGTAATCGGCATTCAACAACATAATAGCGAATTCGCAAACACATATTTGCGAATTCGCTAATATAATCGCAGAATCCCTGCCGCTGAGCATTAGCGAATCGGAAATAGCGACACACCACGGAATCTGCGAAAATAATAGCGAATTCGCAATAGAAAATCGCAATCGGCATTCAAGAAAAATCGCAATTTGCGAAAATCCCAAAAATCGCTATTTGCACGGCGCAAAATAAGGACAACTCAAAGCAGGTGGTAACCATGAAAGGCATAGAATTTTTTTTTCAAAAAACCGTTGTCCTATCACCAACAGGGCCAGGCCTGACCAATCACACATAAGGACATTCAGCAGCAGCATTAGGCTTTCCACAATGCCTGGGATGTACATGGTGGTGAGGCGGCGAAGGCTACAGCGAGCAGCACGGAGGAGACGCATGAGGCAGGCAAGGATTTACCGGCTTCGGGTCACCTTGCTGGGCCAAACCAGAGAACAGATTCATGCTAAATACAGGCTGAATGGGGAAATGATCACCTGGCTGATACAAGAACTCGACCCCATCATGCAGCACCCAACAAGGCGAAACAATTCTGTGCCCACACATGTGCAGGTATTGAGTAGCCTGAACCTCCTGGCCTCCGGAAGCTTCCAGGGGGTAGTAGCGGCCGCTGGGGGAATATCCCAGCCCACCATGTCACGCTGCCTCAACAGTTTTGTAGACGCCATGCTCACCCAGCTACACCGTCACATCAAATTCCCCGCCAGCCAACAGGAATTGGACATGACAAAGCTACAATTCTACAATGTAGCCCATTTTCCACATGTGCTCGGATGTATAGACTGTACCCACGTCGCCGTCTGCCCACCAGCTGGCATGGAGTATATGTTCCGCAACAGAAAGTGCTACCACTCCCTCAACATCCAGATGGTCTGCAATGCCAAGACATACATCACTGACATTGTCTCACGGTACCCAGGGAGTACCCATGACTCCTTCATTTTCCGGCACAGCGCACTCCACACACGGCTGGTCAGGGGAGAGTTTGGGGAAGGACACCTACTTGGTAAGTACACTTTGATTGAAATGTCACATTGCAAAGATGTAACAGCGCAGCACAGGCAATCACCATCTGCTCCTCTCATTCAGGTGACAGTGGCTACGCCCTCTGTGAATACCTCCTGACCCCATACCTCAACACTGCTACACCCCAGCAACGGCGCTACAATATTGCTCACATACGGACAAGAAATTGCATAGAAAGGACATTTGGCCTGCTCAAGAGCAGGTTCCGCATACTGCACAAGACAGGTGGGGCCATGTATTACAGTCCTGCAAAGTGCTGCCGCATAGTGGCTGTCTGCGCAATACTACATAACATTGCAACCAAGCGCCGGATACCTGTTGACATCTCTGGCAGTGAATCTGAGGGGGACAACCGGCCACCTGCACATGCGCGCCATGCACAAGGGGAGACCCCAGCAGAAGGGCACAGACGTCGCAACCACATCACAGTGAACAGTTTCTAGTACAACCACTGCCATCACCCCACTAATCAACAATGCATGCAAAATGTAATAATGACACAACGCTAATGTGTGTAGGAAAATAAATGTATTTGTTCAATTCACAAAAGTAAATATAAGGGTCTGTGCCAAAGGTCAAAATAAAAGTACATGTTCAATTCACAAAAGTAAATGTAAGGGTCTGTGCCAAAGGTCAAAATAAAAGTACATGTTCAATTCACAAAAGTAAATGTAAGGGTCTGTGCCAAAGGTCAAAATAAAAGTACATGTTCTATTCACAAAAGTAAATGTAAGGGTCTGTGCCAAATTAGTCCCACAAACAGTATTACGACATACTGCTGTGCTTGCCAGGCTTGACCTCAGCCTGTGCCAGTGTTGATTACAGTTCTCTAGGTGTGCCTAGAGCGTGCCCCTCCACAACGCCTCTGAGGGCCTTCCTCCTCCGGGGCGTCAGGCAATGGGGGGGTCCTGGTGCTGCGGGTGGGTAGTGGGGCCTGTGAGGCTGATTGCGAGCTCAGGCTGGACGCCCCCTCACTCGCATCATCACCCCCCACAACAGATGGAATTGGTGGAGGGTGAAGAGCCACGACAGCCGTGGTGAGGGTCTCCAGCACCCTCGTCATGTCCACACTGCACTGGATAACAGTGTGCTGCTGTGTGAGACAGCGCCGCGCCAATAGGGATGTGGCATTTGCCGACACATAGCTTGCCCTGCTGTAGGTGCCAAGCTGGGTCAACAGTTGGCGGTGGTGCCGGCGTTGGCCACCGTACATTCTATTCATGGCACGGGTGTTGGCCTCCACGGCTGCAGCAATGCGGGCCATTCCATTGCCCACACCGGCCAGGTCGGCCCTCATGCCTTCAATCTGGGTAGCAACACATGCCACGTTGCGGCCAATGTTGCATAGTTGGAGGTGAATTGCCCCCTGCTGCCGTGCCTGGCGCTGGTGTATGTGCAGCATCCGTCGCTCGATGCTGAGCTGCGCCTGTCCGTCACCATTGGCCCGCCTGGTAGCAGCTGCGGAGCGCTGGCGTGACCTGCCACGCCTGCCCTGCTGGCCGGATTGTGAGGCTGGGGGCTGACTGGACAGTGGCGCAGCCCCGGATGTTGAGGTGCCAGCTGCTGGGGGTGAGGACACCGGTGTTGCAGGTGTGCTCGTCGCTGGGGGTGTGCCTGCTGGTGTGGCTGTGGCAGTCGCTGCGGGGGCCACAGGAGTGACTGACCTGGCTGCAGCTCTGGGAGGAGCAGCGGTGGCAGGGAGCACAATGGGGGCTGCGATGGCAGCAGATGAGGGCGCTGCAGCAGTTGCAGGTGGGACGCTGCTGGTGGTAGTTGCTGGTGGTACAGTTGATGCGGTAGGGGCTGGTGCCTGGGTAGATGTTGGCAACTCCAGGACGCTGTCGTCGATCACCAGCCTGTCACTGTCACTGGTATCTCCACCTGTGGGGGTAAGTGGAGGACCATTAGTTGTATGCATCTGGCAGACGTGCAGTTGCTACATGCATGCTGGGTGACATTCCCTGAATGGCAGTGGCTTTGTGTGCATTGAGACCTGACTACATCTTCCACAATGGCTGCATTGTGGTACTACTACATTGTGGCCAGACTACATCTCCCACAATGCTTCAGGAAAATCCTTGATGTGCAACAATTACATGCCTATGGGACATTGGGGGGGCCTATTTGGTCATGGACATCCATAGGGGGCAGGGTCGCAGTCGCATGCCACTTACCTTGGGTGTCTTGTGTGGGGGCGGATGAGTCCAGTGCAGTGAAACCCACAACGGCCTCCCTCTCGAGGGTGTTTTCGACCTGGTCCTCAAGGGCGGTGTTCGGTGGTACCGTCGGACCTCCTCCTCCTGTGCCCGAGGACTCCCCAAGGCGCGCCGCCACCTTCTCCTTGGCACGGCCTCGGAGGTCGTACCACCGCTTCTTAAGTTCTTCCAGGGACCTGGCCGCCACTCCCACCGAGTTTACTGCAGAGGCTATCCCCTGCCAAATGCGCCTCTTCTCCATTTCTGGGACCCTCCTGGAATTGGCACCGAACAGTTGGTCGTGGTTAGCCACCACTCCCTCGATGAGGTGCTCCAGCTCCTGCTCGCTGAATTTGAGCTTTCGCTTCCTCCCAGCCGAGCTGCTGGTCCCTGGTGCAGCTTCCTCAGCCATGGTATGGGTTGTGGCTCTGTGGATCACTCTGCTAGCCAAGATGTGCAGCAGCTCTTCTCTCTGCTCCCTGTCTCTCTGCCTCAATCTGCAGAATGGTGCTCGGAACCGGCAGCTTCCTGGTTGTGATGTCATCACTGGGCTCGAAATGCGACTTCCCGTTTTCCCGATCTCGCGAGTTTGCGATCTCGCAAATAGCGATATCGCTAATAGCGATATCGCTATTTGCGAGATCGCAGTCCAGCCGCGGGTAGGCCGAAATAGCGATTAATCTGCGATTAATCGCAATTTCGATCGGATCGCTATCGGATTTTGCGATCGCGTGCGATTCGCTTTTTTTTATCGCAATTCTTCATGAATTCGGATTTGCGATTTCTGAATAGCGATTCGCTATTTTTCGCTATTTCAGAATCGCAAATGCCGATTTTCATGAATATGGCGGATAGTCATTTCACAAAAGTGAAATTAGCTTCCAGCAAACAGTGAGAGAGGTGATGATTTTGAGATCAAGCCCCTGCAAACCATTATGGGACGAGATTAGTAGTGGGAAGTGAATATTATATTATCCAAATAATTCTACAAAGAGCTGCAGTTCACCTCGTTCTCCCCAGTTTGTCCCCAAGAGGCAAATGCAATAGCATTTAAAATATTATACAGCAAGCTGCAGTTCACCTCATGGTCCCTAGATGTCCCTGATGAGGCAAATGCAATAGAATTTAAAATATTACACATCAAGCTGCAGTTCACCTCATGTCCCTAGATGTCCCTGATGATGCAAATGCAATAGCATTTAAAATATTATATACTAGCAGCCCGTCCCGACGTTGTCTGGGTATGAATTGCTGCCGGCCAGTATTATATTGTTTCGTAGGATTTCATTTTGATAGCATTTCTTATCTGTGACAGGCCTGTGAAACGCTCCTGTTCACAGTGCACTGCTGATGCTCTTAAGAGTGCACGTTCAGTAGTGTGTGAACTTGAGTTTCCCTACTTTATTTTCCTTGCAATATTATATAGCGCGAACTCGACAACATGGCATGAGCCCAATTTACATTACAGAAGAACACATTCATTTGTGGTAGGCACGGGGAGACAAAGCGATTTGCCTGGGACCACAGGATGTTGAGCTGATGCCGAGATTCTAACGTAGCTCCCCATCTCTAAAGTTCGTAATTCTAGAACTTGTGGTGGGAGGTGTGTCTAAAAGTGTATGTCGGTGCTGGGCATCAATGAGAGAGACCTGCGCATTTTTCCAATTGGTGGTGAAAAAATATGAGTATGTTGCTGGAGATGTGGGCTGCCGTGCCACCAATGTAGTTACGGGGGAGGGTAAACACCCATTATTCCGCAAATTTCTTTCCGCATACCATCACTCTGCATACTTTCATTACGAAAGTACCATGACTCCGCAATGCCATTAGAACGCATGGCATTACATTTTATATGCTTTTACCACGCATACATTTACAACGAAATTAGTTGTAAATGCACGAATGGTAAAAGCATGTTTTTTAAAAATGTTTGGATAAGGCAAGTATGGGTATAGGGGTATATGTTTTGGGGTGTTTGGGTATTTTAATAGTTCAGATATAGTTTTGGGTTATGGGGCACAGGGGTATTTTTAGGGTTCAGGGCTAGGTTTGGGTTTTGGGGTATAGGGGTATTTTTAGGGTTCAGGGGTAGGTTTGGATTTTGGGGTACAGGGGTATTTTAAGGGTTCAGGGCTAGGTTTGGGTTTTGGGATACAAGGGTATTTTTAGGGTTCATGGCTAGGTTTGGGTTTTGGGATACAGGGGTATTTTAGGGTTCTGGGCTAGGTTTGGGTTTTGGGGTACAGGGGTATTTTTAGGGTTCAGGGGTAGGTTTGGGTTTTGGGGTACAGGGGTATTTTAAGGGTTATGGGCTAGGTTTGGGTTTTGGGGTACAGGGGTATTTTCTGGTTCAGGGGTAGGTTTGGGTTTTGGGGTACAGGGGTATTTATAGGGTTCAGGGGTATGTTTGGGTTTTGAGGTACAGGGGCATTTATAGGCTTCAGGGATAGGTTTGGGTTACATAGTACATTTATAGGGTTAAGATGGGTTACAGCCTGATTCATCAAGCATAATTGCGCTCGCAAAGGGCCAGATTCGGAGAATCTGGCCCTTTGCAAGTGCAATTTTTGCTTTTGGGATTCATCATCCCAAAAGCAAAAGTCTCTATTTAAGAACTCGCAAATTTGCGAGGAATACCATTTAAGGAATCTCAATTAGAGATTCCTTAAATGCTATTCTTGATACATTTAAAAATTGCGATTTTGCAATTTTGGGGCGCTATTTACCGCGAGGTCAAACCTCGTGGTAAATAGCGAAAACTTAGAAAAATGCTTTTAAAAGCATTGGACATGTGTGTGTGTAACATCTGTGTAATTTAACATTTCAGGGGTTTTAGAGGGTTTCCTTTGGACACCCCTGCACCCTTGAAATCGCAATCTCATTTGCGATTAGGTAATTGCTAATCGCAAATAAGGAATAACTCCCCATGCATTCCTATGGGCCGCCTTTAGGCCCATAGGAATGCATGGGGAGTTATTTCTTATTTGCGATTAGCAATTAGCTAATCGCAAATAAGGAATCAGTAGGACTCACAAAAAATATTGCGAATCCTACAAGAATCCCGTTTTGCGAGTCTGGAATAGCGATTCCTTATGAATCGCTATTTCAGGCTCGCAAAATTTCACATTGATGAATCTGGCCGTTAGTGTTTAAGGGTGTTGGGGTATTTTATAGAGTAAGGGTGGGTTATGATTATGGGTGCAGGGGTATTTAAAGTAGGGGTGGGCGGAATTGGCGCGAACTTGGTACAATAAATCCGCAATATTTCGTTCCGTCAGATTTCCAATTATTAAAACAGAAACCTCATATATTCAAGGTAAAATAACAAGTTTTTCTACATGCTAAAATGCATATAGTCATTTCCCAAAAGTGAAATTAGCTTCCAGCAAGCAGTGAGAGAGGTGATGATTTTGAGATCAAGCCCCTGCAAACCGTTATGGGACGAGATTAGCAGTCGGAAGTGAATATTATAGTATCCAAATAATTCTACAAAGAGCTGCAGTTCACCTCGTTCTCCCCAGTTGTCCCCAAGAGGCAAATGCAATAGCATTTAACATATTATACATCATGCTGCAGTTCACCCTATGGTCCCTAGATGTCCCTGAAGAGGCAAATGCAATAGCATTTAAAATATTACACATCAAGCTGCAGTTCACCTCATGTCCCTCGATGTCCCTGATGATGCAAATGCAATAGCATTTAAAATATTATATATCAAGCTGCAGTTCACCTCGCCGTCCCTAGATGTCCCTGATGAGGCAAATGCAATAGCATTTAAAATATTATACATCAAGCTGCAGTTCACCTCGTCGTCCCAAGATGTCCCTGATGAGTAAAATTCAAAAACGTTGAAACCCTTTCATGAATGCTAAAAATTATGCTAAGCTTATCCCATAATGCTTTGCAGGACCTTTTAGTTGTATTTTTGCCCATACCTGTGCTTGGGGTGGTTCTAAGAGAATGGGACCTCCACTGAATTACTATTTAAAGGGAGCAGGAATGTATAGAACCTGGGAAGAAAAAACAACACTCGTGACGGAATGCCCCCAGTGATTGTCACGCCCCCAGCACACACCCTCAGCACAATGCAGACACGCCCACAAGGGACTACTTTGCTGATACGGTTCTTTTACATTTTAAATGTATATGGTGGGCGTCTGCATAGCATATGTCCTTCTGCTGCAACTGCCCTTTCCAACGCTGTATTGGGTGTTGTGATTGGGGCTGTGGTTCCCGAGTTTACCTGGCCAAAAGGTGCAAGTTCTCTCTTTATAATAGTACTAGCAGCCCGTCCCGACGTTGTCCGGGTATGAATTGCTGCCGGCCAGTAGTATATTGTTTCGTAGGATTTCGTTTTGATAGCATTTCTTATCTGTGACAGGCCTGTGAAACGCTCCGATTCACAGTGCACTGCTGATGCACTTCAGAGTGCGCTTTCAGTAGTGTGTGAACTCGAGTTTCCCTACTTTATTTTCCTTGCAATATTATATAGCGTGAACTCGACAACATGGCATGAGCACAATTTATTACAGAAGAACACATTGATTTGCGGTAGGCACGGGGAGACAAAGCGATTTGCCTGGAATCACAGGATGTTGAGCTGATGCCGAGATTCTAACGTAGCTCCCCATCTATAAAGTTCGCAATTCTAGAACTTGTGGTGGGAGGTGTGTCTAAAAGTGTATGTCGGAGATGGGCATCAATGAGAGAGACCTGTGCATTTTTCCAATTGGTGGTGAAAAAAAATGAGTATGTTGCTGGAGATGTGGGCCGCCGTGCCACCAATGTACTTACGGCGGAGGGTAAACACCCATTATTCCGCGAATTTCTTTCCGCATACCATCACTCTGCATACTTTCATTACGAAAGTACCATGACTCCGCAATGCCATTATAACGCATGGCATTACATTTTATATGCTTTTACCACGCATACATTTACAAAGAAATTCGTTGTAAATGCATAGATGGTAAAAGCATGTTTTTTTAAAATGTTTGGATAAGGCAAGTATGGGTATAGGGGTATATGTTTTCGGGTACTGAGGTATATGTTTTGGGGGGTTTGGGTATTTTAATGGTTCAGATATAGTTTTGGGTTATGGGGTACAGGGGTATTTTTAGGGTTCAGGGCTAGATTTGGGTTTTGAGGTATAGGGGTATTTTTAGGGTTCAGGGGTAGGTTTGGGTTTTGAGGTACAGGGGTATTTTAAGGGTTCAGAGCTAGGTTTGGGTTTTGGGGTACAGGGGTATTTATAGGGTTCCGGGCTAGGTTTGGGTTTTGGGATACAGGGGTATTTTAGGGTTCTGGGCTAGGTTTGGGTTTTGGGGTATGGGGGTATTTTTAGCGTTCAGGGGTAGGTTTGGGTTTTGGGGTACAGGGGTATTTTAAGGGTTATGGGCTAGGTTTGGGTTTTGGGGTACAGGGGTATTTTAGGGTTCAGGGGTGGGTTTGGGGTTTGGGGTACAGGGGTATTTTTAGGGTTCAGGGGTATGTTTGGGTTTTGAGGTACAGGGTATTTATAGGGTTCAGGGCTAGGTTTTGGTTTTGGGGTACAGGGGTATTTATAGGGTTCAGGGCTAGGTTTTGGTTTTGGGGTACAGGGGTATTTTTAGGGTTTAGGGATAGGTTGGGTTTTTGGGAACAGGGTAGGTTTATAGGGTTAAGATGGGTTAGTGTTTAAGGGTGTAGGGGTATTTTATAAAGTAAGGGTGGGTTATGATTATCAGGTGCAGGGGTATTTAAAGTAGGGGTGGGCGGAATTGGCGCGAACTTGGTACAATAAATCCGCAATATTTCGTTCCGTCAGATTTCCAATTATTAAAACAGAAACCTCATATATTTAAGGTAAAATAACAAGTATTTCTACATGCTAAAATGCATATAGTGATTTCACAAAAGTGAAATTAGCTTCCAGCAAGCAGTGAGAGAGGTGATGAATTTGAGATCAAGCCCCTGCAAACCATTGTGGGAAGTGAATAATATAGTATCCAAATAATTCTACAAAGAGCTGCAGTTCACCTCGTTCTCCCCTGTTGTCCCCAAGAGGCAAATACAATAGCATTTAAAATATTATATATCAAGCTGCAGTTCACCTCGCCGTCCCTAGATGTCCCTGATGAGGCAAATGCAATAGCATTTAAAATATTATACATCAAGCTGCAGTTCACCTCGTCATCCCAAGATGTCCCTGATGAGTAAAATTCAAAAACGTTGAAACCCTTTCATGAATGCTAAAAATTATGCTAAGCTTATCCCATAATGCTTTGCAGGGCCTTTTAGTTGTATTTTTGCCCATAACTGTGCTTGGGGTGGTTCTAAGAGAATGGGACCTCCACTGAATTACTATTTAAAGGGAGCAGGAATGTATAGAACCTGGGAAGAAAAAACAACACTCGTGACGGAATGCCCCCAGCGATTGTCACGCCCCCAGCACACACCCACAGCACAATGCAAACACGCCCACAAGGGACTACTTTGCTGGCACGGTTCTTTTACATTTTAAATGTATATGGTGGGCGTCTGCATAGCCTATGTCCTTCTGCTGCAACTGCCCTTTCCAACGCTGTATTGGGTGTTGTGATTGGTGCTGTGGTTCCCGAGTTTACCTGGCCAAAAGGTGCAAGTTCTCTCTTTATAATAGTAGTATAGACTAGCAGCCCGTCCCGACGTTGTCCGGGTATGAATTGCTGCCGGCCAGTAGTATATTGTTTCGTAGGATTTCGTTTTGATAGCATTTCTTATCTGTGACAGGCCTGTGAAACGCTCCGATTCACAGTGCACTGCTGATGCACTTCAGAGTGCGCGTTCAGTAGTGTGTGAACTCGAGTTTCCCTACTTTATTTTCCTTGCAATATTTGGATTTGCGATTTCTGAATAGCGATTCGCTATTTTTCGCTATTTCAGAATCGCAAATGCCGATTTTCATGAATATGGCGGATAGTCATTTCACAAAAGTGAAATTAGCTTCCAGCAAGCAGTGAGAGAGGTGATGATTTTGAGATCAAGCCCCTGCAAACCATTATGGGACGAGATTAGCAGTGGGAAGTGAATATTATATTATCCAAATAATTCTACAAAGAGCTGCAGTTCACCTCGTTCTCCCCAGTTTGTCCCCAAGAGGCAAATGCAATAGCATTTAAAATATTATACAGCAAGCTGCAGTTCACCTCATGGTCCCTAGATGTCCCTGATGAGGCAAATGCAATAGAATTTAAAATATTACACATCAAGCTGCAGTTCACCTCATGTCCCTAGATGTCCCTGATGATGCAAATGCAATAGCATTTAAAATATTATATACTAGCAGCCCGTCCCGACGTTGTCCGGGTATAAATTGTTGCCGGCCAGTAGTATATTGTTTCATAGGATTTCATTTTGATAGCATTTCTTATCTGTGACAGGCCTGTGAAACGCTCCGATTCACAGTGCTCTGCTGAAGCACTTAAAAGTGCGCGTTCAGTAGTGTGTGACCTCGAGTTTCCCTACTTTATTTTCCTTGCAATATTATATAGCGCAAACTCGACAACATGGCATGAGCACAATTTACATTACAGAAGAACACATTGATTTGTGGTAGGCACGGGGAGACAATGCGATTTGCCTGGAATCACAGGATGTTGAGCTGATGCTGAGATTCTAACGTAGCTGCCCATCTCTAAAGTTCGCAATTCTAGAACTTGTGGTGGGAGGTGTGTCTAAAAGTGTATGTCGGTGCTGGGCATCAATGAGAGAGACCTGTGCATTTTTCCAATTGGTGGTGAAAAAATATGAGTATGTTGCTGGAGATGTGGGCCGCCGTGCCACCAATGTACTTACGGGGGAGGGTAAACACCCATTATTCCGCAAATTTCTTTCCGCATACCATCACTCTGCATACTTTCATTAAGAAAGTACCATGACTCCGCAATGCCATTATAACGCATGGCATTACATTTTATATGCTTTTACCACGCATACATTTACAACGAAATTCGTTGTAAATGCATGAATAGTAAAAGCATGTTTTTTAAAAATGTTTGGATAAGGCAAGTATGGGTATAGGGGTGTATGTTTTGGGGTATTGAGGTATATGTTTTAGGATGTTTGGGTATTTTAATGGTTCAGATATAGTTTTGGGTGATGGGGTACAGGGGCATTTTTAGGGTTCAGGGCTAGGTTTGGCTTTTGGGGTATAGGGGTATTTTTAGGGTTCAGGGGTGGGTTTGGGTTTTGGGGTACAGGGGTATTTTAAGGGTTCATGGCTAGGTTTTGGTTTTGAGGTACAGGGGTATTTTTAGGGTTCAGGGCTAGGTTTGGGTTTTGGGATACAGGGGTATTTTAGGGTTCTGGGCTAGGTTTGGGTTTTGGGGTACCGGGGTATTTTTAGGGTTCAGGGGTAGGTTTGGGTTTTGGGGTACAGGGGTATTTTAAGGGTTATGGGCTAGGTTTGGGTTTTGGGGCAAAGGGGTATTTTAGGGTTCAGGTGTAGGTTTGGGTTTTGGGGTACAGGGGTATTTTTAGGGTTCAGGGGTATGTTTGGGTTTTGAGGCACAGGGGTATTTATAGTGTTCAGTGCTAGGTTTTGGTTTTGGGGTACAGGGGTATTTTTAGGGTTTAGGGATAGGTTTGGGTTTTGGGGTACAGGGTAGATTTATAGGGTTAAGATGGGTTAGTGTTTAAGTGTGTTGGGGTATTTTATAGAGTAAGGGTGGGTTATGATTATGGGGTGCAGGGGTATTTAAAGTAGGGGTGGGCGGAATTGGCGCGAACTTGGTACAATAAATCCGCAATAAGTTTCTAAGTTTCACAAACGTCTCAGCTAGAATGAAGAAAATGTTGTCATATGTCCTACGGAGGAATAACTGGCTCGGATCACATATGTTTAACAATACAAGAGATTCTGAGACCAGATAATATAAAGTTATACAATGCTTAACGCTTACCATTATTATATGTGTTAGGGACTCGAGTAGATCAATTTTTCTCTTTGTTTCCTCCAAGCCAGTGTCAGCCCGTTTTTCTAGGTCGTAGTGTGCCAATTATCTAAAAACAAATTATAAGGCAGTACACTAGCTACTGGTATTGTCCAACATTTACAAATAGCGAATATCCTTGGCTGCTTCAAGATAGATTGTATATGTATAACTATCTGTCCCATATAGTATGCGGATATCTCTATAGTTTGTAGCGTTTAAAGGAAGATCCTCTAGAATACGCACCCTTAAACTGCTCTATGTGCGCCGGTACCTAGAAAGGCAAAAACCCCAGGCAGCATGGTTTGTGGCGATGTGACGGAGGACCAGACCTCCCAAAATGGTCGACCCAGCACACAAATGCGAGTTTACACAGAATTACGCACTGCTTGCCTGGTCTCTGTGTTATTAGTGTTCGCAAATCACTCTGTGGCAAGGTATATGACAAAAGGTCTACTATCATCCCAGACATCAAGGTAGTCACTAGCCAGAGTCGAGCACGTTGTCTACTGAAATATTTCACTAATGAGGCTAAAGAGACTAGAAGGACTAAGCTAACCAGGGTCTAAACAGAGCACGTCCTAATCTACATCTTACAGTGTCTCGAAGTAAGGAGATGCCGAGATTCGCAGCCGTCTGTGTCCGAAGTATCGCGATAACCAGAGACACTACCTTGGTCGCTTTTTATAAGGTGAGGTTACGCGGGAGGTCCTAAAGAATACATCGCGAGAGTAGAAGTGTTTTATGTTAGAATGAGTTGGCACACATCCTGCAAACCGAATAATGTAGTCGGGCGTCTGTATAGCATGTAGCATAAATCCATACTAATATAATAAAGAGAGAGCCCAAACCTTTGAGGCGGGTAATCTCAGGAACCACAGCACCAATCACAACACCCAATACAGCGTTGGAAAGGGCAGTTGCAGCAGAAGGACATAGGCTATGCAGACGCCCACCATATACATTTGAAAAGTTAAAGAACCGTGACAGCAAAGTAGTCCCTTGTGGGCGTGTCTGCGTTGTGCTGTGGGGGCGTGACAAACGCTGGGGGCATGTGGTATGTTCCACCCTTTGGGCTGGTCTGTTCCCATGAGGCACAGGGTCAAGGCTGATTTGCATATGGCCATGTCTGAACTGGGGCGGTGTGGAGTGCAAAACAACGATGGATTTAGGGCCCGATCTGTGTACTGGGGTGAATGTATGACATTGTTCTGCATTCTGTCCATCAACTGTTGTTTTTGCATTTGTCACCCCGAGTGGGATGGGTATGCTCAGAGGTGAGTGCCATGCTCTCCACACCACTAGAGTTAAGCTATGCTGATTGAAAAATGGTTGATAGCCAGAAATTGGTCCTAGCATGTGTGAGTCAGATCCAGGTAAGACATGGGTTAGCAGTTCAAAGGGCCTGGAATGTTTCTCTTAGGCACAGGGTCATGGCTGAGGAGATGTGGAGTGCATAAAAAATGATGGATTTTGGCCCTGATCTCTGTATTGGGGTGAATGTATGAGATTGTTCTGGATTCTGTCAATCATCTGTTGTTTATACAATCTGCACTTCATGCCATGTCTCATATACCGTGCTGGGGGTGTGGGTGGATGCGGGGCGCGCGTCGTGTCAAATATTTCATTGTTTTTCTTCCCAGGTTCTGCACATTCCAGCTCCAGGTGTTCACCCTGCTCCCTTTAAATACCTCTGCACGCCCTAATCAAAACCCACCCTTACTCCTTTAAATACCCCAACACCCTTAAACACTAACCCATCTTAACCCTATAAATATACCCTGTACCCCAAAACCCAAACCTATACCTAAATCCTAAAAATACCCCTGTACCCCAATAACCAAACCTACCCCTGAACCCAAAAATACCTCTGTACCCCAAAACCCAAACCTAGCCCGAACCCTTAAAATACCCCTGTACCCCAAAACCCAAACCTACCCCATAACCCTAAAAATACCCCTGCACCCCAAAACCCAAACCTAGCCCTGAACCATAAAAATAACCCTGTACCCCAAAAACGCAAACCTACACCTGAACCCTAAAATACCCCTGTACCCCAAAACCCAAACCTAGCCCTGAACCCTAAAAATACCCCTGTACCCCAAAACTCAAACCTAGCCCTGAACCCTTAAAATACCCTCTACCCCAAAGCCCAAAACTACCCCTGAACCTTAAAAATATCCCTATACCCCAAAACCCAAACCTAGCCCTGAACCCTAAAAATACGCCTGTACCCCAAAACCCATACCTATCCCTAAACGCTAAAACTACCCCTGTACCCCATAACCCAAAACTATACCTAAACCCTTAAAATACCCAAACACCCCAAAACATATACCTCAGTACCCCAAAACATATACCCCTATACCTATACTTACCTTATCCGAATATTTAAAAATAACAAGCTTTTACCATTCATGCATTTACAACGTATTTCATTGTAAATGTATGCGTGGTAAAAGCATATAACATGTAATGCCATGCGTTATAATGGCCTTGCGGAGTCATGGTACTTTCATAATGAAAGTATGCGGAGTGATGGTCTGCGGAAAGAAAGTTGCAGAATAATGGGTGTTTACTCTCCCCCGGTAAGTGCATTGGTGGCACGGCGGCCCACATCTCCAGCAACATACTCATATTTTTTCAACACCGATTTGAAAAATGCACAGGTCTCTCTCATTGATGGCCAGCACCGACTTACACTTTTAGACACACCTCCCACCACAAGTTCTAGAATTGCGAACTTTAGAGATGGGGAGCTACGTTAGAATCTCGGCATCAGCTCAACATCCTGTGATTCCAGGCAAATCGCTTTGTCTCCCCGTGCCTACCACAAATCAATGTGTTCTTCTTTAATGTAAATTGTGCTCATGCCATGTTGTCGAGTTCGCGCTATATAATATTGCAAGGAAAATAAAGTAGGGAAACTCGAGTTCACACACTACTGAACGCGCACTCTTAAGTGCATCAGCAGTGCACTGTGAATCGGAGCGTTTCACAGGCCTGTCACAGATAAGAAATGCTATCAAAATGAAATCCTATGAAACAATATACTACTGGCCGGCAGCAATTCATACCCGGACAAGGTCGGGACGGGCTGCTAGTCAATATATAAA
The DNA here is from genome assembly GCF_964263255.1 of Lissotriton vulgaris. NCBI lineage: Eukaryota > Metazoa > Chordata > Amphibia > Caudata > Salamandridae > Lissotriton > Lissotriton vulgaris. Next base: position 250,203,471 of record NC_141686.1, on the reverse strand, counting down.
AGTTTAATCAATGCGAAGTGTAACTTATTTTGTTTGGGCAGAAGGGTTTGCCATGTGTGCATTGCATTATGGGCAGCCAGATGTTGTGTGTTCGGAGCTGTGACGGTGCACAGGAAGTGCTATTCTAACGTTGCTGCTGAAAGGAAACAAGCACTTACGAATGCAATAGATCGCGCATTAGTGATAGTTTGAGCTATTGGAATTGCAAATAAAAAATATTTTATAAGGGCTGCTGGAAACTGGCGATACTTGTAGAGTGTCCACACAAACAAATACCATCTGCTGAGGTATATGCACTCACATCCTAATATTGTGAACCAGGACCTGTCCTTTGTTCAAACAGATGACACTTTTTGTGCATTTAAACGCTAACTAGAGGGGCAAAAAAGTGTGATAAATTCGTATTTGAATGTGTGCTTCGTTTTTTTGCATGCAATGCAAAAATGTAGTGATTGATTGATTGATGTGACTTCTAAACTGTTGTCATCTCTTATTAATGATTTAGAATTCTATGACACTTACAGGACACACCGGGGCATATTACCAAGCAGATCGATAGGCAATTATCGCTGCTTTAGGGGCCATTTTCGGCCGCTAAGCAGCAATAATTCTATCGCTCTATTAGCAAGCTGTCAGCTTTAGGCGATAGCGAGCGGTTTGGGTCCCGCTTTGCATGTCAGCGATATTTATCGCTAATGACATGCAAAGTGGGAGTACCCAACCTGTTAGCGACTAAAAGCAGTCGCTAGAGTCGCTATCGCCTATTAGCAAGGCAGGCGTAGCAATGGAAATATTCCCGCTATCGCCAAAAACAAACGCCTGCTCTGACCAGTTCTTAGCCATGTTATCCAATGGGAGGTGGATAACATGGCTAAGAGCATTGTGTCGCTAATGCGAGAATATTGCTGTATTCTCAGCGATATTCACGCTATCGCCGGAAAATATATCGCTTTGGAGATAAACGTTGGTAATAGCATGTTATCTCAGCGATAATTTCCGGCGATGCTTAGCGATAAAAAATTTGTTGCTAAGCCTAGTTAGCGATAAATATCACTAATCGTTGGTAATATGCCCACCATCCTCCTAGTACAGGCGTTACGTGGGAGGCAGATCATGGTAATGCCAGCTCCCGCTTGGACTTTGGGTTTGCATCCAAAACTTTGAGTGCAGATAAATGCAGCCTCACACCAGTCCCATTTTCGGATCATCATATTCTGGCTGGCTGGTTCACGACACCAGGCCGGTCTCAAAGGGGCCCTGGCTTTTGGAAATTAAATAATGAGCTCCTTCAAGATGAAAGCATTTGTGATAGATACATCAAACGCTATCATACATCGGAAAGACAGAAAAACAGGTTTCCAAATAAGCACAAATGATGGTGTTGGGTGAAGCATAAAACAAAAATGTTCTTTCAAGAACAAGGCCGGCTCAAATGCTGCGCTGAATGGGACGCTTACCAGAAATAACATTGTCGCCTTATTCTTCTTCAACAATTGGGGGAGGCAGGAAAAGATGTGAAAGATGAAATCCGCTTAGTCACACTGGATATGAATAACTGCTTGGCAAAAAGGAATATGGCTACAATATTACATTCTAGAGTGAAATAATATCAGGAAAATTAAAAATGTACATCTTTCTTTTTTCAAAAATCAAAATCCTCCCTTAAATTTCTGACAAAGCCACGTAATGAGCATGGAGATATTTTGTAAGGTATCGAGCATTGCAAACAGATAGCCTTTGACTTTTATTCACACTTATATGCTGTACCACCACCTAAACCTTCTTCTTTTCAGGATTTTGAAGAATATTGTTGAGTACTGGAAGGGGTCTTAATACTGAACAAGTAGAATTCCTGGAACAGCCTTTTCATGGGGGGGATTGGTATATGCATTACAGTCCTCTCCCAGAGGTTCTAGCCCTGGGATAGAGGGCCTCCCTTGGGAGTCCTACCGCAAATGTTGGGCCCTGTTATGTATAGACTAGATGGTGGTTGTCAACGAAGGTTTTACTAATAACATTTTTTCTGTATATTTCTCCGCTGGGGTCATCACCCTCTTGTACAAAACCTGGGACGAGACCTCCATGCAAAATTGGCGGCCGATTTCACTTTTGAGCGTTGATGGCAAGCTCCTAGCTAAAGTACTTGCGCTGCCTTCGGGGAGTTATGCACTCTTGTGTTCAACCAGATCAAGCTTGTGCCATCAGACGGCGCACTATTGTGGATAGCCGTGTTACATTAAGAGATGCCCTTTGGTATAATCACGAAAGAGCGATCCCTTTAGGTGTTCTTAGCCTGGACTTTCATAAGGCTTTCAAGAACGTTTTACATCAATTTCTCTACGTGGTATTAGCAAAAATGATTGTTCCTCCTGCATTTGTTCACATGATACGTACCCTCCACCAAGGTGCTCAGAGCAAAGTTATTATCATCGGATTCTATACCACTGCTGTTCCTATTCACACTGGAGTGCGTCCGGGGGGCCCAATGTCTCCCATTCTTTTTGTTTGTGTGTTGGAGCCTAGGTGATTTTAACTTCCATTTGGAAGATAATACAAACTCAGATACTTTGGCTCTGGCTGACAACCTCCACAGTTTTGGGCTGAAACAATTAATCACCAAACCCACCCACCAAGCCGGCCACACCTTTGACGGCATTTTTACGAATAATGATAATATAAGAGTGGCGTCGGTCTTACCAGTTCCATAGTCAGATCACACAGCTATCCACTTTACAATAAAATATACTACACAACCCTGCGTTCGCACGATTCGCCCTATACTCGCCGTAACTAGGCCATGGAAATGCATTCAGAAGGAAGGTTTAGCCAAAACCCTGTCAAACAACCCCCCCTCATTAAAGGACAGCAATGACGGGGCAAATAAACTCAACCTCTGGATAAATGAGGGAGTAAGAGAGCTATCCCCTGAAGAGAGTAAGAAACCTAGGAGACAATCAGCTACCTCACCTTGGTACACACCGGAAGTTAAGCAAATGAAAATTAATTGCAGGCATAAAGAACAGATCTGGAGATCCGATTACCGTTCACCCCATAGAAAGGAGTACACGAAAGCCCTAAACGAGTACAAAATAATGATGATGGCAGCCAAATCGACCTACTTCACCCTTAAAATTCATGAGGCCGCAAACTCCTCCAAGGAGCAATTCAAAACTGTGTCAACTTTACTCAAATCAATCAAATCAAAACAACTTTATTCGGTTTTCAGTATGAAAGCCACAAAATTACAAATATACACAGTAAAAAAAACATTAAAAATGTTAAAAGTTCATGATATGTTAAAATTAAGCTCTCTTATACTAGACGATGCGTTTACTAGAGTCCATATTAAGGCAGATTCTGTGTTTCTCATACGTTCGTACGATGTTTAAGGCACATTCTAAGGTAGTGTGCCACAGATTTTGACACTAAGGTGTTTTCCAAAAACTGCAATGCCAAGTATGCTGGGCGGCATCTTCTGACCTTCATTACTTTTAGAATTGGTAAAATCCACCTCTTACGGAATGGCGTATAAAAAGTACAAAAGAAAAGGACATGAATTGTGGACTGAGGGGAATTGAAGTCACAAGGGCACGCTGTTGTATTATGTGTCCAGTTGTTCTGAGTAGGGAGTGAAACCATGATATGGAAAAGATTAAACCTGAAACGGGTGAGAAGTAGTTTTTCGAATTGGGTCAGGTCGTGCTGCAGATATGGTTGTATAGATGGAACAGTTTGTATCATGAGGCAGTGTTGTACTGATGGTTTGCCTATTTCTGTCATCATCCGTAATTGAGTTAGGTGAGACAGGCATATCTTTTTTAGTTCTTTTTTCGCTATGTCTGTTACTGACTGCGGATCATCAAAGAACCTCGAGAAACCAATGTCTGCAAGGAAAGATTTTACGTAGTTTAGCCATTTTATCTTTTCCATATGCTCTAGGTTCATGCAGTCCTCAATAATTGCTCTTGTGAGTTTGCATTCGTCCGTAGCCCATATTCTGCGCCATAACATTATGGGCTGGATCTTAATGAGATCTGAGATATGGTCCACTCCAAGTTCTAAGTGGCATCCAAAGGTAGTCGTGCTCTTTGGGACAGCTAATAAGAATTTGAGGAAAGAATTTTCAGTTTTTTTAATTTGTTCTAAGTTTGCTATTCCCCAAACTCCTGCTCCGAAGATGGCCGTGCTAATGCATTTTGCATTATAGATCTTTATCATCTCTACCAGGGCGTTTTTTCCTAGGCGAAGAGAGAAAGCTTTTAGGGCGCCCACTGTTCTTATGAGCGATAGCTTACGGGAGGTGATTACTTCTTTCCATTTGAACTCCTCGTCGATGGTGATGCCGAGATATGGATACATTTTTTTTCTTTCAAGGGGCAGATTGTCCACAAGGATTGTCTTCACCTTTTTCCCTTTGATGCCAGCATGCATCACAAAGGTTTTTTTTATGTTGACTTTTAAGTTAAGATTAGTCATAAAAGTACAGTAGTTGTTTAAGGCTCTCTGTAGCTGAATCGGAGTTCGGGCGAGGATCACCGCATCGTCGGCGTATAACAATGCTGGGATTGGTCGCCGGCCTGCTGCTGGAAAATCTTTTGTTCCCTGTAGCATTGCCGCCTCAAGTCCATTAGTGTAAAGCGTGAATAAGAAGGGGGCCAGCACGCACCCCTGCCTGACCCCCTCCTGTATTGGGAAGCTATCTGTGAGTTATCCTTCCAGACCGTATCTTACCTTTCCCGTGGCGCCAGAGTATAATTCACGTAGAAAATCCACTATTGCAGGCTCAATCCCCATTTCCAACATTATTAGCCAAAGTTTTGAATGTTCTACACAGTCAAACGCTGCCGTAAGGTCAACGTAGACCATGTGTAGACTAGCTTTTTTTACTGTTGTGTATTTTGCGGTCAGTAAGGTTAAATTCAGAACTTGGTCCACGGTACTCAGGCCCGCCCTGAACCCATATTGAAGATCTGAGAGTACCCCGTGTTCTTTAGACCACTCCTGAAGACGATCAAGAAGTATCCTCCCTGCCATCTTTCCCACTGAGTCCAAAAGCGAGATGGGTCGATAGCAGGAAGGACTGTCTCTGTTGCCTTTCTTGAAAATAGGGACCAAGATTGATGTTGACCAGGAGTTAGGAAGGTTAATTTCCTTGGCTGCATTCAGTACCTTGGTTAAAAGAGGGGACCAGAGATCAGGAAGAAATTTGTAGAGGTCCATTGGAACGGAGTCTGGACCTGGCGCTTTGCCATTTTTTGCTGACTTAATGGCTTTCTGTGTCTCGTTGATGGTGAAGTGTATTTCTAACGGGTATTTCACTAGTGGAAGGACAGGTAGAGGGGCTGAGTCTCCAGTTTTCACCTCTCCAAAAACCCCTGAAAAATGCTGCACCCAGTCCTCCACGTTTATTGCAATATCTAAGGAAGGACCCTCATTGTTCCCAGCTAAAATGGGGTCTTGACTATTCTCCAGAAGGCTAGACTATCTTTTTGAGTGCTGCTATCTAGAAGCTGAGTCCAGAGGTTGCATTGTATCTCTTTTTTCCTTTGTTTAAGTGCGTGCGCATATGATTTCCTTAGTTGCACTATCTCTTCTCTGTTTCGGTCTTTCTTTGCTAAGGCTTTCTTTAGGTTAGAATAAGCTTTTGTACACTGGGTGTTGAACCATCCTTTTCTTAGTGTGGTATTTTGTTTTCTGGGTTTGGTTAATTCGTTTCCTATAATTTTCACTATTGCATCGTAACCGTTCAGAATTTCAGCTGCAGTAGCAGTAGGGTTTAAGCAATTATCAATAAGGGTCCTGCATTTCTCAATTATTCTTTTGCTGGTCATTTCTTGGTCTAGGATACCCCACTTTAGGGTGAAGCCGTTCAATCTATTTAGCGTGAGTTTTTCTTGATGCAGTAGAGCAAAATGATCCTTTACTTGATTCTTATGGTGATCAGGCTCAAGGTAAGTTAGTTTAAGTGGATAATGGTCACTGAGTGCGTTGTTATTCACTTCAAAGTGCTTTATGCGTTTTGCGTTAATGGTAGAAACCAAGATGTAATCGATTAATGTTTGAGCGCCTCTTCCATGGAAGGTTGACGTAAATTGGGTTGTCGGTGTCATTATCATATTCGCAAACCCTAAATCTAGCTCAAACATGACAGCTTGCATGTTAGTTCCCTCCTCCGTGTGTGAAAAATGAGTTAGAAGATTATCCTGTTCATCTGTAATCCTACAAGTGGGTGCGTTACTTTTGCTGCATATGTGTAGATTGAAATCACCGCCCCAGATTATTGAGTGTGAAACTTTGGCATATTTGATTTTTTGCACGTTTGTTACTTCACTGATTTCGCTTAGTGCTTTGAGTAAGTCCGTCGGGCTCATCCATCTATACTACTATTATAAAGAGAGAACTTGCACCTTTTGGCCAGGTAAACTCAGGAACCACAGCACCAATCACAACACCCAATACAGCGTTGGACAGGGCAGTTGCATCAGAAGGACATAGGCTATGCAGACGCCCACCATATACATTTAAAATGTAAAAGAACCGTGCCAGCAAAGTAGTCCCTTGTGGGCGTGTCTGCATTGTGCTGTGGGTGTGTGCTGGGGGCGTGACAATCGCTGGGGGCATTCCGTCACCAGTGTTGTTTTTTCTACCCAGGTTCTATACATTCCTGCTCCCTTTAAATAGTAAATCAGTGGGGGTCCCATTCTCTTAGAACCACCCCAAGCACAGTTATGGGCAAAAATACAACTAAAAGGCCCTGCAAAGCATTATGGGATAAGCTTAGCATAATTTTTAGCATTCATGAAAGGGTTTCAATGTTTTTTAATTTTACTCATCAGGGACATCTAGGGACGGCGAGGTGAACTGCAGCTTGATATATAATATTTTAAATGCTATTGCATTTGCATCATCAGGGACATCTAGGGACATGAGGTGAACTGCAGCTTGATGTGTAATATTTTAAAAGCTATTGCATTTGCCTCATCAGGGACATCTAGGGACCATGAGGTGAACTACAGCTTGATGTATAATATTTTAAATGCTATTGCATTTGCCTCTTAGGGACAACTGGGGAGAACGAGGTGAACTGCAGCTCTTTGTAGAATTATTTGGATACTATAATATTCACTTCCCACTGCTAATCTCGTCCCATAATGGTTTGCAGGGGCTTGATCTCAAAATCATCACCTCTCTCACTGCTTGCTGGAAGCTAATTTCACTTTTGTGAAATGACTATATGCATTTTAGCATGTAGAAATACTTGTTATTGTACCTTGAATATATGAGGTTTCTTTTTTAATGATTGGAAATCTGACGGAACGAAATATTGCGGATTTATTGTACCAAGTTCGCGCCAATTCCGCCCACCCCTACTTTAAATACCCCTGCACCCCATAATCATAACCCACCCTTACTCTATAAAATACCCCAACACCCGTAAACACTAACCCATCTTAACCCTATAAATATACCCTGTACCCCAAAACCCAAACCTATCCCTAAACCCTAAAAATACCCCTGTTCCTGAAAACCAAAACCTAGCCCTGAACCCTATAAATACCCCTGTACCTCAAAACCCAAACATACCCCTGAACTCTAAAAATACCCCTGTACCCCAAAACCAAAACCTACCCCTGAACCCTAAAATACCCCTGTACCGCAAAACTCAAACCTAGCCCATAACCGTTAAAATACCCCTGTACCCCAAAACCCAAACCTACCCCATAACCCTAAAAATACCCCTGTACCCCAAAACCCAAACCTATCCCAGAACCCTAAAAATACCCCTGTACCCCAAACCCCAAACCTAGCCCTTAACCCTTAAAATACCCCTGTACCCCAAATACCCAAACACCCCAAAACATATACCTCAGTGCCCCAAAACATATACCCCTATACCCATACTTGCCTTATCCAAACATTTTTAAAAAACTTGCTTTTACCATTCATGCATTTACAACGAATTTCGTTGTAAATGTATGCGTGGTAAAAACATATAAAATGTAATGCCATGCGTTATAATGGCATTGCGGAGTCATGGTACTTTCGTAATGAAAGTATGCAGAGTGATGGTATGCGGAAAGAAATTTGCGGAATAATGGGTTTTTACCCTCCCCCGTAAGTACATTGGTGGCACGGCGGCCCACATCTCCAGCAACATACTCATATTTTTTTCACATCCAATTGGAAAAATGCACAGATCTCTCTCATTGATGCCCAGCACCGACATACACTTTTAGACACACCTCCCACCACAAGTTCTAGAATTGCGAACTTTAGCGATGGGGAGCTACGTTAGAATCTCGGCATCAGCTCAACATCCTGTGATTCCAGGCAAATCGCTTTGTCTCCCCGTGCCTACCACAAATCAATGTGTTCTTCTATAATGTAAATTGTGCTCATGCCATGTTGTCGAGTTCGCGCTATATAATGTTGCAAGGAAAATAAAGTAGGGAAACTCGAGTTCACACACTACTGAACGCGCACTCTTAAGTGCATCAGCACTGCACTGTGAATCGGAGCGTTTCACAGGCCTGTCACAGACAATAAATGCTATCAAAATGAAATCCTACGAAACAATATACTACTGGCGGGCAGCAATTCATACCCGGACAACGTCGGGACGGGCAGCTAGTACTAATATAATAAAGAGAGAGCCCAAACCTTTGAGGCGGGTAATCTCAGGAACCACAGCACCAATCACAACACCCAATACAGCGTTGGAAAGGGCAGTTGCAGCAGAAGGACATAGGCTATGCAGACGCCCACCATATACATTTAAAAGATAAAAGAACTGTGCCAGCAAAGTAGTCCCTTGTGGGCGTGCTTGCATTGTGCTGTGGGCTTGTGCTGGGGGGGCGTGACAAATGCTGGGGGCGTGTGGTACGTTTCGCCCTTCGGGCTGGACTGTTCCCATGAGGCACAGGGTCAATGCTGATTTGCATATGGCCATGTGTGAACTGGGGTGGTGTGGAGTGCAAAAAAATGATGGATTTAGGCCCAGATCTCTGTACTGGGGTGAATGTATGACATTGTTCTGCATTCTATCCATCAACTGTTGTTTTTGCATTTGTCACCCCGAGTGTGATGGGTATGCTCAGACGTGAGTCCCATGCTCTCAACACCACTGGAGTTAAGCTATCCTGGCTGAAGATGGCTGATAGCCAGAAATTGGTCCTAGGATGTTTGAGTCCTGTCCAGGAAAGACATGGTTTGGCAGGTCGGCCTGGAGTGTTTCCATGAGGTGGTATGAAGCGTAAAGAAAATAATGTAGTTAGGCCCATATATCTGTATTGGGCTGAATGTATGATACTGTTCTCCATTCTGTGTCACCTACTGCTTTGCCTTCAACAATTTGTATAGGTTCATGTCTATTGATTATGTACTTTTTTAAATGTGATTTTAATTGAATGTTGTCATATCAAAAAATAATCATAAGAAAAGAAAACAACACAGAAGAGAAAAGAAAAAAATATAAATATTTGCACCTTTAAAGAAATAATGAAGATATCTATACTAATATAATAGAGAGCCCAAACCTTTGAGGCGGGTAATCTCAGGAACTACAGCAGCGTTGGAAAGGGCAGCTGCAGCAGAAGGACATAGGCTATGCAGACACCCACCATATTCATTTAAAAGGTAAAAGAACCGTGCCAGCTAAGTAGTCCCTTGTGGGCGTGTCTGCATTGTGCTGTGGATGTGTGCTGGGGGGGCGTGACAACGTATCGAGTGTTGTTTTTTCTTCCCAGGTTCTATACATTCCTGCTCCCTTTAAATAGTAATTCAGTGGAGGTCCCATTCTCCTAGAACCACCCCAAGCACAGTTATGGTCAAAAATACAACTAAAAAGCCCTGCAAAGCATTATGGGATAAGATTAGCATCATTTTTAGCATTCATGAAAGGGTTTCAATGTTTTTGAATTTTACTCATCAGGGACATCTTGGGACGACGAGGTGAACTGCAGCTTGATGTATAATATTTTAAATGCTATTGCATTTGCCTCATCAGGGACATCTAGGGATGGCGAGGTGAACTGCAGCTTCATGTATAATATTTTAAATGCTATTGCATTTGCCTCATCGGGGACAACTGGGGACGATGAGGTGAACTGCATCTCTTTGTAGAATTATTTCGATACTATAATATTCACTTCCCACTGCTAATCTCGTCCCATAATGCTTTCCAGAGGCTTGCTCTCAAAATCATCACCTCTCTCACTGCTTGCTGGAAGCTAATTGCACTTTTGTGAAATGACTATATGCATTTTAGCATGTAGAAATACTTGTTATTTTACCTTGAATATATGAGGTTTCTGCTTTAATAATTGGAAATCTGACGGAACGAAAAATTGCAGATTTATTGTACTAAGTTCGCGCCAATTCTGCCCACCCCTACTTTAAATACCCCTGCACCCCATAATCATAACCCACCCTTACGCTATAAAATACCCCAACACCCTTAAACACTAACCCATCTTAACCCTATAAATATACCCTGTACCCCAAAAGCCAAACCTATCCCTAAACCCTATAAATACCCCTGTACCCCAAAACCAAAGCCTAGCCCTGAACCCTATAAATACCCCTGTACCTCAAAACCCAAACCTACCCCTGAACCCTAAAATATCCCTGTACCCCAAAACCCAAACCTAGCCTATAACCCTTAAAATACCCCTGTACCCCAAAACGCAAACCTACCCCTGAACCCTAAAAATACCCCTGTACCCCAAAACCCAAACCTAGCCCTGAACCCTAAAATACCCCTGTATCCCAAAAAGCAAACCTAGCCCTGAACCCTAAAAATACCCCTGTACCCCAAAACCCCAAACTACCCCATAACCCTAAAAATACCCCTATACCCCAAAACCCAATCCTAGCCCTGAACCCTAAAAATACGCCTATACCCCAAAACCAAAACCTAGCCCTGAACCCTAAAAATACCTCTGTACCCCATAACCCAAAACTATATCTGAACCATTAAAATACCCAAACACCCCAAAACATATACCTCAGTACCCCAAAACATATACCCCTATACCCCAAAACACAATCCTAGCCCTGAACCCTAAAAATACACCTATACCCCAAAACCCAAACCTAGCCCTGAAACCCTAAAAATACCCCTGTACCCCATAACCCAAAACTATATCTGAACCATTAAAATACCCAAACACCCCAAAACATATACCTCAGTACCCCAAAATATATACCCCTATACCCATACTTGCCTTATCCAAACATTGAAAAAAAAAATGCTTTTACCATTCATGCATTTACAACGAATTTTGTTGTGTAAGTATGCGTGGTAAAAGCATATAAAATGTAATACCATGCGTTATAACGGCATTGCGGAGTCAGGGTACTTTCGTAATGAAAGTATGCGGAGTGATGGTATGCGGAAAGAAAGTTGCGGAATAATGGGTGTTTACCCTCCCCCGTAAGTACATTGGTGGCACGGCGGCCCACATCTCCAGCAACATACTCATAATTTTTTACCACCGATTGGAAAAATGCACAGGTCTATCTCATTGATGGCCAGCACCGACATACACTTTTAGACACACCTCCCACCACAAGTTCTAAAAATGCAAACTTTAGAGATGGGGAGCTACGTTCGATTCTCAGCATCAGGTCAACATCCTGTGATTCCAGGCAAATCGCTTTGTCTCCCCTTGCCTACCACAAATAATGTGGTCTTCTGTAATGTAAATTGTGCTCATGCCATGTTGTCGAGTTCGCGCTATATAATATTGCAAGGAAAAATAAAGTAAGGAAACTCGAGTTCACACACTACCTAACTCGAACTCTTAAGTGCATCAGCAGTGCACTGTGAATCGGAGCGTTTCACAGGCCTGTCACAGATAAGAAATGCTATCAAAATGAAATCCTACGAAACAATATACTACTGGCCTGCAGCAATTCATACCCGGACAACGTCGGGACGGGCTGCTAGTACTAATATAATAAAGTGAGAGCCCAAACCTTTGAGGCGGGTAATCTCAGGAACCACAGCACCAATCACAACACCCAATACAGCGTTTGACAGGGCAGTTGCAGCAGAAGGACATAGGCTATGCAGACACCCACCATATACATTTAAAAAGTTAAAGAACCGTGACAGCAAAGTAGTCCCTTGTGGGCGTGTCTGCGTTGTGCTGTGGGGGCGTGACAAATGCTGGGGGCATGTGGTATGTTCCACCCTTTGGGCTGGTCTGTTCCCATGAGGGACAGGGTCAAGGCTGATTTGCATATGGCCATGTCTGAACTGGGGTGGTGTGGAGTGCAAAACAACGATGGATTTAGGGCCAGATCTCTGTACTGGGGTGAATGTATGACATTGTTCTGCATTCTGTCCATCAACTGTTGTTTTTGCATTTGTCACCCCGAGTGGGATGGGTATGCTCAGACGTGAGTGCCATGCTCTCTACGCCACTAGAGTCAAGCTATCCTGATTGAAAACGGTTGATAGCCAGAAATTGGTCCTAGCATGTGTGAGTCAGATCCAGGAAAGAGATGGCTTAGCAGTTCAAAGGGCCTGGAATGTTTCTCTTAGGCACAGGGTCATGGCTGAGGAGGTGTGGAGTGCAAACAAAAAGATGGATTTTGGCCCAGATCTCTGTATTGGGGTGAACATATGAGATTGTACTGCATTCTGTCCATCATCTGTTGTTTATACAATCTGCACTTCATGCCATGTCTAATATACCGTGCTGGGGGTGTGGGCGGCTGCGGGGCGCGCGTCGTGTCAAATATTTCATTGTTTTTTCTTCCCAGGTTCTGCACATTCCAGCTCCGGGTGTTCACCCTGCTCCCTTTAAATACCTCTGCACCCCATAATCAAAACCCACCCTTACTCCTTTAAATACCCCAACACCCTTAAACACTAACCCATCTTAACCCTATAAATATACCCTGTACCCCAAAACCCAAACCTATACCTAAATCCTAAAAATACCCCTGTACCCCAAAAACCAAACCTACCCCTGAACCCAAAAATACCTCTGTACCCCAAAACCCAAACCTAGCCCGAACCCTTAAAATACCCCTGTACCCCAAAACCCAAACCTACCCCTGAACCCTAAAAATACCCCTGCACCCCAAAACCCAAACCTAGCCCTGAACCATAAAAATAACCCTGTACCCCAAAACGCAAACCTACCCCTGAACCCTAAAATACCCCTGTACCCCAAAACCCAAACCTAGCCCTGAACCCTAAAAATACCCCTGTACCCTAAAACTCAAACCTAGCCCTGAACCCTTAAAATACCCCTGTACCCCAAAGCCCAAAACTACCCCTGAACCTTAAAAATACCCCTATACCCCAAAACCCAAACCTAGCCCTGAACCCTAAAAATACGCCTGTACCCCAAAACCTATACCTATCCCTAAACGCTAAAACTAACCCAAAACTATATCTGAACCCTTAAAATACCCAAACACCCCAAAACATATACCTCAGTACCCCAAAACATATACCCCTATACCTATACTTACCTTATCCGAACATTTAAAAAAAACATGCTTTTACCATTCATGCATTTACAACGAATTTCATTGTAAATGTATGCGTGGTAAAAGCATATAACATGTAATGCCATGCGTTATAATGGCCTTGCGGAGTCATGGTACTTTCATAATGAAAGTATGCGGAGTGATGGTCTGCGGAAAGAAAGTTGCAGAATAATGGGTGTTTACCCTCCCCCGGTAAGTGCATTGGTGGCACGGCGGCCCACATCTCCAGCAACATACTCATATTTTTTCACCACCGGTTTGAAAAATGCACAGGTCTCTCTCATTGATGGCCAGCACCGACATTCACTTTTAGACACACCTCCCGCCACAAGTTCTAGAATTCCAAACTTTAGAGCTGGGGAGCTACGTTTGAATCTCGGCATCAGGTCAACATCCTGTGATTCCAGGCAAATTGCTTTGTCTCCCCGTGCCTACCACAAATTAATGTGTTCTTCTGTAATGTAAATTGTGCTCATGCCATGTTGTCGAGTTCGCGCTTTATAATATTGCAAGGAAAAATAAAGTAAGAAAACTCGAGTTCACACACTACTGAACGCGCACTCTTAAGTGCATCAGCAGTGCACTGTGAATCGGAGCGTTTCACAGGCCTGTCACAGATAAGAAATGCTATCAAAACGAAATCCTACAAAACAATATACTACTGGCCGGCAGCAATTCATGCCCGTACAACGTCGGGACGGGCTGCTAGTATTATTATAAAAGTTTATTATTGTATAGATGACTAGATTAGTTACTTTAATGTTGATCACTTGATAGTTCTGATGGAGTACTATAGACGTTATTTCCTGACAGGGCCAAAGGTTCAAGATGTATGTTATTAGACCCCCTTTGCTTCTCCCTGAATGTGATTTTGTTGCGTGTGAGAAGTATGTTCTGTATCCCACCAGGTGGACTGGATCATTCAACCATGTCTCCTGAAGACAGATTAAATCATTTGTGTGGGCCAAGTCCAGAAAAGCTTTCTCCAGATGCTTGGTTGCGAGACCCGCCACATTCCAGAATAACAGGTTCCTCTCGATATTAGTTGTGTTGTCAGTAGGTTGGGTCAGGAGGGGGAGGGATACTTCATATACCGTTGAGTTTGGTTGATCTACGTTCAAGGCTGCTTCGGACAATCGGTTGTTTAAGGGAGATAGTGGCATTTTCTGTAGACCTGAGGCGAATTTGGCATGGTAAAGCCCGGCTTTAACCTGACTGCCTCCGTTTTGAATTGCGGGTTTTGGGGTGGTGTCTTGTATTCTTGGTTGTGATGGGCTTTGAACCTTTCCAAGTGTCTTCGATGTAGAGGTACTAGCTGATGAAAGTAAATGCACGCTAGTTTTAGGCAGATGACTTGGAGTGTGAGACTGTGATGGTGGTCAGTCGACCATATCTAGGCAGCTATAATGATTAAAAGTTGGAATTCCAGTCCAGGGTTCGTTGTACGATTGTTGATATGGTCTCCTGCCAAAATTATTCCAGTCGCCTCGTTCTCTGTGTTCGTATCCCCAATCCCCCTGAGGGTGGAACCTTTGAATAATTCCCTGTCCCCTGTTACCCTGGTGCCAGTTTCTTTGTCCTTGCTCGGGTTGACTCCAGGACCAATTTGATGGCCAGTTAGGGTTCTCGAAGCGATGATTTTGTCGAGGGTAGAAAAAGGATAAGCGTTTAACATTTATTCCTTCATTATTTTCTGGAGTGTCCCAAGAACAGATGTAGTCGACTGCTCGTGGGTTTTCGAAATTTACTATTATGCAGTCTCCAAGGATTGTTTTTGGCTGGTGGCCTATCCAAGAAACCCTTCTTACCGTGGTGATTCTGGTGATGTTATTGGGGTGGTTGGGCCTGTTGATATTTAGCCAGTATCGCGCTTTATTTAGTAGAGACCAGGTGGGTTCATCTGTGTCTCTGCTTAGTTCGGGGACACCCGTTAATATGGCTACAAAAGGAGCTGCTTCCGGGGGGAGATTTACTACTTTTGGCCATCTTTTATTAGGTCGTTCTGGTTTACTGGTATGGCTCTGTGTTTTTTTCAAGTCTGGGGGTATTTGATGTAGGTGGAATGGAAGGAGTTTTTACCTGGTTGGCTTTTGCAGAAATGGGGTTTATAGTTGGTTGGTTTTGAGAACCAGAAGTGGTTTTAACATTGTTTTGGTCAGGCTTCGTTTTCGTGGGATTAGTCTGGTTAGTTGATTTGTTTTCCAATTCTCTTGTATTTTTCGTTATGGTATTTGTAGTGTTAGTGGTAGTCAGTTTATTGACTGATTGTTTCGATAAAATGGTAGCATTAATTTTTCCGGGGTTGGTGGCAGTGCATAGAGAGACAGAAAGGTCGTTTTTCCTTGGGTTGGTGGTTGTTTTGGCAGAGGCAATTAATATAGCCATTTGTTTTTCTATTATTTCGAGACTTTTTTGTAGGGGTTGTAGTTGATGTTTTATTATTTCCGAGATTTCATTTAACAGAGATGTATCTACCTTGGAGTGACTTGTGCTTTTTGCCGTGCGAGGAGCCAACTTTTCTTGTCGATTCTGTTTGGTGCTAGGTCTGTTCGCATGGTCTTCAACTATAAGGACGTCGGAAATAATGTTCTTGGAAGATCCTGTAGTAACAATGTTCTGTTGAGTTTGATGACTAGGGAGCAAATCAGAATCTGAGTTTGTGACAATCATGTGTGTTGGACTATTAGGTCGTGGTTGTGTATGAGTCTGTTTTTTAGGGATTGCTCCTTCCCTTATGCCTCTGGATGCTGACTGTGTTAAGTCATTATTTGTTGGTTGTAAGCTTACAAAAATGTCGGGGGTCAGTTCGAGATCCTGAGAGGATTGTGAGTTAGACAATTGCGAAGTTACTGATAGGTCGACAGTGTTTGGTAGTGCATGTATTTCAACATTTGTTTCCACAGTTGGCTTATTTAGAGGTACGGCATTTGGGGTTTGGGCCTGTGCCAGCATACCCATAGATGAACGCCGTGCTTGGTCTAGCTCATATGAGACGCGGCGATCGATCATCAATACTGTTTGATCTATGGTTTCATTTACTTTGTGAAGAAATTGTTCAATAGGGCCAACAGTGGTAGTTAGGTTTTTTTTCATAGTTTTACTTCTGGAACCTCTTGTAGTCATTGTATATTAATTAGCCGGATAAGGGAAAATGTATGGATCTTGAGTTAGAAATGTATCGTTAGTAGGAGTGCAACACTCTTTTACTTCGTGGAAAACTTTTACTCAGAATTTTACCTTGGCTTAGGTGTTAGAGGGGTGCGCCCGGCCCGGTCTCCTCCGGACTGTGACGGGCTAGGACGGGCCCACCCTTGGCCCAGGCTTCGCCCAGCGTCCCGCTCGCGTCCCGCGAGAGGGAGTAGTGACGCCCTTTATGCGCCTCCTGACGCGGCGTGCTGGGGGTGTGGCTGGAGACCACGAGGGCTGCCGGGAATTGTAGGCAGCCCCTCGCCTCGCTCCACTCGGCGGCCCCGCTGTAGGTGTTGGATTCAGCAGGACGGCGGGAGGGAGACGGTGGGGGGTCTCAACAGCCTGCAGAGGGTTTTGTAGAGGGGAGCCTTCCCCTGTCAGCTCTAAACAGTTCACGGTGGCAAGATGCAGGTATGGGCGAAAAACAGCGTTACAGCGTGTCACAACTTTACTCAAATGTCCGAGGTACACAGTATTTGTCCCAGACCAACACTTTGTAGATAAGATGGCCTTGCTTTTCCAACAAAAGGTCCATGATGTCTATAATGAGCTCCATGAGATATCTGACTCAGCTAGTAACAACATCAGTGAACAAATAGAAGTCCCCCAAGACTGCCTATCCCAATTTTCGCACTTCGAGGAGGATCAGATCTCTAAGATGATCTCACAAGCCAAGTCGGGATCACCTCTAGACCCCTGCCCGCCTACATATTTCAGCTGGCCCCTGAAACAATTAGTAAGATCTTAACTCCACTCCTTAACGGAAGAACTAAATCCGGTGTATTTCCACAACAGTGGAAAAAGGCCAGCATCAGACCTATCCTGAAGAAGGACTCCTTAGATCCAGGGGAGACAAAAAATTATCGTCCTATATGCTGTCTCCCTCTACCGACTAAAATATTAGAAAAAGCCTTAAACCAGGAACTAATGGAGTTTGTTAACCTCAACAACATCCTTGACAACACCCAGCACGGTTTTAGGTCTTGTCACTCTACTGAGACTGCTCTAATAATTGCGACAGAGGAAGCCATAGAACCATGGACAAGGGAGGCAGAGCAGTGTTTATACTGCTGGATTTAACGGCAGCATTCGATACTGTCAACCATGGGGTCCTGATTAATAGGCTAGAATCAGTAGGAGTCAGAGACACTGCACTGTCCCTACTCAAATCTTTTCTTGAAAATAGTATTCAACAAATTTATTGGGAAGGTCTGAAGTCGGTAGAATTCTCCCTTCCGTGTGGGGTCCCACAGGGCTCAGCACTTTCTCCCATCCTTTTTAATCTCTATGTGACCCCGCTAGCCTCACTAATAAAATCACATGGCCTGAAACTGGTGTTGTATGCTGACGACACACAACTGATGGCATCACTCACCCAAATGATTGAAGTCACTGCGGAACAGTTTAGAAACTGCCTCTTAAGCATAAAGAGTTGGATGAATAAGAACTTCCTAAAACTAAACACCGAAAAAACAAAGGTGATTGAGTTCGGACACAACACCACCATCTGGAGCCAACTTTGGTGGCCTCCAGAGGCAGGTACTTGTCCTGTGCCCACACAAAAAGTCAGAAACTTAGGTTTGTATTGTATTGTATTGTATTGTATTGTATGTCGATTTGTGAAGCGCGGTTGATGCCCGGGGGCGTCCAAGCGCTAAGAACCGTCATCATATCCAGAGGGGTGACCGGGGAGTTTATTGAGGGAGGTTGAAGAGGAATGTTTTAAGCTGAGGAGAGATTAGGGTTAGCTCTCAGATGGAGGGGGAGAGTGTTCCATAGCTTGGAGGCGTTGTGAGCGAAGGTCCTACCGCCGGTTCTTGATTTCTTTATTCTAGGTATTGTAGCCATTAACGTCTGGGTTGATCTGAGGTTCCTAGTAGGTTGGTAGTGCAAGACTAGGTTGAGGGTGATAAGGGGGCCCGTTTTCCAGAAGGCCTTGTGGGCGATGCATAGGGCCTTGAATTGTATTCTTTGGCGGATGGGTAGCCAATGTAGTTTAGTCAGCCCAGTTTTTGCTGATTGACGTCGGGGGATCTGGAGTAGTGTGCGGGCGGCGCAGTTCTGCACTATTTGTAGTCTCCGCAGCGTATATTCTGGGGCAGCAAGGTACAGGGCTTTGTTAAAATCCAGTCGAGACTGGATAAGGCCCTGGATGGCAACCTGTTTTGCCTCCATCGGTAGGAGATGGAGAACTTTCCTTAACAACCTAAGGAGGCCAAAGCAGGTGGCTGCAAGTTTGGTGGCTTGGGTGCTAAAAGACAGAGATCTGTCCAGCCATACCCCAAGGCTCTTGATGTTGTGCTTGGGGGCTGGAGGTAAGCCCAGGCAGGGCGGCCATAGGGTGTTGAGGGAGGTAGGGTTGGCCGGGCCCAGGAGCATTAGTTCTGTTTTATCCCCATTAATTTTGAGTGAGGAGGCGGACATCCAACTTTTGACCTCCTCTAGGCATTTCTTGAGCCCTCCCCTAGTAGTCAGGTTGGCTTCCTGCGCTAATGAGACCACCAGCTGAGTGTCGTCAGCGTAGGATATGATTTTAACTCCAAACTGACGAACAACCTCAGCCAGGGGCCTCATATAGATGTTAAAGAGCCCTGGGCTTAATGAGGAGCCTTGTGGAACTCTGCATCTTAATGGTCTGCTGGTTGATGATGATTCTCCATCAAATACCCGGAAGGATCTGTCCTTCAGGAACGAATCAAACTAGGACCATGCTTTGTCTTTTATGCCGATGTCGACATGCGGTTCAGCAGAATGTCGTGGCTAACTGTGTCGAAAGCCGCGCTTAAATCAAGGAGGATCACTGCCACTGATCCTCCTTGATCCAGGATTGTTCTGGATTCCTCGGTGACCATGAGGAGCGCGGTTTCGGTGCCATGTTTTGGTCTGAAGCCTGTTTGAGTGGGATCCAGTAGGTGGTGGTTTTCTAGGTAATTAACCAGCTGGCTGTTGATATGTTTCTCCAGGATTTTGCTCAGCCAGGGTAGTAGGGAGATTGGCCGATAGTTACTGAGGTCTGAGGGATCTAGGATTGACTTCTTTAATAAAGCTCGAACCATGGCTTGTTTCCATTTTGGCGGGACTATGCCGGTGGTGATGGAAGAGTTAAGGAGGTTCATTATGATGGGGAGGGTGATTTCGGAAGCTGACATAATGATGTCTGGCGGAGCTGGGTCGTCAGGAGACCCAGATTTAACTTTCCGTGCAGTGGACTCCAGAGTCTTGAGGTTGAGGGGGGTGAAAAGGTCCAAAGTGGGGGGAGGTTGAGAGGAGGGGGGTGTCTGGCCCGAGTCGCTCAGGGTGGGCAGGGTGCTGAGCGCGGGAGGGAAGGATTCATAGATGTTAGTGATTTTTTTAAGGAAGAAGTCTGCCATCTTGTTGCAGTGTTCTGTGGACTTGGTTTCACCCAGGCTGGGTGGTAGTTTGGTGAGGCTTTTCACAATGTGAAAGATTTCTCTAGGTTTGGATTTGGCGGCGATGATTTCTTTTGAAAAATATGCTGTTTGGCTGGCCTTGATTTGTTCTTTATACTCCTTAAGTAGCTTACGATATTGCGTTTTGGTTTCTGGTGAGGGATCCAGGCGCCATTTCCTTTCAGCTTGCCTGCACTGGTGTTTCTTTGTCCTAAGGGATTCTGAATATCAGGGAGCAGATTTGTGGGGACGTTTTGTAGTGTTTTTCGTTTTAGGTAGGGATTGGTCGAGTGAATGGGTGATCCATTTTTCGTATGTCAGGTTTGCGCAGCATGCGTCCTCATTATGAGGAGGAGGGTTGCTGGCCAATTTAGTGGCCCATTTCTCGGTTGACAGGCGAGACCAAGGTCTGCCTATTCTTACCGTGGGTGTAGCGACTGGGGGTTTGGGAGTAGACCAAGAGAGGGGGACCAGTAGATGGTCAGTCCATGGGAGGGGGTGTGGTACACTGGTTTTCAGGTTAGAAAAGTTGCTGAAAACTTGATCCAGCAAATGGCCTTGAGTGTGGGTATGAGAGCTGACCGATTGGTGTAATTGCAACGCCGCAAGATCGTCTACAATAAGGGTTGCCATGTGATCTGCTTTAGAGTCAAAGTGAAAATTAAGATCACCTAGCAGAGTGAAGTTAGCGGAGGTGCTGACTCGTTCGGCCACGATCTGTGCTAGTTGGTTGTGAAATTATTTTGGGGGCCGGGAGGTCGGTAGATGAGGGTCCCTCAAAAGCAGTTATTCGGCGAGAGCTCGATGCTAAAGGCTAGGCTTTCACAATCCGGGATGGTTTCTGGGATGACTAGGCAAAGAAACTGCTCTTTGTAGATGATTGCTAGTCCTCCTCCTCTACCTTTAGTCCGGTCTTGGCGGAGGATTAGAAAGCCAGGTGGAAGGGCTGTGACCAGGGCCGGGTCAGAGTCTGAGCTGAGCCACGTTTCTGTCAGGAAAACAATGTCAGGCATGCGTTCCTCCATCAGGAGTGCAAATTAGTCCTTATGTTTGGGCAGTGATCTGCAATTTAGCATGAACATGCAGTACTCGTGGCATTGGTCTGCGGGTGGCTGGGGTTTGAGGATCGATTTACACATGTTGCATGTGTGTGGAAGGTTTTCTGCATGGAACGGAAGTTGGCTACACTTCTTTTGAAGGAGCCTAAGTTCTTGGAGGTTAGCGGAGCTGTACTGCCTGGGTAGTGTGGTCTGGGGCGTAGGGGGGTGGCCCTAGGCCCAGACTCGGCGCGGACGAGCGCAGACAAGCTTGCCTTAAGCGCGCCTTCGGCACGCAATCGGCGCGCCCACTGCGCTCGTCCGCTGCGCTTCCTCCACATGCACATGATTTATTGGATAAGGGGGGTGTTAGGGGGGTGTGGCCTCGCTGGGGGCGTGGCGGGTTTGCACGCCGGTGATGGCGGCAGCTGAGGGTTGTTTGTGGAAGGGCCGCAGCTGCGCTAGGGTCCGCAGCGCTGTGTGCCAGCGACCGTCAGGAGAGCTCGTGAGTGTTTTTAAAATCAACACCACACAATTAACTCGTGACTCTCAAGTGAAACAAAGTATTTTAAGAAGTACAGACAATTTTAAAAAAAGCTCCCGGCTGTGCCTCAGGAGTGAAGTGAAGGTTCTGCCTAAGCGGGCGTGTGTCAGCGCTATATATAGGTCTAGGGTTGTGGCCTCGCTGGGGGCGTGGCCGGTTTGCACGCCGGTGATGGCGGCAGCTGAGGGTTGTTTGTCGAAGGGCCGTAGCTGCGCTAGGGTCCGCAGCGCGGTGTGCCAGCGACCGTCAGGAGGGCTTGTGAGTGTTTTTAAAATCAACACCACACAATTAACTCGTGACTCTCAAGTGAAACAAAGTATTTTAAGAAGTACAGACAATTTTAAAAAAAGCTCCCGGCTGTGCCTCAGGAGTGAAGTGAAGGTTCTGCCTAAGCGCTCGTGTGTCAGCGCTATATATAGGTCAGGGGGGCGTGGCCGGTTTGCACGCCGTTGATGGCGGCAGCTGAGGGTTGTTTGTCGAAGGGCCGCAGATGCGCTAGGGTCCGCAGCGCGGTGTGCCAGCGACCGTCAGGAGGGCTCGTGAGTGTTTCTAAAATCAACACCACACAATTAACTCATGACTCTCAAGTGAAACAAAGTATTTTAAGAAGTACAGACAATTTTAAAAAAGCTCCCAGCTGTGCCTCAGGAGTGAAGTGAAGGTTCAGGTTTGATAAAGATCTTACTCTCACCTCACAAGTTAATCAAGTAACATCTGCATGCTTCTTCACCATCAAAACCCTCAGAAAAATACTGCCCCTGATCCCACCAACACTAAGGAAAACAGTGGTCGGTGCTCTAGTTCTCTCCCGCATCGACTACTGCAACGCTTTCTACTTGGGAATGGGTGAATGGCAACTTTCTAAATTACAGTCACTGCAGAATGCCGCGGCAAGAGAACTGCTGGACCTCCCAAAACACCATCCAACATCAAAGGCCATAAGCCAACTCCATTGGCTCCCAGTCCGGCAGAGAGTACAGTTCAAAGCCCTCTGCCTAGTACACAAAACAGTAGTTGGAGGAGGAGCCGAGGGCCTGAAAGCTCTCTTTCCGCGCTACTTCCCTAGCCGAGCATTAAGATCTGCTGGCCTGGGCCTAATTACCATCACGAGAATAAGGAGAGCACGCTGGGGTGGGAAGTCTTTCTCCCGTCAGGCGGCTAAGCTAAGGAATACCATGCCAACTAAGCTTCACCTACAACCAAATAAGAGCTGTTTCAGAAAGGCTCTGAAGACCTGGCTGTTTACCACGCCCTAGTCACCCAGCAGCAGCCTTACCTTCTTTTGCAGCGCCAAGACGCCACGGCATAAGTGCGCTTAATAAATACTTCAGTCAGTCAGTCAGCCATTTTTATGCAAATTAAGAAAGGACAAACTGGTAAAAGGTGTACTTGTACCTGGTGGTTTTTGCGTCCCGAACAAGGTCATCGCATACATGGATGATGTTACAATGCTGTGTACTACCGCAGCTTCTGTGCGCAGAACTCTTTTGCAGGCTTCTCTTTTCAGGAAGTATCAGGTTTGGATTTAAATTTATTTATTTATTTATTTTTATTTTCTAAACTTATAAAGCGCAAACAAATACCACGACTGGTGGAAGAGTGTCCGCCTGACTACAGGTCCCTGGGATCGACTGGCAAATCTGCTGGTAACTATTACCAGAGAACCCACTAACATTTTGGGAGTGTATTTTGGGGAGCAAGGGCATGTGGAAATACATTGGAAGGAAGTTCAGGCTAAAGTACTAAAGAAACTTTCTCTTTGGTCTTTGTGCAAGCTAACCCTGGAAGGAAAAGTTTTAGTCATTAAAGCTGTCTTGTTTCCACTGTTACATACCTTGCTATGGTTTTCCCTCTCCAGCACCACACTTTACAGAAATTGCAAAAAATTCTTTCTTCCTATGGAACTCTACGATGGAGAAACTAAGTAAAGAGAAAGTTTGTAATACCTGGAAAAATGGGGGGAAAAATTTGCCAGACCTTAAGATCTTTTTGTTTTCAAAGTTGTTATGCTATGTTGTGTCCCGTACACATGAAGACATGGTTTCAGTCCCTGCCTTATTTACACGTTATTTTGTGGGGGCAATGCTCAGACGTTTTGGACTATTTGCCCATTCTAACCTTTCTCCTCTGGCACCCAATGCACCGCCATACTACAAGGGGCTTTGCTCTTTCATACAGACTTTGGACACATGGGGCCCGATTTACAGACTGAACTTAAGACTCAATCCTAAACTTACTACTATTTTGGTATTCACAGAATGCACTTACTACTTTTGGTATTCACAGAAGTTAGGATTTTGTCTTAAGTTTGTCTTAAGACAAACTTAAGACAGACTTAAGACAAAATCCTAACTTCTGTGAATACCAAAAGTAGTAAGTTCATTCTGTGAACGCCAAAAGTAGTAAGTGCATTCTGTGAATACCAAAATAGTAGTAAGTTTAGGATTGAGTCTTAAGTTTATTCTGTGAATCGGGCCCATGAACCTTTTAGTCGAGATGTATGCATCCATCCTACCTGCCTGAAACAGGAGCTACGGAAACAAGAGCAGCCTATCGTGTTGGATATCCTGTCAGAGCCACAGTCATTGAGGGTGAGGAAGATGGCGGGCCACAGAGACATTTTCCACAGACACCGAGACCTGGCTTGGATGGCTGTCCATGGATGCCTCCCTGTAAAAGTCTTTCAGCATCGGCGAGGATTGGCCCCCACAGCATGTCGCACACACACGAGATGCGGCAATGAAGAAACTGTTTTCCACCTGCTGTGGGGTTGCCTTTATGCCAAAAACTTTTGGACTTTATTGCAGCCTTTCCTTTTGAATATTGCTGGTATTTCTGCTTTATCCTTTATTGCCCTTCTTTATGGACAAGACATTTCTGTAAAACGTCCCCCTACTGCGTGACGACTGTTAAACTGTGCTAAAGAGGCCTTATGGGATGCACGAAATATGTTTCTTTACCTCCATAGAGATATGGATACTAATGCATGTAAAAATCTTTTTCTTGATAAAGTCATGACTTATGTACATGTAGATCGTGCTACTCTGGGACTGGAAGAAGCGAACGCTTTGTGGCACATTAAAAACTGGAAAGGTTGGGTCACTCAGACATGTATCTAAATAAACTGATGGACTTTGCTTTTTGCCTTGCGACCAGGCCAAAGGATTGGCGTTTGTATAGACCATCAATTAAATGTATTAGTTCACTATAGGGTGTGGGTGAACCACCATTATTGATAAAAACCTTATCTATTTCAAGTATTATCTTGTTCTTTCAACTCCTGCTGTACATTTTGACTTGTGAAATGTAACTCTGTTTGTGTGCTTTTATCAAACTTATAAAGGTTTTTGAAACAAACATGTACCAGAGATGAAGCATCCGGCATGCTGACCCCTCACTAAGAATAAGAGGGCTGCAATGAAAACAGACACCTTTAATGCCCCAGCCCTCCCCTCCTGACCCGTCTCAAGAACGCACATAATAGTAAAAAGCCTTGTGGAAGTTATAAAAATAAATAGTGAATGCACCATGTAACAACCAAGTAAAGGGTGTTGTGAAGCAAAGGCACCCCTAGTTACTTTAGGGTTCAAGAGGAGGGGGAAGAAGCAAGGCAAACTATAAGAAATTAAACCTCTTGTCAAACCCAATAGATTTACATCAGGCAATAGCTTTGTTCTAGTCCATTATGTGTACAGCACAACTACAAATAAGAACATAAGTTATATCTTTCAAATGATTTGAATTTATTTTGTACAAAAACATTTTTTCATTTTTTAGTGTAAAAAACTTTTTAACTCTTTTTTTGATACATAAAAAAGAACAGTTCATATTTCATTTTTCAGTATACATGATTATTTTCAAATATCACAATATTTTTCTATAAATGTCAAAATTTAGAAATCCCCACAGACACAACAAAACATAGTAACATTGTAAAAACAATGTCCACAGTGAAAAGTGGAGAGTCTAAATATCTGAAACAACATAGATACAAAATATTCAGTTTTTACTGTGCTGTACACTGGAATCCACACTGATATATATCACGCTTAGGAATTATTTATGTGCTAGCTAATTGACAGTTGACAACCCAGGACCTTTCCTACATTGAAAGGACTAAATTTAGAAGAAATGAAGAGACATAGCCACTGTGAATAGAAATGAAAATAGGTAAGAATACCTTTCCTAAGTTTTCAAACAAATGAAAGAAAAAATAAAAAGAGTATAGATATGTGTGAAGAATGTAATGTAATGTATAGGCATTTATATAGCGCACTACTTACCCGTAGGGTCCCAAGGCGCTTCGACCGCTGCAAAACCCTTCCTGGCTTCCCTGAGAGATGGCCCCTTAATGGGTATCTCCAGGGTGAGACCAGGCATCCCCGGTGGTCTGGTGGGGCCGTTAGTGAAGATGAGGCAAGCTAATGCCCAGAGTTGCCGAGTGTGATCGCTGATCAGAGTGGGCACCGAGGCGAGAGAATTATCGAGTCCGCTGACCCTGGTCCAGAAACCTGCCGCGCCGGGAATCGAACCCTGGTCCCGGGCCGTCCTCTGCTCTCGGGTCTGCCACCTCTAACCAGTGAGCCACACTACTTCAAGAATAGTCCAACCATCACCATAGTGTCAAAAGTATTTATATAGAAACCTACATTGTGGGTTCCTGGTAGAGGAATCAGGAAATAAATCTTAAAACGGGATCATGTGATGTCCCAGTTCAAACGATGGCAGGGACGTCCTTACAGGTAAATATCTAAAAAGGAGCAAAGCTGTCTGCAAAACATGCAACTATTCTGCACAGTGTTGAGGTGCATGTCATTCTGGCAACCACCCTTACTTACTATAGGGGGCTGAGGGCTGTGTCTATAAAATCTTGTTAGGGTAAATCAGGCGTCTAAGTTTCACAAACGTCTCAGCGAGAAGGAAGAAAATGTTGTCATATGTCCTACGGAGGAATAACAGGCTCGGAGCACATATGTTTAACAATACAAGAGATTCTGAGACCAGATAATATAAAGTTATACAATGCTCAACGCTTACCATTATTATATGTGTTAGGGACTCGAGTAGATCAATTTTTCTCTTAGTTTACTCCAAGCCTGTGTCAGCCCGTTTTTCTAGGTCGTAGTGTGCCAATTATCTAAAAAAAAAAAATTATAAGGCATTACACTAGCTACTGGTATTGTCCAACATTTACAAATAGCGAATATCCTTGGCTGCTTCAAGATAGATTATATATGTACTAGCAGCCCGTCCCGATGTAAATGGTGAGCCCATATCACCCTCGATGCCCGGGCTGCTGGCGCAAGACGCCTCTTAGTTCCCATTCTGAATAATTATCAAATAAAGAGACGGGCGCTGGAAGCAGGAATCAAGAACAGAGTTTATTTCTCATGAGGAGAGCCAGTCATGTCGGACACGAAACACAGTGTCTTTCGGGAGGTGCTCTAACAAGTGAGCTGAGATCTCGCCTTTTATACCTTACAAAAGACATAGCATTACAATCATGACATTGTGAAACACGGAAAAGACATCCTCATGATCCTCGTGTCAATCCTACCCCACATATGTTCACAATAGGGACCCTTGACCTGCTGATGAGAGGAGAGGGTAATCACGCAGCTGAGTGTTCCGCCAACTTTTAGGATGTGTGTGCGCCTGATCATAGCCCAGGGGGTGGGGGGCCCAGGATCAATAGTGGGTCCTTTGAAGAGGAGTGATTCCATACAATAAGCAGTAAACAGTATCTCCTGGCTTAGGCGGTGACCTCAGACATGTGTGGACAGTCAATCGCGGAGGGAGGGTTTACTAACAGATGGGTTATTCATGAAAGGAGAGGAGGTGCTGGTCAGGCGCGGCCGTGACTCCCAAGGACAGGGTCTTGCAGAAGAAGAAGGTTTATGACTTGCCCGTGTGAGGGAGAAGGGAGGGGGAGCCAGGGTGTGTACAGGGACAGAGTCGCACAGAGAGAGAGAGAGAGAGAGAGAGAGAGAGAGAGAGATCTTATGACTTATGCGTGAGAGAGCGGGGACAGTCAGGTGCAGCTGGAGAGGGCTATGTCAGCTAAGGCAAAAGGGTGTCTCACCAAGAGGGAAGGAGGGGTTTTCATGAGTCAGGCAGGAGGGTTGCCTTTCAGGGCAGGGTCGCGCAGAGGGAGGGGGTTTCATAGTCTATGTATGTGAGAGAGGGAGGGGGGCTCAGATACGCGCAGAAGGGAAGCCGGTGATTCTAATGGGCAGGAAAAAGGCCAGGGTGCCTAAAATGGCTGTCATGTACATATGGGTGCGGGCTTTTAATGGCAGGGTGGTGCAGTCAATAGTTTACGGTATTCATGGTGCTTACAGGGAGAGGAGCGGGAAAAATGGAATAATGCACGCTGTTTATGTACATCAATTTCTCAAATTTCCACAGTCGCCCCTTTTTACATTACAGAGTTCATTTTTGTAATTGGTGGGGGTACAAAAATACCCAGGCGTGGATGAAGAATTAGCATTTGTCAATATTAACATTTGGCATATAATCATGGACAGTTGATGTGATTGGCAGGATGCAGCATATAGAACGCACTACATAGCACAAATGTATCTGACTTAAATGTGACCACCGAACATTTTGACCAAGTAGTTGAGGGCGGAATTCAGTTCAATACACAAGATCTCTCTGTCCCAGTGTCTTTTTAGCAGTGAGCCATCACTGGTAGGCTCTAGTCCGTATCCTCTCGTTGGCGCTGTTGAGCACCGGCGGTGGAGCTATAGGTCCAGCTCGTATTCAACCTTTCGCGTTGCAAGGTGCGGTCTGTCCTCTGCTGTTAGACCACAGTCCTGTTCCCTAACCAGTCCTTTTAGTGGCGCCTTATGCTCGGCACCTATATTTCCGTTGCAACACCCTATTTCCACTTGAATGCCGTTCCTTTTGGCGTGAAGTCACATGGAAAAGAGGGTGGGTGTAGTTCAAATTGTCGATAGGAGAGAGAGCGGAGTTGGGTCAGAGTTCCTGGGACACACAAAAGGGGCCGAGGGAGCAAAAGATGACAAGCAGGCAGGCCCATCAATCGGGCCCAAAGATGGGGGACGGAGACTCCAGGCACACGTGGGTTAGCAGACGGAGGGCTTCAGGGCAGCCCGTCAAGTTTCATTTTCCACGTTTGTAATTGCTGTCTCGTCCCGTATCTTATTGCTCTGTGGCTCCACCTTTGGTCGAGGTCGCATGTGTCTCAAGGTCTGCAGCTGGGCTGTACGTCACGTCCGACCCTTCTCATCCGGTGATCGTAAATCTTTGAATAGGTACAAAACAAGCTTTTAGAGAACTGGCAGACGAAGACATTTATGCATGTGAATTCCTCCCTTAACCCTACGTACTTGGGAGATACGCTCATCGGTCACAGTCAGAGGTCTATTACCAAGCAGTGCATATGTCGGCATTCCTACTGAGTTCATGCCAAGTTTGTTCATCGTCCTATTTATAACTCAAGTGGGGATAAATAAGATTCCCATCAACTGTGCATTTCATCATATTCAACATTTCGGAACATTTCCCTTCAAGGCTGGCTAACCTTTTCAAACAGGGCGGGGGCGCTATCATTGAGAGTCAGGGTAAAAACAAGTTTTTCTCGAGGGACGACAGTTACTCATGGTCATCATGTTTATATCCGGGACAGCAGCTGGGGCCTATCAAAATGGGGCGGGGATGCTTCGGGCGCTCGCGCTTGGGTGCAAAAAGGGGGGTGGGGCAATCTGGGCATTGGGGGTCAATCTAGACGTTGGCGTTCGTCTCTGATGAACAGCAAAATGAGGTGCCATTGACATACAGTTCCCCTATAAAAGGCCAGATTGGGGGACCTTAGTCGTCTTACCTGTCCTTTCCTTCTCGGCCAATTCGAGTTCATTCATTTTGCAGAAAGGAGAGGTAGTAATATGGCGAGATACAATCATTTTAGTTTCGGTCAATTTCGCCGAACGTCTTCGCGTTCAATAAGTATCCAATCAGACTGGTGCCATCGAGGCACGATTTTTACCATATAAAGGAAGAGGAAATAGGGATACTCCCATAGAGAGTGTGAGCCGTCCGCAATCTAAACGAGCCATTTGGTACACGTATGACATGTAGAGAGAGAGAGAGAGACAGAGTGAGGGAGAGAGATAGAGAAAGGGAGAGACGTGTACAAAAATAGGTCATTTAGTGCGTTCACAACACAGAACAGTAGGGGGTCAGGTAACGGAGAGACGCAAACAAAGGGAGAACATAAACCCCTACAGTACACACACACACAAACTCAGACGAAGGAAGACAGTACCTGTATTACATATATAAGACATTCACAGCAAAACAGAAAACAATAGTTGGCCAACAAGATCTATTTTTTATATCTTACTTATCTTTTACTATCCTATTTACCTACGTGCTTAGCTCTTTCTACCTTTCCCTCCTTTTCCCTCCTTTTCCCTTTCGCTTGTTATCTCTTCGAGCGTTCTCAATTGCCAACACTTATACCTCGATTAGTCGATCAGAAATGAACCTGGTCGCGCTATTTACCCATGGTTGGATCTTAAACCATTTTCCAGTTTCTTCCTTTGGGGGGGATTCTTCAGGCTGAGGCAACGGCAAGTATTAATCGGGAGAACAGTCGGGCAGCTTGGCTAGATCTATAAGAGTGTGAGAAGGGGGGGGGGCAGTATATTTTGAACATCAGCAACATTTCTAACTTCCCATACGGGAGCAGTCTTGGTAACCCTTACCCGTGCATTTTTCTTTTGTCCTTTCCCTACCTAGTCAAACGTCTAGTTACATTCTCTAACGTGTTATTTCAAGTCAATTTTCGTCATACAGCACCCGTCAAGTCCCTATGTCAGTCCATCCTCCCAGTCGCTATGTTCTAAGGAGGAACAGTCATGTTTAAGTCTACGTCTTTTAAAAACTTATCGTCATAAGGACTATGCTCATATTCCCTCCTTCCCTTCTTCGTCGGTGGTTCGATCATCGTTCTCCCATACTTCAGCCGATGTTCCAACGCGACCTGCAGAAGGGAGGAGAAAGAAGGGGTGGGAGGGCAGCATTCAAACCACATCAGCATGCAGAAATCCGGAAATGTTTTTACCTACCACATACTCGACCTATCTCCACGTAGTGCGTTTCTTTACCATCTCAGCGTTTAAGCCCAGAGGGACCAGTAATGTCGGATAGATAATCATTGACGATCTGTGTATCTACATGAGTTACTTGGTCGCGACCCCTTTCGGTTGTGTGCGAGGGTGGCGGTCAGGTGGCATTTCTGTGGTGTCGTTTTTAAAGCGTCTAAAACACTTTTCCGGCTGCCTGTGACACATAATGTAGCTGCTAAATATCGGGTCCTTTATTTAACCCTCAGCCTTCATCATACTTTCTCGTTGCTCACAGTAGTAATACATTCAAAACTCATTAATGCAACCGCTACAACTATGCTTTCTTTTTCAAAATACTTTTAATAAAAAGTGCTGGTGTATAAATACAGGCCTACAACCCAGTGAACCGGCCACGGAGCAGATTGGAACAGTACATAGGAAGAAAGAAGTTGGTGGCAGTTCATTGCATAAAGTGCGGCAGTGCAATAAAATCGTATCGAACTTTCCTACAGAACAAGCATGATGCATGTCAAGAATTCAGTTTCTCAATTAATTCATTAATTCATTATCCAAATGCTCACTCAGTTCTCAAATTACACCAATTCATTGTTCCCAATCATAATTAGTACCCACCCTAAATCAGTTCATTGTCCAAACACATGATCAATATCTGTATTGCTTTTCTTCTCTAAGCACATAATCACTATCCATTTTATCGACTTTCATTGTCCAAAAATGCATACATATCTCAGAGCATCAATATTCGAGCAATCCGGGTGAACAGGGAGTTCGAAAGTTTCGTTTCGTGTATCGGCGCCATTTTGGGCGAGGTCAGGCAGGTTCCGGTATAGTCAGAATGTCTCCAATGACTCATGGTTGGACCAGAACCTTCCGTTGGCAGTTCAAAAAGTTTTTCGCAATGTGGTAACAGTCTAACAATATGGACCATCAGTCAAAGAGTGGGGAGGGCGGCAACAATTTTCCTACCGGGTCATTCTGGTGTTCCACCGGAACTGAACAAGTCTGTACCTTGGCTGTGCTTTAGCCATTTCCAAACTGAGGCTGGCGCCGGCAGGAGTGCGTCGATGTCGCGGGTCCCAGTGAGGGGGGGCGGGGCGCCCGTGCGGAGGGGTCGGGGGACCCCCCCGGCTCTCATAGAATCTTCAAAGTTGAGGAGAGAAGGCATGGGGCGTGTGCCCGTCCCGGGCAAAAGACCGCTTTTCGATGTGGACCCTCTTTAAGCAAGAGCGTTGGGGTGTCGCTGGAAGCCTCCACCTGGAGGGAGGTGGGGGAGGCTCGTTCGCGCCGCCTCCCCCTTCCAGCGACCCTGCGCCGTTCCTCGGCTCCACCGCTTCGGCATTGGCCGTGCCGGCTATTGAAGATGGGGGGGGGTCGGTGGCTGAGGCAAGACATTCCCCCCCCCCTTTGACATGTGGCGGGACTACCTTCAATTGTCCAGGCGTCGACATGTGGCGGGACTACCTGCAATTGTCCAGGCGTCGACATGTGGCGGGACTACCTGTAAGCGCCGCCGTCCTCGTTTCGGCTTCGGCCTTCTTCGCGGGCCGGATCAGGCGAGAGAAAAAGAGGGGGGGGGTGGTCGGTGGCTGAGGCAAGACAGCCCCCCCCGTGGCCTGCAGGGCAGCAGAAGAGGAGAGAAGGAGAGGCCATCACGGTTTTCTGGGCCGTCCGCCCCACAGCCTCCCCTTCCGACTGCGGCCAGGCGAGCCCCGCGTGCCTCGAGGCCTTGCCTTCCGGATGGGCGTAACCGCGGACCTGTGGCACTTCGGGAGTTTCCGGAATAGGGGTAGGTACCTATTGATTTGTATCTATTTCATGTGACCGTTATTCGGGCGTGGTGGGCAACGAGGCAAACATGTTTGGAGCAGGAGTAGGCAGCGGAACCTAGCTACCTCGTGGCTGTCTTGCTATCAAATTGTTCGCCATTTTATATTTCTTATTACGAACTGTTTCTAATGTTTCTTATTTTTAGTGAAGTCAAAAGCTCATCAGGGGGTTACTGACTTAGCCTGATTTCATATTATTTTCATTCTTCTTGTCCTTAGCGTGTTTCGAGCTAAAGTTTCTTGTTAATAGGGTACGGTGATCACTTCATATTTTTATGTGTCCTTTTCATTAGGGGCACTCCTGGACGGACCAGACGAGTTACCTCCAATAAATGGTCCGGGGTGGAACGAGATTATCAATCAAAGGGGAACATATATTCTTTCATTAGGGTATCATCCTGGACAGACCAAAGGATGTACTTCCACTTACTAGGGTAGCCTCCTGGACGGACCAGACGGTCTACTTCCACTAAATGGCCCATGAGTGGGGAGCATATGTCCTCCATAAGGGTAGCCTCCTGGACGGACCATGCGAGCTACCCCCCAAATAAACAATCAGTGGGGAGTGGGTAGGACTGACGAATTCACAAAGGGGCATAACCTACCCTTTACTACTTGCAAAGACTAGACAGAATATTTCTATTCCACGTTGTTTGCAAATAGAAAATACCTCAAACGAAACAATTCCTGGAACAACAATGTCCAGGCAACCAATCAATCAGTGGGGAGAAAAACAGGCATGACGGATTACAACGGGGACAAACGTCTGCATTACCTGCCCTTCGCTATCCATAAAGGGAGACAGAATATTTCTATTCGTCTCTGTTTGTAGACAGGGAAGATCTCAAAGAGCAACAATCGATTATTAATCGATTCCAAACAATCAGTGGGGAGAAAAGTAGGCATGACGGATTACAACGGGGACAAAAGTCTGCATTACCTACCCTTCTCCATCTGCAAAGAGAGACGACGTTCCTATTCGCCGCTGTTTGCAAACAGAGAATGTCTCGTTCTCAATAAGAGAACCAATATTTCAAGTAGCATCCAAAGCTAAATGAACCAATAACAACAATATCAGTATTCAAATACCGATTCCAATACAATCAATCAAGCATTCAGATGGATAAAACCATCCTACCAATCAGGCGCAAAACGCCCTACTTAATCTTACCCGGACCGGACCATACGGACAGTTCTTCGTCTTCCTCCTCCAGCGCCCGATTGTTCTCTTACTCCATGCAGCATTCCTGTGGGATTCCAGTCAGGACAATAGGTCACTCGAGAGAGGTCCGTTCAGAATCGGTGAAGTTCATTCAATCGGCAGCCGGACGAGGGCCCTCTCAAGGCAGGTATACTCCGATCATTTAGATATTCACCTCATCGTCTGGATCTCTCTTACTGGACCTTATGTCACTGATGGGCCCCGCGTTGGGACGCCAATTGTAAAAGGTGAGCCCATATCACCCTCGATGCCCGGGCTGCTGGCGCAAGATGCCTCTTAGTTCCCATTCTGAATAATTATCAAATAAAGAGACGGGCGCTGGAAGCAGGAATCAAGAACAGAGTTTATTTCTCATGAGGAGAGCCAGTCATGTCGGACACGAAACACAGTGTCTTTCGGGAGGTGCTCTAACAAGTGAGCTGAGATCTCGCCTTTTATACCTTACAAAAGACATAGCATTACAATCATGACATTGTGAAACACGGAAAAGACATCCTCATGATCCTCGTGTCAATCCTACCCCACATATGTTCACAATAGGGACCCTTGACCTGCTGATGAGAGGAGAGGGTAATCACGCAGCTGAGTGTTCCGCCAACTTTTAGGATGTGTGTGCGCCTGATCATAGCTCAGGGGGTGGGGGGCCCAGGATCAATAGTGGGTCCTTTGAAGAGGAGTGATTCCATACAATAAGCAGTAAACAGTATCTCCTGGTTTTAGGCGATGACCTCAGACATGTGTGGACAGTCAATCGCGGAGGGAGGGTTTACTAACATATGGGTTATTCATGAAAGGAGAGGAGGTGCTGGTCAGGCGCGGCCGTGACTCCCAAGGACAGGGTCTTGCAGAAGAAGAAGGTTTATGACTTGCCCGTGTGAGGGAGAAGGGAGGGGGAGCCAGGGTGTGTACAGGGACAGAGTCGCACAGAGAGAGAGAGAGAGAGAGAGAGAGAGAGATCTTATGACTTATGCGTGAGAGAGCGGGGACAGTCAGGTGCAGCTGGGGAGGGCTATGTCAGCTAAGGCAAAAGGGTGTCTCACCAAGAGGGAAGGGGGGTTTGCATGAGTCAGGCAGGAGGGTTGCCTTTCAGGGCAGGGTCGCGCAGAGGGAGGGGGTTTCATAGTCTATGTATGTGAGAGAGGGAGGGGGGCTCAGATACGCGCAGAAGGGAAGCCGGTGATTCTAATGGGCAGGAAAAAGGCCAGGGTGCCTAAAATGGCTGTCATGTACATATGGGTGCGGGCTTTTAATGGCAGGGTGGTGCAGTCAATAGTTTACGGTATTCATGGTGCTTACAGGGAGAGGAGCGGGAAAAATGGAATAATGAACGCTGTTTATGTACATCAATTTCTCAAATTTCCACACCGAAGTTGTCCGGGTATGAATTGCTGTCGGCCAGTAGCATATTGTTTCGTAGGATTTCGTTTTGATAGCATTTCTTAACTGTGACAGGCCTGTGAAACGCTCCGATTCACAGTGCACTGCTGATGCATTTAAGAGTGCGCGTTCAGTAGTGTGTGAACTCGAGTTTCCCTACTTTATTTTCCTTGCAATATTATATAGCGCGAACTCGACAACATGGCATGAGCACAATTTACATTACAGAAGAACACATTGATTTGTGGTAGGCACGGGGAGACAAAGCGATTTGCCTGGAATCACAGGATGTTGAGCTGATGCCGAGATTCTAACGTAGCTGTCCATCTCTAAAGTTCGCAATTCTAGAACTTGTGGTGGGAGGTATGTCTAAAAGTGTATGTCGGTGCTGGGCATCAATGAGATAGACCTGTGCATTTTTCCAATTGGTGGCGAAAAAATATGAGTATGTTGCTGGAGATGTGGGCCCCCGTGCCACCAATGTACTTACGGGGAGGGTAAACACCCATCATTCCGCAAATTTCTTTCCGCATACCATCACTCTGCATACTTTCATTACGAAAGTACCATGACTCCGCAATGCCATTATAACGCATGGCATTACATTTTATATGCTTTTACCATGCATACATTTTCAACGAAATTCGTTGTAAATGCATGAATGGTAAAAGCATGTTTTTTAAAAATGTTTGGATAAGGCAAGTATGGGTATAGGGTTATATGTTTTGGGGTACTGAGGTATATGTTTTGGGGTTTTTGGGGATTTTAATGGTACAGATATAGTTTTGGGTTATGGGGTACAAGGGTATTTTTAGGGTTCAGGACTAGGTTTGAGTTTTGGGGTATAGGGGTGTTTTTAGGGTTCAGGGGTAGGTTTGGGTTTTGGGGTACAGGGGTATTTTAAAGGTTCAGGGCTAGGTTTGGGGTTTGAGGTACAGGGGTATTTTTAGGATTCAGGGGTAGGTTTGGGGTTTTGGGTTACATGGTTATTTTAAGGGTTATGGGCTAGGTTTGGGTTTTGGGGTACAGGGTTATTTAAGGGTTCAGGGGTAGGTTTGGGTTTTGGGGTACAGGGGTATTTTTAGGGTTCAGGGGTATGTTTGGGTTTTGAGGTACAGGGGTGTTTATAGGGTTCAGGGATAGGTTTGGGTTTTGGGATACAGGGGTATTTTAAGGGTTATGGGCTAGGTTTTGGTTTTGGGGTACAGGGGTATTTTTAGGGTTTAGGGATAGGTTTGGGTTTTGGGGTACAGGGTAGATTTATAGGGTTAAGATGGGTTAGTGTTTAAGGGTGTTGGGGTATTTTATAGAGTAAGGGTGGGTTATGATTATGGGGTGCAGGGGTATTTAAAGTAGGGGTGGGCGGAATTGGCGTGAACGTGGTACAATAAATCCGCAATATTTCGTTCCGTCAGGTTTCCAGTTATTAAAACAGAAACCTCATATATTCAAGGTAAAATAACAAGTATTTCTACATGCTAAAATGCATATAGTCATTTCACAAAAGTGAAATTAGCTTCCAGCAAGCAGTGAGAGAGGTGATGATTTTGAGATCAAGCCCCTGCAAACCATTATGGGACGAGATTAGCAGTGGGAAGTGAATATTATAGTATCCAAATAATTCTACAAAGAGCTGCAGTTCACCTCGTTCTCCCCAGTTGTCCCCAAGAGGCAAATGCAATGGCATTTAAAATATTATTCATCAAGCTGCAGTTCACCTTATGGTCCCTAGATGTCCCTGATGAGGCAAATGCAATAGCATTTAAAATATTACACATCAAGCTGCAGTTCACCTCATGTCCCTAGATGTCCCTGATGATGCAAATGCAATAGCAGTTAAAATATTATATACTAGCAGCCCTTCCCGACGTTGTCCGGGTATAAATTGCTGCCGGCCATTAGTATATTAGCATCCTGTCCCGACGTTGTCCGGGTATAAAGTGCTACCGGCCAGTAGTATATTGTTTTTTAGGATTTCGTTTTGATAGCATTTCTTATCTGTGACAGGCCTGTGAAACGCTCCGATTCACAGTGCACTGCTGATGCACTTAAGAGTGCGCGTTCAGTAGTGTGTGAACTCGAGTTTCCCTACTTTATTTTCCTTGCAATACTATATAGCGCGAACTCGACAACATGGCATGAGCACAATTTACATTACAGAAGAACACATTCATTTGTGGTAGGCACGGGGAGACAAAGCGATTTGCCTGGAATCACAGGATGTTGACCTGATGCCGAGATTCCAATGTAGCTCCCCAGCTCTAAAGTTCGCAATTCTAGAACTTGTGGAGGGAGGTGTGTCTAAAAGTGTATGTCGGTGCTGGCCATCAATGAGAGAGACCTGTGCATTTTTCAAATTGGTGGTGAAAAAATAGGAGTATTTTGCTGGAGATGTGGGCCGCTGTGCCACCAATGTACTTACCGGGGGAGGGTAAACACCCATATTCCGCAACTTTCTTTCCACAGACCATCACTCCGCATACTTTCATTATGAAAGTACCATGACTCCGCAATGCCATTATAACGCATGGCATTACATTTTATATGCTTTTACCACGCATACATTTACAACGAAATTCGTTGTAAATGCATGAATGGTAAAAGCATGTTTTTTTTTAGTGTTTGGATAAGGGGTATATGTTTTGGGGTACTGAGGTATATGTTTTGGGGTGTTTGGGTATTTTAAGGGTTCAGATATAGTTTTGGGTTATGGGGTACTGGGGTAGTTTTAGAGTTTAGGGATAGGTATGGGTTTTGGGGTACAGGCATATTTTTAGGGTTCAGGGCTAGGTTTGGGTTTCGGGGTATAGGGGTATTTTTAGGGTTCAGGGGTAGTTTTTGGTTTTGGGGTACAGGGGTATTTTAAGGGTTCATCGGCTAGGTTTGGGTTTTGGGGTACAGGGGTATTTTTAGGGTTCAGGGCTAGGTTGGGGTTTTGGGGTACAAGGGTATTTTAGGGTTCAGGGGTAGGTTTGGGTTTTGGAGTACAGGGGTATTTTTATGGTTCAGGGCTAGGTTTGGGTTTTTAGGGTGCAGGGGTATTTTTAGGGTTCAGGGTAGGTTTGGGTTTTGGGGTACAGGGGTATTTTAAGGGTTCAGGGCTAGGTTTGGGTTTTGGTGTACAGGGGTATTTTAGGGTTCAGGGGTAGGTTTGGTTTTTGGGGTACAGGGGTATTTTTAGGATTTATGTATAGGTTTGGGTTTTTGGGTACAGGGTATATTTATAGGGTTAAGATGGGTTAGTGTTTAAGGGTGTTGGGGTATTTTAAGGAGTAAGGTTGGGTTTTGATTATGGGGTGCAGGTGTATTTAAAGGGAGCAGGGTGAACACCCAGAGCTGGAATATCCAGAACCTGGGAAGAAAAAACAATGAAATATTTGACACGACGCGCGCCCCGCACCCACCCCCCTACCCCCACCCCCCACCACACGATATGAGACATGGCATGAAGGGCAGAATGTAAAAAACAACAGTTGATGGACAGAATGGAGAACAATGTCATACATTCAGCCCAAGACAGAGATCTGGACCTAAATCCATCATTTTCTCTGCACTTCTCACCACCTCAGCCTTGAACCTGTGCCTCATGAAAACATACCATGCCAAACTGCCAAGCCATGTCTTTCCTGGACGGGACTCAAACATTCTAGGTCCAATTTCTGGCTATTAGCCGTTTTCAGCCAGGATAGCTTGACTCCAGTGGTCGGGAGAGCATGGGACTTACGTCTGAGCATACCCAATACACTCGGGGTGATAAATGCAAAAACAACAGTTGATGGACAGAATGCAGAACAATGTCATACATTCACCCCAGTACAGAGATCTGGGCCTAAATCCATCGTTTTTTTGCACTCCACACGACTCCAGTTCAGACATGGCCATATGCAAATCAGCCTTGACCCTGTGCCTCATGGGAACAGTTCAGCCGGAAGGGCGGAACATACCACACGCCCCCAGCATTTGTCACGCCCCCCCACCACAAGCCCACAGCACAACGCAGACACGCCCACAAGGGACTACTTTGCTGGCACGGTTCTTTAACTTTTTAAATGTATATGGTGGGCGTCTGCATAGCCTATGTACTTCTGCTGCATCTGCCCTTTCCAACGCTGTATTGGGTGTTGTGATTGGTGCTGTGGTTCCCGAGATTACCCGCCTCAAAGGTTTTTGGCTCTCTCTTTATTATATTAATATGGATTGTTTCATAGGATTTCATTTTGATAGCATTTCTTATCTGTGACAGGCCTGTGAAACGCTCCGATTCACAGTGCACTGCTGATGCCCTAAAGAGTGCGCGTTCAGTAGTGTGTGAACTCGAGTTTCCCTACTTTATTTTACTTGCAATATTATGTAGCGCGAACTCGACAACATGGCATGAGCACAATTTACATTACAGAAGAACACATTGATTTGTGGTAAGCACAGGGAGACAAAGCGATTTGCCTGAAATCACAGGATGTTGAGCTGATGCCGAGATTCGAACGTAGCTCCCCAGATCTAAAGATCGCAATTCTAGAACTTGTGGTGGGAGGTGTGTCTAAAAGTGTATGTCGGTGCTGGACATCAATGAGAGAGACCTGTGCATTTTTCCAATTGGTGGTGAAAAAATATGAGTAAGTTGCTGGAGATGTGGGCCGCCGTGCCACCAATGTACTTACGGGGGAGGGTAAACACCCATTATTCCGCAAATTTCTTTCCGCATACCATCACTCTGCATACTTTCAGTACGAAAGTACCATGACTCCGCAATGCCATCATAACAAATGGCATTACATTTTATATGCTTTTACCACGCATACATTTACAAGGAAATTCGTTGTAAATGCATGAATGGTAAAAGCATGTTTTTTAAAAATGTTTGGATAAGGCAAGTATGGGTATATGTTTTTGGGTATTCAGGTATATGTTTTGGGGTGTTTTAGTATTTTAATGGGTCAGATATAGTTTTGGGTTATGGGGTACAGGGGCATTTTTAGGGTTCAGGGCTAGGTTTGGGTTTTGGGGTATAGGGGTATTTTTAGGGTTCAGGGGTAGGTTTGGGTTTTGGGGTACAGGGGTATTTTAAGGGTTCAGCGCTAGGTTTGGGGTTTGGGGTACAGGGGTATTTTTAGGGTTCAGGGCTAGGTTTGGGTTTTGGGATACAGGGGTATTTTAGGGTTCTGGGCTAAGTTTGGGTTTTGGGGTACAGGGGTATTTTTGGGGTTCAGGGGGTAGGTTTGGGTTTTGGGGTACAGGGGTATTTTAAGGGTAATGGGCTAGGTTTAGGTTTTGGGGTACAGGGGTATTTTAGGGTTCAGGGGTAGGTTTGGGTTTTGGGGTACAGGGGTATTTTTAGGGTTCTGGGGTATGTTTGGGTTTTGAGGTACAGGGTAGATTTATAGGGTTAAGATGGGTTAGTGTTTAAGGGTGTTGGGGTATTTTATAGAGTAAGGGTGGGTTATGATTATGGGGTGCAGGGGTATTTGAAGTAGGGGTTGGCGGAATTGGCGCGAACTTGGTACAATAAATCTGCAATAAGTTTGTACGTTTCACAAACGTCTCAGCGAGAAGGAAGAAAATGTTGTCATATGTCCTACGGAGGAATAACTGGCTCGGATCACATATGTTTAACAATCCAAGAGATTCTGAGACCAGATAATATAAAGTTATACAATGCTTAACGCTTACCATTATTATATGTGTTAGGGACTCGAGTAGATCAATTTTTCTCTTAGTTTCCTCCAAGCCAGTGTCAGCCCGTTTTTCTAGGTCATAGTGTGCCAATTATCTAAAAAAACATTTATAAGGCAGTACACTAGCTACTGGTATTGTCCAACATTTACAAATAGCGAATATCCTTGGCTGCTTCAAGATAGATTATATATGTATAACTATCTGTCCCATATAGTATGCGGATATCTCTATAGTTTTTAGCGTTTAAAGGAAGATCCTCTAGAATACGCACCCTTAAACTGCTCTATGTGCGCCGGTACCTAGAAAGGCAAAAACCCCAGGCAGCATGGTTTGTGGCGATGTGATGGAGGACCAGACCTCCCAAAATGGTCGACCCAGCACACAAATGCGAGTTTACACAGATTTACGCACTGCTCGCCTGGTCTCTGTGTTATTAGTGTTTGCAAATCACTCTGTGGCAAGGTATATGACAAAAGGTCTACTATCATCCCAGACATCAAGGAAGTCACTAGCCAGAGTCGAGCATACTGTCTACTGAAATATTTCACTAATGAGGCTAAAGAGACTACAATTTCTACGGATACGTAGGAATTCTCCGAAAGGACTCGAGTCCTTCTGGCATGTACGGTGGAAACTACTGTGTTCCAGTATGGTGTTCTTAGCCGTAGGTTTCCTAAAGAGGCTTACCTCCAGCTCTCCATCCATAGCTTTGATCCAAATATCCAGGAATTCCACCTGGGTGGTAGGAAAATTGCAGGTGAACTTCAGGTTGGTATCTGCTAAGTTTAACCAAGTCATAAATTCCTGAAGATAAGATTCTGAGCCAGTCCAAATAAAAAATATATTGTCTATAAACCAGACACTTCCCTATATTTTCAAAGAA
Organism: Lissotriton vulgaris; assembly: GCF_964263255.1. Lineage (NCBI taxonomy): Eukaryota > Metazoa > Chordata > Amphibia > Caudata > Salamandridae > Lissotriton > Lissotriton vulgaris. Next base: position 250,161,685 of record NC_141686.1, on the reverse strand, counting down.
GGGGGCTACATCATTAAAGACGTGTTTGCGCTCAAATTCCCCCATAAAGATGTTCGCTATACTGGGGGCACAAGAGACCCCCATGCTGGTCCCCTTGATCTGCTGGTATAACTCTTGATTGAATTCAAAAAAGTTGTTTTGCAATACTATCGTTAGACATTCTAAAATAAAAATCTCTGGCCTATCACCCGATGTCCTAGCCAAGAGCGCTGCCACCGCCTCAATGGATAGGTCCGCATTCACAGTCACACGTCTGCCCTGCCCTCCAGGGCATCAGCCCCCCTCTTCCCCCATCCTGTATCTCAGCCGGGCTGCTGCAGTGAAACTCGAGCTGCTGGGGGCTCGGCTGGGCAGTGTCGGGAGTCTTATCTCCAGCATGCCCAAGTTTGTCACAGGTCTTTAAAGACCACTAGCAGCCCGTCCCGACGTTGTCCGGGTATGAATTGCTGCCGGCCAGTAGTATATTGTTTTGTAGGATTTCGTTTTGATAGCATTTCTTATCTGTGACAGGCCTGTGAAATGCTCCGATTCACAGTGTACTGCTGATGCACTTAAGAGTGCGCGTTCAGTAGTGTGTGAACTCGAGTTTCCCTACCTTATTTTCCTTGTAATATTATATAGCGCGAACTCGACAACATGGCATGAGCACAATTTACATTACAGAAGAACACATTCATTTGTGGTAGGCACGGGGAGACAAAGCGATTTGTCTGGAATCACAGGATATTGAGCTGATGCCGAGATTCGAACGTAGCTCCCCATCTCTAAAGTTCGTAATTCTAGAACTTGTGGTGGGAGGTGTGTCTAAAAGTGTATGTCGGTGCTGGGCATCAATGAGAGAGACCTGTGCATTTTTCCAATCGGTGGTGAAAAAATATGAGTATGTTGCTGGAGATGTAAGCCGCCGTGCCACCAATGTACTTACTGAGGAGGGTAAACACCCATTATTCCGCAACTTTCTTTCCGCATACCATCACTCCGCATACTTTCATTACGAAAGTACCATGACTCCGCAATGCCATTATAACACGTGGCATTACATTTTACATGCTTTTACCACGCATACATTTACAACATGCATGAATGATAAAAGCATGTTTTTTTTAAATCTTTGGATAAGGCAAGTATGGGTATAGGGGTATATGTTTTGGGGAACTGAGGTATATGTTTTGGGGTGTTTGGGTATTTTAAGGGTTCAGACATAGTTTTGGGTTCAGGGGTACAGGGGTATTTTTAGGGTTCAGGGCTAGGTTTGGGTTTTGGGGTATAGGGGTATTTTTAGGGTTCAGGGGTAGGTTTGGGTTTTGGGGTACAGGTGAATTTTAAGGGTTCAGGGCTAGGTTTGGGTTTTGGGGTACAGGGGTATTTTTAGGGTTCAGGGCTAGGTTTGGGTTTTGGGATACAGGGGTATTTTGGGGTTCTGGGCTAGGTTTGGGTTTTGGGGTACAGGGGTATTTTTAGGGTTCAGGGGTAGGTTTGGGTTTTGGAGTACAGGGGTATTTTAAGGGTTATGGGCTAGGTTTGGGTTTTGGGGTACAGTGGTATTTTAGGGTTCAGGGGTAGGTTTGGGTTTTGGGGTACAGGGGTATTTTTAGGGTTCAGGGGTAGGTTTGGGTGTTGAGGTACAGGGGTATTTATAGGGTTTAGGGATAGGTTTGGGTTTTGGGGTACAGGGTATATTTATAGGGTTAAGATGGGTTAGTGTTTAAGGGTATTGGGGTATTTTATAGAGTAAGGGTGGGCTATGATTATGGGGTGCAGGGGTATTTAAAGTAGGGGTGGGCGGAATTGGCGCGAACTTGGTAAATAAATCCGCAATATTTCGTTCTGTCTGATTTCTAATTATTAAAACAGAAACCTCATATATTCAAGGTAAAATAACAAGTATTTCTACATGCTAAAATGCATATAGTCATTTCACAAAAGTGAAATTAGCTTCCAGCAAGCAGTGAGAGAGGTGATGATTTTGAGATCAAGCCCCTGCAAAGCATTATGGGACGAGATTAGCAGTGGGAAGTGAATATTATAGTATCCAAATAATTCTACAAAGAGCCGCAGTTCACCTCGTCGTCCCTAGTTGTCCTTGATGAGGCAAATGCAATAGCATTTAAAATATTATACATCAAGCTGCAGTTCACCTCGCGGTCCCTAGTTGTCCCTGATGAGGCAAATGCAATAGCATTTAAAATATTACACATCAAGCTGCAGTTCACCTCGTCGTCCCTAGATGACCCTGAGGAGGCAAATGCAATAAGCATTTAAAATATTATACATCAAGCTGCAGTTCACCTCGCCATCCCTAGATGTCCCTGATGAGTACAATTCAAAAACATTGAAACCCTTTCATGAATGCTAAAAATTATGCTAATCTTATCCCATAATGCTTTGCAGGGCCTTTTAGTTGTATTTTTGCCCATAACTGTGCTTGGGGTGGTTCTAGGAGAATGGGACCTCCACTGAATTATTATTTAAAGGGAGCAGGAATGTATAGAACCTTGGAAGAAAAAATAACACTCGTGACGGAATGCCCCCAGGGATTGTCACGCCCCCAGCACACACCCACAGCACAATGCAGACACGCCCACAAGGGACTACTTTGCTGGCACGGTTCTTTTACCTTTTAAATGTATATGGTGGGCATCTGCATAGCCTATGTCCTTCTGTTGCAACTGCCCTTTCCAACGCTGTATTGGGTGTGTGGATTGGTGCTGTAGTTCCCGAGTTTACCTTGCCAAAAGGTGTCTGTTCTCTCTTTATAATAGTAGTATAGATATGCTTTTACCACGCATACATTTACAATGAAATTCGTTGTAAATGCATGAATGGTAAAAGCATGTTTTTTAAAAATGTTCGGATAAGGTAAGTATAGGTATAGGGGTATATGTTTTGGGGTACTGAGGTATATGTTTTGGGGTGTTTGGGTATTTTAAGGGTTCAGATATAGTTTTGGGTTATGGGGTACAGGGGTAGTTTTAGCGTTTAGGTATAGGTATGGGTTTTGGGGTACAGGCGTATTTTTAGGGTTCAGGGCTAGGTTTGGGTTTTGGGGTATAGGGGTATTTTTAAGGTTCAGGGGTAGTTTTGGGCTTTAGGGTAAAGGGGTATTTTAAGGGTTCAGGGCTAGGTTTGAGTTTTGGGGTACAGGGGTATTTTTAGGGTTCAGGGCTAGGTTTGGGTTTTGGGGTACAGGGGTATTTTAGGGTTCAGGGGTAGGTTTGCGTTTTGGGGTACAGGGTTATTTTTTTGGTTCAGGGCTAGGTTTGGGTTTTGGGGTGCCGGGGTATTTTTAGGGTTCAGGGGTAGGTTTGGGTTTTGGGGTACAGGGGTATTTTAAGGGTTCGGGCTAGGTTTGGGTTTTGGGGTACAGAGGTATTTTTGGGTTCAGGGGTAGGTTTGGTTTTTGGGGTACAGGGCTATTTTTAGGATTTAGGTATAGGTTTGGGTTTTGGGGTACAGGGTATATTTATAGGGTTAAGATGGGTTAGTGTTTAAGGGTGTTGGGGTATTTAAAGGAGTAAGGGTGGGTTTTGATTATGGGGTGCAGGGGTATTTAAAGGGAGCAGGGTGAACACCCGTAGCTGGAATGTGCAGAACCTGGGAATAAAAAACAATGAAATATTTGGCACGACGCGCGCCCCGCAGCCGCCCACACCCCCAGCACGGGATATTAGACATGGCATGAAGTGCAGATTGCATAAACAACAGATGATGGACAGAATGCAGAACAATCTCATACGTTCACCCCAATACAGAGATCTGGGCCAAAATCCATAATTTTTTTTGCACTCCACATCTCCTCAGCCAAGACTCTGGGCCTAAGAGAAACATTTCAGGCCCTTTGAACTGCTAAGCCATGTCTTTCCGGGATCTGACTCACACATGCTAGGACCAATTTCTGACTATCATCCATTTTCAATCACGATAGCTTCACTCTAGTGGCCTGGAGAGCATGGCACTCACGTCTGAGCATACCCATCACACTCGGGTGACAAATGCAAAAACAACAGTTGATGGACAGAATGCAGAACAATGTCATACATTCACCCCAGTACAGAGATCTGGCCCTAAATCCATCGTTGTTTTGCACTCCACACCACCCCAGTTCAGACATGGCCATATGCAAATCAGCCTTGACCCTGTGCCTCATGGGAACAGACCAGCCCAAAGGGTGGAACATACCACATGCCCCCAGCATTTGTCACGCCCCCACAGCACAACGCAGACACGCCCACAAGGGACTACTTTGCTGTCACGGTTCTTTAACTTTTTAAATGTATATGGTGGGCGTCTGCATAGCCTATGTCCTTCTGCTGCAACTGCCCTTTCCAACGCTGTATTGGGTGTTGTGATTGGTGCTGTGGTTCCTGAGATTACCCGCCTCAAAGGTTTGGTCTCTCTCTTTATTATATTAGTATGGATTAGCATATTTACATCCCTTTGTAAACTGGTTACAGAGACTTAATGTTTTTTATGGTTCCAGTACCCCCTGGGCCCCCGCTCTGCCTATTCCTTATATTTGTATTTTTACACTTCTTGCTGTAGTGTGAGATTGCATTTAATGAAAAGGAATATAAAGTTGGGTGCCAAAAGAAAAATGCCTCCTCTTGACACTAAATAGAGTTATAAATAAAAAAGTATGTATTAATTAGTTAAAAGACTTTTCTGTCTTTGTTTTCTTTAATTTTCGGTCATGGATCATTGAGGCAACCCTAGATCACAATTAAAAGTGACACAATAATTAAAAGTGCTTTCTATTTATATTTGCTGTTCTAAGTGTTCACAGATAAGTGCTAAAAATACAGCTTTAGGTGACTGCCTATTTCTGGGCCATCAAAATAATGAGCTGGTAACCCTAATCATAAGACTGGAAGTTTGTTGCAGGATCAGCACATTATTTATTTCCTCCACCCTCAATCCCTGATTAATGCCATTATAGCAATAGTTTAACTTATATCTGAAACCCTACACTTCAAGTTTCTGGGAATGCACCCTGCTTTCAGACAACTCACTTCTCATTCTCGCCTTCACTTTCACGCTCAACCTGCACTCGCAGCGATCACAATGCACTCGCACTGATCACCATGCACTCATAGCGTTCACAATGCACTCACACTGATCGCCATGCACTCACACTGACCGCCATGCACTCACACTGACCGCCATGCACTCACACTGACTGCCATGCACTCACACTGATCGCCATGCACTCACACTGATCGCCATGCACTCACACTGATCACAATGCACTCACACTGATCACAATGCACTCACAATGATCACAATGCACTCACACTGATCACAATGCACTCACACTGATCACCATGCACTCACACTATTCACCCGCTCACCCTGCACTCACAGTGATCACTGTGCACTCACACTGATCAACATGCACTCACACTGATCACCATGCACTCACACCATTCACCCGCTCACTCTGCACTCACAGTGATCACAATGCACTCACACTGATCACAATGCACTCACAACATTTACCCGCTCACCCTGCACTCACAGCAATCATAATGCTCTCACACTGATCACAATGCACTCAAACCATTCACCCGCTCACCCTGCACTCACAGTGATCACCATGCACTCACACAGATCACCATGCACCCGCTCACCCTGCACTCAGTAATCACAATGCACTCACACTGATCACAATGCACTCACACTGATCACCATGCACTCACAACATTCACCCACTCACCCTGCACTCACAGTGATAATAATGCACTCACAGTGATCACAATGCACTCACACTGATCACCATGCACGCACAACATTCACCCGCTCACCCTGCTCTCACAGTGATCACACTGCACTAAAAATGTGCTTGCATTGTTAACTCTGTACCTCACCCTGCAGTCACACGAGCACACTTCTCATCCCGCACTCATGTGACACTTTACTCACCTGCCCCCCCTCACTGCTCAATCTGTAGCTCCCTCAAACAAGGCCATCACTAACCATGCACTAATTTGTCCCACTCTGCACTTACAGCCGAACCCAAATTCATATTGTCACCTCACTCAACCTGTAGTCACTCCTTTTACCCTGCACTCACACTGTTGCATTGCTCTCCGTGCAGTCACATGGGCACTCTTGTCACCCACACAGTGCAGAAGGTTAAAGTACCTGGTACACAGAAGATGTACCATTCACATCACAAAAGTGAGCATGAGAAAACTATGAGTATTTTGTCAGACAGGTGCTATAGAGAGATGAGGTGTATTGTTGGTGAGTGGTAGTGAGGGAATTCATGGAGAAGGTGGAAAGACTGTTGCACCGTGTGCGACCAGTGCTAGGCCCAGCCTGGCTGGGAGTGTTAAACCCCCCGAAGTTCAAGTCTAGTGGATTCCCTGCTTCTGCCTGTTATTATTTACATTTGTAGTGCACTACTGTTACCAAAAGGTGTCCTGGGGCTAATAACCATCTGCCTGCAATGTGAGAGAGAGATCCGGGGTTGGGAGAGGAGAGAAGAGAGGGATGGAAGGAAGGGGTGAGAGGAAAGGGGCATGGGTAAACTGCTTAACTCTGCACAAGACCGCCAGGGTTTGAAGGGACCCTTGCTACTCCCGGCCATGGCCAGGTGAGCTTCTAATGTGGCAGCGCGTATTCCTACGGAGTGTGAGGCCCTTCACAAAGGTTGACTAGACAACTTTCTGATGTTAATTGCTGTATTTTGGTTATAAACTGGTACTGATGGGGTGAAATCTTTCCTCAGTGTTACTGTGTTTAAAAAATTCAATATAATAAAGCAATGCTATCCCAAAATACGCAGCATCACAGAACATAATTTAAATTTTCTACTCACACAATTTAGTCAAGCCTGTTGCATAATTTAGTACTCACCTGCCTCATAATTCCAGTAGCCCTGCCTAGAGGTTTAGAAATGTCTGTCCAGAGGGTGTCCTTACGCCTGTAAATGTTGTCAGTGGGGTCTCGGCATCCAAAAGTTTGATGACCTCTGACCTAGACACTAAGGGGTCCATTAGGATGGCAGACGAACTTCTGTCCACCTGCCACCCTAGCGGTGCTGGGACTGTCTGCCAGTGGTGTGGCGGTCCCGCACTGCCAATTAGGATGCGACTGCCACCTTGCACATGCCAATGCTACCCCCAACAGCATCCCCCACCTCCCCTCCCCCCTGGGGGCCCCCAACAGGGCCCCGAAGGCATTCTTCGCATGCCTTTCCATGGCGGAGTCTCCGCCATTGAAAGGCATTAAAAATGCCACATCCAAATATGGTTGGTGGTGCCTGCAAGGCAGCGTCATCATATTACGGCCCTTTTCTGCCAAGTCGGAAATCCAACCAACGAAAAAGCAGCGGACGGTCTTTCTGTCCACCGCGGTGCCCCTCGCCATGATAATATGGCGGGGTGATACCGGCCGTCTGGCGTGCAGATCGCCGCCCGGCAGTGGCAATCCGCATGCCATCCTAATGGGGTCCTAAGTGTGCAATGTTTTGCGGGAACATGGTGTCACCCATGACTGCCAGAGTAAACCCTTTTTGACATGTTGAAATACCTACATTTAACATTTGCACAGTTAATTATAAGTAGATCTTGGGGTACACAAACCCTGGGTGCACAACATATAATAGTAAGGCATGCTGAGAATGGAGTTCGAATGCCCCCACAGCCATTTCGCACTGTGAAGGCCTGATCAAGAATCAAACTAATTTTCTATAAATTGCCTTTTAGATTAGAACAGTAAGTCATCTGTGCTCTGCTGGAATACTGAAAAAATTGAATTCACTAACAAGCAGGTATTTTGATAAATATGCCCTATAGAGGATTCTAAAAAGCTGGGCATCTCTGCAGAACCTCGGACTGGTTCCACCAGGATCCCTCTTCTACTCTCAAAATAATTAGATTTTCCCAGCAAGGCATAATTGTGAAATGGTTCTCATCAGACAACAAAGGCCCTCTAAGCAGCTGGCCTGACAGCAGATCTCTGACAGGAAGGTAGGGGAAGTTAATTACTAGCTATGCACCTCTTAACTTTAATGGGAGGAGAGAGGAGTGAACATGTATACCAGATGGGTACCACAAAGAACAGGCAAGAACACTCTCCGAAATTGGGCTAAGACATTAAAGTGGTCTTTGATGATGGCCTACTACCAAAGAGGCTGACTCCCTTCACACCAAGCGGTAGCCTGACGAAAGAACCATCCGGAGATCGTTTCTGAGACATCCTCATTTTAGTACAAAACACCCTGGATGGGAATACGTGGCTCCACTCAGCACTAGGAAAAACTATTGTATAAGACCCCAAGATTACCTCCTGCTAGGGATGTTCTACGTTCAGTCTAAGGAAGAGCTGCAAACGTTGCCTAGGATGTAGTGCATGAACGTACCTGAATAGGCTGAAAGCCCCCTGTTGTAGCATTAAGCGGACTCAGAATGCAATACCCCTGGCACCAAGGTAATTTTGGGGCATATTATTAAGAACAGCGTTAAAATTATTGCCGCTTTAGCGGCAGGAAACTGCCACTAAAGCGGCAATAATGGGCTTGATAATATGCCCTTGTGAATTCCCATAAAAGCCCAGGGGCCTCATTTATGAGAAATGACGCATCGCTGCGTGAAAGCAGCGTTGCGTCACTTCTCAGTGTGCACTCCTTGCTTCATGATTGATGCGTCATATTTACAGTATGACACATCATGTCGCAAGTAGTTACTGATACGTCAGTATTTCTGACTTATCTGTAGGCGCAAAAGTGACGCATTGCTGGAGTGTATCACAAAAGTGACACAACTCCAGCAATGAGTACTTTCACATGGGCAAGTCCCATGTTGTTAGTGCCTGCGTCAGTCTTACGCCTGCCATGAAGCAGGCGTAAGATTTTGACGCATTAGCGGCCACGAAATGGCGCAGTGAAATATTATAGATTCCAATGCGTCACTTCCATGACCCTTTCTGTCGTCAAAACGCCCCCCTTACATATATTATACCTGGCGCAGGTATAATGTGGCGCAGAGGTTTACAAAGTGACGCAGCTACCTAGATGCATCACTTCGTAAATATGGCGCAACAAGGCGCATTTTCTTCACCACTGGTGCGTCACAAAAAGTGACGCTCCGGCGGCGTAAAAGTGACGCACGGGCTCATAGATGAGGCCCCAGGTTCACACCAGAACCTGGGCTGCTATGGGAATTCACAAGAGCATATTATCAAGCCTATTGGCAGTTTCCTGCAATTTTAACGCCGTTCTTGATAATATGCCACTATATTCCTTTCCTATTAATTCTCCCCAATGCCTCATGATTTAACGCTCAGACACCAGTTTAAATATATTTTGGAAACTCAACCATTTTTCTCTACACATCCGATTATTTATGAGTTCTGAAAAGATACACAAGTCACAAGTTCATCTCGATTACACACTTTACAATTTTTTAATCCATATATTAATGCAACTAAACATTTGAATGACGCACAGAAGAGCTTCTTACAGATCGCGGATAAGCTCCTCGTAATTCAGCGGGTACTTCTAGGAGTTGTCCGGGATGGATCAAATGCAGGCGCTCTAAGTAGGGGTGAATAAAACAAAGCAGCCTCATTAACACGTACATGGGCATTAAAACCAGTGGTACTCAGTGCGGCTGACACCTCAACTGCGCGCGCCCCAGCTGACACACGTGACGGAGGAACACCCGTAGCATTGCGCGCCACCTCTCGACCGTCAACCGAATGCATCTGAGCTCGCAGTCACTCCTACTTTAATACCAAAGTTCAGACCTTTCTGATCGGAAAGGTCTTCCAAAAATTTCAAATTCTCTCATCAGCGACACACTCAGTTCAACTGAATCAAGAAATGAACGTATGGTAGGGTGACTGCTTCTCGTCTACTTCAAACTAGTTCAATAACGTATCCTTTTTATATTAGAGCGAGTTGGCACACATCCTTCAAACCGAATAATGTAGTCGGGCGTCTGTATATCATGTCGCATAAATCAATAAATAAAAGTCTAATCAATGAGAAGTGTAACTCCTTTCGTTTGAAGAGGAGGGTTTGCCATATGTGCATTGCATTATGGGCAGCCGGATGTTGTGCGTTCGGAGCTGTCACGTTGCACAGGAAGTGCTATTCTAACGTTGCTGCTGAAAGGAAACAAGCATTTACGAATGCAATAGGTCGCGCATTAGTGATAGTTTGAGCTATTGGAGTTGCAAATAAAAAATATTTTATAAGGGCTGCTGGAAACTGGCGATACTTGTAGAGTGTCCACACTATCAAATACCATCTGCTGAGGTAAATGCACTCACATCCTCATATTGTGAACCAGGACCTGTCCTTTGTTGAAACAGATGACACTTTTTGTGCATTTAAACGCTAACTGGAGGGGAAAAAAGTGTGATAAATTCCTATTTGAATGTGTGCTTCGTTTTTTTGCATGCAATGCAAAAATGTAGTGATTGATTGATTGATTGATGTGACTTCTAAACTGTTGTCATCTCTTATTAATGATTTAGAATTCTATGACACTTACAGGACACACCGGGGCATATTACCAAGCAGGTCGATAGGCAATTATCGCCGCTTTAGGGGCCATTTTCAGCCGCTAAGCGGCGATAATTCTATCGCTCTATTAGCAAGCTGTCAGCTTTAGGCGATAGCGAGCGGTTTGAGTCCCGCTTTGCATGTCAGCAATATTTATCGCTAATGACATGCAAAGTGGGAGTACCCAACCTGTTAGCGACTAAAAGCAGTCGCTAGAGTCGCTATCGCCTATTAGCAAGGCAGGCGTAGCAATGGAAATATTCCCGCTATCGTCAAAAAGAAACGCCTGCTCTGACCAGTTCTTAGCCATGTTATCCAATGGGAGGTGGATAACATGGCTAAGAGCATTTTGTCGCTAATGCGAGAATATCGCTGTATTCTCAGCGATATTCACGCTATCGCCGGAAAATATATCGCTTTGGAGATAAACGTTGGTAACATCACGTTATCTCAGCGATAATTTCCGGCGGTGCTTAGCGATAAAAAATTTGTTGCTAAGCCTAGTTAGCGATAAATATCGCTAATCGTTGGTAATATGCCCCACCATCCTCCTGGTACAGGCGTTACGCGGGAGGCAGATCATGGAAATGCCAGCTCCCGCTTGGACTTTGTGTTTGCATCCAAAACTTTAAGCGCAGATAAATGCAGCCTTACACCAGTCCCATTTTCGGATCATCATATTCTGGCTGGCTGGTTCACAACACCAGGCCGGCCTCAAAGGGGCCCTGGCTTTTGGAAATTAAATAATGAGCTCCTTCAAGATGAAAGCATTTTTGATAGATACCTCAAACGCTATCATACCAGGGAAAGACAGAAAAACAGGTTTCCAAATAAGTACAAATGATGGTGTTGGGTGAAGTATAAAACAAAAAATGTTCTTTCAAGAACAAGGCCAGCTCAAATGCTGCGCCGAATGGGACGCTTACCAGAAATTACATTGTCGCCTTATTCTTCTCCAACAATTGGGGGAGGCAGGAAAAGATGTGAAAGATGAAATCCGCTTAGTCACACTGGATATGAATAACTGCTTGGCAAAAAGGAATATGGCTACAATATTACATTGTAGAGTGAAATAATATCAGGAAAATGAAAAATGTACATCTTTCTTTTTTCAAAAGTCAAAATCCTCCCTTAAATTTCTGACAAAGCCACGTAATGAGCATGGAGATATTTTGTAAGGTATTGAGCATTGCAAACAGATAGCCTTTGACTTTTATTCGCACTTATATGCTGCACCACCACCTAAACCTTCTTCTTTTTAGGATTTTGAAGAATATTGTTGAGTACTGGAAGGGGGTCTTAATACTGAACAAGTAGAATTCCTGGAACAGCCTTTTGATGGGGAGGAATTGCTATCTGCATTACAGTCCTCTCCCAGAGGTTCTAGCCCTGGGATAGAGGCCCTCCTTGGGAGTCCTACCACAAATTTTGGGCCCTGTTATGTATAGACTAGATGGTGGTTGTCAACGAAGGTTTTACTAATAACACTTTTTCTGCATATTTCTCCGCTGGGGTCATCACCCTCTTGTACAAAACCGGGGACGAGACCTCCCTGCAAAATTGGCGGCCGATTTTACTTTTGAGCGTTGATTACAAGCTCATAGCTAAAGTGTTTGCGCCGCCTTCGGGGAGTTATGCACTCTTGTGTTCAACCAGATCAAGCTTGTGCTATCAGACGGTGCACTATTGTGGATAGCCTTGTTACATTAAGAGATGCACTTTGGTATAATCACGAAAGAGCGATCCCTCTAGGTGTTCTTAACCTGGACTTTCATAAGGCTTTCAAGAACGTTTTACATCAATTTCTCTATGTGGTATTAGCAAAAATGAATGTTCCTCCTGCATTTGTTCACATAATACGTACCCTCTACCAAGGTGCTCAGAACAAAGTTAGCATCAACGGATTCTTTACCACTGCTGTTCCTATTCACACTGGAGTGCGTCCGGGGGCCCAATGTCTCCCATTCTTTTTGTTTGTGTGTTGGAGACATTTTTGTGCAAATTAAGAAAGGACAAACTGATAAAAGGTGTACTTGTACGTAGTGGTTCTGGCGTCCCGAACAAGGTCATCGCATACATGGATGATGTTACAATGTGTGTACTACCGCAGCTTCCGTGCACAGAACTCTTCTGCAGGCTTCTCTTTTCAGGAAGTATCAGGTTTGGATTTAAACATGGGGAAGAGTGTCTGCCTGACTACAGGTCCCTGGGATCGACTGACAAATCTGCTGGTAACTGTTACCACAGAACCCACTAAAATTTTGGGAGTGTATTTTGGGGGGCAAGGGCATGTGGAAATAAATTGGAAGGAAGTCCAGGCTAAAGTACTAAAGAAACTTTCTCTTTGGTCTTTGCGCAAACTAATCTTGGAAGGAAAGGTGTTGGTCATTAAAGCTGTCTTGTTTCCACTGTTACCATACCTTGCTATGGTTTTCCCTCCTCAGCACCACACTTTACAGAAATTGCAAAAAATACTGTTTACCTTCCTATGGAACTCTACGATGGAGAAACTAAGTAAAGAGAAGGTTTGTTAAACCTGGAAAATGGGGGGGGGAAATTTGTCAGATCTTAAGACCTTTTTGTTTTCAAAGTTGTTATGCTATGTTGTGTCCCGTACAGATGAAGACATGGTTTCAGTCCCTGCCCTATTTACACATTATTTTGTGGGGGCAATGCTCAGACGTTTTGAACTATTTTCCCATTCTAGCCTTTCTCCTCTGGCACACAATACACCGCCATACTACAAGGGGCTTTGCTCTTTCATACAGACTTTGGACACTGAACTTTTTGATCGAGATGTATGCATCCACCCTACCAGCCTGAAACAGGAGGTACGGAAACAAGAGCAGCCTATCGTGTTGGATATCCTGTCAGAGCCACAGTCTTTGAGGGTGTGGAAGATGGCGGGCCACAGAGACATTTTCCACAGACACCGAGACCTGGCTTTTATGGCTGTCCATGGATGCCTCCCTGTAAAAGTCTTTCAGCGTCGGCGAGGATTGGCCCCCACAGCATGTCGCACACACACGAGATGCGGCAATGAAGAAACTGTTTTCCACCTGCTGTGGGGTTGCCTTTATGCCAAAAACTCTTGGACTTTATTGCAGCCTTTCCTTTTGAACATTGCGGGTATTTCTGCTTTATCCTTTAATGCCCTTCTTCATGGAGAAGACATTTCTGCAAGACGTCCCCCTACTGCGTGGCGACTGTTAAACTGTGCTAAAGAGGCCTTATGGGATGCACAAAATGTATTTCTTTACCTCCATAAAGATATAGATACTAAAGCATGTAAAAATATTTTTCTTGATAAAGTCATGACTTATGTACATGTAGATCGCTTTGTGACACATTAAAAACTGGAAAGGTTGGGTCACTTAGACATGTATCTAAATAATCTGATGGACTTTGCTTTTTGCCTTGCCACCAGGCCAAAGGATTGGCGTTTGTATAGACCATCAATTAAATGTATTAGTTCACTTTAGGGTGTGGGTGAAACACCATGATTGATAAAAACCTTATCTATTTCAAGTATTATCTTGTTCTTTCAACTCTTGCTGTACATTTTGACTTGTGAAATGTAACTCTGTATGTGTGCTTTTATCAAACTAACTAGCAGCCCATCCCAACGTTGTCCGGGTATGAATTGCTGCCGGCCAGTAGTATATTGTTTCGTAGGATTTCATTTTGATAGCATTTCTTATCTGTGACAGGCCTCCGATTCACAGTGCACTGCTGATGCACTTAAGAGTGAGCGTGAAGTAGTGTGTGAACTCGAGTTTCCCTACTTTATTTTCCTTGCAATATTATATAGCGCGAACTCGACAACATGGCATGAGCACAATTTACATTACAGAAGAACACATTGATTTGTGGTAGGCACAGGGACACAAAGCGATTTGCCTGGAATCACAGGATGTTGAGCTGATGCCAAGATTCTAACGTAGCTCCCCATCTCTAAAGTTCGCAATTCTAGAACTTGTGGTGGGAGGTGTGTCTAAAAGTGTATGTTGGTGCTGGGCATCAATGAGAGAGACCTGTGCATTTTTCCAATTGGTGGTGAAAAAATAAGAGTATGTTGCTGGAGATGTGAGCCGCCGTGCCACCAATGTACTTACGGGGGAGGGTAAACATCCATTATTCCGCAAATTTCTTTCCGCATACCATCACTTTGCATACTTTCATTACGAAAGTACCATGACTCCGCAATGCCATTATAACACATGGCATTACATTTTATATGCTTTTACCAAGTATACATTTACAACGAAATTCGTTGTAAATGCATGAATGGTAAATGCATGTTTTAAAAAAATGTTTGGATAAGGCAAGTATGGGTATTGGGGTATATGTTTTGGGGTACTGAGGTATATGTTTTCGGGTGTTTGGGTATTTTAATGGTTCAGATATAGTTTTTGGTTATGGGGTACAGGGGTATTTTTAGGGTTCAGGGTTCTGATGAGAAAAAATCAAAAACATTGATACCCTTTCATGAATGCTAAAAATTAGGCTAAGCTTCTCCCATAATGCTTTGCAGGGCCTTTTAGTTGTATTTTTGCCCATAACTGTGCTTGGGGTGGTTCTAAGAGAATGGGACCTCCACTGAATTACTATTTAAAGGGAGCAGGAATGTATAGGACCTGGGAAGAAAAAACAACACTTGTGACGGAATGCCCCCAGCGATTGTCACGCCCCCAGCACACACCCACAGCACAATGCAGACACACCCACAAGGGACTACTTTGCTGGCCCGGTTCTTTTACATTTTACATGTATATGGTGGGCGTCTGCATAGCCTATGTCCTTTTGCTGCAACTGCCCTTTCCAACGCTGTATTGGGTGTTGTGATTGGTGCTGTGGTTCCCAAGTTTACCTGGCCAAAAGGTGCAAGTTCTCTCTTTATAATAGTAGTATAGATAGATATCTAAAAAGGAGCAAAGCTGTCTGCAAAACATGCAACTATTCTGCACAGTGTTGAAGTGCATGTTATTCTGGCAACCACCCTTACTTACTATAGAGGGCTGAGGGCTGTGTCTACAAAATCTTGTTAGGGTAAATCAGGCGTCTAAGTTTCACAAACTTCTCAGCGAGAAGGAAGAAAATGTTGTCATATGTCCTACGGAGAAATAACAGGCTCGGATCACATATGTTTAACAATACAAGAGATTCTGAGACCAGATAATATAAAGTTATACTATGCTCAACGCTTACCATTATTATATGTGTTAGGGACTCGAGTAGATCAATTTTTCTCTTAGTTTCCTCCAAGCCTGTGTCAACCCGTTTTTCTAGGTCGTAGTGTGCCAATTATCTACAAAAAATTATAAGGCAGTACACCAGCTACTGGTATTGTCCAACATATACAAATAGCGAATATCCTTGGCTGCTTCAAGATAGATTATACATGTATAACTATCTGTCCCATATAGTATGCGGATATCTCTCTTGTTTGTAGCGTTTAAAGGAAGATCCTCTAGAATACGCACCCTTAAACTGCTCTATGTGCGCCAGTACCTAGAAAGGCAAAAACCCCAGGCAGCATGGTTTGTGGTGATCTGACGTAGGATAAGACCTCCCAAAATGGTGGACCCAGCACACAAATGCAAGTTTACACAGAATTACGCACTGCTCGCCTGGTCTCTGTGTTATTAGTGTTTGCAAATCACTCTGTGGCAAGGTATATGACAAAAGGTCTACTATCATCCCAGACATTAAGGAAGTCACTAGACAGAGTCGAGCACGCTGTCTACTGAAATATTTCACTAATGAGGCTAAAGAGACTAAAAGGACTAAGCTAACCAGGGTCTAAACAGAGCACGTCCCAATCTACATCTTACCGTGTCTCGAATTAAGGAGATGCCGAGATTCGCAGCCATCTGTGTCCGAAGTATCGCGATAACCAGAAACACTACCTTGGTCGCTTTTTATATGGTGAGGATACGCGGGAGTTCCTAAAGAATACATCGCAAGAGTAGAAGTGTATCCGTGAGTTTTACACAGGGGAAAACAAGCGCCATATTAGAATAGGAATACTGCATATCTAATATAGTACAACTACAGAAGAGCTCTTCGAATATGTATCGCGGAGAAATATCGTGGGATGAAAAATGCACAAACTATCCGAGTGTGGCCGCCATACTTGCCTGATCACAGTATTTTAAAATGAAATTACGGCGTTCGGACTGGTGGCTCAGTAAGTATGCTCCGAGAATACAATATTTTTTCCGCCTAAACTAGACCTGCAGAGGTAGTCCGTCTCAAAACACTGTTTAGAAAAAACAAAAGATCATTGTGAAGACACTCTCAGATGTTTGTCTATATCTGTATGGAATCTGGGCTCCAGAATATTGTAATATGGTGATAGTCTGACCCTAAAAAGATAAATGTCAATGTCATAACTGACATAGACAGGTGTCTAAGTGGTCACAACCCATATAATTTCCTCATTGAGACCCTTACGTACAGTATCTAAGGAGTAGATCCAATACGTTTCTCTCTGTTTTCTGAGTTTTGTCGGATCTTTACCTGGTACATCCCTTACACGTTCTAAAATGATCCATCTCATATCTTTTTCTGTATGTTGTGACTCCTGGAAATGGAAAACCTTAGGTGCTTGAAGTTTCAAGGTTTTTATGGCTGATTTGTGTTCCTAAAATCCGGTTCGAAATTCTCTCGCCGTTTCCCCTATGTAGTCTAGACCACAAGGGCAGAGTATCAAATAAATGACATTGGAACTTTTACAGTTGGACATGTGTTTAATTTCTCCTGACTTATCTCCACATACCCATGTTTGTGTCACAATGACAGATTCACAAGAGTGGCAATTGCCACACTTGTAATTGCCCTTTGGCGGTGGCAAACCATCTATGGTCGTTTGTCTACATGGTGCTATGGCCTTAGGTCTACTGTGCACCAGCATATCTTGTAAGTTGGCATTTCTTCTGAAGGCTACCATGGATTTCTGTAGGGGATGTTCTGCTTCATGTGTGTTAAGAAGCTTCCAGTTTTTGTCAAGAATTTGTCTTATCTTGTAATTAATACTTGAGCGGTCTACTACACAGACTAGTTTGTCCTCAGATGGTTTTGGGGTATTGTAAATGAGAGCTTCCCTATTATAGTATTTTGCTCGTTTAAGCGATTGCCTAATGAGTCTTTAGGGAAACCCTCTTAAGATTAGACGTTTCTGTAACTGATCTGAATGGAGCAAAAAGTCCTTCATATGGGTACAATTTCTACGGGTACGTAGGAATTCTCCGAAAGGACTCGAGTCCTTCTGGCATGTAGGGTGGAAACTACTGTGTTCCAGTATGGTGTTCTTAGCCGTAGGTTTCCTAAAGAGGCTTACCTACAGCTCTCCATCCATACCTTTGATCCAAATATCCAGGAATTCCACCTGGGTGGTAGAAAAATTGCAGGTGAACTTGAGGTTGGTATCTGCTAAGTTTAACCAAGTCAATAATTCCTGAAGATAAGATTCTGAGCCAGTTCAAATAAAAAATATATTGCCTATAAGCCTGTGCCACTTCCCTATATTTTCAAAGAAGGGGGCTACATCGTTAAAGACGTGTTTGCGCTCAAATTCCCCCATGAAGATGTTCGCTCTACTGGGGGCACAAGAGGCCCCCATGCTGGTCCCCTGGATCTGCTGGTATAACTCTTGATTGAATTCAAAAAACTTGTTTTGCAATACTAATGAAATGAATGAATGAAATGAAAGTAATTTGTATTCCACCACTTGAGAGCCAGATTAGAGAAAGCTCTACCACCCCATCTGGTTCTCCGAATACAAGGGACTGAAAGAAGAACTCTATTCAAGGAGCGCAGGTCCCTGCCGGGGTTATAGCGGAACAAGATGGAATCTATTCCAGTGGGGCTGCTTTTTGCTAAGGCCCTATAAGTCATACACATGGTCTTGAATACTATTCGGTCCTCTATAGGGAGCCAGTGAAGTGATTTTCTGGCAGAGGTAGCCGAGGTTCGCCGGGGTAGATCAAGGACAAACCTTGCCGCTGCGTTCTGGACCACCTGCAGGCGCTGCAGCAGGCTTTTATTCAAACCCGCATACAGCGCATTGCAGTAGTCCAGACGCGAACCAACAAGGGCGACAGCAAGTTGTTTCCTTGCCTGCTGGGAGAGGTAATGCCTGATCCTCCTCAGTATGTGAATGATACCCCAACAGGTGGAAACCGTGCGGTTGACCTGTTGGCACATCGTGAGGGTGGGATCAATGATGACTCCAAGATTTTTAGCGGAAGAGGCAGGGACCGGGCAGGCACCCAGTGAGTTTGACCACCAATCGGCTGACCCTATCTCCTCCTTACCTCCGAACACCATCACCTCAGTCTTCTCCCCGTTCAGTTTCAACGAATTATATATCATCCATTGCCCGACGGCCTCCATGCAAGATCTAAAGTTGGAGGCAGTCGAGGTTACTGACTGGGAGAGAGAGACGAGGATCTGCGTGTCATCCGCGTATGAGACTACCTCCATCCCGAAAGATCTAATTAGTCTGGCAAGGGGGGTCACATAGATGTTAAAGAGGGTCGGACTAAATGCCGACCCCTGAGGGATCCCACATTGCACAGACAGGGATGGAGATAGAAATTTGCCCAGCATCACTCTTTGCTCTCGGTGATTAAGGAAAGAGGTGAGTAGCCTAAGGGCCGCCCCCTGAACCCCGATCTCCTCCAGACGAGATGTTAAAACTGAGGGAGAAAGGGTGTCGAAGGCCGCCGTCAGGTATAGAAGGATCAGGAGGGAGGTCTGACCCTTATCTACACGTGCGCGGATATTGTCCAGCACTATGGTCAGGGCAGACTCAGTGCTGTGCTCCCTCCTGAAACCGTGCTGGGAAAGATCCAGACACCCCGAGCTTTCCACAAAGGCAGCGAGATGTTTATTTAGATGAGTTTCTAACATCTTCGCAGGGGCCGGGAGCAGTGAGATGGGGCGAAGGTCTTCTAATACCCCAGGATCAAGAGAAGGCTTCTTGAGTAGGGGTTTTACAACCGCATTTTTCCACTGTTGAGGAAAAATGCCATCCCTCATGGCCATATTCATGATGTCAACAAGGGGGGGCAGGAGGGATTCTCTACACTGCTTCAGGATCTTGAGAGGGCAGGCATCTAAGGGGGATCCAGATTTGGTTTTAATAAGAAGAGTCTCTAGGTCCTGTAGAGAAAGAGGAGGGAAAGATTCCAAGCTTCCCAACAGGAGTTTCTCCGAAGGAGCAGGTACCAAGTCAACGGGGGCAGGAGGTTCAGAAGTACAAGATCTATGCAGTTCCAAGGCGGTGTAGATATCCGAGATTTTAGTCTGAAACAAGGAGGCTACACTGTCACAGAGCCCCTGTGATGCGATTACCGGGTCCGGAGTCTGAAGGGTAGTGAGAGAGTCTACTATCCTGAATAGATCTTTTGGAGAAGAGAGAGAGGTAGTGAGAGCCGTAAAATACTCTTGTTTTGTTCTAATAACTTCCAGCTTGTATTTCCTAACCAGGATCTTATGGGCTTCCTTGTCCCTTAGATCCCAGCTGGAGTGCCAGAGATGCTCCTGTCTTCTAGCTTCCTGTCTAAGGAGTCTTAAGTGCTCCGAGAACCATGGGGCCAATGGTTTTTTTCTGGCTGTGTAGCACTGACGGATGGGGGCCAGTTCTTCCAGGGCCTGGGTTAAGGTCTTTTAGTAATGTGAGACCGCTGGCTGGACATTGTCCTCCTGGGATATAGACAGACTCGAAATCCAGGGGGCAAAGGAATTTTCCGTAATGTTCTTGAAGTTCCTACGAGATTCTATTTTGCTCTGGGTTTTGCTAGTTCTCCCCGGAGTAGGACAGAACACATTGAAAGGAACAGCTAGATGGTCCGACCATGAAAGGGGGAAGGGATCTTTCACCATCAACCTCTGGTCGTTAGAGAAGATCCCGTCAAGCGTGTGTCCTGCTTGGTGGGTGGCCCCTTTCACCAGTTAGGTAAGTCCACAGGCAGACATAACATCCAGCAGGGAGAGAGTATCATGTGTCTCCAACAGCTCCAGATGAAAATTAAAATCCCCCAATATTGTGAGGTTGTCACGGCCAAAATAAGGTTCTAAGACATGGAGCAATTGCTGTCCGAAGCCTGCTCTAGGGCCGGGGGGACGGTAGACTACGATCCCATCTATACTACTATTATAAAGAGAGAACTTGCACCTTTTGGCCAGGTAAACTCGGGAACCACAGCACCAATCACAACACCCAATACAGCGTTGGAAAGGGCAGTTGCAGCAGAAGGACATAGGCTATGCAGACGCCCACCATATACATTTAAAAGGTAAACGAACCGTGCCCGCAAAGTAGTCCCTTGTGGGCGTGTCTGCATTGTGCTGTGGGTGTGTGCTGGGAGCGTGACAATCGCTGAGGGCAATCCGTCACGAGTGTTGTTTTTTTCCCAGGCTCTATACATTCCTGCTCCGTTTAAATAGTAATTCAGTGGAGGTCCCATTCTCTTAGAACCACCCCAAGCACAGTTATGGGCAAAAATACAACTAAAAGGCCCTGCAAAGCATTATGGGATAAGC
Source organism: Lissotriton vulgaris (assembly GCF_964263255.1). Lineage (NCBI taxonomy): Eukaryota > Metazoa > Chordata > Amphibia > Caudata > Salamandridae > Lissotriton > Lissotriton vulgaris. Next base: position 250,140,621 of record NC_141686.1, on the reverse strand, counting down.
TTAGCATAATTTTTAGCATTCATGAAAGGGTTTCAATGTTTTTGAATTTTACTCATCAGGGACATCTTGGTACGACGAGGTGAACTGCAGCGTGATGTATAATATTTTAAATGCTATTGCATTTGCCTCATCGAGGACATCTAGGGACGGCGAGGTGAACTGCAGCTTGATATATAATATTTTAAATGCTATTGCATTTACATCATCAGGGACATCTAGGGACATGAGGTGAACTGCAGCTTGATGTGAAATATTTTAAATGCTATTGCATTTGCCTCATCAGGGACATCTAGGGACCATGAGGTGAACTGCAGCTTGATGTATAATATTTTAAATGCTATTGCATTTGCCTCTTGGGGACAACTGGGGAGAACGAGGTGAACTGCAGCTCTTTGTAGAATTATTTGGATACTATAATATTCACTTCCCACTGCTAATCTCGTCCCATAATGGTTTGCAGGGGCTTGATCTCAAAATCATCACCTCTCTCACTGCTTGCTGGAAGCTAATTTCACTTTTGTGAAATGACTTTATGCATTTTAGCATGTAGAAATACTTGTTAGTTTACCTTGAATATATGAGGTTTCTGTTTTATTAATTGGAAATCTGACGGAACGAAATATTGCAGATTTATTGCACCAAGTTCGCGCCAATTCCGCCCACCCCTACTTTAAATACCCCTGCACCCCATAATCATAACCCACCCTTACTCTATAAAATACCCCAACACCCTTAAACACTAACCCATCTTAACCCTATAAATATACCCTGCACCCCAAAACCCAAACCTATCCCTAAACCCTAAAAATACCCCTGTACCCCAAAACCCAAACCTACCCCTGAACCCTAAAATACCCCTGTACCCCAAAACCCAAACCTAGCCCATAACCCTTAAAATACCCCTGTACCCCAAAACCCAAACCTACCTCTAAACCCTAAAAATACCCCTGTACCCCAAAACCCAAACCTAGCCCAGAACCCTAAAATACCCCTGTATCCCAAAACCCAAACCTAGCCCTGAACCCTAAAAATACCCCTGTACCCCAAAACCCAAACCTAGCCCTGAACCCTCAAAATACCCCTGTACCCCAAAACCCAAACCTACCCCTGAACCCTAAAAATACCCCTATACCCCAAAACCTAAACCGAGCCCTGAACCCTAAAAATACCTATACATAAATGTATGCGTGGTAAAAGCATATAAAATGTAATGCCATGCGTTATAATGACATTGCAGAGTCATGGTACTTTCGTAATGAAAGTATGCAGAGTGATGGTATGCGGAAAGAAATTTGCGGAATAATGGGTGTTTACCCTCCCCTGTAAGTACATTGGTGGCACGGCGGCCCACATCTCCAGCAACATACTCATATTTTTTCACCACCAATTGGAAAAATGCACAGGTCTCTCTCATTGATGCCCAGCACCGACATACACTTTTAGACCCACCTCCCACCACAAGTTCTAGAATTGCGAACTTTAGAGATGGGGAGCTACGTTCGAATCTCGGCATCAGCTCAACATCCTGTGATTCCAGGCAAATCGCTTTGTCTCCCCGTGCCTACCACAAATGAATGTGTTCTTCTGTAATGTAAATTGTGCTCATGCCATGTTGTCGAGTTCGCGCTATATAATATTGCAAGGAAAATAAAGTAGGGAAAGTCGAGTTCACACATTACTGAACGCGCACTCTGAAGTGCATCAGCAGTGCACTGTGAATCGGAGCGTTTCACAGGCCTGTCACAGATAAGAAATGCTATCAAAACGAAATCCTACGAAACAATATACTACTGGCCGGCAACAATTCATACCCGGACAACGTCGGGACGGGCTGCTAGTTGAATATAAAGCTAGGGGCAGCTGTTAAAGAGAAGTATAGGACTTGGAAAGTATCCTTGGGATCAGAGACTGGAAGGATATGGCAGTGGAAGATATCCTGATAAAGAATTGCTAGCCCACCTCCTACACGACCCATTCTGTCGTGACGGGCCAGGCTTTAACCTTCTGAGACTGCTTCAACAAGGTCAGAACCCGAGCATTCCTTCGCCCATGTTTCCGTGATAAAGACCCACGAAGGTTTCCTATCAAGTACCATCTCCTTAAAGGCAATGTTGTTTTTAATCAACGAACGAGCATTGATAAGAAGGCAGTCTTCTCTTAACACTGTGACTCCGGGGTCGGCAGGGGGATCTAACTGATGAGGAGGGGGGAAAAGGCTAGGGCCCTCAGGGCCTGTCGAGAAGCAACGACAACATGGAGATAGTAAAAGATCGTTTGGTGAACATTTGTAAGAACACGCAAGTACTACTGGTTTAAGCTCCAACATCTCCTGAAGCAAATACTTGCGGGGCGGAGGTGAAACTGCATCCAAAGCAGATGTCCAGCCGTCCTGCCCGTCCTCAGCGTGGACGGGCGCAGACGGGCAGGACTCTGGCACGACTCCGGCGCAGATCCGGCGCGTCCGCAGTACGCGTCCGCTGCGCGGAGTCATGACCGTTCTTTTTATAGCGCTGCTGGGTCAAGCACGAACAAAACACGAAATAAAATTGCAAGAGTAGCGATTCTAGAGTGCCAAGTAAAGTAAAGACAGAGACCTCCCGGCTTCCGCCTCAGGAGGGAAAGGTGGCTTCTGTTTGGTAGTCTTACTATTTTGAATGTCTTACTATCGTTAGACATTCTAAAATAAAAATGTCTGGCCTATCACCCGGTGTCCTAACCAAGAGCGCTGCCACCGCCTCAATGGCTAGGTCCGGGGGAATATTAGTATAAAGTGATTCAATATCAAGGGTAACTAAGATCTGTGTCTCTTGATTGAAAGATGTATGTTCAAGGGTAGCTATCATGTGCCCTGTATCCTTGATATAGGAAGCATATTGTGTAGTCAAGGGGCATAGGAATGTGTCAATATATTTTGACAATGGCTCTGTATGGCTCTGTACAGGAATTAATTGATGACACAATGGGTCTTACAGGGGGATCCGTGGCACTTTTGTGTGTTTTGGGCACACCATAAACTGCTGGTGTCACTGGATGGGATCTGACAAGAAAGTCCATTTCTTTTTGACAGACAAAGCCGTCTTCAAATGCTTTTTGTACCGTCATTTCTATTGTGGTTTTTAAATTCACTAAGTCTCTCATTTTTGCTTTTCTGTAATGTTCAGGTTTTTTTAACATTGCATCAATTTTTCCAGTGTATTGTGCTGTGTCAATCACAACTATACCACCTGCTTTGCCGCAGGGTTTGATTGTGATCGTAGAGTTATTTTGCAGTGTTTTCAAGGCATCTCTTTCCATGTTGTTCAAATTGGGTTGAAATTTGGGGATGAATTTTAGTATTCTGTCAATTTCCTTGATGACATTTTTTTCAAAGATACATATTTCCGGGCCTACCATGTCCAAAGTAGGTGTGAAAGTCGACGGTGGTTTACACCCTAAGAGGTTCAATTCCTCTTCTCTCTGCTCTAAATCTTGGAAGTATTTCCTGAGTCTGCCTTTTCGAAAAAAAGAAAATAAGTCTTGATTTAACTGGAATTTATTGATCTGTGTATTTGGGACAAAAGACAACCCTCTACTCAAGAGGCTAACTTCATGTGTGGTTAGTGGGTGACTAGACAGGTTAAAAATGGGAAGTAAAGGGGCCAGTAGCCATGGGAGGATAGAAATGACGACATGGCTGTACTAAGGATTGCATAACAAGCCTCATAATCAATCAGAGACCAGCATTATGTAGGACAAATGGACAAGCCAAAGAAAAGTATGGGCGGGGCTTCTCTTCTATACTGAACTACCCCAGATCTTCCCTAGAGCAGTGCTTGCATGTTGGCTCTAGGCTCGACCTAAAAACATAGGGCCTCATTTATGAAAAGTGACGCATCGCTGTGTGAAAACAGCGATGCGTCACTTTTCATTGCACCCTCCTTGCGACATACTGGATTCATCATATTTATAATATGACGCATCATGTCGCAAGGAGTTACAGATACGTCAGTATTTCTGACGTATCTGTATGGTGCAAAAGTGACGCATTGCTGGAGTGTGTCACAAAAGTGACGCAACTCCAGCAATGCTTCCTTTCACATGGGGTGAGCCCCATGTGAAAGTGCCTGCGTCTATCTTACGCCTGCTGTGAGGCAGGTGTAAGAAATTGACGCCTTTGTGTCCTAGAAGTGGCGCAGTGAAATCTCATAGATTTCACTGCGTCATTTCTACAACCCTTTCTTGCGCCAATATGCCTGCCTTGCATACATTACACCTGGCGCAGGTATAATGTGGCCCATGGGTTTACAAGGTGATGCATCTACTTAGATGCGTCACTTTGTACATATGGCGCATCGAGGCGCATTTTTTACGCCACTGATGGGTCACAAAAAGTGACGCTCCGGCGGCGTAAAAGTGACGCACAGCTTCATAAATGAGGCCCATAAGCAGCACTGACAATTTACCCACCTTTGTAGCGCAGCAAATGTGACAAGTTAAATACAAATATACAGAGGTCTTTATTTATATATTGCACTTTCCTGTCACAACCCACAGTCTGGGAAACACTGATTTAGGTGCAAATGTTCACCTAGTAGACTACAGGGGATTCATCTATCATTATGGTCAATGGATATAAAATCATTAAAGTAGCCGCTGGGGTGTAGGGTCATCAAAGAGTGACAATATTGATTCCAGGCGAATGTGTACATTATAGCAATGGGAGGAGTTCAAGCAAAATACATTTCAACTCATAACTTATGAAGAGGAATTGAGGGGCATATTATCAAGGACCGGTGTTAATATTATCTTTTTTTTATTGGCAGGAAACTGCCGATAAAACGGCGATAATGGACTTGACAATACACCCTTGTTAATTTCCATAGAAGCCCATGTTAACACCAGAACATGGGCTTCTATGGGAATTAACAAGGGCGTATTATCAAGCCAATTATCTCCGTTTTATCGGCAGTTTCCTGCCAATAAAACTGAGATAATTTTAACACCGGTCCTTGATAATATGCCCCTCAATTACTAGAGTTTGAATTCCCCACTGATCTTTTCAACACACTCTACCTAGACACTAAGGGGTCCATTAGGATGGCAGACAAACTTCTGTCCACCCGCCACCCTAGCGGTGCTGGGACCGTCCGCCAGTGGAGCGGCGGTCCCGCACTGCCAATTAGGATGCGACCGCCACCTTGCACATGCCAATGCTACCCCGAAGAGCAGCCCACACCTCCCCTCCCCCCCCGGGGGCCCGCAACCGGCTCCCGAAGGCATTCTTTGCATGCCTTTCCATGGCGGAGTCTCCGCCATTGAAAGGCATTGAAAATGCCACATCCAAATATGGTTGGCGGTGCCTGCAAGGCAGCGTCATCATATTACGGCCCTTTTCCGCCAAGTCGGAAATCCGACCAACGAAAGAGCAGCGGACGGTCTTCCCGTCCACCGCGGTGCCCCTCGCCATAATAATATGGTGGGGTGATACGGGCCGTCTGCCGTGCGGATCGCCGCCCGACGGTGGCAATCCGCAAGCCTTCCTAATGGGGCCCTAAGTGTGCAATGTTTTGCGAGAACATGGTGTCACCCATGACTGCCACAGTAAACCCTTTTTGACATGTTGAAATACCTACATTTAACATTTGCAAAGTTATTTATAAGTAGACCTTGGGGTACACAAACTCTGGGTGCACAACATATAATAGTAAGGCATGCTGAGAATGGAGTTCGAATGCCCCCACAGCCATTTCCCACTGTGAAGGCCTGATCAAGAATCAAACTCATTTTCTATAAATTGCCTTTTAGATTAGAACAGTAAGTCATCTGTGCTCTGCTGGAATACTGAAAAAATTGAATTCAATAACAGGCATGTATTTTGATAAATATGCCCTATAGTGGATTCTAAAAAGCTGGGCATCTCTGCAGAACCTCGGACTGGTTCCACCAGGATCCCTCTTCTACTCTGAAAATGATTAGTTGCTTGGTTAGAGACAAAAATTTACAGCTGAGCTGCGGCAATTTTTACCGCAAATAAACCTTGGTATTACCAAGGTTTATCGCAAATGCGATAAAAATCGCCACAAATTAATGAACATCGCTGAAAAGTCAGTGATATTCATGCATTACCGAGCTAATGCTCTTAGCCATGTTATCCACCTCCCATTGGATAACATGGCTAAGAACTGCTCAGGGTAGGTGTTAGCTTTTAGAGATATTCGTGCTAAGCGCGAATATCTCCAAAAGTTGGTAATAGGAGATAGCGATGTTAGCGACTGTTTCCAGTCGCTAACATCTTGGCACACCCACTTTGCATGTCATTAGTGATAAATATCACTGACATGCAAAGTGGGGCCCAAGATGGTCGCTATCTCCTACTAGCTGTCGCTAACTGGTGTTAGCGACAGCTAGGTAATAGGGAGATCATTTTATCTCCGCTTTCTTGGCTTTTAAAGCCAAAAAAGCGGAGATAAACCCCCTTGATAATATGCCCCGGAATTTCCCCAGCAAGGCATAATTGTGAAATGGTTCCCATCAGACAACAAAGGCCCTCTGAGAAGCTGGCCTGACAGCAGATCTCTGACAGGAAGGTAGGGGAAGTTAATTACTAGCTATGCACCTCTTAACTTTAATGGGAGGAGAGAGGAGTGAACATGTATACCAGATGGGTACCACAAAGAACAGACAAGAACACTATCCGAAATTGGGCTAGGACATTAAAGTTGCCTTTGATGATGGCCTACTACCAAAGAGGCTGACTCCCTTCACACCAAGCGGTAGCCTGACGAAAGACCATCCTGAGATAGTTTCTGTACCATCCTCATTTTAGTACAAAACCCCCTGGATGGGAATACGTGACTCCACACAGTGGCACTTGGAAAAACCATTGTATAAGACCCCAAGATTACCTCCTGCTAGGGATGTTTTACGTTCAGTCTAAGGAAGAGCTGCAAACATTTCCTAGGATGTAGTGTATGAACGTACCTGAATAGGCTGAAAGCCCTCTGTTGTAGCATTAAGCGGACTCAGAATGCAATACCCCTGGCACCAAGGTAATTGTGGGGCATATTATTAAGAACGGCGTTAAAATTATCTCCGCTTTAGCGGCAAGAAACTGCTGTTAAAGCGGCGATAATGGGCTTGATAATATGCCCTTTTGAATTCCCAGAAAAGCCCAGGAGCCTCATTTATGAGAAATGACGCATCGCTGCGTGAAAGCAGCGATGCGTCACTTCTCAGTGCGCACTCCTTGCCTCATGATTGATGCGTCATATTTACAGTGTGACGCATCTTGTCGCAAGGAGTTACAGATACGTCAGTATTTCTGGCGTATCTGTAGGTGCAAAAGTGACGCATTGCTGGAGTGTGTCACAAAAGTGATGCAACTCCAGCAATGTGTATTTTTACATGGGTAAGCCCCATGTTGTTAGTGCCTGCGTCAGTCTTACGCCTGCCATGAAGCAGGCGTATGATTTTGATGCATCAGCGGCCAAGAAATGGCGCAGTGAAATCTTACAGATTTCACTGCGTCACTTCCATGACCCTTTCTTTTGTCAAAACGCCCCCCTTGCATACATTATACCTGGCGCAGGTATAATGTGGCGCAGGGGTTTACAAAGTGACGCATCTACCTAGATGCGTCACTTTGTAAAATATGGCGGAACAAAGCGCTTTTAAGCCACTGGTGTGTCACAAAAAGTGACGCACCAGTGATGTAAAAGTGACGCACAGCCTCATAAATGAGGCCCCAGGTTCACACCAGAACCTGGGCTGCTATGGGAATTCACAAGAGCATATTATCAAGCCTATTGGCAATAATTTTAACGCTGTTCTTGATAATGGCACTATGGGGCATATTACCAACAACTAGCGATGATTATCGCTGTGTTGGTTTAGCGGCAATATTAAAGCTTGGGAGCCTTGCTATTATCAAGGTTTATCTCCTAAGCGATAAAAATCGGCCGAAATGCATGAATATCGCTGTAAAGTTAGCGATATTCATGCATTACCGAGCAAATGCTCTTAGCCATGTTATCCACCTACCATTGGATAACATGGCTAAGAACTGCTCATGGCAGGTGTTAGATTTTGGAGATATTCGTGCTAAGCGCGAATATCTCCAAAAGCTGGTAATAGGAGATAGCGATGTTAGCAACTGTTTCCAGTCGCTAACATCTTGGCACGCCCATGCCATGCATGTCATTAGTGATAAATATCACTGACATGCAAAGTGGGGCACAAGACGGTCGCTATCTCCTACTAGCTGTCGCTAACTGGTGTTAGCGACAGCTAGGTAATAGGGAGATAATTTTATCTCCGCTTTCTTAGCTTTTAAAGCCAAAAAAGCGCAGATAAACACCCTTGATAATATGCCCCTATATTCCTTTCCTATTAATTCTCCCCAATGCCTCATGATTTAACGCTCAGATACCAGTTTAAATATATTTTGGAAACTCAACCATTTTTCTCTACACATCCGATTATTTATGAGTTCTGAAAAGATACACAAGTTCATCTCGATTACACACTTTACAATTTTTTAATCCATATATTAATGCAACCAAACATTTGAATGTCGCACAGAAGAGCTTCTTACAGATCGCGGGAAAGCTCCTCGTAATTCAGCGGGAACTTCTAAGAGGTGTCCGGGATGGATCAACACTTAATCTTAGCTATAGATAAGCCACTGGCAGAGGCGCAACTAGAGCCACATTTAGGGGGGAGGGGCTAATTCCACCATAGGAAGAGTGGAGATGCAGGCGCCCTACGTAGAAGTGACAAAACAACAAGGCCTCATTAACACGTCTTTTACCCGTTGACCGATGAACGCTCCCCGCACTTAAGGGGTTAAGACCTGTGAAACTCGACTCAATTACAGTGTGAGCGCGCGCTCCAGCTGACACACACGACGGCGGTGGACACCTGAAGCAGTGCATTTCATTCAGGTCTTTATATTTCTACTAGATTGCTGACCTTTTGTTTAAAAAGGTCTTCCAAAAATTGTAAATGATGCTTTCATCAGTCGGCACACAAAGTCCAACTGAATTCAGAAAAACATTGACATTTTATTGTTGGTGACGATCCTTCGTCTACTTTAAACTAGTTCAATTACGTATTCTTTCTATGTTAGACCGAGTTCACACACAGCCTTCAAACCGATTAATGTAGTCGGTCGTCTGTATATCATGTAGCATAAATTATTAAATGAAAGTCTAATCAATGCTAAGTGTAACTTATTTCGTTTGGGGAGAAGGGTTTGCAATATGTGCATTGCATTATGGGCAGCCGGATGTTGTTCGTTCGGAGCTGTCACGTTGCACAGGAAGTGCTATTCTAACGGTGCTTCTCAAGGAAAGAAGCATTTGCAAATGCAATAGGTCGCGCATTAGTGATAGTTTGAGCTATCGAAGGTGTAAATAAAAAACATTTTATAAGGGCTGCTGGAAACTGGCGATACTTGTAGAGTGTCCACACTGTCAAATACCGTTTGCTGATGTAAATGCACTCACATCCTAATATTGTGAACCAGGACCTGTCCTTTGTTCAAACAGATGACACTATTTGTGCATTTAAACGTTAACTAGAGGGGCAAAAAAGTGTGATAAATTCCTATTTGAATGTGTGCTTCGTTTTTTTGCATGCATTCTACATTTTATATGACAAAAGGGAAGCATTTTGAAGTGAATTGACTTCAATTAAAGAAAAAAAGAATATTGTTTTCATTTGCAATCTGTTCTGTCAAATTTGTGAATTCAATGTTAATTCCCGTATGTGTTTTGAATATAGACTTAAAGAGCTACTTAATAAAACAAATAAACTGCTGTAATAACTGTTTTAGTATACAGTATGGCTTCTTCAGGTGTGCATGATTGTTAAATATGCAGGGGCAGATTTACAAGCACCTTGTGCCTTTTTGCGCCCCCATTGCGTCACTTTTTGTGAAGCAACGGCGGCACAAACAATGCATCCTATTTACAACGTGACACATCTAGGGAGATGCGTCATGTTTTAAATCCCTGCGTCATATTATACCTGCGCCAGGTATAATGTATGCAGGGGTCGTTCCTACGCAGGAAAACCTCGTAAAAGTGACGCAGTGAAATCCACAAGATTTCGCTGCGTCACTTTAAGGACGCCACTGCGTCAAAACCTTATGCCTGCTTGAAGCAGGCTTAAGGAGTGACGCAGTGTAGTGGGAATAGGCCACAAAATGCATTGTCGGAGTTGCGTCGTGCTTGCGACACAACTCCAGCAATGCGTGACGTTTGCCCCAACAGATGCATCAGAATTTCTGACGCAGCTGTCAATCCTTCCGCCTTAGCGCACCGTATTATAAATACGGCGCATTCATGGTGGCGCAAGCATTTTTTAGGGTGGCGCAAGGAAAGTGACGCATCTCTGTAGATGCGTCGCTTTCTTGTAAATCTGCCCCATAGTCTCCTTCAGCAGCACTTGTTTGTATATAACAGGGTTTGAGAAGCACTTGTGTGTGCATAACAGGGTTGAGCAGACAATTTACATGAGTTAAAAAAAATCTCCATACCTTCCAGAAAGCACCATTAACAGCATGAAGTGTGCTTCTGCCAACATGACAACACACAGGAAGGGAGTGGAATCGATTGGTAAATGTTCGTCAGGATCTGTGCCACCTCATGGTCACACTTCTATGCCCTTCAACTGTTGCGCGTCAGAAACGTTAAAGAATGTAGGAAGGGCATCTGCGCTGCAGCCAGGTGGGCAAGTAGAGGATTTGCTTAGCAAAGCTGGATTTTCTGCTAATTCTGTCCTTAAGAAGGCACACCAACTTAACCAGAACGCGTGGGAATCATGTGCCTCATTTAAGTGCTTAACTAAACACCACAATGTTTTATTATATTTATGTTGCAATTTATTTTTAGGTCGAGCCTATAGTGGCAGCGCGCATGCGGTGCTCGCTTTGCGAGGCATGCAGTATACACTACAGACTGAAGCTTCATGGATTCATTTATTATATTTATGTTGCAATTTATTTTTAGGTCGAGCCTATAGTGGCAGGGCGCATGCGGTGCTCGCTTTGCGAGGCATGCAGTATACACTACAGACTGAAGCTTCATGGATTCATTTATTATATTTATGTTGCAATTTATTTTTAGGTCGAGTCTATAGTGGCAGCGCGCATGCGATGCTCGCTTTGCGAGGCATGCAGTATACACTACAGACTGAAGCTTCTGATTCATTTTGAGGCTTGTTAGTCCCTCATTATGACTGCTAAGTCGTCATTTGTCACCTCCCATAGCTATTGGCCCCTTTACTTCTCTTGCTACACAGTACGTGTTCTTAAGTAGCACTATTTATATTATGGAGCTCCTCACCTGGAAACGCAGTCTGCCCTTGTCGGGGGAGGCGGTGGTTTCTTGCTGCCCGGGCTCTACTACTAAACACCACTGGGTATGGACTCCCAAGCAGCAAGGCCAAGCCACTGCCTTATGTACTATATAATAGAGAAATGCCAATGCTGCCTATCTCAATTCACCTTCTGTTTTTCATCTCACCTTTGACTGGAACATAAAGTGAGGGGACCTTAGTTTCTTGAATCAATCCTATGTTTTATTTTATTTTACTTCATTTGAATTATTTTGATCATTTTTCATCAAATTATTTTACATTTCAAAAAGAATTCATGACATACAATATATGAAAAAACATTCTGTACAATAAAACATTACCCTCCAAACAATCACACTCACTATCACTACAGATCTCAGTCAAGCACTCTCAAACATACTTACAATCATACCATTCCTATTTACATCATTAATCAAATTATTTTTTCAAAACAAACTTTTTTGTGTAGCCATAGATTATAATGTAAACATGACTCTATAATCTACAAAATTCCATCCATTAGTTGATGTTCTTATGGCTTTGAAAACACAAGGTCTACGCGTTTCGAACTCTTCTTATTGTGGAGTTCTCATCAGGACCACACACTGTAAATGAAGAGGGGAGACCTGTATTAGCTGTCTGCTTCTAACCATATTGGGATTGACTAGATGGCTCAACATCCACCTACATGCATCTTACCTCCATATTTTGAAACAAATAAATTGTAGTGTTCTTCAGACCCACGACGCGGGTCACTGTCCATTGTAACTCAGTTTCTGTATGGCTCTTAAGTTGCCAATGATGTACCAAGGGTGCATTGGGGACCTTCCATTTTATTCTCGATTTATGCTGTTGAATTCTTGTTTTGATTTCCTGATTGGTTTTGCTAATATAAAGCAAATCACACGGGCATTTCACTCCATATATCACGTAACGTGACTTGCAATTAGTGAATGCTTCATGCTTCCATGTGATTTCCTTATGTTTGAAAATGGTGCCTTCTTCAGGGGTCACACAACAATTGCAGCTGCCACATTTGTGGTGGCCTTGGATCGGTGGCAACCCAATCGTGGTTCTTAGGGTTACTTGTTCTCTGGCAGGCATTGACGCTCTTACGAGTTTGTTTGCTATACTGGCTTCTTTTCGAAAAGCAAATAGAGGTGGTTTGGTGAATTCTTCATTTAAATTCTTTATCAGATGCCAGTTGCTATTGACTACCTTCTTTAGCATGTTTGAGTTGGGGCAATATGTTTTTACGAGTACCATTCGGTCTATTTTTTGCTTAGCCTTCTTCTTCAAAAGGCTTTCCCGTGGTGTCCACCACGCTCGTTTCATACACCGTCTGAGCAATTTTTTGGGGTATCCACGCTCAATCAAATTTGCAGTCATCTTCTCAGAATGTTTAATGAATTCAGTATTTTGTTGGCAATTCCTACGAATCCATAGGTATTGCCCGTATGGAAGGTTCTCCTTTAGGCTGCGGGGGTGATTGCTAGCAAAGTGTAATGATCTGTTCCGATCTGTTTCTTTTTTGAAGAGAGTTGTTATTAATCCTCCTTCCTCTGATGGATAGATCTCAAAGTCAAGGAAAGACATTTTGCTCCTGGAGTAATTGAGGCGGAATTTGATTTCATGTGTTCTATTATTCAGCCATCCATGGAAGTTTATTAGTTCATCTTCTGGGCCTGTCCACACAAAGAAGACATTGTCGATGTAACGATTCCAATTTTTGATCCATAGGCTGAAAGGGTTGTTTTCATAAATAAATTCCTCCTCATAGCTTGACATAAACAATACTGCTAGTTCAGGAGCAAATGGACAGCCCATTGCTACGACCCCTACTTGAAAGTAAAAGTCTCCATCAAAATTGAAATAGTTACGTTTCAGGGCGAACTCTGCAAGTTAAACAATAAATTCAGTTGGCACCTTTTGTGGTTTCTCTCTTGTGTCCAGTATTTTTCTTAGAATTTGTATACCCTCATCTTGTGGTACTTGGGTATAAAAAGATGTTATATCCATTGTTACCATCCAGTGATTATTTTGATCATATTCGATGTCACTCAATTTGTTAATAAAGTCCATCGTATCTCTGATGCTCTGCGGCTGGGTCCCTGTCAGCTTTCTGGTCTGTGCGCGGTTTCCTACCGTGGGACTACTCTTCCCCTATGCGGGCGGCTTCCCAGAACTCTCCCCCTCCCTGGTTTCCTCTCTCCTCCACCCTTGACCTCTGTGTCCTCTTCCTCTTTGAAGGTTGTTCATCTGCAGGAAGAGACGGGCGAGCACAGTGCGATGGACCGGGTAAAGAGTATGGTCTTGGGGGGGCGAGGAGACCAGAGTCCATCGGGCTCTTTTAAAGCCTGTCTCCACATTTTGCTTCCTTTTTCACCTGACAAAAACTGTGCACTAGCTGTTTACACGTACTGAGGCGGAAAATTCATGATAAACACCACTGCGAGAGTGTTGCTTGACAAATCATATGTACGTAACCTGAAGTGAACTTCTCCTGTGCCTTTCATTACATCTGCAAGCATGCACAGTTCATAATAAGTACAAAAAATGTAATTCTTCTCTCACCAGTAAAGGATTGCTTCACTTGCCTTCACAGGGAGAGGAGTTGGCCTAACGGCTAGGGTGGTCGACCTCGAATCTGGGGAACTGGGTTCAAGTTTCGGCAATGATGCTGAACATCCTGTGGTTCTGGGCAAATTGCTTAATCTCCCCGTGCCTAACAAAAAAAAAAACGAAAGTGTCCTTATGTAATGCAACTGGGGCTATGTAGGGCGCACTGATAACCGACTCAAGTCAAGTTTGTGTTATATAAAACTCTGTAAAAAAAAAAAAAAAGAACACCTATCGGATCTGATAACGCACTGCTCACTCTCCAATGACAACAACGTATTCCAAGGCAATTTCAATTTGCAGTTGAGCGAGGAGAATAACACATGTATCCAATCCTTAAAAGATCTCTTGGTCAGCTACAACCTCATCCAACACTGCAAAGGCCAAACACACCAGAGGTGCAACCATAGATGCCCTCAAAGAAGCAGAAAGCATGAATAACATCCTGACTGGTTGGACCACCACATCCTTCTGTTCCATATCAATCAATAGGAACTACACCCCACTCGCACTCAAAATATCATACAATGGTCCCACAACTTGAGTCAGATTCCCCTCGACAATCTGAAAAACAAAATGATGTCTCTACTTCCTCCCCGTACCAACAACCTCTCTACAGATAATCTAAGGCACCACTATATCTCTATAATCTCTTCCATCCTAGCCCAACAAGAGCTTCAGAAACCTAAAAAAACAGAGACACTCCCTCGAGAGCCTTGTTCAACACAGAAAGAAGAAAACTGAGAGCGACTAAGACTCTGGAGAATATACCCCTTCTCCACCAACCTTCAATAACTCCGAATGGAATGCAGACAATATAAAGAACCCATCGTAAAAGAAAACAGCGCATTCTTCCACAAAGCTTTTAATAAAGCAAAAAAACGCCCTAAAGAACTTTTTAATATCATTAAACAGCAAACTTCAAAATCAGCTCAGCCCAATTTCTCAAAAAACAACGTGACAAATATGTAGCAACAAAATCTCAAAGATCGAACTCTCCTTAGACCCCACACTTCACCTCCCACTGGAAACTGCCCCCTCAGAATGAAGAAAACTACTCTTGTCACTCTCGCCAACCTCCAAAAGAGTGGCAACCCACCGGCCACTCTGGTTGCAATATATAAACAGGATCCCCCTCAACTCTCAAGAGCTGAAGGACATTCAACCTGCTCACAGAGGAAGACATATCAAAGATTATGGCAAATTCCAAGTCCACCTTGTACCTACCAGATATTCTTCCAGCCTCCCTAGCGAAGAGCCTCAACCACGCCCTAGCACCCCTCTGGACGAAAATAATAAACTACTCCCTGAACAAACGGTCAATGCCCGACTGCCTCAAACTATGCCAAGTCACTCTGCTAAAGAAACCCGGTGCTGACCTCAACAACTTCAGGTCCATCTCCAATCTTTCTTTCCGGGCTAAAGTACTTGAGAAATGCATCCTCTCCCAACTCAACCAACACATCGACTCCAACAATCTTCTTGACTCTTTCCAATCAGGTTTTAAAAAAGGATGTAGCATGGAAACAGCCCTACTTAACATAGCTAATGACATTCACAAGTCACTGGATTCCGAAAAACGATACCTACTCATCCTCCTTGACCATATCATTGTCCTTCAACACAGTCGATCACAGGATGCTTCTTGAATCCCTTCAAAAGCGAATTGGAGTGAAAGGCCTGGTCGTGAAATGGTTTACGTCATATCTTCAGAATTTCTCCCAACAAATAAAAATCAACAGCTCAACCTCTCACACATCCACCATAACCAAGGGTGTCTCCCAAGGATCAGTCCCTTCACCTACTCTCTTCAATATTTACGTGGAATCCCTCAATACTATACTGAAACAAGCAAACATCCTCTACCACCTCTATGCAGATGACACCCAACTCTACCTAGAAGTTTCCTCACTAGAAGATGTACAACGACTGAACTCAACTCTCAAAAAAGTCCAAAACTGGCTCTCTCACAACCTCCTGAAACTCAACAAAGATATGACGGAAAGCTGCTCCTATCCAAACATGGACAGACAACACAGGTCCAAGAGTGGCTAAAAACCATAGACACTCTGAATTAAAAATTGAAGCTATCTGAATCTATCAAATCTCTGGGGATCACCTGGACCCAAATCTGAGCACGAACCAACACATAGAAAAACACATTCTACAACCTAAAACTCTTACACAAAATCAAACCCTTCCTCTCGTTCTTTGAAGGAAGATTGAACTAGCTGGTTATTTCGGAACATCCTTGAATTCAGTTGTTGAAGAATACATGGGATGGTGTATGTAGCGATTAAAGGCTTGTCCATTCTTGGATGGTTTCATCAAGGATTGTTCAAAATGGTGCTCAGACCTGGTACCAAGGATCAGGTTTTTATCATTCGTTCTGATGACTTCAGTAACAATTTGTTAGAACGTTAGCCCTCTATTTTTGGTGGGGCTCTTAGTCAGATAAAGTGATTCACTCATCATCAGGGTTAAGGACAACGCTATGCCTATCAAGCACAGGCTTAGGAATGTTCCTTTCAGTGTTAGGGACCAATTGGAACAGGAACTTAATGGTTTGTGTCAGAAAGGGATTTAGGGCCCGATGTAGGTAAATCCCATTTACCGATTTAGAAATACCGAATCTTACCGATTCGGTATTTCAAAATCGGTAAATGGGATGTAGGTCCCAACATCTGGATTCGTTACCGAATCCTTAACAATTCTTTAATTACCGATTCGGTAAATACCGAATCGGTATTGCCCATTCATTCCTATGGGCTTTGAAGCCCATAGGAATGATTAGGCATTACCGATTCGGTATTTACCGAATCGGTAATTAAAGAATTCACAAGGGTGCAGGGGGTGTCACTTTGACACCCTCTAGCACCCCCAAAACGGGCATGTGTGCAATGTGGCACACAGACATGCCCTAAGGGCACGTCTGTCTGTCACATGGCACATGTGTACATGCACAGATGTGCATGTACACAGGAATCGGTATTTTACCATGGATTTGTATTCCATGGTAAAATACAGATTCTGTAAGCCATGTGCCAAAGGTAAATTTTCTACCTACATTGCTTTTTCGGTAATTTTAACGAATCGGTAAATATTACCGAATCGGTAATTATTTTACCGATTCGGTACATATTACCGAATCGGTAAATATACCGATTCGGTAATGATACCGTTTCGGTAAAATTACCGAAAATGTGCCCCTACATCTCGGTAGCCCTTTACCGATCAGAAACGGATCGGTAAAGGGCTACCTACATCGGGCCCTTAGAGCCTATTGAATCGTCTCTTTGACTTTCTCCCTGGGTTGTTGCAAAGAAGAAAAATGGCGAACTTCCCATTTGCGTTGCCTCAATAAGAGCATTAGATTCAAATCCCCTCCCAAAAATCTCTGACATGCTGTCTATGATCATTGGTTCCAAATGGTTCAGCAAACTGGAATTGGCGTCAGCTTACCACCAGGTGGTTTTGGATCCCGCCTCTAGGCACCTCACTGCGTTTGTATCACCTATTGGTTCTTTCCAATTCTGGCGTATGCCATTTGGGTTGGCGTCTGAGGTGGCAGTGTTTCAGAGAATAATGTATTCCTTGCTTAAGGGTATAAAAGGTGTTGTTGTCTTCCAAGATGACGTTTTGATTTATGGTGAGTCAAGTGAATCTCATGATGAGACCTTGTACCGTGTTCTAGAAGTCTTGCAAGGAAGTGGTGTTGTTTTAAAAAAAGAAAAGAGTGTATTTAAGGAACAGAAGGTGGATTATTTAGGCCATGTGCTTTCAGAGCATGGTGTGGAAACCAGACCTGGTCTTATCAAATCAATTGTTGACAGTCCTTTTCCCAAAGACAAAGTTGGGCTGAAGTCTTTCATTGGACTCTGTGAGTTCTACTCACGGGTTGTGCCTGATTACGCTGCAAGAGTTCAAATCCCTCACCAACATGCTCAAGAAAATGTCTCCTTTGTTTGGGATGACCGCTCTCAAGGGGTGTTTGAATGGGTCAAAGCCCAATTGGTCAGTCCTAAGATTTTCAGACCTTTTGACCCCAATGCTATGTGCATCTTCACTGTAGATGCTATTAGCCTCGGGTTAGGTGCCATTCTCACCCAGTGTATCAACGGGACAGAGCACACATTGGGCTATGCCTCCAGGGTGTTGCAGGGTACAGAATTGAACATTGCAGTAATCGAAAGGGAACTTTTAGCGTGTCGGTCGGCTGTCAGAAAGTTCAATCCCTACATTTGGGGCAAACATTTCCAACTACGCACAGATCACAGTCCCCTCATTTCTATCCTCGCAGGGGATACAGTCAAAGAACACACCCAAAGGGTTGCTTGTTTGTCCACCAAGTTACTCCAGTACGATTTTGAAGTTTCATATATTTCTGGAAACAAAAATGGAAGGGCCGATTACTTCTCGAGGTTTCCCATTGAGGAAGATGGTGATGTTAACTATGACGATGACTATTTTGTCACCAATCTGGTCTTGAATGACATGTGTGCTGTGAGTGAAGGGGAATGGAGAGATGAGGATGTATGATGGTACGACGCGTACCGTCACAACGCGTGCTTTAACAACGCGTCCCTTACAACGCAAGTCATTACCACGACTTGGGTTGGGGGCGCGAATTGAGAATAGTATAATTTGCTATTCTAACACCAGTCCCCTTGGACACTAGGGAAGGTGTTGGAATAGTAAATATACTATTCTTAATCCTCTAGCGCCCTCCAGCGCAAGTCGTGGCTATGACTTGCGTTGTAACTGACGCGTTGTTAAAGCCTTGCGGAGTAAAATCCGCGTGGTAAAGGATGTTTCCTGAGAGATGAACTCTCTAAAGATGCTTTGCTGCGCCAGGTTGTTAATTAACTGTGTCAAGAATTTCTATTTTCTATTTAGGGGGTTTTATAGAGCGCTTGGTGACGCACAGCGGCGTGTCCCCGCGCTATGGAGCTGATACCTGCCAGAACTTACAAATGCAGAAAAACTACTGTGTGAATAAAGCAGTCTTCAGCTTGGCTCTAAAGATTGTTTCTGAAGGTTCTAATCGCAGCGCCATAGGTAGCTTGTTCCATCTGGATGCTGCGAGGTGCCTAAAAGATCTTCCACCCATCCGAGCTCTGGACACCTTAGGAATTGCCAGGAGTCCTGAGCCGGAAGATCTCAGAGAGCGAGACGGCTCATAGGGTGTCAGCAATTCTTTCAAAGGGAGCGGAGCTCTCCCGTTGATGATCCGGTGGCACGTGCACAGGGCTTTGAATTCCACCCTGCTACGGATCGGGAGCCAGTGCAGAGACCGGAGGGCCGCTGTGGAGCCTGCTCTTCTGGGTAATCTAAGCACTAGTCTGGCAGCGGCATTCTGGAGAACCTGAAGACGGCTCAAATTCTTCTCCAGAGTTCCCAAGTAGAGAAGATTGCCGTAATCCATCTTAGACGTGACTAGTGCATGCACCAGGGTTTGGCGGGCTCTGATAGGTAAGAATCTTAATACCTTCCTGAGACTTTTGAGGGTCCCAAAGCAAGATCCAACCACCTGATTGATCTGGGGACCAAAGGTAAGGTCAGAATCAAACCAAATGCCCAAGTTCTTTGCTTTCTGGCAAGGGGTGGGTGCTGGACCCAAGCACGACGGCCACCACGCCGACGTCCACGCCGATTGGCCTCCCCCCACCACCAGTACCTCGGCCTTGCCTCCGTTGAGCTTGAGGCAATTGGCGGACATCCAGGCCGCGAGGTCTTGCATGCAAGCTCTGAAGATGTCCGCCGAGGGACCGGGCGCGCGTGATAGGGAGATGACCAACTGCGTGTCGTCGGCATATGACACCATTTGGAGGCCGTAACTCTCTACCAAGGAAGCGATCGGGGCAACATAAAGATTAAAAAGAGTTGGGCTCAGGGACGAGCCCTGCGGCACCCCTTGATCCAAAGAGATGCGCTCAGAGTAATGGTCGCCCTGCCTTACTTGGAAGCCTCGGCCTGCAAGAAATGAGTAAATCCATTTCAGTGCTGCCCCTCTCACCCCGCCTTTGCTCAGACACTGTAGCAAGATGGAGTATGCTACAGTGTCGAACGCCGCACCGAGGTCCAGGAGGATTAAGGCCATGGTTTGTCCCTCATCAGCACCTTGCCTGAGGGATTCGGTAGCCCTAAGGAGGGCAGACTCCGTAGAGTGACGCGGCCTAAACCCGAATTGCGTAGGGTGAAGGAGGTTGCTTTCTTCCACAAATTTTATTAGCTGCTTATTTACCACCTTCTCCGCTATCTTAGAAAAGTAAGGCAGCAAGGAGATGGGGCGATGATTATCTAACTTCTCAAAGCTAATGTTGGGCTTCTTACGTACGGGGAGCACCACAGCCTGTTTCCAGTCCTCTGGTATGGAGATGGATAGGAAGGAGATATCTAGCAAGTGTCTGATATAGGGTTCTAGTGTTTCCAGACTGTCTCCCAGCCTTTTTGGGGAGGCGGGATCCCGAGGGGAGCCAGATTTAACAGATCTGAAAATTTTAACTAAATCCACCGGTGGAGGGGTGGTGAAATTAAGTAGCAGATTTTGATCGGCTTCATCACTCAATAAGTGTGCTGACATTTCCGCTGCAGGAGGTATGTGGGGAAAAGCAGAGTAAAGCTTAGACACTTTATCTCCAAAGTAGTTCGCAATGCGATTGCATGCTGCTACTGAGTGATCTTCCTCTAAAGTAGAGGTTTTTGGGGTAGCCAGAGTTTTATATATGCTGAACAGTTCCCTAGACGAGTTCTCTGCCTCGTGGATTCTGTCAGCATAGTATGTGGCCTTCTCTATCCTGATCTTGTTGTGATAGGCGCGTCTCTTTGCGAGATAGGCCTCTTTCATCCGGTCGTCGTATGCCACTCTCCACTGCCTTTCTGCACGTTTGCAGTCCCTTTTGGCGCAACGCAACACCTCGCCAAACCAGGGAGCCGTTCTTTGTCTCTGAGCCCCTTTGGTAGGTCGTCCCAGAGGGGCTGTGCAGTCCAGAGCAGCAGTAATACGGTCATTGAGCAACCTATTCGCTGTATTCACATCATTGCCTCCTGGGGGACCTTCCGCAGTGAGGGCCGTATTAAACTTTTGCAGGGAGAATCTTGCCCACCTAAGCCGAGGATAATTGAGTGGGGTGGGAGCGTTGGCTTTATATTTAGGCAGGAAGATGGCAAATGGGACCAAGAAATGGTCTGTCCAAGGCAGGGGCACTGGGGGATCAACTGAGACATCCTCCCAGTTAGCAAATATTGGGTCAAGCAAGTGCCCATGATTGTGTGTAGGAAGCAGCCCCTTTAGTTCCAGCTATAGGGTGTGAAGTTCATCCCGGAACTCCACCGCTCCTTTATCGGAGGAGTCGTCAAGGTGTGTGTTTAAGTCTCCTAACAGTAGGAACTTATCCCTCCTGATCGCTGATTCAGTAACACACTCTAAAAGGTTGCCTTTGAATCTGGACATAGGTCCTGGAGGGCGGTAAACTAGCAGACCCTTAATCGTCGTGCTCCCATCAATGTTTATGCAAAAGACACCTGCCTCGCAACCTGCCAAATTGACTCGTTCGAGTTTACAGACCCATTGCTGTTTAAAGGCGATCGCAATTCCCCCTCCTCTGCCTACGGGTCTGTCCAGGCGCACCATTTGATAGTCGTCTGGTAAGGCTTGGACAACATCAGGATCAGAATTGGCCTCTAGCCAAGTTTCAGTGATGAACAGCAGATCGGGATATTTATCAGTGAGAAGGTCATATACATCGTGTTTATGGCAGCTAAGCGATCTGGCATTGATCAGGCCGCAGGACAACAAGGAGGCGCTAGCCCTGAAGTCAGCAAGCGTGGTACTAAAATGGAATTGGCAATGTTTACATCCTTCGATCTCCCCAACCCTTATACTATGAAGGCCCGGGGTACAAGTATACGAGGTGAAACTTACTAAGTCGCTCCTGCTCCAGGTAATTCTGCCATCAGGGACAGGGGGTGTGGCCCTGGGCCGTGTCCGGTCGCGGACGGGCGCAGACGAGCTTGGCTTTGGCGCGGATTTTGGCGCGCATCCGGCCCGCCCGCTGCGCCAGCCCGCTGCGCCGTGTGACACATTATATAGGGTGTGAGGAGGGTGGGAGTCCGGCGCGACTAGAGCGCAGCCCCCAGCCACACCTAAGATGGCGCCCGCCGCCGCCAGCACCTAATCAAACAACACGGCTGGGCGAGGCAGGGAAAGAGAGTATAGGCGTGGGAAGAAGTGTCAGTGTGCCTCAGTAAATTCCCAATTAAGATTCTCTATTTAGAAGCCCCCCAGTAAAATTCATAAAAACGATCTTTTTAGCTTTTAAAATGCAGATTCACAAGTACAAATTCTAGCAAGTAAATTCTGGTAAAAAACGCTCGCAGCCCTAGTGTCTCTCGCTAGGGAGAGCTCGAAGAAAGGCAGCGAGGGCTTTACAGAGCAGCCCTAAATAGCCTGGGAGGGCGGGAGTCCGGCGCGACTAAAGCGCAGCCCCCAGCCACACCTAAGATGGCGCCCGCCGCCGCCAGCACCTAATCAAACAACACGGCTGGGCGAGGCAGGGAAAGAGAGTATAGGCGTGGGAAGAAGTGTCAGTGTGCCTCAGTAAATTCCCAATTAAGATTCTCTATTTAGAAGCCCCCCAGTAAAATTCATAAAAACTATCTTTTTAGCTTTTAAAATGCAGATTCACAAGTACAAATTCTAGCAAGTAAATTCTGGTAAAAAACGCTCGCAGCCCTAGTGTTTCTCGCTAGGGAGAGCTCGAAGAAAGGCTGGCCAAGAGAGAAAAATGCGCCTTACTCTTTACAGACTTTAGTGAAAGTCTCAATGGGGCTTTCTGTGGAGGATCGTTTGTTGGTGCGTGGCGACAGCTTGTTTCCGCCAGGTGTGCTGAGAGCAAGATTGGTCAAGGGTGCTCATGAACGGCATTTGGGCAAAATACTCACCAAAAAGGAGGGTGCATGAATATTTTTGGTGGCCTCAGATGGACAAGGATGTTGACGTATTCGTGGGTGATTGTGTGGTGTGTTCCAATCCTGAGAAAAGTTTCAATCTGAAAACTCCCCCTCTTCAATCCATTGACTTGCCAGCTAGGCCTTGGGAGAAGATTGGCATTGACCTAGTTGGTCCTTTCATGTGCTCCCGGCTTCCTCAATGTTTGCGATTGTGTCCATTGATTACTATTCTAAATGGCCGGAAGTAGGTTTCGTTGGTGAACCCAACTCAAAAAATGTGATTGATTTTCTCAAATAACTTTTTTGCGTGAGGGCTTTCTCTCCACTATCGTAAGTGATAATGGTGTACAGTTGTGAGTCAAGAGTTTGAATGTTTTTTGCGGTAAGAGGGAATATCTAATTTCAGAAGTTCACTCTATCATCCACAAACGAACGCTCTGGTCAAGCGCATGAATAGGGTCCATAACAACTGTGTGCAGTGGGCATTGGCTGGGAAGTGCAATGTTCAGAATGCTGTTAGGTCCATGTTATGGTTCTATTGCACCACAACCCACACGTCTACCAAAGTGTCTCCCTATGAATTTTTGCTAGGCAGAAAACCGTGTTCCAAGGTGTGTCCTGGATGGATGTCAAAGTGGGTGAAGATGTACTCTGTGATTGATGTGGATGGTTGGGTAAGGGACAATGCTTCTCAAGCCCAGTCTCATCAAAAATCTTATTTTGATGCCAGGAAAAGATCCATTCCTCTCTCCTTTGATGTTGGTGGTGTTGTACGTGTGAGGATCCCAGTACACAGCAAGAAGGGAAACTTGAAATTCTCTAATCCCTTGGTTGTGGATAAAGTTTGTGGTAATGGTGTCAGAGTGAATAACAAACATTAGTGGAATGTGTCCAGGGTTGTAAAACTTCCTGGGAATTGGAATAGTGAAAACTTGCATCGTGGACCGTCTGATGAAGCTGAGACTTTGCCTCCCATTGTCTCTCCACCGGTCTGCTTACACAGGAGCAACAGACAACGTGTTGTTTCTGCTAAATACCATTAGTATTTAGTTTATTTTTCTTGCTCTTTTCTTCTCTTCTTTTGCTTTGCCTTACCTTCCTCTTTTTACCTTCTTGTTCCCGTCTATCATCTTTTCTGTTTGTTTATGAGGAGGAGGATAATGTAGTCATCTGCTCTTCATGCTTAGCTTGTTGGAATGCTCACGTCATGAGGTTCTGGCCGTGAGTATTCCACTACAGAATATATAATCTTTGTTTTAAAATGTACGGTTGAGTTACTGCCTGATGATTGCCTCTGCCGGCTGCTGCGCAGCACCTGAATAACAGTAAAGCTAATCTTCTACCAACGCACTTCGACTTGCATCCAACTTACTACTACACTCTTTAAATAAAATAAGGGTCACAGCCTGCTGTTCTTAAAGCAACAGTGCCATCCAGTGCATTCCTTGCAATAATTCAACCTCCTACAACAAAACTTAAAAGTATACACAGCGCTTCAGCCAGATTAACCAGTTGTGTGCGTTCGTCGGCCAACGGCTGTCGTGAGCACTACCTCCGTAGCGCCGTGCACGTCCGTTGGCCGACACGGCCCCGCCCACTCTGCTAAAGGGCCACAACGCGGCGGAATTGCCGCTGTGGTTAATGATTTAAATTAATTACCATCTGGAAGCTAACAAATGTACAAAGGAAGGCAAAATAACATTTTACTCTATTTTAACCACAATCTGTCAAACACTTAGCAATGGCAATAATTAACGCGCCTACCTTCCTCGAACATTCTCCAGTACCTATATTATATTTTTGTTTGGCGCTATATTTCTTCTTTGCCCGTTACCTCCTATTAGCGCTTAGAATGATCATTTTTGTTTGTTTTTGTATGTCCAAAGTATAGCTTTATGTGATAGTTTTAACTTTTTATGAAATATGTACCTGTACCTGTATTGAGCTATGTTTTATTTTTTTTGTTTATCAGAAAGTGAGATATTTTGTAGCTTAAATCTGACCCAGAAGGTCATCAAATATAATGTAATGGCTCAACCTATTAAAAGCTACGGCTTTACACTGGTGTCATATGCTAATGACACACAGCTTATAGTGTCTGTAGCACAATCAGTGGATGTAACGGCTGCCCAATTCTGAAAATGTCTTTCCGCCCTGATGTCTAGGATGAACTCTAAGGGGCTGATTCACAGAACTAACTTAGGACAAAATCCTAAACTTACTACTTTTGGTATTCACAGAAGTTAGGATTTTGTCTCAAGACAGACTTAAGACAGATTTAAGACAGAATCCTAACTTAAGTCTGTCTTAAGTCTGTCTTAAGACAAAATCCTAACTTCTGTGATTACCAAAAGTAGTAAATTTAGGATTCTGTCTTAAGTTAGTTATGTGAATCGGCCCCAATTTCTTAAAACTGAACCCAGATAAAACAGAGGTGGTGGAGATTGGACAGAAAGTATTTGGTTGGAGCCAATTATGGTGGTCAACTGCTGCCGGTACTTGTCCGGCTCCGGTTAATAAGGCAAGGAACCTTGGCTTTATGATCGACAACAGCCTCACCTTGGCACCGCAGATCAATCAAGTCTCCTCAGCCTGCTTTTTCACGTTAAAAGGCCTAAGGAAGATTCTCCCGTTTATCCCTCTCTCTTTGAGAAAAACTGTGGTAGGAGCCATGGTCTTATCGAAAATGTATTATTGCAATGCTCTTTATTTGGGAGCAGGTGCTGCTCAACTCTCCAAACTTCAATCAATTCAAAATGCTGCAGCAAGAGTTCTGCTCATACTTCTCAAACATCATCCCACATCCACAAGTATAAAACAACTTCACTGGCTCCCAGTGCAACGACGGGTCGATTTTAAGACACTCTGCCTGGTACATAAAGCCCTCTTTGGTGGTGGGGCTAAGGATGTGCAATCCTTGTTTCTTCTATATGTGCCGTTACGTCCTTTAAGATCCTCCTCTCTTGGATTGGTACACCTTCCAAAGATAAAGAAAGCAAGGTGTGGAAGGTAAACGTCTCCCTTTCTCAGCAGCCAAATTGTGGAACTCCCTGCCCCTACAGTTGAGACTTCAGCCTAGGAGATCGGTGTTTAGAAAGGAAATGAAAACATGGCTCTTTACCCATCCCTGAACCTGTTGGTCACTGTCCTTGCACACCACTTAGCGCCAAGACGCCTCGACAATAGTGCGCTCTATAAATAACTCAGTCAGTCAGTCAGTCAGTCATGAACTCCGGTTGTTCCTGGAGAAAGCTGAAATCAGCTGGCCTCTTGGAAGCACAGAGACCCTGCCTTCAATAAAGTCTGAAGAAATCTCCATCTGACTCCAGCGTGTAATTACTACACCCTCCCACTATTGCTAAGGTATAACTATTTTCTGGCCTCCATCCACTACCACCTCAGAACACAAATGGACTCGGTGACTATCAGAAGAGGAGGAACCTGTTATCTGTCTGCCTCAGAAATAAATTAGGTACAAAAGGGGGTGGTGATGGACAGGGTCAGACTGATTTGCATATAGCCATGTCTGAACTGGGGTGGCAGAGTGGGCTAAAGAACAGTGATGGATTAAACCCAGATCTTTTGACTGGGTGTGAGTGTTTGATTGATTCAGATGCTCCGTCCATCACCACCCCTTTTGTACCGCTTTTGGCCGCCATGAGTGTGGCATGGTTCAGAAGTGAGTCCCTTGCTCACTTTGCCACTGGATTCAAGCAAGCCGGGCTGAAGACGGCTAGAATGCCAGAAACCGGTCCTCGGAAGCTTGTTTCCGGTCCAGGGAAGACATGGCTTGGCAGTTCGGGCTGGACTGTTCCCATGAGGCACAGGGTCAGACTGATTTGCATATAGCCATGTCTGAACTTGGGTGGCAGAGTGGGCTAAAGAACAGTGATGGATTAAACCCAGATCTTTAGACTGGGTGTGAGTGTTTGATTGATTCAGATGCTCCGTCCATCACCACCCCCTTTTGTACCACTTTTGGCCGCCATAAGTGTGGCAGGGTATGCTCAGACGTGAGTCCCTTGCTCACTTTGCCACTGGATTCAAGCAAGCCGGGCTGAAGATGGCTGGAATGCCAGAAACCGGTCCTCGGAAGCTTGTTTCCGGTCCAGGGAAGACATGGTTTGGCAGTTCGGGCTGGACTGTTCCCATGAGGCACAGGGTCAGACTGATTTGCATATAGCAATGTCTGAACTTGGGTGGCAGAGTGGGCTAAAGAACAGTGATGGATTAAACCCAGAACTTTAGACTGGGTGTGAGTGTTTGATTGATTCAGATGCTCCGTCCATCACCACCCCCTTTTGTACCGCTTCTGGCCGCCATAAGTGTGGCAGGGTATGCTCAGACGTGAGTCCCTTGCTCACTTTGCCACTGGATTCAAGCAAGCCGGGCTGAAGACGGCTGGAATGCCAGAAACTGGTCCTCGGAAGCATGTTTCCGGTCCAGGGAAGACATGGCTTGGCATTACGGGCTGGACTGGTCCCATGAGGCACAGGGTCAGACTGATTTGCATATAGCCATGGCTGAACTGAGGTGGCAGAGTAGGCTAAAGAACAGTGATGGATTAAACCCAGATCTTTTGACTGGGTGTGAGTGTTTGATTGATTCAGATGCTCCGTCCATCACCACCCCCTTTTGTACCACTTTTGGCCGCCATAAGTGTGGCAGGGTATGCTCAGATGTGAGTCCCTTGCTCACTTTGCCACTGGATTCAAGCAAGCCGGGCTGAAGATGGCTGGAATGCTAGAAACCGGTCCTCGGAAGCTTGTTTCCGCTCCAGGGAAGACATGGCTTGGCATTACGGGCTGGACTGTTCCCATGAGGCACAGGGTCAGACTGATTTCCATATAGCCATGTCTGAACTGGGGTGGCAGAGTTTGCTAAAGAACGGTGATGGATCAAACCCAGATCTTTTGACTGGGTGTGAGTGTTTGATTGATTCAGATTCTCCGTCCATCACCAACCCCTTTTGTACCGGTATAAATCAAAAGGGCACTGTGTTTTTAAACATGTGTTCGGCTTTCACGAGGAACACATTCTGCTGCGATTCCTTCTAAGCACTTGTTGATTTCTGCGGACAGCTGCAGTCAAGGCGCAATTGTAGTCTGACTCTGTGTTTTCCCCGTTTAATCAGAGCTATATGGGAAGCGCCCCACACCTTTGTAGTGCAAATATACACCGCCTCCATTTCCTTATTTGCTACAGCTCTTCAGACGGTCCCCGATCTTGTTCCAATATAGGCGCGTCTCACCCCATGGTTTGAGTGGACACATTACTTCACCGAGACACCTCACATGTCTTTCGTGGCCGCACTGGGCCTTGAGCGGCTCATTGAGAAGATCCAGCTTCCCTCATTATCCTCAGGATATTTACCTCCTCGAAGGCGCACCCTGTTCTGTAATAGCTGACAGTGGCTCTTACCATCTAAATATTAAACTTTAATTTCTGAAGCCTTTCAAGTGTCTCATAAAGCCCAAAGGTGTTACATGTCTCTCTTGTTACATGTCTCTCTGCAGGCATGTTCTAATGCAGCGGTTCTTATATCCTCTTGACTTCCACGGACCTCCAATGAATCACTGTTGGAAGCCACGGTTCCCCTCAGGAGTACCTCCACCCATCCCCAGATGTGCCTCGGCCCTCCACCCTACCCCAGCTGTAATTCTTGATGTTGCCCCTCCCGAAATGTGCTTCTCACAAGAGAGCACTCACACATGCATTACTAGTGCATTCCTCGGTGTGATTCCCACAAGTGATGGACGCCCACTGTGCGTATTACTAGTGCTCTCCCCACTGTGCTACACCCCCCGTATGCGCGCATTACTAGTGGGCTCCCCTATATGCTTATGGTGAAGTACCGCCTGTCCCAGATGTGCTACTCAGTGGCGTGTCACGCCACCACACTACTGTACTGGGTGGATGCAGGTCCACCCCAAAGCAGATGTGCAGCTTGCGACAGAGCCTCAGCTGTGTCGTGTCCCGGGGAGCCCGAGAGTGTGTGTGGCTCTGTGTGTGTGGCTCTGTGTGTGTGACTGTGTGTGTGTGTGTGTGTCCCTGTGTGTCTGTTTGTGGCTCTGTGTGTGTGGCTCTGTGTGTATGTGTGTGGCTCTGTGTGTGTGAGGCTCTGTGTGTGTGGCTGTGTGTGGCTGTGTGTGTGGCTCTGTGTGTGGCTCTGTGTGTGTGTATGTGGCTCTGTGTGTGTGTGGCTCTGTGTGTGTGTGTGGCTCTGTGGATGTGTGTGTGGCTCTGTCTGTGTGTTTGTGGCTCTGTGTGTGTGTGTGGCTCTGTGTGTGTGTGAGTGTGGCTCTGTGTGTGTGTGGGGGGGGGCTCTGTGTGTGTGTGGCTCTGTGTGTGTGTGTGTGTGTGGCTCTGTGTGTGTGTGGGTGGGTGCAAATGCAATAGGTCTCGCATTTGCGAGAGATTAAGCTATTGGCATTGTAAATGACAATGCCATTGATTTATCTGTTATCAAAATCAACACATAAATAAAAATGTTGTCATTTACAATGCCAATAGCTCTAACTTTTGCAAAGGCGAGACCGTTGCATTGTAAATGCTTGTTCCATCGGCAATCGAGGGCACGGTACTCGTGTGCATGCGCTCAATGGAGAGAGGAATCTCTCTCAAATTCCTGACATTCCTTGGCATTGCAAAGGGCTACTTCTGCCTCACACGCATTATGCTGTGGCAGCACCATTTTCAGGGTTTTCTCATTTACATTAAGGAGCCTAGTGACCTCATTAGCTCCAGGGGACGGTTCTTCTGCTGAGAGTTTTTCTTAGTGAGTCGAGACCACACATGTAGGGAGTGTGCATAAACCTCCCGAAACAAGCCTTAGCTAATCCAAGGGTTTTAGCTACATTTCTCCTCTGTCTGGTGCTCAATATCTCCCTACCTTTACATAACCTGACCACAAGGATGAGGACATTCCTTGATCCCTATCTATTTGGAAACTGTGGAAGTGTTTGATGCATCCCTAGCGAGGGCGGTCTCCTCAGCGCTTGAACCCTCGAGCCTAAGTAATATTGAACTGACGGTCAGGAAAATAGTGGTACCTTCATCAGAGGGAGACCAGAAGGAACCCTCTTCTGGTGCAAGAGGCCCCTCCAAGGGTAAATACAAGGGCAAAGCACGCACTGATCCTCCCAAGACCGCCTCTTGTCCAGATGCTTTCAAGAGGCTGCGCCAGGCCTTCCTAAAGAGGCTTCATAGTGACGACACTCAGCAGGTTTCCCGGCCGGGCGACACCCCCCATCTGACGAAGATTCCTGCCCCCAGGAGGTCAATACCGGGGTTGACACAGACCCAGATGGGGACTCAGACAATGAGCCAGGTCCGAGCAGACCCTGGCACCCAGAAGGGGGGTGCGAAGACATTCCGGCTGGAGGCACCTCAAATTAACAACATCCCAGTTACATCAGGGATGCTAAATCCTGAGAACATCTATCACCCCCACTCTGCAGATTGGGTACCGGTGCCCTCGGTGGCATGTTACATGGCCAGCCGCATAAGAAAGCCTATGGATCAAGAGGTCCGTGGCCCACTGACGGCAGAGTGACCTTTACCCGCACTAGCGGATAAAATGGCTCACACCCTAGAAATTGATGCCAGAAAGGCGACATTTATTACAAAGTTTATCAAAGGGTCTAGACTGCTCTTGCCAAGATAAGGTGCTGGACGTCCAGGGGCCACTTAAATTCTAGAAATTGTGAAGGACGCCAAAGAGACTAGCCACTTGAGTGATCCAGTGATTCTTTCTGGTTGGGCCCAAAGAGCCCTTCGTTTCCTAAGAAAAGAAAATTGGACGCCATCAACAGAGCATAGGCGTTCTCTGTTTTATAAAGATTGAGCCCAGACTTGGTGAACTAGCCACCACGGAGGCTGACACAGTGGCAACTGGATGCCTCTTCGGAGAACCATTCTTAAAAGAACTGTCTGGGTTCGTTAATTTCTCCTCTTATGATAAGGCACAGCAGTCTATCATGTAAGTTTTCAGTCAACACATTTTTGGAGGGGCTGGAAGAGGTAGGGGGTGCTCCTCCGGCTGTGCGTTAAATTCTAACCCCCACAAACTCAAGACTAAACGTTTCATGCAGTGGCAGGACCAGAAGAAGTTAGGGGGCTTCTATCCTTCGAGAGGCCGCGGCAAGGAACGTGGCAGAAAGGTGCCTTCCACATATCCAACAACACACTGGGTGATGTCACCAGTAAGGAATACCCCTTTTTTCCCAACCAGAGGTGGGGGGAAGGCAGCAGTGGTTCAGGCACAGGTGGGCAGTGGTTGCACAATATGCTTGGGTACTATAGACGGTCTCTGGGTTTCACATAGAATTCCACGGTACACCGGATCAAATGTACAGCCCACGACCTCTGTTCTTCTCACGGGAAGGAGCACAGGTTGTAGAAAGATCTCCTCCAAGAAGACGCCATCGCTCCTGCATCTCTTAATCCCAGAGGCTTCATCAGCAACCTCTTCCTGGTCAAAAAGAAAGACAAAGGGTTCAGGCTAGTGATCAACCTTAGGGATTTTAATCGATGGGTGGTTTACTGTCACTTCAAAATGGAGAGTGTGCACCTTCTCAGAGATGTCCTACTACCAGGCGACTGGATGGTACTACCCTACCTGACAGTACCAATCTTTCCCCCCAACAGACGCTTGCCTCAATTTCAGTGGAACTGTCTCTTTTACAAGTTCACCTGTCTTCCATTCGGCCTGTCCTCAGCACCCTGGTGCTTTACAAAGCTATTGAGACCAGTCATGGAACGGTTCTGAGCACTGGGTGTACGCCTCATAATGTACCTGGATGGAATCCTTCGGATGTACCTTGAAAAGCATGTGTTACTTACCCAACTTCAATTGACTCAAGCCCTTTTGCAAGGCCTAGGGTTTATCTTGAGTGACCTGAAATCGGTGTACACATGGGGCGCAACGCATGACGTTCCTAGGGTTTGAAGTGGATACCATGCAGCAATGCCTGCGATTACCCTTGCTGAAAATAAGCTGGATTTGCAGGGAACTGCGCCGTACGTTGGCGAAGGAAACATTCTCCCTGTGGCACATGGTTTGGATTGTTGGTCTCTTGTAGTCCTCGATCCAGGTGATTTTCCCCATTCCCTTTTTTGGCTTTACAATGAATAGAGCACAGCACCTACATCGGGGTCTGATGTCCACTCTCTAGAGGCTCGCTCAGAACTGCTTTGGTGGGTAGAGCACATGCAAGCCTGGAACAGGAGAGCCATCTTCGCCTCACTCCAGAACGAGTGATCGTGTCAGATGCCAGTCGCCTCGGCTGGGAAGGCCGTTGTGGGGACATTACCAAGGGCGGGCGCTAGTCAGAGCATGAGGAGTCTCTCCATATCAATTGTTTGGAGCTCATGGCCAGTTCTTTTGTGATTCGGAGTCTGGCGGCTAACAAAGTATCCTGTGCCATCCTACTGAAGATGGACAATATATCCGCAGTGAGATATCAATCATCTGCGGGGCACGAGATCCAAGGTTCTGGTGGACTTACCCAAAGAATTCTGGAACTATTACCTCAGTCAAAAAATGTCCATCACAGTGGAATATCTTCTGGGCAATCTCAATCAGACAGCAGACTGGAACTCCAGACACCTGCAGGATTTCAGTGGCTGGAAGTTGGATCCCTTGATCTTTCAGAGCCTCATGGCACATTGGAGTCCCTATCAGGGGGAACTCTTTGCCTTGCGTCTCAATTACCAAATAATTTGTTTCTGCAGCTGGAGACCAGATCCGCTCATGGAAATGGCAGATGCATTCCTGCAGGTCTGGTCTCTGTTTTGGGGTATGTGTTTCCCTGGTTCACCGCATTAATCAGGTGGCAGAAAGCAGATGTGATCCTGATGACGCCGCTCTGGAAGTCGCAAGTCTGATTTCCAGTTCTGATGGAACTTTCCTCATATTTTACAGACTACTGTTGCCGAACTTAAGTGGCAAGGTGCACCCTCTAGTTCAAGAGGGGACAATCACACTCATGGCCTGGAGGATTACAGAAGTCATTAGGAAATCCCGGGGGCCTCATTTATGAGGCTGGGCGTCACTTTTACGCCGCTGGTGCGTCACCTTTTGTGACGCACCAGTGGCGTACAAAATGCACCTTGTTGCGCCATATTTACAAAGTGAGGCATCTAGGTAGATGCGTCACTTTGTAAACCCTTGCGCCACATTATACCTGCACCAGGTATAATGTGTGCAAGGGGGGCGTATTGACGCAAGAAAGGGTCGTAGAAGAGGAGCAGTGAAATCTATGAGATTTCACTGCATCTCTTCTAGGACGCAAATGCGTCAATATCTTACACCTGCCTCACAGCAGGTGTAAGACTGAGGCAGGCCCTTTCATATGGGGCTTGCCTCGTGTGAAAGGACACATTGCTGGAGTTGCGTCACTTTTGTGACAATCTCCAGCAATGCGTCACTTTTGCGCCATACAGATACGTCAGAAATACTGACGTATCTATAACTCCTTGCGACATGATGCGTCATATTATAAATATGACGCATCAATCATGTTGCAAGGAGGGCGCACTGAGAAGTGATGCATCGCTGCTTTCACGCAGCGCTGCGTCACTTCTCCTAAATGAGGCCCCAGATTTTAGGCAGGGGCTTCCTCTCTTATCAGAAAGGTATGGGCAGACTCTACAGTCAAATGTTACAAATCGGCGTAGCGAAGGTGGTCACGTTAGTGTCTGTGAAGGGGTTGGATCCCGTGGGGTCAGATATAGTTCACATAGTGTATTACTTATCAGAATTGATTGATAGGAGCTTAGCCTACCGGTCAAATACCGCCAAACGTTCTGCAATCTCGACAGGGTATGTTCCCCTTCATGAGGTCCCAGTAGGAGAAATCACCTGGTTTGCAGATTGATGAGGGTTATTCGGTTGTATTTTTCCCTGCGTTCAAAATATTCTTCTTTATTGGACTTAAACATTGTCCTCCGACTGCTTCAATCTTTCACGAAAGGCTCTAACAGGAAAACTAGCCATGCTTCTGTGCCCGAGACCTTGTAAACGAGTATTGGATGTACGAGTGCTGGAAATCTCTTGTTCCAAATCGCCCCTGGTACATTGTCTCAGGGCTTATGAGTCAATGATGGAAGGTTATCATCCCCCGGTACCTCACAACTGCTT
The DNA here is from genome assembly GCF_964263255.1 of Lissotriton vulgaris. Lineage (NCBI taxonomy): Eukaryota > Metazoa > Chordata > Amphibia > Caudata > Salamandridae > Lissotriton > Lissotriton vulgaris. The sequence goes on along the minus strand of NC_141686.1, from coordinate 250,106,567 downwards.
CTGTCTTTAAGGAAACCTTTCAAACAGGACTATGATCTCCCGATGGGCGAGATGGATACTAAAATCCTGAACCTTTGGGGCACACTCCACCATGGGGGGGCAATGCTATCTAAAGGACATCCTTAGAGCAGTGGACTGGTCCTCAGACTCAACTTTTAAGGCCTTCTGTTTCAAGCCTAGCTTGAGCATGGCCTCGCTAGTGGTCGATTAGCTTTGAATTAGTATAATCTGAGCGTCTGGTCCTCACATAGAATATAAAAATTCCTACCTGTCTTGAAGGAAAGTTTCAATTCTATTAAGGACGCGGAGGCAAGGATAATCCCCTTAGTTGGTCGTACAAGTTTGTACCGTCCTGGATTTACACGCCATTGGCTGTTGGATAAGTATAACTGCCTTTCGAAAGTTATTCATGTTGATGTCTGTCATGTACCGGGGTAGATTGATACATCCATGAGTTACTGGATATGTTTCTTCGAAAAAAATTTCACTAAAGTATATTCTAGTCTTATAAAAAGTGTGATTTGACATTTTATTTGATGTTCGTTTTACCAGATACGGGTTCCCTTTGTTCTTCGAAGGGTCAGATCAGAAGCAAGACTATTAAACGGAAAGTGGGATAACATCTGTTTCACCCGGAGAAAGAGGAAGTGCTGTTCCTTGCGATTGTTTATATGGGACTGCCTCTATGGTTGTTGTTGATGTTTCTAGCACAAAGACTCATGGGATTTGTAGTCTTCTGTATCTGTTATGTTGATAAGGTTGCTGGGCGGGAAAATAAAGGAAGAGTAAAGCATAATCTTCGCTTCCACGTCCTTAATCGAATTAAAACTGTCCTTCACGACAGCTAGGAAATGTTATATTCTTGTTGTTGTATAAGCTTTATTCGAGACAATTCTCATAAAAGCACATAAAATCAAGACAATTTACTCAAAATACATAATCACAGGATAAAAGCTTCATTAAACAAAGTGCAGCACATACAACATCACAGATAAAACAATTTATACCAATTACAAAGTGCAGCACATACAACATCACAGATAAAACAATTTATACCAATTACACAAAAATTATTAAAGGGAATCCCTGATTACCTACTACCCCCCAAAGACCGTCGTCTTATCGCCCAAGCCCAACCCATGAATTTGGCTACCCCCGTCACTAGCGAATCCTGGTTTGTTGTGCGTAGGATTCTTAAGGCCACTGCACTATCGCGTGTCCCCAAATTTTTACATACCGGCGAGAGCCATTTTCTCCTCGGGTTTGCATAGGCTGGACATGCGAAGAGAAAATGGCCTAGGCTCTCCTCGGCATTTTCGCAAGCAGGACATAGATTGTCAGTGGGTCTGTGCCAACCAGATGTTAATTTCTTAAGGGGGATAGATCCTGACCTTAACTGGAAGACAAGTTTCCTGTCCATCGGTACCGTAATGTTGGACCAGTAGTTTTCTAGGACGGGAAAGATTTTGGTCTCCAGAAAACGACCAGACATAGAATCTGTCCTGGTGTTATTTAGCATCTTGCCTCCCACCCATTCCCAATATTGCTCTTTGAGGGCTTCTTTGCTTGGGAAGATTTCTCCCTCGGGGTTATTCCAGAGATTCGAAAACCCCAGATTTACCAACATGGTTTTCAGGTGTTTTAACCATTTTATCTTATGGAAGATATCTTCCTTGATTATCCACAGAAAGCCCTCCGCGTACTGTCTTATTTCTGGAGTCGTCCAAAGACGTCTCCAGTAAAGAACTGGTCGCAGTCGAGCTCTGTCGACAATCGTTCGTCTGCCTAACTCCAGGAACAATGGGATTAGGGGGGTGCTCTGTGGAAGTCCAGTAATCCCTCGCATGAACTTGTTCTCGGAATTCTGGAGAGCCACCAGACTATTCCAAGCCCATAGTTCCGCGCCATATAGGGTGGCACCCAAAACCTTCGCATCATACACTGTCATTGCGGGTTTTATAGGTTTTGTTTTTGATTTACGGTGTTCCCCCCTTAGGGCACCTGAAAGCTGCTGGTGCTTCAGGACTACTTTGTTCACATGATGCGTCCAGCCAGTCCCCCCCGCGATCTGCACTCCCAGATACGTGAATTCATTAACTATGTCGAGCCTGCTGTTGTTTAGAGTTATTTTGGGATAGCTTCTACGTCCTGCAGAAAAGGCCATTAGTTTGGTTTTTCCAACGTTTACCTCTAGCCCATGCTCCAGGCAAAAAGCATCAAAAATGCTCAATGCACGTTGCAGCCCCATGGGGGTCTTAGACAAAATAAGAGTGTCGTCAGCGAACATCAGGATCGGAACCCTGGTGTCCGCTAACGATGGGGCATCTACACTAGCCCTCAACATTCTCTCGACTATCCCGTTAATGAATAACGAGAAAAGTAGAGGGGCCATGGAGCAGCCTTGCCTAACACCCCTTTCCACAGGGAAGTCCGATGTTATCTCCCTACTACCTCCCCACTGGACTCTGGCAAAGTTGGATTCATGCAGTCGCATGATTAATGTTAGCAGTTCTGCAGGAATCCCCAGCTTTTGGAGAACCGACCATAGCTTGTACCGGGGGACTAGATCGAACGCCGCCCGCAGGTCGACAAAGGCGACGTACAGGCTGCCCCTACCCAGTTCGACGGTCTTCCACCGCAATATGGTGAAGCGGAAGACCTGGTCGATGGTACTAGTTGCTCGCCTGAATCCCGCTTGGTATGGGGAAAGGGCGCTATTATCTTCTACCCAGTCCATTAGCTGGTTTGTTACCATTCTCCCGACTATTTTCTGCATGGTGGCTATTAGACTTATAGGCCTGTAATTAGCAGGCAATGAGCGATCACCCTTCTTGTGGATGGGGATAATGGTTGCACCCTTCCAAGTATCTGGAACCACTGCCCCCTTTGCTAAGGCATTTGCCACAAGGAGGGTATATCTCGCCCATCTAGTCACATCATGTTTGAAGATGTCAGGGGGAATGCCATCTGGACCTGGCGCCCTCCCACATTTCGTGGAACAAATGGCAATTTCTGCTTCACTAAGGGAGAATAAATCTTCGGTTGCATAAACCAGTATTATATTGTCAGCAACCACGGATTTATTACTTTCCGCGTACTGTGGCCCGAAGTAATAGACCCAGGATTCCACTGGTACATTGTTGTCGGGTTTAGCTGGGCCCGCACCACTACCCCACTTGATAACTTTCCAGAATAACATTGAGTCTTTATTATCAGAGGCTTCTTTTAATTGGGCCCAATGGTCTTCGTCCCATTTCTTTTTAGCGCGATAGATGGCTGATTTATAGAGTTTTCTATTTTTTGCCACTGCGGCACGATCCCTGTTCCTTATTGCATGCCCCAAATCTAGACGTGCTACTCTACAGTGGTTATCAAACCACCTGCCCACTACCTTGGTTTTCTTCCCTTTACTTTTCCTAATGAAAAAACATGGTCTTAAAAGGGAGAATAACCTATTGTGGATTTCAGTGATACCGTTGTCCCCTGGCACCACTGGGACTACTGCTTCAATTTCTGAAATTGCACGATCGACCTCATTAGTAATATATGTCAGAATGGCCTCATTTGCTAGTACCTTGGGCCATTTTAACCTTCGCTCGTCGTTGCTTAAAAGAGGGGTTTCGTCGTGTGTCTCAGTAGGGTTTCCTAGACCTGTATTCCACCACTTATGTGACACACATAGGGGGTTGTGGTCACTTTCAACCCGGGGCCTAACAGCCATGTCGACAACCCCATTCCACAGTTGGAGACTACACAATATATAATCAATTCGGCTCCTATTAATACCATTATCAAAAGTGTAGCTGCCCTCCTTGTCACCGGGTGTCCTGCCGTTAAGAGCTCTTAGGCCATGTTCCAAGCAAATTCCATTTAGCAGTACAATCTCCTTTGTCCATCGCTTCACGGGTTTTAAGTTTAGAGATGGTACTCCCCAGAGATTATCCTCTTCGCTCTCCATAAAGTCATTTGTACAGTCCAAGGGTTCAAAGGTCCTGTTTAAGTCCCCAACAATTATCTTTACATTTTCCCGGGAATTGACCTCCATGACATCAGACAACAACTCAATAGTGGATAAACTTGTTACTTTATCTCCTCTCACATAAACATTGTATAAATCTATTGGTTGGCCTTTTACGAAGGAGAGTCTGAGAGCTTGTAGATCAATATTTCCCACGTCTAGGATTTTTATATCAATGTCCAAACCTTGTCTAACCCAAACAGTTAGGCCACCCTTGGGCCGCCCTCTTCCCCCTTTTGAGGCCGGTATACAGTAATTCAAGTACCCTAGGCAAAAGAGTGGATCACAAGCCCAGGTTTCTTGAAAGCAACAGATGTCAAAACCACTTATGAACTCCACCCAAAGTTGGGAATCCAACTTACTAGCCAACCCGGCGATATTCCAAGATAAAAGAGTACCGCTGGTCACATCTGTCCCGACCCGAGCTTTGACAAGTGGAAATACATGGGCTGACATTGGGCTTTCCATTGGACTAGTCAGCCTATCTAAATCATCTGTTGGGTCCACAATTAAATCATCTGTTGCAGGATATAAGACATTTGTATTTAGTGTTCCCAGTCTTGAACCACTTTCTCCAACCACACACCCAGCCTCGATGTTGTTCTCCAGTAGATTTATAGAAATGATATTACCACTTGCATCACGTGTCCCTTCCACTTCTTTTATGATTCCACCCATGCTATCAATACCAGTATGTCAATACCCCCAGCCCGACTCCTGCCATCCCACATAGGAATTACAATATGTATGTGGAATGTGATTATAACCAACAGGGGGAGGTGGTAAAGGAGTAACTGGCCATGGTACAATGGGGGGAATTAAAGGCTCGTTGAGTAGACTTGTAGTTACACTTAAGGGTCGGGGGTAAAAGAAGGTAAGGTCCACAATACCAATACCACCCTTATTTGTTCCCCATCCCTGCCTTGTTATCCATCCCACCACCCTAGGATCTTGAAAGTTAACCACTATACAGTCACCCCCCAGGGTTTTTGGTGTATAACCCATCCAGTCAATTCTCCTAGCCCCTATTATTAGCCCATCAATATCACCCGGCAGAGGACGATTTTCCTTTAACCAGTGCATGGTCTTGTTTTTAAGCATCTGGAAATTTTCTCTCTGCCCTGGGGGTAAAGGTGGTACATTGATAAGCACTGCCACATAGGGGAAGGAGTCTGGGGTAAGATTTATTGGGGGTTTTCTATGAGGTGGCTTTGGCAAGGGCGGTGGGATAGATTTGGGAACTTGGGGAACAAGTTGGAGGGCAGGTTTCTGCACCTGTAATTTGTTATTTGCTTGGGACGATGTTAAAGATTTACCAGCCGACTGGTATACAATAGCCCCATTACCACCCCCCGGGATGTTTGGGGGTATACGTGTATTGTTGGTTACGTTTACTGATGTTGGTACTTTACCCACTTGCTGACACAAAGTGACCACAGCGTCTGCAACTGCCGGTTGGTTTTGTGTCTGGGCTAATATGGGCTGTGAAGGATGTGTTGAGATCGACTGCGATGGTTCAGAACCCGCAGTCACTCTCTCAGCCCTATCTACAGTTTTTGCAGTGGCTTTGGCTGGAAGTTTGTTTTGTTTGGGAGGTAAAGGAGAGCCATTTCGGGGATTTCTACCCTTGTCCTGTACATGAGGGTTATTTACGACCTGGGGGTTTGGGTTTGTTTCCACCCTACTTACTTTAATCAGGGATTTTGTAGAATAGAAACTGTCTAAAGTTGTCTGCTCAAAGTGGTTTAACCTATCTGTGAGCTTAGCAATTCTATCCTCAATGGGGGTAAGTAGCAGTTTAAACATTTTTTCCAATTCTGGAAGCACATTTATAAAGGATACAACATTTTCATTACTCGGTACATTAGAAGCAGAACAAGAAATGTCCTCTTTGTCTTGATTATCCTGGGATACAGGAATAGTTGGTATTACACTTCCTGTATTTTGGACTTGTTCATTGACTGCCCTCCCGATGTTGACGGGTTTATGTAGCTTCCTGAATTTTTGTGGAGGTCTGACCATCTTTTTACATTTTTTTACGGAAGCTGGACGTTTCCTTTTGGATCCAGTTTTGGAATTGGTCAATGTAGCCTGAAGACCCAAATCAGAGTGCGGTGATGAGTGGGATATGCTACCACAAGAATTATTTGTATCTGCCACAACACTCTTATTTACTTTGTCACCCTGAGCCTCACGGTGTTCGTATGTAACTGGGAGGTTCACTGATGATAAAGGGGTTACCAAAGTGGGGTAGGCTACATTTGGAAACTTGTCTGTAGAGTTCTTAAGTATTTCGATGGATAACCTGCGCTCGGCACGCTTCTCAGCCAAAGTTAGTTCTTTGTCTATTGTCAATGAGCGATTAAAAAAGAATTTGTCAAGGGGACCAATGGCCAGCGGACCAGGCTCCGTAGGAAGAGGCATCAAATTGCTGATTGCAGGGCTTGTATTAGCAGTCATTGCCATATTGATTACAAAATAATGCAGAAAAGTCTATGTCACTTACTGGGATAGATGTTAAATGGCGCTGGTAAGAGGGGTGGCCCAGCCCGGCCTCCTTCGGCCCCGGACAGCCACAGACGGTCCCGCCCTTGTCCCGGGCTTCTCCCGCGCGCTCCCGCGCAGCGGGGTTGTAGTAGACTAATAAAGAGGAAAGGGTGGGGCAGGGGGCGTGGCGAACAGGGAGAGCGACCCAGGTGTTGAGGGTTGACCAGCACGCAGGGGCTCCTGGTAGTTGGAGTCCCTGCCGGTCCGCTCGCAGCCCTGTGCCTGCCTGACCTCACTTGCCCAATCCGGTGTCAGTTCCTGAGATACAGCGCCCCTGAAGCACACAGCTCCTCGCACCACGCGGCGAGGTGCTGCTTCTGCTGAGAAGGGTCCAGGTGAAAAGAAGGCGACCACAGCAACGGTCAGAGTAGCAGAGAATCCCACGACGATCTTGCCAAAGGCTGTTTTTACCTCTGCTGGGGCAGGGGGCGTGGCCAACAGGGAGAGCGACCCAGGTGTTGAGGGTTGACCAGCACGCAGGGGCTCCTGGTAGTTGGAGTCCCTGCCGGTCCGCTCGCAGCCCTGTGCCTGCCTGACCTCACTTGCCCAATCCGGTGTCAGTTCCTGAGATACAGCGCCCCTGAAGCACACAGCTCCTCGCACCACGCGGCGAGGTGCTGCTTCTGCTGAGAAGGGTCCAGGTGAAAAGAAGGCGACCACAGCAACGGTCAGAGTAGCAGAGAATCCCACGACGATCTTGCCAAAGGCTGTTTTTACCTCTGCTGGGGCAGGGGGCGTGGCCAACAGGGAGAGCGACCCAGGTGTTGAGGGTTGACCAGCACGCAGGGGCTCCTGGTAGTTGGAGTCCCTGCCGGTCCGCTCGCAGCCCTGTGCCTGCCTGACCTCACTTGCCCAATCCGGTGTCAGTTCCTGAGATACAGCGCCCCTGAAGCACACAGCTCCTCGCACCACGCGGCGAGGTGCTGCTTCTGCTGAGAAGGGTCCAGGTGAAAAGGCGGCGACCACAGCAACGGTCAGAGTAGCAGAGAATCCCACGACGATCTTGCCAAAGGCTGTTTTTACCTCTGCTGGGGCAGGGGGCGTGGCCAACAGGGAGAGCGACCCAGGTGTTGAGGGTTGACCAGCACGCAGGGGCTCCTGGTAGTTGGAGTCCCTGCCGGTCCGCTCGCAGCCCTGTGCCTGCCTGACCTCACTTGCCCAATCCGGTGTCAGTTCCTGAGATACAGCGCCCCTGAAGCACACAGCTCCTCGCACCACGCGGCGAGGTGCTGCTTCTGCTGAGAAGGGTCCAGGTGAAAAGAAGGCGACCACAGCAACGGTCAGAGTAGCAGAGAATCCCACGACGATCTTGCCAAAGGCTGTTTTTACCTCTGCTGGGGCAGGGGGCGTGGCCAACAGGGAGAGCGACCCAGGTGTTGAGGGTTGACCAGCACGCAGGGGCTCCTGGTAGTTGGAGTCCCTGCCGGTCCGCTCGCAGCCCTGTGCCTGCCTGACCTCACTTGCCCAATCCGGTGTCAGTTCCTGAGATACAGCGCCCCTGAAGCACACAGCTCCTCGCACCACGCGGCGAGGTGCTGCTTCTGCTGAGAAGGGTCCAGGTGAAAAGAAGGCGACCACAGCAACGGTCAGAGTAGCAGAGAATCCCACCATGTTATATTCACTGCACTCAGTTAAAAACACCACACTCTTTTTGGGCTGTTGACATGTAGTGGATTCTGCACGTGTAGTGTGCCACTCTGCCTGACCTTCGTGCTCTGCAGTCTGCAGCTGCCTAGGAGAGCCTGCCTCAGTGCTATGGCCAGTGAGTGGTGCCTAGCATCTGCTCCTGCTTGCTGGTCAGGGCTCACTGTGAGCACACAACCAGCGGCACAATGGGCACGCAAAACATGCTGTGAGAAGATGAAGTGTGTGTTTAAGGCGTCTTAAAAGCTTCCAAACACGTTTTGTTTGTTTATTGAAATGATATAAAAATAATGAGTGTCCTCAATTTAAGATGCTTGGACACTTGGGGCCTCATTTATGAGGCCGTGCGTCACTTTTACGCTGCTGGTGCGTCACTTTTTGTGACGCACCAGCAGCGTAAAAAATGTGCCTTGTTGCACCATATTTACAAAGTGACGCATCTAGGTAGATGCATCACTTTGTAAACCCCTGCGCTACATTATACCTGCGCCAGGTATAATGTATGCAGGGGGGCTTATTGACGCAAGGAAGGGTTGTAGAAGTGACGCAGTGAAATCTATAAGATTTCACTGCGCCACTTCTAGGACACAAATGCGTCAATTTCTTACACCTGCCTCACAGCAGGCGTAACACTGACGCAGACCCTTTCACATGATGTGAAAGGACACATTGCTGGAGTTGCGTCACTTTTGTGACACACTCCAGCAATGCGTCACTTTTGCGCCATACAGATACGTCAGAAATAGTGACGTATCTGTAACTCCTTGCGACATGATCCGTCATACTGTAAATATGACGCCTCATTGGTGTCACAAGGAGGGCGCAGTGAAAAGTGACGCATCGCTGTTTTCACGCAGCGATGCATCACTTTTCATAAATGAGGCCCATGGGGTTTACACTTGAAAGAGAGGACCCATAAGCTGTATGCCCTGCGTATCCAATACAGAGAACCAGCATGCTTTTCCGAATGGAGACAACCTATTCTCTCATACACACTGGTTATGTTGGAACTTCATATGCTCTTCTGTTCATGATCACGACTCCAATGTGAGCATCGGCGGTGTTCTCCAATGCAAACATCCCCAATTCTAAAGCAGCTGGGCCCTCTTTCCTTGTGTACACTCACACAATTACCAGAGCAGGGAACCTCCTGTTCTTCTTCTCAGTATCCCCTTTTCATACCTTAGGGAAGTCCCGGTTTCATGCATGCATGCAATGTTTCTCATGCAGCGAATGGCAAATTCAATACTCTATAAATTAGGGGCCATATTATCAACAAAAGGCGATACATTATCGCCGCTTTTATCGGCAGTTTCCTGCCGATAAAAGCGGCGATAATGTATCGCCTTTTGTTGATAATGTGCCCCATGGTTCGTGGAAATGGGGAAAAATGTGGCCACCGGAATGTATTTATTTGTTTTACAAATTAAACATTGTTGCATTCTAAACGGAACTATTTCAAGGTGGTCTATCAATCCCAGCTTCCGCTATTGACCAAACCGCTTGATCGTAGGCAACAGCCTCATTTAACTGCGCCCCTTAGTGCTTCATCATTAAAACAGATGTTATGATTATGGACAAAAGGACAGTGAATTGAGGCGACTGTCTATGATCAGATAATTTGAAGATAAGGACAAAGAAGCAAATTTGGGAAAAGAAAATTGCCTCGGATCACACAATTTAGTCAAGCTGGAAAGACGGAATTAGTCCCATATTCCCTGGATTCACATTGTGGAATTCAAACACTAGATGTACATTTGACCTTCGCTGCCCACATATTTCCGCACAACCGCGGGAAACGGCCACAACAACGCGGCCGTTTCCACTCATAACCATAACCACGCATGCATTACAACGCATGCGTGGTTACCACAAATAGCCTTTACCACGCATACCTTTACTACGAGATACGTAGTTAAGGCATGTGTGCTAAAGGTAAAATTAAAAAAGGGAGCCTGGGGCCCCCTCCCCCAAAAAAGCATGCGATTCAAAAAGGGGAGTCCGGGAGGGTCTCCCCCCCGTCCCAAAAAAACGCTCCTGTTTCCGCCGCTTATGTAAAGACAATCGGAACTGTTAGAGGAAACGGAAAGACACTTACGCTTCCTCTTTACGACGTGCGACGCAGAACGGAAGAGCTGAGAGAGGAGAGGACGTAGAGAGGTAAGGGTGATTTTAGTTTAAAAAAATTAAAATTGACTCTTTATTTCTCTTACCATATATTTTTCTATTGCTGTTCCCCTTCCATTCCCCCATTTTTCCCTTTCTTCCCTCTTTCTTTCTCTCTTTCTTCCCCACAACATGAAAAGTTATAAAAGCATTTTTTCTTTGTATAGCGTTTTCCCCTCTTGGGGCCTTTCTTGTTTATTGGCACATTATTCTCCACAATTATTTTAATTCCTATTGCTCTTTATTTGTGCTATTGTACTGATGTTTTACATTGTTTTCTTCAACTCAATAAAGCTTTTCAAACTTAAAAAAAAAATTAAAATTGAAGGGATGAGGGGGATGTGTAGATTTATAGGGTTCAGGGGAGGGTCATTTGAAAGAAGGGTTTGTAGGTAGGGGAATCGCGCAGGGCAAGATTTTTAGTGTTAAGGGGTAGTTTATTAGAAGGAATGGGGGTGGGGGGTCACACAGGGGTACAGGGAAGGGGTATTATATAAAAAAAAGAGCTGGAGAGGGGAGGGCGCAGGGGAGCAGTAAAAAGAATTCGGGCAGGAATATGCCATTATCATGCATGGGTTTTCAACGAAAATCGTTGTAAAGATATGCGTGGTAAAGGCATTTTCGTGGTAAAGGTTATGCGTGGTAATGGCATTCGCATTATAACGTATGCGTGGTTAAGGCATGGGTTGCAACGGAATGCATGGTAACGTCATGCAACCCAGAACCGCGTGCACAGGAGTTAGAAATAAAAGTCACCACCTCAGATGTGAGGTAAAAGTCCCATAAAGTATCGCAATGTAATGGTGGGCACAATGTGATCCAACGCGTTGTATCAACTGACATTTGTCTGCAGTGTGTATGGAAGAGCAGAAGACAACATTATTCTTCAGGGCACAGTAACTTTTTGGATGACTATCCCAATGAATAAGTAATGTACCTTTGATAATGATCTTTCTGGTGGCTAAATAATGCACCTCTAGATTTATCACCTCTTAAATATCCTCAGACACTGTCTGGATACAGAAAGGTTTACATAACTCTAAAGCACAGACGTGATGCCCCAACTCCGATCGATTCTAGTGTCCTGGTTCCCTCCCGCCCCACACCAGATGTAATATTGCTAAATCGTATATTGCCCCATTCCATTGCTCAGGCGTCAGTTCCTATCATTTTTTTGCTGGCCTTAAAGGCAGGGACGAGACAGCCAAAACAGTATGAATGCAGTGGAGAAAACTAACTTGGAACTATATTAAACTCCTCAGAACGGGGAGGCAGGAGATCAGCGAGGAACCTTCTTCTGATGGATACTTCTACCTGCACATTCCTCGCCTCAAGAATCAATGCCAAAGCAGTCCTCCGAGGAGGTAGGACTGTGGAGATAATACAAAGAATAGGCTTAGTTATAACCAATCATCAGGAGTCTCTCTGCAGCCCATGGGCCTCATTTATGAGAAATGACGCATCGCTGCGTGAAAGCAGCGATGCGTCACTTTTCAGTGCGCACTCCTTATGACATTCCTGATGCGTCATATTTAATGTATGACGCATCATGTCGCAAGGAGTTACAGATACATCAGTATTTCTGACGTATCTGTAAGCGCAAAAGTGACGCATTGCTGGAATGTATCTCAAAAGTGATGCAACTCCAGCAATGCGTCCTTTCACATTGGACAAGCCCCATGTGAAAGGGTCTGCGTCAGTCTTACGCCTCCTGTGAGGCAGGTGCCAGATTTTGATGCAACGGCATCCTAAAAGTGACGCAGTGAAATCTCATAGATTTCTCTGCGTCACTTCTACGACCCTTCCTTGCGTCAATACGCCCCCCCTTGCATACATTATACCTGGCGCAGGTATAATGTGGCGCAGGGGTTTACAAAGTGACACATCTACCTAGATGCGCCACTTTGTAAATATGGCGCAACAAGGTGCATTTTTTACGCCACTGGTGCGTCACAAAAAGTGATGCACTGGTGGCGTAAAAGTGACGCACGGCCTCATAGATGAGGCCCCCAGTGAGGAGGGTCTGGTAAGGGTGAGGTGTCCAAATCTGTGCCAAGAATCCTCCTAGATATTGCCAAAGAAAGAGCCTTTGCAACGGTGACAAGGATGAAAATTCCCCATAAGCAATGTACACTTTTTTATTGAAAAGGACACACCAGGATAACTATGTAAAGCAATGACCGTAACAAACGGGAAGAAGTCAAAAGATATAGGAGTAGAAGGAGCCCACTGCAGGACAGCTACCATGACAAAACGAATGAAACAATGGCATTGAGCAGAGAGCAACTCAGAATCCAGGCAAAATGAAAAGGAATGGGTTTCAGAGTGCCAGGGTGGCCATACATATACAGCTCTGCGACAGCACATCCGTGGAACACCGGAATCCAGCTGGAATCATAGCTTCACGTCTGCGCCAGAAAGATATTTCAACTTTTCCAAATACATTCTGGCACCAGGGCAGATTCATGAGGTGAGGAATTTGCAAATAGAAGTGTCCATCAGAAGCACGATGAGAGCACATGGATGCTCTTCTAAGGGTTTGAGTGTTCTACAAACATCAAAGTAAAATAGAAAGGCGATCCCAAACAGAGGCAAGAGGTCTCCGATAAGTGAATGCGCCAAGCCCCACACTTAGGGCCTGATTCACAGAATGAACTTAAGACTCAATCCTAAACTTACTACTATTTTGATATTCACAGAATGCTCTTACTACTTTTGGCATTCACAGAATGAACTTACTACTTTTGGTATTCACAGAAGTTAGGATTTTGTCTTAAGTTTGTCTTAAGACAAACTTAAGACAGACTTAAGACAGACTTAAGACAGGCTTAAGACAAAATCCTAACTTCTGCGAATACCAAAAGTAGTAAGTTCATTCTGTGAATACCAAAATAGTAGTAAGATTAGGATTGAGTCTTAAATTCATTCTGTGAATTGGGCCCAGAGAGCCCATATCCCGTCCAGGAGTGGGATGGCGCTGCCATGGACAATACAAGGATCTGTGTGAAGGGAACATTTCATCCATTTGACCGACCATGCATCATCATTTGACAGACCTTTGAAAGCCTGCTAGCAGTCCATCATTTCTTTCTAGTGCACACAGGTGATGAAATAGAATCTGAAAAGTACATATCGAAAGTTTTCAAAAACCATTTGTTCTTTGATCACTGCAAGTGAGAGAATAGTCAGAGCTTGAGTGGAGGAGAGACAAAAGAGTTGCTTTGCTTCATACACTGGATTTAAACTTGCTCTTGTCAAGTCAACAGATTTGGGGACATATCATCAACAGATTGCGATAATTATCCCAAAGCGCGCTTTTTATTATCTCCGGCTATCGCTGGATTTCATCACCATGGTAGCACGGTATTAACAACGCTTTGCTCCAAGGCAATATGAAATACAGCCATAGCCGTGAGAACATGTTTATTGTGAGACAACAAGCGATTATTTTCCTGCGATACTGAAAACCTTGCTAATTGGCAGGTTTGGACTTGGCCTGCAAGCCACCTCCCATATAAAAGACGGCTAAGTCATATTTTTAGCAGAAGTTAAAAACCTGCGATAAAGAAGGCTTAGCACGGCTTTCATTCTCGCATCGAGGGTCCGGTGCAGTGTGGTAAATAAAGATTTTCCTATGCTGAATTTCTATGCGGTAAAGTTCAATAAAATAACTCAATCGAAAATGAGAGGCAGAGTCCGTGGCATCTGAGTTTATAAGGGGTTTATTCCATAAAATGGAATTGGTTCGAACTAGGTATCATGTTCCATCACCACGAAGGTTCAGGAAGGGATAGATAATGCTTTATTGACAGAGTACAATATATATAGTTAATGCATATAATGGTGATGGATACAAAAAGGCGTAACAGCTGAGAGAAACGAGATAAGAACACATGTACGTAACAGAAGGCGTAACAGAAGGCGTGCACAAGGGTGCACAAGGGCGTACACGGAGGTGTGTGCTAGAGACGTCACATGAAAGTGTCACAAGTGGGTGGATTCATAGAGGAATCCTGCAGTGTCAGCAGAAATATATGGCTGGATGCGCGCGCAGGCAACATGACGTGTGATTGACGTGGAACTGGAGGGTGAAGGGGACTTGACATTTAGCTCCGAAAGAGGAGACAGAAGTCTGGCGTGTCAGGACAATCTAAACCCAATCATATCTGATATCTTGTGTTTGAGGAACTGGATTATCTAGAAGGAAAGGTCTCTCGGGCAGAGGCTATTCTATACTGACTGCTAATGCGTGCATATGCGCCTACGTGTCTGCGTGTAGTGCTAGGGGCCATGGGCCTACCATGGTAACAGGAGCAGTGAATTACTTGCATGGAGACAGTGAGGCCGGGCCCTTTGCTCTGCAGCTGGGAGGATGTTTACCTAAATCACTAGACAGGAATGTATTTTCGAGGAGCGGAGCAGATAACTTGAAGGCTGAATACAGTCTTGGCAGGCAAGCAGGCCGAGCCGGGCACCGCTTGCCGCGCAGGGAGTAAGGCAGAGGTCATGGATACAGATCCAGGCTGCGGCTTTCAGAGGCAGAAGGCAGGAAGGCAGAAAGGGCTCGATGGCAGAAATCAGGGCCTAACTCAATAGAGCCAGGAATACGTGAAAGTGCACCATGTAAAGACGGTGGCAAGGCACACTTAAGAACTGAATTCTCGATCCATTCATGGTGCATCTGAAAGAGGACATGTTAACGTTGGACGCAAATGTATTTGCGTCTTCATAGCTGGTCATGGAGGGAAATTACATGTACTTGAAACACGTACATGGAGCCGTTGGGGTCTACGTTAGGGGACATAATTGACCATAAAATTCAAATTACCTCATTCCTTCCTTGTCCCCTACGGACCCTTCATGATATATCGATCTTCATCAGTCTATCTATTTGTTCATGTAACACCATTTGCTCTTCCTTTTTCAGGCGGGATTTAGAACGTGGACTTGGAGGAGGAATGCATGATGTGGCGCACAAGCCGCAAATCGCTGGCCCACATTGTTTACATAGGCAACAACTGAATACTATGAGAAGGGCTATTCCGAGGAAGGATAGGACTTTCCAACCCCAGGCTGACAACACGCTCCAGAACCAACCAGACCATGTCCAGGTGCCTGGATTCTGGTGTATCTGACTTGCCGCTCACTAGCTCTTGCCTGCATTGAACTCCAGCTGAGGAAAGCTGCTTGCTGCCCACGGAGCAATTCACGGACCACAGGGGATATCTGACAGGTCGCGCTGCTGGTGGGAGCAGTACCACATTCGGCGGATACTCTGCATGCTCCCAGCGTGCGCTTGACTGTTGAGAAAACTACTGCTGACCACACCGGGGGACTGCGAGGACCAGCAGCCTCTAGCCCTTACAGCTGGTGCCTCTTCCCCCGGCGGCCACGCCCCCTCATTACCGGCCTTTTACTTTTCGGGACACCCGCTCCGCGGGTGCCGCTCACTAGCTCTTGCCTGCATTGAACTCCAGCTGAGGAAAGCTGCTTGCTGCCCACGGAGCAATTCACGGACCACAGGGGATATCTGACAGGTCGCGCTGCTGGTGGGAGCAGTACCGCATTCGGCGGATACTCTGCATGCTCCCAGCGTGCGCTTGACTGTTGAGAAAACTACTGCTGACCACACCGGGGGACTGCGAGGACCAGCAGCCTCTAGCCCTTACAGCTGGTGCCTCTTCCCCCGGCGGCCACGCCCCCTCGACACAACATAAGAACTAGTTCAGTCCCTCCCGCAGCGCGGGGCGAAGCCCGGGCCAAGGGCGGGCCCGTTTCAGCCCGTTCCAGACTGTGCAGGACTGGACTGGGCCACGGTATTTACATCCACATTTTCTTATCGCTACCCTGAACTGTGACCTCTCGTAGGTTTTTGTCCAAGTATCTGAACAGTACTTATTAATAACTTTGTTATACCTGGCGTAACCATGAATAAGCGCACTAGAAGTAAAAAGACCTCTAGCCTAACCGACATCACAGGCCCTCTAGACTTATTCATTACTAAGACCCACGAGGTAATAGATAAAAGCATACATATCCTAGAACGGAGGGTATCCCATGAACTGGAGGTCGCAAGAAGATCATCTATGGGGCTCCTGGCCTCTGCACAAACCCCTACCCAACAGGGCCCAATTATTCCACTACTTAAGGAAGCGGGCAATACGAATGTACTAATACGCACGGTTCCAAATACCGTTGATCTATCCGCCACCCAACTCTCACTGGGGTCTAACTCCAGTGAGGACTTGGAAAAAACACCAGATCTACAAATCCACTATGATCATGTGGATATTGTAGACCCTATTTCCACGGGCAAGCGGGAGGGTGCTACAGCAAAGATGCAAAACATAGACTCGACCCCACATGAGACCACACCAGCTCTGCATAACATGACGTCCTCACTTAAATCAACTACTGACATAGCCCTGTCAGATCAACTGACCCCCACTAACAGTAATGCTGATTGTATAGCAATCTCACAGGACGCTGTTCTCCGAGAGCTGACAGAGAATCAAGCCCGCGGGGGCACTACACAGAATCCATGCACCGCATGTGTAACACTACACGACTTCATCACTAAAAGCATGGGTCTGTTGCTAAAACACCATCTGCAATCCTTGGAGAAGAGCATCATGATCATTGAGAAGCAATTAGCCAAATTAAATACCCCAGCTTTTAAGCAAAAATCACTAGGAACACCTGCTAAGGCTCTGGGGAACGTGAAAGATACAAACAACCCGGCCCAACCCCAGTCTTTACCAGCTACCCGACCCAAGCCCCCGCCGCTCGAAAGAGTTATAAACACTGAAGCTCCAAAAAATAAACAAACCTCCTCAAAACCTGCCCCAATAGTAGGGATTGGACAACAAAAAGGCCCCAGTGATAACCCTCAAAAAACCCCGGCTCCTGCTGAGTCAAATAGCCAAGTAGTGAAGCCGAAGGATACCCCACAGACTTCACAAAAAGCCCAACCACCTCAGCCACAGGCCAATGTGAGGAAAGGCCATAGGTATAGGCGTCCGATACATCTGCCACCCGAGGCGACCCCATATACTGTTATACTTACCGGGGTCACCGAGCTGGCAGATGGTACAGACGAACCCCCCTGGTCCTTGCGTAATAAGGTATTGCAGTGGTTGAGCCAAAACAGACCTCTTCATCCATCAAATCATAGTAGAATTATTTCAATGAGAAGAGTGTTCTGGATTGGCGATACCAAAAAAAGTTTACAGGGCGATTGTATTGTACTTAATTGTGAAGACCCCGCCACAGCTGATTAAATCTCCTCATGGCCAGCCTTGGAGAAAAGGGGGGGGGGTTGACGTTCAGCGTCTCTCCTTCTTTTATCCACCCCTAAACACTTTTAATTATGGTGACCCAAACAGCTGGGAAGAAGTCCAGGATTGGCCCTGGACACAGGTGGGGCACTATAACAGAAACAGAAATAGGAATAATAGTAACCACTGGAACAGAGGGTGGGATAATCGCCCCTGGCCACCGAGAAGAGAAAACATAAATCCTGATTACTGGAGGGGGGCCCCCACAAGGAACAGGTTCGACTGCCTAGACATGGTCGATTGACCAATAATGGCAACAAAACAGAAAGGAATTAATTTAGCAATCCAAGATGAGTCCAGCATAAATGATCACCAGATTCTCAATGCTAGTATTGGGCCAATAGGGAACATATTCGATCCCCCAATAGGGGAAATACTGCTAACACCTCAGCATCCATCATTCCAACTAAATGAGACCCCAAATGGGGAAGGTTCCGTAGCCCAAGATCAATTCAAAGGCGGGGTTATATCTACAATCCCGCGGGATACCACACAAACCAAAAGGGAGGTAGAACACAGTGTAGAGGGAGCGGAGAGGCCAACTAATCAGTCACTGGCATTAGAAGCCAACCAACAAAAATCCAGCCTAAAAGTAACGTCCTGGAACATCGCAGGGCTAAATAATAAATCAAGGACCCAGTCATTTGTATCCTTTATGGGAAAACAGGACATAATATGTCTACAAGAATGTTGGGACCAGGAGGAGACTCACATTGAGGGCTTTAGTACCTTTTACATCCCATCGTTACAGGGTAATCGAGGTAGAGGGTCGGGGGGTTTGTGTATCTTTGCCTCTAATTTGTGTAATATAAAAATGACCCCATACAGGGCAGGTGGATCTAAAGTAGGGGTGGCCAGATCAATGCAGGGACTTATGGTCAAAGCAAAGGGGTGGTCCATTTTTGTGATTAACATATACATCAATGTGCCAAAAGTAGATCCTAAATCTTTAATAGCTGAGCTTATCACAATGCTCACAAGAGGTGGGCAAGATGCAGATTGTACCCTAATAGTAGGTGATTATAACTGTCATCTGTGTCCCTATAGTGCCACAAAAAACTGTGGCATTTATAATCTAAGAGGGGACCCCACTACACATTTTGAACATTCTATTATGGGTAACATGTTAAACCAACTAATGCATGATTGGGACCTGGGGTTTGCGAATGAATTATGTGAGCCCCCTGTAGCTTTTAAGACAACCTTCTTTGGGCGAGGGTCAGGCACTGTAATTGACTATATCCTAGTGTCTAATAGGAACCAGGGCTGTCTGGAGGAGTTTAACACGGAAGACCTGGCAATAAGTGATCACTTTCCGATTAGCACCACTATTGCCGTTGAGAAGTCCGAGAGCCTTGTTACAAGCATACCTAGTATTCTCCATGGTCACTCAGTATCTCTGGCAAGAAAGAATGGATATGCCATAAAATGGGCAAAAATGGATTCCACAAAGTTCGTGAAGGAGCTAGTCCAGAAAGAACTGGAACAATTCACGACCTGCCTACAACTTAATACTAACCCTCAGTTAATTATAGAGGCCTATGGAAGAATAACTGCCACTATAAATGATAAGTTGACCAAAAAACTAAAAAAAGGGGCTGTAAAAAGATTACACGGCTGGTTTAATTCCGTCTGTTCCAAAGCCCATAAAGACCTGCTACAGGCATTAAAGACAGTCCCTAAAGACTCTAGTTTGATTAAAGATGCCAGGCGAGCCTACAAACAGACCCTACGTCAGAGACAGGATGAATTGAAAAAGCAGGCCTGGGAAGCCCTAGTAAAGGGAAGTGCCCTAAGGGATAATATTTCTTTCTGGAAAGAAATTAATGCCCCCTTCTTCTCCACGGACAGTAAGGCTGATTCAATGGAGATAGCCATAACGGAAGACGTCTGGGTTGATTATTTTACCTCCCTATACAAAAAAGATCAAATAACTATGACCCCACAAGATGATTTTATTAATAGGCAGGTGGAACAGGCAGTGATGCAAGAGAGCTTTCCTTTAAATATAGTTTTTACTCCCCTAGAGCTCGAGCTAGCAATTTCGCAGAGTGCTAATTTAAAGGCCCCTGGCCCAGATGGAGTTCCCATCGATATATTTAAAGAAAACGTAGATCTTTGGGCTCCTCTATTAGCAAACGTATTAAATGCGTATAACAAAAGGGGTTTCCCTGATACATGGCACGAAGCCATAGTAATCCCAATATTCAAAAAAGGGGATAGACAGGACCCAAAATGCTACCGCCCTATTTCCTTGCTAGACACCCTGATGAAAGTCGCAGGCAGAGTATTGTTAACAAAATTGCAAACTTGGTCCAAGAGTGAAGGGATTTTATCAAACCTACAGTATGGCTTTAAAACTGGGGTAGGCACCGTAGAGCAGGGTTTAAATCTGGCCTTAATAACAAGTAAATATATTGGAAGTAAAAAAGGGAATTTGTTTTTGACATTCGTCGACTTAACCTCGGCTTTTGATTGTTTAGACCATAGCATGTTATGGAAAACCTTGGTTAAGCTGGGGATAGATAAAAACATCTTACACTTTATTCAGGAACTGTATAGAGACGCTGGGGCCACGGTCAGATATGGTAAAAATGGCGAGCGAACCAGAAAATTCCCTATAGCAAAGGGTGTGCGACAGGGTTGCATCCTTGCACCATTCCTTTTTAATTTATACATCAACGAGATAGCAGACTTTTTAAAAGATTGTGATGTGGACTACCCTAAAATAAACGGCACCTCAGTACCACTATTACTATATGCTGATGATGCCGTGATTATGGCTCGTACCCAATTGGGCCTTCAGAAAGCGTTAACAGGATTCTCAACCTTTATGACCATGAGAGGTTTAAAAATAAACGTGGGAAAAACATTCACAATGTCTTGTACAACAAGGAAAATTATACCAGAGTGTAAAACCTTCGTCAACAATACTAAGATTGCTATGACCAAAACCTTTTCCTACCTAGGTATCATATTTAACAACAGGGGTACATGGTCTACAGCAATAACCTCTCGGAATCTGGCCTTCTCTCGCACGATAGGTGCCCTCAAACAATTTGCTAAAAGACTGGGCAGGAAACCTGTAGACATTTTACTTAAGATTTATGCAGCAAAATGTGTCTCCACTGCTGTTTATGGGGCGGGTATTTGGGGACTGGCAGACTGTACACAAATCCAAACAGTGGAAAATGCTTTCCTGAGACACCTATTATCAGTTCCCCGTTCCACGTCTACTACAATCTGCCACAATGAACTGGATAGAGTCCATATCACCGACCTGATAAAAATAGCCCCAGTGATGTTGTGGTTCAAGATCTGGACATGCGATGATACAGGTTTCAACAGGGAAGTAATCCAGGACTGCTTGAACCATCCCGCCTCCAGCAAGCAGCCCTGGTTAGCCTATGTGAAAAAGTTTTTCTTTTCCATTGGCAAACCAGATCTCTACCTAAATCCCACGTCATGCTCACAAATAACAAAAAAAGCCCTAAAGGTGGCATGTCTTGACTTACTGGAGGAACGGAGATGGTATTTAGACGGGCACAAATCCACAATAGTAGCCCATCGCAACATTCTACATGGTACAGGCCTTCACGCTTACCTAGCCCCAACCTATTCCTGCTATCATAGAATGCTCCTGACTCGAATGAGGACGGAGTCATTCTATAGGTTAATATCATTTCCTGCCCCGAACGACTGGTCGGCTAACTTGGCAAAATGCCCGTGCGAAGACCTATCCAAACAGTCAAACCTACATTGCATTTTCTTTTGCAAATTTTATCAATGGGGGAGAAAACGATATCTGCTACCATTGTTAAAGACATGGGGATTGAGAACCTGCAAAACTGCATTGGTTAGATTGTACATGATGCAAGATGAAATCACTATAGTGACAGCAATAAAATTTCTGACCTTCACTCTAAAGTGCAGAGGGACCATGGGTAATGTTTAGGACTGCATGAATATAACATAAAATATCGTATTATACTGTACTTCATTGCATCAGGTAATACGTAATACAGGAGACTGTACGAACCCCATGAGTCCTTAATGAATGAATTTTAGAAATTTATGTATGCATTTTAACAAACTCTACCTGTTTTGTATTTATGATATGTATCTTTGTAAGAAGTTTTTGAATGAGAAAAGCTATTTAGTCTGCTTATGTCTATATTTTGTATGCTTTTATGGTTTTTTGTCAAAATACCGAATAAAGCTAATTTTGAATTGAATTGAATTGACTTGCAATCTTATGGAGACGGGTTATGGCTCTATATACTGACGGTGCGTTTTCTGGAATGAAAACACAGCAACTCGATCCGATGACTCTACAAGCTCCGCCCCTATTGGCCAGGATGACGTCCAGAACAAGACGATTTTGAAGGACAACAAGTCTCATAGCAGACTGTTCCTCTGTTAAGTTGCCTAGGGCGGAAGTAGTTTCATTCACTACTGCTTCAAGGGTTCTGGTCAAGTGACGTATTGATTTGCTATTGAAGACAGCTCCTAAATAGGGAAAGAAACCTTTATTGAAATCTGTGTATTGTTCCCATGCCGTTTCAGTATTGTCGACAATCGGGAGTTCTCTCTTGGGTCTATTAGGCATTAGGCGGGAGTTCTCATGATAATCAGGTGGAGCTAAAAAAACAGGTGGCAGAAGGAAAGCAATGTAACATGTCCCATCCCAATCTAGTGGCAAACGTATATAGGCTGTCTGACCACAAATGAAATTGGAATGGTGGGTAGCTTTGAATGTAGACTTGCCTTTATCACTGAATTCGATCACAGTATTACATTCACTATGACCTAGGTGTACTGAACCATTCTTTCTGACACATAATTCACCTTTAACTGGTAACACTGACATAGAGGGTAAGTCTGGTCTGGTATCGGCTTGGACATTTAGAATCATGAGGTTAAGTGTATAATTACCTAATCCATATACTTCGTTTTCTAGATCGGTCCCTGTCCTTTGTGGAAGACCCTCCTTGTTAGGGTAACAGGCTTTATGCATAACTACGTTCAGATCTCCCCAGACCCAACCTCCCTTATAAAGTATGGAATCAGAATCTAAAGAATTTATTAAACTAAACCATGCACCACAGGAACCATTGTGTGTAAACGGGTACGGAAAGAGGGGCAGAACTCCCTTGTATTTCTGAAAGGGGGGAAGTCGGCCACATATCCAACAATTTGTAGCGTTGCTGGTCTGATGAGAATGATGTAACATACTAATGAAGGTATTGTTGCGCAGCGCAAGTCGGTATGATAACTCGTGAGGGGGTAATTCACTGAAAGTGTGCTCGACAGTGTCATTTGAGGAAGAATGTGTGCGTGTGAAAATAGGGAGGTACATGTGGAGCAATAAACCTGCAGCAATAATCAGAAGACTCAGAAAAGACATAATCAATAATGCAACGATGCAATAGCTGCGGAAAGATTTACAATATTTCCTTTTCTTGATCTGTTTCTGTCTATCTCTCTCTCTATTGGGATCTAACTTATACATGTCAGGAACCTGTCTTACCGCTTCACCCGAGGGGGACTTAAACAATTAAACTGTCTGACTTGCTAGATCTCAACTTTAGCTTATACTCCTCCTGAGGAGTTTTTTCTGCCAGGGGGAGTTTAGTATCAGTCACTGGAATGGGGCCGGGCTGGAAGTCTATGTTTGGCGGCAGTCCATGAAACTTTTTTATGTGGCTGGAGTGGAGCCACCCTTTTCGGCCCTCCACCTTCACTGCGGTCCTCGTGGTCAATAAAACAAGCTTCGGCGCCTGCCAGCGGGGCTCCAGCGGACTCTTCCGATCAAAGTTCCTGATATAGACAAGGTCCCCCGGAATGATCTCGTGTGGCTTCACCTCGGTGTTGTCGGGAAAGGCTGCAGCTACCTGTGAACGACAAGATTGTAGTGCAGACATCAAGGAGGCAAGGTAGTCTGTCAGCATATTACAATCAACATCTGTAATCTTACGAGGCAGAGGCGTCCCCCACATATTCGGTGGTCTGCCAAAG
This sequence comes from Lissotriton vulgaris, assembly GCF_964263255.1. Taxonomy (NCBI): domain Eukaryota; kingdom Metazoa; phylum Chordata; class Amphibia; order Caudata; family Salamandridae; genus Lissotriton; species Lissotriton vulgaris. Next base: position 250,082,837 of record NC_141686.1, on the reverse strand, counting down.
ACCACCTCGTAAGGGGATAGCCCTGTTCTTGAGTGAGCTACCATTCTCATGTAAAAGAGTGCGACTGGCAATGCAACTATCCAGTCTACGCCTTTCTCGGCACAAATCTTAGCAAGGCGTGTTTTCAGGGTCTGGTTATGTCTCTCTACGAGACCTGCTGCTTCGGGATGTCGGACACAATGGAACTTCCACTGATATCCTAGCAGGAGTGATACCTGCTTCATAAGCTCGGACGAGAAGGGCTGACCGTTATCTGAATACACAACACGGGGCAAACCATACCGTGGGAAGAATTCACGTACCAGCTGCTTGGCAGTGGTCGGAGCAGTGTAATCTGGGACTGGATATGCTTCTGTCCATCGGGAAAGTGCACATACAACTACGAGGACGTACTTGAATCCGGACTTCAAAAGGGTAATCGGGAGGATAGAATCCACCTTGTTCTACGGGAACGCCTTTACCTGGGTTGAACTGACAACAGATCATGCAAGTACACACTTTCTGTTTTGCTGCTGCTCGTAAATGCTTATTGAACCAAAGGTTTTGAATACTGTCTAACATGGCTTTTTCTCCTAAATGTGCAGGACTATGTGCTGTATTAATGATAACTTGAACCATAGAGTCGGGGAGAAACCATGTGGCTTTTCCCTTCGTCATCCATCCCTGTTCTGTCTGGATCCCTCCTAGTTCAGTCCATTTCTTGATTTCGTCTGGTGTAGCATGTGTCTGTATGTCAATTACATCTAGGGCGGGATCCCTAACTGTCATGCAATGTGTCGGTGTCGGGACTATTGTCTTTGTCATGTCAGTTGTGTGAGTATGAGTCTGAGCTGTATGCTTGGCTGTTCGATCTGCCAGGTCGTTACCCTGGGAAATGGTATCTGTGACTTTCGTATGTGCCTTACACTTTATGATGGCTATGGCTGTAGGCAAATGTATTGCTTCTAACAGAGCTTGAATGAGGGGTCCGTGCTGGATTTTGGCACCGTGAGAAGTTAAGAAACCTCTCTCTTGCCAGAGAACTCCGAAGTCGTGTACAACTCCGAAGGCATAACGGGAATCTGTATATATGTTAACTTTCTTATTCTTGGCTTGAATGCAGGCTTGGGTCAGAGCGATGAGCTCTGCTGCTTGAGCGGACAGGATGTCAATGCGATGTGTGTCTATGACTTCAGTTTCTGTCGTGACTGCAAATGCGGCTACTAACTCTCCTGTACTTGTTCTCATACATGAACCATCCACGTAAAGTGTCAGGTCTGGATCTGGTAATGCGATATCTGTCAAGTTTTGTCTGGGTTTCGTCGTAATGGTAATGACTTCAACACAATCATGTGCCAAAGGGTCTGTCTCACTTAATGGCAAAAGTGTAGCAGAATTCAGTGTATTACAGCGTCTGATTTCTATGTGTGGCTGAAACAATGTCAATTCATAACCTGTCAGTCGTGCTATAGTCAAGTGCTGGGTCTGTGTTCGGTTCAAAAGAACTTCCACGGAATGTGGAACTTGTACTGTCAATTGGTGTCCTAACACTATGGAATCACTTTGTCTGATTGCTAGAGCTGTTGCTGCTACAGATTTCAAGCACGCAGGCAGAGCCTGGGCTACTGGATCTAGTGTACTAGAAAAATAAGCACACGGTTTGTGTGAACCTGCTTGATCCTGGGCGAGTACTGACAATGCAGTACCTTCGCGTTCTGTGACAAAAAGTGTAAAAGGCTTACTGTAACATGGTGTCGCTAAAACAGGTGCTTGGCATAAGGCTTTCTTTAAGTCTTCAAAAGCTTGTGTATGTTCCTGAGTCCAAGGGAGGACAGTCGATGTCGCTGCCTCCTGGGTTGTCAACTGTATGAGTGGCTTGGCTAGAAATGCGTACTGGGGGATCCATTGTCTGCAGTAAGAAGTGAGGCCTATAAAGGCCCGCACCTCCTTTTGTGTCGTGGGTTGTGACATGTTTACAATTAACTGGATACGGTCAGGTGTTAGCTGTCTCCCCCCTTTGGACAGCAAGTGCCCAAGGTACACCACTTGCTGAACACAGAATTGCAGCTTCGAAGGAGACACTTTGTGTCCCTTGTCAGCCAGGAAATGCAAAACCGCCAGTGATGCTTGTTCACATTCAGGTTCGCTACGGGCGGTGATCAGCATATCATCGACGTACTGAAGCAGAGCAGTGTTGTCAGGCATGTGAATACTGTCAAGTTGTCTTTTCAATGCTTGGCTATAGATGCTGGGGCTTTCTGTGAATCCTTGAGGTGCGCGTGCAAATTTGAAGCTTCGGCCATTTAAACAGAATCCGAAGAGATATTGGCTTTCGGGATCAATGGGGACATTAAAGAAGGCGTTCTTGAGGTCAATTACAGTAAAGAACGTGGCTTCAGAATCAATAGCAGTCAATAGAGACGAAATGTCTGGGACCACAGGATATTGTGGTACAATGCATTTATTCTGTTCTCGTAAATCGATAACTAATCGATAAACTGGAGGTGCATTTGGGTCAGTACGTTTAAGAATTGGAATGGTAGGAGAGTTACAGAGATTTGAGTCGGTTTCCACAACCACTCCTTGTGCAATGAGCTCGTCAATGATTTTCAGTAAAGCCACTACAGCATCTGGTGGTAACTTGTATTGTCGAAGGCGTGGTAGTACTACTCCTGGCTTGAGTGTGACACGATATGGAGTAATGTGCATACAACCTACATCAGTGGGGCCTTGTGCCCATAAATGTGCAGGAACATTCTGTAACCTGGGATCAATATCTCTCAACACATAGTGACCCTTAAAGTCACGCAGAAACAATCTCACTCCTTCCGGAGAACAACATATTACAGCTCCTAGAGCCTTCAGTGTCTTGATGCCTAATAAGTTTTCTGGACATGATTTCGTGAGTAATAGATCTGTAGTACGTGTCAATGGACCAACTGCAAGGGGAAGTGGTTTCGATACTTCATTAAGAATGGGCTTTCCTGAAAATCCAAGGGAAACATTCTGTGAGCCTGAGAGGGGTGCCCCTGGAACCTCGTCGTGACTTATTGTCGTCCTGCTTGCCCCTGTATCAATCAAAAACTTTCTATCTTTCCCTAATACCTGACTATGTACATAAGGACCCTCTTGATCTACAGGAACCTCAATAAGAGGCAAGCCAACCTCCCTCTCTAGGCTGTTTCATGTGTATCGCTGGTAATCTGGATAATCAGTTTGTGCATATTGGTACATCTGCTGTGTTGCATGTTGTGTTGCGGCAATGGGCTGTGGCTGTGGTACCGCTACAGTCTGTACTGTCTGTTGTGGAGCATGCATAGGCTGTACATTCTGTGGTACGTGTTGTTGGGCCTGGTCTTGTCTAGGTTGACGTGGTCTCTCTTTAGTTTTACCTGTGGATATATTATGTTTCAGAACTGCACAATCGTTTACATAGTGACCTGGCTGTTTACAATAATTGCATGTCCCTTTAACAGGAGCTGCCGAATTATTGGACTGTGTCATACCCTTTTTATTACCGTCAGATGGAACGGACTGAGCAACTAGCATTTTCATTTTCGTGTCTTTCATATGTCTATGTTCGTGATCATGTTCTTCCCTAATTCTGTTCTGGTGATACTGTAACATCTGTAACATTTGTGAAGGCGAATTAGCTTGCCATGTGCTCTCGACTTTCAGTACACGGTTCTTAACCTGGGGCAATGAATTCTCGACTAATTTGGATACAAAAAGATGAGGATACGACTCTCTACTTGCTTTCAGGCCACTATTAATGATGAAACATTTCTCAAATCGGGAATAAAAATCACTAGTGTCTTCATCGGGTTTCTGTTTGCAGGCTGAGATTGCATCCCAGTCCTCCTTTTTAGTTGCTAACAATCGTGGCAAAACCTGTACTAATAATCCTGGTAATGCTTTAGTTTTATCCCCAAGACCTAAACCTGGGGTTCGAGTCGCTTCTTCATTTTCTAATGCAGCCCAATCTATCTTTTTGTCACCCACCTCCCATTCTTTTTCTTTGAGTTTCTCGTAAATACCGGCAGGCAGTAATACTTTCAATATTTTCATAATATCAGGATAGGTGTAATCTCCCATGAGTAACATGTCTTTTATTTCACGGTGAAAACCTGCTGGGTCTTTATCATGACTAGGCACTATTTTCTTCATTTCCAATAATTCCATTTTAGTTATGGGCGTGTACACAAACACACGTCTAAGGGTATTATCATCATTCCTGACTGGGTGCACTTCTCGTAAGGGATTTTGTCTATCTATGTAAAACATTTTTCTTTCTGGGGGTGGAGCTGGAACAAACTGTGGATTCGGGAAAGCACTATATCTGTGTCTATGTTCTAAAATTACTTTAATTAAATCGGTACCTAGGCCTCTCCATTTATTCATGAGTAATTCTACCAGTATATCCGGTAGGGGACCTGGATCAGAATGTTGGCTTTTATACAATATAAGAAGGTGCTGTATCATGTACATACCAGCTAGTCGCTGTTCGTCTGGGGAAAGGTTAAAAAATGTTTGCGCTACTGCGTCATCATTATATTTATCGGAATTGTCAGCCCATTGTACTGCTGACCTGGCTAATTCTTGTTCATCCATGGAATCGAGTACATGGTACCCCATTCGTTCTTGAAGTATTTTATCGGGAGCCTGAAACAGATGTTCAGGAGTCCTCGGGTTTGACATGGCAGAGTGAAAAAGTCTCTTGCTTTCTGGGCGTATCGTTTTATTAAAGGGTCTACCCTTTCCTTCATATGCTATCGTTCCTTTATCTTCTGGCTCGTCCTCCTCTGAGGATTTATTCGCGTCTGATTCTGTTTCCCTTTCAGCTTTCTCTTTTGCATGGAATACTATTATTTCTTTACGGATTTTCCTGTACATGGCCTCTATGCATTTTTGTTTATCATGTTTTCCGTCTGCAATATTCTGACCCCATGTAGTTAGTACCTCATCTCTTCTTTATTTACACCAGGCCGGTCTCGTTCTCTTATGACACAGTTTATGAGGAATCTTAATAGTACACCTTGAGTGTCTACTTTCTGATGTGCCATGGCCTCGTGAATACATTCCTGACCCTCCCCAGTCTGAACAAAATGATATATCCTGTCTAGATAATCTTGCATTCCTGGAAATAGAACCAAAAAGTTTGCAGCACGTCTTATACGTGTTGAGGCTAATATCATGCAACCGTCTTTGCCTGGTATTGGATCATATCTACAGTCTGTAAGAAACTCTTTAAGCTTTTCAATCGTGACTGGTTTCGGAGTTCGTTCCATTGCTAGTTCTCTAACTGTTAATCGGCGTACTGGTGGCGGGGTATGGTAACCCCCTAATGCACCTCCTGAGGCGGAGGCTTGAGCATGATCTGTCTGTAGGGTCAGTGGTGGCTGTAACGGAATTCCAAAAGGATTAAGCGGATTAGTAGGGGGTGCGGGAAGTGGTGGAGGAGTGGTCTGCCGTTGGGGAAGGCGATCAGTGGGTGGTATAGGTACAGGTGGAACATTGGTATATTCGGGAGCTACATCGTCTAAATAGGAAGAAAGAAAAATATCTGCTGCAGTCTTGTGACGTAATTTAGTCGGAACCAATGGAGGGGGCATCTATTCTGACTCGTTCCCCTTCTTCTAGTAGTTCTTTTTCTTTGGCTTTTTCAGAATCCTCTCTACTTTTCTCTGCTTTTCTGAGTGCTTTCTCTGTCCGTCTATGTGATTCTTTACGCCATAATTCAATGGCATCTTTCTGTGATTGTCTGGCTTTCTTTTTCCATAATGCTTCCTCCACTCTCATGATGCACTCGGCATCCCATGTCCCAGTAGCGGGCCATTTCTGATTCTCCTCTAAGTCCTTGGTGTAATCCACCCACAAGTCGAGGTATAATACGGCGTCTAAGCCGTGCTTGTGGTACATAAAATATCCGGGAGTGTCCCTGGGTGGGATGGGAACAGCTTCCTCGAGTATTCCTTTTCTAGTTCCTATCTGTCTCAGCTTAGAGAACAGAGGCATTCTGAACCCTGATACTTGATACTTACTCGAATTTGAATACAATTAATACAATAAACACAGTGATGAAGGTCAAAACAATCACTCATACCACGACATTAAAACACATTTAAACATTTCGAAAACGAACAATAATAACTAGAATAACTAGATAACTGGATACTGGATATACTGCTAAACAGTACAGATACACTGCTAAAACAGTGCAGACCGGGTCTGTGTACCCAAACCCGTCTTGACCGGACACAAATTAATGCACCCGTCTTGATGCATCCCCAGCAACGGTACTCACCGGGAAGCACGGAACGGAAGGCCTTGGAAACTTGACACTGGACTGGACCGGACTGGACTTGACTAGACTCGTGACGTAGATACTTCGGAACTGGTGGGCCTCTAGACTCCTCGGACCTTGCTCTCTCGGCTGGGCTCTGGTCAGGATCCTCCGCACTCCTCACCGCCTCGTCTGGGTGTCGATCGCAGTCTCAGTCACCTCCGTTGGCCTGAAGGAGAAACAGGAAATCCTGCGGGTACGCGTAATTGTCCGTCACGGCTGTGGCAGGGGGCTAGGCCTGCAACGCACCACCGGCGTGTAAGGTGGGGGAGGGGTCCCTATTCGGGCGCCAAATTATGTGGTAAATAAAGATTTACCTATGCTGAATTTCTATGCGGTAAAGTTCAATAAAATAACTCAATCGAAAATGAGAGGCAGAGTCCGTGGCATCTGAGTTTATAAGGGTTTTATTCCATAAAATGGAATTGGTTCGAACCAGGTATCATGTTCCATCACCACGAAGGTTCAGGAAGGGATAGACAATGCTTTATTGACAGAGTACAATATATATAGTTAATGCATATAATGGTGATGGATACAAAAAGGCGTAACAGCTGAGAGAAACGAGATAAGAACACATGTACGTAACAGAAGGCGTAACAGAAGGCGTGCACAAGGGCGCACAAGGGCGTACACGGAGGTGTGTGCTAGAGACGTCACATGAAAGTGTCACAAGTGGGTGGATTCATAGAGGAATCCTGCAGTGTCAGCAGAAATATATGGCTGGATACGCGCGCAGGCAACATGACGTGTGATTGACGTGGAACTGGAGGGTGAAGGGGACTTGACATTTAGCTCCGAAAGAGGAGACAGAAGTCTGGCGTGTCAGGACAATCTAAACCCAATCATATCTGATATCTTGTGTTTGAGGAACTGGATTATCTAGAAGGAAAGGTCTCTCGGGCAGAGGCTATTCTATACTGACTGCTAATGCGTGCATATGCGCCTACGTGTCTGCGTGTAGTGCTAGGGGCCATGGGCCTACCATGGTAACAGGAGCAGTGAATTACTTGCATGGAGACAGTGAGGCCGGGCCCTTTGCTCTGCAGCTGGGAGGATGTTTACCTAAATCACTAGACAGGAATGTATTTTCGAGGAGCGGAGCAGATAACTTGAAGGCAGGGAGTAAGGCAGAGGTCATGGATACAGATCCAGGCTGCGGCTTTGAGAGGCAGAAGGCATGAAGGCAGAAAGGGCTCGATGGCAGAAATCAGGGCCTAACTCAATAGAGCCAGGAATACGTGAAAGTGCACCATGTAAAGACGGTGGCAAGGCACACTTAGGAACTGAATTCTCGATCCATTCATGGTGCATCTGAAAGAGGACATGTTAACGTTGGACGCAAATGTATGTGCGTCTTCATAGCTGGTCATGGAGGGAAATTACATGTACTTGAAACACGTACATGGAGCCGTTGGGGTCTACGTTAGGGGACATAATTGACCATAAAATTCAAATTACCTCAGCAGCCTTGTTAATATCCCAAAGCTGTCTTAGCAAGTGTTTTTCATCGAGTTGTGTAAAGGAATGCCCACTTTGCATGTCATTAGCGATAAATATTGCTGACATGCAAAGTGGCAATAAAACGGCTGCTAGCTCAAGGTAACAAGCGATAATGCTTGTTAGCGAGTCCTTGTTAAAAGTGCGATAGAAAAATCGCCGCTTTTTCGGCGATATGTGACAAAAAAGCAGCCATACTTCTCTTGATAATAAGCTCGTAGCCCGTTGTTTTACCATAAACAACACAGACACCTGTTTACATTAGTAACTGGTTTCCTTAAATGCAATGCAGTACATACCTTATCATATCTGCTACTCTCGACTTTCCCAATTCTTCTCCCATCCCAGGAAGTAATACAGACACTCTCTGAATTGCTGTAGTTTTCGGGGATGTAGCTGTGGAGAACCATTTGGAGTCCTGAAGTGTGGGAAGCAGAGATATCATTGGCTGCAAGGTAACCTGCCAAGTCAATGTAATTAGAGATCTAAAATGTGTGGAGGGAGGTTACATCAACACTAATGATAACAAGAATAACAACAAGGGCCACGGATAAACATCTGGGAAGAACAAACTAATACATCATCCAGTTGGAACATAAACCTGAAAACTAAGTTTATCTACTTTACTAGATTAATACTGGATAAAATGTGTCATTGTACCATGTAGTGTTTCTCTCAAAGATTATGCAGGAATATCTTCACTTACAACACATCTGAGTCTGACCCTTGACCCTGCTTCAGGGCCGGTCACTCCACGCACTGCGCAACTCCCCGTGAGTGTGCCCAGGCTTCCCCGCTACTGCCGCAAATTCACCGCTGCCCTGCAGCTGAGTATTCTGGGCCTCTGTTTTTTGGTTTTCTGTGCCTGTTTTTGCCATCGTATTGTACTGTTAATTGTGTCTTGCCCCTTCGCCTCCTTTTCCCGCTCTTCCTCTCCCCGCTTCCCGCCGCTGCTCCCCTGTGGCCCGCCCCTTTTTCTTCTGTACCCCCTTCCCGTTCGTCACCCCGCTCCCGCCTCTCAGCTGCTCCTCCCTCCCACTTGGCCATTTATGGGGGAGTCCACGCGGTGGTGAGCTGTGACCCTTGACCCTGCTTCAGGGCCGGTCACTCCACGCACTGCGTGACTCCCTGTGAGTGTGCCCAGGCTTCCCCGCTACTGCCGTGAATTCGCAGCTGCCGTGCAGCTGAGTATTCTGGGCCTCTGTTTTTTTGTTTTCTGTGCCTGTTTTTGCCATTGTATTGTACTGTTAATTGGGTCTTGCCCCTTCGTTTCCTGCTCTTCCTCTCCCCGCTCCCAGCGGCTGCTCCCCTGCGGCCCGCCCCTTTTTCTTCAGTACCCCCTTCCCATTCGTCGCCCCGCTCCCGCTTCCCAGCTGCTCCTCCCTCCCACTTTGCCATCTATGGCGGAGTCCACGCGTACGCGCAGCGGGCACACCGATTGTGCGCCGAAGGCGCTCCAAAGGCAAGCCCGTCTGTGCCCTTCCGTGGCTGCACCACGCCCAGCGCCAGGGCCCCTGGCCCTCGACGATGCCAGCCCACCCGACGGACTTACGCCGCTGCCACCCTCCACGCACTCAACGCCGACCGGAACCCCGCCTGCTACCGAGCCACCCCGAAACGCACCCACGGACTCTTCACCTGCCAAGACTGCAAATTCACCTGCCTCCGAACCTGCACCGCACCCGCCAAGTCCAGCACCAGCAACAATCACCTCAAGTGCATCCTGCTCAACACCCGCTCCGTCCACAGGCACACCGTCGAACTCTGGAACCTCCTCGACACGACAGCACCAGACGTCGCCTTCCTCACAGAAACCTGGATGAACGCCTTCTCAGCCCCTGACATCGCCATAGCCATCCCGGATGGCTACAAGATCACCCGGAGGGACCGCGGTAACCAAACCAGAGGCGGTATTGCAATCGTCCACAGAAACACCATCCGCGCCACGACCAACTCCGACGACACCCTCACCGCCGCCGAGCACCTTCACTTCCAGATACACACCGACCCCAGGACTACCCTCAGAGGCACTCTCATCTACAGACCCCCGGGACCACGCACACAATTCAGCGAAGCCAATGCAGACTTCAACAGCCCTCACCCCCTAACCTCACCAGACTACATCCTCCTAGGGGACTTCAACTTCCACCTGGAGAACAACAAGGACAGCAACACCACCACCCTGCTGGATAACCTCGCCAACCTCGGACTCAAGCAACTGGTGAACACCCCCACCCACTACGCCAGCCACACGCTTGACCCCATCTTCTCCTCCAGCAAGGACATCTCCTTCAGCCACTCCACTGGACTACACTGGACAGACCACAGCTGCGTCCACTTCGACTTCAGGAGAACCACGACCCACCTCCACCCGCAACAGGTTCCCTGCAGAAGCTGGAGCAAGATCACCGCCGACCAGCTCATCACCTCCCTCAGCCAGAACCCTCCCACCAACCCGACGGACCCCAAAGAAACAGCCCGCAACCTCACACAGTGGCTCACCACCTGAGCCGACGACCTCGCACCACTGAAGAACTCACCCAGCAGATCCAGCAGCAAGAAAATCTCATGGTTCACCAACGACCTCAAAAACTGCAAGAAAACCTGCCGCACCCTCGAGAAAGTCTGGTGCCACGACCAAACAACAGAAAACATGACAGCCCTCAAGAACGCCACCCGCAGGCACCACCAGCTGATCTGCATCACCAAAAGGACAACATTCAAAGAATGACTGGACAACAACACCCACAACAGCAAGGAACTCGTCAGCATCAACAAAGAGCTCACCAACCCCAGTGCCTGCAACAACGACATCACACCCTCTCAAGACCTCTGCGACTCACTCGCCTCGTTCTTTCACCGCAGATCGCCGACATAAACAACAGCTTCGGCGCACAGACCACGCACCCAACCGCTGAACCAGCACATCCAACCACCACCCTCTGCGCTTGGACCTCAATCAGCACTGAAGACACCACCCGCACGATGAACACCATCCACTCCGGATCCCCTACCGACCCATGCCCACACCACATCTTTAACAAAGCCGGCTCCATCATCTCACCCCAACTCCGGGACATCATCAACAGCTCCTTCGCATCCGCCACCTTCCCGGAGAGCTGGAAACATGCCAAGCTGAGCGCCCTCCTGAAGAAACCCACTGCAGACCCCATGGACCTCAAGAACTTCCGCCCCATCTTGCTCCTCCCTTTTCCTGCCAAAGTCATTAAGAAGACCGTCAACAAACAACTCTCTGCCTTCCTCAAGACTAACGGTTCCCTCGACCCCTCGCAGTCCGGCTTCCGAGCAAACCACAGCACCGAGACAGCCCTCATCGCAGCAACCGACGACATCAGGTCCCTGCTCGACAACGGGGAAACAGCTGCCCTCATCCTCCTGGACCTCTCAGCAGCCTTCGACACTGTATGCCACCGCAACCTGATACAGCGCCTCAGCAACACCGGAATCCAAGGAACGGCCTTGGAGTGGATCATCTCGTTCCTCGCTGGAAGAACCCAGAGAGTCCGCCTCCCACCGTTCCGATCCGTGGCCACCGAAGTCATCTGCGGCGTCCCGCAAGGATCCTCGCTCAGCCCCACCCTCTTCAACGTCTACATGAGCCCCCTCGCAACCATCGCACACCAGCACAACCTCAACATCATCACCTACGCCGACGACACCCAGCTGATCCTCTCCCTCACCAACGACCCCGCCACCGCCAGAGCCAGCCTCCAGGAAGGAATGAAAGACGCCGCGGAATGGATGAAGCTCAGCCGTCTGAAACTGAACTCAGACAAGATGGAAGTCCTCATCCTGGGACCATCCCCTTCTGCCTGGGACGTCTCCTGGTAGCCCCCTGCCCTGGGCACCGCACCCAAGCCAACGGACCATGCACGCAACCTGGGCTTCATCCTGAACCCCTTCCTCACGATGACCAAGCAAGTCAAAGCCGTCTCGTCTTCCTGCTTCAACACCCTGCGAATGCTCCGAAAGATCTTCCGGTGGATCCCCACCGAAACCAAGAAGACGGTCACCCAGGCCCTCGTCACCAGCTGTCTGGATTACGGGAACACCCTCTACGCCGGAACCGCAGCCAAACTCCAGAAAAGACTCCAACGAATTCAGAACGCCTCGGCAAGACTCATCCTAGACATCCCCCGTCACAGCCACATCTCCGCCCTTCTGAAAGACCTGCACTGGCCCCCCGTCAGCAAGAGGATCATGTTCAGACTCGTCACCCACGCACACAAGGCCCTCCACGACATGGGACCCAAATACCTCAACAGCCCCCTCACATTCTACACACCCTCCAGCCAGCTCCGTTCCGCTAGCCTCGCCCTCGCCACCGTCCCACGAATTCGCAAAGCCACCGCCGGAGGAAGATCCTTCTCCTACCTGGCGGCCAAGACGTGGAACTCCCTCCCCACCCACCTACGACTGACCCAGGACCATCTCTCCTTCAGGAAGCAACTCAAGACCTGGCTGTTTGAGCAGTAGCGACTCCCCCCTCCCAGCGCGTTGAGACCCTTACGGGTGAGTAGCGCACTTTACATGTTTGTTTGATTAATTGATTGATTGATTGAAGAAGGGCTAGTGTTTTTCCACCTGGTGCTGAACACATGTCAGGACAACATTATCTGGTCGCACACCAAGAGCCAAGACAGGCATGACTGATGCAGCATCCAACAGATAATATGAAAGAATTCCAGTAATATCTGGTCAAGAAGGAATACAAAAATAAGATGAGTAATGCGAATATGTTAAGCACAAACAACTGTAAAAAGAAAGAACGTCAATCTCGAGGTTGGACAAACTAAAGACATTCCCAGGCATAGTGAAACAAAACATTGGTTTTTGGCTAAGGTTTGCCCCAGGCATTTGCTATTTATTCAGCCTCGATTCAAACAAAAGTATGTACCTTTTAACCCTTTGAAAAAGTATACTATACTCCCTGCTGTAGTTTTGGACACACCGATGCACGATCATACATCCAGTAGGAAAATGTAAACTCCTGTTATTTAATCAACGCAGAATGTGCAAAATATGATATACTTTATAATATAAATGTTTTCTTGTAACACTTAATACTGCAGTCAATATTACTCAACTACCTGGTACCCAATTTCTCAACACAGGAAAGATGGACGGTAAACTAAGTATGTGAGAATTAGAGTTTGCAACGTGCATGTTATACCAGGTATCAGAAACAAGGGCCCCCCTAATCAGTTAATCAGCTATTAGTTCATAAATCTTATCACATTTTAGTACATGAGGCAAAAGTCTACAAACTACACATGAAACGAATATTTGCAGACAAGGTATATATTTCTCATAGTAAATTGAGGCAGATTCCAGGAGTCAAGCCAGCGTCACAATTGGACATTTAAGAATCCTGGGGCATATTATCAAGGGATTTATCTCCGCTTTTTTGGCTTTAAAAGCCAAGAAAGCGGAGATAAAATTATCTCCCTATTAGCAACAGGGTGCTAACACGCAAATTCGCATGTTAGCACCCTTTTTCTCTAAGCTTCCCCTTGCATCTCTAATGAGATGCAAAAGGGGCGTTCCAGAGAAAAATAATAGGAGAAATGTTGTTAAGCGACATTTCTCCTATTATCAAGGATTTCGCTAACCCTGTTAGTGATAAAAAAAGCAGCGCTAACCGTGGTTAGCACTGCTTTTTTTACACCTGGTATTTTCCTGACTTAGCCATGATATCCTATGGAAGATGGATATCATGGCTAAGTTTGTGAGCCCCTATTATCAAGCTAACACCAAACTTCGAGAGATTAGCGTTGGTTTTGAAGAGATAATCTCTCAATTGGCAGTTAGCACGAGGATTTTTATCACTACTGAGATAAACCTTGCTAATAGCAAGTTATCTCTGCGATAATTTCCGGCGATGCTCAGCGTTAAAAAATTTGTTGCGTTGGCGGTAAATATCGCTAAACGTTGGTAATATTGTTTCCTGGGTAAATATTTGACTGCGGGGATCTATCTGGAAAAATAGCCCCATGTCAAGCAGAAATATGAGTGCTTGAAGGAGCAACTGCTCAAATAAATGGAAGAAGCCACAGGAATCTCAGGTGAAGACATTCAGACTGATGGGAACAAAACCACCCGATTGGTGATACAAATGAATTAATCAGACAGAGGAGTAGGATAAACAGTTCGAACTCCCCTCATTGTCTGTTAGGAATAACTCCAAGTATTCCGTTATAAATAATAAGCGGAGTTGGGTACTGAGGAGGTGGCTAGACCAAAGGACGCGGGAGCATATTAGCTTACGGGGCAGCAATCACAAGGCCAACAAGCATTTGCAATGCAATAGGTCTCGCATTTGCGAGAATTTAAACTACTAGCATCGTAAATGACAATGCCTTTTATTTGTTTTAAAAAACAAAACATAAATAAAAGACATTGGGCATATTAGCAAGAACCTCCTTAAAATGATCGCTGTTTTACCGCTAAAACAGCGATAATGGGCTTGCTAATTTGCGTTATAGAATTCCAATAGAAACCCAGGTTAGATGTGCAGGACATCTAAGCTGGGCTTCTATTGGAATTCTATAACGCATATTAGCAAGCTCATTATTGCCGTTTCAGCAGCAGTTTCCTGCCGCTAAAACAGCAATAATTTTAAGGAGGTTCTTGCTAATATGCCCCATTGTAATTTACCAGGGCACGAGTCAGGAGTACATGCAGGTGGATGGCGTCCACCCACTTATTTCACAGGGGGAAAGCCAACCACCCTGTAAAGAAATTGTGCCCCACTGAAAAGAAGCTGAATTCGTCCCGGTGTAATTTCCAAACACCGGGACACTTTCAGCAGTGCCTGCACGTTGTTATCTGCTTTCCATCGGCAACAACGTGCAGGCCGGGACGGGGCTCTCTTATTTCTGACTCCTGCTGACTCTTAACAAAGGCCGAGTCTGAGGGGTCATCAGGCCTCCTTTTGTTCAAGACTCCTGGCTGGCAGCAGTCAGGAGCCTCACACCCAGAAGCAAATGCAGCAGAGGAGAAACAAAGGCTCACACCTTGTTAGCACCTCACACATACTTGAGAGGCAGCTTTTCCCTTTGTTCAGTCTCTGTTTAGGTGATATGCATGCACTGTAACAACTGCAGATGTGTTGGTCTTTCCCAGTATTTGCACAAAATAAATAGCATTCAAATAGTGCTTACTACCCCTGAGGAGGTGTTGAAATAATTTAAATATCCCAATTTTTTCTTTTAAAGCACTATGGCTAGAGGAAGCTTTACTCTGACAAAAGGCAACATTGTTTAATGTGTAGCTTACAAAAGTGTGAATCTTCTGCCTAATTCAGGAGAGTTTACAAGTATACTCGAAATGGGCTCCAATGTACTCATGATACACCTGCTAAATATGTATGTGAGGGCTTAAGATCTGATGTCACTTCTTGTGATGCCTCTTCCTGTGATGTCACGCCCATCACGCACTGTGATGTCATGTGGCCTGATGTCACGTGCTGTGATGCCACTTGCTTACTGATTAAATAGGTTGGTCCCCCCACTTCTTTTTTTAGGACTTGTGCCCTGTAATTTACCATACGATTAATAGCGCAAACTCGCGTAAATGCAAGACCTATTGCATTGCAAATGCTTGTTGTCTTTTGAACCTTTTTTTCCTCTATGTGCTGAGGCTGCACAAGGGTTTGCAGTACCTCCAGGAATGGTGCACTTCCTTACCCAGGGATAACAATGTTGTTTAAACTAAAAGGAGAAAACAAAAGTAGCACTTCAAAGACAAACTCTGTATAGTGGCACTAATGTGTGTAGATGTGAGTAACACCAATCTGGCCACTTTGCGACCACTGAGGAGGAGGGGCGAGAGAGACAGAAAGAGAGACAATAAGTGGAAGAAAGAGAGGGGGGAGAAGCAGCTGGTAGCAGCAAAGCAGGAGACGTGAACACTTGTTTAAAGAAACACGAGAAAACAAAAGTAGCACTTCCTGGTAAACTCTGTTAAGTGTTGCTAATGTGTGTGGTTGTGAATAAAAGCAATGTGACCACTTTACGGCCACTGAGGAGCGAAACAGAGAGAAGGAGAGGCAATACCTGGAAGGCAGAAATGGAGGGGGGTGCACTGCTAGTGGCAAAGCAGAAGTGAGCACTAGTGTTTAAAGAAACATGATAAAAGGCAAGTAATGCTTCATTGGAAAAAACTGTGAAGTGTCGCTAATGAATGTGGTTGTAAATATAATCAATCTGGCAGCTTTCTGTATTTTGACCCTTATTTGTGTCTGACCTAAGACTCCACCACGTATTACTGTCACTTTAGTCTGAAGGTCTTTTTATATCACACAGAAGATATTAACACATTAGGCATAAATAGTGGCCTGGGGTTGTTTTCCACTACAAGTGTTGGGTGACATTGTAAACAACAGGGGATCGATAATAGATCCTGAATGAGGTGGAAACAGCTCGAGGCGGCTGTCTGTAGTGTGCCTGAACACCACAGTAGTGTGCCTTGACACCATAGTTGGAAAGCCTCTGCATACTTATACCGCTTTGGTGTTGTGGCTCCTCAGAAGGAGATCAGGGCTCGTCTCCCTTATGTACCTCCATGTAGCTCCATTTTTAGTAAGGATTTCATCAGGTGTTAAACTCATGCGTTACTCGGGGCTTAGCGCGACTCTTGTTATCGCATGACATCTTTGGTAATAGAGCGAAGTGGTGATAGCGACTTTTTCTGTGTAATTTTTTTAAGGAACGCCTATCTTGCATGTCATTAGCTATAATTATCGCTGGCATGCAAGGCGAAAGGAAAAACGGCAGCTAACGCCGGAAAGCTTACGATAATGCATGTTAGTGCAGGCTTGCTAATAGGGCGATAATAATATTGCCGCTTTATCTGAAAAAAGGCCCTTGCTACTATACCCCCTGATTTTGTAATTGGTATCTCTTCCAATTATAAATCTGTGGGCTGCAGTGTGATTGCCTAGGAAGTTGAGGTTGAATGAAATGGGGACGGACTGCACTGCGGCTCCTTGGTAAGGTGACAGGTTCTGACAGCAGTGGGGGACAGGAGAGCAGCTTACCAGAAATTCAGATTCCGAAACCAGCCCAGCAGTGAACACAATAAAGAGAGCACATTACCGACTGTAGCAGATCGGATTCAAAGTCGGCTTCGCTGCCTCAGGACATTGTGTGATCCTAGACAAACTAGCTCCCTATGCTGCAGCCCAGACTGTGAATTTCTACCCAGGGCAGAACCTGTGGAAGCGTGGCAGCACGGGAATCCAGTCCAGATGTGAATGGGCATTAAAGCAGCTGCCAAATCTTTAGAAACAATATTTCATTACATGTAGGATAAACACGCGCCCCCTGTCCTGGCTGCAGAAACGCTGCTCAAGTCTGACAAAGCTGCTGCTCGGAGAGAGTGGGGCGAGTCTTCATACTTTTATTGATAATGCAAGACTTTATAACATTAAAAAACCTTTATCAGTTAATGCACTGCAGAGGTATGCATCTGTAACAAGATAAATAGCCAAACCTATTAAGCACGGCACGCATATAGCTATGTATTTCTGTATGACGCTCTTAACTTCTGGCAGCGGAAAGGTACAATTAAGCAGCTCAAGAGGAGTGGTGGGGCGGGCACAGGAATGCATCTGCCGCCCTGCGCGCAGCTGCTCGCTCCCACAAGCAAAACGCTGTGGGAGTATTGTATTGTATTGTATTGTATGTCGATTTATATAGCGCGATTGCTGCCCCACGGGCGTCCAAGCGCTGAGTATATAGACAAGGCTGAGCGGTGCGACAGAAGTTAAAGCTCGTTGGACCTGGCGAACAGAAGGGTCTTCAATTGTTTATGAAAAGAGAGCAGGTTAGGATTGGACCGGAGCTGTAGAGGAAGTGAGTTCCACAGTTTTGAGGCGTTCAGGGAGAACATCCTACCTCCAGTTCTAGCTCTCTTGACCTTAGGCACCACGGCCAGGAAAGCCTCCGTGGAGCGAAGATTTCTGGTTGGGTCATAGCGGGTGACTAGGTTGTCATTTATTGCTGGACCTGTTTTCCAGAAGGCACGATGTGAAATACACAGCGCCTTTTAAAAAGAGTTGGGACATGCGCCCGCCTTCAGCCATTTGCAGGCTACAATAACTAAATGTCACAGGCAACAGCCAACCCAATGCATGGGGGGAGTCAGAACCACACAAATTAGTTTTGAGTGCATACAAGAAGTCTCACACTGCAGAGCATGCGCGCTGGCTCAGGCTAGACCAGAAAAGTCCATTGTCAACAGATTAAGGCTGCAGCAGGAGTAAAGTATAAATAAAGACAACTATCGCGGAATACTACAGAAGAGGCTGCTGTGCACTCCCAGACTTCACGCCACAGATTGTTCAAGCAGTGGAACTGAATCTCCAAGTAAGTCAGAGCCTGATCATGAAACGTCTTTAAGGTGCCTAATACAAGGAAAGGGAACATTCTCAGCTAAGAGGAAAGATAGGAGCAAGCAGTCACAGGAGAAACAGCCACACTCTTTTTTTTTCTTTAAATCTCTTTTTATTTAAGCCATGCTCATCATATAGTGTATTCTGTCAAGACATGCAGAATATTGTGGTACATACATGGCAGTTAAGAAGGGACAACATCCAAAAACAGAACATGAAGCAGAATCCCTCCCCCTGTGCCCAAACCAGAAATTAAGAGCTTGGGCATCTGGTTAGACGAAGAACTTAATTTCTCAGCCCAAGCGCGGAAAACCACTGGAACTTGTCATGGCCTGCTTAAATCAGCAAGGAAAATCCTACCCTTGCTTCCGGCACAATCCCGCAAACTCCTTATCCACGGCCTTGTGCTATCCCGTTTGGACTATGGCAACGCCCTGTACCTGGGGCCCCCCAAAAAAGTTCTGGCAAAACTTCAAATGGCTCAAAATGCCGCAGCCCGCATCCTTACAGGAACCCATCGCCGCTGCTCAGCCAAACCCTCCTTAAAGGCCCTACATTGGCTCCCCATTCAAGAGAGAATTCAATTTAAGGCTCTCTGCACGACCCACAAGATTCTGCACGGCAAGGCCCCTTCTATACTCCAAAATCTCATCTCACCTCACACCACTCTAAGAACGCTCCGCTCTTCTAACTGTAACCTAGCCTCGATACCCAGGATCAGAAAAGCCCGCTCTGGCGGCCGACTGTTTTCATATAACGCGGCTAAACTATGGAACTCGCTTCCCTCAAGCCTTAGAGCCCAACCTAACCTTCTATCATTCCGCAGAGCACTCAAAACATGGCTTTTCCCATAAGGCACGCCCCACCAGGTTCTTGTTTATTAGCGCTGGGACGCCCATGGGCAGCCATGCGCTCTACAAATCTGTAAAATAAATAAAAATAAATAAATCAGTAGGGGTGCTTTTACGGCTCATAACACTTTATACGGCAGTTGTCCACCTCCCATCAACAGACACATTCTTAACCATAGAGAAGACCACCTCCTTGGACCATAGGAAGAGCGAGGCACAGGTAACAACTTGGCCCCTTGTTTAACAGAAGAAAGTTCAAGATTCAGGATTTCTAGCCAAGTACATAGCAGTAGGAGAAGTGGTAAAGAAAATGGTGAAGACAAACACAAATAATGCAGCGCCAGAGTCACTACAGAACTTAAATAAGAGTAGCACAGCTGGAAGCATTTGCAACACAGTCTGAATCAATGTCACATTGAAAGAACGTGAGTATTTGGAGGTTCTATAAGAAGTCAAACGGGAATAATACTGGCTGTGGTGTGGGCTTAGCGGGCCTTGGGTGGCTAACAGCATGCGCAGGGGCTGGGGCAGCGCGAGCAGTAACGTATGCCACACCAATAGTTGGAACCGGAAGTATCACCCCCGAGCTGGTGCTTCCTTTTATTTAACGCCGCAGGCCACGCCTGGCCTGCGGATGTGGTGCGGCAGTCTAGTTGCGACTAGACCGGTAACTATCACATCCCTATCCAACTCAGTCTTTGAAAACAAAATAGTTCACACAGTTCAAATAGTTCAAATAGTTCAAATGGCAGGCACACGGGTTTTGTTACTTGCGTGGATCTCCAGGTGTGATGGCCAGGTATCATCAGCAGGCAAAGTCCCCCGGGAGCTGGCTCGGACGAGGGTTTGGTCTCAGACTGTATCTCTGGGGGCAGCCATGCAGCCGCGTGCTGCCGGGGGCTAGGCTATTTGGATTCGGAGCAGACAGTGGCAAGGTGTTGGTCTCCGGAGTCTCTCGGTCTCCGCCACTCCTCGGTCTTCCGTTGGGGGTCTCTTGCACTTGGGTAGCTGTGCCATTTGGTTGATCGTTGGAGGGACTCACAGGGTGTGCTGCTGGGACTTCCTTGAACCACAAAACGTTTTGGGACCCCTCTTACTCTCCTCTTTGGGCAGTTACCATGATTCCGTGGTTTGCAGTGACTTTCCAGGTCCCGGGTTCGTAGTTTGTTCTGAACTTCCCTCCAGGACCACGGTCGTGCAGAAGGACGGTGGCCCCAGCGCGGAGCGTTCTTGGTGTGACACAGCGGCGGAGGCTTACTTGTTGGTTTTGGCGACCTCTCCAGGCTTGCGTGCTGCTTGCCTCAAGAGGGTCTGGTGACCACTTCGGCGGGTGGGAAGCAGGGCTCTTCTCGGGCCATGGAGCATCAGTGCCCACAGGCTCCTTTGGGTGGAGCAGTGGGGGATGCTCCGGAATTCTCTCAAGAATTCGTGAAGTCTCTTTTCCGGACCCACTTGTTCAACCACTGCTATGCGGAACATCTTGTTCAGTCAGTATACGCATGAAGCGTTCGACATCGCCATTGGCTTGTGGCCACTGAGGGGTGACTCATCGGTGATGGATTCCTCGCTGTCTTAGGAAGGTGGCAAACTCAGCGCCTTGAAAAGGTGGCCCATTGTCGCTGCGTATCTCGTGAGGATATCCAAACATAGCAAACACATTTTCCAGGATGGGGCCCACGTGGTTGAAGGCAGTGGATGCAACTGGCTCCACTATGGAGTACTTTGAGAATGCGTCCACGATACTAGCATGTGCTTCCCTCCGGGGAAATTCCCGAAGTCTATGCTCACCTTGGACCAAGGGAGGGTGCACGCTTCTTCGGTGATCACTGGGATTGGTCTCTCCGGGGTACTTGTCAAGTTGGCACGGCGGGCAGCGACAGACATATTCCTCAACCATCTGCACTAGCTCTGAGAACCAAATCTTTTCCCTCATCTGTGCTTTCATTTTGGTTACTACTTGATGCCCTCCATGGGCTAACTGGGTTGCCCTGTGTTTTAGGGATTGCGGTCTCACCAGCCTGGACCCTCTTAACAGGATTCCGTCACCTGTGGCACTGAGTTCATTCCGTATCCGCCACATCTTCGTTAAGTTTTCGCGGTCTTCTGGACTCCAGGAGTTGGCTTGGCAGAGGTAATTCATCCACGACCCTTCGTGGACAGCTTGCAGGGTTCTGGCATACACTGCATCAGTGGCGGCCGCCTCTTTGACTTTGTCCAGGGTCATACTCTGGGGGCATGCCGCGATGGATATCATGTGGACATAGTGTTCGGCATCTTCTGTGTCCTCTTGTGCCTCTGGCGGAATAGGGTGTGTCGACTAGAAATCTGCAGGATTTTTGGCTCCCGGATTTTTGGCTCCCTTTGAAGAGAGGAACGAGGGGCTGGTGGTCGGTGACCATGATGAACGGTTTCCCTTTTAGGTAAAGATGAAAATGGCTGCAGGCCCACTTGATGGCTAGTGCCTCTCGCTCAATTTGAGCGTATCTTGTTTCTGTGGGTGTTAGTGACTTGCTGGCGAATGCTAGGGCTGCCCAGTGGCCAGGTACATGTTCTTGGGCCAGCACTGCTCCGAGTCCTATGGGCTTGCATCGACGAGTACTTCCGTTCTTTTCGCTGGATCGAAGTACGCTAACGTAGCTTCTCCCAGAAGGTCATCTTTTATGCCTTGAAATGCCTCTTTTTCTCTCTGGCCCCATTGCCACGTGGCGTCTGCCCTTGTAAGGGCCGTCAGTGGTTCTGTTCGGGTGGCCAGTCCTGGGATAAACCTCCTGCAGTACATGGCCATGCCTAGAAAACGACGTACTTCTGTTGGTGTTGTTGTTGCGGGGGCGTCCTTGATTGCCTGCGACTGTCTCTGGTCCACTGGATGTCTTCTTGGTCAAACATATACCTGAAAAACTCAAGGGATGGCTGGAAGAACTGACATTTGTCCTTATGCAGAGTCGCTCCATGTTCTCTGAGGTGTTTCAGTGTGTTGCGGAGATGCTTGTGGTGATCGGCAGCCGTCGCTGAGTGGATCAGAATATCATCGCTGACGTTTAGCACTCTGGGTAAAGCTGATAGCATTTCGGGTATTGTATTTTGGAATACTTCAGCTGCCGAGGATAATCCGAAATTCAGCCTTTGGTATCTCCGTAGTCTTAGATGGGTGCTGAAGGTGGTGAAAAAGCAGCTTTCTTCTGATAATGGGAGCTGGTGATATCCTGCATTCAAGTCGATTTTCGAAAACCACTTGGACACATTTATGTCTGCGATGATGTCATCCATTGTTGGCGTGATATGGCGTTCCCTTTGGATGGCTTTGTTTGGTAGCCTCATGTCGATGCAGAGACTCCTGGCTGCTTTGGTTTTTCCGCAATGACCATTGGGGACACCCAGGGTGTAGGCCAGACACTTTTTCAATGATGTTTTGCTTTTCCAGGGTCTCTAGCTTCTCTTCTACTAGTGGCCGCAGGTGGAACAGGACTCATCTGTGTTGCAGAGCAACTGGGGTGACTGTCTTGTCGATGTGTAATTTGATGGGGTCACATTTGATGCGCCCAAGCCCTTGGAACAGTTTGGGGAACTGACTAAGTAGCTCCTCTACCTGGTGAGTCTGGATTCTCCTTGCGAAAGAGATGAGTCTGAGGTCCTTTGCTGTGTGGCTGCTCAGTAAAGTGTCTGCTTCCCTGTCGATGACATGAATTGTCGCTGCGACTTCGAGGTCGTCTGCCTTGATGGGGCAGAAATTTTTCCTTTTAATGGGAGAGGTGTGTCCGCCCAGTAGGCATAGATTCTGGTCTTGGACGGCATCACTGGAGGGCATGGCCGTAGTCGGCGATATTGCTGGATGCCCATGACATTTACAGTTGCTCCAGTGTCAATGACCGCCTTTATCTATGTTCCCCCCACGTGGATTATGCACGTTGGTTGAAGCCTGCGGCGTTGCTTGAGCTCCAGCGCAAAAGAGATTAGGTACACCTCTTCGTCGTCGTCTTCCGGGGAGTAATCAGCCGGCTCTTGGTATCTCCTGCCCTTGTCTTCGGATGGCTTTGATTCTGTCACTGACAGTTGTCGCACTGCCTGTGTCAGGGGCCTTTGGTTTCTGAAGTCACGGCCTCTGTTGCGCCTTCAGCATACGGTGGTGAAGTGGTTGGGTATTCCGCAGTTGGTGCAGGTCTTTCCTTGTGCAGGGCAGTCCTTCGCGGTGTGTGGTTCGTGTCCACAGTATCCACACCTTGGTTTGGATGTTTCCGGCTTCGGCCTTCTGAACGAGTCCCCTTTTTGCTTGGTTCGAAGGGCATCTGCTCGCTCCGTCGTGATGGTGTCAGACTGTCCCTACGGCTTGATTAGCGCTTGGTCCATCTCATTCGCTCTGGCTGCGGACCGGTCATGTGATCTAGCCGGTGTCAGAATATCTTCGAGCGCGATCTTCGGTTGGCGTAGGATGAGGCCTCTCAATGTCTTATTGCGGCATCCTTGGATGAGTGGTGCCCTGATCTCTTTCGATTGGTCATCTTCGGTGCACGTGCTGGCGAGTTTGCGAAGTCGGGCGCAGAACGTGTCCATGGACTCTCCCTCACTCTGGCGGGCTTGGCGTAGTTTGAACTGTTCGAAATCAGGGTTCAGCTGTGGGTCAAAATGGGCGTCTAACGCGATCACCACCGCGTTATAATCAGTCGCTGCTCCTGTGCTGGGCAGGTGCTTGAATAGTTTATTTCGTCTCCGGCGTAGTGCAGCAGCAGGGACCTCTTTACTGCTTCATCTGTCTCCCGGGTTGCGACGAAATAGTTATTGAGGCGTTCGATCCAAATTTTTAATTGGGGAGAGGCTGTTGCTGGGCAATGTTATATCAACACCAGGAAGCAATCGGACATGTTGGTGTTACTGCATCATGCCGTGTACCAAGTCGCACACCCTCAGTGGTGCGTCAGGGCGCACAAATACAGCAGAATTGTTTGAAACGTCACATTGTACACCAGGAAATGGTTGTGCTTTTTCAGGGTGCTTCCTCAGCGGCGTATGGAATAGTAGCGGCACACAAAACTCTCCTCTCCAACATCACATTCACCATACAAGTAGAGCACAGTGATTCAGCCTTCTCATTTCATATACAGCAATTAATCGGTATTTACAGATCTTGTATGTTGTGTTGGGTGTGGGAAAGACTGCGGGCCCAATTCACAGAATGAACTTAAGACTCAATCCTAAACTTAGTACTATTTTGGTATTCACAGAATGCACTTACTACTTTTGGCATTCACAGAATGAACTTATTACTTTTGGTATTCACAGAAGTTAGGATTTTGTCTTAAATTTGTCTTAAGTCAAAATTAATACAGACTTAAGACAGACTTACGACAAAATCCTAACTTAAGTCTGTCTTAAGTCTGTCTTAAGACAAACTTAAGACAAAATCCTAACTTCTGTGAATACCAAAAGTAGTAAGTGCATTCTGTGAATACCAAAATAGTAGTAAGTTTCGGATTGAGTCTTAAGTTCATTCTGTGAATGCCAAAAGTAGTAAGTGCATTCTGTGAATACCAAAATAGTAGTAAGTTTAGGATTGAGTCTTTAGTTCATTCTGTGAATGCTGAAAGTAGTAAGTGCATTCTGTGAATTCCAAAATAGTAGTAAGTTTAGGATTGAATCTGTAACATTTTCACATTGCAAGCACTGACACCGTGTGATGTGGCTAACTTGTTACTTAAGTACTGCATTGGCTTTCAATGTATCAGTTATCATTTTTGATATCTATATTTCAGGTATTGAGGGTGCCTACTAGTGTTCCTCACTGAAAGTAATCCCATTTTGTGATATCGCTTACTTTATGTGTATTTTCTTGCCCTTTCGCTGTGGTTACACTGTTTTATTGATCATTTATCATGCTAAATTTTACTGCAACACCATTTTTCCTTACGGCACCTCCCATACAATGGCAAAGATTGAGTAAAACCTTCAGTCACTATGCAAGGCTTTGGGGCACTTCCCTCAGCTGCAATAGAAAATTTCCTTATTGATGCACTGTTTAGGGCCTAAGGGGTAAGAGGTATTTGAATATCTCCCTGACCTATCCGACAGGGATTCTACAAATCTGAAGGAGTTAGATATTTGCTTAAAAAACTTGACTTGCATTATCTTCCCAAAAAAAGCACTGTACTTGTGCATTACCACTGCATGACAAGAATGCAACGTCAAGGGGAATCTGAGGAACAATACAACACTGAACTGTGTAAATTGGCCTCCACTTGCAGTTTTGGGGTCTCTACCGAGGAACAGTTGAGGGTCCAATTTAGATTGGGATGCGTATAAAATATGGCCAGGTAACGTTTATGGCAGAAAGATAATCCATCGTTAAAGGAGGTGCTCACAACAGCCAAGACACAGCAGCATTCTAAAGCAGGTTTTATTCGCAAAGATGAGTATCTTGCGGATGTTAATATGGAAAACGAGGTATACATCAATGAAAATCAAATATCTTCTTTATTAACATACTAGCAGCCCGTCCCGACGTTGTCCGGGTATGAATTGCTGCCGGCCAGTAGTATATTGTTTCGTAGGATTTCATTTTGATAGCATTTCTTATCTGTGACAGGCCTGTGAAACGCTCCGATTCACAGTGCACTGCTGATGCACTTAAGAGTGAGTTGAGTAGTGTGTGAACTCGAGTTTCCCTACTTTATTTTCCTTGCAATATTATATAGCGAGAACTTGACAACATGGCATGAGCACAATTTACATTACAGAAGAACACAGTGATTTGTGGTAGGCACGGGGAGACAAAGCGATTTGCCTGGAATCACAGGATGTTGACCTGATGCCGAGATTCGAACGTAGCTCCCCAGCTCTAAAGTTCACAATTCTAGAACTTGTGGCGGGAGGTGAGTCTAAAAGTGTATGTCGGTGCTGGCCATCAATGAGAGAGACCTGTGCATTTTTCAAATCGGTGGTGCAAAAATATGAGTATGTTGCTGGAGATGTGGGCCGCCGTGCCACCAATGTATTTACCGGGGGGGGGGGGGGCGGTAAACACCAATTATTCTGCAACTTTCTTTCCGCAGACCATGACTCGGCATACTTTATTATGAAGGTACCATGACTCCGCAATGGCATTATAACGCATGGCATTACATTTTATATGCTTTTACCACGCATACATTTACAACTAAATTTGTTGTAAATGCATGAATGGTAAAAGCATGTTTTTTTTTAATGTTCGGATAAGGTAAGTATAGGTATAAGGGTATATGTTTTGGGGTACTGAGGTATATGTTTTGGGGTGTTTGGGTATTTTAAGGGTTCAGATATAGTTTTGGGTTTTGGGACAAAGGGGTAGTTTTAGCATTTAGGTACAGGTAGGGGTTTTGGGGTACAGGCGTATTTTTAGGGTTCAGGGCTAGGTTTGGGTTTTGGGGTATAGGGGTATTTTTAGGGTTCAGGGGTAGTTTGGGGTTTCGGGGTACAGGGGTATTTTAAGGGTTCAGGGCTAGGTTTGGGTTTTGGGGTACAGGGGTATTTTTAGGGTTCAGGGCTAGGTTTGGGTTTGGGGGTACAGGGGTATTTTAGGGGTCAGGGGTAGGTTTGGGTTTTGAGGTACAGGGTTATTTTTATGGTTCAGGGCTAGGTTTGGGTTTTGGGGTGCAGGGGTATTTTTAGGGTTCAGGGGTAGGTTTGGGTTTTGGGGTACAGGGGTATTTTAAGGGTTCAGGGGTAGGTTTGGTTTTTGGGATACAGGGGTATTTTTAAGATTTAGGTATAGGTTTGGGTTTTGGGGTACAGGGTATATTTATAGGGTTAAGATGGGTTAGTGTTTAAGGGTGTTGGGGTATTTTAAGGAGTAAGGGTGGGTTTTGGAGCAGGGTGAACACCCGGAGCTGGAATGTACAGACCCTGGGAAGAAAAAACAATGAAATATTTGACACAACACGCGCCCCGCACCCGCCCACACGATATGAGACATGGCATAAAGGGAGGAATGTATAAACAACAGTTGATGGACAGAATGCAGAACAATGTTATACATTCACCCCAATACAGAGATCTGGACCTAAATCCATAATTTTTTTAGCACTCCACACCACCTCAGCCTTGACCCTGTGCCCCATGGGAACATTCCAAACTAAATTGCCAAGCCATGTCTTTCCTGGACCGGACTCAAGCATCCTAGGACAATTTACTGGCTATCAGCCATCTTCAGCCAGAATAGCTTGACTCCAGTGGTGTGGAGAGCATGGGACTATTTTTCCTTGCAATATTATATAGCCCAAACTCGACAACATGGCATGAGCACAATTTACATTACAGAAGAACACATTCATTTGTGGTAGGCACGGGGAGACAAAGCGATTTGCCTGGAATCACAGGATTTTGAGCTGATGCCGAGATTCGAACGTAGCTCCCCAGCTCTAAAGTTCGCAATTCTAGAACTTGTGGCGGGAAGTTTGTCTAAGAGTGTATGTCGGTGCTGACCATCAATGAGAGAGACCTGTGCATTTTTCAAATGGGTGGTGAAAAAATATGAGTATGTTGCTGGAGATGTGGGCCGCTGTGCCACCAGTGTACTTACCGAGGGAGGGTAAACACCCATTATTCCGCAACTTTCTTTCCGCATACCATCACTCCGCATACTTTCATTACGAAAGTACCATGACTCCGCAATACCATTATAACACATGGCATTACATTTTATATGATTTTACCACGCACACATTTACAGCGAAATTCGTTGTAAATGCATGAATGGTAAAAGCATGTTTTTTTTTATGTTTTGATAAGGTATGTATGGGTATAGGGGTATATGTTTTGGAGTACTGAGGTATATGTTTTGGGTTGTTTGGGTATTTTAAGGGTTTAGATATAGTTTTGGGTTATGGGTACAGGGGTATTTTTAGGGTTCAGGGCTAGGTTTGGGTTTTGGGGTATAGGGGTATTTTTAGGGTTCAGGGCTAGGTTTGGGTTTTGGGATACAGGGGTATTTTTAGGGTTCAGGGGTAGGTTTGGGTTTTGAGGTACAAGGGTATTTATAGGGTTCAGGGCTAGGTTTGGGTTTTGGCGTACAGGGGTAGTTTTAGGGTTTAGGGATAGGTTTGGGTTTTGGGGTACAGGGTATATTTATAGGGTTAAGATGGGTTAGTGTTAAAGGGTGTTGGGGTATTTTAAGGAGTAAGGGTGGGTTATGATTATGGGGTACAGGGGTATTTAAAGGGAGAAGGGTGGGATTAGCACCCTATAAGAGACATGTCATGAAGGGCGGAACGTACCACACACCCCCAGTGTTTATCACGCCCCCAGCACACGCCCACAGCACAACGCAGACACGCCCACAAGGGACTACTTTGCTGGCACGGTTCTTTTACCTTTTAAATGTATATGGTGGGCGTCTGCATAGCCTATGTCCTTCTGCTGCAACTGCCCTTTTTTGTATTGGGTGTTGTGATTGGTGCTGTGGTTTCTGAGATTACCCGCCTCAAAAGTTTGGGCTCTCTCTTTATTATATTAGTATGGATCATCACCCGTACAGTAGGCAACCGCACCCCCTAACACTGTGGTGTCATCAACGGCCACATCTTCTTGCCTGTCGCCAGTATTCGCGGTACTCTAATGTAATGTCTCTGTTTCGTCAAGTGGTGATGCACCGTCTCGTCGTCTGGCTCTATGGCTGAAGTCTCGGCCCCTGTATCGGAACTGCCTCGTGCGGCCCTCCTCTCTAAGTACAACGCCCAATAATTTTTCGGCCGGTTTCGAGGGGGGAGTAGGTCACTGTATAGACCAGTCTGCGTACAGCAATATAGCATGTCATTCTCCCATCTGGACATCGTCGGAGTCGGCCCTCGCATCCAAGTCAGCGCAACACAGCATTTAGCAAGTAGAAAAGCCATGTCTGTCAGTCTCCGCAACTCTTGCACAATATCTTTGGAATAGCCCACAGGGCGAGAAGCGGCGGAGGGTTTAATGCCAGACCGGTGATGACATTCACTTCTTTGTATACTGCTAACCAAAAGTACGCCACCCTCGGGCAAGTCAAGGCCAGGTGCAGGAAGTCTGCATACTGTGCACTACACCTCTCGCAGCTACGGCTCTCTCGTAGTCTGTAACTGCACAGCCGCTCGGGGGTATAGTAGACCCTGTTAAGAAACTTAAAATGTAACAGGCGAAGTCGGCAGTTGAGCGACACCTTCCAAATGCTTGCGCAACAATACCTCCATTTATCCTCAGGGAGGTCCACGTTTAAGTCCGCCTGCCACGCTAGTCGAGGTTTCGCATAATGCGTCGTCCGTTCCGTATAGTCGCGATATTAATTTAGTGGGTGATTTAGCAGAGGCCATAAATTCATACGCCAGGACCACCTGCGGCTCCTCCATGTCTTCCCCCAGGAGCGCTCTCAGTGCTTATCTCACCCTGTGAAACTGGAAGCGTGGTAAAATCTGGGCACCCGAATCTCCGTCTGAGTCTACGTCCTCCCAAGTACGGGCAGAGCCACCGGCAAAGAGGTCACCCATAGTATTGATATTCAATTTAGCAAGAGCGGATAGAACACCCCTGTCCCTACAAGGGCCCAGCCATGTGCACCAAGCCAGTGGTGCAACCGGGGCGTACAACAATGGGCAAGCCTGCGCTTCCATAAGATGGAACCAGGCGTGCGTCACAGCGTTTACCGAATCTAGAAGGCCCGTGTGCCGATCCCTGGGGTGGGCGAGCAAAGCAGGGAGCGGCACCGGGTCTGCCACTATTCCCTCAATCCTCAAATGTGGTGCTTCCGTAGGGCCATGCATCCAACCATAGGCATGTGCGCTTTGAGCCGCACAGTAATAAAGCTCCATATCCGGGGTGTTAAAGCCACCCTTTTCATAGGGTCGGATAAGAATGTTCCACGCCACCCTGGTCTGCTTACCAGCCCAGACCAACCGCAGCACCAGTGCGTGCAACTGTTTAAAAAAAGTGCTCGACAGGACCATCGGGATGTTACTGAACAGGAATAGCAGGCCGGGGAGGACTACCATTTTCAATGATATGCGTCCCAGCAGGGACAGGGGTAGATCAATCCATTTAGCAATTGTGTCTTACAGGTTGGAGATCGCCCCTCCATAATTCTCCCGAAGGACCTCCTCTGGGTCCGTGTGTAGCCGGATGCCCAAATATCGTACAGAGTCCGTGGTCCACTGTATTGGATAATCAGAGTCTACCCTCTTGGTGGCAGGGGTGAGTGGGAACATGACAGTTTTATTCCAATTCACATGTACCCCAGACAGCGAACTGAACAAGACCACTTCCCTCAGTACTCTCGATAGGGTTTCCTCCGGGTTCTGCACATAAAGCAAGGTGTCATCCGCATAGGTAGAAACTGTCAGGTTGTATCCCGGAAAGCGAATTCCCCGGTGGCCATGATATTCACGGAGCGCGCATGCCAGTGGTTCCGCGACCAGGGCGTACCAGAGAGGATAGAGGGGGCAACCCTGTTGAGTGCCCCAGCCTATTGTAAAGGGTTCTGTAATGAGTGATCCAATTCGTACTCTCGCCATCAGGGAGGAATAAAGAGTGTCC
This sequence comes from Lissotriton vulgaris, assembly GCF_964263255.1. NCBI lineage: Eukaryota > Metazoa > Chordata > Amphibia > Caudata > Salamandridae > Lissotriton > Lissotriton vulgaris. The sequence goes on along the minus strand of NC_141686.1, from coordinate 250,052,227 downwards.
AGCAGTTGAATAAAGAGGTCCCCTACTCCCATGCAGCGGAGCTAAGCATGGGCAAATTTTGCGAATCTGGCATTCGCGAATTTTGCGAATTCGCGAACTCGCAATCCGCAAAATCCGCGAATTCTCGCGAATTTGCAGATTTTTTTTTGTGTTCACAAGCATTTCTGCCAGTTCGCGAGGGTTTTGTACCAGTTTGCAATTGCGAACTTACATGTCGGCTTGCAACGGTCGCGATTATGTTGTTTCTACGTCTGGTTCATCATCACAGGTTCCCAGCACCCTCTGTTTCACCCCTGCCACCCTCTGTTTCCCCCATGCCACCCTCTGGTACATCAATGCCACCCTCTGGTTCATCATCACTGTAGATTATGGGGGGGGAAAGCAAGCACACCTGCCCTGCTTCAACTGACATGAATTAATTTGGGGTTGATTTATTAATGTGTCACTGTTTTAAAATTCCAGTCTGGCACCTGCTTCCTTATCTGTAATTTGCTTTCTGTTGCAATGCAATTTTTTTTCCAGGACCTTTGTGGCCTACTTGTAGCTATTCTATGAGCCTGGTGTGAGGTCAGAGCAGGGTCATACAATTGTTGCAACTAGCAACTGAACTCTGGAGGGGCCCCAGTCAGGAAGCACTACAGGGAATGGTTACTAATGATGAGTTTGAACTTTTGCACCTGCTGAATGCTTTCACTTTTGCAAAACTCGTTTTTCTGCAGAACAGCATTACAGCAACTGTAATGCCCCAAACAAGCTTACTTGTGAAAGTTGATTTCTAATCCAAAAGTGAGCCAAAGAAAGTCAAAAGGCCTCAAATCCAAAAAAGTGCAGGCAAATGTCAACCTGAGGAGTTATTCTGATAAAAATCATCATTTTCAGAAGGTCTATGCTGCTTGCTAGTGGATTTCTTGTGCAGAATTGCAATTTTGTAATTTCGCGATTGCGAGATTGTTGCTGCCCGCCGCAACTACATGTTCGCAATTGCGAACTTACACGCACGCCGCAAAATTGTATCACCAAGAAAAAAAATCCGCTGCGTGCGAATTTGAGGATTTTCAGTAAATTTGCGAGCGTTCGCGGATTGCGAATTTACCGAAAATCCGCAAAATTCGCGAGCGGAACGGATTTTCCGCCCATGCTTAGCCGGAGCACAAGTCGGAGAAAAGGCCACTCGACAGAGTCGAAGGCCTTTTCCATATCCAGGAAGACAGCAACCGCCGGGACTTCCGGGCGCGTGTGCTGGAACGTCGCATAAACTGTGCGAAGGTTATATGTCAAATTCCGATTAGGGACAAAGCCCACTTGCTCAGGGGCCACTAATCTGGGGATCAGCGGACTGAGTCGGTTTGCGACAATTTTCGCAAAGATCTTATCGTCCACGTTAATCAGGGATAGTGGTCGATAGGACGCGCAGTCTTCTGGGGGTTTGCCTGGTTTAAGAATAGCCACTATAATGGCCTCTCTCATCGTGGGGGCATCGACCCCCCCTTCCGCTATCTGCTCAAACAGCGTAAGCAGCCTGGGCGTTAATATATCCGATAATGTTTCATAAAACGAGGCATGAAAACCGTCACTGCCTGGAGCGCTCCCCGCCCTCATGGAGGACAATGCCCAGACCACCTCCTCTCTCTCAAAGGGGCGCACTAGAAATTCACGGTGGGTGTTTGTAAGCCAGGGTAACTGAACATGCGTTAGGTAGTCAAGGATCTGTTCCTCTGAGGCCAATCCTCTAGTGCCATAAAGTGCAGCGTAATATTTCCAAAAGCGTTCTGCTACTTGCTCTGCTGTCAACTCCTCATCCGTTTGCGGCGATCGGAGTATCGGTGTCTTGGTACCATGCCTATGCTGTTTTGCGAGTCTAGCCAAAACCGTCCCTGGGCGTTCTCCCTCCCCGTACGATCTGGCTGGAGTATTTCCCCAGGTATTTCACCTCCGCGTCTGCCTCGTCATGATATTCTCGAAGAGTTTTTGCAAGTTCCCGGGTCAGTTCCGCGCTATTATCTCTATGGTGGCGTGCTTCTATATCTTTAAGCGTATTTTCTAGAAGTGCTAAACACCCCCATATGGACTTTAGGATGCCCGCGTGTTTCGAGATGGCCACGCCTCTTATGTATGCCTTAAAGGTCTCCCAAACGGTCAAAAAGGAGTCTACCGAACCAATAATTCTTTTAAAAAATTCTTCAATAGCCTTTGCCATCTCCTCCCTGAAGACATCATCCAAAAATGCGTACGTTGCAAGACGCCACATAATAGGGGGAGGACGCTGTGCCGGCACGAAGTGTGACCAACACCGGGGAATGATCCGAATAGGTACGGGGTAGCGTCACGCAGGCCTGCACCGCAGAGAGGAGGGACGATGACAACAGCCAATAGTCAATGCGGGTATGAATGTTGTGTTGTGCCGAATAATGCGTATACCCCCCTTGCGTCGGGTGCCTGACCCTCCAAACATCCTGCAGTCCCAGTCTCGTCATTTAAGTTGCTGACACTCTGGCAGAGGCAGAGGGGCGTCTGTCAGGACCGTCGGAGCGATCTAACGCCGGGTATCGCATCATGTTGAAGTCACCACCCCAAAGAACATATCCTTCCCCTAAGTCCCTGACCCTGCCAGCCAGCATTATGTAAAAAGAGGGGCAATCAAAACTGGGACCATAAGTGTTGATAGGTCATGCCCTTGCCGGCACATTTCGTGATGGTGTATCTGCCTTCCGAGTCCGTAGCTATGGGTGTGAGAGTCAAGGAGGCCCTCGGGTTCACCCAGGTCAATACACCCCTAGCATTGGAAGTAGAGCCTGCCGCATGCGTATTATTATGCAAACCTCTATAAGACAATGTAGGGCTGTCCGGCCTCAAATGAGTCTCTTGGAGCATGGCTACACCTATCGCGTGTCTCGATAGGTATTGTAGTATCCGTCGGACCTTTCAGTGGTCATTGAGACCTCGGACGATACACGTCAGGAAGGTGAGAGTGTCATTGTCCTGAGTGCGTTGTGTCATGTCAGTGGGTGCAGTAGGAAGTGGCAATTGGTTGCGGTCGAGCGCATCACCGTCCAGAGTGTCATCCTACATGTATGTGTGCCAACACAAGTCAAAGTCAAACAAATAATCCAAAACCAAATTCCTTCCCACAAAAACAGCGTGCAGGAAAAAACAGTGTACTGTACCCCAACCCCCTCCCACGCTTGCCCTACCCCAACCAGGCCGCGCCCCTCTCCATCCCCGCCATCCCTCCCTCCATCTCCCAGCAATGATCCTCAATCGCCCCTCTACACCCCCCACCTCCACCCTCAGCTCCCAGAATTATGAGAATGAAAGAAAGCAGTACATAACAAGAACAAATTTCCCCAATGGAGGTGCAGGGCAGAGAAACGTGGTTCACACTCCGGGGCATAGGTAGCATGCACATAGCAAATATATAACAGTATTCAGGGCCGGCTGCGTAGTAGGTAGTTAAGAACAGGCAATAGTGCAGTATTGGATACACAGTATATCGCCTAAACCCTTGTCGGGCCGGCAGCGTAGTAAACAGGCAATGTTAGTTTGTTGTGGTGCTACACAGGGCCCTTTAAGAAAAAACGTCACAACTATAACAGGGGCCAAAGGCCCAGAAGAGAAGGAAGCGAGAGGAGCAGAAAGAAGGATGCCAGATAGAGAGTAAGTGGTAGCGTTGAGAAAGTAGTAGAGAGAAAGATCATGTGAGTGAGTGAGTGGGAGGGAGGGGGAGAAGTATGGCGGGGCCACTAATCTAAGCCAGTGGGGAGCCTATGGTCTATACAAGGAGGTCACGCGCTAGGCTGAGCCGGTTGCGGGAGCAGCTTGCCGGGATCAGGTGGAAGGATAGCATCTTCGAAAAGGCGCAGCGCTCTAAGCTTGGCGGGAAGATAACGTGCATGTTCTAGCTTACAAAGATAATGAATTAGGGGCTGCCAAACTGCGGTGAAGCGTGTATCACGTGCTTGTAGTCGCGCTGTAAGGAGATCCATGGTTATAACATGCCATAGGTGCGTGTACTAAGCTGCGATAGGGGGCGCTCCGTCTTCTTCCAGTGTTGCTTGGCTGCTCCAAGCATATGCTATGCTATAGTCCAATCGCTCCGGGTGACCACCTTTAAGGTGGTCGGTTTGATGCCCAGCCGGATTGTGTTGGTAGACTCAGGCAGGGGGAAATCAAGTACCCGTTTATATGACTAAGGACTTTCTTCCAGAACAAGTTCAGGAGCGGGCAAGCCCACAAGATGTGTATGAAATCGCCAGGTGCAGTCGAACACCTCCAGCACTTGGGGGAGGAGGCAGGGAACATTTTGTGAAAATGCTCCGGTGTGTAATACCATTGCGTCATGATTTTATAAGCATTTTCCCTCTTAGGGATACTGCGGAAAACCCTGGGCATGTCGCGCCATAAACGATCTCACTGTGCGTGCGAGATTTCTGTGTCATATGTCAGCTGCCATTTGCGCTGATATGGATGGGTAGGTATCAAGGGGGGTTGTTGTAAGATCTGGTATGTGCAGGAAATGAGGCCCTTCGGCTCGTCAAAGGAGAGGACCAGACACTCAAAGGGGGTGAATGGACGGGTAGCTGCCTCCTGCATCTCCACCGAGGTGACCCAATGTCGTAACTGTGCATACTGTAACTCAGTTCCCAGTGGGAGGTTAAAGTCCTCTCTACACTGCGCAAAAGTTTTGAGTACTCTCCCCTCGTAGAGGTCACAAATCACTCTGCATCCCCACTTCACCCATCTAGCAAAAGCCTGGGAGCAGTATGCTGGGGGAAACGGGGTTATCCGCTATGGGCGTGTGGGGAGAGGGAAAGGTTGTAAGACCCCTGCACACCGCCACTGTATCCCAAATGTCTAATACCGTTTTAGTGGGTACCGCCATGTAGGCGCTTCTAGATCGCACTGCTCGGTGAAGCCGCGTGAGGTCCCAAATGGTGCGCCCCGTGACCATCCTGTCCATATGGAGCCAGATCTTTTCACTTTCAGTGGTTGTCCCCTCCGACGCCAAGCGGAGATGAGAGGCCCAGTAATATTCTAAGAGGTTGGGACAAGCTAATCCTCCACTATCGCGCGACAGCATAAGGATCTTTTGTGAAAATCTCTGTCTACGCCCTCCCCATATGAACGTGGTAAGATCACATTGTAGGCCCTGTATCTGGTGACGTGGGATCGGGGTGGGTAGGCATTGGAATAAATACAATATTTTAGGGAGGACCGACATTTTGATGGCATGGAGCCTGCCCAGCCAAGACATTGTCACAGGTTTCCATCGTCGTAAGTCCTCCAGCACTGCCCTTCTATATTTCCGCCAGTAAATTTGGGTCCATGTATATAAGGAGGGAGTGAGCTTAAGCCCTAGGTATTGGATATGGTCGGTAGCCCACTGATACGGCGCAAGTCCCTCCAAGATAGGTATCTCCTCCTTAGGAATTGTGAGGTTCAAAGTCCAGGATTTGCCATGATTAATTTTAAGTCCCGAGGCCCGCTCAAAAGTCTGTAGAGGGGAGTGTAGAGCCGGAAGAGATATATGCGGGCGTGTGAGTGTGAGGATAAGGTTGTTCGCGAATAGCACCACTTTGTTCTGCTGACCTCCCATGGGAATGCCATGGATGTCTGCCCACTGCTTGATCATCTCCGTTAGGGGTTCCACAACAAGGGCAAAGATCAGGGGCGACAGAGGACACCCCTGCTGGGTGCCCCTGTAAATGCGAAAAGGCTCAGTGCGCTGTCCATTAACCCTGACCCTGGCCTGTGGGGACATATACAGTGCCATGATACCAGAGATCATATTCTGGCCTAGTCCGACTCTCCGCAGTACCACCCGAAGGAAGGCCCAATCTACCCGATCAAACACCTTTTCCACGCCGAGAGATAAGAGGCAAGCCGGTATGTTCCAGGCACGTGCCTTTCCCACCAAGTGCGCAAGCCTACGTACATTATCCTCCCCTTGGCTGTTGCAGATTAAGCTGACTTTTTCCGGTTCCACCAAACCAGGCATGAGGGGAACAGACGTTTGGCAAAGATTTTGGTGTCAATTTTAAGGTCAGTGTTGAGGAGTGCTATGGGGCGGTAGGAGGCGCATAGGGCGAGATCCTTCCCGGGTTTGGGTATGAGCGCTATTTCCGCAATAACCATGGAGGATTACGGCCCGTCAGTGTCCGAGAAAGAGTTGTACAATCGCAAAAGGTGAGGTACGAGCTGAACCTAAAACATGCGGTAGAAGACCAGTGGCAAGCCGTCCGGACCCGGAGTCCTTCCAAGAGGGAGATCCTTTAATGCCGCCGCCATCTTCTCTGCAGTTAAAGCTCCCTCCAGAGCCTGGTCGTGGTGGGAATGTAACGGGTTCCAGGCACACTAGTGTAGGGCATCCTCAATGAGATCTGGGGACAGTGGTTCCGCATTGTAGAGTGCAGCATAATAAGCCCGAAAGGCCTCGCATTTGGCCTGCTCTGAGGTGACTCAGGGGCCGTCAGGGAGTTTAATATTATCTATGTGAGCTTTCGCCGCCTGCACCCTCAGACAACTCGCTAATTGCTTGCCCACCTTGTCCCCCCCTCACAGTACCGCTGTTTTAAGGCTAAAAGGGATCTTTCCGCTTTATTAGTGCGTAAAACGCACAGTTGCCGCCGGAGGTTCGCAAGCCGCCTCCGAGATGCAAGCGAAGTACGGGCTGATCTTGTTTTTCCACACCCGTCTGCAGAGAGGCTGTCCTCCAGAAGAGGGGCCTCGAGCATCCGCGCAATCGAGAGCGAGGTGATGTGACCCCGAATCGTGGCCTTAAAGGCATCCCACACTACGGGGAAGGGCATCTCAGGGATATCATTGCTTACGAAGTAAGAGTCAATGGCAAACCGTATGCTTTCCACGTCTGCCAGGTCCCGCAGGATACTCGGCGCAAGTGCCACCGCGGGGCATGGGGGGACAAGAGGCCGGGTCCTGCAGGAGAAGTTTGACATGGGCTTGATCAGAGAGTGATATGGCAGCCATAGATGCCATCAGCATGTCTCATACCATGGCATGGGAGATCAATAGGTAATCAATTCACGAGTACGAACGATGTGTATGCGAGTAAAACGAAAAGTCCTGTGTCTCCGGTGAGTGGAATCGCCACGCGCCCTTCAAGCCCAGGTCCGCTATTTGTGTCCGAAGCATAGAAGACATTGTCCCCACCCCGGTCCAAGATGTTCCACTGCGGTCCCCCCCAGGGTCTCATACTAGGTTAAAGTCACCCCCTAGGATCAGCGAGGGATCACCCTGTGGGATGTGGTCTCTCAAAAGTGCACGGAGGTAAGAGTCCTGCATCTGGTTTGGTGCGTACATTACACAACGTATATATGCGCCTCCCAATTCCAACACGAACCTTAATGAAGCGCCCATCAGGACTTCGGAAAGCTTTGTTCTCCCCCTGTCTGACACCCCTCCTGCACAGAATTGCCACCCCAGCCATTTTAGTGGTTGCCGTGGCCCAGAATTGGAGGGGATATTTAGGATGCGCCATGTGCTGTACATCTTCCTTTAAAAGATGAGTTTCTTGGAGGAATATGATGTTGGGGTTGTGCTGGAGAAGGTAGCGCCACACCTGTTGCCGCTTATTCGGAGAATTAAGCCCCTTAACATTAAGGGAAAGCACCCTTAAGGGGCAGGGAAGAGCCATAATCGGTTCTTATCGCAAGGTAGTCCTTTAAGCCAACGAAGGGAGCAGTGTAGCTCGAGGGGAGTGGCGTGCAGGGGCATTTCCGGGACGCCAGGGGGCCTACGCCATTGCCACACGGGTGCCCACCCGCCACACTCAGAAGGATAAAGAAAGAAAAAGGAGAGTGAGAGGAAAGAAGGAAAGCACAACAATGAAGAATAGGAAACCAACAATGGCCAACGGGGCCATACTATTCTGTTCCCTACGCAATGGATCCTACACCCTAGAGTTTGGATGGACCCAGAGATGTCACTCCCTCAGGAACAATTGGGGATAGGTTTGCAGTCATCCTCAAGTTCGTCCAACGGGGGATCCCCAGCGTCCCCCACCCTATAGACAAGGAACTGGGAAATTCAGAATGATGCAGCAGCCAACAAACCTAGTGAGAGGGGCGCGTTTTCAACAAGGACATGTTTCATAGTCCAGCGTGGGCGTATGCTTAGTCCCTCATTGAGTAAATGGGTGCATGGTGGAGTCCTTCAAAGGATCGTATATATGCTATGATATCCTGCTTGGCCTGCGAGGTAGATTGCTCATCCATGGGTGGCGACTGTCGACGACGGGGAACAGTGGTCCAAGATGGTTTGGCAGGCACCCGCTCCCGGCGCTGGGGGCGGGAAGGGCTGGCCGGTGGTAAAGACGGCAGTCAGAGCAAGTGTGCTGCCTCCGTATAGGATCGTAACACTCTGCGCTTGGATTCCCATTGGAAAATGAGGGCAAATGGATGCCCCCACTGGTACAAGATGTTTATGCTCCACAGCTTCTCGGTCACGGCGTCGTCCCAGGATGTTGGGTGCCTAGTCTTGGAAGATCTGGATCCTGTGCCCATCATAGCTGAGATCTGGTTTAGCATGTGCCTCCTGGAGTATAGCCTGGAGTATAGCCTCTTTCTCCTGGAGTATAGCCTCTTTCTCCATAAAAAAAGTGGACCCTGGTTAGGATGTCCGGGAGGATACTCAGCCTCCCCAGGCCTGGACACCCGGTGGGCTCGATCCAAAGCCGGCAGAGAAGTGGCCTCATCCTCCCAGACCTCATGAAGGAATTGCACCAAATAGGTCATAATGTCTTTCCCCTCTGCGCCAAGAGGAACCCCCGGATGCGGAGGTTATTTTGGCGACTCCGGTTCTCCAAAACCTCCTGCTTGACTTGCAGCTCTATATGTTGCTCCTCTAGTGCAGCCAGACGTTGCCATAATTGTTCCTGGTCCTCCGTGCGGGCATCAACTGTCTTTTCCAGCCCTTCCACCCTGTCGCCGAGTTTGGTAACCTCTTTCCTTAGTTCTCGCACACATGAGTGAACCTCTGTGCGCAGGGACCCAATTTCCATCTTGAGTATCCGACATAAAGGAGGTCATGAACGCCTGGGTTACCAGCGCCGAGTCCCCCGCAGCCTGCTGTGCCACCTCAGTGGGAGCCGATGTCCAGGCAGAGTGGAGGGGTTGGGCTAGAGGGTAGTTAAATAAAGAATATGGTTCTGCTAGGTCCAAGAGAGGGAATAGGAAGGGATTACCGAGGGGGGATAAAGGGTTGTGCAGCATTCCTGGAGGAATGGGAGGCTGAAGAGAGACGAAAGGGGATTGTGAGGATTTCAGGGTACAAGGAGAGGCGAAGAGCAGGAACGGAAGAAGAGAAGGGGGGAAGTATGGAAAGTTAACTGGGAGATCAGGTTGTAGAAAAGGTGGATTAAATTAGGGGGTGGTAGACAGGGCTAGGTGGGAAGAGGTAACAGTGGTGGAAGGTGCAGAGTGGAAAAGGAGAGTGTTAGCCAAAGGTATGGCTGACGTGTTGAGGAGAAGTTCACATTGGGAGGGGGGAAGAGCGGGAGAGGAGGGAGCAGGGGAAGGGGGGCAGGGAAGGAGATAGGCAGTAACAGGTTGAGCTAGATGAAGATTCAAGGGGGATCACAGTCACAGGGGTGGGGGAGAAGCGAAGGGAAGAGGTGTTCAGAGATCGAGAGAGAGACAAGTGTCTTTAGCTTGAATCAAGACAGTACCATTGATATAATGAAATAGTGAGAGAGCCATTGAAACAAGTAGAGGGGGATATTTGTATCTGCTGCTCATGTGGGATAGATGAGGAGGAGGTGACATTGAAGGAGTAATAGAAGCTGGTGGATAAGGAAGGGATGTCGTGAGTGAAAAAAAAAATCATTTTTGAGCCTACTATAACGACCATTATGGAATTGGTCAACAAAGAGGGAATCAGGAAATTGTTCAATGGTGTTATGCTTGAACCGTTTTGCTGAAGCTTTAAACAGATTAGGGGGATACATGATTTTGAAGCAGTTAACTCCATGCTTAACTCGAATGGTGGCCGTGTTCATGTTTCATGTTTAGGAAAATGAGGAGGAAGAGGGGGGTGAGGGGAGAGGAAGGTGCCACCAGGGTAATGACAGTGAATAGAAGTATAAGAAGAAGAGGGCACATATTCCGGTATTCAAATGAAATTATCCGATTAATGTAAGGTCAAGAGGCGTCCAGGTTAGTAGGGCAAAAGTCTTTGGTCCAACCAAACATTTACTGCAGCATCAAGGTGGGATATTAGGCTAGCTTGAATCCAGTGGCAAAGTGAGCAAGGGACCCACGTCTGGGTATAACCTGCCACCAGGATTGTAAGGTAGTGAAATAATTTGTAGAGGCCAAATTAATTTGTGATGTGCCTTTGTTAGTAGTAAAGTTGGCTTGAGGAGAATAGAGTATTCTTTTTGTCCAGGAACTTATTCCAAAGGTGCCAAGGTCAACTCTAGAGGTTTATGAAATAGGAAATACCAATGTCTGATTGGCATTTTAAAGATGGCTGCCAGTTTTTCAGGGTTTTCATAGTGAGGGGTGTTGTGGTCCTATTTTTGTGTCAGGCAGTGGTGGGCGCCATAATCTGTGAATTTACTACTTCCCTAGGGGATGCCAAGTAAAAATGGTGGGTCTATTTACAATATTCACGTCATCGGGCAGCTGGAAAATTTAGCCCCATGTTAACCATTAAAATCCTTTATCCGAATCCCTTTCTCAAGAGAGCTTATGGCAGTAGTTAGAAAGGGAGCTCAGAGGCTCCTCCTTCCACAATCTGGACGGTCTGGGTCTCCCAGAGCTCCGCCGAGATGCCGCCACTGGGAGTTGGGGTTCCACAGGGTTCTGTGTTGAGCCCCACATTATTTAACATCTTTATGTCCCCTCTGGCGGCCTTGGTAGAGGCGTATGGGGCCCAGATCGTCTCTTATGCCGACGACACGCAACTCCTCTTCACATGCGGGAAAGATCAAGAGTTTGTGGGAGAGAGAGTCCGGGACTGCCTTGCGCTGGTCTTCGACTGGTTCCAGCGGAACGGTCTGAGGGCCAACTCGGGAAAGTCTGAGATTCTTTTTTTTGGTTGCGTTGCCGATCCGGATTGGCAGCATTGGTGGCCGTCCGACATGAGCCCTCCTGTACAGTCCTCTGTGGTGGCCAAAAACCTGGGCGTTAAGCTCGACAATCAGCTGTCGCTCCGCACTCACATTCTTGGCCTAGCCGGCACTTGCTATGGACTATTGAAAATGCTCCGTAAATTTTTGCCTTTGTTATCTGAGGAGCATAGGAGGACTACAGTGCAGGCTCTAGTCGGGTCCAGGCTAGATTATGCCAATGCTCTGTTTCTTGGCCTTCCCGACTATCTGGTCCAGCGCCTTCAAGTGGTGCAGAACTCTGCTGCCCGGGCGATTTTTGGTCTAGGGAGACGTGCCCGAGCGTCTGGGTTGCTCCAGTCGCTCCATTGGCTCCCCATCAGGAAGAGGATCCAGTTCAAATCCCTGACCCTGATGCACAAGGCTCTGCATGGTTCAGGAGCGGGATACCTGCAGAGGAGACTGACTTTCTATCGTCCGGCGCGCTCTCTCCGTTCGGAAGCTCTGTGTAGAGCTGTGGTTCCACGGGTGAGGAAGGCTCGTGCGGGAGGGCGGTCTTTCGGCTGCAGAGCCCCCCAGCTTTGGAATCAGCTTCCATTCGCTTTGCGGAGTACTGTTAATTTACTCCAGTTTAGGAGGGGCCTGAAGACCTGGCTTTTTAATTCTTAGTGTGTTCATTACTGTTCATTATTGCTTTTGTTCTGTTTTTGTTGCCTGTTTTTAGCTGTGTTGTGTTATTTCATTATGAGCTGAGGGTGGAAAGCGTCGGGACACTCCCTGTGAGTAGCTGCACGCTATATAAAAAACTCTATAACATAACATAACATAACAATGGGCCCTTCTTGGTTGCCGGTACTGGGCACCATGTAGAGGGAAGAGAAAGCATTTGTCCTTGTTGAGTCTTGCTCGCGTGTCCTTCCGCGCCGAGTCCCTAGAGCGTGTCAGTGCAGGACTTCGTGATGAGGCGGGGAATGGGGGAGGAGGCACTCACCCGGTCGTCGCGGCTTCCTCTCGAGAGGTTGCTGGAATCAATCATATGGTCCGTCACGCAGCACCACTGTATTCTTTAGCGTTTGAGCATTTAAGAAAACTGAAGTAATATATGTGTGTTTTCCCTTGGTCTAACGGTAAAAATAGCTGCCTGGAGCCAACACAGACACCCTTGCACCATGGTGCAGCGTTACCTGCGTTGCAGGGAATGATTGGGCCCGATTCATAGAACTAACTTAAGACAAAATCCTAAACTTAATACTTTTGGTATTCACAGAAGTTAAGATTTTGTCTTAAGTTTGTCTTAAGACAGACTTAAGACAGACTTGAGACATAATCCTAACTTAAGTCTGTCTTAAGTCTGTCTTAAGACAAAATCCTAACTTCTGTGAATACCGAAAGTAGTAAGTTTAGGGTTTTGTCTTAAGTTACTTCTGTGAATCGGGCCCATTGTTTATATGCAGTAAATGACACCTTTCTGCACATAAACAATCTTTAAAGGCGATTTGCTCCTTCTATTTGTGCTGCACTATGCAGCACACAGAGGAAGAGCAAAAATGAAGATAAATACATGTATTTCTCCTTGTTGCACCAATCTAACTCTTGCTTTCGCATAGCATTAGTTTTTGGCACTGCCTCAGATTTACACGTCTTTGTAAATCTGGGGCAGCATCAAAAAGCAATAGGTGGTGTAGTGGAACGCCCACAGCAACACCCATTGCACGCAGGGCCGGACTGGGAACCACAACCGGCAAAGTGCTCGGCCGGGCCCCCCTCCCCACTTGGGGGGTCTGGGGTGCCGCCGAGCTCTTTGCCTGGGCCGGTTTTTGAACGATTTTGGCACAGGGCCGATTTTGCAGCTATTCTGCAAAAACGGCCTCAAACAGAGAGAAAAAGGAGAACAAGATCTCCTGCTCCCCAAAGAAAGTGCAATACAGACATCAAGTGTCATTAATGGTATCATTACTGAGTAATATGCATGGAGCGGGTCTACAGGAGAAAACACTGAGAAGGAGCAAAAGGAACAGAATAACAAATACAACACATCCCTGCCCCCCGTCCCCAAAACAAAAGGATAGGAAAGGGGGGAAATGCTAGATGCATGGGTAATTATCGTGGCCGTTTGGAATTAAGCTCTTGTGGGATCTGCATGTCTGCTAGGCGGAGAAGACTAAGATATCGAGGGCAATAGAACTCCGTTGTGAGCAAGGTTAGGAAGGGTCGCCACAACTCTGGAAATTTGTCCCCTTTGCCCACCAATGTGAGGGATAGTTTCTCCATACCCAGTACCATCCAGAGTCTCTGTAGCCAACCTGAATGCGGTGGGGTCTGGGGAGAGCGCCAATGCGCCAGTATGTTCTAGGTGGCCGCCCCTAGGGCAATGGCGATTAGACGACCCCACCGGGATTTCAAGGGATATGGTATCGGGTTGGGTAGACGCAGAAGGATGTATGCTGGGAAGCGTGGGAGCTGTGTGTCAAGATGAGAATCTATTAAATCGAGGATTGGTGTCCAGTATTGCTGGATGCAGTCACAGCACCACAAACAATGCTCCAGGGTGCCTACCTTCCCACAGCCTCTCCAACACAAAGCGCTAAGGTGGGAGTCAAAATGATGAAGGCCCTCTGGTGTATAATACCAATAGGTGGCAATCTTGGTCTGTGTCTCAGTAAGGCCTGTGTGGTATGGAGGGTATCGGGACCTGTAATGTATGCCATCCCATTCTTTGTGTGATATCGTCCTACCCAACTCTCGCTCCCAGTGTACTCGCCCTGCATTATATGTAAGTGTAGTAGTTGTTAGTAAGTGTTTATACAGGTCAGAAATTAGTTTTTATCGGAGGATCGGGTAACCAGCAACTTCTTGTATGGGGTTAAGAGATGCTGAGCGCCAGGTTTAACTTGCGGCTGAAGTGCCCAATGCCTGCGTTGTAAATAAGGCAGGCACTCCGTCTCTGGAATACCATAATCAGTTTTGAGTTGTGGGAACGGGATGATGCCCTCTAGGTCAAACAGATGTCCCAGGGAGCGGCATTGGGTAGGGCACCAGTTTGTGAAAGCCTTAGAATCTACTTCTGGGTGGATACAGGGTTATTAAACAGGGGTGTTGTAGTGTAGTTCCTATATTCCGAATAGGCTCTGCGCATTGGAACAATATATCTTATAAAGTAGACGTAGGACTGAGGTCGACTAGGTTTCTATCGAATATATTAGACCTAATAGTGAGTGCCAGCTAGCTCAGAGGTCACTAGAAACGTTCTCGAATAAACAAGAAGGGATTAGTTTCTTACAACCGCATAAACATGACAACTTTGTTTCCCAAGAATAAGAAATGTATCTCCAGAGTCACGGAAACAATAGATAAGTATTTCACTCAGTCAATTGTGCATGCTTCGTTTCTACAGAGGTGCAGAGAAATAGGGAGACAGGTGTTTTCAATAAAAGGTTTTATTGAACAGTCTTCTTTCTCCAGCACAAGAAATGAACTGCTACAATCGTAATGCAGGCTGCAAAGTATAATGCGTACAGCTTCAACAATATTATAAAATAATACTCTAAGAGCATTGTATGGTTTCTAAGCCATATAAAAATACATACATAAATAACAATGACTAAAAATACTCCACTGGTGTTTCTAAAATACGCCTATCCCGGTTTACCTAACCTACGTTTAGTACGAGAGAAGAAGTAAGTATTGTGTAGCCTAGGAGTTTTCTTTGCAAAGAATCTATCCAAGATTTCTCTTAGGTTCTAATCAGCGCCATACCTTAGCTTAGAATGAAGAAGGTCTGGTATCTCTGTCTCGGGACTCGATTTCCCAACACCCCACAAGGGGAGCTTGGAAACACTGGAGCTGGATTCTCAGCGAGAGAAAGGACAGCTTCTCAATCAGTGCGTCAGTTTTAGGGTTGGTTTCCTTCGGCACTTGCTGTAGCGAGCTGAGTTGGGCAAGTAGATAGTCAAACTGCTCCAAACCACCTGTCTTGCCAGAGAAAGTGAAGGCATATTTATACCTTGAAGGTGTCTAGTTTGACGTAAAGTCGGGCATGATAACATCAGGAAAGAACCCTTAGGGAATAGTAGTTCTTTGTAAAGTGCATGAGTTCTTGGACAAATCAATATTCTAGCAAGGGGAAGTTCCCTAACAGCTTAAGCCGATTTTCCAAGAAATCGTTTGTGACGTTTGGTACGGGTGGAAGTAGCCATGCCTGTATTTCGTCTGCATGGGCTA
Source organism: Lissotriton vulgaris (assembly GCF_964263255.1). Classification (NCBI taxonomy): domain Eukaryota; kingdom Metazoa; phylum Chordata; class Amphibia; order Caudata; family Salamandridae; genus Lissotriton; species Lissotriton vulgaris. The sequence continues at coordinate 250,036,941 of NC_141686.1, read as the reverse complement.
TGTCTAAATAAGGGAATGATTTCTATGCCTATATCAGGGCAAAGTAAATTTTACCTATATATGGGCATGAATCGGGGAAAATTCACTCGGAGCCTAAAACACCACATACCACCCTCTCCACTTTATTATGTACGACATTACTAAGTTCTAAACACATAAAATATTTCTAAAACATGATGTGTTAAAATCCCACCCAAAATAAAAAAAATGCATTTGAAATGGTTGTACATGAAAAAAAAGCATTAGTGATGTACGCATTTAAAAGCAATGCGTCATTCAAAGCATATAGATGACATAAAAAAAAGCTTTTCCGAATGAATTATGAAAATACATTTATGAAAATGGCTCTTAAATACAGAAAGTCGAGACCATTTCATGACAGAATATATAAACTGTTTGAGTGTGGACAAGGTCAAATATTGTCTCTTAGAAGTACTCAAAGAATTCTTGTTCTCCAAGAATAATTCTACATTAAGCAGATTACTTTCTGACTAAAAAAAAGGAAAAAATACAAATTTGGAAAAAGTCTGATTATAGAAAAAAGAATTTTTAGAGTCCCAAAGTTAGAAGCTTGTTTTGAAAAAAATGAAGGTCGAATGCAGAGTCTCCCAGAACACTGTGTGCCAATTTCAAAAGTTAGTGTCATTGTTTGAAGAGAACATCAAATCTTCTAAGCTGGTAAAGAATTTTTCTACTACTGTAAGTGAAAGTTGGTCTACATCGTTAAGCAGATCAATAGCACATAGATGAGAAGCATCGCTGTCAGCGTCAGCCGCATTAGCAATGTTCGAAGTAGATGGTACCTGTATGCCTGTTGCACCACGTATCTCACCGTCAGCATGTTGCGTCTGTGAGATCTCAAAGAATGCCGTCATCAGGATTGGTAGCCGCTGGGGACAACACAGTGCATGAGCCATTACTGGTCCAAGCAAAGTATCAACTTCCGTTGGCATGACTGATGGGAGTGTCAGACAGATGTCTATCACGCATTCTTTTCCACATAACAGGCATCGAAGAAGATGCAATCTTGCCAGATTGGTTGAAATGATAGAAACTACGTGGTGTTCAGATCTCTTAAACAAGCCAAGCCCAGTATTTGTATCATGCGCTCACAACACTTCATTGCCAGGAGGGTGTTCTCCAAGGTGATCTGGATGTCGATGGTGACTTGACTTGCCATATCGGAGCAGAAGGAACAAAAATAGTATTCCAGCTACGAGTCCCAAAATGAGAGGCAGGCCGCCAATCACAGAGTGCACGAACTTTGGAAAAATGCCTAGGACTGCTTCAAAGAGTGCTAACAGTCCCGAAAAACCTGTCTTAAATACATGTACAATACCACTGGCATCAGACATGTTTAAGATATGACCTAACATTTCTGAGAAATGTATAGGGCAATTTGTTGATAAAAGGGCATGTATCTCTGCAGAAGTCCTTGCAACTTTTAGATCATACGTTTCTTTGGACGAGGTCAGTGGCACAGTTTTTTGTAAAAGAATGGTGTTTATTCTGATTAAAGTATTAATTCGTAAAGAAGAGATGTTCAGTAAAGGCCATAACCGCAACTCCTCGTCTGTCTTGGTTTTAGGAAACAATACTTGCATACAGCAAGTGACCCTGGCTGATACGCTTACGAGATAGGGTATTCCTGGCAACATGCCACAGCAGCTGTGATCATTCAACATACTATAACTTCTATTAGAAAGCTGCCTAAAAATTGGATCAATCACTCCAGCTGGAGAACCTTGCAGGTGGCAGGATAAGTTGTTCGAGGAACCATCGCAGGCCACATGTAAGTTAATACCCTGACATAAAAGTGAACCGCTTAGGGTGTTTTCACAATTGGTACCACTAAGAAACACTTATTTTCCCCCACACCAACATTTGTGTGTATAAGGTAAATCCCAGGATTTCTTGATGTATTCTTTACCCAACCTTTCATATACGCCTGCTGGTACATGTTTTAAACAATACTGAAAATGGAAAATCGTTACAGGCAGAGTGATAGTACTGTGTATTACTATTATCCATTCTGTTGCTGGTTTCTCAGAAACAGTTAATGGTAATCTTTCCAGATTTTCAATGCTCAGTACTATATAGTCTGCTCCTCTTTGTGCCAAAGTGATTTGTTTATCTGTAAGGTTAAATCCAGAAAACAATGACGTGGTGTTTATTAAACGCCATGGCACATAGCCAGAACGAAGGTTTTGTAACGTCCAGCCTAAAAGCATTATAGAACACAATTGTGACTGACCATGCTGCAACATGACCAAGTCCGGAAGCAACTGAAGACCTGGCTGTTTCAACAAACAACCTAATTTGTCTTCTTTTGGTTTTTCTCTCTCCTGTTTCTCTCCTCTCACTTTTTTCCTGTGCTTTCAGCTTTGTTTTTTTTTTCTGTCTTAGCACCGGGATACTCTTTGAGTAGCTGTGCGTTCTATAAGACTATTTTAACATAACATAACATAACATTATGTCTATGGCAGAGGATACTATGCTATCCAAAGAATATATTCTGGATGACAGAGTTGTTAACCCATTGTCAACTACAGAGAGAGATTTCTCTAAATTAATACGATCAATTTCTCGTATTCGTTCTGCAGTCTCTGCTTGCTTTGCTTTCTAAGCTTCATTATAAATGGCATAGATACCAGGGTATATTTAACATTTGTGATGCGGTTTCACAGGTCCTTGTAAGAAGTCCCTTAAATCAATGCCATCTTTAAGTAAAGATAAGTGTTGTTTTACTTCCATTAGTGTAGATTTTTGTAGCCACTCAAAGCACAGTTTCCCTACACTGTATGATGTTATTATCCCTGGATGTTGTCTCTGGACATATCTTGGATCTGGTCTAGTGAATGTGAACCCTTGTGTCTTATTCAGGAATCTATCTTGACAGTTGTCTGCGTCTGTGGGCCAGATTAACCATTTTTTCCAATCAGAATCTGTTCTGTAGTTAAGTAAAATAGTATTTACGTCGACCACCCCTTCTGAAGTGTTACTATTTTCAGGTGTAGGAGTAGGTATTGACGGTGGGCCCGATTCACAGAACTAACTTAAGACAAAATCCTAAACTTACTACTTTTGGTATTCACAGAAGTTAGGATTTTGTCTTACGTTTGTCTTAAGTTTGTCTTACGACAAACTTAAGACAGACTTAAGTTAGGATTTTGTCTTAAGTCTGTCTTAAGTTTGTTTTACGACAAACTTAAGACAAAATCCGAACTTCTGTGAATACCAAAAGTAGTAAGTTTAGGATTTTGTCTTAAGTTAGTTCTGTGAATCGGGCCCCATCTGTTTAAATCTTTTATCTTAGCTAATCCAAGACACAGTGTCATTCAAAAACATTATTTGTTCAGGGATGATGCAGGCTCTAAATAAGGCTTCTAATCCCTGCACCTGCCAGTCTTTTGTGTCCCAGACAGTTTATGTCTCGATGGTGTCTTTCCAATAGTCAAAACCTAAAGTAGCCAATTGAGCAAAAATGGTCGCAGAATACATTTGCTTTATGTTTGGCAGCATAATTTTCATTCCTGTTCTATTAACATTTGTAAAGTAAAATACTTTTGGATTTGAAGTATTAAAACCTGAAAATTATGGAAATTTGCCATAAAATGTTTCCGAGCTACCCTTTGGTGGGGTTGGACAATGTTCCCATTGATTATAAGTATAAACATTTCTAGGCATTGCAGATTTGTGCAAAAAATTATGACCATAGTGATTATTACAGTACATTTGTTCAGAAACTGATAAACCTTCTAAGTACTCATGATTTGTACATTTTGCAGACATTTCTAAGTCTGACATCATATTATTAACAGTCTCAAAGTCCCAATCATCTGAAAAGGTACTAGATGAAACAAAGGGGCATATTATCAAGGGGGGCGATAGGGAATTCTATTGCCCTATTAGCAAGCTGTCGCTAACAGCAGTTAGCGACAGCTTGTAGGCGATAGCGAGCGGTTTGGGGCCCACTTTGCATGTCAGCGATATTTATCGCTAATGACAGGCAAAGTGGGCGTACCCAACCTGTTATCGACTGAAAGCAGTCGCTAACATCGCTATCGCCTGTTACCAACACAGGTGTAGCGATGGAAATGTTTGCGCTAAGCGCGAATATCTCCAAAAACTAACGCCTGCTCAGACCAGTTCTTAGCCATTATATCCAATGGGAGGTGGATATAATGGCTATGGCTACGATAATGGCTACGACCCTGTTAGCGATAATGTGTGAATATTGCTGTATTCTCAGCAATATTCACGCATTTTGCCGCTATCGCTGGGAATTTTATCGCTTTTGAGATAAATGTTGCTAATAGCACGTTATCTCAGCGATAAAATCCGGTAATGCGCGGCGATAAAAAAATTGCTGCTAAGCCTACTTAGCGATAAATATCGCTATTTGTCGGTAATATGCCCCAAAGTCACTCAAGGAAACCTTGAATTGGTGTATAACTTTCAACAGCTCTGCAGGACCAAATATGTCATAATCAGGTCTGTCCCAAGCTATACCACCAGGTATAGGAAGGGCTGTGATGTTCACTGCTGACAAGTCTCTCTGTTCACAATGAGATGATTTGTATAGCCTGAGGAGTAAGTTGATGTTCTTACTTGCTGTGTCCTTTTTACTATATCTTCCACTTATCAGCATTCCCAAAGTAATTACCATAGTCAACCAAAGTAGAAGAAAAAGTACACCCATCAAAATCTAAAGTTCAATCCATGGTGAAACCAGATCGGTCTTCTCTAGTTGATGAAAGAGTTCTGTTGCTTGTTTTTTAAAAGTTCTTTTAACTGGCATTGTTTCATGTTCACTAGGATCCTCTGAAAGCGTATCAAAGTTTATGAAATAGCCAGAGGCAGTTCTGTCAATTGTAGGGATTGCATCAGGATTAGTTGAAATCTTTGGAACCACATGTTCACTTGTCATATTAGTATAGTCAGATGCTATTTCATTGTAGACAGGTGTTTCTTGACGAACTGTTATTTGGGTTTCAAGAGACACAAGTTCCATGGCTTTGTTGCATAGTCCTTCTTTTCGCACTGCATAATCGTCAAAGGTGATGAGTCTCTCAGTTTGAACCTCTTGGATAGTAGCCAGATTTGGTCGTCTGCTACATCTTTGGAGTCCACTTGGCCTACTACTTTTGATCGACCACATGATGTGGTTTTACCAGGTCGATCGACATAAACCTGTTCTCCTTTCTTCCAGCAAGGGGCGGCAGTAACACTGTTCTTGATCCGTGGACTGCTAAAACAGGTACTGGTTGTCTGTAAGAAGGGCAAAATTCCTTCATGACTGCGATCTTTTCTCTGACTAGATCCCCAATCTTTGGAATTCAGGCTGGCCTTGCTGGGACGGGTGGTTTCCCTTCAGTGGCGGTTGGCTTCTGCAATGTGTTGCTTTGACTTTTCCTTGTTTCATTCAAGTCCTGCAAAACAGCTAAACGTTCTTTGATATCAAAAGGTTTTTGTTCTACCACTGAAGTGTGACGAGCAAGGTCCTGGACAATCATTCTAGTTCCAAAAAGGATTTCATATGGAGTGATTCCTCCTAGAGAACTTCTTGGCAGATTGTTAAGACTACGTTGGACACTTTTTAGATGTTTCACCCACCCATCACCCAAGCCTAATACCCCAGCTGTTATAGATTGCTTTATGTCCCGGGGACCGATTTACAGAACTAACTTAAGACAAAATCCTAAACTTACTACTTTTTGTGTTCACAGAAGTTAGGATTTTGTCTTAAGTTTGTCTTAAGACAGACTTAAGACAAAATCCTAACTTCTGTGAATACCAAAAGTAGCAAGTGTAGGATTTTGTCTTAAGTTAGTTCTGTGAATCGGGCCCCCGTTTTTTTCTCTCCACTGCCGAATTTCCCTCAGGATTGAATGGACTAGAATACCGCAATGCAACGCCCAGATTGGCCATGGCCTCCTTGTAAGCCTTTGAGCTAAATGCAGGACCCTGGTCAGAATGTAGTGTGACAATTGGGTATGTGCCGATAAAGACTCGCAAATCTTTTATAACAGTTCGGGCATCAGCCGAGCGCTAAGGCCACATCCAAATTAATCTTGTCCTAGTAGTTGTGGGACCGCATTCGTCCATATTGACGTTTGCGTGTAGATAGTCTAATGCTTTCTCACAATGGTGTCTGTACTGGGCTGTCTATGCTATTGTCAGGTATCTGGCGGCACTCTCTAATGCGATCTCTGTTGCAAGCATGGCAATTAATTGAAAATTCGTGAATGTGGGCATTCATCCGTGGCCACCAGTACGTCTCTTTTAATTGTAGTATGGATATAGAGATCCCCTGATGTATCCGACCCTCTCCCAAATGAGCTTCGTGTATCAAAGCTACTCTACGTTCCTGTTTGGAATTACTCTATCCCCCACTCCAGGGATTCGAGCAAAAGGAATGTAGTTTGCATCAATTATGTATGAGTATTCGAGTGGATAATTTTGAGGTAACGCTGCACCGCTGTCTTTCCTTGTGGCATTAACAGCTAGCATTATTTTGCCATCTATTTTTGTTTTTGAACAAGTGATTGCATCTATGGAAGCCGTTTGCACAGCTGGCTTTGCAGCTTTATCAGCCAATGAATTCCCTGCAACGTGAACGCCATCACATTGATGACTCAGTGTATGGATCACGTGTGTTTTTTATGTAGTTCTTTTTGTAACTGAACTACTTGTTCCCAAAGCAATTTATGCTTGATTGTGCCACCTTTTGCATCTTTGAAACCATTTTGAATCCAGTTCTGCAAGTATTCATTGTAAGATTGAACGCAATAATAGGAATCGCACACTAGTGTGGGGAATTCGCGATCAGTATTTTCGAGCGCCATCTTGAATGCTTGTAGTTCAGTACGCTGAGCTGTACAATCTCCGAGAGATTCCATTTTTGTGACCATAGGTCGGAATTTACCATCGCGCCAGCTACCTTTAACGATCGCACAAGCAGAACCATAAGCTTGTTTGCCCCCAATCGCGGGCTGTGCTGAACCTTCTGTATAAATTATACATTCATACTGTTCTAGACGCAGCATCTCAGTGGGCAGAGGACATTCTTGTTGGTACTGTAGAAATTCTTGTGGTTTCAAGTAGGGGTCAAAAACGTAGTCAACATCTGTTGCAGCAAGAGAATTAACCCATTGTATCCATCTCGGATGTAGGCCTTTGCATTTGGAATGCTTGCTTTTGTCACTGCCTCTAAGGCAGGTACAGGCGTAATGACCATTATGTGTTTTCCCTGTGCCAGGGCTCTCTCTTTTGCTACTGCAGTTTGAACCGCTGTCAGGATTTTTTCTGTAGAAGTGAATTTCATTTCTGCTTGTGTGTACAAGTGTGATTTATAAGCTAAGGGTACTTTTTCTCCTTCATTGAAGGTTAAGCACGTGAATCTGCATCTTCCTGGAATGATTTTGATCACAAGGTTGCGTACGTTTACGCGAGTCTGTAAATGTGTTGTTGCTAACATGTCTGTTTGCTCTAATACGCAACAATTCTGTGTGTTTTTGAGTTAAATTAACTGTTTTGAAATCAGGTTTGATTAATTCGTAGAGAGGTTTAACCCTTTCTGCGTAATTTAGAATGTATGTTCTTTCAAAATTTAGGAAACCTGGAATTGACTGTAAGTTTTTCAGCATTTTTGGAGGTTGGAGCAGCGCACATTTCTCAAAAAATTTGGCTGCCAGGCTTTTGCTATCACTTGATAACTTGTATCCTAGAAAAAGGACGTTGAGATGGGCAATTCGCGATTCCTTAAAATTGAATATGTACCCTTCAGGGGCGAAGCCAAGTTTGATGGTGTTCACCCTGTTCAAGTGCCTGTCCAGGTCATCATCTGTTAGGTAGATGTCATTGACATAAGATAATGCCTCATCATCATACATTTGTAGTAACTCTGTTACTCTGGCTGAAAATAACCCTGGACTATTCTTGAATCCTGGGGGAGACGGCAGAAGTGGCGCTGTGTCCCCATTATTGAGAAAACGTTCAAGTACCTACTTTCTGGTGCAATATTTTGACAGAAGAAACCGTTGGAAATATCTAATGTAATTTTATATTTTTTCCGCACAATGTTATTCATTAGTGCTGCACTGTGTGCATTTTGTACTGCAAAAGTTTTGCAACAGGAGTTTAAATATCTGTAGTCCAAAACAAGACGATATATATTGTCTGGTTTGGAGACAGGAAACAAAGGATTGTTCATGGACGAGGTGCATGTTTCAATCACCCCTTGGTATTCAAGTTGATCTAATACCTCCCTGACTTGTTTTTTAGCTTCTTGCTTAACTGGATACTGCCTTTGTGCAGCTGGTTGTGTTTTTAATTGGATTTTATGGTGAGGGGAATCCTCATCCCATCCTACATGGTTTTTATATAATGCAGTTGCCTGAGCTACAGCCCATTTCCTGGCATAGGTGTATTTTTAATGAATTAGAATATATAATGATGTCTTCACCATGTGGGCACTCCCTGACAAATTCAGATGGGCAGTCTTTTTCAGCTAGAAGAATGTCATAACTCTTAGAGAGCTTCTCCCAAAAGAGTGCTCTTATTTTTCTAGTTATATCCCCCTCCATCCGGAGTGTTATCTCATATAACTTATGGGGTACACTAACCCTTGTATCTGCAGTTTCAACTTGAATGTACTCATTCAAGTCCATTGTCTCCAGATGATCCTTCAAGATCTTGCGAGCTACGGTTACTTCTGCTGCTCTTTCCAGCATTGTCTGAGCCCACTCCCCGTTCTTGAGTTGTGTTCTCAAGATCCTCGGCATGACTGATTTTTACCGCTGCTACCTTCTTTTTGGTAAATTTGATTTTTTTATTTTTTGGAACGTGTTGATCGTCTTTGGACTTCACACGTTCTTCCTTGTGTTCTGATTGTTCTCTTCTTTCCGATTTCTGTGACGAAGTCTGAAAGGTACGAGAGGAACGTGTATCAGTATCTTGATATCTATCAGGTTTTCTTAAATTATCCCTATTCCTGAGGTTATAACTCCTTTCAGAGGGCTCCTTTTGAGGAGACCTACCTCTGGAATGAGAACGCTAGTCTTTAGAAGTTTTTTTCAGTATTCTCCTACTTCTTTTATGGAAGAGTAAGAGTGTTTTTAATAAAGAGCTTTTCAGGACTTTCAGTCAGTTGGGGTTTCACTGGTTTACCACCCAAACTGTCTCTACCTAGTTCTTCAGAGGATTTTTAAATTATTTGTGATATTTGTGAGGGTATTTGTAGAGCGCGACGTTCGCTCCGGAGGGAGCATCTTGGCGTTGAAGATCCTGGGTGACCAGTCCTAGAGTAGAAGGGGGGTTAGATGGCCGCTTTGGAGTAGTCATCAGAGAGGTTGAAAATCCAGGTCTTTAAGAGCTTTCTGAAGGGTTTTTCAAGAGTCTGTTGTCTGAGAGTTTTGGGCAAGCTGTTCCATGCTTTCGTGGCCAGAGAGCTTAAGGTTTTACCGCCCTTAGTCTTCAGGTTGTATTTGGCAGGGAAGATGAGATTGTCAAGGGACGAGCGGAGGGAGCGACTGGGGGTGTAGTGGGGGAAGCGTCTGGAGAGGTATTTAGGGCCGGTTTTGTTGAAGGCACGGAAGGCAGTGATCAGTATTTTAAAAATAATTCTTTTATGGAGGGGCAGCCAGTGTAAGAAACGGAGGGCTGCAGAGATAGGGGCTCTGCGAGGTAACCTGAGTACCAATCGTGCGGCTGTGTGAAGCACACTTTGAAGTTTTGATAGCGTGTTCTTTTTTGCCCCTGCGAGAAGGCCGTTGCAGTAGTCTAAGCGAGAAATTATAAGCGCTACTGTCACAGTTTTCCTAGCGTCGATTGGAAGGAAGTCAAAAAAAATTCTGAGGGATTTGATTATTCCAAAACATTTGGCGGCTACAGTTCTAGCATGTAGATCAAAGGAAAGGTCAGAGTCAAAGATGACGCCAAGATTTCTGGCAGATGTAACAGTCTGGGGGGGAGCAGCTGAATCGTCTGGCCACCAGAGGGCTGGACAGAAGGAGGAGTTTTTTCCAATTGGAAGGATCTCAGTTTTGCTAGAGTTGCATTTTAAGTGGTTGCGGTCCATCCAGCGGAAGACTTCAGTTAAACAATGTTTAAGGTTGAGCTCAGCTTCAGTGGAATTGACATCTAGTGGCACGATGAGTTGTGTGTCATCGGCATACGAGGTGACTGGTATGCCGAAGGATTCAATCAGGGACAGGAGTGGAATGAGGTAGATATTGAAAAGGAGGGGACTCAGGATGGACCCCTGCGGTACACCTGAGGAAACCATCTTCTCTTTAGAGTGGAAGGGACCGAGGGCGACAGTTTGTGATCGGTCGGTGAGAAATGACTTTATCCAAGATAAAGCGGAATCGGTAACACCAATATCCATCAGTCTACTGATAAGGATGGAGTATGAAATGGTATCAAACGCCGCCGTTAAGTCGAGGAGGATAAGAATTGAGGGGCATATTATCAAGCCTGTGCGCTAAAATTATCGCCGCTTTATCGGCCGAAAACGGCCGATAAAGCGGCGATAATGGGCTTGATAATATGCTCTGTGGAATTCCAATCAAAGCCCATGTTAGATGTCTTCACATCTAACATGTGCTTCGATTGGAATTCCACAGAGCATATTATCAAGCCCATTATCGCCGCTTTATCGGCCGTTTTCGGCCGATAAAGCGGCGATAATTTTAGCGCACAGGCTTGATAATATGCCCCTGAGTTTTTCCTCTGATCTTGTAACAGTGTGATGGTATCTGATAATTCTATCAGTGCAGTTTCAGTCGAGTGTTTTGGACGGAAACCAGATTGTTGAGGGTGGAGAATGTTGTTTTCTTCCAGGTGGCGTTTTAGCTCTCTGTAGACTAGTTGCTCCGTTATTTTTCCCAGGGCCGGGAGTAGTGAAATCGGGCGGAGGTTGGTCAGATCGGTCGGGGATTTGTTGGCCTTTTTCATGAGGGGTTTGACAATTCCCTTCTTCCATCGACGGGGGACAGACCCTGTGAGGAGTGAAGAATTAACTATTTTGTTGATAGTAGGATTCAACACCTCAATTAGTTGGTGAAGTATTTTAGGGGGACAGGGATCAGACGGGGAGCCAGATTTGCAGGCCAAGATAACTTCTCTGGCTTGCGCTAAAGTGGCCGGAGAGAAGCTTCTGAGTTTGCCGACACTAGAGTCCGGGAGGGGGGGAACAAGAGAGGTATCCGGAGTGGGGTAGTTGTTTTGGATGGAAGTGATTTTGTTTTCAAAGTAATCAGAGATTTGGTCACACAGTTCCTGAGATGGGGGTATTCCCGGTAGGAGTGCTTTGGGCTGAGTAAACGATTTTACTATTGCAAACAGCGTCTTTTGTTTTTGGCTGGAATCTTTGATGGCGTTAACGTAAAAGGTTTTTTTGGCCGATTTGATTTTTGAGAGATACGTTTTCCTTATTAGAATATAGGAAAGACGATTGACCTCATCGTATGTCTTGCGCCATTTACGTTCCGCCTTCTTACATAGTAAGTGAGCGGTAGCTAGGTCGGGTGTGAACCAAGGGGCATTGGTTTTGGTTTTTTTCCGGGAGGAACAGGGACGTTTGGGAGGGTTTCTAGATTTTATTTCATGTGAGATCCAGTTATGGAAAAGGTCGGCGTCGATTTCGACGTTCCCCGATAAAGTGGGGGATTGGGATTGCATTAGGGGTTTGAGACTAATGTTTTCTTGGACCTTTTTCCAGTTAATGGAGCTGGTGAGGTGAAGTAGTGTGGCTCACCGGTTAGAGGCGGCAGACCCGAGAGCAGAGGACGGCCCGGGACCAGGGTTCCATTCCCGGCATGGCAGGTTTCTGGACCAGGGTCAGCGGACTCGATAATTCTCTCGCCTCGGTGCCCACTCTGATCAGCGATCACACTCGGCAACTCTGGGCATTAGCTTGCCTCATCTTCACTAACGGCCCCACCAGACCGCCGGGGATGCCTGGTCTCACCCTGGAGATACCCATTAAGGGACCATCTCTCAGGGAAGCCAGGAAGGGTTTCGCAGCGGTCGAAGCGCCTTGGGACCCTCCGGGTAAGTAGTGCGCTATATAAATGCCTATACATTTACATTTACAGAGTTAGCTTTATTGCAGGGGGGCGGAAGCACATTCTTAATGTGAAATGGGATCAGAGAGTGATCAGACCAGATCTGTGGCAGAGGGGGCAGGGTGGTTAAGGAGGAGAGGTTGGTGCACACACCATCAAGGGTATGACCAAGAGAGTGCGTAGGTAAAGTGACGAGCTGCTGGATGTTGAACATATCGAGGGTTTGGGAGAAGTTGATGGTTTGTGCATCGGTTTTGGATTCAAGATGTAGATTGAAATCCCCGAGTAGGGTAAAGTGCGAGTATCTTAGTGAGAAGTGTCCCAAGGAATCACACAGTGAGTCAAGAAACTCGGTAGCATTGCCGAGTTTCTGGCCAGTTCTTGTGACTGCTTAGTTACATCAAATTCTCTCAGCTTATGGTGGATTGCCACGGATGCTGCCTCACCTTTATTGTTAGCTAATATTATGGTTGAGACCTGTTTGAAATCTTTCAGTAATTTCATACCTAGATTTAAAGCAGGCCCTGCCCCGTATTCATTTAGAATCTGTTTCAGGACGTCTGGCATTACTGCGATAGACGGAACACCAGGTGTTTTGGTGTAGGTTGCAGCAAATACTGTACACCAAGTGTCGCAGTCCTCCAGGTAGGGTGCGATTCCCATTGGTAAACAGATTGGTAGAATTCTGTGTTTCTCATGAGGGGTAATATATGGAAATACTGCCTCAATTTGAGTAATTTTTTGAGCTATCCAGAATGGAATTTGTTCCCGTTTTGCGTGTAATTTACCAATGACTGATTGTATAGTGTGTGGTGTAATTTTATTTGTGTTCCCCTGGTAAGGGGTGTGTTGTGGAATCCTTATAGGAGGTTGGACTGTTAGAGTCCGCATGATACATTGAACCAATTGTCTATGAATTTTGATTAGTTGTTTTATTTGAACTAATAGTTCCGCACCTGCCATTTCTTCAATGGCAGGATGTGGTGTAAAGCTGGCTAATACTGGCCATGTTGCTCCTGGTCTACCTAGTGGACCGAGTAATGTGATTTTGATCTTGTAGGGCGCCTTTAAACCAGAGTATCTTAATGGAATTTCAACATCCTCGAAGGGAGTGTATTCCCTTAGAGGTTCCTCTTCTTTGTAGAAGTGAAACAAGTGTTACTGGATTTGCTTCAGGGAAGATAATCCATTAATCGAATAGCTCTGTCTGACGATATTTGTGTGCCCCAATTACAAAAATTACCCTACCACCTCTTGATGATAGGCCATTTGTTATAAGCTTTATAGTGACGGTTTTCCTTAGATTTTCCGGGATGATTATAGCATCTGCGTCAGCGTCATTAAAGCCTGTAACGTCAAAACCTGCTACGGCTGGATCAGTTACCGCTCCACCGTTTTCGGGGTCACTCATTTTGTTGACTGAAAGTTTGTAGAGCAAGTTTTCAAGGAAACAAAGATAAGGTGCACAATATTTTGGAACACTGTATCCTTCAACGTTGAACAAACCAAAAAACTAATACATAGGATTTTCGTCCTATTCAGTTATGGCGGATATTTTATCCTTTCACCCACTCCAAACGTCTATTGGAGTATTTTATGGGAAAAGGGGGTCTCTGAGAAAAGCAAGAGTTACTTTAGTATCTAGCCTTAAATTAGTGCCTCACCAAACATTGGGCGCCATGTAGTGTAGTTCCTCTATTCCCAATAGACTCTGTGAATTGGAATAATATATCCTTTAGATTAGATGTAGCACTGAGGTGGTCGACTAGGTCTCTATCGAATATATTAGACTTAATAGTGAGTGCCAGCTAGCTCAGAGGTCACTAGAAACTTTCTCGAACAAACAAGAAGGGATTAGTTTCTGACAACCACATAAACATGACAACTTTGTTTCTCAAGAATAAGAAATGTATCTCCAGAGTCACGTAAACAATAGATAAGTATTTCACTCAGTCAATCGTGCATGCTTCGTTACTACAGAAGTGCAGAGAAAGAGAGAGACAGGTGTTTTCAATAAAAGGATGTATTGAACAGTCTTCTTTCTCAAGCACAAGAAATGAACTGCTACAATCGTAATGCAGGCTGCAAAGTATAATGCATAGAGTGAGAACAATATTATAAAATAATATTGTAAGAGCATTGCATGGTTTCTAAGCCATATAAAAATACATACATAAATAACAATGACTAAAATTACTCAACTGGTGTTTCTAAAATACGCCTACCCCGGTGTACCTAACCTAAGTCTAGTATGAGTAAAGAAGTAAGTATTGTGTAGCCTAGGTTTAGTTTTCTTTGCCAAGAATCTATCCAAGATTTCTCCTAGGTTCTAATCAGCCCCATACCTTAGTTTAGAATGAAGGAGGTCTGGTATCTCTGTCTCAGGACTTGATTTCCCAACACCCCGCAAGGGGAGCCTGGAAACACTGGAGCTGGATTCTCAGCTAGAGAAAGGACAGCTTCTCGATTAGTGCGTCAGCTGGAGGGTTGGCTTCCTTCGGCACTTGCTGTAGCGAGCTGCGTCAGGCAAGTAGATAGTCGAACTGTTCCAAACCACCTGTTTTGCTAGAGCAAGTAAAGGCATATGTATACCTTGAAGGTGTCTAGTTTGACGTAAAGTCGGGCATAATAACGTAAGGAAAGAACCCCTAGGGAATAGTATTTCTTTGTAAAGTACATGAGTTCTTGGACAAATCAATATGCTAGCAAGGGGAAGTTCCCTAACAGCTTAAGCCGATTTTCCAAGAAATAGTTTGTGACGTTTGGTACGGGTGGAAGTAGCAATGCCTGTATTTGGTCTGCATGGGCTATATCTAAATAAGGGAATGATTTCTATGCCTATATTAAGGCAAAGTGAATTGTACCAATATAAGGGCATGAATCGGGGAAAATTCACCCGGAGCCTAAAACGCAACATAACAGTGTCGGGGGGAGGGAAATTATGTCAGCTCATGAGCAGTAGCGGTGCGGTCCCAGGCCTCCATAATTGTACTTGTGATGTAGAACGCGTATAGATTAGGTGGTCTATGCTTCTTCCGAAGGGGATACCCTGCAGGGGCATGACCGCAACCGCGTGGTCCTGGAACAACAGGTGTTTTTTGGATTCTAGGCAGTTCCATTCCACCAAGTAGCGAAGCTTTACAGCGTAGAAATAGAGCTGTAGGTCAGGTATTCCAACGCCTCCCAGCTCCGGAGGCAGGACCACCATTGTGTGCTTGAACCGTGGTTTACTGCCTTGCCATATGAATTGTGCCAGATCCAACTGGGTTTGTTGAATCCAGCCAGCAGGGGGGTATAGAGGGAGGGTCTGTAAAACGTAAAGGATCTGGGGGAGAATTGTCATTTTGGTGGCCGCTATTCTGCCCAACCAGGAGAGGGGATAGTGTTTCCATTTGCCTAGTTCTCTGCGAATATGGGTGCGGAGCCTGTCATAATTAGCAGTGACAGTGGCTTGTATAGTGGAGTCTAATTGCACCCCTAAGTAGGGGACCGTGGTGGCAGAACTCTGGAAAGGGTGTTCTTCCTGTATGTGGGTTAGGGTGGTCGCAGATAGTGAGATATTATGGGCAGTCGATTTGTCCATGTTCATTTTAAACCCTGAGGTCTGCGCCAAGCTGTGACAGAACACCATTTAAAGATTGTGTAGGAGCAGGAAGGGTCACCTTCCTTCACATAAAAAAGCTTTACCCAAACGCAGACACCCTTGCACTATTGTGCAGGGTACCTGCATTGGCGCCAGGCTGCTAAATTTAGTGCCAGTACAGGGGGAAATGCAGGACTGCACCGTATTATTGTAAATATGGTGCTGCCCTGTGATTCTGAAGTGGCGGAGTGTGGCCTTAAACCAAGAAGGCTAACGCCACGCTCCGCCACTTCATTGTAAATATGCCCTTTAATCCCCTAGCTGCTGAGCTTTTTCCACCCTCAGTGTTAAACCCTTTTTTGATGTCTTTGGTACCTTGTGATTAGGCCTTCATTACTGTTTTTTTCTACAATAGGTATACAGGCCAAAGGTGTGTTCTTTATTCCCAAATCTTGGGGATTCTAAAGTGTGTGGATTCCGCTAGAAAGAACTGAAAACATATTAAAATATAGAAGTTTTATTGTTAGTAAAATTAGAAGTGCTGTGCAAGAAAGCAAATGTTTTTATTCATAAGTTTTATATAGCGCTAGCTAGAAGCAAAGGTATCAGAGCGCTTTACATATAATGCAAGATTGTTTGATTGAAGTACATACATATATACAGACAAAGAAAATCGTTAGGCAGTCAATGTAGTTACACTATGCGGACATCAGAACAGCATAAGTTAATGAAGTACATGGCATAGTAGACAGCTGAAACAATAAATCGACCGTCACAATGGGTCAAGTCAGAGTGGGTGTGAGCTTTTGGAATATAGCTCAGTCTGAGTGCGTGTTGAAGGATTTGTTGAGCAGGAGGTATTTAATGTCCTGTTTGACGCAGGAAAATGAGGGGTTGCAGCGAAGAGCTAGAGGGAGTGGGTTCCAGATCCTCAGAGCATTTCCAGAGAATGAGTATGTCTAGGAGGATTTCTTTTTCAGTTTGGGAGGTAAGAGAATAAGTGAGTTTGAGCTTCTCAGAGTCCTGTTTCTTCTTGCTTTCAAAAGTTTGGTATCTAGATTGTTGGGGTTATGTGTTTGAAGGACTTTGTGGGTGATGCAAGCAGTATAGTAGATACATCTTCTTTTGATGGGAAGTAAATTGAGGTTCTTGAAGGTCGGTGAGATGCGCTCAAACCATTCAAATACTGTTAGGAGCCCTGCTGAGAATTGGTCCTAGGGGGGGCAAGGTGATTTTTCAGCGTTCCTGTGAAGAAGGCATTGACATGATCCAGTCTTGAGAGGACTAGAAAGTGCACCCAGTCTTACCAAGTCATGAGGGGGAATGAACTGGTTGATTTTCTTGCGATGTTTTAGTGTGTAAAGTGCTTCTTTGGCTGAGTTGTTGATGTGGTGCTTCATTGACATGTTTTTGTCCAGGGTGATGCCCAAGGACTTCAGGGAGTTTGATAGTGTGAGAGAACAATTTAGGGCATCCAAATTCTTGAGCCAATCTTGGTTTGGTAGAGTGTTATTTCTAGGGGAGAAAAGTAGTAGTCCCATTTAGTTGGGTTTCAACTTTAAGTGGTTGGTATTAAACCAAGTTTGTATCTTGATTAGTGTGGCGTTCAGATGTAGGATGTCACTGGGTGTTTTAATTTTGTAGTAGAGTTTGGTATCATCAGCTTATGGGGGGATTTGTTACCCCTTCTTGGTCCAGGATAAAAGTAAGGGGTTCGATGCATAGTTTGAAAAGGAATAGGGAGAGAATCGAGAATTGGGGTACACCATGTAGAACTAGTGTTAGTTTCGAGATACAGTTGTTATTTTTATTTGTTGCGAGGGATGTTG
The DNA here is from genome assembly GCF_964263255.1 of Lissotriton vulgaris. NCBI lineage: Eukaryota > Metazoa > Chordata > Amphibia > Caudata > Salamandridae > Lissotriton > Lissotriton vulgaris. Next base: position 250,019,458 of record NC_141686.1, on the reverse strand, counting down.
CAGGTAAGATGTGAACCATCTTAGGACGGTGCCATTGCTACCAGTGAGATTCTTGAGTGTCTTGATTATGGCTGGGTGATTGACTGTATCAAAGAAGGATTAGGAGGCATGCATCACCTTCATCTAAGGATCTGTGAATGTCATCTGAGATATTGAGCATAGCAGTTCCAGGGTTACAGCCTTTCCTGAATCCTGATTGGAAGGTATTGTGGAGTATGAGTTTGTTTATGTTGGGTGAGTTGTGGCAGAATGCACTTCTCCATTGTTTTGGCTAGTACGGGGATGTTGATGGTAGGTTGAAGGTTATTGTGGTCATTAGGGCCTTCCCCTTGTTTGTTGAGTATTGGTGTGATTTGACCTAAACGACAATCAATCCATCAATTCTCTTGTAAAGTATGACTACTCAGCTGTAAGGATCTCAAGGTGCAGTGGGGGCTGCTGATCCGTCAAAGGCTCTGTGGTTCAGTCGAAGAGCTAGGTCTGAGGTCTTTCTTAAATTGAGGCAGTGATGGTGATTGCCTGAGGTGGGGAGGCAAGGTGTTCCAGGTCTTTCCTGCCAGGTAGGAGAAGGGTCTTCCTCCGACCGACGTGGTGCAGATCCGTGGGGCGGTGGCCAGGGCCACTTGGGTGGAGCAGAGGTCTCCGGTGGGTGCATGGAATGTGAGGCATAGTTAAGGTCCGCAGGTCCCGCATCATGTAGGGCTTTGTAGGTGTGTGTGAGGAGCTTGAAGGTGATTCTTTAGGTGACTGAGGTCTCTCAGGTGGCCGGTGATCTGGCTGTGGTAGGGAATGTTGCGGATGAGTCTGGCAGAGGCGCTGTGAATGCTCTGCAGTTTCTTGTGAAGTATCTGGGTGATGCTGGCATAGAGTGCATTGCCCTAGTCATGGGCTTTTATGGGAATTAACAAGAGCGTATTATCAAGCCCATTATCGCCGTTTTATCAGCAGTTTTCTGCCGATAAAACAGCGATAATTTTAACACCGGTCCTTGATAATATACTTCTTTATCCTGACTTTACCCAACCATAGGTCAGTGAGGAGGCACAACTCCTTGATGTCAGTAAATTTTTTCATTTGACTGTTTCTAATGAGTTATATAATTGCACTCCTAGGATTCCCCCCTTCCCCTTGTCCTGAGGAAGACCCGTCCGCTGAGGATGTAGATTACCCTCTATGCACCAGGGTGGAAATGTCAACACTCCCCCAGTGGGCCTGTACCTGATACTATGCCAGCCCAGCCCATTCCACAGATGATAAAACTTCTGTGCACCTCCAGAAAATCAGAAAACAACATTTTGGAACTATCTATGAGGGACAGGCCTAATTATGAACTGGTGGCATTAAAAATCACAGCTGGTTTTCTTAGGATACTAAAGTAAAAAGTGTTTTGGTGAACTCTATCCTGCCTTGATTTCCCTTTTTTCATATCTGTTCCATTCACGAACACACTTTCTCTTTCACACTATTTTTGGAGCAACCGCTCTGTTACAAAATTTAATATGGTGATCTGTTATAAAAGTAATTAAGATACAATAAACAGTCCCTAGTTGATATATATTTGGTGCTGTTGTGTCTTTTGAGAATGTACAGTTTTGATAAATGATTGTGCATTAATAACCAGATGCTTAACGTATATATATCTGATGTGGTTTTTGATAAATCAATGCTTTCTTAATTAAATTGTTCTCATAACTGAACTATAGTTAATATGTCTAGGGCCATTGTTTTATATATCTAAAGCACTCTGCAGCAGATCCCTGTGGGTCCAGAGTGGAACTGTGGTAGTCTGACCCTCAGTGTTTGGCCGGTAAGGAAGGAGTGGACCTATTCCAGGGCTTTGTCGTGGATGCTGGTGTTGTGGTTTCTTGTGTATAGGGTGCAGTGGGAGACAGCATTGAATGCGGCCAAGAGGTGCACAAGGATGAGGGTTGCTCTGCTAGTTCAAGGAGGGTGCAGACATCTTCTGTGGCAGCGAGGAGGGTGGTCTAGGTGATGTGGTTTCTTCGGAAGCTAGTTTGTGAGAGGTCCAGGATGTGTTTCACTTCGATGAACTCAGCAAGTTGAGCATTGATGAACTTCTCGATGACCTTGGTGGGAAGGGGAGGGGGGAGATGGGTCTGAAGTTCGTGAGGTCCGTTGGGTCGGCAGAGGGATTCTGCAGCAAGGAGTTGATCTCTGCATGTTCCCAGTCTTCCAGGAAGGGGGCAAAGTTGATGGTGCAGCAGAGTTCAAGGGTTCCTTTTGAAGATGCGGTGCGAGCACAGGTCTGAGAGTGCTCCGGAGTGGATGCTCGTCATGATCTTGAGGTTGTCGTCCGCTGTGAGGGGAGTCCGGCTGAGTAAGGTCTGCTGGGGTCCAGTATCGTTGTGTGTGGTGGTGTCGGGTGGGGTGAGAGGGTCTTGGGTAACAAACAACAAAAGATTTGCTGTGCTAAGATCACGAACTTCCCAGCTTTCTGGAACAGATAGCGTTGTAGATGAAAGCCAATGTTTTTAACTACAGGCATTCCATTTCTCTATCTTGTAGTACTATATTTTATAGTTTCAACCTACTTGCAGAGAAAATTCTGAATCCAGCAAGTGTTAATCTGTGTAGATTGCTCATTGTTTTCCAAAAGCTACTAATTGTTCAACAAAAACTTGTGAAAATAGGTAGGAAAAAATAGCAATTCATTTTTTGCTCTGATGGTCGATTTTTCATTGCATTCCGACCTCGCAGAAATGTATATGGTACAACCTACTTAATAGAAAATGAAGGAAATGAAGGACATCTATGTATTTTTTAAATGGGAACACGCTAGTTTATGAACTGTGGTTATTTGAACATATTGTGATTCATAAGGTATTTTGCAAAACATGACCATTCTTGCACACTTGCTTCCATTTGAAAGCCAAAAATGTGGAAAAATGCAATTCATAATAATAAATGTTACACTATACTATGGTCCCGCACCTCTCCCAAAAAAATGCTTCCTCATGTGTGTGGCTGGGTCAGGAGGAGGCCATGAAACAAAAGGGAAACTTCAGAAATCTTGAAAGATGGACAAACTTTTTACCACCCAGCATTTCTAAAATTCCTACAATAAAAACAGTGGGCCCGATTCACAGAATGAATTTAAGACTCAATCCTAAACTTACTACTATTTTGCTATTCACAGAATGAACTTACTACTTTTGGTATTCACAGAAGTTAGGATTTTGTCTTAAGTCTGTCTTAAGACAAACTTAAGACAAAATCCTAACTTCTGTGAATACCAAAATTAGTAAGTGCATTCTGTGAATACCAAAATAGTAGTAAGTTTAGGATTGAGTCTTAAGTTCATTCTGTGAATCAGGCCCAGTTTCTCACTTGTGTGGCCGAGCGTAGTTCACATGGCAGGACTAGATCAAACCAGGGACCATGGAAATCTTGCTTGTTCCTGGCATTCTGAGTAAGGAAACTAGTGGGGTCCACCCAAGGATCACCACCATGCACTCCCCTGAGTGTTTAGTTTATAGAAATGTCTGGGTTTGGTAGATTTCCCTAGGTTGAAGGTCAAGCCCGCTCCTCAATACTGCAGCCTTTGAGCATAGCAAGTAATAGGAAAGTTGGGTGTATCCCCTCTATGCAGGTCTATATTTAAAAACTATGCTCAAAAGCAGATGTGGGAACATTTTCTATTGAAGCCCTGCTAAGGTCCACCGAGAATTTCAACTCTGCCAATGATTCCAAACTGAACAAAAAAGGCATGCAGAAATGCAACACATGTGACTCAGGGGCTGATTTGCAAAGGAGCATGCAACGCTGTTGCATAATTTTTTTCTGACACGCTGGTGCCGCTTTCTTTCTTTACTCCATATTTACGAGGTGGTGCATCATGGCTCATGTGTCAGCCTGCTCCGGTTTTCGATTTCGAAGGAATCAGCTGTGTTGCGTTAGAAATAATATATGCAAGGTAGGTGTTCACATGTAAAACCCCCATAAAACTGACACAGTGGTATTTATGACTTCTTGGAAAAGTGACATATCATCGGGAAGCAGACCGCTGCGCTTGAAATGTGCAAAAATCCTATGCCTCTGAAACGCAGGTGCAGGAGTGACACCTTGACTGTGGCATACGAATCTGACCAGCTGAAGTCACTTCCAACAATGTAAAATGCAAGGAAATCACGTACCCTTAACAGGTAAGTGCACACATAAGGTAGGCAACATAGTAAAAGCTACATTACACAACATTAATGATATAACCACATGCTTAGTAGTCTCACACAATATGTCACACATACTTAGAAATAGTGGTACACAGAAGTACACTGTGCCCCCTTGTATGCGAGACATGTAGGGCCATTGTTATACAGTCCAAGGTGAGTTTTTCACCTTTTTACACTCTATTACAGTGGTCCCCATACAGTAGGCTACTATTTGCGTCCTTCAGTACGGCCGCATCACCTCTGTTCTTTTGACGCAATGCTGTAGTTGCATCAGTCTTATGTCCAACTAAAGCATTGCAACACCTTTGCGCATGAAACCTTGCAGCATCCTTCCCACATATTTGTCACTATTTCTGATGCATCTGTGGGTCCTTGTGCCATGGAGCCCTCTATTGTAAATCCATGGCGTCGTAAGAGTTTGTGACTCAGGTGCAAGTCATTTTGAAGCAGTGATGTGTTACCGCAGAGAAGCATAATTTCTTGCAAATAAGGTCATCGGAGTCTATGGGACGAATCTCCTTGGGGCGTCAGTATACTCATGTGCCCAGTAATTCACACAGCTTAGTAGTATAACAGATACTAGCCCACAGCCTCAAAAATCATTTACAGCAGATGCCCATGGATTAATAAAACCAAAAGGAAGAATCCAATCAGGATAGTTAGTTTAATGTACCATAAGTCAACATATAGACTGTCAATGCAATTATATACAAATATTTACATAGATCATGAAGTAAAAAACATTTTCTTAAAAAGAAGGGAGAACGTGCACAGAGAAAGATAAAGGGTGTGCTCAAGTGAATGATCAAGAAAGATCAGAAAGAACAGTGTGAGTCATTTATACAAAGAAGAAAAAGTTGAGCCTGTCCTACGTAGTGCTTGTAAAAAATAATTCTTTTTTACTTGCAGAATGCTATTTACAATTCCTTGGTCCTTAACCTGAACCACTGGCAATGAAATCGCCAGACAAAGGAATGGGGGTGGACAAGGGGCGGGGGTCAGTAGGTACAGGCTCCCAAGGGGGAGTGTCGTCGACGTTTCGACCCAACCATGTAGTGGGTGGTTCAAGTCCTCAACAACGGGTCTTCATCAGGACGGAGAGAGTGGGGGAATATCTCTCAGAGTGCACGTCAAATTACAAGTTCGTCGGGCACCTGTAATGATAGATAAATGGCGGGGCTAAGTATCACTGTATAATATCAAAGGGGTCCACTAGTGACCTATATGAAAAAGCACTCACCCTTCCGTGGTGCCTTTTCACAACAAAAGTGCGACAGTTGGTCCGCACTCCGAGTATGTCAGTATCCAAAGATATACTGCGGAATGAAGAGAGGAAGAGGAAGAGGTAGCCATTAATGCGTTAATTGAACGCATTGGGTAAGTTACCACTGCGTGACCATTTACAATAACCGGTGTTTTAATCACCCCCTTTTTTTAGCCAATAATATAAACTTCAATCTCTAATCTTAGACTAAGGATTTGTACTGATAAGCATTAAAACAGTGGTATGTACCTAAAATGGGTCTTGCCATTTATTGACAATATTATGTTTTTCTTTTTGGTAATAATTTCTACTCAAGTATGAGTTAAGGTGTGTAGCATTAATGGCTACCTCTTCCTCTCTTCATTCCGCAGTATATCTTTGGATACTGACATACTCGGAGTGCGGACCAACTGTCGCACTTTTGTTGTGAAAAGGCACCACGGAAGGGTGAGTGCTTTTTCATATAGGTCACTAGTGGACCCCTTTGATATTATACAGTGATACTTAGCCCCGCCATTTATCTATCATTACAGGTGCCCGACGAACTTGTAATTTGACGTGCACTCTGAGAGATATTCCCCCACTCTCTCCGTCCTGATGAAGACCCGTTGTTGAGGACTTGAACCACCCACTACATGGTTGGGTCGAAACGTCGACGACACTCCCCCTTGGGAGCCTGTACCTACTGACCCCCGCCCCTTGTCCACCCCCATTCCTTTGTCTGGCGATTTCATTGCCAGTGGTTCAGGTTAAGGACCAAGGAATTGTAAATAGCATTCTGCAAGTAAAAAAGAATTATTTTTTACAAGCACTACGTAGGACAGGCTCAACTTTTTCTTTTTTGTATAAATGACTCACACTGTTCTTTCTGATCTTTCTTGATCATTCACTTGAGCACACCCTTTATCTTTCTCTGTGCACGTTCTCCCTTCTTTTTAAGAAAATGTTTTTTACTTCATGATCTATGTAAATATTTGTATATAATTGCATTGACAGTCTATATGTTGACTTATGGTACATTAAACTAACTATCCTGATTGGATTCTTCCTTTTGGTTTTATTAATCCATGGGCATCTGCTGTAAATGATTTTTGAGGCTGTGGGCTAGTATCTGTTATACTACTAAGACGACCGATTCAGTCGCAACGTGGAGTTAGACAACTGGATTAAGTACTATGATTTTTTCTTAATGATAAATTTATGTCGAGGACCATTTGTTGTCTATACTGCTGAATACCCAGGTCCTTGGACTTTAGTGGGTCAACCCCTGTTATATAACAGTTTCCCAGTAATTCACAGCCCTTGGTGTGTGTCCCTACAACATTGCAGGGCTAGTACAATGCAACCATATCTTTGTAATGGCTATTGCTTTGGGAGTTAAATCATTGTAAAGTATTATAATACAAAAGAAAATGGCAAAGCGTTTAGGAAAGGTTATTAACAGCTAAATAAATATTTTTTTAGGAAGCATAATATCATTTAATAGTTATTAGAAAAACAGTGTTATTAGAACATCATTACAACAATGGAATCCCCAGCGGTACCTCTCATCTGTGTCCTGGTCTATCGACCCCCTCAGTCTATGCCTAACTTCCTGTCTCTGTTTGGCAATATAATCTCAAAGCTGGTCATTAATAATTCAAAATTATTGATCCTAGGGGATTTCAATTTTTGGCCCTCTGACAACATTCTTTCACCTTTACTGATTTTTTAACTGGGATGAATTGTGCCCAACATATTAACTCGGCAACCCACGTTAAGGGCCACATTCTTGACCAGGTGTGGACTTCCAACCTGGACATCTCTACTCCCCTCATCCTCCCTTGTCTCTGGTCGGATCACTTTATCATTACCTTCTCCATCACTGTTACCTCCCATGCTGGTCAGGTCCTTGAGGGTAATCTCCCTGCCAGAAATTGGAACAGTCCCAGGCTTTTCACATCACTGGAGTCAAGCTATCCAGGCTGAAGAAGGCTGACAGCCAGAAACCGGTCCTTGGATGCTTGATTCCGGTCTAGGAAAGACATGGCTTGGTAGTTCGGGCTGGACTGTTCCCATGAGGCACAGGGTCAAGGCCGATTTGCATATAGCCAGTGTCTGACCTAGGGTGGTGTGGAGTGCAAAAAACGATGGATTTAGGCCCAGGATTTTGTACTGGGGTGCATGTAAGACATTGTTCTGCATTCTGTCCATCAACTATGTTTTTTGCAATATTCACCCCGAGTGGGCTCGGTATGCTCAGACATGAGTCCCAGGCTCTCCACATCACTGGAGTCAAGCTATCAAGGCTGATAGCCAGAAACCGGTCCTTGGATGCTTGATTCCGGTCTAGGAAAGACATGGCTTGGTAGTTCGGGCTGGACTGTTCCCATGAGGCACAGGGTCAAGGCTGATTTGCATATAGCCAGTGTCTGACCTAGGGTGGTGTGGAGTGCAAATAAACGATGGATTTAGGCCCAGATCTTTGTACTGGGGTGAATTTAAGACATTGTTCTGCATTCTGTCCATCAACTGTGTTTTTTGCAATTTTCACCCCGAGTGGGCTGGGTATGCTCAGACGTGAGTCCCAGGCTCTCCATATCACTGGAGTCAAGCTATCCAGGCTGAAGAAGACTAATAGCCAAAAACCGGTCCTTGGATGCTTGATTCTGGTATAGGAAAGACATGGCTTGGTAGTTCGGGCTGGACTGTTCCCATGAGGCACAGGGTCAAGGCTGATTTGCATATAGCCAGTGTCTGACCTAGGGTGGTGTGGAGTGCAAAAAAAGATGGATTTAGGCCCAGGTCTTTGTACTGGGGTGCATGTATGACATTGTTCTGCATTCTGTCCATCAACTGTGTTTTTTGCAATATTCACCCAGAGTGGGCTGGGTATGCTCAGACATGAGTCCCAGGCTCTCCACATCACTGGAGTCAAGCTATCAAGGCTGATAGCCAGAAACCGGTCCTTGGATGCTTGATTCCGGTCTAGGAAAGACATGGCTTGCTAGTTCGGGCTGGACTGTTCCCATGAGGCACAGGGTCAAGGCTGATTTGTATATAGCCAGTGTCTGACCTAGGGTGGTGTGGAGTGCAAAAAAACGATGGATTTAGGCCCAGGTCTTTGTACTGGGGTGCATGTAAGACATTGTTCTGCATTCTGTCCATCAGCTGTGTTTTTTGCAATATTCACCCCGAGTGGGCTGGGTATGCTCAGACATGAGTCCCAGGCTCTCCACATCACTGGAGTCAAGCTATCAAGGCTGATAGCCATATACCGGTCTTTGGATGCTTGATTCCGGTCTAGGAAAGACATGGCTAAAGTACTTATGATAGAGCCTGGTCCAAACTATCCGTTGAAAACTGGATGCACAAATTGGAACAGACTGCTCCCCTTCACGACTCTGACACTGTGAAGGTGGACGAAAACCTCAGGAGCTGGCTTGTTAGCTCACTGGATGTAGTTCTGCCCAAAAACATAATTGAGAAAAAGGGCAGAGGGTCCAAATCTTCCTGGTATACCCCGGAACTTAGAGCTCATAGAAAAAAGTGTAAGAGACTCGAGCGTATCTGGAGGAAGGACTGGGCAGACCACAGTAAGACAACCTACTGGGTGGCAATTAGAGCCTATAAAGTCTCCCTCAAGAATGCCAAGAGTGCATTCTTTGAAGAGAGAATTAGGACTAGGTATGGGAGAATTTTGCGAATCTCGCGTTCGCGAACTTTGCGGATTTGCGAACTCGCAATCCGCAAAATCCGCGAATTCTCGCGAATTTGCGGATTTTTTTATTTTTTCTGTTTGCACGGGTTTCTGCAAGTTCGCGAGGGTTTTGTACAATTTCGCAAATTGCGAAATTGCACAAAACGCGTGCGAACTTGCAGCAACCCGTGCGAACACAATTATATGAAGAGAAAGAAGCTCCTGGTCACAGGAACAGCACGGGGATTGTGCTCATGAAAGTCAAGGATGCAAAGGCCTCTACCCAGCATCACAGCTGATTTTCCACAGTAGATTTGGGAAGAGGCACACCTGTCCCGCTTCGAAGATGCTCATGATTGTTTTTGGGCTAATGAATGAGTCACTGATTTTGAGCATCAACTAGTTCGAGCGACCATGCAAAGGCCGCCCTCTACCCAGCATCACAGCTGATTTTCCACGGTAGATTTGGGAAGAGGCACACCTGTCCAGCCTCGAAGACGCTCATGATTGTTTTTGGGCTAATGAATGAGTCACTGAATTTGAGCATCAACTAGTTCGAGTGACCATGTGTGTGTTACTATGCAATCGCCCTGAAGGGCGCAGGGGTCCCTTGAGTGACCTATGTAAGGCTGTGCCTGTAACTATTTTACAATGGCACCAGCAAGCTGCCAGAGCCGTTGTAAAATAGTTACAAAGTTAGCTTGCACAGGAAGCACTTAGATAAAATAAAGCAGCACCTGCTTCGTTTTATCTAGTGGTTCCTGTGCAAGCTAACTTTGTAACTCTTTTACAAAGGCGCTGGCAGCTTGCTGGAGCCATTGTAAAATAGTTGCATGAGTGGGGGTTCAACTTTTGAACCCGTTACGTTCGCGGATTTTTTTTTGCGGATTTTGCGGGAAATCCGCAAAATTCGCGGATTGCGGATTTCCCAAAAATCCGCAAAATCAGCGAGCGTAACGGATTTCCTGCTCATGCTTAATCTTCCAACTCAGCGAGAGAAACTTTCCAGATCATTAAGGAATTATTAAAGATCCCTGACCCCCCTTTGGTCCCGGACATTTCGGGAGTGAAATGTAATCAGCTCGCGGTGTTTTTTGATTCCAAAATTCAGAACATTTTAAAAACATTGCCGCAATCGGGGGATACTCCAGACCTGAGTATTAGGCCTTATGCACATGGTCCTCAGATGAATACCTTTGCTCCAGTTGCGGTGGAAGATGTGGAAAAAAGCCTATTAGCTATGAAAAGCGGATCGCCGAGTGATCCCGCACCGATGTACATTCTTAAACAGGTCTCTACCATCATATCACCTCCTGCCACTAGGTTAATTATTGCCTCTTTTTGTCAAGGCACTGTTACCCCCAGCTGGAAAGGTGCAATCGTGAAAGCTCTACTAAAAAAACCTCAGATGGATCCTACAGAACTGGCCAATTTTAGACCCATACCACTGTTACCGGGACTCAGTAAGATTGCGGAGAAGATGGTGAATCAGCAACTATCCTCTTTCCTGGAATCTAACAAGCTACTTCAGAGCTCGCAGACAGGCTTCCGACCTGGTCAGGGAACAGAAATGGCTCTCATTGCAGTCATGGAAGAGGCGAGGTGCATTCTGGACTCAGGAGGATCAGTGGCAGTGATCCTCCTGGATCTGAGTGCAGCCTTGGATACGGTCAACCACCGTATCTTAATTCAGCACCTATCTAACATCGGAGACTCAGGCATGGCATTGGCATGGTTAACTTCCTTCCTTGACAATCGGACCTATCAAGTCTGGGAAGGAAATACACGATCTAGTCTTATCCCCCTCCAGTGTGGTGTACCGCAGGGCTCCTCTCTGAGCCCTACCTTATTCAACGTGTACATGTCCCCACTGGAGGAGGTGAACGCTCCATTCGGTATAAAAATAGTGAGCTACACTGACGAAACTCAACTTGTCGTCTCACTTACCCAACGGGACCAAAGTTCTGGAACCCTTTATTCATGCCTTGCCGAAATACATACGTGGATGAGCAAGTCCGCACTCAAACTTAATGGCTCAAAAACCGAGCTAATGCTCTTGGGGCATAAGATGACATCATTGCCTGATGCCATTTAGCCGGCCTGTATGGGTGATCCCCCGCTTCCTAAAAGTGAAATCAAAAGTTTGGGAGTGTGGATTGATCGGACCTCTCATTTAAAGTTCAAGCTAAGAAAACTGCAGGCATCTGTTTTGGCTTGCTTCGTTCAGCTCGTAGGGTTCTCCCCCTTCTTCCCTCCCCCTCAAAGAAACTTCTGATTCAGGTATTGATCCTTTCAAGGTTGGACTTCAGCAACGCCTTATACCTGGGCGCTCCTGAAGCGACTATTAATAAGTTACAATACATACAGAATTCCGCAGCCAGGCTGCTAACAGGTACTCGTACAAGGTTATCAGCAAAACCAGCCCTTAGAATGCTGCACTGGTTGGCTGTCCGCGAAAGGATAAAGATTAAATCCCTTTGTATTGCTCACAAATCATTACAGGGCAAGGGTCCCCCTATTTTGAAGGACTCAGTGCTCCCCTATAAAGCTAATAGGCCCCTCCGCTCAGACCATGAGTGTCGAGCCAAAGTCCACAGAGCGAAAAGGGCGCGATCAGGTGGACGGCGGTTCTCCATCAATGCAGCAACCTTGTGGAACTCTTTACCGCTTAAGCTCCGAGCTGAACCTAACCTTCTTCGTTTTCATAAGCTCCTAAAAACTTTTCTGTTCCCTCAGGGCCTTTAATTCCACTCTCTGTTTTCAGTAGTCTGGGTTCTACAGCGCTGGGACGCTCCAGGGTAACCATGCGCTTTACAAATCCGCATCCAATCCAATCCAATCCAATTCCCTTGTTAGTCTCTCGCAAACTACAGCCAATCACTGAATCGAGAAAAGTTGAATTTAGTTAGTAGGTGTAAAATCCTAACTTCTGTGAATACCAAAAGTAGTAAATTTAGGACTTTGTCTTAAGTCAGCTCTGTGAATCTGGCACATTGGATCTAAAAAAAAAGTTTTCTTTAAACTGAATGAGTCATCTGTTTTTAACACTCAGAGAAGCGGATGAATCCCAATGAATATAATATGTGTGCTTTGTTTATTTAACTGCCACATTGCTGGGAGAGTTTCAACAAGGCTGCTCTATGGTCCTCGGTGTGCCTGGCCTGTATTATGGCCGCCATCCTCAGACCCGCCAGGTTAAGAGTGGTTGCTTGATCAGGCCTCTTCAAGAACATGTCTGGTATGTGTAGCCAGGGTGTATCATTGGCATGACTGAGTCAAGGCTATTTGGACCCCCGGGTCTCACCTGCGACTCTTCATGATACCACTCTGGGACAGTTCCCCCCTGCATGCCCCAGGCTGTAGGTGGAGGCCACTGTAGCGAAACTTGAGGGGGCCCTCTGGAATCAATCAGGAGCTCTCGGTCAGAGTACTGTATTGAGGGGGCCCCCTGGAGCTTGGGGGGCCTGCGCCGCAGGGGCTGTGGGGGCCTGTGTTATGCCACTGGTGGAGGCAGCAGTCCAGGACTCAACGACTTGTACAGGCTCCCTGCTGAATGTGAAGCTCCACCACTCAGCCAGTGGCCTCAATCTGGGTCGGGTTGCGGCCGTGGTCACATTACGGCTGCGCAGCACAACAATATACAGTGCCTATTTACACAAGTTGACCTCGCACACCAAAATGCTGTATAGCAAACACAATGTTAGTATTCAGTAAACATTCATGTTATGACTAAAGTAAAGTCAAACTGTTCTCCCAAGGAATTGGTACAAGTCAATTTTTCTTCGTTATGTTCTCTTTATTGATTGAAACACTCGCAGATAAAAAATAGCCTCAATCCCCTTTCTTGCTGTAATATACAGTGCCTACACTACATTTAAATAGAGTGCTGCTTCGCCTGCTCCTGCCACGGCCGATGGGTGGTCGGGCACGCCTATAAGTGTGTGTAGTCAGTGTCTGTCAGAAGTAGCCATTGGTCTATGCAAATCATGCATACACTGCTTCACTCGAGTCATCATGTGAAGTCAGGGAATCTGAATGCGGCGCCGCGGGTGAAGTTAATACATTGCACATCTAAAGCCAGCCCAGAGTGAGCTGAGCCACACACCAAGCCTGCCTCAAGCAACATGGATTGCGCGCTGCCAGCTTTCTGAGAGTGGTGCTACTAAGCAGCTGGTGCTCGGCTTGACAGATGAGAAGGCGTCATAAATGCTTGGCTTTGCATTTCAGTGGAGTGTAGTGCACCACCACACCGAAATGAGTTAGTCTAACTCATGATGCGTGGTACTTGGCTGGGCTGCAGAGTGCATAATAATTCTTTTGTAAGTTTTTGGTTGCCTGTGCAAATCTGTTGAGAACTGTAGAGGGCAACTCATAATTCAGTAGGAGATAGGAGCATTACAAAACCTTTCAGGAAAGAAAAATAAAACAAGCATTGGCAAAACCAATATGTCTCCGCTTTTCAGGAATTATTTACTTTGCCAATTATTGTTTAGGTGGTGTGTCATTCTGTAGTGTTGTATGGTATGACCTGTCATTCTATGATATAGTATGGTATGAGCTGTCATTCTATTGTACGGTATGACATGTCATTCTGTAGCCGCCTACACCTTCCCAGAGAGCTGGAAACACGCAGAGATCAACACTCTACTGAAGAAACCCACAGCGGACCCTAAGGACCTCAAGAACTTCCGGCCCATCTCCCTTACCGGCGAAAGTCATCGAGAAGACCGTCAACAAACAGCTGACCGCCTTCCTCGAGGCAAATGGCTCCCTCGACCCATCCCAGTCCGGATTCTGCACCAACCACAGCACGGAGACCGCCCTCATCGCAGCCAACAACGTCATCAGGACCCTGCTTGACAACGGGGAAACAGCCACCCTCATCCTCCTTGACCTCTCAGCCGCCTTCGACACCATCTGCCACCGCACCCTAAGATCTCGCCTCCACAACACAGAGATCCAAGGAAGAGCCCTGGACTGGATCACATCATTTTTCTCTGGCAGAACCCAGGGAGTCTGCCTCCCTCCCTTCCACTCCGGGTCCACCGAGATCATCTGCGGCGTACCCCAAGGCTCCTCGCTCAGCCCGACTCTCTTCAATGTGTACATGAGCCCCCTCGCCACCATCGTCCGTGCACACAACCTCATCAACATCTCCTATGCAGACGACACCCAGCTGATTCTCTCCCTCACCAAAGACCCAGCCACCGCCAAGACCAACCTCCAGGAAGGAATGAGGGACATCACAAACTGGATGAAGCTCAGCCACCTGAAACTGAACTCGGACAAGAAGGAAGTCCTCATTCTGGGACCATCCCCATCCACCTGGAACTGGGGTGGCAGAGTGGGCTAAAGAACGGTGATGGATTAAACCCAGATCTGTTGACTGGGTGTGAGTGTTTGATTGGTTCAGATGCTCCGTCCATCACCACCCGCTTTTGTACCGCTTGGAACGACTCCTGGGCACCACCCTGACAACCACGGACCATGCACGCAACCTGGGATTCATCTTGGACTCCACGCTCACACTGTCCAAACAAGTCAACGCCATCTCATCCCCATGCTTCAACACCCTGCGCATGCTCCGAAAGATATCCAGATTGATCCCCACCGAAACAAGAAGAACCGTCACCCAAGCCCTCGTTACCTGACGGTTGGACTATGGGAACGCCCTCTATGCAGGAACCAAAGCAAAACTTCAGAGAAGACTCCAGCCCATGCAGAACGCCTCCACTTGCCTCATCCTCGACATCCCTCGCCACAGCCACATATCCGCCCACCTGAGAGACCTGCACTGGCTTCCAGTCAGCAAGAGAATCACGTTCAGGCTCCTCACCCACACACACAAAGCTCTCTGTGACATAGCTCCCGACTACCTCAACAGACGCCTCACGTTCTACACTCCATCCCGCCAGCTCCGCTCCACCAGCCTCGCCCTCGCCACCATCCCACGGATTCGCGGAACCACCACCGGAGGAAGATCGTACTCCTACCTGGCCGCCAAGACCTGGAACTCCCTACCCGCCCAACTTCGACTGACCCAGGACCACCTCACCTTCAGGAGACACCTCAAGACCTGGCTGTTCGAGCAGTAGCAGCACCTCCCTCCCCCCCAGCGCCTTGAGACCCTCACGTGTGAGTAGCGCGCTTTACAAATGCTATGATTGATTGATTGATTATGTTGTGGGCTGCCATCATCAGACAGTGTTACATAGTTAGTTCTCACAGTTACCACTCTATCATAAATTATTATTCAAAATCCAAGAAACAGAGCAGGAGACGGTCTTTTTTTGTGCTTCTGAAATGGTTAACATGTTGTAGTTTATTCGTATTTTGTGTGGTGATGTTGAGCAATGCATCTATTTTAGGTAGGTTTATGAAGGAGCAGAAGACCTATGACAATTTTGTTAAAATAGAGACTGGCATTTATTAACTCAGCATCTAAACATACGGCTGCCTGTGAAACGTTATTGTTTTTTGCTTTTGATGATGGTTAAAGAGGTGTGAGGGCGTTCAGTACCGCCTGGTGCCACCCCTGATTTCTATGTGAAATTCTTCAATGCACAGACATTTATTCACGAATTAGCAAGCTGTTTGACTTCTAAAAACGACAGCATTTGTTTTGCCAATGTTTGTTTTGATTTACCTGTGACAGGTGTCATGTTTTTTGTACTCCTCAGGGTCTGGATGATGCAATAAGGGATCCACCCCTTGACATCCCCGAACTCTAACTAGAAAGTTACAGAGTATCAGGGTGATCAAGTGAGGGAAATGAAAGGTTGGAAACAACAGGGATGAGAACCTATAAGACAAAACAACAGGGATCAAAAATACATACTTATATATGGCTACTCTCATATGGTCTATGGGTAATAGGACATAGATACCTTATCCACCAACATGCTAACTCATGCCTGTATTTAGTTTCAGAAAACAAACAGTTCCTTTTTCTGGATAATCCTATAGAAAAATAATACATAGGTTGAAAACACACTCATGCCACAGATATCAACCCCAAAGGACCTTGTGCCAGATTTACAATAACTGGCGCATCCCTACATATCAGTAGGGATGCGCCAGTTATTGTCACCCATGCCGCCGCCAGCATGGACGCGCCCCATTTATAATGCGGCGCACCATGGGGCAAAAATGGCACAGATGCATCTGTGCCGAAAAGGCGGCGCATTGCTGGAGTTGCGTTGCAAGCGCAACACAGCTCCAGCAAGGCTTGGGGGTTCCTTATCTGTAACATGCTGTGTCAATCCTTGACGCAGCATGGGCCCAAAAGTGACTGAGAGAAATCTTGTAGATTTCACTCAGCCACTTTTAGGAGGCGTCCTTGCACCGGAACGCTTCCTTCTGGCGCAGGGCTTTACAACGTGACGCATCTCCCAGATGCGTCACGTTGTAAGTACCCCGCACCATAGCGCATCTTTTGCGCCACTGTTGCGTCACAAAATGGTGGCGTAAAAGGGGCACAAGGGGTTTGTAAATCTGCCCCCTTGTGCCTAGCACAACCTTGTATCAAGATCTCTCAATGCTCACTTGTTCTCTTGTGCGCATTAAACCAGGAAAATGATCAAAGTCTTGAAAAAGAAGAAAGAATGAGGCCCAATTGAATGGAATGGTTGGTGGACTTAGTATGAGGGTAATGAATGCACCCACTTGGCATAATCCACCCTCGTTAGCAAATCCTCTGCTACGGGAAATGTACACCCCAGCTGCTCCTGTCAAAGAGTGAACACGTATTCCTCACTATCGCTCGATATGCTCTAATAATAACAAGGACAACATGTAAAGGCGTCCGCGGTTTCTTCACCGTCGCCCGATATGCTCCAAGAATAAGAAGAACAAAAGTAAACGCGTCCGCGGTTTACTCACCGCCACCCGACTGTTCAAACCAGCACACTCACCGTCCGACGGCAGTTTACAGGCACAAGAAAATCCTTACCAGGACCATAACGTGCTCCGCCAAGCACCAAGAACCTCCACTGTTCTCAACCTGCCGCCGAAGTGAAAACTTAAAAAATAAACAGAATTACGCACGCTTACGAGCGTGCAACGCATCCTATTGTAGACCCTGACTCCTCCTCCCTTTGCCTTCTGGGAGTTGTAGCTAAATGGCTAGGCAGGCGCTACGCATTGCGATTCCTGACAGTAGGCCCCCGCCAAGCGCCTCCTAGAACCAGGCTTGGTGGGATACCTGTGGAAGAATGCTTTCACAACGGCAGGGGCAAGCACGTTGGAACTTGGCTCCCATGAATCATCCTCAGAGGTGTACCCCTTCCAGGAGATGAGATACCACAGCTTGCCCTGCTGATACTGCGAATCCAGTATCCTCTTCACTTCGTATTCCAATCCCTCTGGCGGGACACCGGAGGATGCGCCACCTAGCCGTTTTCAGGAGGCTGGTATGGAACACCGGTTGTATGCAGAAACTGCCAGGCAACTTTAACTTGTTGGCTACTGGAATAACCTGTCTCACTACAGTGTACGGGTCGATGTACTTAGGATGGAACACACTGCGCAGTTTAAATTTAATGTACTTCGTGCACAGCCAAACCCGGTCACCCACTTGGTACTGAGGACCGTCTGTTCTGTGCCGGTCCTCCCATTTTATGTACACTCGTTTAGCCACCAACAGGTGCCGTTTCACCTTCTTGTGGACAGAGCGTAGAGTGTCTATGTGAGCCTGAACAGAAGGTTGGTTAGCAAGGTCAACAGGCAGGTTGATGGCCAGGGTTTTTGCGCAGTATCTGAAGTTTGCAATGAACGGGGACACCCCGATAGAACAGTGTAAGGCATTGTTGTAAGATAACTCCGCCAGTCATAGCAGAGACACCTAGGAGTCTTGAGCCTCCATGGCATAACACTGCAGATATTTTTTCAATGCCTGATTAAGACTTTCGGTCTAACCGTCTGTTTGCGGGTGGAAGCTTGTTGTAACCGCCGATTCTGTCAGCAGAGCTTTAGACCAAGTTCTCCAGAAACTCGCAATGCACTGGGGGCCCCTGTCACACACAATTATCTTGGGCAACCTGTGATGTCATTGTCCAGCAGTAGTTGTGCTGTCTGGTCAGCTGTCAGTAGATTCTTGCATGGTATGAAATGGCCCATTTTGGTAAGGCTATCCACTACCACTAAAATGGCAGAATATCCCTGATCCGTAGGTAGGCCGGTGATGAAATCAAGACTGATGTTTTGCCATGGCTGTTGACGGGTTGGCATGGGCATGAGCTTTCCTTTCTTTCTAGTGTTTTCCCCTTTTCCTGTAGCACAGTCTTCACATTGTGTTACCCTGGCACGAACGTCTTTCGCCAACGATTTTCACCAGAAATGCAGTTGAACTAGATGCACAGTTTTGCGAACACCTGGATGTCCTGCCAAGGGAGACACATGGCACCATTAGTATGCTTTTTTTCTGTAGTGCTTTAGTAGAGAGATACAACTTACTGTTCTGAAAAGGCAGTCCTTGTTTGATGCTTTGAGTGACATCCTTTTGTGCCCATCTCTCCCACCAGACAGTAGGTTTGTTCTTGGCCACCTCTGTCAGAAAATTGTCAACTCTCAGAACACAGATGACTTTTGCAGGATCGATTATTTTCTCTGGGATGCTGGTGTGGGTTCTACAACTGATTCTTGCCGGGATAAGGAGTCTGTTCCTTGCCTGAAAGTAATAACAAAGTCAAAACCAGCAAAAAAAAGTGTCCATCTAATCGTCCTCTGTGACATGGTGTGCCGTCTTCATGTATTGCAAGTTACGATGGTCTGAATACACAGTGATTGGGTCGCGACCCCCCATAAATAATGCTGCCATTCTTGGAAAGCCTTTTTTATGGACAACAGTTCTTTCTCCGCAATGGTGGGGTTCTGTTCGGCCACTTTTAGGGGCATATCAGCAAAAAACGGAGATAATTATCGCTAAGCGCGCATAGGGCTAGGATGATTATCGCCGGCTATCGCTGGATTTTATCGCGAAGATAGCGCGCTATCAGAGTCGCTTATCTCCAAAGCGATAAAAATTCCAGAGATAGCTGCCAAATGTGTGATTATCGCTGGAAATCCAGGGAGAATCGCACAACGATTGGCGATACGTTGTCAATAGAGCAGGTGCCCCCATTTGAGGATGTCTGAGCACTGGGGCTTTAATAAATGCTTTTTTCAAGTAGGCAAAGGCTGTAGAGACCTCATTTGTCCATACAAACGGAACCCCCCTACGAAGCAGCCTGGTGATAGGGTCTGCCATCTGGGAGAATTTCAGGATGAACCTGCAATAATAATTTGCAAAACCTAGGAAGCAATGTATGTCCCTTGTACACTTTGGGATGGGCCATTCCTGCACAGCCAGCACCTTGTATTCTGCCATGCTCAATCCTGCTGGACACAGTATCACCCCTAGGAACTCCACTTCACACACACCAAATTTGCATTTGCTCAACTTACAAAACAGATGGTATTCCCTTTCCAACACCAAAATGACATGGTTGTTATGCACCTCAGCTGACAGAGTAAATGAGAATATCATCAATATATACGACCACAAAATGGTACACATACTCTCTCAGGGCGTCATTCAAAAAATACTGAAAAGCCGCTGGGGCATTTCACAGCCCGAACGGCATCACAGTATGTTCAAACAACCCATAGCGTATCTTAAAAGCCGTTTTCCACTCATCCCTCTCTCGGATGCATAATAAATGATATGCCCCTCTTAAGTCTAATCTGGTGTGAATAGAGGCTTCTCGCACCTGATCCAACAAAACCGTAATAAGTGGCAAGGGTTATCTGTTACGAACAGTGTTTTGCTTCAACATTCTATAATCACAACACGCTCTCAACTCGCCACTAGCTTTAGCTATAAAGAAAAGAGGGGGGGGCTGCGGGAGACCGAGAGGGCCTAATGAAACCAATTTCCCAAAAACTATCAAGGTATTCTCTGAGGTGTCGGGTTTCAGGATCTGACAAGGCATACACCCTACAAGCTGGAATGTTTGTCCCCTCTATCAGATCAATCTGGCAATTATAAATACTGTGAGGCGGGAGCTGTTCTGCCTCTGTCTTGCTGAAAACATCCCAAAACTAAGAATACTCTACTGGTAATCCTACCTCCTTCTCTGCTACCTTGACTACCCAACAAGGGTTCCAGTGTTCCTCACATTCCTTTGACAGAAACTGTACTGTTTTGTTTTTCCAGTCCATGGTAACGTTGTGGTGCCAGGACCATGGCTTTCCCAAGATCACCTCGTACTGAGGGGGCGTCTATAATGTTTAAGGCTATTTCTTCCAGGTGTTGTCTCTTTCCATCTTCTATCTGCATTTCAGGTGGTAGGCCATTTAGACCAAGTGTTCTACCACTTTTGAGGTGTTTGATGGTTTTCGCCACCTCACACTGTTCAATATTTTTCTCAAGAACTGCCCTACCACCAGGGTGAGATATTTGGTATCGGTATATCCTCCACAAATTGTAAAAGTTGACCAGTGGTCCCGTCACCCCTGCCGCAGTATAGATTTCCCAGGGAATCGGCTAAAGTCTCTGAAATGTCCATGGCATTTCCCTGGGCACACCCACACCCATCTCTGTCCTGCCCCTCCCTGCACCAGCCAATCTAAGAGCTAACCTGCCATATTACCCTCCTCATACAGCTTGTGTTCTTGGGCTCGTACGACGTAAATGTGCCAATGGCGGCCGCCACATACAAATTCTCAAAACAAAAGCACTCTTAAACAATGCCTACCAGGATGAATGACCTGTGAATCCTACACCTTGTAGTCCCCTGTGCCTTAGGTAAAAAATTTTATACACTGATTTACAAACACGCATCAGTCATTGTCTCTGTGTGTGATGTAAAGTGCTTGGACACCCTACTGACACTGTTATGAGAGGTGCTATAAAACAAATGAGATACTTGGGGGAGGGTGATAGTGAGGGAATCAGTGAAGAGCCACAAGATTCTTGTATCCTGGTGCACATTAAGGTCATTATGTACTATGCTTTAACAGTTAGTAAAATTGAATATATAATTACAAATGTGTTGTAGAATGCCCCATTTTTTTCCAACTCTTCTCAGGGTAGAGCGCCCCGAAACCCCTTTGTAGTGGTCAGGTTCGCTCGCAGCACTTGCTATGTACCGTACGGGTGCTGGTCTGACAAAATTTGCCTGGGCTGCTTTGGGTTCCCAGTCCGGCCCAGGCAGGAGCAGGATCCTCATACGACTAAATATAGCACTATATGTATACATACCAACAGACCCAATTGAGGGCCATATTATCAAGAACAACGTTAAAACTTTTGCCGCTTTAGCGGCAGGAGACTGCAGCTAAAGCAGCAATAATGGGCTTGATAATATGGCCTTGTGAATTCACATAGAAGCCCATGTTCTGGTGTGAACCTGGGCTTCTATGGGAATTCACAAAGGCATATTATCAAGCCCATTATCGCCGCTTTAGCTGCAGTTTCCTGCCAGTAAAGCGGCGATAATTTTAACACTGTTCTTGATAATATGCCCCTTGGTCTGTCTCACCGTCTCAAATTACATGTGCTTGTATAGACCTGAATTCGAAAAATCCATTCTCCCATACATTTTTATTTAATCTTCCACTTTCCACTTCTTAAATGTTGGCATGTACGTGTATTTATTTATGTGAAAAAGCTATTGCAGTTCTTATGTACCTAAAAAATAAGTGCAGAAATTGCTTGGGAAATGTAGATTCTGGGTTGAGGATTCAACTTTCCGAAATTAAATCAAACATTGAAAAGTTAGTCGCAGCACCAAACTTCCCATTAAAGGTTTTCAATTTTTGCATATTATTTCAATATAAAATAATAAAATCTTCAGTAATTCAATTTGGTGGCACCCCAGCGTTTGGTAGTGATTCGGTGGGAGTCCTCAGGAAGTCAAAAGGTTGGGAGCCACTGATGGAAAGCGATCCAATACCTTCAGATCAAGCTCGAGCTATACAATTACAAAGCTGCAGAAAAACATAGTGGATGGGTGCCATACCACAGGTCATCACTAGAGGTCCCTAATACGTAAACCAGGCACCACACTGTATACCCACCAGAGGTGCAGTGCCAGTGCGAGTCTCCCTGGAGCCAGTGGAGTTCTGTACGGGAGCTCTGGTCCCTACTACCCATAATAAACTGTTTCTAATGATCCATAATTGCGCGATATGCTTTTGGTTTGCTGAGCTTCTAGAAAAGGCTACACACCACCATCTTCCACGTGGATCTCATCAATGAAGCCTTCCACACGTCCATCAATTAACATTATAACTTGGACTCAAGCTTTATCAGTCCTAATAACACCGACTCTAACTCTTTTAGAACTTATCAATCGGGGTTTGCTTCAGCAAACACCCTCCAAAAATTTCCATGATGTACATATCATTGCCACTCTAGGTGCAAATGACAAGTACAATGGAGTTCATATGTTATACGATCTGTACTTGAGTTTACTATTCCTTACTAGTCAATATTATAAATAACTTAATATAGTTGTGGTGACTATGAATGAAACTGTAACGCTATCTTAGCAAAACACGTATACAGGTAAACACTTCTGATTTTCAAAGCTAAAGAAACTCCTTTACCCGTGAAAATTAAACGGAAGAGTTTGAGGCTTTGCAATGGCTTCTGGGTATGCAAATTTCCCCCAAACAGTTGGTTGCTTTAGGCAGCCTGCCCTCTAGTAACAGCGGTTGGTACTGCACCTGCCGCTTGGTTGAAGCGTTTTATTTCCTCCCCCATCCACTCCACGCACACACCCCCTCTCTCTCTCTCTCTCTCTCTCTCACACACACGCCCTCTCTCTCTGTCTCCTCTTCTCTCTCGCCTCTCTCTTTCTTACTCACACACACACATCCACACACTCTAAAAAAGAAATTGCGGCTAAGCCAATGGTTTGGAATTTTAGATTAGGAGGCAGATTTACAAGCCCCTTGCTCCTCTGGCGGCGGAAAGCCAGCGCCATGCTGCGGGGTATTTACAACATGACGCATTTGGGAGATGCGTCATGTTGTAAAGCCCTGATGTAGGCGTTCCGGCGCAGGGGGTGGTTGTTCCGGCGCAGAAACGCCTCCTAAAAGTGGCTGAGTGAAATCTACAAGGGGCCTCATTTATGAAGGGCTTGCGCCACTGGTGCGTCACTTTTTCCCATTTTAAAAGTGACGCACCGGCGGCGCAAGACCTTCATAAATAAGGCCAAAGATTTCACTCAGTCACTTTTAAGCCCATGCTGCGTCAAAACCCTGCGCCTGCTTGAAGCAGGCGTAAGGCTTGACACAGCATTTTCTGGATAGGGCACCCCCCGAGCCTTGCTGAAGCTGTGCGGCGCTTGCGACGCAACTCCAGCAATGCGCCGTCTTTACGGCAGCAGATGCGTCATGCATCTGTCCATTTTTGCACCATGGTGCGCCGCATTGTAAATGCAGCGCATCCATGGTGGCGCAGCCGTGACGCACAATAACTGGCGCATCCCTGCTGATATGCAGGGATGTGCCAGTTATTGTAAATCTGACCCCAATTGCTTAATAATTCTTTGGAGGTTTTTGTGCCCTAAATAAATCTGTTGCAAAAGAAACAAATGATGGACGGAATGCTGACAATAAAAGCATTCACCCTCAGTCACAAACATCTGGGGCCTCATTTATGAAGGACGTGCGCTGCCGGTGCGACACCTTTAACATGGGAAAAAGTGACGCACCGGTGGCGCAAGTCCTTCATAAATAAGGCCCCTGGGTTTTATCCATCCTTTACTTCTTTCTTCTTTTGCTCACCAGCCACCCCAGTTTGGACCCAGCCTCACCATTCTTTCCTGTGGGTTACCTTATCTGCTGTCCTTCGCTACGCGTCTCATGCATTCTCCTGTTTCACGACTGTCTTTCTAGAGCACACAACTGTGTTTTCTCCTGCTCATAAAGTGAATTGTGCGGATTCATTTGTAAAATTACTTAAAGGTTTGAGTGACAAACATAGCAGGGAACTTAAGTTACTTTAGACTTAAAGCATTGTCTATAACATTTGCTTATACCTCATGCTCTTGTATGTTTTGTATTTTGCATTGTATTGTACCATTTATAAGCCTGTGCGCCACAGAGTTAAGTGGCAGTCTCTTTTGAACCTCGTTACATTAACAACTTCTAAGACCACTGTACTGGCTGCAGCTAATAAATACCATCTTCTACGCCAGACGAAGAGTCCGTGTCTCTGTGTTTGACAAGGCAGGTGAACCCAGGGGATTTCAGGCGTACCCTGCGTCGCCGAGCCTTAAGGCTGCGGTTCTCCAATTGACGCCCAAACGTGGGGCGACTTCAACGGTAGCAGTTGAGCCCAAGGATCGTGAGGAGCCACGCGGGAAAATCCTGAAGGAAGCGCACCACAAGATCGACCCCTGTATGTTGAAAGTGGACCGGAGGTTTTTTCACAGCGCGTCTACTCCTTTTTGACGGCTACTGACGACTGCTGCCCTGACTGTCGCCCTGCCTTAGCCCTTTGATGATGTTTGGTAAAGCGAGACGATAGACGGACCTTCGCTGGTGTAGGACGATCCTTAGTTAAGTATTTGGTGGGTCGCTCCGACAAACTTTGTTTTGCTTTTGGGTTTTTATTCAGTTATTGCGATACCTGAAGCCAAGGGGTAAGTACGTTTGTGCTGTTTCATTGATTCATACCCCTTGTTGTTTGTGAGCAGTCTAGAAAAGTAACGATGCCTGGACTGAGTAAGTTTAAAAGAAGTTGTTGCTTAGGTTGTACTAGGGATT
This sequence comes from Lissotriton vulgaris, assembly GCF_964263255.1. NCBI lineage: Eukaryota > Metazoa > Chordata > Amphibia > Caudata > Salamandridae > Lissotriton > Lissotriton vulgaris. The sequence continues at coordinate 249,994,566 of NC_141686.1, read as the reverse complement.
CCCAGTTAGAGGATTCATGTCCGATTCCTCCAGTTGGAACTCCCACTTATGAGCTCTATTCAAAACATGGTATCGGTCCCATTACTTTTAATGAGACATGGTTCGGATACACGAAAAATAGTGGAGTTCTAAGATGGCCTCAAAATGGTAGTTTTTACCCCGCCATAATAGATAATTTGGAAGCGAGTCTGTTTAAAAGGAAAGTCCGGCCGGCAATGTTTGACTCTTTTCGCCTTTGGCGTAAGGAAGCCAAACAGAAATTAATTAATCACGCAAAAAAAATAAGAAAGCACAAGACATGTCAATTATACAGGCTGCTCAGCAGTTTAAATATAATGAAGTAGATGGTGCGAATGAGATACTAGAGAGACAACATCGCATGGCGATAGATAGATGCTATCCGGTGTTGCCTACTTCTCCTGCAGACAAAAGTAGGGAACTGGAAGAAGATTCCCTAATGTCTTGTTTATTGAATTCACCTCCTCCCTATGCCCAAACCCCTAATGTACCCCCATTACCCCCTCCTGTTGCACAACCAGTGGTTGCTCCATTCCCGGTTGTTCAGCAGCCGGCTCAGCCCACTAATGCTCCTTTGCTTGCCTCTGCTCTGCCTTCACATCCCGTAATTCAGTCCCCACCTTCTCTACAATCCCCTGCTCGTGGTTCTCAATCGGCTATGTCTCAGTCTCCGTTGTCTTCTACATCTGTCATGTCTCCTGTTCTTTTGAAGGATTCTCCTACCTCACATAGGAGAATAGCAGATGCTGTCTCGAACTTCCTTTCCCCTTTCCTTGGGTCCTTGAATATGTTTCCAGCTTTTTCTAGACGACAATCTCGTTGCCAACTTCCTCTTACGGACGAGAAAGTAGTCTTGGGATCTCTTGCTCGTAAATGGATTGAGAGAGGACTAGAATATAATACAGAAGACATTATGAGTTCTTTTCATCAATGGGTGGAGCCCACACAGAGATGTGTTTTTAATGTTATGTGTCAAACCCTTATTAAAGAATGGGAAGATATGGAGCTAGATTCAGTTCCTTCGGAGCTACTGAAGTTACAAGCTGATTTCGATAAAGGTTTTATTGTAGGACCACAAGTTGGAGACGCGGTGAATAAACTCATTGCGTTTAGGGCCATGTTTCTGTCCCTGACTCTTCCTGAGACTGATTCTGTTAATAGGCAGGGTATTAAGAATTACCCGATGCGTGAAGTACCTCCCGTATGGAGAGAAGTGGTAGCTGGTCCACCACAGGTCCCTGCCCATTTCCAGCGTATATGGGTCCACGAACCCTGGAAAAGGTCTGAAGTATTGGCACTTAAACAAATTCTTCCGGACCCCCGTAAAAATCCTGCTGGATATTATAAAGAATTGTCTCAAACAGTGGAGGCTTGTATCATGAATTTGGCTGATATTGATATGTTATTTGGGAATGTCGTTCCGCAAGCATTATGGGCACGGATTCGTAGAGAAAATCATGTTGCTGAATTGGGTGGTGATTGGAATGCCCTTAGAGCCGCCGATAGAGGTCAAGTGGGTGGTGCGAAGCCCGACGATCTGATTACTGCTTTACCTGGCAGAATAATTGACTTAATGAAGACAATGATGCCTGCGGTGCGAGTAAATTAGGATAAGCTGGCTGCATGCAAGCAGAAGAAAGACGAAAGCGTCTCGGATTTCTTCACTCGTTTTGAAGAGACGTTAATTGACCATAGTGGTCAGGATCTGAGTGTAGAGGGTAGTCAGCGATTGTTTGTGGATAAGTTTGTATATAATTTGCTTCCGAATTATCGAATAAATTAAAGAGTTCTGAAAGTGCATGGGCTGTTTCTTCCCCTGCTAAAATATTGGCTACTTCACAGTATTATGAGAATAGAGATAAGGAGGAGAAAGAGAAACAGGAGAAGAGAAGTAAAGACTTGCAAAAGAAGGTTCTTTAGCTACAGGCTTATCCTCCACGTCCTGCGCAGTTGCAGTTTTCTCAAACTCCACAGTTTCAGAAGGTGTTCCAGAAGCCTGAGTCTTTTGCACCGCGACCTTTGGTAGGTCCCAATCAATGTGCGTATTGTAAGGAAGAAGGACATTTTAAGAATAATTGTCCGGTTTTATTACGGCGTAATAATGGGACATCTGCTCCACGAGGTCGTAGTAATTTTCAGTGAGGATCTAGGGGTAGAGTACGAGGTGTGTCCTCTCAGGAGCAGCGTCCTTTCCCTCCATCCGCTACAAATTTCTTTGATAAGCAGAGAGTCCAGTCTGAGCAGTATTATAATGATGATTATTGTGTCGAAGATAGGATTGAAGATTTTCATACCGAATAGGACAGCCAAGGACGAAGCAAGGGAGTTGTGTCGATTCCAGTAGATCAAAAAGGACCGTATGTCACTGTCAATGCTATGGGTGTTTCAGAGCCGTTTCTTTTGGATAATGGTGCGATGAGAAGTTCTATTATTCATTCTAAACTCCCTGGGGCACCTTTGTCTGGCTTAATAAATACTTCTGTAGGATTCTCTGGCGCCCCAGTTCGGAATCCAGTTTCCTGTCCCTTGCCTGTTTCGATTGGTCCCTATGAATTGGATGCTTCACTTATTCTGACAACTGGTTGTGGTGAGAATTTGTTGGGTCTGGATTTGTTGAAAAGACTACATGTGACATTGTATTGTTCTCCTTCTGGCGTGCATCTTACGTTAGGGAAGAAATTGATATCTTCTATGTATTTATCCCGAGATCAGTTTCCACCTGAGTTGCTCTCTCTTCCCGAAAGTCTTTGGGCTACGGGTCCAAATGATGTGAGTCGTCTTGCTATCTCACCGTATGTTGTCACAGATAAAGAAAAGGTTATAATGCCACGCATTCCTCAGTACCGTATTTCTAGCGATGGTAAGAGAGTGCTTTGGCTATTGTTGATGATTTTATTCAGAAGGGCGTGGTCGAAGAAACAAGAGGCAATGTTTGTAATAGTCCTGTTCTCCCAATTCTTAAGAGAACGGATCCTTCACAGCCCCCTGTTTATCGATTTGTTATTGACCTTAGAGAAGTCAATAAAATTGTCGTGCCACAGTTTCCTGTTGCTCCAGACATTAGAGCCTTATTGACGATGATTCCAGCTTCGGCAGCTTGGTTTTCAGTGATAGACCTCAAGAATGCTTTCTTTAGTATCCCTATTGCTGAAGAAAGTAGGGATCTTTTTGATTTCTCTCTAGGTGGCCAAAGTTTTCGATTTAAAAGAGCACCTCAAGGCTATTGTGAAAGTCCCTCTATCTATAGCAAGGCTCTTAAGTCACAACTTGATGCTTTCTCCTTGCCTCCAGGCGCTACGCTCATTCAGTATGTGGATGATTTGTTGGTGGCTGCTGATATGGAAGATGTGTGTAAGAGTGTGACTGTTGCGTTGTTACATCATTTGTCTGCTCTAAATCATAAGGTGTCGCCCTCTAAGTTGCAATATGCCCGCCAAGAAGTTACCTATTTAGGTCATCTCCTGTCGAAGGAGGGAAGGCGATTGACCCCAGAACTAATTCAGACTATTTCTCAGATGTCTGTACCTACCACGCAGAGAGAAGTGGGTGCCTTTTTGGGTATCACTTCCTACTGTAGACAATGGATTCCCAATTTTTCACTTTTGGCTAAACCATTGTTGGCACTTACGTTGAAGAATAAGCCCCATCCGCTTCCTTGGACGGATGAATGTCAGAAAAGTTTTGTTGATTTACGTACTGCCCTGTGTTCTGCTCCAGTGTTGGGTACCCCAGATTATAGTAAATCCTTTACACTGTACGTTCACGAGAGAGAGGGTTGCGCGTTGTCAGTTTTGACACAGCAATTTGGCTATAAGCAGAGGCCATGCGCCTACTTCTCCGCTACACTAGACCCAGTAGCTAAAGCTTTGCCCAGTTGTCTCAGAGCTACTGCAGCTGCGGCAATTTCTATCAGACAGTCTGCTAGATTAGTGTTAGATAACACACTCATTGTTATGGTTCCACATGCAGTGGATACCCTGTTGAATAGAACAAGAACACAGCATCTCACGAGTGCTCGTTTGTCTGGATATGAGATCACACTTTTAGCAAGTCATGTGCATATCAAAAGATGTAATACATTAAATCCAGCTACATTGTTGCCACTCCCCGATGAGAAAGACGTTCAGGAAAAACATGATTGTTTTCTTCGTACGGAATAAGAAACGAAGGGTAGGATTGATTTGAAGGATACTCCGCTCAAGGACCTGGATGGAATCCTATGGGTGGACGGTTCTTGTTTCAAGCTTCCAAATGGGGAAACTACTTCTGCCTATGCTGTCACCACATTATGCACAATTGTCGAAACGGCACGTATCGGACATAATTCAGCCCAAGCAGCTGAATTAATAGCCTTGACTAGAGCGTGTGTGTTGTCAAAGGGAAAGAGAGTGAATGTGTACACTGATAGTCAGTATGCTTTTGGTGTTGCACATAGTTTCGGTAGATTATGGAGGGAGAGAGGATTCTTTACCTCTCACGGGACAAAGATTCAGCATGGTCAGTTGGTGACCGATCTTCTTGAGTCACTTACTTTACCTACACAGATAGCGATCATAAAGTGCAGTGCACATAAGAAAGTAATAGATGATGTTGGTCGTGGAAATGCGTTTGCAGATGAGGTAGCAAAAACTACAGCCAGAGACACTACTAGTCGAATGTGTGTGGCAGGTCCTGCGAACTGGGTTAGGGAAATTGGAATGTGTGAAGACACGATTGAGAGTGTGAACACGATTCAGGGAGAGGCCACTGAGAGGAAATTGAGTACGTGGAAAGAAAGTACGGGAATGTTAGATTCGATGGGTAGTTGGACGATGTTGTCGGAACATCAGCGATGGTTATTACGGGACGCTTATGTGTTACCAGTTGTGACTATGGCTCATGGTCCAGCTCACATTAGTGCGAAAGGCATATGTAAGCTCTTGGCTCCTGTGTGGCAGAATGAAGGAATTCCAAAATGTGCCGAGAATGTGGTTAAGCATTGTATTGTTTGTTTAATGCATAACCCAGGAAAGGGCACCCCAACTCCGGCAGGTCATTTTGCTCCCCCGTCATATCCTTTTGAGGTGTTGCAGATTGATTTCATTCACATGGATTGATGCAACAACCTCAAGTATGTTCTGGTGGTGGTATGTGCCTTTTCCCGTTGGATAGAGGCCTACCCCTTGAAAGATAACACTGCTCTGTCCACTGCTAAAGGGTTACTGAAAGAGTTCTTTCCCAGGTTTGGTTTGCCGCAAATTGTCTGGAGTGACAATGGAAGTGAATTTGTGGGTCAAATTATGCAAAAAGTGTGTTCTGGTCTTGGTATCAGACAGAAGTTCTATGCGGCAAACCATCCACAGACAGCGGGTTTGGTTGAGTGTTATAATGGTACACTCAAGCTTAAACTAGCTATGATTCAAGCTAGCACAGGTCTTGCCTGGCCTGATGCCTTGCCCCTAACTCTTTTGTCAACCAGAACTACTGTGCACTCTCGTATGGGACTTAGCCCATATGAAGTGGTATTCGGACGTCCAGCTATTGTTTGGGGTGTCCCTCATCCCAGGAAATATTCAGACATACCATATCCTTTGTTAATTGACTACCTGCATAACTTGACTGCTAAATTGGGTGTTATTCGCCAACAGGTGCAAAGTGCTTTGCCAGAGGCCTCCACAGACCCAGGTCGCACCATCTTGCCCGGTGACTGGGTCTGCATCAAGAATTTTCAGCGGACTAAGAACTTGGAGCCTCGATGGTCAGCGCCTAGACAAGTTCTGCTTGTCACTCGAACAGCTGTGAAAGTGGTCGGGAAGAGGAATTGGGTGCATGGCATGCACTGTAAGAAAGTGCCTCTGCCGTTACCCTTTGATCTGTGGATCCGCAGTGGCATAGGAGAATCTGAATCTGCAGCGATTCCTTGCTTTGTGCCTTTCAGTGACGCTCAAATTTACGGAACCCAGTCTGAGAAGGTTGATGACGACATTCTTCAAGCGCTGTGCCTGCGCATCTTCGAATAGACACTACCAATCCCGAGACTTTGTTTAAGGACCAGACAGTGCCGAGCAAAACACGCTACAATCTGAGGTCGAAAGTTGACCAGAGGAACTAAAAGCATTGACATTTTCTGTTCCCTTTTTACCCAAAGACATACCCCTTGTTTCTTGCGTAACATTTAGTATTATTTGTGCCATCTGTCTCCGTCGCAGGGTCACTGTAGGAGACTCAGACTGTAACCTGTTTTTTGTCCTTTTAGTAAGTGGCTAGTGCCTCATGATATACAGAAGTGAGTAGCTGAGTGATTGAGGAAGATTGCAGTGAGCGACATATTTTTTAGATAAAGATGGATGGTACAATAACTGTAGGTAGGGAAAATAGGAAGCCGGAAATGAGATCGAAGTATTGTAAATTATTACGTAATCGTTTTGGCGTAACTTTGTGTACTTTTATGTTTTTGTGTATTTTATTAGCCTGCACAGGTTGGATTGTACACGTTCTGCAGCAGAAAAATGTTGTTAATTCTACGACTTCTTTGCCTTCTCATCTTTCTGTCCTTTCACATAAAATGCATACTCTACCTCCGCATGAGCAGATAAAGAGAGCCGAATATATGAATAATACGTTTGTTCAGCTGTTACACCAGCATCAGTTGGCTATTAACATGACTGATTGTCACACAATACACATAAGGGAATGCCATATCTGGTTCTTCCTTTCTCATATGAGGGTTCAGCTTGGGCCTATCTGGCTATGTTTTTGGCTGCATACCACAACAGACTTAGAAGTTCTGTTAAAACTTTTGGGAATGGGTTGGATTTTAGCCACAGCTCTTTAATTAAGGGTATAGAGGTGATGGCTAAGATCGTGGAGAACAAAATTCCATTAGACGAGAAGAAAGTTTATGAGGGATGGAATGTTACCCACTATGTTTCTAGCCTTGGCGACAAAACTAGAAATGGCGGGTCTTCCCTAGTATGGACCGTACCCCATCAAGGTAATTTTTGTCTTCAAGTTAATGACAAGAAGACTGACAGCAAACAGAGTTATCTGTACACTTACATTTTCTCGTCTCCTGACTTCCCTCCGTTGGTTCCGTCTCAAGGAACATATTTCGTCTGTAATGACAGAGCTTATACTTGGCTCTCTTCTAACTTTTCTGGAACCTGTTATATAGCTTACCTCCTTCCCCCTACATATACGGCTCGGTCAGACCATCACAGAATTAGATATAGCCGAGGTATATTCGATGCCAAAGACACGGCAGAACAAGAGGGAGGAGACTTCCTTAAGGGATTCCTTCCCTTTTGGAGTCCAATGGCCAACAGCAGACACATCAGACAATTGGTTCGCGTGGGTGAGACCACCATCAATATTACTGCAGGTGCGCTAAGTAATATTACTGCAGAGTTTCAGACTGACCGTCTTATGACGTTGCAGAATCGGATTGCGCTAGATGTGATCTTCAGCTTCAACTATGAAAGGTGCCCCCATTTGAGGATGTCTGAGCACTGGGGCTTTAATAAATGCTTTTTTCAAGTAGGCAAAGGCTGTAGAGACCTCATTTGTCCATACAAACGGAATCCCCCTACGAAGCAGCCTGGTGATAGGGTCTGCCATCTGGGAGAATTTCAGGATGAACCTGCAATAATAATTTGCAAAACCTAGGAAGCAATGTATGTCCCTTGTACACTTTGGGATGGGCCATTCCTGTACAGCCAGCACCTTGTATTCTGCCATGCTCAATCCTGCTGGACACAGTATCACCCCTAGGAACTCCACTTCACACACACCAAATTTGCATTTGCTCAACTTACAAAACAGATGGTATTCCCTTTCCAACACCAAAATGACATGGTTGTTATGCACCTCAGCTGACAGAGTAAATGAGAATATCATCAATATATACGACCACAAAATGGTACACATACTCTCTCAGGGCGTCATTCAAAAAATACTGAAAAGCCGCTGGGGCATTTCACAGCCCGAACGGCATCACAGTATGTTCAAACAACCCATAGCGTATCTTAAAAGCCGTTTTCCACTCATCCCTCTCTCGGATGCATAATAAATGATATGCCCCTCTTAAGTCTAATCTGGTGTGAATAGTGGCTTCTCGCACCTGATCCAACAAAACCGTAATAAGTGGCAAGGGTTATCTGTTACGAACAGTGTTTTGCTTCAACATTCTATAATCACAACACGCTCTCAACTCGCCACTAGCTTTAGCTATAAAGAAAAGAGGGGGCTGCTGGAGACCGAGAGGGCCTAATGAAACCAATTTCCCAAAAACTATCAAGGTATTCTCTGAGGTGTCGGGTTTCAGGATCTGACAAGGCATACACCCTACAAGCTGGAATGTTTGTCCCCTCTATCAGATCAATCTGGCAATTATAAATAATGTGAGGCTGGAGCTGTTCTGCCTCTGTCTTGCTGAAAACATCCCAAAACTAAGAATACTCTACTGGTAATACTACCTCCTTCTCTGCCGCCATAGCTACCCAACAAGGGTTCCAGTGTTCCTCACATTCCTTTGACAGAAACTGTACTGTTTTGTTTTTCCAGTCCATGGTAACGTTGTGGTGCCAGGACCATGGCTTTCCCAAGATCACCTCGTACTGAGGGGGCGTCTATAATGTTTAAGGCTATCTCTTCCAGGTGTTGTCTATTTCCATCTTCTATCTGCATTTCAGGTGGTAGGCCATTTGGACCAAGTGTTCTACCACTTTTGAGGTGTTTGATGGTTTTCGCCACCTCACACTGTTCAATATTTTTCTCAAGAACTGCCCTACCACCAGGGTGAGATATTTGGTATCGGTATATCCTCCACAAATTGTAAAAGTTGACCAGTGGTCCCGTCACCCCTGCCGCAGTATAGATTTCCCAGGGAATCGGCTAAAGTCTCTGAAATGTCCATGGCATTTCCCTGGGCACACCCACACCCATCTCTGTCCTGCCTCTCCCTGCACCAGCCAATCTAAGAGCTAACCTGCCGTTTTACCCTCCTCATATAGCTTGTGTTCTTGGGCTCGTAAATGTGCCAATAGCGGGCAACGCTTACAAATTCTCAAAACAAAAGCACTCTCAGACAATGCCTACCAGGATGGATGACCTGTGAATCCTACACCAAACACGCATTAGTCACTGTTTCTGTATGTGTGTGATGTAAAGTGCGTGGACACCCTACTGACACTGATATGAGAGGTGCTAAAAAACAAATGAGATACTTGTGGGAGGGTGATAGTGAGGGAATCAGTGAAGAGCCACAATATTCTTGTATCTTGACGCACATTAAGGTCATTATGTACTATGCTTTAAAGCTAGTAATGAATATATAATTACCAATGTGTTGTAGAATGTCTCATTTTTTCCCTACTTTTCTCAGGGTAGAGCGCCCCAAAGCCCCTTTTGTAGTGGTCAGGCTCGCTCTCAGCACTCGCTATGTACCGTACAGGTGCTGGTCTGACAACATTTGCCAGGGCTGCTTTGGGTTCCCAGTCCGGCCCTAGCAGTAGCAGGATCTTCGTACGGCTAAAAATAGCACCACATACCAACAGACCCAATTGAAGGCCATATTATCAAGAACGGCGTTAAAATTAACGCCGCTTTAGTGGCAGGAAACTGCCACTAAAGCGGCGATAATGGGCTTGATAATATGCCCTTGTGAATTCCCGTAGAAGCCCAGGTTCACACCAGAACCTGGGCTTCTATGGGAAAGCGGCGATAATTTTAACGCCGTTCTTGATAATATGCCCCTTGGTCTGTCTCACCACCTCAAAATACATGTGCTTGTATAGACCTGAATTTGAAAAATCCATTCTCCCATATATTTTTATTTAATCTTCCACTTTCCACTTCTTATATGTTGGCATGTACGTGTATTTATTTATGTGAAAAAGCTATTGCAGTTTTTATGTACCTAAAAAATAAGTGCAGAAATTGCTTGGGAAATGTAGATTCTGGGCTGAGGATTCAACTTTCCGAAATTAAATCAAACATTGAAAAGTTAGTCGGAGCACTAAAGTTCCCATTAAAGGTTTTCAAGTTTTGCAAATTTTTTCAATATCAAATAATAAAATCTTTAGTAATTCAGGGGCATATTACCAAGCAATAGCGATAATTATCGCTATTGCTTGGTTAGCGAGAAAAAATGATCGCAGATAAACCTTGGTATTACCAAGGTTTATCGCAAATGCGATAAAAATCGGAAATAATGCATGAATATCGCTGAAAAGTCCGCGATATTCAGGCATTACCGAGCTAATGCTCTTAGCCATGTTATCCACCTACCATTGCCATAACATGGCTAAGAACTGCTCAGGGGCAGGTGTTAGCTTTTGGAGATATTCGCGCTTAGCGCGAATATCTCAAAAAGTTGGTAATAGGAGATAGCGATGTTAGCGACTGTTTCCAGTCGCTAACATCTTGGCACGCCCACTTTGCATGTCATTAGTGACATTAGTGATAAATATCACTGACATGCAAAGCGGGGCCCAAGATGGTCGCTATCTCCTACTAGCTGTCGCTAACTGGTGTTAGCGACAGCTAGGTAATAGGGAGATAATTTTATCTCCGCTTTCATGGCTTTTAAAGCCAAAAAAGCGGAGATAAACCCCCTTGATAATATGCCTCTCAATTTGGTGGCACCCCAGCGTTTGGTAGTGATTCGGTGGGAGCCCTCAGGAAGTCAAAAGGTTGGGCGCCACTGATGTAGAGCGCTCCAATACCTTTAGATCAAGCTCGAGCTATACAATTACAAAGCTGCGGAAAAACATAGTGAAAACGGTGCCATACCACAGGTCATCACTAGAGGTCCCTAATAAGTAAGCCAGGCACCACACTGTATACCCCACAGAGGTGCAGTGCCAGCGCGAAGCTCCCTGGATGGAGCTAGTGGAGTCCTGTACGGGAGCTCTGGTCCCTACTACCCATAATTAACTGTTCCTAATGATCCATAATTGCGGGAGATGCCTTTAGCTTGCTGTGGAGAAGCCGGAGCCATAGCTTCCAGAAGAAAGCACACATCGCCATCTCCTACGAGGCTCTCATCGATTCTACTTTCCACACATTTACACGATATACTTTCCACACATTTACACGTCTATCATTAAATCTATCATTTAGGCTTGGACTGTATTTTCTCCGTTCTCCATAGTCCATGTTTCACTACACGTGACCTTAAAATGGTCATAATCCATGTCTCAATCAATTTGAACCATAAATTGGGGAGCTTGCTAAAGCAAACGCCCTCTAAAAATTAGTGATATGTTGCATATCATTGCCACACTTTTTTTTTTTTTTTTTTTGTAAAAATATACTTTATTTAAAATTATTTGTCAGGTTTACATTTTAAGCAGTCCCTTATATTTGGGTGCTGTACATTTAACCATTCTCAAAGAAGCGCATTAGGCTATCTTTGGTGGTTTTCCATCAAGATTTCTCATTTTACCCATCCAGACCAACTCCTGATTTTCCAGGTTTCCTTTGCCCACTCTTGTCCAAATCTATGGGTGTCTATGCACATGTAAGAGAACATTTTAGTGAAAACAAGTTTTTGGCATTCTTTTTCCGTGATTGCTTGGTGTTTGTACAAGGAAAAGTTCCTGTTTTCCCACATCGCCTCTTTCACGCAGTTTATTATTCTCCATAGTGTCCTTTCTTTATTTGCATTGCAATTCATGCCCAGCCCATATAGAACCAGTTCATAGGACAGGGATGCCTGTCCTGTTAATTCTTTAATGAGCTGTCCCATTGCTTTCCACATGCTTTGTGCTCCGCCGCAGTTCCAAATGAAGTGCATCAGGGATTCATCTGCTGCACAGCCTGGTGTTGGGCATCTTGCTGTTTTTGCCAGTTTCCTTGCATGTTGGAATTGTTTCACGGGTAGGCATTTGGATACCATCATCCATGCCAAGTCTTTCTGGGAGTTTGTCAAATCTTTGTGGTTCACCATCTCCCAAACCTTCCCGGATTGCTTCTCTGATAAGTTGTTTACCATTGTCACTGAGTCTGTTTCTTTCAGTTCTTTGCTTAAGGCCATCTGGGGTGTGATGTCCTTCGCTTGAATTTGTCTCTCTTCCAGCTTCTTGAAGAAAGGCTTGATGCCTTTGTACGCAGGGGGTGGTTCTAGTAAAAAAGGCTTTGTATTGTCCAGATTACATATGCCCTCTCTTGATAAGATGAAACTTGTAGCAAACAGAGTGTAGGCAGCCACATGTGAGTCTTTCTTTGCATTCCCCAGTATGTTTTTAACAAAATGTGACATCAGGAAGTCATGGAGGTTTGGCAGGTCTTTCCCTCCTTTTGTGGGTAGTTTGAAAACTGTGTCTCTTTTTAGTTTTTCAATTTTTGACCCCCAAAAGAAGTTTGCAAAAAGTCTTTGTGTCACTTTTGTCCACCTGTATGATGGAGGGAAAATCATGGCAATAAACATCAGGATTGGTAGACATATTGCTTTCAGCACCAAGACTTTCCCTTCCAGGGAAAGTTTTCTTGTCGTCCAGAGCGCCATTTTCTGCTTGAGCTTTGTCTGGATCTTCTCCCAGTTTATTTCTCCCTTCATGTCCTGTGAAAAAAGAATCCCCAGTATTTTTACTGGGTCTTTGGAAGGTTTCACTGGGAGCTGAGACAGTTTGTCCCATTGTCCCACCGTCATGCAGTGTGTTTTCTCCACATTCACCTGTAGCCCAGCTGCTAGGGAAAAGAGTTGGGTTATAAGGAAAGTTCTTTTCATGGATCTAGCATCCGTGCAAGCAATGGTGACATCGTCCATGTATGCTACACATTTGACCTGTTTGCCTTGGCTGCCCGGTACCAGAGGGCCAGTTATGCACTTGTCCTTCCTGATGGCACATAGGAGAGGTTCAATTGCACATACAAAGAGTGCCGGTGATAAGGGGCATCCTTGTCTGACCCCCGATTCAATGTGGAACCCCTCAGATAGTGTACCATTTATAAGGACCTGGCTTTCACATCCAGTGTATATTAAGCCAATAGTTTTGATGAAACCTTCTGGGAATCCCATTTTCCTGAGCACTTTGAAAAGGTATTCATGACTTAGGGAGTCAAAGGCTTTCTGGAAATCAAGGGCCAAGATAGCTAGTGGATTCCCCCTGTCTTTCGCTAACCACAAGGTGTCTCTAATGATGGTCAAGCTGTCCCAGATTTTCCTTCCTGGGACCGCACATGTTTGGTCTGGGTGCACGATGGAGGCCAGCACCTTTCTGCATCTTCCTGCCAGGACTTTACTTAGGATCTTACTGTCCACATTCAAGAGGGTGATTGGCCTCCAATTGTTGATGTCTAGCTTGTCCCCCTTTTTCTCCAGCAGTTTTATGATGCCCTGTGGAAAGGAGGGGGGTAAAACATTTTTTTCCAAGCATTCTTTCAACAGACTCCAAAAATCCTTTGCAATAAGCCCCCAGAAAGTTTTGTAAAACTCCCATGGAAGGCCGTCTTGCCCAGGGGCTGATCCTTTTGGGGCTTCCTGAATGATTTGGAAGAGTTCTTCTCCTGAAATGGGGGTGGTTAGAAATTGTTGTTCCTCTTGGGATAAAGAGCTCTGCAAAGACCCTAGAAAATATTCACATGCACTTATATCTGATGGCTCTTTTTTGTACAATTGGGAAAAAAAGGCTATTGTTATTTTCCCTACTTTCTCTGTGCCCTTTTGTGTTTGTCCATTTGTGTCTTTCAGTTCATTCATTACCTTATGCACTTGCTGTGCCTTTTTGAAAAAAAACCTTGAGCACTTTTCATCTTCCTCAAAGATCTTGACCCTGGAGTTAAAAATGTGTTCTTTCCCTCGTTGTTTCAGCCATTCTTTCAGTTCCGTTTTTGTTTTTTCTCTTTCCTCCCCTACTTCCATTCCACCCCTTTCCAGGTTTTCTAGCGTGATTATTCTTTGTTGTATTTCATCAAATTTTTGAAACTTTTCCTTGCTTTTGATCATGCTCTGTTTTCTGAAAAAAAGTTTTGTTTGTTTTTTTACCTCTTCCCACCATTCTGCTAAGGATGGGAAACTTTCCTTTCTGGTTTTTAAGTTGTTGTACATATCACTGTAATTTTTACATATATTTATCTCTTGTAATAACAAGGTGTTCATTTTCCACACACCTCTCCCCATTTGACACATGTTTGAGATTTCAACGGTTGCTTTCAAGATTTTGTGGTCTGACATACCACTCTCGTTTGTTTCATAATTCCTTGCTTTTATATTTTTGGAGGTGAAAATGAAATCAATTCTTGATTTGACTTTGCCACTTTCTGCTTCCCATGTGAACCTTTGTTTTGACCCTGATTTTGCCCCTGTATCTGACAGTTGCAAATCTTTACACATGTTTTTGAGACATTTTGCAGACTTATCAATTTCGTAACAATTTTTCTTGCCACATCTGTCTGTGGGGTTTAGGATGCAGTTGAAATCCCCTGTTAACACCATTGGGGTTGCACCTGCAATAAAAAGTGGGAGCATTTCAAACAGGGACATTCTTTCATTCTTGTCGGTTGGTGCATAAATATTACAGACCTTAAAGGTGGTGTTTCTGTATTGTATGGTGACCATCATAGCCCTGCCTGGCTGTATGATTTTAGTATCAAGGATTGACATTTCTTTGTTTTTTATGAGAATGCCTATTCCAGCATTCTTGTTTCCACCCCCAGATATGTGACTGTAGTCCGTGGAGTGGGGAATTGCACATTCCTGTAAACATATAATGTCCCCTTTTTGTACTTTGCAGAGCTCAAACACTGACGCTCTTTTCACTTGTGAGCCCATTCCTCGGGCATTCCATGATATGATGTTAAACATTATATTTGCAATGGTGATTACTTTGCACGGTATACAATACATGTTAAACCTGAACATTTTCAAAGCTCAATGGCGACCAGATGCTGTCACATATTTGCTGATTGCTTTCACTATTTTGCGTCTCTTGCCCGCCAATTTCTTCTGCTCCCCCTAAGTATGGGGACTGTAGAAAAAGGTCTTTGTGGGGGGTTACTCCTACCTCTTGTGAGAATAAGCTATATCCTAGGTCTTCTGAGTCTGAGAGGTCCCCTAATACACTATACCTGGACCCTGAGCAGTTCTCTCTTGGTAGAGTTTTCTTCCTATTTTCTTTCTGTTCTGTTGCGGCCGGACCACTTGGGTCCGCCGTTTGTTTTTTAATTTTGATTTTATTTCTTTTTTTAACCATCTGCATTTGGCCCTCGGTGGTTTTTGTTTCCTCTTCTGAGGAGGTCTGTTCTTCTCTTTCCCTTTTTTCCTGTGCCCTGTCCTTGGCTTCTTTGATGATGTTATATATATCTGTAGGAATAAGAGTACAATCTGAATCTATTTCCCTGTCTTCCACTTGTGAGTCTATGTCTGACATCCCTTTAACTTTCTTTTCACTTTCCACTATTTCTGTCACTTGCGTCTCCTCTACTACCTGTGTACTTTCCTTGGTTTGTTCCTGTTCTGCCTGTGGGGTAGGGGTAGGTTCAACCTGTATTACTTGTTTTTTTGTGTTGGGTGTTTCCCCGGTGCCTGCATCACTAACTGTCTTGAAGATTAATGGTGCCAGTACTGCGGCGTAAGGTTTACTATCCCCTGGCTGGTGATGTTTGGCAGCTGCAGATGCCGCATATGAGAATCTTTGCTTTGGGCATGCTCTATAAAGGTGCTCTTTGGATCCACATAGGTTGCATGATTTGGGGGCATTACATTCGGTGTGTTTGTGGCCTATGTCCCCACAGAACTTGCAACTCTCATTTTTGCATTCTTCTTTAAGGTGGCCAAAACTTAAACAGTTCCTACAATATTGTGGTTGGCTTGGGTAGTTTAAATAGCCTCTGTTTGGGCCCAATGCAAAGGTTTGTGGGAGGTGGGTCACTCCCCCAGCAGGGTTTGGTTTAAGTATCACAAAAAACTTCCTCTTGCCATTCCAGATTCCAAACTTATTTCTCTGTAATATACCTCCCCTCACCTTTGCGCAAAACCTATTTAAAAAACATTCAATCTCCCATGTAGACACATGAGCATTATACATATGGACAATTACTGGCACCTCCTTTGCTGCTGCCATAGCAGTAATTTTTACCCCCTTGAGGTTCTCATGTGAACACATGAGTGACACTCCCTGTAAGAAAATTTCATATTTCAGCTCTGTAAAAAACGTAACTTCAAAAAAACCTCTATCTTTGTTTTGCTGCACACATTTTAAATCCTTAGCAGTACATTTGAATACTTTTTCAAGTATTTCCTTCACTACATACTCTAGATCCTTAGTACCTCTGTACTCTTCCTCTATTTCGATTTTAATGGCAAGCTCCCCATACTGGAGAGTTTGTTTCGCCATTTTAGCTGTGCACTTTCTCCCTGTGCTTAGGGCAACATTTTTTGTGCTGTAACTCTAAGCCCTCTGTGACCGAGACCCGTAGTTGCCCACACAAGTTTACACCAAGTTCAAAGTCAGTGTTCAAAAATTCACTCGTTGTGCCAAGGATGCAGTGCCTGTCTGCCACTCGCTTTAAGGCAGATGTGAGCCGAGGTGCCGTCGAGGAGCGCTCTGGCAGGGATGTGGGGGCGTGGACCTTAAATGACCAAGGAATCCCAAGTGATCAGCTGGGAAAGAACAGGTCCGCGCCAGATGGAGGCTAGGGCTTTTCTGCGCCTCAAACCGGGGTGCACTCGGGTGGTGGTGCTGCGAGTCCCCACTGCTTTTTGGGGTGGGTTTGCGGGCGGGTAGATGGAGAGCTTCCTGCCCAGCAATGTCAAAAGTGGGGGGGGAGAAGTCTTCCTCTTTCGCGTGTGCCTCCAGCTAGTTACCGAGTAAAAACCAGGACCCAGACTCACCTCAAGGTTGCTTCACTGCTCCGGCCCTCTTGGGACAAAAGGCGGTACTGCAGGGTGAATCTTGAAGCCTCACTGCTCCGGCCCTCTTGGGACAAAAGGAGGTACTGCAGGGTGAATCTTGAAATATCCCGGCAGCCTCCTTCACCGATGCAGGGGGTCAAAGCGGGCTCGTCTGCTGTCCGTGTGTGCTCTCCTCGGAGGTGTGGGGGCACTTTGCAGGGGTCAGGTTCCTGTCTAATCCTGTCTAAGACCCGGGATCCCCACGAAATTCGGGTCGATCCCAAATACAATACTCAGGTCTGCTCAGGCTTGAGTGGCGAGCCAGGGAAACTACCGTAGCAGGCGCGCTTTGCGGTGAAGTGCCCGAGTCACCGGAGCACAAGATGGTGACACCCTGAGAACGGCGGCCGAGAACTAGCGGCGGATCCACCCCCGGCGCCCGGCTGTGCAGGGGACCGGGATATTTGGAGGCTGGAGGAGCAGCTGAATCCGCCTGGAGCACTGACGGGACCTGATCTCCGCGAGACCGGAGTGTGCCTCGGGTGCGAGTGCGGCCCAGACGAGGCTCCGCCCCGCCCGGAAGACGAAGAATCATTTACACCCCGGCTTGGGGCCTGCTGTGCTTGGGGGAGCAGTCCTGTCCCGAGGCCCAGCTGGGCGTGAGGAACCGCCCGTCCGGAGGAGGGCCCGGGGGCGACTGCTACCCCACCATCAGCCGAGATCTCTGCGAGTGCCGGCCAGGAGGCTGGGTGAGTCCCCACGTGACCCGTGGGATCCTAACTTTACAACCCGGCTCCGGGGACTGGTGCTTTGGTGGGTGCGGCTCCGCCTCCAACTAAATTGCTGTACGACGGAGGTGGGCATATGAGGAGTTGAATGAGGGTTGCGGGGCCCAGCAATTGGATTTACATCGCCAACCCCCATCCCAATGTGACCGGCGTGGGACGCAGAGCACAGACGAGACCGAGGAGGACCTGCTCTGCTGGTGGGAGGAATACTGTCACCTCGACCTCGGCGACCATCATCATCCCGGCGCACATCGTGGGGCACCTGGAGGGCTAGCCTGCCAGCCCCAGGGGGTGAGCCTCTGCAGGGGCTCCTGGGGGGCGGGGGGACCGGGGCCCTGCGAGGAGCAACCAGAAGCTGGCTGAATTCTGCCGCGGCCGGATTGGGACCTGAGGGGATAGAGCGTCTGAGGTGGCCCGGCACCATCCACGGTGTTACCTGGAGATTCCCCCCCGTGTGCTGTGACCGGGTGGGACTTGAACTCGGATTGAGGAACGAGTGTCGCTGCACTGGTTGTGCGTTAGGGGCCGTGAACTGACTGCGGACGTCGTCCCTTTGACGAAGACCACCGGAGGAGTGGGTGGAGAGCACCGAGTGGGGTGCCCAACTTACATATCATCGGGACCTGAGGAAGCGGGGAGGATTGCTTGACCCCGCGGAGTGGAGTGCCCGGGCGGAGTACTCGACCTGACCCCCCCAAATCCGGGCCCGCCGTATAGCTTGCTGCGGGGGGCGCCGGTGACGCCCGTCCTCCCCTTGGAGCCCAGATCTTCGTCGCGGGAGCAGGATGGGAAAGCCAAGGACCGTGAAGGGGGACGGGAGCCCAGCCACGGAGATGCCGGACGATGCCTCGCAGTCCACCACAGACCTGCAACAGATGCAGGACCAGATCCTAGCAGCCATTGCCGCCACGAAAGATGCCCTACACCAAGACATTGTACAGGTGCTGACTGGGCTGGGACTCCTGCGGGCGGACCACTCAAAGTTGGCGGACAGAGTCAAGGATACGGAAGACGCCCTAAAGGACATCGTACCGGCACATAAGTCGATGGATGGGAAGCTCACGGACGTGATGGAGCGAATACAAGCTCTGGAAAGGAGGGCGGAGGATGCTGAAAACCGCAGTCGGCGGAACAACGTGCGCCTGGTGGGTCTTCCCGAAAAAAAAGAGGGCACGGACATGGTGGGCTACCTGCACGAATGGCTCAGGACTGTGGTGGCACCGGAGGGCCTTTCTCCCTTCTTCACTCTAGAGCGGGCACACCGGGTGCCGTCCCGACCTCCGAAACCGGGCCTACCACCTCGCCCAGTGGTCATCAAATTGCTCCACTACAAAGACAGAGATTGGCTTTTGCAGTGGGCCAGGGACACGGGCCCGTTCCAGGTGGACAATTGCAGAGTTACGCTGTTCCCGGATTACACGTTCGAGACACAAAAACTGCGTGCCTCATTCCTCTCTATCAAAAAAGAACTGCGCACAGAAGGCTTACAGTACTCGTTGTTGTTCCCGGCCAAACTCCGTGTGGTGGTCGACGAAAAGACGTTGTTCTTCACAACTTCGGCGGAGGCATGGGCCTGGTTTGACACTTACAAAGCGGGCACGGACGGAGCTCGACACATGGCTGAGGAGGAAGGTCTGAGACACACAGTCGGTCAATCGCAGAGGCTCCGTGGGCGCAGACAGGGGTCTAAAAAATCAATGACCTCCCAAACAGCGGGTGAACGAAGAGCAGCGCTGCAGGCAGTAAAGGAAGTGTCGGGATCGGCGACGGTCCAATCAGCGAGGGAATCGGGCTCGGAGGGCCAGAGAACGAGTTCGGACACTGAATTATCGGAGCTGGGTGACGGCTGGGGCCCGAAAATCACACCACAGACGTCGGGAGAAATCATCGAAGGCTGAAACCTGCTCACACCGCCCGACAAGAATTGAACACGAATGGTATAGCCCTCACGAACTGTTGAGCAGAACACCGTAAGACTGGAATATCGTGAGTCATTATGAGTACTGCGGGGCGGGGGTCTGGAGATAGCACTGGAAGGGTTTAGCAGCTAGCACACGCACCCCAGGGCCCATAAGGCCTCCGTGGTATAGGCTACGGACTTGGGTAGTTTGGGAGCGAGTTCGCTCACTAGTTTGGATGGGAGCAACTCTTCTGCAGTTGGGTCCTGTTCTGGGGGTGGGGGGACCTGGAGACGTTGGGGTACCTTGAGGTGCGGGTTGGGGAGGGGGGGTGAGGGGGATGTTGGGGGTGGGTGGGGACGGTGTGGTATCTGATGTCTGGCTGCAACTCATTATTGACTTAAACCGAACAAGTTGGGACAATGGCTAATGCGGGCTTGATAAAATGTGTGTCCTGGAATGTGCGGGGTCTGACTACAATGGCGAGGGGACACAAAATCCACTCCTACCTGGTTCGTAGAGGGGTGCACATAGCGTTCCTACAAGAGACCCACCTAACGAGAAAAGAGGGGATAGCGCTACAGCGTAGATGGAGGGGTCACCTGTTTTACACCACATATCATGCTTTTGCTAGGGGGGTATTAATATGGGTGAGAGCGAGAGTTCCTTTCCAAGTTACTAGACATACGGAGGACCCGGAGGGGAGATTTGTAGCGGTTGAAGGGCTACTTAGAGGTCGACACATTGTGCTTAGTAGCATCTACGCGCCAAATGTAGATCAGGCAGCCTATCTTGCAAAGCTATCCAGAGTACTGGCCACCTACTTCACAGGTAATATGTTGATGGGGGGGGGATTTCAACTCCATAGAAGATACAACACTAGACAGATCACACCCTCCACTACATACATCCCCAGTGCACAGGTTGGCGAGGTGCAGAATGGAATGGCAGGGGAAGTGAGACCTGACAGACAGGTGGCGCGCGCAACATCCGACAGAGCGAGATTATTCGTTCTACTCTAGCATACACTACCTTCATGTCCGCCTTGATACCTTCCTCTGCTCCCAAACAATACTCCCAGCAGTGGTCCGCACTGAATATTTAACGCGCACAATATCTGACCACAACCCTATCCTCCTGTCGCTCGACTGGATGAACACACCATCGAAGATCCCGACGTGGCGGCTTCGCCCGGACACGCTGGATGATCCTCCCTTCCGTGAGGAACTAGAGAATCGGATTACTAATTATTTCACGGAAAACCAGGGTACCGCCTCCTCCAGGGCAGTGGAGTGGGATGCATTTAAAGTTGTGGTACGGGGGCATTGCATAGGGAACTTTGCTGGGGCTCGCAGGTCACTGGTGGAGGACCTAGACCAGGCTGAACGTAAATTGAGGGAGGCGGAACAGGAACGCCCTGGTCGTCCTGAGCTGCAGGGGAGAGTCAGTGAGGCGCGTGAAGCAGTGGCTGTGGAGGTAGAGCACCTTCGTAGCTTTGATCATAAAACGTACCTAACAAAGACCCTAGCTGAGGGGGACAAAACTGGGATGCTATTGGCCTGGCTTGCGAACCCTACTAGGAGCACGCAACCGATTCTGTCCCTTAAGAGTAGTGGAGGCGACACACTTCAAACACAACCTGCTATTTTGGACTGCTTTCGAACATACTATGAGCGGTTATATAGGAGCACATTGGGGGACCGTACTGAGGCAATGGAATGGGAATACCTATATAGAGTGATGCAGGGCTTTGGCCTGGGTGAGGGATATATAAGGTGGACAAAGGTTCTTTATGCTTCGGCGAAAGCTAGGGTGAAGATTGGACCTTTAGTGTCGGACCAATATGAAGTGCATCGTGGAACAATGCAGGGATGTGCACTTTCTCCCCTGTTGTTTGCGCTCGCAGTGGAGCCTCTGGCTGCGATGGGTAGACGGGGGACGCATTGCAATGTGTTAGAAGTCAATGGGACCCACCATTTCATTTCCCTGTACGCAGATGACCTTCTCCTCTTCTTAGAGGATGCTGAGGGAGCTGTGGACAGCGTGAAAAGTCTGTTAGAGCGGTTCGGCGACATATTAACTGGTCGAAAACCTGCCTCTTCCCGATGAGGAAGGAGGAGATGCACCCCCTGACCAACCCGGAGCTTAGGTGGGAGCCTAGTTGTTTAAGCTACCTGGGAGTGTACATATATCACGAGCCCGCGGATCTTCTCAACGGTAATATAGGTCGCTGTATCCGCGCGTTACAAGGCAGTATGACCTTTTGGGCCACCCTGCCCCTCTCAATGACGGGACGGGTTTCACTCCTAAAAATGATAGCCCTACCGCGTCTACTATATTTCTTCCGGACCCTCCCTGTATGGATACCTGGAGCGATCTTCAGGCAGTTGAGGTCAATGGATGTTTCCGTTTTATGGGGTTCGGGCAGACGTCGAATAGCATTAGCAACGCTGACCCGCCCGAAGGACGAGGGTGGCCTAGCGGTCCCGGACTTCGAGCTCTACTACCTGGCGGCCCAGTTACAGTTCTTTACGCAGGAGGTTGCGAGGGTCTACCGTGGTCCGGAGCAGGAGAGGTAAAACGGCATCCCCCGTCACATACTGGCATACATTACCATGCAGCAAAAATTGAGGCTTAGTGGGCTGACCCAGGAAGAACGAACACTGCGTCTGTGCTGGAATCGCACGCAAAAGAGAATAGGGTCCGGGCACCCGTATGCACCTGAGATCCCGCTGGGCATGTTGACAGCTCTCCCACATGGTGGAGTCTGGTCGAGACTACGCCTATGGGAGGATGCTGGGCTGCAGGTGGTAGGGGATCTTTACGATGATGGGGTATTGGCCCCGTACCAGACATTGCAGGAGAGATACGACCTTCCGAGGGGGGATTACTTAATGCATGCGGCAGTGGTGAGGGCCATACAGGCGCACTGGGGGGAGGGACTGATGGAGCCCGCGACGACGCTGGGGTGCCAATATACAATGATGGCGGCAGGAACGTTTAAAGCAGTCACATGCCTTTATTCCAGGATGCACACAGACACCCTCCTACCACTTATGTCACTGAAGCATAAATGGGAAGCAGATCTACAATTGGATATCCCAGACACGACGTGGTCCCAACTAGTGCGGAGAGCTAGGAAGAGCACCAGAAATGCGCGTTTCCAGCTAATACACCTTTATATCCTTCACAGGGCCTACCTTACCCCGAGTAAAATAGCAGCGCACTTTGGCGCAGTGGACGCAGCATGTCCCAGATGTAACCACCTGGGAGCGGACCTAGTACATATGCTGAGGGACTGTCCCCGACTACAAGAGTACTGGGGGGAAATAGGCGACACTCTGAATGGAGTAGCGGACAGGGAATTGCAGTATGATAGCGCGGTCACTATTCTACACTGGTTCCCGCACACACGTAGGAACAAACTATCTAGCAAATTCATTGACATGGGTCTAATTATTGCAAAGAGAGAGCTGACCAAGGGTTGGAAATCGAAGGTAGGTCCGACGCACCGGAGGTGGTTGAATGAATTCTTGAAGTGGGCAACGGCAGAGAGCACGATCAGATATCAACTGGCCCGCCGTAACTCGGACGAGAAAGTGCAGGACGCTGCAATGGCATGGGAAATGCTAGTACAAGCATTGAGGGATAGCACAGTAGACGAAGACGGAGGAGGGGAGGAGGAGGGGCAGGAGACCCCAGAGGAGGTAGTCACGGCCCGGCACCACCACCAGACACACACGCGTTATGGAAACACGAAGCTCTGTAGCCCCACGGTACACTCACATATCCTAGCGCCAGACACAGTTCTAGTCACTGGGTAGGGAGGGGGGAGGGAAGGGTTGCATCCCCGGATCCTGTAGCGACATATGCCCGACTTCCGGTGAACATTAGTGGGTGCGGGAAGAAAATACAAAAGCAGAGGGCGGAGGGCCCCATATACCTACTGCAGCAGACACCCAGACACGAGTGTAAACTACAAAAGACTAGCGCCGCCCAACCTCCGGGATGTGGGCTAAATGGCTGTGTAAGTGGTTAACTGGGATGGGATGAGAGAACAACTCTGCACTCAGGGCTCCTGTATTCAATAAATACGCTGTAATTGACTCTGCAATAAAAATTGTTTAACAAAAAAAAAGAAAAATAGAGGACAGATTTACAAGCCCCTAGTGCCTCTTTTATGCCGGCCAGCGCCATGCTGCGGGGTATTTACAACATGACGCATCTGGGAGATTCGTCACTTTGTAAAGCCCTGCGCCACATGTAAGCGTTCCGGCGCAGGGAAGCGTTCTGGCACAGGAACGCCTCTTAAAAGTGGCTGAGTGAAATCTACAAGATTTCACTCAGTCACTTTTAAGCCCATTCTGCAGCAAAACCGTGCACCTGCTTGAAGTAGGAGTAAGGATTGACACAACATTTTCAGGATAGGGCACCCCCGAGCCTTGCTGGAGCTGCGTCGCGCTTGCGACGTAACTCCAGCAATGCGCCACCTTTACTGCAGCAGATGCGTCACGCATCTGTCCATTTTTGCCCCATGGTGCGCCGCATTGTAAATGAGGAACATCCATGGTGGTGCAGCCGTGACGCACAATATCTGGCACATCCCTGCTGCTATGCAGGGATGTGAGAGTTATTGTAAATCTGACCTGCAATTGCTTAATAATTGTTTGGAGGTTTTTGTGTCCTAAATAAATCTGTTGCAAAAGAAACAAATGATGGACGGAATGCTGAAAAATGAAAACATTCACCCCCAGTCACAAACATCTGGGTTTTATCCATCCTTTACTTCTTTCTTCTTTGGCTCACCAGCCACCCCAGTTTAGACCCAGCCATATGCAAATCAGTCTTGACCCTGATCCTCATAGGAACAGTCCAGCCCGAACTGCCAGGCCAGGTCCTCCATGGAAACAAGCACCCTTTTGCTTGTGTCGCCCGAAGTGGGAAGGGTACGCGAAGACGTGGAAGGGGCGGTTCTTTTGTGTGGGCGTTTGGGCATCGCCCCACTGAATATTTTGCCCAGGGCCCAGGCAGTTGTAGACAAAAATGCAGTATTAAATTACATACAAAATCTCAGCCCACAGCAGGCAGCTGTCTTAGCCGCAAGCCAGTAACGTGACATCACAGTTTGCCTGCGGCAGTCTTAAGGCGGCGGTGTAGGGTTAGTAGTCAATAGTGACACCAACTGCACATTACGCATGTTGGGTTGGCTGGTTGCCTTTCCCTGGCCAGCCAGACATGCACAATCTTAAGAGTCTCGCCTCAGTACAATAGAGAGTGGAGTGGGTCGAAGCCGCAGCCCACGGGTCTCATGATGAGCAGCGAGTTGTCCTGCCCAGGCCAATCCAAGCGCTGCTTTAGCAGCACCTGGATTGGCTGTTTAGGTCTCTAGGCAGAGCCTGGGAGCCTGCCCATGGGAAGCATATTCACTAATCACTGCAATCACACCAATCACAGGATGTTGAGCTGACAACACCAATATGTGAACCTGGTTCCCATCAGGAGAAACAGGTTGGAGTCTCGGTATCGATGGTGATGCAGCGAGATTACCAGCCTGAGTTAATCTAAAACATCATACTCTCCTGGGCCCATAAAACATTCATACATAAGCTGGCAATCACCGCTGGTGATCAGGACTTATTTTACCGTCGAATAATGTTTACCTATACACCGTTTCTTACTAAAAACCTTAACACCTTAGTTCTCAATTTCCTTTGGTCAATAGATCAGGTTGTTAGCATAATCGATATAAATGACATTTACCATTAATTCTTTGAATGACCACAGACTCAGGAGAGTTTTAAAAACTCTACCTATGCAATACTTTTGTGAGTCAAATACCAACTTTTCAAGGAGAATATAATGATTAAAGCAAAACATAAAGACTTCATAAAATCAAATGATGTTGGTACCTTGGAAGGGTGGAAAAAGGAAAACAGTACAAGGACATACCACGCAGATCTATATTTACCTAGAATGGTGTGAGGACCAACCCCTGGCCAAGGAGCTGGAAAAGGGACTCCCGAGTAGTCAGGAGCCAACAGATCAGGACAGGTTTAGGACAGGACAGGTAACCTCTTCTAAGTGCAACACCAGCATTACACCCCTCTCTGGTGCTGCTCTTCCTTCCCCTTCTGCATGGATATATTCTTCTCCCTCAGCAATTTCTCCGACTCTTTCTCTACATCTCTCCTTTCTCGATTCTTCTGACCTCCGTGGCATCCGCCGTCTTCTGCTGCAGTGTTGGGTCTGTGACAGGTCGGTGACATGTCTGACAATCTAACTGACTGAGCCTACCTTAGTTATACTCACACCCTCCAATCCATACTAATATAATAAAGAGAGAGCCAAAAACCTTTGAGGCGGGTAATCTCAGGAACCACAGCACCAATCACAACACTCAATACAGCGTTGGAAAGGGCAGATGCAGCAGAAGGACATAGGCTATGCAGACGCCCACCATATACATTTAAAAGATAAAAGAACCGTGCCAGCAAAGTAGTCCCTTGTGGGCGTGTCTGCGTTGTGCTGTGGGTTTTTGCTGGGGGGGGGGTGTGACAAATGCTGGGGGAGTGTGGTACGTTCTGCCCTTCGGGCTGGACTGTTCCCATGAGGCACAGGGTCAAGGCTGATTTGCAGATGGCCATGTCTGAACTGGGGTGGTGTGGAGTGCAAAACAACGATGGATTTAGGCCCAGATCTCTGTACTGGGGTCAATGTATGACATTGTTCTGCATTCTGTCCATCAACTGTTGTTTTTGCATTTGTCACCCCGAGTGGGATGGGTATGCTCAGAAGTGAGTCCCATGCTCTCCACACCACTGGAGTCAAGCTATTCTGGCTGAAGACGGCTAATAGCCAGTAAATAGTCCTAGGATGCTTGCGTACGGTCCAGGAAAGGTTTGGTTTGTAATGTTCCTATGAGGCACGGGGTCAAGGCTGAGGTGGTGTGGAGTGCAAAAATAATGATGGATTTAGGCCCAGATCTTTGTATTGGGGTGAATGTATGTCATTGTTCTGCATTCTGTCCATCAACTGTTGTTAATACATTCCTCCCTTCATGCCATTTCTCATATCGTGTGCTGGGGGTGGGGGTGTGGGTGGGTGCAGGGCGCGCGTTGTGTCAAATATTTCATTGTTTTTTCTTCCCAGGTTCTGTACATTCCAGCTCCGGGTGTTCACCCTGCTCCAAAACCCAACCTTACTCCTTAAAATACCCCAACACCCTTAAACACTAACCCATCTTAACCCTATAAATATACCCTGTACCCTAAAACCCAAACCTATACCTAAATCCTAAAAATACCCCTGTATCCCAAAAACCAAACCTACCCCTGAACCCTAAAATACCCCTGTACCCCAAAACCCAAACCTAGCCCTGAACCCTTAAAATACCCCTGTACCCCAAAACCCAAACCTATCCCTGAACCCTAAAAATACCCCTGTACCCCAAAACCCAAACCTAGCCCTGAACCCTAAAAATACCCCTGTACCCCAAAACCCAAACCTAGCCCTGAACCCTTAAAATACCCCTGTACCCCAAAACCCCAAACTACCCCTGAACCCTAAAAATACCCCTATACCCCAAAACCCAATCCTAGCCCTGAACCCTAAAAATACACCTGTACCCCAAAACCCCTACCTATCCCTAAACGCTAAAACGACCCCTGTATCCCATAACCCAAAACTATATCTGAACCCTTAAAATACCCAAACACCCCAAAACATATACCTCAGTACCCCAAACATATACCCTTATACCTATACTTACCTTATCCGAACATTAAAAAAAAAACATGCTTTTACCATTCATGCATTTACAACAAATTTCGTTGTAAATGTATGCGTGGTAAAAGCATATAAAATGTAATGCCATGCGTTATAATGGCATTGCGGAGTCATGGTACTTTCATAATTAAAGTATGCGGAGTGTTGGTCTGCGGAAAGAAAGTTGCGGAATAATTGGTGTTTACCCCCCCCCCCCGGTAAATAAGTTGGTGGCACGACGGCCCACATCTCCAGCAACATACTCATATTTTTTCACCACCGATTTGAAAAATGCACAGGTCTCTCTCATTGATGGCCAGCACCGACATACACTTTTAGACACACCTCCCGCCACAAGTTCTAGAATTGCGAACTTTAGAGCTGGGGAGCCACGTTCGAATCTCGGCATCAGGTCAACATCCTGTGATTCCAGGCAAATTGCTTTGTCTCCCCCTGCCTACCACAAATTAATGTGCTCTTCTGTAATGTAAATTGTGCTCATGCCATGTTGTCGAGTTCGCGCTTTATAATATTGCAAGGAAAAATAAAGTAAGGAAACTCGAGTTCACACACTACTGAATGCGCACTCTTAAGTGCATCAGCAGTGCACTGTTAATCGGATCGTTTCACAAGCCAGTCACAGATAAGAAATGCAAAACCCAAACCTATCCCTGAACCCTAAAAATACCCCTGCACCCCCACACCCAAACCTAGCCCTGAACCCTTAAAATACCCCTATACCCCAAAACCCAAACCTAGCCCTGAACCCTAAAAATACCCCATACCCAAAAACCCATACCTATCCCTAAACCCTAAAACTACCCCTGTACCCCATAACTCAAAACTATATCTGTACCCTTAAAATACCCAAACACCCCAAAACATGTACCTCAGTACCCGAAAACATATACCCCTATACCCATACTTAACTTATCCAAACATTTTAAACAAACATGCTTTTACCATTCATGCATTTACAACGAATTTCGTTGTAAATGTATGCGTGGTAAAAGCATATAAAATGTAATGCCATACGTTATAATGGCATTGCGTAGTCATGGTACTTTCGTGCTGAAAGTATGCGGAGTGAACGGTATGCGGAAAGAAAGTTGCGGAATAATGGGTGTTTACCCTCCCCTGGTAAGTACATTGGTGGAATGGCGGGCCACATCTTCAGCAACATACTCATATTTTTTCGCCACCGATTTGAAAAATGCACAGGTCTCTCTCATTGATGGCCAGCAACGACATACACTTTTAGACACACCTCCGGCCACAAGTTCTAGAATTGCGAACTTTAGAGCTGGGAAGCTACGTTCGAATCTCGGCATCAGCTCAACATCCTGTGATTCCAGGAAAATTGCTTTGTCTCCCCGTGCCTACCACAAATGAATGTGTTCTTCTGTAATGTAAATTGTGCTCATGCCATGTTGTCGAGTTTGCGCTATATAATATTGCAAGGAAAAATAAAGTAGGGAAACTCGAGTTCACACACTACTGAACGCGCACTCTTAAGTGCATCAGTAGTGCACTGTGAATCGGAGCGTTTCACAGGCCAGTCACAGATAAGAAATGCTTTCAAAATGAAATCCTACAAAACAATATACTACTGGCCGCCAGCAATTCATACCCGGACAACGTCGGGACGGGCTGCTAGTCTATACTACTATTATAAAGAGGGAACTTGCACCTTTTGGCCAGGTAAACTCGGGAACCACAGCACCAATCACAACACCCAATACAGCGTTGGAAAGGGCAGTTGCAGCAGAAGGACATAGGCTATGCAGACGCCCACCATATACATTTAAAATGTAAAAGAACGGTGCCAGCAAAGTAGTCCCTTGTGGGCGTGTCTGCATTGTGCTGTGGGTGTGTGCTGGGGGCGTGACAATCGCTGGGGGCATTCCGTCACGAGTGTTGTTTTTTCTTCCCAGCTTCTATACATTCCTGCTCCCTTTAAATAGTAATTCAGTGGTGGTCCCATTCTCTTAGAACCACCCCAAGCACAGTTATGGGCAAAAATACAACTAAAAGGCCCTGCAAAGCATTATGGGATAAGCTTAGCATAATTTTTAGCATTCATGAAAGGGTTTCAATGTTTTTGAATTTTACTCATCAGGGACATCTTGGGACGACGTGGTGAACTGCAGCTTGATGTATAATATTTTAAATGCGATTGCATTTGCCTCATCAGGGACATCTAGGGACGGCGAGGTGAACTGCAGCTTGATATATAATATTTTAAATGCTATTGCATTTGCCTCATCAGGGACATCTAGGGACCATGAGGTGAACTGCAGCTTGATGTATAATATTTTTAATGCTATTGCATTTGCCTCTTGGGGACAACTGGGGAGAACGAGGTGAACTGCAGCTCTTTGTAGAATTATTTGGATACTATAACATTCACTTCCCACTGCTAATCTCGTCCCATAATGGTTTGCAGGGGCTTGATCTCAAAATCATCACCTCTCTCACTGCTTGCTGGAAGCTAATTTCACTTTTGTGAAATGACTATACGCATTTTAGCATGTACAAATACTTGTTATTTTACCTTGAATATATGAGGTTTTTGTTTTAATAATTGGAAATCTGACGGAACGAAATATTGCGGATTTATTGTACCAAGTTTGCGCCAATTCCGCCCACCCCTACTTTAACACCTTGGCTGCTAGGCGTTTTCCCCCTCCTGTGCTGGGAATTACCATTTTGCTGTTTCCATGACGAGCTCAGCTCGTCATCAGCACACGACACCCGTGGGTGATGACGAGCTGAGCTCGTCATCAGCATCGAAAGGGTTAAATACCCCTGCACCCCATAATCATAACCCACCCTTACTCTATAAAATACCCCAACACCCTTAAACACTAACCCATCTTAACCCTATAAATATACCCTGTACACCAAAACCCAAACCTATCCCTAAACCCTAAAAATACCCCTGTACCCCAAAACCAAAACCTAGCCCTGAACCCTATAAATACCCCTGTACCTCAAAACCCAAACATACCCCTGAACTTTAAAAATATCCCTGAACCCCAAAACCCAAACCTACCCCTGAACCCTAAAATACCCCTGTACCCCAAAACCCAAACCTAGCCCATAACCCTTGAAATATCCCTGTACCCCAAAACCCAAACCTACCCCTTAACCCTAAAAATACCCCTGTACCCCAAAACCCAAACCTAGCCCAGAACCTTAATATACCCCTGTATCCTAAAACCTAAACCTAGCCCTGAACCCTAAAAATACCCCTGTACCTCAAAGCCCAAACCTAGCCCTGAACCCTTAAAATACCCCTGTACCCCAAAACCCAAACATACCCCTGAACCCTAA
The DNA here is from genome assembly GCF_964263255.1 of Lissotriton vulgaris. Classification (NCBI taxonomy): domain Eukaryota; kingdom Metazoa; phylum Chordata; class Amphibia; order Caudata; family Salamandridae; genus Lissotriton; species Lissotriton vulgaris. The sequence continues at coordinate 249,963,949 of NC_141686.1, read as the reverse complement.
AAATACCCCTATACCCCAAAACCCAAACATAGCCCTGAACCCTAAAAATACCCCTGTACCCCATAATCCAAAACTATATCTGAACCATTAAAATACCCAAACACCCCAAAACATATACCTCAGTACCCCAAAACATATACCCCAATACCCATACTTGCCTTATCCAAACATTTTTTAAAAACATGCTTTTACCATTCATGCATTTACAACGAATTTCGTTGTAAATGTATTCGTGGTAAAAGCATATAAAATGTAATGCCATGCGTTATAATGGCATTGCTGAGTCCTGGTACTTTCGTAATGAAAGTATGCAGAGTGATGGTATGCGGAAAGAAATTTGCGGAATAATGGGTGTTTACCCTCCTCCGTAAGTACATTGGTGGCACAGCGGCCCACATCTCCAGCAACATACTCATATTTTTTCACCACCAATTGGAAAAATGCACAGGTCTCTCTCATTGATGCCCAGCACCGACATACACTTTTAGACACACCTCCCACCACAAGTTCTAGAATTGCGAACTTTAGAGCTGGGAAGCCACGTTCGAATCTCGGCATCAGGTCAACATCCTGTGATTCCAGGCAAATTGCTTTGTCTCCCCCTGCCTACCACAAATTAATGTGCTCTTCTGTAATGTAAATTGTGCTCATGCCATGTTGTCGAGTTTGCGCTTTATAATATTGCAAGGAAAAATAAAGTAAGGAAACTCGAGTTCACACACTACTGAATGCGCACTCTTAAGTGCATCAGCAGTGCACTGTTAATCGGATCGTTTCACAAGCCTGTCACAGATAAGAAATGCAAAACCCAAACCTATCCCTGAACCCTAAAAATACCCCTGCACCCCCACACCCAAACCTAGCCCTGAACCCTTAAAATACCCCTATACCCCAAAACCCAAACCTAGCCCTGAACCCTAAAAATACCCCGTACCCAAAAACCCATACCTATCCCTAAACCCTAAAACTACCCCTGTACCCCATAACTCAAAACTATATCTGTACCCTTAAAATACCCAAACACCCCAAAACATGTACCTCAGTACCCGAAAACATATACCCCTATACCCATACTTAACTTACCCAAACATTTTAAACAAACATGCTTTTACCATTCATGCATTTACAACGAATTTCGTTGTAAATGTATGCGTTGTAAAAGGATATAAAATGTAATGCCATACGTTATAATGGCATTGCGTAGTCATGGTACTTTTGTGCTGAAAGTATGCGGAGTGAACGGTATGCGGAAAGAAAGTTGCGGAATAATGGGTGTTTACCCTCCCCTGGTAAGTACATTGGTGGAATGGCGGGCCACATCTTCAGCAACATACTCATATTTTTTCGCCACCGATTTGAAAAATGCACAGGTCTCTCTCATTGATGGCCAGCATCGACATACACTTTTAGACACACCTCCGGCCAGAAGTTCTAGAATTGCGAACTTTAGAGCTGGGAAGCTACGTTCGAATCTCGGCATCAGCTCAACATCCTGTGATTCCAGGAAAATTGCTTTGTCTCCCCGTGCCTACCACAAATGAATGTGTTCTTCTGTAATGTAAATTGTGCTCATGCCATGTTGTCGAGTTTGCGCTATATAATATTGCAAGGAAAAATAAAGTAGGGAAACTCGAGTTCACACACTACTGAACGCGCACTCTTAAGTGCATCAGTAGTGCACTGTGAATCGGAGCGTTTCACAGGCCTGTCACAGATAAGAAATGCTTTCAAAATGAAATCCTACAAAACAATATACTACTGGCCGCCAGCAATTCATACCCGGACAACGTCGGGACGGGCTGCTAGTCTATACTACTATTATAAAAAGAGAACTTGCACCTTTTGGCCAGGTAAACTCGGGAACCACAGCACCAATCACAACACCCAATACAGCGTTGGAAAGGGCAGTTGCAGCAGAAGGACATAGGTTATGCATACGCCCACCATATACATTTAAAATGTAAAAGAACGGTGCCAGCGAAGTAGTCCCTTGTGGGCGTGTCTGCATTGTGCTGTGGGTGTGTGCTGGGGGCGTGACAATCGCTGGGGGCATTCCGTCACGAGTGTTGTTTTTTCTTCCCAGCTTCTATACATTCCTGCTCCCTTTAAATAGTAATTCAGTGGTGGTCCCATTCTCTTAGAACCACCCCAAGCACAGTTATGGGCAAAAATACAACTAAAAGGCCCTGCAAAGCATTATGGGATAAGCTTAGCATAATTTTTAGCATTCATGAAAGGGTTTCAATGTTTTTGAATTTTACTCATCAGGGACATCTTGGGACGACGTGGTGAACTGCAGCTTGATGTATAATATTTTAAATGCGATTGCATTTGCCTCATCAGGGACATCTAGGGACGGCGAGGTGAACTGCAGCTTGATATATAATATTTTAAATGCTATTGCATTTGCCTCATCAGGGACATCTAGGGACCATGAGGTGAACTGCAGCTTGATGTATAATATTTTAAATGCTATTGCATTTGCCTCTTGGGGACAACTGGGGAGAACGAGGTGAACTGCAGCTCTTTGTAGAATTATTTGGATACTATAACATTCACTTCCCACTGCTAATCTCGTCCCATAATGGTTTGCAGGGGCTTGATCTCAAAATCATCACCTCTCTCACTGCTTGCTGGAAGCTAATTTCACTTTTGTGAAATGACTATACGCATTTTAGCATGTAGAAATACTTGTTATTTTACCTTGAATATATGAGGTTTTTGTTTTAATAATTGGAAATCTGACGGAACGAAATATTGCGGATTTATTGTACCAAGTGTGCGCCAATTCCGCCCACCCCTACTTTAACACCTTGGCTGCTAGGCGTTTTCCCCCTCCTGTGCTGGGAATTACCATTTTGCTGTTTCCATGACGAGCTCAGCTCGTCATCAGCACACGACACCCGTGGGTGATGACGAGCTGAGCTCGTCATCAGCATCGAAAGGGTTAAATACCCCTGCACCCCATAATCATAACCCACCCTTACTCTATAAAATACCCCAACACCCTTAAACACTAACCCATCTTAACCCTATAAATATACCCTGTACACCAAAACCCAAACCTATCCCTAAACCCTAAAAATACCCCTGTACCCCAAAACCAAAACCTAGCCCTGAACCCTATAAATACCCCTGTACCTCAAAACCCAAACATACCCCTGAACTTTAAAAATATCCCTGAACCCCAAAACACAAACCTACCCCTGAACCCTAAAATACCCCTGTACCCCAAAACCCAAACCTAGCCCATAACCCTTGAAATATCCCTGTACCCCAAAACCCAAACCTACCCCTTAACCCTAAAAATACCCCTGTACCCCAAAACCCAAACCTAGCCCAGAACCTTAATATACCCCTGTATCCCAAAACCCAAACCTAGCCCTGAACCCTAAAAATACCCCTGTACCTCAAAGCCCAAACCTAGCCCTGAACCCTTAAAATACCCCTGTGCCCCAAAACCCAAACCTACCCCTGAACCCTAAAAATACCCCTATACCCCAAAACCCAAACCTAGCCCTGAACCCTAAAAATACCCCTGTACCCCATAATCCAAAACTATATCTGAACCATTAAAATACCCAAACACCCCAAAACATATACCTCAGTACCCCAAAACATATACCCCTATACCCATACTTGCCATATCCAAACATTTTTTAAAAACATGCTTTTACCATTCATGCATTTACAACGAATTTCGTTGTAAATGTATTCGTGGTAAAAGCATATAAAATGTAATGCCATGCGTTATAATGGCATTGCTGAGTCCTGGTACTTTCGTAATGAAAGTATGCAGAGTGATGGTATGCGGAAAGAAATTTGCGGAATAATGGGTGTTTACCCTCCTCCGTAAGTACATTGGTGGCACAGCGGCCCACATCTCCAGCAACATACTCATATTTTTTCACCACCAATTGGAAAAATGCACAAGTCTCTCTCATTGATGCCCAGCACCGACATACACTTTTAGACACACCTCCCACCACAAGTTCTAGAATTGCGAACTTTAGAGATGGCGACCTACGTTCGAATCTCGGCATCAGCTCAACATCTTGTGATTCCAGGCAAATCGCTTTGTCTCCCCGTTCCTACCACAAATGAATGTGTTCTTCTGTAATGTAAATTGTGCTCATGCCATGTTGTCTAGTTCGCGCTATATAATATTGCAAGGAAAAATAAAGTAGGGAAACTTGAGTTCACACACTACTGAACGCGCACTCTTAAGTGCATCAGCAGTGCACTGTGAATTGGAGCGTTTCACAGGCCTGTCACAGATAAGAAATGCTATCAAAATGAAATCCTACGAAACAATATACTACTGGCCGGCAGCAATTCATACCCGGACAACGTCGGAACGGGCTGCTAGTACTAATATAATAAAGAGAGAGCCCAAACCTTTGAGGGGGGTAATCTCAGGAACCACAGCACCAATCACAACACCCAATACAGCGTTGGAAAGGGCAGTTGCCGCAGAGGGACATAGGCTATGCAGACGCCCACCATATTCATTTAAAAAGTAAAAGAACCGTGCCAGCAAAGTAGTCCCTTGTGGGCGTGTCTGCGTTGTGCTGTGGGCTTGTGCTGGGGGGGCGTGACAAATGCTGGGGACGTGTGGTACGTTCCGCCCTTCGGGCTGGACTGTTCCCATGAGGCACAGGGTCAAGGCTGATTTGCATATGGCCATGTCTGAACTGGGGTTGTGTGGAGTGCAAAAAAACGATTGATTTAGGCCCAGATCTCTGTACTGGGGCGAATGTATGACATTGTCCTGTATTCTGTCCATCAACTTTTGTTTTTGCATTTGTCACCCAGAGTGGATTGGGTATGCTCAGACGTGAGTTCCATGCTCTCCACACCACTAGAATCAAGCTATTCTGGTCGAAGACAGCTGATAACTAGAAATTGGATCTAGGATGCTTGAGTCTGGTCCAGGAAAGACAAGGCTTGGCAGTTTGGTCTGGAATGTTCACATGAAGCACAGGGTCAAGGCTGAGGTGGTGTGGAGTGCAAAAAAAAAATAATGGATGTAGGCCCAGATTTCTGTATTGGAGTGAATGTATGACATTGTTCTGCATTCTGGCCATCAACTGTTGATTATACATTCCTCTCTTCATGCCATGTCTCATATTGAGTGCTGGGGGTGTGGGCGGGTGCGGGGCGCGCGTTATGTCAAATATTTCATTGTTTTTTCTTACCAGATTCTGTACATTCCTGCTCTGGGTGTTCACCCTGCTCCCTTTAAATACCCCTGCACCCCATAATCAAAACCCACCCTTACTCCTTAAAATACCCCAACACCCTTGAACACTAACCCATCTTAACCCTATAAATATACCCTGTACCCCAAAGCCCAAACCTATACCTAAATCCTAAAAATACCCCTGTACCCCAAAACCCAAACCGCGCCCTGAACTATTAAAATACCCCTGTACCCCAAAACCCAAACCTACCCCTGAACCCTAAAAATACTGCCGCACCCCAAAACCCAAACCTAGCCCTGAACCATAAAAATAACCTTGTACCCCAAAACCCAAACCTACCCATGAACCCTAAAATACCCCTGTACCCCAAAACCTAAACCTAGCCCTGAACCCTAAATATACCCCTGTACCCCAAAACCCAAACCTAGCCCTGAACCCTTAAAATACCCCTGTACCCCAAAACCCAAAACTTCCCCTGAACCCTAAAAATACCCCTACACCCCAAACCTAGCCCTGAACCCTAAAAATACCCCTGTACCCCAAAACCCTTACCTATCCCTAAACCCTAAAACTATCCCTGTACCCCATAACCCAAAACTATATCTGAACCCTTAAAATACCCAAACACCCCAAAACATATACCTCAGTACCCCAAAACATACACTCCTATACCCATACTTACCTTATCCAAACATTAAAAAAACATGCTTTTACCATTCATGCATTTACAACTACTTTCGTTGTAAATGTATGCGTGGTAAAAGCATATAAAATGTAATTCCATGCGTTATAATGGCATTGCGGAGTCATGGTACTTTCGTAATGAAAGTATGCGGAGTGATGGTATGCGGAAAGAAAGTTGCAGAATAATGGGTGTTTACCCACCCCCTGTAAGTACATTGGTGGCACGGCGGCCCACAACTCCAGCAACATACTCATATTTTTTCACCACCCATTTGAAAAATGCACAGGTCTCTCTCATTGATGGCCAGGACCGACATACACTTTTAGACACACCTCCCGCCACAAGTTCTAGAATTGCGAACTTTAGAGATGGGGAGCTACATTCGAATCTCGCCATCAGTTCAACATCCTGTGATTCCAGGCAAATTACTTTGTCTACCCATGCCTACCACAAATGAATGTGTTCTTCTGTAAAGTAAATGCTCATGCCATGTTGTCGAGTTTGCGCTATATAATATCGCAAAAAAAAATAAAGTAGGGAAACTCGAGTTCACACACTACTGAACGCGCACTCTTAAGTGCATCAGCAGTGCACTGTGAATCGGAGCGTTTCACAGGCCTGTCACAGATAAGAAATGCTATCAAAACGAAATGAATGAATGAATGAATGAATGAAAGTAGATTTATAACAGCGCGAATTGCTGCCCTGAGGCGTCCAAGCGCTAGAGGAACCTGTTGGGTAGGATGGGTCAGGTTGCAGACCAAGAAAAAGAAGGAGAACTGAGTATTATTGAACGGAATTGAACAGGTGTGTTTTTAGTTGTTTGCGGAAGGAGGAGAGGTTAGCATTGGATCTCAAGTGAGGAGGGAGGGAGTTCCAGATCTTGGCGGCATTGTAGGCAAACATCCTTCCACCTGACCTTGACCTTTTGATTCTTGGGACTGTTGCCATAAAAGCCTGGCTAGATCGCAGGTCTCTACCTGGACGATACTGACTTACTAGACTACGAGTAATTAGAGGTCCAGAGTCCCAAAAGGCCTGGTGAGCAATACACATTGCCTTGAAAGTGACTCTCTTACGCACTGGGAGCCAGTGCAGGCTGGTCAGTGCCGCTTTAACTGGCAGTCTGCGTGGGATCTGCAGCAGAGTGCGGGCAGCGCAATTTTGTACCAGCTGTAATCTCTTTAGGGTGTACTCTGGTGCTCCCAGGTATAGGGCGTTATTGGAGTCTAAACGTGACTGTATGATGCCCTGTATGGCTATCTGCTTTGCCTCCATGGGGAGCAGAGGAAGAACTTTCTTCAGTGTCCTGAGCAGTCCAAAGCAGGGAGCAGAGAGCTTTGTGACCTGGGTGTTGAGTGAGAGACTCCTGTCCAGCCATACCCCCAGGCTTTTGATGTTGTCCTTCGGAGCTGGGGGGGCCCAGACAGGTGGGCCACAGTGAGTTGAAGAAAGTGGGATCAGCAGGGCCCAGGAGCATAAGCTCCGTTTTGTCACCATTGAGTTTTAACGATGACAGAGTCATCCAGGCCTTCACCTCCTCCAAGCATTTTGTTAGTCCACCTGAAAGTGGCTGGTGAGCCTCCTGCGCTAACGAGACCACCAACTGGGTGTCATCCGCATAGGATATGATCTTAATTCCATACGGACGAACTACCTCAGCCAGTGGCCTCATGTAGATATTAAAAAGCGCAGGGCTTAAAGAGGAGCCCTGGGGGACTCCGCACTTCAGGGGCATGCTGGAAGATACTGTCTGTCCGTCAATTACTTGGAACGACCTGTTGCTCAAAAAAGATTTTAACCAGAGCCAGGCCTTGTCCACTATGCCGACATCCGAGAGACGGTTCAGTAGGGTGTTTTGACTGACCGTGTCGAACGCCGCGCTGAGATCAAGGAGGATCACTGCCACTGATCCTCCCTGATCAAGAATTTTCCTAGACTCCTCGATGACCATTAGGAGGGCGGACTCTGTTCCGTGCTTAGGTCTAAACCCTGTCTGGGTGGCGTCTAACAGCTGGTTGTCTTCAAGAAAGCTAACCAGCTGGAGATTGACGTACCTCTCCACGATTTTACTCACCCAGGGGAGCAGGGAAATAGGTCGATAATTGCCAAAGTCCAATGGGTCTAAGTTTGGCTTCTTTATCAGTGCTCGGACCATAGCCCGTTTCCAGGCAGGAGGGACAGCCCCAGAAGCGATGGAAGCGTTCAGGAGGTTCTTGATGATTGGTAAGACAGCCTGAGATGCTAGCAGCATGACATCTGGGGGTGCCGGGTCAGTTGGGGATCCAGATTTTACTTTCCGAGCCATGGACTCTAAAACTTCGAGATCCATGCAGGGAAAGTGGTCAAGTGTGGGTGGAGAGACAAAAACAGTGTCTATCGCCCTGTTTTTTTCCTGAGCTACCAGAGGAGTGGTAGTGCAGGGGAAGGAAGCGTATATTTTATTTACTTGGCTGAGAAAAATTCCGCCAGATCATTACATTGGGAAACAGACTTTTCCTCATATACACTAGGGGGAGGGGGTTTTGTAAGTTTTTGTAGAGTTTGAAAGATTTCCCTAGGTTTAGATTTTGCTGCTAGGATCTGGTCAGAAAAGTATGCAGCTTGAGCAGCTTTTACTTCCTTTTTGTAAGCTTTTATTTCCTCTCGATATCGAGTTTTTTCCTCCATGGAGTAGTCTATACGCCATTTTCTTTCAATTTTCCGGCATTGGCGCTTTTTGTTCCTAAGGGCCTCCGAATACCAAGGTGCTGTTTTTTGGAGATGTTTTACCGTTAGTTTCTTAAGGGGGAGGATGGTTTCCAGAGAGTGCAAGATCCAGTTCTCATAGGCCTGGTTCGCCATACATGGATCCTCATTATTAGGGGGAAGTTCTTTCATAAGTTTATTTTCCCATTCATCTACTGGTATCCGCGCCCAGGATCTGGCATTTCTTATCATAGGTTTTACCAGGATGGGTTTCTGAGTAGACCACGTAAAGGGCACCAGAGAGTGGTCAGTCCATGGGAGGGGGAGCGGAGGTCCAACCACAAAATCCACACAGTTACTGAACACCGGATCTAAAAGGTGTCCTCTCACATGAGTCGATGTTTTTACTCGTTGGATAAGTTGTAACGCGGCCAGGTCATCGGCTAGTGTAATAGCCGTGGGATCCAGCAGTGAATCAAAGTGAAAATTGAGATCGCCTAACACAGTATAGTTTACGGCAGCGCTAATGCGTGACGCCACAATTGCTGGTAGGAGATTATGAAATTGTTTAGGGGGGCCAGGTGGGCGATATATTGAAATCCTACAAAACAATATACTACTGGCCGACAGCAATTCATACCCGGACAACGTCGGGATGGGCTGCTAGTTTCATTATATTTTCTTTTCCTTCTTTTTTCATTTTCTCAATACCATTTTCTTTTTCTGTAGTTATTGCACCAAATCAATTATTGTTAAGACTAAGTGTTCAATTATTGTTAAGACTTAGGGGCATATTTACAATAACTGGCACGTCCCTGCAAATCAGCAGGGATGCGCCAGTTATTGTGCGCCACAACTCCGCCATCATGGATGCGCCGCATTTACCATGCGGCGCACCATGGTGCAAAAACGGCACAGATGCGTGACGCATCTGTGCCGTAAAACTGACGCATTGCTGGAGTTGCATCGGAGAGAGCTGAGCGAGGTCAGTGGTGAGAGAGAGCCAAGCTGAACGGGCTAACGGTCAGAGGACGCCAGCCCGCCGTGCCATGCCGTGCTGAGAGAAAGACCAAAAAGGATCAAGTGGTCGAGAGGGCCAAGGCACCAGGGAGCCTGACAAAGAGGTAGGAGAATGCCAGCTTCACCGCTTAGCGGAAAGGCGGAGAAAGGTGGTGAACGGAGGAGGGGCCATGCTTACCCGCTGCTCCTTGCTTGCCTGCCGGCTGCTGCTTGCCGCCCGTCCGATGTCGGTCCGGGCTCGGGTTCGGGACTCGGGCGCGGCGAAGGAGCGGGTGCGGACAAGGGTGTGAGCGCGGGTTCGGTCCCCCGGTCCCCAAGTCCGTCGGCTCTGTTCAGCAGTCTGGGGGGGCATAGCAGTTTAGTCTAGCAGCGCCCTGTTCAGTGGTCAGGCCCGGCCAGTAGCGCCAGTAGTGACTTACGGGGGAGGCGCCGAGGCAGTGCACTATTGGGAGCTTGTATCCCAATTGCTGGCCAGCAGACAAACTAACCATCGATCGAACTCGACCAACTGAAGCACCAACAATAAACAACACTTACAGGGATAATAACATCAATCCCTACCGTGACTCCCGTTGTCACCCAACCGATCGCCGGCAAACTAACCTTGAAACAGAGGGAGAGTGGGCCAGTGTACTAGTGGCTGCAGGAAGTGTGAGCGCTGGGAGCTAATGGAAGCCAAGGGATAGCGCTGTGATAACAACACTCCTGTATACACCCCCAACTGCCGTTCTGTCAGTGGGCCAGCGGCAGCAGGTAGTGTGAGTGCTGGAAGCAACAGGAAAGCGCTGAGATAACAACACTCCTGTACGCGCCCCTAACGTCATTTCTGTAATCATAACCACTGCCTCATAAACGCCACAAATGAGAGTAGCGACAAGTTCTAAACAGCCACAAAAATAGAAGGGACAAAGCGAACAAAGCGAACAGCAGCAATGAGGAGGTTCGTACTGCACCTGATCCGCACACCGTTCGGTACAAGGAAAGTAGGACAGGCACGGTCCCCCTCAAGGGTACTAGCGCCGACTAGCGTGCAGACTGTCACAGCACCTTGCAAGTATCCCAGTCAGTACCCGAACTAGCGGCAAGAAAACACGAAAACACGAAAAACAACACTAATCCACAAAATAATAAAGCAAACCATCTGCAAACCATCTGGGACCATCTGAGGGGAAAGATGAGATCCGGGAGGCCGAGAGTAAACCCACCAAGAAACATCAGGAAGAAGGCCAAGGCCAAGATCAAATCACCTGCTCACACCCAGCAAGCCGACCAACCCCCCAGTCTAATATCTCCCATCTACTCGATTTTTGGACCAGTGAAACCCTCCGGGAAGTTCACATTTATGAAGGACCCGATGTCAGCAATCTATTCAACGCCGACAACCCTAAACGGCCTACAGAAGCCAATGACTCCGAAATATCTGTAGCACAAAGACGGAGACAAAGGACACGTCGGCAGCTCAATCAGTCCAACCTGTCACACCCACAATGCCAAACGGAATTGAGACGAATCATAACTGCGCGGAACAAGTCCACGATCCAACGAAACGCACAATGCAAGCTCAAGCCCAAGTCCATTGGGAAAATAACACGCACGAACCAGCAGCAGGAGCCGACGCAGAGGAAAAACACCAACAACACAAGACTTAAACACAGTTCCAGACATCCCGTTTGAAGGTTGCATAAGTAATGTATTACCAAACAATAGTGAACTGAACTTAGTCACGCCTAGCAATCAGCGACCAGACAGTAAAAGGGACAGCCCTCCTAATAACAACCAGTGTGACCCATCAGACAAAGTTTACCTAAATAATCATTCAACTCCTAGACCGGTCTTATGTTCAAACAAAAACCTAAAACTGAGGACAGCGAAAATAAAAGACCTACACCTGGCGTGGAAACTGGAAACATCAACAACAACTAGCAATGACAAGGCCATAAGGCATAGGGACCGCCCGTCCATTAATACAACTCGAAGTGACACGGAGCAATCCAATACAAGCGATAAATTACTGCTTGCCGCGCTGGAGTACCCAGTAATAACAATTCATGACTCACAGTCAGAAATTTTACCCATTTCACCAATCATAGGTCCACTGAGCAATAGTCAGGCAAATACCCTCAGCGGAACGAAACCGGCACAAGGAAACGAACCATTTACATATGCAAGCAACTGTGGTAAGGACAAGGACAACTTAAAGGAAGTGTCTATACTAGAGATCTCAAGTTCCTTGACACCAGACATAGTACCTATCAAAAGAAATTCCAATACTAAACGAAAACTAACCCAAGAACAGAAACACATAACACTAGCAAGAGGTCAGACCATCCCGGAGCCGGCTATTATTCTTAACAAAGAACACAGCACACAACCAGAAGTTGAACCGGACACCAAAATCAACTTAGAATCCATATTCACGTTACACAAGGCACTGGGACGTATATTGGAAACATCGATAAAAACCCTAAATATGCAGTCGGATAAGCTTGACGTACAAATTTGCTTAATGGGCTCAATAGCCGAGCACATAGCTGGCATAAATAAAAAAAACTCGACGTAATGGCTGGCTCATTCAACATCCTAACAGAACAAGTCTGCTCAAGTAAGCCAACTCACTCCTGCACCTGTCATCCAATATTGGAAAAACTTCAGGATCTGCCATTTATACTGAAGGACATTCTGCAGGAATGTAAGCAGACTAACCTAACTGCTACCAGTATTCAATTGAATGATGATTTGATTTTTCTTTGATGACAACGTGATCCAAATAAGTAATGCAAACAAGCCCAAGAACTTAGAGGCAGCCAACATAGTTGTCCCCCACCAACAGCTGGCAGAAGGAAATGACAAATATAACAACCCGAGCATTACTGTAACCAACAGACCAGAAAAGTTAAACTTAAAATCTGACATCGTCTCGATCTACCAACACAGCAGCACTAAACCTGTTATCATGGTCCAACCACCAGAAGCTGACAGTGGAACAAAACTTACTAAGCGTCAGAAAAAAAGGGCTAGAAAAAATAGAAATCAGCGTCCTAGAAGCGAACCTGAGTACAAGCAGATGTCATCATTCTTCCCTATTTTTTAACAAGCCAAAGCAAAAAGCAAGAGTGCTACAACTAACGACCCATCTCAGACGACTACACCAAAAGACAAAAAAAACAAGGGTCAGAGGACGCCCGTAACAACTGAGGCACAAGTCGTGAGAATAGATCCCTCCAATAAGCGACAACAGAAAATTTTGCCAAACAAAACACTGTACCCAGCAGAGGCTACCACTACAAAAGCTTTGGGCATAGGGAACTCTACGGGCACCGAGCTCCGCGACCTAACGGGATCAAATGTTTCCACTGATCAAGAAGACACCATCGGCAGTCAGTCAAATAAGCCATTAGCAAATATTCAATCCACATCGGGAAAATACGAACCTCCCTTTAAACAGATCCCAAGTTCACAGAATAGGAACAAGCAGCTCATAACAATTGAGAAAGAACCAATCCATACTAATATAATAAAGAGAGAGCCAAAAACCTTTGAGGCGGGTAATCTCAGGAACCACAGCACCAATCACAACACCCAATACAGCGTTGCAAAGGGCAGTTGCAGCAGAAGGACATAGGCTATGCAGACGCCCACCATATACATTTAAAAAGTAAAAGAACCGTGCCAGCAAAGTAGTCCCTTGTGGGAGTGTTGCGTTGTGCTGTGGGGGCGTGACAAATGCTGGGGGCGTGTGGTATGTTCCACCCTTTGGGCTGGACTGTTCCCGTGAGGCACAGGGTCAAGGCTGATTTGCATATGGCCATGTCTGAACTGGGGTGGTGTGGAGTGCAAAAAAACGATGGATTTAGGCCCAGATCTCTGTACTGGGGTGAATGTATGACATTGTTCTGCATTCTGTCCATCAACTGTTGTTTTTGCATTTGTCACCCCGAGTGGGATGGGTATGCTCAGACGTGAGTCCCATGCTCTCCATACCACTGGAGTCAAGCTATCCTGGCTGAAAATGGTTGATAGCCAGAAATTGGTACTAGCATGTTTGAGTCCGGTCCAGGAAAGACATTGTTTGGCAGTTTGGCCTGGAATGTTCCCATTAGGCACAGGGTCATGGCTGAGGTGGTGTGGAGTGCAAAAAAAATGTTGGATTTAGGCCTAGATCTTTGTATTGGGGTGAATGTATGACATTGTTCTGCATTCTGTCCATCATTTGTTGTTTTTACATTCCGCCCTTCATGCCATGTCTCATATCCTGTGCTGAGGGTGCGGGGCGCGCGTTGTGTCAAATATTTCATTGTTTATTCTTCCCAGGTTCTGCACATTCCAGCTCCGGGTGTTCACCCTGCTCCCTTTAAATACCTCTGCACCCCATATTCAAAACCCACCCTTACTCCTTAAAATACCCCAACACCCTTAAACACTAACCCATCTTAACCCTATAAATATACCTTGTACCCCAAAACCCAAACCTATATCTAAATCCTAAAAATACCCCTGTACCCGAAAAACCAAACCTACCCCTGAACCCTAAAATACCCCTGTACCCCAGAACCCAAACCTAGCACCGAACCCTTAACATACCCCTGTACCCCAAACCTACCCCTGAACCCTAAAAATACCCCTGCACCCCAAAACCCAAACCTAGCCCTGAACCATAAAAATAACCCTGTACCCCAAAACCCAAACCTACCCTGAACCCTAAAATACCCCTGTACCCCAAAACCCAAACCTAGCCCTGAACCCTAAAAATACCCTTGTACCCCAAAACTCAAACCTAGCCCTGAACCCTTAAAATACCCCTGTACCCCAAAGCTCAAAATTACCCCTGAACCTTAAAAATACCCCTATACCCCAAAACCCAAAACTAGCCCTGAACCCTAAAAATACGCCTGTACCCCAAAACCCATACCTATCCCTAAACGCTAAAACAAACCCTGTACCCCATAACCAAAAACTATATCTGAACCCTTAAAATACTCAAACACCCCAAAACATATACCTCATTACCCCAAAACATATACCCCTATACCTATACTTACCTTATCCGAACATTAAAAAAAATATGCTTTTACCATTCATGCATTTACAACGAATTTCATTGTAAATGTATGTGTGGTAAAAGCATATAACATGTAATGCCATGCGTTATAATGGCATTGCGGAGTCATGGTACTTTCATAATGAAAGTATGCGGAGTGATGGTCTGCGGAAAGAAAGTTGCAGAATAATGGATGTTTACCCTCCCCCGGTAAGTACATTGGTGGCACGGCGGCCCACATCTCCAGCAACATACCCATATTTTTTCACCACCGATTTGAAAAATGCACAGGTCTCTCTCATTGATGGCCAACACCGACATACACTTTTAGACACACCTCCCGCCACAAGTTCTAAAATTGCGAACTTTAGAGCTGGGGAGCTACGTTCGAATCTCGGCATCAGGTCAACATCCTGTGATTCCAGGCAAATTGCTTTGTCTCCCCGTGCCTACCACAAATTAATGTGTTCTTGTGTAATGTAAATTGTGCTCATGCCATGTTGTCGCGTTCGCGCTATATAATATTGCAAGGAAAAATAAAGTAAGGAAACTAGAGTTCACACACTACTGAATGCGCACTCTTAAGAGCATCAACAGTGCACTGTGAATCGGAGCATTTCACAGGCCTGTCACAGATAAGAAATTATATCAAAAATGAAATCCTACAAAACAATATACTACTGGCCGGCTGCAATTCATACCCGGACAACGTCAGGACGGGCTGCTAGTTAATGATAAGTCTGGAAAAGACAGACCCAACAGTCCGGTTGCTGAAAAGACAGCTATCAATGACACTGTATCTCCAATTCTAACCACTATTTCCAGTGTGGTCACAGAACCTGACAGACGGCTGGCAACAAATGTAACCAGGGAAAATCTTGACCTCATCAAAGTAACCTTCCCAACTGACAGAAAAGGCGTTAACTCTGAAATCAGCAGGAAAGCAGGGGGCAGACGCCGCTCGGAGAACTTGGTTGACGCAAATGAGTGCTCACCAGCAATGAGGCAAGTAACAAGTACAGCACATGAAGAGAAGCCATTAAGCATTCCACACAAGCGACCCCTGAATGGTGTTCATTTCCCTTTTGGAAACTGCCACTCTGATAACATGAATGTCTCTGGGAGCCACAACCAAATGTACCATCGCCAAATTGTCAAAATCCGTGACAACCCACTAACGGCAAAGGAGGAAGCTCCCAACGTAGGAAAGCTTCTTTTCATTCCCAAATTCGAGCAGCGAGGCTTGCAAGACCACTTAAACCGTGGGAACATACTCCTCTTAACTTCAGCAATCCCAAGTCTTGGTTACCTTACTTCAGCAGACCTTCTGTCGGTTGAGTTTATAACATCGGACGACGAGTCAAAAAAAGAGTGTACAGTCACGACATGGAGGGAGGCTGGAATAGTGACCCACATTCTCTCAGAAACGGCCACATTTAAGGAATGGGGAATCCTTTTGAAGGAAATGGTTAAGGCAGCGTATCCATCCCCGCTCCTAAGAAGGCAGACCAAGAGTGTAAATCTAGCACCGAGGAATCTACCAACGCGCTCGGTCCTCCAAGGAGCAAGGGGAGGCGAAGTAGTAAACCATGAGCACCTTCAGCCGCAATTGTCATTCCCAAATTGAACGCCCGGTAAGTCAACTAACACTGTAAGCCACGCCATAAAAATTCTCTCCTGGAACATTGCGGGCGCTAAAGACATCATGAACAAAAACGGCAAAGCCGCCACTTGGGACCCATACGCAATAATAGCCTTACAGGAAACGTGGCAAACTGATCCAATTGACATACCCGGCCGCTTGGGTTATCACATAAGCGCGACTCGCCTACAGCGCTTTGGGCAAGCCCGTGGGGGCCTTTCCGTCTACATATTAACATCTTTAAAGATCAGAACAACACAATCGCCTGACTAAACCGCGGACATGCAAATCTTAAAACTAGAGAGCACAACAATGGCCATAACCAGAACCTTAATCTTAATAAACATATACGCAAACCCAAAAAAATCTCTCAAAAAAACATTCCAACATATCACCTCGGTGGTCACTAACATGCGTTTGGAACACCCATATTGGGAGATAATTGTCACGGGCGATTTCAACTCAAACCTTCTACAAGAACCGGAGGACGAAGCCAACATTAATGCTGCAAATGAAATCTGGAACGTCATGCCGCAGGTGGTCCCTCAGGCAAGGAAGAAGGACAAGGAGGGTAAACAACTCATGTGGGACCTTGAAAACCTCGGTCTCAGAGCATTAAACAGAAGAATTAATCAAGACAACCCTCCCTCAATGACCTATATAGGCCATAACTCCTGTTCCGTACTGGACTACACATTTGTCACACTACCCCTGCTTAGTCAAATACAAGACTTCCACATCATTTGTTCCCTGGACAGTGACCACTCTAAACAACACTTTGAGATTGCGACGGATATACCTAAACTCGCACCAGCCCCCATGCTACCAGGCAATGTCACGACCATCAACCTGAAGCGGCTCAAGTGGACAAGTGAATCCCTCCCACGGATAGCCAACGACGCCAAAAATGTATTAGAAGAGTTCCTGACAGAGAACGCCCTGAGCCCAGTCACTTGGAATAATTACTTGAAGCAACTTCCCAGGACCAATTCAAGTAACAAAACAAGAACCTCTTTTAAATTTAACATCGTATTTAATAGATCAGTACTACCATTAAAGAGGCACTTGGAAAAACGTACACATCAAGCACGTGGACATACCCAAAACGCCAGTGACTAGGCAGCAGTACGCAAGGTCAGGACTCAATACAAAAACTAATATGGACCGAAAATCCAAATCTCCAAAATGAGTTCTGGTCCAAATTACTGCACAACATAAGGAGAGCGGACTCGCGGGCTTTCTGGGTACAAGTCAACTCCGTAAACCGGACAGGCCAACCAATAAGCATGGCCTATATAACTGAATCGGAATGGTCTCAACACTTAATGGACACATTCTCAATCAATAATTTGAGCACAGCTACTACCTTGGCCTTCGAAGCAACAGATAACCCAGAGCGGGAAGAAATTGCCCCAGTTCACCAAGGGAACAGCGCAAAGGTTCATGGAACAATGGCATCATGCGCCAGACATGACGGCGAACAAACTATTGTAAAAATAATTGGAAAAAGCAGGCAAGACAGCGCCCCAGGTCCAAACAGCGTTCCACAAGCCATCTACAAGGTGGACCCACAGTATTGGGCTAGTAAATTCAACTTACTGTTTTGAACGGTAACCAACACAGGTGGCATTCCCGAGAGCTGGAGGGGAGCGATCATAACTCCAATCTACAAAGGCGGAGAGCGCAAGGATCCGAAAAACTACTGCCTGATCGCCCTCCTTGACGCTGAATCAAAATATTACGTGTCATTGATATTAGCAGACCTGGCTGAATGGTCAGAAACGAACAGTAAAATACCACTGAACCAGACCGGATTTCACCGCGGCATGAGAACAATGACGAATGCCATAGCCCTATGCCTTATTGCCGAGAAAAGTTTACAGAATTCCCAGGAGCTTTACACCTGTTTTGTAGACTTCAAGGCATCATTTGACTGCGTCAACAGGCAAATGCTATGGGCAAAATTAAAACACCTGGGCCTACCGGACTCAATCCTCTTGCCCCTTATTAACATCTACACCAAAACCTGGATGCAGGTAAAAATCCACAATGGGCGTCGCCTGACCAGGAAGATCTATACTGCTGATGGACTAAAGCAAGGATGCATCCTGGCCCCACATCTATTTAATTTATTTATGAGCGACCTGGCAGAAAGCCTAGACAAGGTCAACGCGCATCCGCCCAGGTTAGGTACCCTTCGTCTAACGCACTTATCGTACGCGGACGATGTGGTAATGTTGAGCCAGACAAGAATCGGCCTTCAACACCTGCTGGATGACCTGTCCAGCTACACAAAAAGGAACCTGTTAACAATAAACATCAGGAAAACAAAGATAATGCTCATATCACGACGACGCAAAAACCCGCCAACCTTCCGAATAAATAACGATCAGTTGGAATCCGTAAACAACTACAAATATTTGGGGGTACACCTAGACAAGCGCTTAAACTTCCTAGTGCACTTCAAAGTCATAGAAAGAAAGGGGGCCACCCTACTGCATGCCTTAGCCAGCCTGGCAGTCGAGCTAAAGGGCCCTCTTGTCTCCCCTCTGCTAACCGCAATAAAAGCAAAATGATTGCCTACAATAGCATACGGGAGTGTGTTGCACCACGGGAAAAGCACCACCCTCCTGGATAAAATACAAACTAAAGTCTACAAACGGGTCTTCTTGTTACCGAACAATTCTTCTCCAGTGTAAGTTAGACTTGAATTCAGATTACAATCTCAAGTTTTACTGAAAAAATACGAGGCCATTCATTTCTGGTACAATGTCTGGAGGATCAAGGAGAATAAAATGAACGGTGCACTCTGGGAAGCGATCCAGACAAGCCCGAACTCTGAAGGCCCGATTCACAGAATGAACTTAAGACTCAATCCTAAACTTACTACTATTTTGGTATTCACAGAACGCACTTACTACTTTTGGCATTCACAGAATGAACTTACTACTTTTGGTATTCACAGAAGTTACGATTTTGTCTTAAGTCTGTCTTAAGAGGATTGAGTCATAAGTTCATTCTGTGAATCGCGCCCTGAGTATTCAAAATACCTAAAGTTCTTACTAGAGGCAACTGAGCTGGGAACATTGTGGGAAACAAAACTGCCAGTTCCTTCGTTTAACCAGGTGGTCAAAAGGATTGCTAAGAAACACTCGTTCCTCAATGACAAAATAATTTTTAGTACCCGAACCCACGCTTGGATGACTATTAAATCGTATACAAGGCCTTCTCCAGCACTTTATTTAGACACGGCATTCTCGTTGACCCTCAAACGCAAATTTCTCCATTTAAGGCTGGGCAGTTTGCCCACAAGACTAGATCAGCCCAGATGGAGGCCACAAGAAACAACAGAATGTGACCTATGCGGTGCAGGTAAACAAGACTTCATACACATAGTTTGCATCTGTCCAGCTATGTATCAAGGTCGGCGGTACTGGCTTAAGGACAAACTCAACGAGCTAGGAGTCCGCATCTGCCTATCCGCGATAGTCCGGATTTTATGTTCAGCGGATGCCCAACTGATCTGCAGATCAGTAAAATTCCTGGACAGTTTCGTGAAAAAACGAGGCACGCTGCTACATGCCGGATCCCCACTGAGACTTAATAACATTGTTTGAAAGACAAATTTGTGCTCTGGAAAAGTTTACTGAAACTGGTTAGACTCTTTGCTACATAGTCCTCACACTTTTCCTTTTATATTTTTTTCCCTTCCCCTTTTCTTATTTATTTCCTTATCATAGCCCTAAAAGTTTGTTTTAAATGTTGCAGAATGCTATATATTGTAATGGTTTTAATTACCCGAACAATAAAGAATTTACTTACTTACTTGCGTCGCAAGCGCGACACAGCTCCAGCAATTCTCTGGGGGCCCTATCTAGTTAATGCTGCATCAATCCTTACGCCTGCTTCAGGCAGGCGCAGGGTTTTGACGCAGCATGGGCCTAAAAGTGACTGAGTGAAATCTTGTAGATTTCACTCAGCCACTTTTAGGAGGCGTTCCTGTACCGGAACGCCCCCCCCCTGCACAGGAACGCCTACCTGTGGCGCAGGGCATTACAACGTGACGCATCTCCAAGATGCCTCACGTTGTAAGTACACCCGCACCATGAAGCAGGATTTGCGCCGCCGCTGCGTCACAAAAGTGACGCAACGGCGGCGTAAATGAGGCGCAAGGGGCTTGTAAATCTGCCCCAAAGTCTGTCTTAAGTTTGTCTTAAGACAAACTTAAGACAAAATCCTAACTTCTGTGAATACCAAAAGTAGTAAGTTCATTCTGTGAATACCAAAAGTAGTAAGTGCATTCTGTGAATGCCAAAAGTAGTAAGTGCATTCTGTGAATACCAAAAAAATAGTAGTAAGTTTAGGATTGAGTCTTAAGTTCATTCTGTGAATCGGGCCCACTATTACGAAATAGCAAATCCCATACCAATGGTCAGGCAGCTTAAAGTAAGCTTTGTTTCTACAAACATAATAAACTCCAGGAAATACTGGATCTGTTCCACTTTTTAGTCTCCATCTCCCTATCATCAGAAAATTGTGCTCACATTCACTGGAACCAAGAAGTATATTGTTACACTCTGTTTTTAACCTATGGAGACAGATTTCCCTTTCTTTTAAAGGTCCAGGGACATGGCAGCATGAGTCTTGCCAGTTGCCAGTCTTCTCTCTCAGCCCTCTTAGGTATCTGAGATTTCGGTTCAGAAGCCCTTCAATGGAAAACCTGTCTCCTTTTCTCAACTAAATTCAAAAATACCTTTTCTTCTTCATGTAACTTACATGTTAGATTATTGTTATGTGCTTCAGCTATGTCTATTGTTTTCATTGTTAGAAAATATTCACCCATAAATTGTGCATCTCTACTGCTAACAATGGAGTTTATTTTTTTACGCAGGGGAACATCAGGAAAAATATCACATATGTGTTAGAATAATAATATTCTAATTTTCCAGTTCTGTAAAATAAACTAGCTAAAATACTACATGAAATATGTCAATGGTAAATGATGATATGTTACTCCTCCTGCTACAGATGGCAATTTCATACACACATAACAATCACTAACTTCCAAGGTCTAACACTTTTGCAAAACCATTTAAATCTGTATCATTTTTATTTACATTTTGATGTAAATCTGTCTCATCTGGTGCTTCCAAGAATACTTAGTATTGCTTAATGTTAGCTACCTTTCCATGTGCACTAGTGTCCTTCTGTTTGTTTGTGGTCATTAGATAGGAAATGGCTATTGTCAATACTAACCACACTATAAGTACTGGAAATATGCTACATATACATATTCTACAGGATCTCTTTATGCAGTTTCGTTTCGGTTTTCCAGCAGCTCTCTTATTAGCCACTAGCAGCCCGTCCCGACGTTGTCCGGGTATGAATTGCTACCGGCCAGTAGTATATTGTTTTGTAGGATTTCGTTTTAATAGCATTTCTTATCTGTGACAGGTCTGTGAAACGCTCCAATTCACAGTGCACTGCTGAGTGCTGATGGACTTAAGAGTGCGCGTTCAGTAGTGTGTGAACTCAAGTTTCCCTACTTTATTTTTCCTTGCAATATTATATAGCGCGAACTCGACAACATGGCCTGAGCACAATTTACATTACTGAAGAACACATTCATTTGTGGTAGGAACGGGGAGACAAAGCGATTTGCCTGGAATCACAAGATGTTGAGCTGATGCCGAGATTGGAACATAGCTCCCCAGCTCTAAAGTTCGCAATTCTAGAACTTGTGGCGGGAGGTGTGTCTAAAAGTGTATGTCAGTGCTGGCCATCAATGAGAGAGACCTGTGCATTTTTCAAATCGGTGGTGAAAAAATATGAGTATGTTGCTGGAGATGTGGGCCGCCGTGCCACCAATGTACTTACAGGGGGAGGGTAAACACCCAATATTCCGCCACTTTCTTACCGCATACCATCACTCCGCATATTTTCATTGTGAAAGTACCTTGACTCCGCAATGCCATTATAACGCATGGCATTACATTTTATATGCTTTTACCACGCATACATTTACAACAAAATTCGTTGTAAATGCATGAATGGTAAAAGCATATTTTTTTTATGTTTGGATAAGGTAAGTATGGGTATCGGGGTATATGTTTTGGGGTACTGAGGTATATGTTTTGGGGTGTTGGGGTATTTTAAGGATTCAGATATAGTTTTGGGTTATGGGGTACAGGGGTAGTTTTAGGGTTTAGGGATTGGTATGGGTTTTGGGGTACAGGGGTATTTTTAGGGTTCAGGGGTAGGTTTGGCTTTTGGAGTACAGGGGTATTTTAAGGGTTCAGGGCTATGTGTGGGTTTTGGGGTACAGGGGTATTTTTGGGGTTCAGGGCTAGGTTTGGGGTTTGGGGTACAGGGCTATTTTAGGGTTCAGGGGTAGGTTTGGGTTTTGAGGTACAGGGGTATTTTAAGGGTTCAGGGCTATGTGTGGGTTTTGGGGTACAGGGGTATTTTAGGGTTATAGGGTAGGTTTGGGTTTTGGGGGAACAGGGGTATTTTTAGGGTTCAGGGCTAGGTTTGGGTTTTGGGGTACAGGGGTATTTTTAGGGTTCAGGGGTAGGTTTGGGTTTTGAGGCACAGGGGTATTTATAGGGTTCAGGGCTAGGTTTGGGTTTTGGGGTATAGGGGTATTTTTAGGGTTTAGGGATAGGTTTGGGTTTTGGGGTACAGGGTATATTTATAGGGTTAAGAGGGGTTAGTGTTTAAGGGTGTTGGGGTATTTTAAGGAGTAAGGGTGGGTTATGAATATGGGGTGCAGGGGTATTTAAAGGGAGTAGGGTGGACACCCGGAGCTGGAATGTACAGAACCTGGGAAGAAAAAACAATGACATTTTGGGCACAAAGCTGGCTTTTTTTCCCGTAATCCCGCACCCCGCACACACCCACGCCCCAGCACACACCCACAGCACACGATATGAGACACGGCATGAAGGGCGGAACGTACCACACGCCCCCAGCTTTTGTCACGACCCCAGCACACACCTACAGCGCAACGCAGACACGACCACAAGGGACTACTTTGCTGGCACGGTTCTTTTACCTTTTAAATGTATATGGTGGGCGTCTGCATAGCCTATGTCCTTCTGCTGCAACTGCCCTTTCCAACGCTGTATTGGGTATTGTGATTGGTGCTGTGGTTCCTGAGATTACCCGCTTCAAAGGTTTGGGCTCTCTCTTTATTATATTAGTATAGATTTTAGACTAAGAAGATTTGTCCCCTCTTTTTAACTTTTGTACAGAATACATTATATACAACTTGGGGAGTTATTTCTTCAAGTTGGTCTCACTTCCTCGTCAATTCGATTAGCATTTAACTCTTTTCACTATCTCCACTTATTTCCAGATTATAGAAATCTACAAGAATTACATATATCCATTCAGGACCCTTGAATTTATTATTCAGTCTTTTCAGTTGTGTACTTCTCCTTCTTGGTTTTTCTGTTGATGGTCCAGATTGACTGGTTACTACATTTAGTTGGTCAGATTCTTCACTTATTGTCTTAAGGCAATATTTCAGTCTATTGATAATACTAGGCCACGTATCACCTTTCCTGAGTCTTTTACCTGGCACTGTGCTTTCAAATTCTTCAAGTGCTCTCTTGTTTTCATGAATTTGTGGCACACCTTGATTACTTCCGTGTTCTGGAGTCCTCGCTATCTGACCTTGTCAAGGGCTTATTACCTTAGACGTTTCTGCTAGAATGTATTCTTCTTTTCTAATCTGACCCTGTTCAGGATTTTGTTTGTTTTGGCTTTGTTTCTCTTTTTCTTCTTCCTGAATTTGTTTTTCTTCACCTAAATGGTCCTGCTCAGTTCTTATAATTTCTTGATTGTCTTCTGCCTGGGCATTTTATCTAATACCTATCTGTCCCTCCTCAGAATCGTGGGTGTTGCTTTTATTTTCTTCTATCTGAGTATATTGCTCCTTCCTTATCTGGTCCTCCTCAGATTTGTTGTTATTCATTTGTGGTAGGAAAGGGGAGACAAAGTGATTTGCCTGGAATCACAAGATGTTGAGCTGATGCCGAGATTCAAACGTAGCTCCCCAACTCTAAAGTTCGCAATTCTAGAACTTGTGGCGGGAGGTGTGTCTAAAAGTGTATGTCGGCGCTGGCCATTCATGAATGAGACCTGTGCATTTTTCAAATCGGTGGTGAAAAAATATGAGTATGTTGCTGGAGATGTGGGCCGCCGTGCCACCAATGTACTTACAGGGGGAGGGTAAACACCCAATATTCCGCAACTTTCTTACCGCATACCATCACTCCGCATATTTTCATTGTGAAAGTACCTTGACTCCGCAATGCCATTATAACGCATGGCATTACATTTTATATGCTTTTACCACGCATACATTTACAACAAAATTCGTTGTAAATGCATGAATGGTAAAAGCATATTTTTTTAATGTTTGGATAAGGTAAGTATGGGTATCGGGGTATATGTTTTGGGGTACTGAGGTATATGTTTTGGGGTGTTGGGGTATTTTAAGGATTCAGATACATTTTTGGGTTATGGGGTACAGGGGTAGTTTTAGGGTTTAGGGATTGGTATGGGTTTTGGGGTACAGGGGTATTTTTAGGGTTCAGGGCTAGGTTTGCGTTTTGGGGTATAGGGGTATTTTTAGGGTTCAGGGGTAGGTTTGGCTTTTGGGGTACAGGGGTATTTTAAGGGTTCAGGGCTAGGTGTGGGTTTTGGGGTACAGGGGTATTTTTGGGGTTCAGGGCTAGGTTTGGGGTTTGGGGTACAGGGGTATTTTAGGGTTCAGGGGTAGGTTTGGGTTTTGAGGTACAGGGGTATTTTAAGGGTTCAGGGCTAGGTTTGGGTTTTGGGGTACAGGGGTATTTTAGGGTTATAGGGTAGGTTTGGGTTTTGGGGGAACAGGGGTATTTTTAGGGTTCAGGGCTAGGTTTGGGTTTTGGGGTACAGGGGTATTTTTAGGGTTCAGGGGTAGGTTTGGGTTTTGAGGCACAGGGGTATTTATAGGGTTCAGGGCTAGGTTTGGGTTTTGGGGTATAGGGGTATTTTTAGGGTTTAGGGATAGGTTTGGGTTTTGGGGTACAGGGTATATTTATAGGGTTAAGAGGGGTTAGTGTTTAAGGGTGTTGGGGTATTTTAAGGAGTAAGGGTGGGTTATGATTATGGGGTGCAGGGGTATTTAAAGGGAGCAGGGTGGACACCCGGAGCTGGAATGTACAGAACCTGGGAAGAAAAAACAATTACATTTTGGGCACAAAGCTGGCTTTTTTTCCCGTAATCCCGCGCCCCGTACACGCCCACGCCCCCAGCACACACCCACAGCACACGATATGAGACACGGCATGAAGGGCGGAACGTACCACACACACCCCCAGCGTTTGTCACGACCCCAGCACACACCCACAGCGCAACGCAGACACGACCACAAGGGACTACTTTGCTGGCACAGTTCTTTTACCTTTTAAATGTATATGGTGGGCGTCTGCATAGCCTATGTCCTTCTGCTGCAACTGCCCTTTCCAACGCTGTATTGGGTATTGTGATTGGTGCTGTGGTTCCTGAGATTACCCGCTTCAAAGGTTTGGGCTCTCTCTTTATTATATTAGTATAGATTTTAGACTAAGAAGATTTGTCCCCTCTTTTTAACTTTTGTACAGAATACATTATATACAACTTGGGGAGTTATTTCTTCAAGTTGATCTCACTTCCTCGTCAATTCGATTAGCATTTAACTCTTTTCACTATCTCCACTTATTTCCAGATTATAGAAATCTTCAAGAATTACATATATCCATTCAGGACCCTTGAATTTATTATTCAGTCTTTTCAGTTGTGTACTTCTCCTTCTTGGTTTTTCTGTTGATGGTCCAGATTGACTGGTTACTTCATTTATTTGGTCGGATTCTTCACTTATTGTCTTAAGGCAATATTTCAGTCTATTGATAATACTAGGCCAGGTATCACTTTTCCTGAGTCTTTTACCTGGCACTGTGCTTTCAGATTCTTCAATTGCTCTCTTGTTTTCATTAATTTGTGGCACAACTTGATTACTTCCGTGTTCTGGAGTCCTCGCTATCTGACCTTGTCAAGGGCTTATTACCTTAGACGTTTCTAATGGAATGTATTCTTCTTTTCTAATCTGACCCTGTTCAGGATTTTGTTTGTTTAGTCTTTGTTTCTCTTTTTCTTCTTCCTGAACTTGTTTTTCTTCACCTAAATGGTCCTGCTCAGTTCTTATAATTTCTTGATTGTCTTCTGCCTGGGCATTTTATCTAATACCTATCTGTCCCTCCTCAGAATCGTGGGTGTTGCTTTTATTTTCTTCTATCTGAGTATATTGCTCCTTCCTTATCTGGTCCTCCTCAGATTTGTTGTTAACTTTATTCTCTACTAGCAGCCCGTCCCGACGTTGTCCGGGTATGAATTGCTGCCGGCCAGTAGTATATTGTTTTGTAGGATTTCGTTTTGATAGCATTTCTTATCTGTGACAGGCCTGTGAAACGCTTCGATTCACAGTGCACTGCTGATGCACTTAAGAGCGCGCGTTCAGTAGTGTGTGAACTTGAGTTTCCCTACTTTATTTTTCCTTGCAATATTATATAGCGCAAACTCGACAACATGGCATGAGCACAATTTACATTACAGAATAACACATTCATTTGTGGTAGGCACGGGGAGAGAAAGTGATTTGCCTGGAATCACAGGATGTTGAGCTTATTCCAAGATTCGAACGTAGCTCCCCAGCTCTAAAGTTCGCAATTCTAGAACTTGTGGCGGGAGGTGTGTCTAAAAGTGTATGTCGGTGCTGGCCATCAATGAGAGAGATCTGTGCATTTTTCAAATCGGTGGTGAAAAAATAGGATTATGTTGCTGGAGATGTGGGCCGCCGTGCCACCAATGTACTTACCGGGGGAGGGTAAACACCCATTATTCCGCAACTTTCTTTCCGCAGACCATCCCTTTCATTATGAAAGTACCATGACTCCGCAATGCCATTGTAACGCATGGCATTACATTTTATATGCTTTTACCACGCATACATTTACAACGAAATTAGTTATAAATGCATGAATGGTAAAAGCATTTTTTAAAAATGTTTGGATAAGGTAAGTATGGGTATAGTGGTATATGTGTTGGGGTACTGAGGTATATGTTTTGGGGTGTTTGGGTATTTTAAGGGTTCAGATATAGTTTTGGGTTATGGAGTACAGGGGTAGTTTTAGGATTTAGGGATAGGTATGGGTTTTGGGGTACAGGGGTATTTTTAGGGTTCGGGGCTAGGTTTGGGTTTTGGGGTATCGGGGTATTTTTAGGGTTCAGCGGTAGGTTTGGGTTTTGGGGTACAGGGGTATTTTTAGGATTCAGGGGTAGGTTTGGGTTTTGGGGTACAGGGTCTTTTAAGGGTTCAGGGCTAGGTTTGGGTTTTGGGGTACAGGGGTATTTTAGGGTTCAGGGGTAGGTTTGGGTTTTGGGGTATAGTGGTATTTTTAGGGTTCAGGGCTAGGTTTGGGTTTTGGGGTACAGGGGTATTTTTAGGGTTCAGGGGTAGGTTTGGGTTTTGAGGTACAGGGTTATTTATAGGGTTCAGGGCTAGGTTTGGGTTTTGGGGTACAAGGTATATTTATAGGGTTAAGATGGGTTAGTGTTTAAGGGTGTTGGGGTATTTTAAAGAGTAAGGGTGGGCTATGATTATGGGGTGCAGGGGTATTTAAAGGGAGCAGGGTGGGATTAGCACACAATATGAGACATGGCATGAAGGGCGGAACGTACCACACCCCCCAGCGTTTGTCACGCCCCCAGTACACGCCCACAGCACAACACAGACACGCCCACAAAGGGACTACTCTGCTGGCACGGTTCTCTTACCTTTTAAGTGTATATGGTGGGCGTCTGCATAGCCTATGTCCTTTTGCTGCAACTGCCCTTTCCAACGCTGTATTGGGTGTTGTGATTGGTGCTGTGGTTCCTGAGTTTAGTATAGATAATCTGAGTGTGTTCTTCAATTCCTGTCTCATCCTCACTCTCATTATGACTTTCTAATCGAGTTTGACTTCTTGTTCTCACAATAATTTCAGGTATGTCCACTACTGGGATCCAGTCATCCTGACTGGTGCTAGGTTGATCTTGTTCAACTACTTCAGGTTCTATTACCTGTGATCCTTCAGCTGTACAACCATCAGCAGCCGCAAATGCCTTAGCTTGTTGTGGATCTATTTCATCAGGTGCTGGAACTCTCTTGGTATGGCTTGCACGAATCCGATTAGGCAAACCTGCACATTTTACAGCCGTTGAGGTAACCAATATAACCTGATGTGGCTTTTCCCACCTTGGTGCTAGGCACGATTCTCGAGTGTAATTTTTTACTACAACCCAGTCACCGGGATTCAGATCATGCGCTTGGTTCGGCTGCCTGGCAACAGTGTCTTCCCCAACCTGGTGAGAGATAGAATGCACTTGGTCTACCAACTCTGTACAATACTCCAGTACCAATCATCAGATATATTCAACAGCTTGTGTCCTGGTATACATGCTTGCCTCATTGCCCTTCCCATGAGTATTTCATGGGGACTCAAACTTGTATTTTTGTCTGGGATTCTTCTGAGTCCCATTGGGACAAGAGGTAAAGTATCAGGCCAATCCAGTGGGGTGGATGCACACACCTTTTCCAGTCTTGATTTGATTGTGCCATTGAATTGTTCTACCACTCCAGAAGCCTCTGGGCGGTATGCAGAGTGCAGTTTTTGTTCAATTTTAAATGCCTCACAAATTAATCAAATGATTTCATTATTAAAATGAGACCTTCTGTCTGATTCAATAGTTACTGAAAAACTGAATCGAGGAATGAGTTCCCTCAATAAGAGTTTGGCCACTGTCAAGCTGTCATTCCTCCTGGATGGGTATGTCTCCACCCACTTTGAAAATAAACAAACTATGACAAGTACATATTTTAATCCCCGACAAGCAGGTAATTGAATTAAATCAATTTGAAGTCTAATAAATGGACCCTTAGCTTTCCCAATTTTCCCTGTGCAGACTACAGTTTTCCTGCCTGGGTTCATTTGTTGACAAGTTAAGCATCTCTGACAAAGACTCTCTGCGACATTCCCGAACCTTACATTGAACCAATCTTGTCGGAAAAGTCTAATCATTTCATCTCTGCCTATATGTGTGTCTCCATGATACATCCTAGCCATATGGTGCAAGCATACAGTCAGGTAACACAGGTCTTCCATCTAGGTAAATCCACACCCCATTATCAGCCCTTCTCCGACCACCTATTTTCTCCCACTCATCTTTTTCTTTTGTATCTGCTTCTTCTTGCAAATCTCTTCTTTCTTCCCATGTACCTACGTTTCCAAGTAGCATAAATTGGCAGCTGATTCCACATGCATCAATTTTCTTGTTTACTACTATTTTGTATTTAGCACAATGCTGGGCAACTTGGTTAGCATAACGATTACCAGCTGTCATCTTATCATTTCCATATTGATGAGCAGCACACTTGACCACGGCCACTTCTTTTGGCAATTGTACTGCTTCAATTCATTCTTTTACAAAATGTCCTTTTTTAATAGGGGTTCCTGAAAAAGTCATGAAATCCATCTGCATCCAGAGCTGGCCAAAGTCATGCACAACTCCGTAACTATACTGGCTGTCAGTGTAAATGGTTACTTTCCAATATTTCCCAATTTTGCAAGATTTAATTGAAGCTATCAATTTGGCTACTTGTGCAGACATGACTCCTGGTAAATAGGATGCTATAACTATTCCAGCCAAGGTGCCCACAGCACCTACACAAGCCATCTATAAACAGCTCATGATCTGCATCTTTTAAGCGTTCATCTCAATTGTCTGGACGTGGTTTGGTACTTAGCTCAGTGACATCGAGACATTCATGTTCGACTTTATCATTTACCTCTTCATAATATGGATCTGGAAACAGGGTTGCTGTGTTTAAGACAGTACATCTGACTATTGTTACATTCTCAGCCCCTAATATAATTCGTTTATATTTAGTCAGCTGGCTATTTTTTATTTTATTTTTTATTTATGTATTTATTTATTTATTTAAAAGGTTTTATATAGCGCTACTGGACCCAAGAGTATCAGAACGCTTTACAGGATAGGTTAACACATCAGGAAACAAACATTAGCATGTTGCAGTTTACTCACATAGGAAAAGGCATTTCAATCAAACGAGAGAAGGAGGGGAAAACTGACTAAGAGATCCATATCGGAGAAGAGGACAGTTGAATAATTAGAAAGAGATGGGAAGGTAGAGAAGGAGAGAGAATAAAGGAAATGGACAAAAGAGGGGGTGAGTCGAGGAGTGGACAGAAAGAAAAGGACAGAGTAAATTCAGTAACATTAAGTACCCCAATATTTGTTGAGAAGAAGCACCATGAGGCTTTTTTTGAAGAGAGGCTAGGAGTGGTTGCAACGAAGATCTTTGGGGAGAGAGTTTCAAATTGAAGAGGCATTGCCTGAGAATGCACGTGATTGATGGGCCCGATTCACAGAATGAACTTAAGACTCAATCCAAAACTTACTACTATTTTGGTATTCACAGAATGCACTTACTACTTTTGGCATTCACAGAATGAACTTACTACTTTTGGTATTCACAGAAGTTAGGATTTTGTCTTAAGTTTGTCTTAAGACAAACTTAAGACAGACTTAAGACAGACTTAAGACAGACTTAGGACAGACTTAAGACAAAATCCTAACTTCTGTGAATACCAAAAGTAGTAAGTGCATGCTGTGAATACCAAAATAGTAGTAAGTTTAGGATTGAGTCTTAAGTTCATTCTGTGAATCGGGCCCTGAGTCTTTTTACTTTTGAGTCGAGGGGGGATTAGGACAAGGGCGTTAGAGCTCCTCAAAGACCTGGAACACCTGTCTTTTTGTAGTTTGTCAGAAAGGTACGAGGGGGTGTTTTGGTGAAGGGTTTTGTGAGTGATACAGGCAATCTTGAAGGTGGATCTTCCTTCTATTGGGAGCCAATTGAGGTTTTTGAGGACAGGAGAGATGTGATCAAATCATTTACAGTCAGAGATAAGCCTGGCTGCCAGGTTGAGAACAGATTTAATCGGGGCAAGTTGGACTTTAGGGGTGCCAGCAAGGGTGGCGTTGCCATAGTCAACTCTTGAAAGGAGGAGAGATTGTACAGCGATTTTGAAGTCGTCAGCTGGAATGAAGGGTTTAATTTTTTTAAGGAGGTGTAGAGTGAAGAGAGCACCTTTAGCCGCATTTTGTAATGTGAGGGATGAGATTAAGATTCTGGTGAATGCTAATGCCAAGGGATTTGACAGAGTTGGAGGTGAAGAGAGAGCAGGTAGGTGCTCTGATATCTGAGATCCAGTGTTGGATAGGCAGAGAGTTGTTTTTGGGAGCGAACAGGATGATTTCATTTTTTTAGGATTAAGTTTGAGGTGATTAAGATGGAACCAGGCTTGGACTTTATTCAGATTATCGTTGAGGTGTAAGATGATGTTGTTTTAGCTTGTTTGAGAATAAGGGTGAGGGGTTCCATGAAGAGGTTGAATAGGGTTGGGGATAGGATAGAACCTTGTGGGACATCAAGTAAGACAAGTTGAGGTTCGGAGAGGCAATCACTGAGCTTAATTTGTTGGGTACTATTTTGGAGATACGAGGTGAACGACTTGAGTACATTGCCCTCAAAACCGAAGCTGTCTTTGAGAGTTTTAAGAAGGGTGGGATGGTGGACAGTATCAAAGGCTGCAGAGAGGTAAAGGAGGATTAGGAGGGAGGATTCGCCTTTGTCCAAAGAGCGATGGATGTCATCCGTAATATTGAGCATAGCAGTTTCAGTGCTGCATCCTTTTCTAAAACCAGATTGGAAAACGTCAAGGAGATTGAAGGAGACGATATGGTTATCCATTTGAGACAGGACACAATTTTCAAGGGCTTTGGAGAGGAAGGGAAGGTTTAAGATAGGGCGCGAATTGTTTAAGTCATTAGGGTCAGCGGAAGTGTTTTTGAGGATGGGGAGATTTGACCTAGTTGAAGGGAGGCAGGAACACAACCAGTGGCAAAGGAGGAATTGATGATATTGGTCCATATAGTTGCAATGATGTGTTTAAGTTCCTGAACAAAGTGGGCGGGAAGAGGATCTTTGGTTTGCGAGGATGGTTTGAGTTTAGAGATGATGTTGAGGACAGCAGTTTAAGATATTGGACATAATTTGCTCCACGAAGCATTGTTTTCAGGATGGGGGATCAATAAAGGTGGAGTCAGACTGGGGGAGAGTAAGGAGTGGTCGTGAGGGGTCATGAAACGGGGGCGAGGAGGACAAAAGTGCATTAGGAATGTTCGAGAGGGGAGATTGGAATGAGAGAGGGGTGGAAAAGAAAGATAGCTCAATCTTGTGTTTGTGTTCTTGTCAACAGAATTACAACTGCATGTTTACGTACACCTTTACACTCTGTCTCTTTCCAGGGTCATGTGTGTATTTTGTGTATGTGTTGGTCTCCTTGGCTTCCTGTTTTTTGCCATTTGGCCCTGTGGATGGGGCCTGGCCTCCACTTTGATATCTCCTGTCCGCTTGTATGTCAAACGCTTCTCTTCACCATTGTAAGCCTGTATTTTGCCTGCACACTGTGGGCCCGATTCACAGAATGACCTTAAGACTCAATCCTAAACCTACTACTATTTTGGTATTCACAGAATGCACTTACTACTTTTGGTATTCCCAGAAGTTAGGATTTTGTCTTAAGTTTGTTTTAAGACAGACTTAAGACAGTCTTAAGACAAAATCCTAACTTCTGTGAATACCAAAAGTAGTAAGTTCATTCTGTGAATACCAAAGTAGTAAGTGCATTCTGTGAATACCAAAATAGTAGTAAGTTTAGGATTGAGTCTTAAGTTCATTCTGTGAATCGGGCCCACTATGTCCACCTTCAGCTAGGTGATTTAGCAATGCAATTGAATCAGTAACACAATCATTTGGAGTTTTTGACGTGACTAATAAGTCGTCAATGTATTGCACCAAAACTGATTGTCTGGGCAACACCAGAGATTCAAGACATTTTTTCAAAATGTGGTTAAAAATGGAAGGCGTTCAATGTACCCTTGTGGAACACGATTCCAAACGTAAACATGCTCATCAAATTTGAACAAAAATAAAAACTGGCTATCAGGATGCTATGGAATGGAGAAAAGGCATGGCATAAATCAATTACAGTGAACCATCCTGCATTCCACGGTATCTGATATAAAATCACTGCTAGATTTGGCACTATTGGACAACATGGTATGACAATTTTATTAATTTTCCTCAAATCTTGGACAACCCTATATATTCCATCAGGTTTCTTTATATCAATTACTAGCAGCCCGTCCCAACGTTGTCCGGGTATGAATTGCTGCCGGCCAGTAGTATATTGTTTCGTAGGTTTTCGTTTTGATAGCATTTCTTACCTGGGACAGGCCTGTGAAATGCTCCGATTCACAGTGCACTGCTGATGCACTTAAGGCATGAGCACAATTTACATTACAGAAGAACACATTCATTTGTGGTAGGCACGGGGAGACAAAGCGATTTGTATGGAATCACAGGATGTTGAGCTGATGCCGAGATTCGAACGTAGCTCCCCATCTCCAAAGTTCGTAATTCTAGAACTTGTGGTGGGAGGTGTGTCTAAAAGTGTATGTCGGTGCTGGGCATCAATGAGAGAGACCTGTGCATTTTTCCAATCGGTGGTGAAAAAATATGAGTATGTTGTTGGAGATGTTGGCCGCTCTGCCACCAATGTACTTACGGGGGAGGGTAAACACCCATTATTCCTCAACTTTCTTTCCGCATACCATCACTCCGCATACTTTCATTACGAAAGTACCATGACTCCACAATGCCATTATAACGCGTGGCATTACATTTTATATCCTTTTACCACGCTTACATTTACAACGAAATTCGTTGTAAATGCCTGAATGATAAAAGCGTGTTTTTTTTTTAAAATCTATACTACTATTATAAAGAGAGAACTTGCACCTTTTGGTCAGGTAAACTCGGGAACCACAGCACCAATCACAACCCCCAATACAGCGTTGATAAGGGCAGTTGCAGCAGAAGGACATAGGCTATGCAGACGCCCACCATATACATTTAGGGGCAGATTTATGTTAACTGGCGCATCCCCAGGGATGCGCCAGTTAACGTGCGCCACAGTGCACCACAGCTCCGCCACCCATGGTGCACCGCATTTATAATGCGGCGCACCATGGTGCAAAAACGGCACAGATGCGTGACGCATCTGTGCCGGAAATGTGGCGCATTGCTGGAGTTGCGTCGCAAGCGCGACGCAGCTCCAGCAAGGCTCGGGGGTACACCATCTGCACAATGCTGCGTCAAGACCTACGCCTGCTTCAAGCAGGCGCAGGGTTTTGACGCAGGATTGCCCTGAAAGTGATTGAATGAAATCTTATAGATTTCACTTAGCCATTTTCAGGAGGCGTTCCTGCTCAGGAACGCCCCCCCCCCTGAGCAGGAACGCCTCCTTATGGCGCAGTGCTTTACAACGTGACGCATCTCCTAGATGCGTCACGTTGTAAATATGGCGCATTGTTTGCGCCGCAGTTGTGTCAAATAAAGTGACGCAATTGCGGCGCAAACAGGCGCAACGGCCTCATAAATTTGCCCCCTAAAATGTAAAAGAACCATGCCAGCAAAGTAGTCCCTTGTGGGCGTGTCTGCATTGTGCTGTGGGTGTGTGCTGGGGGCGTGACAATCGCTGGGGGCATTCCATTGAGGTAATAGAAATTTTTAGGTAGCTAATGTGTCCCCCACTCGCACCCTATCCTTGCACCCATGTTCCTTGTATGTTGTGTAACTTCTGTTCTGTACATGCTAGACAGACGCATATACATTTGCGTCCATCCTTAACATGTCAGCTACTCAGTCATGCCAAGAAATCCCATTAATTAAGCTTCTAGGCACTCGGTGCCAACGTCTTTATATGGTGCACTTCTGAATTTCGCACACGTTTTCTCCATGTTTCCTGGCTCAGTCGAGCTAGGCCCTCACACGAGGCCCCGAGCCTCATCTCTCCTGTCTCCGAAAGCTGTACGCATCCCTGACCCCTGCCTTACTTCCTGCCAGCGCAGCGGTGCCCGGCTCGGCCTGGACTGCCTGCCAAATTCATGTTATGCCTACAGTTATCTGCTCAGCCTCCTCGAAAACACATTCCAGTCTAGTGAAATAGAAAAACATCTTCCCGGCTACAGAGCAAAGGGTCCGGCCTTCCTGTCCTCTTTGCCAGTGATTTACTGAATCCGTTACCATGGTAGGCCCTTGGCTCCGCACGTTGCAACAAGACACGTATGCATGCACTAGCATTTAGCATTGTACGGCCTCTGCTCGAGAGACCTTTTACTTCAGACACTACATCCTCCAAACATGATATACCAGATATGCTATAGGTACAGGTTGCCCTGACACTCCAGACACCAGTCTCCTCCACTAGTGCTAAAGTCAAAGCCCCCAGTTGCACGTCATTCCAGTTGCGCGCGCATATAGGTCAGAGGTTTCTGCTGATCCTGCAACTTTTCTCTATGCATCCACCCACATGTGACGTTTCTTATTACGTTTCTCTGACATATACAGTGTACGCCCATGTGTACGCCTTTTTACACGCCTCCTGTTACGCACATGTGTTCTTATCTCTCTCTTTTCACCTGTTACGCCTACTGTATTGGAATCAATTGTGCTACTTTACTATATATAATGTGTAATGCTAATAAACGTTGAATTGTCCCTTCCCGAACCTTAGTGGTGACGGAACATGATTTCCATCCTCGAGGATCACTGTCCATTAAAGCCCGTATGACTCAGATACCACGGACTCTGCCTCTCATTTAAATGAGCT
Source organism: Lissotriton vulgaris (assembly GCF_964263255.1). Lineage (NCBI taxonomy): Eukaryota > Metazoa > Chordata > Amphibia > Caudata > Salamandridae > Lissotriton > Lissotriton vulgaris. The sequence continues at coordinate 249,927,792 of NC_141686.1, read as the reverse complement.
GTCTTGTATTGATAATTATACGGAAAAATGATACGGTAAAATTATTTACCACACCATCACGAGTGTTGTTTTTTCTTCCCAGGTTCTATACATTCCTGCTCCCTTTAAATAGTAATTCAGTGGAGGTCCCATTCTCTTAGAACCACCCCAAGCACAGTTATGGGCAAAAATACAACTAAAAGGCCCTGCAAAGCATTATGGGATAAGCTTAGCATAATTTTTAGCATTCATGAAAGGGTTTCAATGTTTTTGAATTTTACTCATCAGGGACATCTTGGGACGACGAGGTGAACTGCAGCTTGATGTATAATATTTTAAATGCTATTGCATTTGCCTCATCAGGGACATCTAGGGACGGAGAGGGGAACTGCAGCTTGATATATAATATTTTAAATGCTATTGCATCAAAATATTATACATCAAGCTGCAGTTCACCTCGCCGTCCCTAGATGTCCCTGATGAGGCAAATGCAATAGCATTTAAAATATTATACATCAAGCTGCAGTTCACCTCGGCGCCCAAGATGTCCCTGATGAGTAAAATTAAAAAACATTGAAACCCTTTCATGAATGCTAAAAATTATGCTAATCTTATCCCATAATGCTTTGCAGGGCCTTTTAGTTGTAGTTTTGCCCATAACTGTGCTTGGTTGTTTCTAAGAGAATGGGATCTCCACTGAATTACTATTTAAAGGGAGCAGGAATGTATAGAACCTGGGAAGAAAAAACAACACTCGTGACGGAATGCCCCCAGCGATTGTCACGGCCCCAGCACACACCCACAGCACAATGCAGGCACGCCCACAAGGGACTACTTTGCTAGCACGGTTCTTTTACCTTTTAAATGTATATGGTGGGTGTCTGCATAGCCTATGTCCTTCTGCTGCAACTGCCCTTTTCAACGCTGTATTGGGTGTTGTGATTGGTGTTTTGGTTCCTGAGATTACCCGCCTCAAAGGTTTGGGCTCTCTCTTTATTATATTAGTATAGATAGGCAAATTACAAGGGCTACTCATTGGGCCCGATTCACAGAACTAACTTAAGACAAAATCCTAAACTTACTACCATTTTTGGTATTCACAGAAGGCACTTACTCATTTAGGTATTCACAGAAGTTAGGAGTCCTCCTAAATGCCTTCTGTGAATACTGAAAGTCTTAAAGTTAGGATTTTTCTCACTTTAGGAGTAGTAAAGTTAGGACTCCTAACTTTAGGACTCTGAAATGCCTTCTGTGAATACCGAAAGTCTTAAAAATTGGATTTTTCGCAATTTAGGAGTAGTAAAGTTAGGACACACATCAAGATTTACTGTAGTTTGGACCTCATTTGGTAACTCGTTTGGTGTCATCATGAAAAACATGTCATTCACTTCTGATCCCTGTTTAGCTAACATGATCTTGTATACTCCGTCTTCATCAGGAGTCTGAATTACAACACCATCCGGTGTGCAAAATATTGTGCAGTTCATTTTGAACATTTAATCCCTTCCTAGCAAGTTTACGGGACTTGAGTCACACACAACTAATTTGTCCATTTCTCTAAAGTTGCCAATACATACCTTCATTGGTTTGATAATTGGGGTCCTAATTTGTTTATTAGAAACTCCCACTACTCGGATCGCTTCTCCCGAGAGGGGTAGGTTTGGGATGTCTGCCGTTCTCACAGTAGAATGGGTAGCACCAGTATTCAATAAGAAGGTGATGTAATTTCCGTCAACCTTACCATCTATATATGGACCTGACAGATCTACTGGCAAGGATGCGCCAAGTACGCATTCCTCTTCCTCCCCTCCCAGGCACCATCACTGTAGTTCTGCATCAAAAAATTAATACTGCAAAAGAAACTGTGGAGTTACAGAGGGCCCGAATCACTGAACTAACTTAAGACAAAATCCTAAACGTACTACTTTTGGTATTCACAGTTACGATTTTGTCGTAAGTTTGTCTTAAGACAGACTTAAGGCAGACTTAAGACAAACTCAAGACAAAATCCTAACTTCTGTGAATACCAAAAGTAGTAAGTTTAGGATTTTGTCTTAAGTTAGTTCTGTGAATCGGGCCCAGAATTTTTCTTACCACTTCTCTCCTGGAATCAGGTGTCCACACGTTACTTGGCTTGACGCACAAATTTGGCATGGGGGAAGGTGGCAATTGACTCTGTACAACCTGCTGCAGTAGCCTCGTTAACACCTCATTCTGCCACTGTTCATCATGATTTTTGACATTATTATTCTGTATAAGATTACATTCGTTTTTCCAATGCCTCAATTTTCCGCACCCGTGACAGGTAAACTTTTTCTTTGCCTCTTCTCTGCTCATTCGCCCTCTTGGTTTGCCCCCACTACTTTCACCTTGCCCTTGCCGCGTTCCTTGATTATCTGCCTTATTGCTTAGCTGAAGTTCTTGCTGCTCTGCTAATTTAACTTGGGTCCACATTATCTTTTCTTCTAAATTCTTTCGTCTATTTTCGATTTTCATCTCCACAGTACTTTGCGTACTTAAGGATCTCATCTATGGGCTTTGCTTGCCAGAATAACATAAGCTGTTTAATCATTTACGATATTTCCAGCCTTAACCCAGACAAAAAACGATATACAAAATGTGTCATGTCCTTGTTCTCATTGGGTCCGATTCACAGAATGAACTTAAGACTCAATCCTAAACTTACTACTATTTTGCTATTCACAGAATGCACTTACTACTTTTGGCATTCACAGAAAGCACTTACTACTTTTGGTCTTCACAAAATGAATTCACAACTTTTGGTATTCACAGAAGTTAGGATTTTGTCTTAAATTTGTCTTAAGACAAACTTAAGACAGACTTAAGACAGACTTATGACCGATTTAAGTTAGGATGTTATCTTAAGTCTGTTTTAGTCTGCCTTAAGTCTGTCTTAAGTCTGTCTTAAGACAAAATCCTAACTTCTGTGAATACCAAAAGTAGTAAGTTCATTCTGTGAATGCCAAAAGTAGTAAGTGCATTCTGTGAATACCAATAATAGTAATAAGTTTAGGATTGAGTCTTAAGTTCATTCTGTTAATCGGGCCCGTTATGTTTGGGGGTTGTCTTTGACATGTCTTTTCTCTCTGTCTCTTTCCATTTCGTTGTTGTTAAGTTTGGATTTATTCCTTTTGCTTACTTCCCTATACCTTCTCCTCCTTGTTTTCTCACATCTATCTCCTCGCTCTGCCTTGCTTTCTCTTTCCCTTCTCATTCTCTCTGTCACACCTTTGTTCCTTCCTTGCTATCTGTCCTTTGTTCACTCTCGTTATTTTTTATTTAAGGGATATATGTAGTATCGTGATACACATTGTAAGGTATGTTACCAGCCCTGCTCAGCCAGCGCCTGTGCTCTGACTCATTAGAATGTTGGAGTCTTAATGATGCCTCTGAAAGTTGGGACCGAGAGAGGCAGAGTGACAGTTGGTCATGGGCTAAGGATCTGACATGCAGCTCCTGGTGGGGCTCTGATCTACCACATATCTACTTGATGTTATCAACTTTACTACCTGTTATCCTTATGAATAAAACATCTTGAATTACTACCTTCCTGAGTGGACCTTCATCACTACAAAATCACACCAAGAGTATCCCTGAGCAGGAGGCAGGAACATCACCTTAAAGTGGAGATGTCCTACCCTAGCAGTTGGGCAGGCAGCACCAATGGAAAACGAAGCCAGAAAAAACTTCAGCAATAGTAAAATTGAAAGGCAGCCTGGCTCACACGCACTCAAGAGACAGAGGAAAAATGCATTCAACCAAATTAAACAAATGGTGCTCCAGTGTGGATGGCACCGAAGGCACCAGAAGATAAGTGAAGATACCTGCAGCTGCATGGAAATCAAAATGGGGGTCACAAGCAGGAGAGCAATGGAATCCACAAACAACAACATCCATCACAATGGCCACAGACAGACACCCCAAACACCAACAAGAGAATACCTTTGAAGCATCAGCCATTATCATGAACAGGTGAGGAAGACTCGCCAAGTAATTTCAGTGTCAGTGACAACCTCATCAATTGGCCGCAGGGAGAAGATCACAGCCATAGTCATAAAAACAAGAACCAGTCCTTTGAGGTTCCGTGACGATTTGAACCCGTGTTTTCGACATCATCGTAAACCCATAATTTAGGTACCAGTGAACCGCAAATGATAGATTTAGTATATCCTGGTGTTTTCGCTATGCTACGAGCAAGAGCACTCCTGTTATAACCACATTTCCGATATACTGATGGCATCCATTTTAGATTATGGCATCCATCTTGTATTCTTGCCCTCACATAGTCAATGGACACACAGTGACCTCTGATCAATTCATTGCACTTAAGGACACGTATGCTTTAGCCGGCAATTCACCCTGCTAGTGACACGTGCACCTTATGACAGAAACGCTATGGCCGCATGACTCGGCAAAAGCTGCCTCCTCTGCCTGAGGCCAGTCCTGCTCTACTGGTTCTCGTGTTCGTTGGCCTGATCATGATTAGGCGGCCGAAGCTGGTAGTCTTGCCCATTTACGACCCACAAACATCTCTTATCCTGTTTTTCTATCTTCTGCACCTGGCTCTGCTCCTATCCTTCTGGGCCTTTATTAGGGGGAGGTAACGAAATTTACAATGAGGCGGTCCGGCTCTTGAATGCGAAGATGACATGGGATTATGATTGAACAGTGGGAACCTCTCATTCGTAATGTTTTGACATCAGAAATTGCTGACGATTCCTGTGTAACGCCAAATATTTATTGTTTAGGACATAAAGTTTTAGAAACGCACTAGTATGTGGAGAATGTTGCCTCCAGCTAAAAAACTTGTATTTAAGGAGCAAGCAACTTAGTGCAAATTGAACAGGCTCCTAGAATCTGCCCGTGTGTAGTTTCTGTGACTTCTGTGTCCCTGCAGTAATAAACCTTTGGTCTTTGACGCTACCATCGAGAAGCCCGTGTTTCTGTTTATTTGTGCACCGAGACAGGTAGAACTCAGGGGTCTTCGGGTGTTGTCCCTGACACCTCTGGACCTTAATAAAAGTCCAGAACTCCAATTGGCGCCCAACGTCGGGCGACGTCATTCGGTACCGGTCCAAAAGCCTGAAGAGTTCGAGAAGCTTCGTGTGAAGATTCCAGAGGGAGGCACCCCACTTCATCGATCCCGGCATATCGCAAAAGTGGCCCGACGTTCTCTTCCACGAGGGTTCCCGTTCGGACGGCTGCAGTGGTCCGCTGCCTTGACTGTCGCCCTGTCTTGGACCCGAGGTGCAGACCTTAGTACGGTGAGACGTGACGGGTTTCTCCTTGGTGACGTCTTCAGTGCCTCAGTTAAGTATTTAGTGGTTGCTACTTCGTAAGGGTTTGCTCCTGTTTGGATAAACCTTCTAGTTTTTGGTTTGGTTTGGTTTCGTAAGATTATCACTGGTTGTTCTGGTTACGATAATCTTTTTGGTTTGGTTTGGGTATCGATACATTAGTTCGCTTTGGTAGGCCTAAGTTCTCAGTTCGAGTGCGCATCTGTGTTTGTGTTTGTTCTGTGTTCCAGTTTGTAAAATGGTAAGTCGGAAAAACTGTATGTTTTCATGTTTTGGTTGCAACAAGGATTCCCGGTTGGAGGACTCGTGTTCGGTTCCTCCGATTGGAACTCCTCTTTATGATCTTTACTGCAAGCACGGTGTGGGGCCTATATCTTATAATGAGGTATGGATCCGCTACACGGAGAAAGATGGTGTCCTTAGTTGGCCACTACATGGTAGTTTTGAACCTGAAATTCTCGATAATTTAGAAATGAAATTGTTTAAGAAGAAAGCCCGGCCGGCAATGTTTGATTCTTTCCGTTGTTGGCGAAAAGAATCCAAACAGAGAGAGACTAAAAAGTTGAAGAAAGAGCAAAAAGAGCAAGAGTTAACTTTAGAACAGTCTGCCAAGCAGCTGCAACTAAAAGAATCCGAGAAAGCGATAGAGGTAGCTGAAAGAGAGCGTAATTTAGCGATAGACAAGTGCTACCCTGCCTTGCCATCGAGTACTGCTAAGACAGTAGAGGACCCTGAAAAGGACCCCCTGTTGTCTTACTTGTTGAGGTCACCTCCACCGTATGCACAAGGTGCTACAGCTCCACCTCTGCCAAATGTTTTGTTACCGGTTGCTGGACAGCCTGGTATACCTGCTCCTGCTCCCCTGAATCAAGCTCCTGCACTCCCTGTAGTTAACAATATTCCTCCGGCAGCCCCCCTTCCAGGGTTGCCGGCTCCTCTGCCTATGCCTGTACCGCTAACACCTGTTGTTTCCCAAATTACTTTGCCTGCTACCCCTACTATTGCTGTTTCTTCTGTCCCAACTGCTACTCTACTTCAAACTTCTGCAAGCTATATGACTCCGCTTTCCGTTCGATGGAAAATCACTGAATCTGTCTCTAATATTCTATCTCCCTTTTACAAAACCCTAATTAAGAGTCCTGCCTCCGAATCTGTTCAGAGACGTAGTCAGCTTCCTTGTGTTGAAGAACGGGGAATATTAGATTCTACAGCCCTTAGATGGATTTCAAAAGTTGGAAGATATGACGTACAAGATGTATTAGATACATTTATGCAATGGAATGAACCGACACAGCGCTATGTGTTCGATGTTATGTGTTCCCTTTTACGTGAAGAGTGGGAGGAGAACGATTCTGAACAAATTCCGGATGAATTAATTCATGTCCAACAAAAATTTGCTGCAGGTATGATAGTTGGTCAGGAGATAAAAGAAGCAATGGAACTGGTTCTAGGCTTCAGGTTTGATCCCTCCCTCCGTTCACCAAGGGAATTAGAGAAACGAAGAACGAAACAAGGTCGTCAATATCCGATGAGAGAAGTTCCGCCAATATGGCGCGAAGCTGTTCAAGCTGATGCGGCCCATGGTATTTTAGCCGCTCCGGCTCAGTTCCAGAGAGTGTGGATACACATTCCATGGAAACGAGCTGAAGTATTAGCAGTAAAACAGGCCTTGCCAGATCTGCGTAAAAATCCCGCTGGATATTACAAAGAGCTGGCCCAGACGGTTGAAGCTTGCGTAATGAATTTAGCGGACATTGACATGCTATTTGGCAATGTAGTACCGCAACCAATTTGGGCTAAAATTCGTAGAGAGAACCATCCAGTTGCCCTAGGTGGTGATTGGCAAGCTATAATAGCGGCAGATGGTCAACAAATTGGTGGTTCTAAACAAGAGCCTCTAATTGCTAATTTGCCTGGTAGAATAATCGACTTAATGAAAACTCTGATGCCGGCATTGCGCGTTAACTGGGACAAATTGTCCGCATGCAGGCAGAAGAAGGACGAAAACGTCTCCGATTTTTTCACTAGATTTGAAGAAACTTTCGTAGATCACAGTGGGCAGGATATGAGCACGGAAGGAGGCCAGAGATTATTTGTTGATAAATTTGTGCACAACTTGTTGCCAGAGCTTAGTAATAAATTAAAAGATTCTGAAAGTGCGTGGGCTGTCTCTACGACTGCGCAAATACTTGCAACTGCCCAGTACTATGAAAATAGGGATAAAGAAGAGAAAGAAAAGTCAGAAAAGAAAACAAAAGACTTAAAAACTAAAGTCCTTTTGCAGCAGGCATATCCGCCCGCACGAATCAGACAAACACACAGCAAGGGCCATATCAAAGGACCGATTACGGTTCTCCGAGACCGCAATATCAATGGAATCAGTGTGCTTACTGCAAAAAGGAAGGTCATTATAAGAATGAGTGTCCAGTACCAGCACAAAATAATGCTGCTGCAGCTCAAAGAGGTCGTGGTGGTTCTATGCAAAATTCTAGAGGTCGAGGACGAGGCGCTATGCCTCCACAAACGAATGATCGCCCTTCTAATTATTTTGATCAGCGAAACGGACAGTCTGCTCAGCCAACTAGATCTCAACAGTATCACGTTGAGGATTACTGTGAAGTTGGTGAAGAATTCCAGCAAAGTGAATACTACGACAGCCATGGACAAAGAGAGGGAGTAGTATCAGTTCCAGTAGATCAGAGTGGGCCTTATGTCGCAGTAGCCACATCAGGTGTAGTCGAACCGTTTCTGTTGGATACTGGTGCAGCAAAAAGTTCGATCATACATGCGAAACTCCCTGGCGCACCTTTGTCCGGCTTAACAAATGTTTCAGTAGGTTTTTCAGGCGCCCCTGTTCACAACCCTGTTTCTGGCCCTTTGTCTATTTCTGTTGGGCCCCGTCAATTGAAAGCACCCCTGATTTTGACGACTGGATGTAATGAAAATCTGCTTGGTTTAGACTTGTTAAAACGCCTATACGCGACTCTGTACTGCTCTCCATCAGGAGTACAGCTTACATTGGGTAAGAGAATCATCTCCCCGATGTACTTGTCAATGGATGCGCTCCCACTGGAGCTGCGTTCTCTCCCGGATACTCTTTGGGCGACTGGTCCTAACGATGTAGGTCTTTTGGAAATTCCTCCTTATGTAGTAACTTTGAAAGCAAATGTCAAATTCCCACAAATCCCACAATATAAGATCTCGAGCGAAGGCGAACGTGCACTTTTATTGATAGTGCAAGATTTGATCAAGAAAGATGTAATAGAGGAAACTAGAGGAAATGTTTGTAACAGTCCGGTACTGCCAATTCTAAAACGCACTGATCCCTCAAAGCCTCCAGTCTATAGATTTGTAATCGACCTTAGAGAGGTTAACAAAATTGTGATCCCACAGTTTCCTGTGGTTCCAGACATTACTGCATTGTTAACGTTGATTCCTGCAACAGCCACATGGTTCTCAGTTATCGACTTGAAGAATGCCTTTTTCAGCATTCCAATAGCCGATGAAAGCAGAGATGTTTTTGGCTTCTCTCTAGGAGGCCGAAGCTTCAGGTTTAAACGTGCTCCACAAGGCTACTGTGAAAGTCCATCTATTTACAGTCAGGCATTAAAAAGACAGTTAGATTCTTTTGTACTTCCTCCTGGTTCTGCTTTAGTGCAATATGTTGATGATCTTTTAGTGGCTGCCGATGACAAGGAAACTTGCAAAGCAGCTACGATTTCACTACTGCATCATTTGTCTGATTTAAATCACAAGGTGTCACCTTCCAAAATGCAATATTGCTGCCAAGAAGTGACCTACCTAGGTCATCTCTTGTCAAAGGAGGGAAGAAGGTTGACCCCAGAGAGAATAAAAGCAATTACGCAGATGAATGTTCCTAGCACACAGAGAGAAGTGCATGCGTTTTTAGGTATTACCTCATACTGCAGGCAATGGATCCCAAATTTTTCACTTTTGGCAAAACCATTGGTGGCCTTGACTGGAAAAGATGTTCCGAGTCCGGTGCCATGGTCTGACGAATGTCAACAGAGTTTTTCTGAGTTACGAAATGCACTATGTTCAGCTCCAGTGTTGGGTACACCCGACTACAGTAAGCCATTTACACTCTATGTTCACGAGAGAGAAGGTTGCGCATTGAGTGTTCTGACGCAACGATTTGGTGATAAACAACGTCCTTGTGCGTATTTTTCATCAACATGAGACCCGGTAGCCAGAGCGTTGCCAAGTTGCTTAAGAGCCACAGCCGCAGCTGCAGTGTCCATTCGACAATCTGCTGGTTTGGTCGTGAGTAACATGCTAGTGGTCATGGTTCCACATGCTGTGGATACACTCATGAACCGAACAAAGACACAGCACCTCACCAGTGCTAGATTATCAGGCTATGAGCTGACACTGCTAGCAAGTCATATTCAGATTAAAAGATGCAATGTATTGAATCCAGCAACACTGTTGCCGACTAGCCAAGAGTCGAGTGATTCTGAACCACATGACTGTTGTTTTAGAACCGAAGAGGAGACAAAAGGACGGATTGATCTTAAAGACACTCCGTTATCAGACCCAGATGGCACGTTGTATGTCGACGTGAGGTAATAGAAACTTTCAGGTAGCTAATGTGTCCCCCACTCGCACCCTATCCATGCTTCCATGTTCCTTGTATGTCATGTAACTTCCTTCCCGTGCATGCTAGAAAGACGCATATGCATTTGCGTCCAACGTTAACATGTCAGTTATATAGTTCCCCAAGAAAACCACGTTAATTAGGCTTCTAGGCCTATGGTGCCAACGTCTTTACCTAGTGCACTTTTGAATCTCGCATACGTTTTCTCCATGTTTCCTGGCTCAGTCGAGCTAGGCCCTTAATCGGGGCTCCAAGTCTTTTCTGCCTCTGAAAGCTGCAGTATAGTTATGCATTCCTGACCTTTACTTTACTTCCTGCCCAGCGAAGCAGTGCCCGGCTCGGCTTGGCCTGTCTGCCAAGACAGTATTTTGCCTACAGTTATCTGCTCAGCCTCCTCGAAAACACATTCGTCTAGTGATTAAGGTAAACATATCCCCGGCTGCAGAGCAAAGGGCCCGGCCTTCCTGTCCTCCTAGCAAGTGATTTACAGAACCCGTTACCATGGTAGGCCCATGGCCCCGCGCATTGCACCAAGACACGTATGCACGCACTAGCATTTAGTATTGAACGGCCTCTGCCCGAGAGACCTTTTACTTCAGACAGTACATCCTCCAAACATAAGATACCAGATATACCATAGGTACAGGTCGTTCTGACATCCCAGACACCAGACTCCTCTACTAGTGCTAAAGTCAAGCCCCCAGATCTCCCCAGTTGCACGTCGATGCCACGTCATGATCAGTTGCGCGCGCATATGCGCATCCGTGCTAAAGGTTTCTGCTGACCCTGCAGATTTTCTCTATGTATCCACCCACTCATGACACTTCTGTGACGTTTCAGGCACACACCTCCGTGTACGCCCTTGTACATGCCTTCTTTTACGTCCATGTGTTCTTATCACTTTCTTTTCACTTGTTACGCCTACTGTATTCGTCCCCATTATACTGTAATACTATATATAATGTGTGATGTCAATAAAATGTTGAATATCCCTTCCTGAACCTTCGTGGTGACGGAACCCGATGTACAGTGCCTCGAGGCATTTAATTAAAGCCTGTATGACTCAGATACCACGGACTCTGCCTCTCATTTTACTGAGTTATCCTTATTGTCATTTAATGTATAGAAAAATAGTTCCGGTAATTTTATTTACCACATAATCTGGCGCCCGAATAGGGACCCCTCCCCTTCCCCACTCGCCGGAGATGTAACGCAGGCCCCCTGACCCCTTCTACAGCTGTGACGGACTTCTGTGCACACCTGCGGGTTTTCCTGCTAACTCCCTCAGGCCCACGGAGGAGACGGAGACTGCGGTCCGGCATCCAGACGAGGCGGTGAGGAATGCGGAGAGTCCCGACCAGAGCCCAAGTCGAGAGAGCAAGGTCCGAGGTATCCAGAGGCCCACCTGTTCCGAAGCGCAGGAGTAGTAGAAAGAGCAGACGTCGTAGCAGTCCAGTCCAGTCAAGTCCAGTCCAGAGTCGAGTTTCCGAGGCCTTCAGTTTTGCTTCCCGGTGAGTACCGTTGTTGGGAACGCATCTAGACGGGTTCATTATTTGTGCCCGGTCAAGACGGGTCTGGGTACACAGATCCGGTCCAGACGTGTTCACTTAGGTGAATACGGTATGACGTGTCTCTTTATGAGACCGGTATGTCTGTACTGTTCTAGCAGTGCATCAAGTAATTCAGTATTCTAGTATTGTTTTCTCGAGATTTTTTCAGAATTGTGTTTTCTATGTACCAGGTAGTATCTGTTCAGAATGTTTTTATGTGTTTAATGTTGTGGTGTGAATGATTGTTTGCAATTTTTTATTGTGTTCACTGTATTCACGTTTCAAGAAAATTCAAATATGCCACTGTTTTCGAAATTACGTCAGATAGGAACCAGGAAAGGGATACTCGAAGAGCCAGTTCCCGTCCCACCTAGGGACACTCCTGGACATTTTATGTACAATAAGCATGGCTTAGATGCCATACTGTATTTAGACTTATGGGTTGACTACACTAGGGATCTGGAAGAGAAATATAGATGGCCTGTCTCAGGGACATGGGATGCTGATTGCATCATGAGAGTAGAGGAAGCATTGTGGAAGAAGAAAGCCAGACAATCCCAGAAAGATGCCATAGAATTGTGGCGTAAAGAAGCGCATAGAAGAACAGAGAAAGAAATTAGGAAAGCAGAAAGAAGTAGAGAGTCATCAGAAAAAGCCCAAAAAAAAGAGTTACAAGAAGAAGGAGAACGAGTTAGAGCAGAACAGTTAGACAGACAAAGAAATGCTCTTATGAATGGCATGTACCCCCTTCTCGCCGAGGGCCTGCCTAAGGCAACACCGGAAGTACCACGTAACTTACCGCCACCACTGGTCCCAACTAAACTACGTCATAAACAGACCGCAGCGGAAATTTTCCTTTCTTCTTACCTAGATGACACTGTCCCAGAATATGCGAACAGAAATCCTCCTCCAAATGCTCATCCTCCCAATCCTGCTCATATTCCTGTTATTGATACGACTCCTGCCACTGGTCCTGGCAATCCTTTTCATGCACCCGTAACCCAGGACCAGCCTACATTACCTACACCTGTCTTACCAGCTACACTACCGCCAGCAACCGTACAGCCAATAGTAGTCGACGATCACAGTACAGGAGGTGCCGTAGGAGGAACTTCTCTCACCCCGCCTCAAGTAAAGGGTACATCATTAAGGGAACTAGCATTACAGCGAACACCTAAAGTAGCTACATTTGCAGCTCTTAAACAGTACCTCACTGATTGCATATATGATCCAATCCCAGGCGAAGACCAAATGATTATATATTCAACACGTGTACGACGTGTTACAAACTACTTACTCATTTTACCAGAGATGAGGGAACATTTATACAAGATATATCACTTCATTAGAACGGGGGAGGGACCAGAAAGTATTCACGAGGCCATGGCACACAGGAAAGTAGAGATCCAACATATGATCTTACAGTTTTTGATAAATTGTTTGATTAGGGAACAAGACCAGCCAGGTAAGAGCAAAGAAGACATGAAAGTCCTGATAAAATGGAGTGACAACATAGCTGATGGTAAACATAATAAACAGGGATGTATAGAGTCCATGTACAGAAAGATTCGTAAAGAAATTCTAGACATGCACAGAAGAGAGAAAGCAGAGAGAGAAGCCGACAAGGTGGAGGACGAAGTCTCAGAAGATGATGATGTAGAAATAGAGAACCCAGATAGAATAGCGTACGTAGGTAGAGCGAGACCTTTTGACAAACCCATACGCCCAGAATGTAAGAAAGTTTTTCTTTCCCCCATACCAGAACAATGTTCTCTTGAACATCTATTCCAAGCCACTGATAAAGTCCTGAAACAACGAATAGGTTATAATGAACTTAGTACCATGCATGAACAGGAACTAGCCCGGTCAGCAGTCCAATGGGCTGGCGATACTAGTGTATATAAAGATGATATGGTAGCGCAAACGTTTTTGAATCTTTCCCCAGACGAACAGCGGCTAGCTGGTATGTACATGATCCAACATCTCATTACATCGTACGAAAGTCAGCATTCTGATCCAGGTCCCCTATACAATGTATTGGAAGAGTTACTACTAGGTAGATGGAGAGGCCTAGGTACTGATTTAATTAATGTTATTCTAGAACAGCGACACAAATACAGAACTTTCCTGACTCCACATTTCATTCCCATTCCACCCCCAGTAAGGAAACCATTTTACCTAGACAGACAGAATCCCTTACGAGAGGTTCATCCCGTTAGCGACAATGCAGGTACCCTTCATCGAGTATTCGTATACACACCATTGACGAAAATGGAATTATTGGAAATGAAAAAATTAGTACCGTGTCATGATAAAGATCCAGCAGGGTTTCATCGTGAATTGAAGGACATGCTCCGCATGGGAGAGTATACCTATGCTGACATTCTCAAAATGTTAAAAGTACTGTTGCCTGCAGGTATTTACGAAAAACTCAAAGAGAAAGAATGGGAGGTGGGAGAGAAAAAGATTAATTGGACAGAATTAGAGGACAAGGAAAATAGACGGACCCCAGGCACTGGCCTCGGGCCCAAAGCTAAAGAATTACCAGAGTTATTAGTACAAGTCTTGCCGAGATTATTGACAACTAAAAAGGAAGACTGGGATGCGATCTCAGCCTGTAAACAGAAACAAGACGAAGACATTAGCGATTTTTATTCCAGATTCGAGAAATGTTTCATTATTAATAGCGGCCTGAAAACGAGTAGTGAATCATACCCACATCTTTTTGTGACCAAATTAGTAGAGAATTCCTTAACACAAGTTAAAAATAGAGTACTAAAGGTTGAGAGTACCTGGCAAGCTAATAATCCTTCCCAAATGTTACAAATGTTACAGTACCACCAGAACCGAATTAGAGAGGAACACAAACACGAACAGAGACGTATAAAAGACACTAAAATGAAAGTACTTGTAGCACAGTCTGTCCCAGCTAATGGTCCCAAGAGGAGTACGACACCGACTAGTTATTCTGCAGCTCCTGTTAAAGGGACCTGCAACTACTGCAAACAGCCAGGTCACTATATAAATGAATGTGCCGTCCTGAAACACAATATAGCTACAGGCAAGACGAAAGAAAGGCCGCGTCCACCAAGACAGGAACAGGTTCAGCAGACCACGCCATTTCAGCAGAATACGCAAAGTCCTCAGAACCCGCAACAGTCAGTAGCAGTACCCCAGCCTATAGCTGCCACCCAACAAGTTACACAACAAATGTACCAGTATGCTCAGTCAGATTACCCCGATTATCAACAGTATTCATGAAACAGCCTAGAGAGGGAGGTAGGTTTGCCCCTTATCGAGGTTACTGTAGATCAAGAGGGTCCCTATGTACATAGTCAGGTATTAGGGAAAGACAGAAAATTTTTGATTGACACAGGGGCAAGCAGAACTACCATCAGTCATGACGAGGTTCCAGGGGCACCCCTCTCAGGCTCACAGAATGTTTCCCTTGGATTTTCAGGAAAGCCTATTATTAACGAAGTGTCAAAGCCAATTTCCCTAGAAGTTGGTCCATTGTCCCGTACTACTGACTTGTTACTTACGAAATCATGTCCAGAAAACTTGCTTGGTATAAAAACGTTGAAAGAACTAGGAGCAGTTATTTGTTGTTCTCCGGAAGGAGTGAGATTGTTTTTACGTGATTTTAAAGGACATTATGTGTTAAGAGATTTTGATCCAAGATTGCAGAATGTACCACAGCATTTATGGGCACAAGGTCCAACTGATGTAGGCTGCATGCACATTACACCATACCGTGTCACACTCAAGCAAGGTGTTATACTGCCCCGAATTCGACAATACAAGTTACCGCCTGAGGCTGTAGTGGCCTTACTGAGAATTATTGACGAGCTCATTGCTCAAGGAGTGGTTGTAGAAACTGACTCCAATGTGTGTAATTCCCCGATCATTCCGATTCTTAAACGAACTGACCCGAATGCACCACCAGTCTACCGATTGGTGATCGACCTTCGAGAATTAAATAAATGCATAATACCCCAATACCCAGTAGTCCCAGTCATTTCTTCCCTATTGACTGCCATTGATTCCGAAGCAGCGTTCTTCACTGTAATCGATCTCAAGAACGCCTTCTTTAGTGTTCCCATACATCCGGAAAGCCAGTACCTTTTCGGTTTTTGTTTAAATGGCCGAAGCTTCAAATTTGCACGTGCACCTCAAGGATTCACTGAAAGTCCCAGTATTTACAGCCAAGCACTGAAACGACAACTAGACAGTATTTACATGCCTACTGACACTGCCTTGCTCCAGTACATTGATGATCTATTGATCACAGCGCGAACAGAACGTGATTGCGAGCGTGCATCACTGACAGTCTTGTATTTTCTGGCCGAAAACGGACATAAAGTGTCCCCTTCAAAGTTACAATTCTGTGTCCAGCAAGTGGTTTACTTAGGACACTTGCTGTCCAAGTGGGGTAGACAGTTGACACCTGATCGTATCCAGCTAATTGCACACCTTCCGCAACCCAAGACACAAAAGGAGGTACGGGCCTTCATTGGCCTTACTTCTTACTGTAGACAATGGATTCCCCAGTATGCATATCTAGCAAAGCCACTTATACAATTGACAACACAGGAGGCAGCGTCTTCGACTGTCCTCCCTTGGACTCAGGAACATACACTTGCTTTTGATGAACTGAAGAAAGCCCTATGTCAACCACCTGTTTTAGCGACACCATGTTACAGCAAACCTTTTACACTTTTTGTCACTGAACGCGAAGGCACAGCATTATCTGTCCTCACACAAGATCAAGCAGGAAAACATAAGCCTTGTGCTTATTTTTCTAGTACATTGGATCCAGTAGCCCAGGCTCTGCCTGCGTGCTTAAAATCGGTTGCAGCAACAGCTCTAGCTATCAGACAAAGCGATTCCATAGTGTTAGGACATCCCCTGACAGTACAGGTTCCACATTCTGTGGAAGTTCTCTTAAACAGGACACAGACTCAACACTTGACCATAGCACGACTGACAGGATATGAACTGACACTGTTCCAACCACACATAGAAATCAGACGTTGCAGTATCCTGAATCCTGCTACACGTTTGCCTTCAAGTATATCAGACCCTACACCACATGACTGTGTGGAAGTCATTAACACTTTGACGAAATCAAGACAAGACTTGACAGACATTGCATTACCTGACCCAGACCTGACACTATGGGGTCGATTAGGATCGCGGACGGACTTGCGTCCGTCCGCGACCCCAGAGCAGGAGGGAACCTCCGCATGGCATGCGGAGTTCCCTCCTGTGCAATTAGGATGTGACCGCCACCCTGGCGGTCACATCCTCTATTTTTAACATTGCAGCAGGTGCAGCTTCAAGCTGCACCCGCAGCAATGTTAAAAATGCATGCACAGCATTTGCGTGCACAAAGCGGCAGGCACCGCGCGGTGCCTGCTGCATTGTGCACGCAAATGCAGGGGGGTACCATAGGTACCCCCCATGTGCACCACCCACCCCCCACTACACCTAGGGGGCCCGCAACGGGCCCCTGCAGTGCAGTTACACATGCTTTTCCACGGCGGAAAAGCCGTCGCGGAAAAGCATGTTCCCAAGCACATCCTAATCTGGCTGACGGTGTCTAAGAGACACCTTCACCATTTTAGTGCTTTTCCGCCGCGGTTGTAAGCCAGCCGCGGCGGAAAAGCTGCAGACCTAAACCATGACTCACCAGCCATCCTAATGTGGCGGTGGGTCCTGGTGGGTCCGCAGAGGATTTTCCGCATCCTCCGGGCCGGCGGTGGCTTCCGCCGGCCCGGAGGATGCAGAGAATCCTCCATCCTAATGACCCCCTATATGTGGATGGTTCATGTATGAGAACAAGTACAGGAGAGTTAGTGGCCGCCTATGCAGTGACCACAGAAACTGAAGTCATAGAAACACATCGTATTGATACATTGTCTGCCCAAGCAGCAGAGCTCATCGCTCTGACCCAAGCCTGCATTCGAGCCAAGAACAAGAAAGTAAACATATACACAGATTCACAGTATGCATTTGGAGTTGTTCACGACTTCGGTGTCCTCTGGCAAGAGAGAGGTTTTTTGACTTCTCACGGAGCCAAGATACAACATGGTCCCCTCATTCAAGCTCTATTAGAAGCAATACACTTGCCTACAGCCATAGCCATCATGAAGTGCAAAGCACATACTAAAGTCACTGACAGTATTTCCCAGGGTAACGACCTGGCAGATCGAACAGCGAAGCTTACAGCTCAGACTCATACAGACACTCCAGCTGACACGACAATGACCGAAGTAACTTCACTGACACATTGCATGACAGTTAAGGATCCCACACAGGATGTACTCGACATACAGACACATGCCACTCCAGACGAAATTAAGAAATGGACTGAACAAGGAGGGGTCCAGACGGATCAGGGATGGGTGACGAAGGGAAAAGCCACATGGTTTCTCCCCGACTCTATGGTTCAAGTTATCATTAATACAGCACATAGTCCCGCACACTTAGGAGAAAAAGCCATGCTAGACAGCATCCAGAACCTTTGGTTCAATAAACATTTACGAGCAGCAGCAAAACAGAAAGTACGTACCTGTATGATCTGTTGTCAGTTCAACCCAGGTAAAGGCATTCCTGTGGAACAAGGTGGATTTCATCCTCCTGATCACCCTTTTGAAGTCCTCCAGATGGATTATATCCAGATGGACAGATGCCAAGGATTCAAGTATGTCCTCGTAGTCGTATGTGCCCTTTCCAGATGGACAGAAGCTTACCCAGTCCCCGATTACACAGCTGTAACCACTGCCAAACAGTTGGTACGTGAGTTTTTCCCGCAATACGGCTTGCCCCGTGTCGTGTACTCTGATAATGGACAGCCATTCTCGTCCGAGCTCATGAAACAGGTATCACTCCTGTTAGGTTACCAGTGGAAGTTCCATTGCGTACGACACCCCGAGGCCGCGGGCCTCGTCGAGAGACACAACCAGACTCTGAAAACACGGTTAGCGAAGGTCTGTGCAGAAAAAGGCGTAGATTGGATAGTAGCCCTGCCGGTTGCCCTCTTTTTCATGCGAATGGTAGCCCATTCTAGAACCGGATTGTCTCCGTATGAAGTAGTGTTTGGACGTCCCCCCAACATGTGGGGTACGCCTATGCCCCGCAAAATAACAGATGTTGAAAGTACTATGCTGACAGATTACCTAGCTTCCTTGATGTCTGCACTACTATCTTGTCGTTCACAGGTCGCGGCTGCCTTCCCGGACAACACCCAAGTAAAGCCACATGAAATCGTTCCAGGGGACCACGTTTATGTCCGCAACTTTGACCGATTGAGCCCGCTGGAGCCGAGGTGGAAGCAGCCGAAGTTGGTGTTGATGACCACGAGGACCGCTGTGAAGATTGAAGGCAGGAAGGGGTGGCTACACTCCAGCCACGTGAAGAGATTTTATGGACTGTGTCCAAAGACTGTTCCCAAGGACTGCCCCGCTACAGACTCTAAACTCCCCTTGTTAGAGAAAACTCCGCAACAAGAATATCGTATGAAATTGAGGTCTAGTAAGTCAGACAGTGTTTAATTGTTTAAGTCCCCCCTGGGTGAAGCGGTTAGACAGGTTTCTGACATGTATAAGATAGACCCAAATAGTGAGAGAGATAGACAGAAAGTCAAGAAAATGAAATACTGCAAGAATCTGCATAGCCGATGTATCATCACGTTACTTTTCATGTTTTTTCTGAGCATTATGGTCATATGTGTAAGCTGGACGTTACATGTTTTCTTTCCTCCTCTTGGTTCACACGTACATTCTTTTCCCAATGCCACCATAGAGCATACATTCAGTGACCTGCCCCCTCACGAACTATCCTATGGACTAGCACTGCGCAACAATACTTTTATTCGTATGTTACACCATTCTCACCAGACCAGCAATGTCACGAATTGCTGGGTGTGTGGCCGACTCCCACCTTACCAGAATTACAAGGGAGCTCTGCCCCTCTTTCCCTATCCGTTTACGCATAATGGTTCGTGTGGAGCATGGTTTACTTTAATGTCCTTCCCAGACAGTAAGTCCAAAGTTTCCCAAGGCAATTGGATATGGGGAGACCTGAATACAGTCATGAATAAAGCATGTTTCCCAGACAAGGACGGTCTTCCCCAAAGGACAGGGACCGATCTAGAAAATGAAGTGTATGGATTAGGTAACTTTACGCTTAACCTCATGATTTTGAACGTTCAGTCCGAGACTACTTGTCATGACACCGTCTTTCCAAGCCCAAAAACGAGCTTAGAACACCCTTCGAGGAAACCCACCCCTGTCCCGTGCAACCTGCACGCCTGTACCTAAAAGGGAAAAAAGGGTTAGCATGTAAAGTCATTAATAATGGTTGATGTTCACTGTTATATGCATGTTTCAAACCAATGCCTTTATATGTTTATTATGATTGGCTGCATTATTTATGTGGTACTCCGTGTAGACATTCAAGGGGAAAAAGACGCGCTTTGGTGTTGCATCAAGAAAAGGAAAAAAGACGCGCTTTAAAAAACAACACGCATCTTTTTGGTGCGCGATGCAGAATGATTCAGCGCTCCATTCTCGGAGTGCTCGGCGGACTTTGGGCGTGGCACGCAGCCGTTTCCTGACGTCCTTGGGTGTGGCTAGACTATAAAAGCCACACCCAAGGTTCTAGAAGACGCTTGGTCTTCGGAGTGTCCCGGAGTCAACACCTGCATGGAAGAGCTCGCGTTCAGCATCGGAGATCTGGAACTGAGTCAGAGTCAGCAATCATCGGACAGCTCAGACAGCTTGGATTGAAAGCTAAGTACTTGTTTCTCTTCAAGGCGCCCAACGCAAGGATCCAAGAGACTTGTTTTGAACTTTGATTATTTTCAGGGTATTCATTTGTAAACCAAGTTAAGGACTAATTCGAACAAGAATGTTTATGGGTATTCTTTGTTTTATTCTTCTGTGAACCAAGTCAAGGTTTAATTCGAACATGAGTGTTAATGTTTGACAACCTAGATGATGCATCTTAAAGAGAGTGTTTAGATAATATTCATCCTCACAGAGTTTTCAGAAGTTTCAGTCGGAATCGCAATAGTTTTGATCTTTTATGGAAAAGTCGTGATAAACCTACCAAAGCAGGGAAAGGAAGTGAGTAGGATTTACTTTTAAGTTATTATAGATAACAGGTAAAAGTGAGGGTTAAGAAAAGTGCAAATAAGTGTTGTTTCTTTTCATAGAAGTTTCAAACTCAAAACTGGAGGCGGACAAGTCAACCACCTTCAACTGAAGACCTCAACCCTTGCGCACACCACGACGACGACATCCAGGACGCGAAGACCTAACGAGTAGTTCGCAGGTAGGAGACTGCCTCCCCAAAAGTCAAGGAAGAGTTAGAGGAGTAGATAGGAGATTAAAGAGACATAGACTTTTGCTAAAATTACATTCTTGTATATGTTTTCAGGTCGACTACTAGACAACAAGTAGCGTCAGATCCGGCCTCTCTCCCTGGCTGCTACCCATCATCCTAGTGTGTTGTTAAGAATCACTGGCTGAAAAGGTAGGGTTTTGGGGGATTGGTCCATAGCGTCTCTGCAAAACCGATCAAGCACCTTACAGGTAAGGTTGGTGTTCAGCTCAGGTAAGAGTGCTTGATCATATCTGACAGAATCTGACAGAAGACCAAGCCCACGGCAAAGTTTTGCCCAGACGCTATGGATGAATCCCCGCAAATAACGTTGCAGGATTTAGCTACTGTACTATTAGAAATCAGGGCAGAAAATGCGGAACTAAGGAAGGATGTTACTGCAATTCAAAATAGGATTACACCAAGTCCTCAGACCTGGACTTTTACTTCTGATAAAAAATCTTATATGAAACCACCAATCTTTCAGCCAACTATGCATACTCTGTATAGTGGGGAAGCAAACTCTAATACTTCAGGAAATCCTCAAATTCAGGTGGTTACTCCAGTATCTATCCCATTAGCACCACCTGAGAGGTTTTATGGGGATTGTAACAAATTCACTATCTTCTTAAATCAGTGTCAGTTGCATTTTGTGGCAAAACCTACAGCGTTTCCCGATGATTCCTCTAAGGTGGCATTCATCTTGTCCTATTTAGGTGGAGACGCTGCTTTATGGTCCGTGCCTTATGTAGAAAGGAATGACCCAATATTAACTGATTTTAGAAGATTCAAAAGAGCAATGAAGAAATTGTTTGCCAAACATGTATTTGTACAATCAGCAGATCATGAGCTGCTTAATTTAAAGCAGGGATCTTCAGATCTTCTGCATTATATTTCAATTTTTAACAGACTGGTTATTGAAGCAGAGTGGCCTGAGGAGAAAAGAGTATCATTGTTCTATCGTGGTTTACGCGATGATTTAAAAGACATGATAACGCAAATTTTAGATCCACCTACTGATTGCGAGGAATTCATAGATCTGGTAGTAAAATTAAATCACAGAATTTCAGAAAGGAAAGGAGAAAGGGGGAAATCAGACTTTAGAATGATGATCTTCAAAGAAAAAGGGAATGTAAGAACAGAGCCTTCTCCCTCTAAACTTGATCCAGTGGAGCCAATGCAAATAGGCACAATTAGAGGACCCCTCACTAAGGATGAGAGAGAGAAGCGTCGAAAACTGAACCAATGTATGTACTGTGGGAAAACCGGGCACTTTATTAAAGATTGTCCCACACGTCCAGTAAGGCCTAAGACCAAGTTTTCAGAAGTTGCAATTATGCAGCAGTCGGAAAACTAGCCCTCTCGGTAGATACAGAGGTCAATCTACCGAGTCCATCTATCACTTTGGCCTCCTTAGCTCCAACTGCCTCTCATTGTCACCTCAGTATGCGTATTCTTCTTCAGTCTCAACTGAATAAGGAACGGTCTTGGTCCATAGATGCCTTAATTGATTCCGGAGCAACTGGAAATTTCATCGACACTAAATTATTTCAGAAGTTAGGCCTAGAACAAATAGTTAAAGACTCACCAGAAGTAGTAAGAGCAGTGGACGGTAAGGAACTCACGTCAGGACTCATACAATATCATACCGAGATGTTGAACATGACTTGTGCAGAAAAACACATAGAGGAAATAACTTTTGACATTATTGATGCACCTCAATTCGGTTTGATTCTGGGGATTCCATGGCTAGTTTTACATAATCCGTATATAGATTGGACTAATAGGAGTATTTTGTTTAAATCCGATTATTGTCATGCTAAGTGTTTCAAACAATTCCCAGGTTCAGAATTGTTAATTCCGGGATATGACTTTCCAAAGAAATCCAAGAGTGTTCTAGTGGTTGCAGGGGTACCAGAGGAATACCAAGACTTGTTGGATGTATTTGACAAGAAAAAGGCAGAGACATTGCCTCCTCATAGAGATTTTGACTGTCAAATAGATTTGGTCCCTGGGGCATCTTTGCCCTGCAGTCGAATTTACTCGTTAACAGAGAAAGAAAATGAACATCTACGAAAGTATTTGGATGAATACTTGGCCAATGGGTTCATTCGACATTCTAAGTCTCCGGTCTCTTCTCCTCTCTTCTTCATCCCAAAGAAGGGAGGAGAATTGCGCACCTGCATCGACTATCGTGCCATCAACAATGTGACGGTCAAGAACCGATATCCCTTACCTTTGATTCCAACCTTACTTGATCAGATCAAAGACGCCACCATTTATACAAAACTGGATCTGCGAGGCGCATATCATTTGGTGCGAGTCCGAGAGGGCGACGAATGGAAAACAGCCTTTAGAACTAAATTCGGTTTATATGAATACCAGGTGATGCCCTTCGGACTTTGCAATGCACCAGCAGCGTTCCAGTTTTTTATAAATGAGGTGCTAAGAGATTTTTTGGATATTTGCTGTATTGTATACATTGATGATATCCTAATCTATTCAAAAAACCAATCTGAGCATGTAAAGCAAGTACGAGCCATTCTTCAACAGCTTTTACAAAATTCTTTATTTGTCAAACTCGAAAAGAGTTTGTTCCATGTGACCACAGTTGACTTTCTGGGGTATATCCTCAGTCCGGCTGGAATTGAAATGGACCCAAAGAAAGTCAAGGCAATAATAGAATGGCCCAGTCCCTCTTCAGTAAAGCAAATACAGAGTTTTCTGGGTTTTGCGAATTTTTATAGGCGTTTCATTAAGGACTTTTCTCAAAAAGTTACGCCTATCACAAAATTGTTACGCAAGAACACGAAATTTGAATGGGCTTCAGAAAGTGAACAAGCTTTTCAAGATTTAAAAGACCAATTTGTGACAGCCCCAGTGTTAAAACATCCTGACCCCTCTCAGCCGTTCATAGTAGAAGCTGATGCTTCACAATTCGCCATAGGAGGAATCTTATCTCAGAGAAGTATAAAAACCGGACAGTTGCACCCCATTGCATACTATTCTAGAAAATTAACCCCTCCTGAACAGAACTATGCAATTGCAGACCGAGAGTTATTGGCTATAAAAGCTGTGTTCAAAGAATGGCGGCACTACTTGCTAGGGGCTCGACATCCAGTGACCATATATACAGATCACAGGAATCTACAAACACTTAGATCTGCTAAAGCTTTGACTCCTCGCCAGCTGCGCTGGACTTTGTTTTTTAATGATTATGATTTCATCATAACTTATCGACCAGGAAAAGAAAATAACAAAGCCGATGCTTTATCTAGAATCGGTTTAAGTGATGACCTAAATCTACAAAAAGAAAAGTTACACCCTATAATTTCAGAGGATAGGTTTCAGATTGGTCTTGTTAACTCAGACGTTTTGCCTGATATTGAGAAAGCCTTACAAAATCATACAAAAGATGAATGGAATAAGCTTTTTCCTTTGTTACAATGGAAAGATAATTTGCTGTTTATGAATGACCAAGTGTTTGTTCCCGAAGCAATTTTACAAGAAAAAGTGATGCAAAATTATCATGATTCTATGCTGTCAATTCACCCAGGGGTAACCAAAATGTACCAACTCATAAAAAGACACTTTTGGTGGCAGACCATGCTGAAGGACATTCAGAAATATGTGCAAACATGCACCGTCTGTAGCAGGAATAAGGCGGTTCATAAATCTCCATCTGGACTACTTATGCCTTTGCCAGTTCCTCCTCAGCCTTGGCATACGGTATCCTTAGATTTCATTGTAGAATTGCCTCGCACCACTTCAGGTTTTACCACCATTCTTACAATAGTGGACCACTTTTCTAGATATGCTCATTTCATTCCTTTAAAAAAGCTTCCTTCTGCCTTGGAGTTAGCACACATTTTTGTCTCACAAATTGTTAGGTTACATGGAATCCCATCTGTGGTGTTATCAGATAGGGGTTCACAGTTTGTGTCACATTTTTGGCAAGGTCTAGGGAAATCATTAAAGATGGAAATGCGCATGTCGTCCAGTTATCATCCGCAAACTGATGGACTAACAGAACGCACAAATCAGACAGTGGAACAGCTTCTGCGCTGTTTGCTAACCACCCATGATCAGGAATGGTCAGATATCATTTGGGCCGCTGAATTCGCTTATAATAATTCCAACAATTCTTCAACTGGTATGTCACCCTTTTTCTGTGTCCATGGTTTCCATCCTAAAGACATGCTAGGTATAGATAAAAAGGTTTCTGATATGCCTGCAGTCACAGATTTTGTAAACAATCTGGTCTCTATTCAACTAGAAGCTCAACAGCAGTTAGTTCTTGCAAAAGAAGTACAAAAGAGATTTGCTGATAAAAATCGGTCTAAGCAGCCCGCATATTCAGTGGGTGACAATGTATGGCTAGCCACAAAAAACTTAAGGCTGAAAAGTCATAAGACATTTCGTCCTCGATTCATAGGACCTTTTCCGATAGAAAAGATTGTTAATCCAGTCAGCATGAAGTTGAAACTACCTGATTCTTATCGTATCCACCCAGTTTTTCACGTCTCACTATTGAAACCTTATGATCCTGACACTCGGAAGCTTAGTAAGCCACCTGCAATTGAAGTAGAGGGGGATTTGGAATACGAGGTAAAGGCAGTTTTAGATTCCAAAAGAAAGAAAGGGAAATTGTTTTACTTGGTGGACTGGAAGGGCTATGGTCCAGAGGATCGCTCCTGGGAGCCTCTAGAGAATCTAAAAAACTCTCCCAAAGTCCTAAAGACCTTTCATAATCGTTTCCCAGACAAACCAAAGCCAATTCCAATGGTATTAGGGGGGATTCTACGGGGAGGGTACTGTCATGACACCGTCTTTCCAAGCCCAAAAACGAGCTTAGAACACCCTTCGAGGAAACCCACCCCTGTCCCGTGCAACCTGCACGCCTGTACCTAAAAGGGAAAAAAGGGTTAGCATGTAAAGTCATTAA
This sequence comes from Lissotriton vulgaris, assembly GCF_964263255.1. Taxonomy (NCBI): domain Eukaryota; kingdom Metazoa; phylum Chordata; class Amphibia; order Caudata; family Salamandridae; genus Lissotriton; species Lissotriton vulgaris. The sequence goes on along the minus strand of NC_141686.1, from coordinate 249,901,995 downwards.
TAATGGTTGATGTTCACTGTTATATGCATGTTTCAAACCAATGCCTTTATATGTTTATTATGATTGGCTGCATTATTTATGTGGTACTCCGTGTAGACATTCAAGGGGAAAAAGACGCGCTTTGGTGTTGCATCAAGAAAAGGAAAAAAGACGCGCTTTAAAAAACAACACGCATCTTTTTGGTGCGCGATGCAGAATGATTCAGCGCTCCATTCTCGGAGTGCTCGGCGGACTTTGGGCGTGGCACGCAGCCGTTTCCTGACGTCCTTGGGTGTGGCTAGACTATAAAAGCCACACCCAAGGTTCTAGAAGACGCTTGGTCTTCGGAGTGTCCCGGAGTCAACACCTGCATGGAAGAGCTCGCGTTCAGCATCGGAGATCTGGAACTGAGTCAGAGTCAGCAATCATCGGACAGCTCAGACAGCTTGGATTGAAAGCTAAGTACTTGTTTCTCTTCAAGGCGCCCAACGCAAGGATCCAAGAGACTTGTTTTGAACTTTGATTATTTTCAGGGTATTCATTTGTAAACCAAGTTAAGGACTAATTCGAACAAGAATGTTTATGGGTATTCTTTGTTTTATTCTTCTGTGAACCAAGTCAAGGTTTAATTCGAACATGAGTGTTAATGTTTGACAACCTAGATGATGCATCTTAAAGAGAGTGTTTAGATAATATTCATCCTCACAGAGTTTTCAGAAGTTTCAGTCGGAATCGCAATAGTTTTGATCTTTTATGGAAAAGTCGTGATAAACCTACCAAAGCAGGGAAAGGAAGTGAGTAGGATTTACTTTTAAGTTATTATAGATAACAGGTAAAAGTGAGGGTTAAGAAAAGTGCAAATAAGTGTTGTTTCTTTTCATAGAAGTTTCAAACTCAAAACTGGAGGCGGACAAGTCAACCACCTTCAACTGAAGACCTCAACCCTTGCGCACACCACGACGACGACATCCAGGACGCGAAGACCTAACGAGTAGTTCGCAGGTAGGAGACTGCCTCCCCAAAAGTCAAGGAAGAGTTAGAGGAGTAGATAGGAGATTAAAGAGACATAGACTTTTGCTAAAATTACATTCTTGTATATGTTTTCAGGTCGACTACTAGACAACAAGTAGCGTCAGATCCGGCCTCTCTCCCTGGCTGCTACCCATCATCCTAGTGTGTTGTTAAGAATCACTGGCTGAAAAGGTAGGGTTTTGGGGGATTGGTCCATAGCGTCTCTGCAAAACCGATCAAGCACCTTACAGGTAAGGTTGGTGTTCAGCTCAGGTAAGAGTGCTTGATCATATCTGACACTACTTCGGACTTGCCGTTTATTACTGTTTTGCCAGTGAAAGGCGAATTATGTGTCAGAAAGAATGGTTCAGTACATCTAGGACACAGTGATTGTAATACTGTGGTCGAATTCAGTGAGAAAGGAAGGTCTACTTTCAAAGCTTCCCGCCATTCTTATTTTATATGTGGTCAGACAGCTTATATACGTCTGCCATTGGATTGGGCTGGAACGTGTTATATTGCGTTCCTGCTACCACCTGTTTTCCTAGCTCCACCTGATTATCATCGAAATACACATCTTGTACATGTAAGACATAAGAGAGACCTCCCTCCTGTTATCGATTATTCTGAGTCAGCATGGGATCAGTATAAGGATTATATTAAAGGATACTTCTGGTTCATAGGTCCCGTCCAAAATAGTAAAATAATACGAAGATTGACCAGAACTCTTGAAGCAGTAGTGAACGAGACTACTTCTGCCTTAGGTAACTTGACCGAAGAGCAGTCTGCTATGAGACTCGTTGTTCTTCAGAACCGCCTTGTCCTTGACGTCATCCTGGCCGATAGGGGCGGAGCTTGTAGAGTCATCGGATCTAGTTGTTGTATTTTCATTCCTAATAACGCACCATCAGTATACAAAGCAATAACAAGGCTTCATAAAATAGCGAATCAGATACACCAGATTCCTGGCACCTGGACTTGGTCCGGTTGGCTTTGGAGTGTGATATCCGCATGGGGATGGAAAGTATTGTCATTCCTAGGAATAATACTGCTCATAGTATTCAGTTGTTGTCTCTGTTTGCAATGTGGGCTAGCGATTTGCGGCTTGTGCGCCACAGCTTGTATTCCCCATCCACATCCACGTTCACGTTCCCGTTCCCGAATAAGAAAAGATGAACAAATGATGTTATACGAACAAATAGATGGTCTCATGAAAAAAGATATATCTTGAAGGGCACCGTAGGGGCCAAGGAGGAAATGAGGTAATAGAAATTTTCAGGTAGCTAATGTGTCCCCCACTCGCACCCTATCCATGCTTCCATGTTCCTTGTATGTCATGTAACTTCCTTCCCGTGCATGCTAGAAAGACGCATATGCATTTGCGTCCAACGTTAACATGTCAGTTATATAGTTCCCCAAGAAAACCACGTTAATTAGGCTTCTAGGCCTATGGTGCCAACGTCTTTACCTAGTGCACTTTTGAATCTCGCATACGTTTTCTCCATGTTTCCTGGCTCAGTCGAGCTAGGCCCTTAATCGAGGCTCCAAGTCTTTTCTGCCTCTGAAAGCTGCAGTATAGGTATGCATTCCTGACCTTTACTTTACTTCCTGCCCAGCGAAGCAGTGCCCGGCTCGGCCTGGCCTGTCTGCCAAGACAGTATTTTGCCTACAGTTATCTGCTCAGCCTCCTCGAAAACACATTCCAGTCTAATGATTAAGGTAAACATATCCCCGGCTGCAGAGCAAAGGGCCCGGCCTTCCTGTCCTCCTAGCAAGTGATTTACAGAACCCGTTACCATGGTAGGCCCATGGCCCCGCGCATTGCACCAAGACACGTATGCACGCACTAGCATTTAGTATTGAACGGCCTCTGCCCGAGAGACCTTTTACTTCAGACAGTACATCCTCCAAACATAAGATACCAGATATACCATAGGTACAGGTCGTTCTGACATCCCAGACACCAGACTCCTCTACTAGTGCTAAAGTCAAGCCCCCAGATCTCCCCAGTTGCACGTCGATGCCACGTCATGATCAGTTGCGCGCGCATATGCGCATCCGTGCTAAAGGTTTCTGCTGACCCTGCAGATTTTCTCTATGTATCCACCCACTCATGACACTTCTGTGACGTTTCAGGCACACACCTCCGTGTACGCCCTTGTACACGCCTTCTTTTACGTCCATGTGTTCTTATCACTTTCTTTTCACTTGTTACGCCTACTGTATTCGTCCCCATTATACTGTAATACTATATATAATGTGTGATGTCAATAAAATGTTGAATATCCCTTCCTGAACCTTCGTGGTGACGGAACCCGATGTCCAGTGCCTCGAGGCATTTAATTAAAGCCCGTATGACTCAGATACCACGGACTCTGCCTCTCATTTTACTGAGTTATCCTTATTGTCATTTAATGTATAGAAAAATAGTTCCGGTAATTTTATTTAACACAGACGGGTCTTGTTTTAAATTGGAGAATGGTGATGTAACAGCTGCTTATGCAGTAACGACTTTGAGTACGATTGTGGAGACTGCAAGAGTGAGTCAGAATTCTGCCCAAGCTGCAGAATTAATTGCATTGACTAGAGCGTGTGTTTTAGCTAAGGGAAAGAGAGTGAATGTGTTCACAGATAGTCAGTACGCGTTCGGCGTAGCGCATAGGTTTGGCCGATTGTGGAAGGAAAGAGGTTTTATTACTTCCCATGGGACTAAGATCCAGCATGGTCAGCTAGTCAATGACTTGTTGGAATCTCTAACCTTACCAATGGAAGTTGCGATTGTGAAGTGCAGTGCTCATCGAGCAATTACGGATGATGTTAGTCGTGGAAATGCTTTTGCTGATGAGACAGCTAAACAGACAGCTAGGAATACGATGAGTGGGATGTATGTTGCAACGTCTGCAAGATGGGTTGCTGAATCGGGAATGTGTGAGGACACAGTGGAAAGTGTGAAAGCGATTCAGGAAGAAGCGACTGAAGAGGAAAAGCTTGCATGGAAAGAGAAAACGGGTAAATTAGACTTGAGTGGATGTTGGATTGATTTGTCGGAACAGCAACGTTGGATGTTGCCTGATGCGTATGTGCTTGCGGTGGTCACGATGGCTCATGGAGCAGCGCACATCAGTTCTAAAGGGATTTGTAAGATGTTGACTCCAGTCTGGAAGAATGATGGAATTAGTAAATGTGCAGAAAGAGTGGTGAAAAATTGCATGGTATGCCTGATGCATAATCCTGGCAAGGGAACCCCCACACCCACTGGTCACTTCGCTCCTCCTTCTTGCCCCTTCGAAGTGATTCAGTTGGATTTCATTCACATGGATCGATGTAACAACCTTAAATATGTCCTAGTGGTAGTCTGTGCTTTTTCAAGGTGGATCGAAGCCTATCCACTAAAAGATAATACTGCCTTGTCCACTGCCAAAATCCTCCTGAAAGAATACTTCCCTAGGTATGGTATGCCACGGATTGTATGGTCGGACAATGGGAGTGAATTCGTAGGGAAAGTTATGCAGAGTGTGTGCGCAGGCTTAGGAATTAAACAAAAGTTTCACAGTGCGAACCACCCCCAGTCAGCAGGTTTAGTTGAAGGGTACAATGGTACCCTCAAGCTGAAACTAGCCAAGATACAGTCCTCCACGGGCTTGTCCTGGCCAGACGCACTACCTGTGGCCCTGTTATCCACGAGAGCGACCGTGAATTCTCGAGTAGGGCTTAGCCCCTACGAGATTGTGTTCGGTCGCCCTGCTAATGTTTGGGGGGTACCAAGACCTAGGGAGTTTAAACAACTGGAATACCCAATGCTAATTGATTACCTTTTTGACTTGACTGCTAAATTGAGTCTCATTCACCAACAGGTTTTCGATGCATTACCAAAGCCTCCGGAAAGTCCAGGTCATCAGCTGAAACCCGGCGATTTCATTGTGATCAGAAACTTTGGACGGACCAGGAACCTTCAACCCAAGTTCGTCGGCCCGTTTCAAGTGCTGTTGGCAACAAGGACTGCTGTACGTGTGGCTGGAAGAAAGAATTGGGTCCACGCGATGCACACTAAGCGTGTACCCCTTCCACTCCCTTATGACAATTGGGTTAGACAAGGAATTGGTGCCTCTGATACAGAACCTGTTGCTAAATATGTCCCTTTCAGTGATGCAGAACTGATAACTGATTCACCGAACTCTGACTCCCCTTCTGAAACTGCTCCTTTGAACACTGACCAGAACACTGCATCAAACGAACATTTGTCCTCTGCGAACCCGAACAGTGTTACTCCTGCTGAAAACAGACTATTTCCAGATCAAACTACTCCAGGAAAACTGAGATACAACCAACGTTCTCACTCTAAGGACAAATAAAGCAGGAAACTGCCTATTTTTATATTTTGATCTGATACATTGCCTCCAGCCAGGAAGCTTGCTGAATATTTTGTATTTCTTTGTGTATTTCTGTTGTTCTTATTACCTTGCCGTCTGGGTCGCCGTAGGGTCGTGGCTTTGTGCCTAGTTGAATCTGCGGGGGCCAGACACAAGGTCGGTCTTTCTGTTAGTTCTGGGAACTCCCAGGGCTGATAGAGGCATTTTCAACTACGTACATATCATCAGTGGTCGTGAGCGGTTGTAGAAGATGGAGCTTCCTGGGCTGCACCGAGAGAATGTAATTTATGTTCGCAGAAATAGATTATACAAGATTCTTCATAACAAATGCTTTCTGATGCAATGTGCAATTACGTTTTTGATTGTTTTAATAACGTTGGTGGGTGGAATCGTCTTTGGTATCCATTTAACTTTTGCACCGATAACAACTGCAGTACCTCCCCTTGATCCTGTTTCTTCTACTGATGCTTCTTTTCATTCCTTTCATCCGTTCCCCGAACATGAGCAAGCTCGACGCTCAGAATTCATAAATAACACTTTTGTACAGCTCTTGCATCAACACCAACTGGTAGTTAACACAACAGACTGCTGGGTATGTGGTTTGATACCACACACTATGGATAAAGGCATTCCCTACCTGGTCTTGCCTTTTAGCTATAATGGATCATGTCGGGCCTTCCAGACTGTATTTGTCTATGCTCTCGAGACCTATCCCCCGCGTCCTCCACGCTCCGCTAGGTATAGCTCTGTTAATAAAGCCTTGATAAAGGGAATAACTGACATGATTAAAGACGTCAATAATTCCCCATTTGTCCCTAGAGATGAGCTTCGAGTATATCTGAGTTGGAATACTACGGAATATAGCATTAGTTTGAGTGAAAGCAAGCGTAAAAGCTCCACTCCAGTTTGGGTCGTACCTCACCGAGGTCAGTTCTGCTTGCAAGGTAATGGGAGAAATCCAAGAGCTCGGCTAGGGAAGAGTGACTGTGTTGAAACTTACGTGTATCCGACAAACTCTTCCCCTGCTTTCCTCACTGCTAAGGGTACCTACTTCATCTGTTGAGATAGGGCATATACATGGTTGCCTGCTGACTTTTCAGGTTCATGCTATATTGCTCGACTGTTGCCTCCAACATACACTGCTTCCCCAAATTATCACAAGACCAGAGTAGTAAGAGGTGTTTTTAGCAAAGAAGATACCGCTGGTCAGGAAGCCGGAGACTTTTTCAAAGGTTTCCTTCCATTCTGGGGGCCTATGGCCAATAGTAGAAATCTACGTCAGCTAACACGGGTAGTTGAATCTACTATTACAGAAACTGCTGGTGCCCTTAGTAATTTAACAGCTGAGCTCCAGGCGGATCGTCTCATGACGTTACAGAATCGTATGGTTCTTGACGTAATACTTGCAGATCGAGGTGGGGTATGCAGAATGATCCAATCGAGCTGCTGTGTTTATATTCCAAATAATGCTCCGACCGTATACGAAGCGATCTCTAAGCTACACAAGATTTCCGACTCTATTCATGTAGACAAGGGAAATTGGTCATTAATGGAATGGCTTTGGAATTTACTATCAGCGTGGGGATGGAAGGTTCTGATGGTCGTTGGTATTGTCTTAGTATTCCTATTCTCGTGCTGCCTCATTATCCAATGTGGTCCTGCTCTGTGTAGCCTCTGTGCTGCACCCTGTCTTAGAAAACCGCCTATGTTTGGAGACAAGGTGCGAGAAAGGATGATGCTGCAACAACATATCACTGACCTAATGAACATCGAGATAGACTCTGACATAGACTGAGTAATTGCCTATGTAAGGGCAAAAGGAGGGTCTGAGGTTCCGTGACGATTTGAACCCGTGTTTTCGACATCGTCGTAAACCCATAATTTAGGTACCAGTGAACCGCAAATGATCCATTTAGTATATCCTGGTGTTTTCGCTATGCTACGAGCAAGAGCACTCCTGTTATAACCACATTTCCGATATACCGATGGCATCCATTTTAGATTATGGCATCCATCTTGTATTCTTGCCCTCACAATGTCAATGGACACACAGTGACCTCTGATCAATTCATTGCACTTAAGGACACGTATGCTTTAGCCGGCAATTCACCCTGCTAGTGACACGTGCACCTTATGACAGAAACGCTATGGCCGCATGACTCGGCAAAAGCTGCCTCCTCTGCCTGAGGCCAGTCCTGCTCTACTGGTTCTCGTGTTCGTTGGCCTGATCATGATTAGGCGGCCGAAGCTGGTAGTCTTGCCCATTTACGACCCACAAACATCTCTTATCCTGTTTTTCTATCTTCTGCACCTGGCTCTGCTCCTTTCCTTCTGGGCCTTTATTAGGGGGAGGTAACGAAATGTACGATGAGGCGGTCCGGCTCTTGAATGCGAAGATAACATGGGATTATGATTGAACAGTGGGAACCTCTCATTCGTAATGTTTTGACATCAGAAATTGCTGACGATTCCTGTGTAACGCCAAATATTTATTGTTTAGGACATAAAGTTTTAGAAACGCACTAGTATGTGGAGAATGTTGCCTCCAGCTAAAAAACTTGTATTTAAGGAGCAAGCAACTTAGTGCAAATTGAACAGGCTCCTAGAATCTGCCCATGTGTAGTTTCTGTGACTTCTGTGTCCCTGCAGTAATAAACCTTTGGTCTTTGACGCCACCATCGAGAAGCCCGTGTTTCTGTTTATTTGTGCACCGAGACAGGTAGAACTCAGGGGTCTTCGGGTGTTGTCCCTGACACCTCTGGACCTTAATAAAAGTCCAGAACTCCACCTTGACCACTGGCTCCTGGAAGCATGCGCTAAAGCAAGGACACTCATCTGCAGAGGACAAGACCGAGAAGACACTCAACAGCATCAGGAGGCAACCCAGCCCCAGTGCTGTTGGAACAGAAGCAGTCAGTCGAGAATACTTTATTCAGTAATTCAAAACTATAAGAAGTCAACAGCCATTAAAGCCAAGTATTTTATTTTTTAAAGTAAAAATATATGAATACAGATACAGTCCATCCTTAAAATATAATATGACAGCATCATTAAAATAGTAAAAGCAACAGCTCATTAAATGAAAAGCCCCCTAGTTGTTAAATAACTTTTTCCTAAGTCTAAGGGCACCAGAAAAATAGCTTGCAACCCAGAAACAGACCAAAGGGAATGGGAGCAATTGTGAATACAGCAAAGCTGATTTCCATTGTCTGAAATTCTTTGTTTATTAACAAGGGAATAATAAATCTGTACCTTAGTGTACCACACAAATCACAAAGGACTTTAAAGTGTATTGCATCTTGCTCAGTAAAAATGTTCCAAGGACAGGGTTTCGAATCCTCCAGCTTGTGAAACCCTTTCGGAATGGCTAAAATCCAATGTATTATATTAAGCCTGAACCTTGTCAAAAGAAAGCGATGATGTGCATTATTTATGAATGGTTCTCCCTGTAAGCAAGTTGTCAATAAAATTTATTGTTTCACAGTTGGTTTCAGGAGTCCCCTTTCCTCTGTTTCCCACTGCCAACTTGATAGAAATACATTATTTTATTAGGTCCAGCAACTCCCTGGCTTTACCAGTCTGGGCTTAATAAATAATTCTGCATGGTCTACACTCTACAACATAACCTTGACATACCTAAGCCAGGGAATATGAATGCACCCTCGAGTGACCTTTAGTCCTCAATCACAAGTTGGTTAAGTGATAGAGTGGGGCTAGATAGACCAAATTCTAATAACATCAGTGATGTACCCCAGTCCTACCTTCTTGTGAACTACAAACGACCTGGGCCTCATTTATGAGAAATGACGCATCACTGCGTGAAAGCAGCGATGCGTCACTTCTCAGTGCGCACTCCTTGCGACATTCCTGATGAGTCATATTTACTGTATGACTCATCATGTTGCAAGGAGTTACAGATACGTCAGTATTTCTGACGTATCTGTAAGCGCAAAAGTGACGCATTGCTGGAGTGTGTCACAAAATTGACGCAACTCCAGGAATGCGTCCTTTCACATGGGGCAAGGCCCATGTGAAAGGGCCTGCATCAGTCTTACGCAACGGCGTCCTAAAAGTGACGCAGTGAAATCTCATAGATTTCACTGCGTCACTTCTACGACCCTTCCTTGCATCAATAAGCCCCCCTTGCATACATTATACCTGGCGCAGGTATAATGTGGCGCAGGGGTTTACAAAGTGATGCATCTACTTAGATGCGCCACTTTGTAAATATGGAGCAGCAAGGCACAGGCACATTTTTTACGCCACTGGTGCGTCACAAAAAGTGACGCACCAGCGGCGTAAAAGTAACGCACAGCCCAGTTCCATTTTAAAATCTTCACATGTCCAAAGTAGCAGCCACCCCCTTGTGGCATGCTGGTGCTCTCATGCCCCCACGCCCCCCCTCGACCGCTAAGTAAGTATCAGCTGGCAAGAACGCTGGTCCAGGCAATTGGCTATCCACCACCAGTGTCATCTTGGGGAGGTAGGACCCCGATCACTTCTTAGAGCCTCCAGAGAGAGTCTCCTTTCTGTCACTTCGATATGCTTTGTGATGACACTCGCTGTCCTCGCTGGAAAGGAGTCTTTAGTGGTAATTGTGTCTCCCCCCAGGGGGCCTCCCCTCAACTTTCTTTTGGCCAATGTGAAGAGCTGATGATGACAGGCCCCTCCTCTCTTGAAGGTGAATGCGGGGGACCGAGCCCCACCCCTGCAGGGCTTCAGAACACAGGGCCCGATTCACAGAATGAACTTAAGACTCAATCCTAAACTTACTACTATTTTGGTATTCACAGAATGCACTTACTACTTTGGTATTCACAGAATGAACTTACTACTTTTGGTATTCACAGAAGTTAGGATTTTGTCTTAAGACTGTCTTAAGTCTGTCTTAAAACAAACTTAAGACAAAATCCTAACTTCTGGGAATACCAAAAGTAGTAAGTGCATTCTGTGAATACCAAAATAGTAGTAGGTTTAGGATTGAGTCTTAAGTTCATTCTGTGAATCGGGCCCACAGAGTGCAGGCAAAATACAGGTTTACAATGGTGAAGAGAAGCGTTTGACATACAAGCAGACAGGAGATATCAAAGTGGAGGCCATGCCCCATCCACAGGGCCAAAGGGACAAAAACAGGAAGCCAAGGAGACCAACACACACACAAAACACACACATGACCCTGGAAAGAGACAGAAAGACATAGGAGCAGAGGCCACAGCAGGATGGTTACTCTTGACTCTCAGACTGACAGGCAACTATAAGGTCCAAGAGACTCACCTGGTAGGAGCAGTGGGTGAACAACAGTTGGCTGAGACAAGATGTAGCTACATCCACTCACCCAAAACCATCTCTTTCCACATTTTGAGGTCTATTCACAAAGGTAAATGTGGATGAAATATACATTTCTGACCAAATGTACCTTTTTTTGCGTCTCTCATGAACTCACAAAGGGTTCTCTGGCAGGTTTAAAATGAATGTCTTTCTGAGTGGTGAGATCTCTGCCATGTGCCTACTGTTATACATTCCTCTCAAATGGCAGGAAGCGGGTGATACAAGGTGTGATGTGCAATGAATCTTTGGGAATGCGGTGGGCGTGGCTGCAGCCAATCAAGATGGCCGCAGCTTAACAAAGCTTGAAAAGCTTTGGGCATATGGCGGGTTTCAAAATCTGGCAACATTGAATTTTAGTCTGACAGTGGATATGTCACTATATCTCTTCTTCACACCATTTCATGGTGTGTGATGTTGGAATTTAGTAATATTGAGAGGCCTTTAGACTCAGTATGTGGTTATTAGGTAAAAAAGGTTTTTATCAAGTAAGCAGTCCATTCTGTGTGTTTAATGTCAATAGAACTTCTAGCAGCTTCCTGTAGCTCTGTACTCTGAGTGCTGTTGGCTCCATGGGGACATCTAGTAACGACCTGCGGTACTGCACCTTTGTACTGCCGACTCCACGGTTGAATGTTACTTATTTATTTATTTTAATTTTATTTACAGCATTGTTATACCCAAAGGTGTCAGAGCGCTTTACAATAGAAACAAGTACGTTACATGAGGAGAATATAATATATTTACACATTACAGAAAAACAGGAGAAACAAGAAAAGGTGAAATAAAACAAAAGATGGCAGTCACACAAAAACCGCAAACAACACAAAAGGATGAAGATTGTACAGGCATAGTTTACAAATCCATACTAATATAATAAAGAGAGAGCCCAAACCTTTGAGGCGGGTAATCTCAGGAACCACAGCACCAATCACAACACCCAATACAGTGTTGGAAAGGGCAGTTGCATCAGAAGGACATAGGCTATGCAAACGCTCACCATATACATTTAAAAGGTAAAAGAACCGTGCCAGCAAAGTAGTCCCTTGTGGGCGTGTCTGAGTTGTGCTGTGGGCGTGTGCTGGGGGCGTGATAAACGCTGGGGGCGTGTGGTACGTTCCGCCCTTCATGCCATGTCTCATATCGTGTGCTAATCCCACCCTGCTCCCTTTAAATACCCCTGCACCCCATAATCATAACACTAATCCATCTTAACCCTATAAATATACCCTGTACACCAAAACCCAAACCTATCCCGAAACCCTAAAAATACCTCTGTACCCCAAAACCCATACCTAGCCCTAAACCCTAAAAATACCCCTGTACCCCTAAACCCAAACCTACCCCGAACCCTAAAATACCTCTGTACCTCAAAACCGAAACCTAGCCCTGAACCCTTAAAATACCCCTGTACTCCAAAAATCAAACCTACCCCTGAACTCTAAAAATACCCCTGTACCCCAAAACCCAAACCTAGCCCTGAACCCTAAAAATCACCCTGTCCCCCAAAACCCAAACCTACATCTGAACCCTAAAATACCCTGGTACCCCAAAACTCAAACCTAGCCCTGAACCCCAAAACCCAAACCTTCCCCTGAACCCTTAAAATACCCCTGTACCCCAAAACCCAAACCTACCCCTGAACCCTAAAAATACCCCTATACCCCAAAACCCAAACCTAGCCCTGAACCCTAAAAAAACCCCTGTGCCCATAACCCAAAACTATATCTGAACCCTTAAAATATCCAAACACCCCAAAACATATACCTCAGTACTCCAAAGCATATACCCCTATACCCATACTTACCTTATCAAAACATTTTAAAAAAACATGCTTTTACCATTCATGCATATACAACGAATTTCGCTGTAATTGTATGCGTGGTAAAAGCATATAAAATGTAATGCCATGTGTTATAATGGCATTGCGGAGTCCTGGTACTTTCGTACTGAAAGTATGCGGAGTGATGGTATGCGGAAAGAAAGTTGCGGAATAATGGGTGTTTACCCTCCCTCGGTAAGTACACTGGTGGCACAGCGGCCCACATCTCCAGCAACATACTCATATTTTTTCACCACCCATTTGAAAAATGCACAGGTCTCTCTCATTGATGGCCAGCACCGACATACACTTTTAGACAAACCTCCCGCCGCAAGTTCTAGAATTGTGAACTTTAGAGCTGGGAAGCTACGTTCGAATCTCGGCATCAGCTCAACATCCTGTGATTCCAGGCAAATCGTTTTGTCTCCCCGTGCCTACCACAAATGAATGTGTTCTTCTGTAATGTAAATTGTGCTCATGCCATGTTGTCGAGTTTGTGCTATATAATATTGCAAGGAAAAATAAAGTAGGGAAACTCGAGTTCACATACTACTGAACGCGCACTCTTAAGTGCATCAGCAGTGCACTGAGAATCAGAGCGTTTCACAGGCCTGTCACAGATAAGAAATGCTATGAAAACGAAATCCTACAAAACAATATACTACTGGCCGGCAGCAATTCATACCCGGACAACGTCAGGACGGGCTGCTAGTCTACAATAAAGAAAGAACTTCCTTGGGGAACATGAAAACGGTTGTATTAGTCCTGGAAGTGTCTTGGGAAGAGAAGATATTTGAGGTCCATTTTGATGGTCCGGGTATAGGTGGTGGTACAACGTAGTGGAGGAAGCGAGTTCCAGATGCTCACAGCATTTCCTGAGAAGGATTGAGCCATCGATCTTTCCATTTTGAAGGTGGGGGGCTCAAGCAGTACATTTTCCGCATTACGAGACGGTGTAGAGCCTCCAGAAATGTTCTGTTTATTCACCAGGTATCGAGGGGAGGAAGTGTGCACGGCTTTATGGGTGATACAGTCTTCTAGATTGATCTTGCCTCGATAGAAAGCCATCGAAGAGAAGACAAAATGGGTGTGATGTGGTCACTTCTTTTTTCCCCAAATATAAAAGTCATTGAATGGAGAACAGATGTAAGAGGGAAATTTGTGGGATTTGGGGAGGCCAGCAAGAAGGTAATTGCAATAGTCCAATCTAGAGACAACCAGAGATTGGACTAAGGATTTTAGGTCTTGCTCCGGAAAGAAACGTCGAATCCCCCAGAGAAGGTGCAATTGGCATTGTGCATCCTTTGCAATGGAATTGATGTGGGAGAGTAGATTGAGCCTTTTGTCAAGTATGACATCAAGGTATTTTGTGCTGTTGACAACAATAGGTTTATTGTTGAGTAACTTCAGCTGATCCATCCAAGATTGAACAGGAGGAGGACATAGTGAGGTAGAGAGGAGTGGGAATTCAGTTTTGGAAGGATTCAGAATGAGTTAATGAGTTAACATTCAGTTTTGAAAAGAGTTGAGAGTAGAATTGAGGATTGAGATATCGTGTGCGGAAGGCACCGTAAGGTTGATTTGAGTGTCATCCACATAGAGATGGTAAAGGATCCCAGATTTACTTAGGAGATTTCCCAATGGTTCCAAATAGAGATTGAACAAAGTGGGTGCAAGGCTAGAACCTTGAGGGACGTCTTGACATACCGCCAATAAAGATGAAAGGCTGTTCGCTATTTTTATCATTTGGGATCTGTCGAGTGGAATGAGGCAAACAACCACTTTGCCTTCCAAAACCATTCTCTGTTGTAGAGTGTTAGGGAGTGTGTTGTGATTAATGTTGTCAAAGGCTGCAGAGAGGTCTGGAAGAATCAGAAGACAAGGCTCCCCTGAATCGAGTATACGCAGCACATTGTTGATCACTTGCAGCAGGGCTGTTTCAGTGCTGCAGTTTTGAATAAAACCAGACTGGAAATTGCCAAGAAGATTATTATCTATACCACTATTATAAAGAGAGAACTTGCACCTTTTGGCCGGGTAAACTCCGGAACCACAGCACCAATCACAACACCCAATACAGCGTTGGAAAGGGCAGTTGCAGCAGAAGGACATAGGCTATGCAGACGCCCACCATATACATTTAAAATGTAAAAGAACCGTGCCAGCAAAGTAGTCCCTTGTGGGCGTGTCTGCATTGTGCTGTGGGTGTGTGCTGGGGGCGTGACAATCGCTGGGGGCATTCCGTCACAAGTGTTGTTTTTTCTTCCCAGGTTCTATACATTCCTGCTCCCTTTAAATAGCAATTCAGTGGAGGTCCCATTCTCTTAGAACCACCCCAAGCACAGTTATGGGCAGAAATACAACTAAAAGGCCCTGCAAAGCATTATGGGATAAGATTAGCATCATTATTAGCATTCATGAAAGGGTTTCAATGTTTTTGAATTTTACTCATCAGGGACATCTAGGGACATGAGGTGAACTGCAGCTTGATGTGTAATATTTTAAATGCTATTGCATTTGCATCATCAGGGACATCTAGAGACCATGAGGTGAAGTGCAGCTTGATGTATAATATTTTAAATGCCATTGCATTTGCCTCTTGGGGACAACTGGGGAGAATGAGGTGAACTGCAGCTCTTTGTAGAATTATTTGGATACTATAACATTCACTTCCCACTGCTAATCTCGTCCCATAATGGTTTGCCGGGGCTTGATCTCAAAATCATCACCTCTCTCACTGCTTGCTGAAAGCTAATTTTACTTTTGTGAAATGACTATATGCATTTCAGCATGTAGAAATACTTGTTATTTTACCTTGAATATATGAGGTTTCTGTTTTAATAATTGGAAATCTGATGGAACGAAATGTTGCGGATTTATTGTACCTAGTTCGCGCCAATTCCGCCCACCCCTACTTTAAATACCCCTGCACCCCATAATCATAACCCACCCTTACTCTATAAAATACCCCAACACCCTTAAACACTAACCCATCTTAACCCTATAAATATACCCTGTACCCCAAAACCCAAACCTATCCCTAAACCCTAAAAATACCCCTGTACCGCATCACCAAAACCTAGCCCTGAACCCTATAAATACCCCTGTACCTCAAAACCCAAACATACCCCTGAACCCTAAAAATACCCCTGTACCCCAAAACCCAAACCTACCCCTGAACCCTAAAATACCCCTGTACCCCAAAACCCAAACCTAGCCCATAACCCTTAAAATACCCCTGTGCCCCAAAACCCAAACCTACCCCTGAACCCTAAAAATACCCCTGTACCCCAAAACCCAAACCTAGCCTAGAACCCTAAAATACCCCTGTATCCCAAAACCCAAACCTAGCCCTGAACCCTAAAAATACCCCTGTACCCCAAAACCCAAACCTAGCCCTGACCCCTTAAAATACCCCTGTACCCCAAAACCCAAACCTACCCCTGAACCCTAAAAATACCCCTATACCCCAAAACCCAAACCTAGCCCTGGACCCTAAAAATACCCCTGTACCCCATAACCCAAAACTATATCTGAGCCATTAAAATACCCAAACACCCCAAAACATATACCTCAGTACCCCAAAACATATACCCCTATACCCATACTTGCCTTATCCAAACATTTTTAAAAAACATGCTTTTACCATTCATGCATTTACAACTAATTTCGTTGTAAACGTATGCGTGGTAAAAGCATATAAAATGTAATGCCATGCCTTATAATGGCATTGCGGAGTCATGGTACTTTCTTAATGAAAGTATGCAGAGTGATGGTATGCGGAAAGAAATTTGCCGAATAATGGGTGTTTACCCTCCCCCGTAAGTACATTGGTGGCACGGCGGCCCACATCTCCAGCAACATACTCATATTTTTTCACCACCAATTGGAAAAATGCACAGGTCTCTCTCATTGATGCCCAGCACCGACATACACTTTTAGACACACCTCCCACCACAAGTTCTAGAATTACGAACTTTAGAGCTGGGGAGCTACGTTCGAATCTCGGCATCAGCTCAACATCCTGTGATTCCAGGCAAATCGCTTTGTCTCCCCGTGCCTACCACAAATGAATGTGTTCTTCTGTAATGTAAATTGTGCTCATGCCATGTTGTCGAGTTCGCGCTATATAATATTGCAAGGAAAATAAATTAGGGAAACTCGAGTTCACACAATACTGAACGCGCACTCTTAAGTGCATCAGGAGTGCACTGTGAATCGGAGCGTTTCACAGGCCTGTCACAGATAAGAAACGCTATCAAAATGAAATCCTACGAAACAATATACTACTGTCCGGCAGCAATTCATACCCAGACAACGTCGGGACGGGCTGATAGTCCTTGATATATAGGGAAAGTTGTTTCGCTACACATATTTCTGTTATTTTCACAAGAAAAGGGAGGTTAGTGATGGGACAGAAGTTGTTTATGTCATTTGCATCAGCGTAGGGTTTTTAAGAAGTGAGGTAACCTATCCTGTTTTAAAGGCAACACGAAGGGAGCGTTGGCTGAGAACGAGGCTAACTAGATAGGTCCAGTAGGAAAGAGTATGCGTGTAGACATCAATGGAAATGTCACTAGGGATTGGGTAAAAAGAATGGTTAGAGGGTTTTGTTTCGAGGATGCATTTGAGGAGGGCATCTTTAGATATGACGTCAAAGTTCTGCCAAATGACTAAGGATTTGCGCTCTTCTATGGGGTAAGATGAATGACCTGATCCACCAGTGATTTCACTTTTTCATCAAAGAATATAGCGAAATCTGCTGCTTTCTTTGGAGAATCTTCAGGCTTGCTAGTTGGGGGAGAGGAGTTTGGATTTTTGATGAGGTCAAATAGTTTTTTGGGTCTGTTTTTGGCTGAGTGGGGAGGTATCTGAAGTATGATGCTTTTTCATGGAAGATGTGTTTGTGGTATTTTGATCTTGCTGAATGTAGAAAAGAAAGATTAGTGGTGGGTGGAGATTGTCTCAATTGTTTCTCCAGGATTCTCAGGTTCTTCCTTTTTTCATAAAAGGATGTATTGAATCATGGTGCCTGAAGGAATAGGCCTTTTCCTTTTGCTTTAAAGTGGAGCAACATTATCAATTTCAACTGCAAGGACTGAGAGGCATTGGGGGTTAAGATCGTTGACACCCAAGTTAGGATCTTGCCTTGGAAGTAGAAACATAGCAGAATCATCAAGAGTGTCAAGACCAATGTTTGTAGTGTTGCTGTCAACGTATCCTCACTAAGCAAATAGCATGTAGCACAGTACAAAAACTATGCTAAAACACATAGCCTAGCAACAAAATGAACACCCACAATTGCTTTGATTAAAAAAAGTTACATACTAAAAATCATATAACACATTTACAAAAGTGAACTTTGAAAATAAAAATATTAAGCAATGAGAGAGGTGATGATTTTGGGATCCCCCTAACATAGGGGGAGGATCAAGCAGATGCCTTTAACACAAAGAGCATATCATACTGAACGATTCAGTGGTTGTCCCTTTCTCCTAGGACCACTCAAAGCACAGTTATGGGCAAAAATACAATCCCAACCAAAGGCCCAAAGGCCCTGCAAAGTATTATGGGATGAGAGTAGCAGTGCTTTTGCATTTGACTCCTGAGGGACACCTAGTAACGATGAGTTGAACTGCAGCTTTTTGTAGAATTATTTTGATATTGGATACTATAATATTCACTGCCCACTGCAAATACGTAATAGTATACCATCCATAAGTACTGAAATCAAAAGAGCCCTTCCAGGGTAAAAAACCTTTTCCTCCATGATCTGCCAATGTTTGTTTTTAAGGAGGATGACCACCCCATCAAACAAAGAAGAGTGTCCTGTGCAGCCTGCCTGCCTCGGACCCTTTACTGCCTGCTCTATGGTGATGTTTTTAACATGTACTTGCGCTGTGAGGGGGATCAATGAGAAACCAGAATCAGGGATATCAGTGATGGGACTCTCGTCCTCTGCGAGGGTAGGTGCAGTGCCAGGCACAGCAGGGGAAGTAGCATCCTGTGATTTATTATGCATGCGCCGCGCTTTTCTTTCTAAAGCAGTAGTTTTAATTGTCTTTGTTTCTATGCGCTCCACCTCATCATCTGCCAGCTGGGACAGCAGAGGAACAGGGCTAGGAGGATCTTCAGTTTCTAGGAGAGGCACTGCCACCTCTGGCTCCCCCTCCTGCTCTGCTTGTGCGCTACACCTTCTAATCTTTTACCATCAAAGCAATCCAGTATGTCAGAGTCAGTAATGTCTGTTTGTTCCTGCCGGGTCTGTAGCTCTGGTGAAGCTACTGGTTGTGAGGTATGAGCGGCTGGAGCGTGTTGCATGGAATGGGTGCCAGCTGCTGAGGCATAGGAGAATTTACCCCTGGGACACATTTTAAAGAGGTGCTCCTCATTACCACAGAGATTGCATTTCTTTGGAGCAACACAGTCTTGGGCCTTATGATCTGCCCCCGCAGTTCCTGCAAATGAGCCCTGAGCATTGTTCCTTGGAGTGGCCAAATTGTAGGCAGAGTCTGCAGAAAAGGGGTTGTCCTGAGTAAACCTAAAACCTCTTATTGGCTCCCAGGCTGAATATCTGTGGTGGATGTGCCAACCCACGTCCTCCTTCAGGGTGCTCCTTGAATGTTACCACATATTTCCTTTTCCCATTCCAAATCCCACACAAGTTTGTAATCTTTCCGCCCCCCCCCCTCTGACGGTGGCACAATACCGACTCAAAAACACCTCAATTCGCCTGGGATCCGTGTACGGGTTGTACATGTGTACCACTAGCACAGTCTGTTGCATTGTGGAGAAACCCTTGACAGATAGACTCACTAGGAAAGGTAACATCAAACACACCCCTGTTGGAGAAGTCCTGCACACATTCAATTGCCCTCTCAGATATATTACACTCCTTCTTTAACACTTCTTCAATGAGAAACAATACATTATTCTCCTTCCTTTGAGCTTCATCAATTCCCACACGCACCGTATTTGGCATGCAATCTGATGTGCGTATATTGCCAGCCTTGCGTGCATATGAGGCTGTGCTAATTGCCTCGATGGGGCGGGGAAGTTAGCTCCCTGCAGGTATCTCAACTTAATGTCTATCGGCACCTGCCGAGCTCCTGTGCGATTGAGGGAGCAGGCGTGTCGGCTTTTACGAGCATTGTATTAGCAGAAACAGACATGTTCAGGGGAGTTTAGAAAAATCAAAATAAACTATGGGAGCCGGCGGCCGCCACTGTTCCAGTATAACAGGCAGTCTCCCCTGTATGCAAAATGGGGATCCAAGGCCAAGGGGCGTGATTGGATCGGAAATAGAATCCGCCCATTGCCTCTGTGGAAATGTCACAAGTGTGCTCCTCCAAACCAGAAAAGCGGAGGTTTTAAAGCTTTTATTTCTGTTCAGTCTTACCTCTGAATGGAGACACTCGTGGCAACAGGAGCTGCAAGACCGTTACTGTATGTAATGTAATGTAATGTAATGTAATGTATTGTAATGTAATGTCGTATTTATACCACGCAACTGTCGCTCCAAGGAGCATCTAGGCGCCATTACTTACCAGGAAGATTTAAACACTGGTCAGGCTGCTTACAATGATTCTTCCAGACTATCATACAAGTGCTCTAGCACATGTGTCAGGCAAAATAAAAATCCACGTTTTCAGTGCCTTTCGGAATTCCGCTTCTCGCTCGATAGCCCGAAGGTGAGGGGGGAGTATATTCCAGGCTTTTGACCCTAGTACTGGTGGTGATTTACCACCCCTTGTACTGAGTCTGAAAGCAGGGACAAGCAACAGATTGGCATTGGAGGACCGCAAAGTACGCACAGGGTGATCCCTAGAAAACCTCCCCTGTAGGTACTTTGCCCCTTGAAGGTGGAAAGCTCTAAAGGTAATAACCAGGATCTTAAAAAGGACCCTTTTTATTATTGGTAGCCAGTGCAAGGTATTTAATGCGGCAGATGCCGAGGATTTCTTTGGCCATTTCAACACCAGCCTGGCTGCTGCGTGTTGCACCATCTGGAGTTTGTGCGTAACCACTTTATTAGTACCTGCGTATAGGCTGTTACAGTAATCTAGCCTCGATGTCACAAGGGCAACCTTTACCATTTTCCTAGCTGCCAAAGGAAGTAGGTCGAAGAATTTTCTTAGTCCCCTGATGACATTGAAACAGGTCCCTGCCACTGTCAATGCCTGCTGCTTGGAAGACAGAGCGGTGTCAAACTTATTACCTAAATTACGAGCCTCATTGGTGGTGTGAGGCGGTACCTCTACATTCTCCGGCCACCATAATCCAGGGACAAAGTCATTTTGTGGACCTACTGGCATGATCTTCGTTTTGCCCTTGTTACATTTCAAATGGTTCTTCCCCATCCAATCAAATGTTGCCGTTAGGCAACATTTAAGATTTTTTCCCAGTCCTGAGTGTCTTTATCAAGGACTAGGATCAGTTGGGTACTGTCGGCATATGCAACCACGTCAATGCCAAAAGACGATATCAGCCTGATCAGAGGGGTAGTGTACACATTAAAAAGTGTCGGACTTAGACTGGACCCTTGCGGTACTCCAGTCGTGAGTGGTTTTTCCTTCGAGCAGAAGTCTCCCAAGGTGATCACCTGCAACCTGCCACTTAAAAAGTTCTTAATCCATTCCAGGACCTTTCCAGTTATGCCAGATGTTACTAGCCGGTCAATCAAGATGGTATGTGAGACCGTGTCGAAAGCTGCCGACAGATCCAACAGGATCAGGACAGCTTTCTTACCCTGGTCCAAGGCCATTCGGATGGTGTCGGTGGTAAACAGGAGGGCTGACTCGGTGGAATGCTGTGCTCTAAAACCTGATTGATTTGGGTGCCAGGACTCATTATCTTCTAGGAACTTAGGGGCATATTACCAAAAACTAGCGATAATTATCGCTATGTCGGTTTAGCGGCGATATTTTTATCGCTGAGCTGCGGCGATTTTTATCGCTTAGGAACATTGCTATTATCAAGGTTTATCTCCTAAGCGATAAAAATCGGCCGCAATGCATGAATATCGCTGAAAAGTCAGCGATATTCATGCATTACCGAGCTAAGGCTCTTAGCCATGTTATCCACCTCCCATTGTATAACATGGCTAAGAACTGCTCAGGGGCAGGTGTTAGCTTTTGGAGATATTCGCACTTAGAGCGAATATCTCCAAAAGTTGGTAATAGGAGATAGCGATGTTAGCGACTGTTTCCAGTCGCTAGTATCTTGGCACGCCCACTTTGCATGTCATTAGTGATAAATATCACTGACATGCAAGGCGGGGCCCAAGATGGTCGCTATCTCCTACTAGCTGTCGCTAACTGGTGTTAGCGACAGCTAGGTAATAGGGAGATAATTTTATCTCCGCTTTCTTGGCTTTTAAAGCCAGAAAAGCGGAGATAAACCCCCTTGATAATATGCCCCTTATTAATTTGTTTGTTTACAAAAGACTCTGGGGCATATTATCAAGCCTGGGCGATAGAATTATCGCCGCTTTATCGGCAGGAAACTGCCCATAAAGTGGCGATAATGGGCTTAATAATATGCTCATGTTAAATGTGAAGGACATCTAACAGGAGCTTCGATTGGAATTCCATAGAGCATATTACCAAGCCCATTATCGCCACTTTATCGGCAGTTTCCTGCCGATAAAGCGGCGATAATTTTATCGCCCAGGCTTGATAATATGCCCCTCTGTTATCTTACATAACACAGGGAGCAATGAAATTGGTCGAAGGTTGGACAGTGTGGTGGGGTCAGGTAGCTGTTTTTTTGCAGTGGTTTGACCGCCGCCAGTTTCCATTCTGAGGGGATGTTGGTCGTGGCCAGTGATGCATTTATAATATTATTAATTTCAGGGTTGACAATGTCAACGAGCGTATATAGGAGCGAGAGGGGGCATGGATCAAACGGTGACCCTGATTTGGTTGCCAGTATTGCCCGGTGTGTCTCCTCCAGACTAATCGGCCGAAAAATCGCCAAATGGTCCGCCAGACACTTCCCCGTTTTGCTAACTTCCCCTAACTCTTTAACAGGACCTGCAAAGTCCTTCGTAAGGCCCTGTACTTTTTGCTCAAAGAAGTCTGCGATTGTGTTACAGAGATTTTTTAGAGGGTGGAATTTCCTTTTTTTTTTTTTTTTATTGATATTTGAGTTGCAAGTTTATACAGATTATAACATAATTCTCTCTTAGATAGATATTTAAATACATATTATACAACGTATACAAAGAAAAAACAGAGAAATACAGAGTAAAAAGAGATAGAAGATAAATGAATGATCAATAGACAAAGTTCATAATGCCATTACTTCATCGGTCCATTTCTGAATTGGTGACCAAGTTTTTAAGCCAAGTAATTTCCTTTTTTTCCCCTTAGTAGCATATATTGCTGATTCGAGTTTATATCTAGCTAAGAGACGTCCCCTCCATGTGGAAAATGATGGTGGTTCTGGACTGATCCAATCCTGTGATATGCATGCACGTAGTTCAGCCATCATAATAAATAATAAGTTGGTTTGTTCTAAGTCTTTTGAGTCTTTGGAGACACCAAATAATATAAGCTCCGGTGAAATAACAATAGTTTTACAAAGAATGTATTCAATAAATTTCTGAATATCACAAATTAAACCATCAAGTTTTGCACACGAATAAAACATATGTACTGTATCGGCCCCTCTTAACTTACACCGATTACATTTGATTCCAGTAATAGACCCCCATTTCAGAACTTTTGCCGTTGTATAATAAAGGTCACACAAAATCATATAATGTTGGGTACGATTACGCCCAGAAAATAAAATAGAGGTGGCCATTCTGATTGATTCTTTTAAAAATACATCCTTTGTACCTAATTTCTCTTCCCATTTATCCCTCAAATTATTAAAGTCGTCCGGAAGATAAGTCATTAAAGTGTTGTAATAATACCCAATTCTTCTTTTATTATTTAGACTGTCTATAAGTAAATTTGGGATTAGATCCTGTCTTGCTATGTTGGAGGGTGAATGTAAAAAACTATGAATCTGTAGATATTTAAAGTAATCATGAGATGGAATTTTAAAGTTACTTTGTAGTTCACCAAAAGAAAGTAATGTTTCAGAATTATTTGTGTAGAGATCAGAGAGAAAAGAAATCCCCTTATTGTTCAATTTTTTCATCACCTGGTCTCTAAATATAGACGGGAAACAGTGACTTGAATTTAGTGGCGTATATCTAGTAACTTTTCTAATTCCAACCACTTTTTTGATAATTCGCCAAGCTTTATATGCTGCGGTTAGTATCTTAAATTTTGTTTTTTTATAATAGCTTGGCTCTATAAATTTTAGCAAATGATAGTTCGCATCGGTGCCTAATACAATTTCATAGATATTTGGATATTGTGCCCAAGTAGTGGGGATTTTATTACCTACAATTAAGGGAAACATGTATTGAAGTGCGGCTGCTAAATAGTAAAATAAAAAGTGTGGTGCGGCCCAACCCCCTCTATCTTTCGGTATAATCAACTTCTTATATGCTCTTCTAATACCTTTATAGCCCCATAAGAATCTTGTTGCGCTTCTTTCAATTTCTTGAAAAAAACTTAAAGGAAATTCCAAAGGAATTGTTCTAAATAAATAAAAAAAATTCGGCAATATAAGCATTTTTAAGACCTTGTTTCTACCATGAAGAGATAAATGTAAATGGTTTATTCTTTCCAAAGTTGTATTAACCTTTTTGAGGATCGGGATGTAATTAATGCTAGGTATCTTTGAAATAGGTGTAGTTAATCTGATACCTAAATAGACTGCCTCAGTGACTATATTTGGCATTGGAGGTGGATTTGATCCTATAAACAAAATTTGCGTTTTAGACAAATTCAATTTATACCCAGAAAAGGATCCGAATATGCCCGCTAGTTCTTCAATCCTCAAAAACGTTCTTTCAATGTCTTTAGTGACCACTACCAAATCATCCGCATAAGCAAGGGCTCTGTATGTCGTACCTCCTAACTGTAGTGGAACTATATTTTCATCCCTATTTAGCTGGTTAAGAAAAATATCTATGTATATAGCAAAAAGAAGAGGAGAGGATGGGCATCCCTGGCGTGTTCCTCTTTGAATAGGAAATAATGCAGATTTATTAGGGCCTATTTTTATTGTTGAGACTGGATTTTTATATAATGCTTTAAATGCATTTATTATTCCAGGACCGAAACCTTTCATGGATAACAAATCCCAAAGATAGGGCCACGCTACTCTATCAAATGCTTTTTCAGCATCTAGCAGAGTGATCCCTATAGGTATATTAGAGGCTTCTGACCAGTCCATCATTGCTATAATTCTACGTATATGGTCCGCCATATCTCTATTAGGAATAAAACCATGTTGCCAACGAGAAACAATTGTTGGTATGATCCTTGATAGTCTTGTGGCAAGTATTTTTGAATAAACTTTACTGTCGGCATTGATCAGAGATATTGGCCTGTAAGAGGCTGGGTTTAATGGATCTTTATCTTTTTTTAAAAACGTCATAATTACTGATTTAGCCCAAGATTCTGGTGGTATACCGTTTTGTGCCTCTAAGAATATAGCCAGCATATCATTTTTTATGTGTTTTCTAAAGGACCTGTAGAACTCTAACGGAATAAGATCCGGACCAGTTGCTTTGCCCATTGCTAATGAGTTTAGGGCGTTTTCAATTTCTTCCCATGTAATCTCGGCATCTAACACTGATTTTTGGTCATGAGAAAGGGATGGCAGAAGATTTCCCATGGCAAAGTTCAAACATATATCAGATGAGTAATAATCATCCTCTTGTGTATATAGTTTAAGATAAAACTTACGAAAAACTTCCAGAATTTCCTCTTGTTTATTGTACACTTGCCCTGTTTCATCTCGAATTATATTGATGGTATTATATACTTCTTTTTGTCTAATTCTTTTTGCTAAAATTTTCCCTGTATTTTCCCCTATCTCATATATCTGGGTTCTATAACTTGCCATCAGTTTTGCTGATTTTTCTGCAAAGAATTCATAACAAATAGATTTACTAATTGCCAACCTTGATTCTATTTCCACGATTGGTTGTTGACGTATTATTGCTGTAATTAATTCCTGCTCCCAGAATAATACTTTCTGAAATGCCTTCTCATTCTTTTCACGCATAATTTTCTGTTTTTTTAATAGTATATGAAAGAGTCTCTCCCCTTATCCCTGATTTAAACGTATCCCAGACAATCTGAATTGATGCGGTACCTCGATTAATATCGAAGAATTCTTTCATCCACAAAGCCAATGCATTTATATAATCAGGATCAAGTAATAATTTGCGATCGAAAGTCCAGGACCTCGGTTGAATAATTGTTTCATCAGTTTTAATTTCAATCAATATTGGATTATGGTCAGAAATTATGCGTGGAAATAACTCAAAGTTTGTATCATACATAAATAATTTTTTAAGAAAAAAGTAATCCAAACGTACAAACTTTTTATGTGGATGGGAGAAGAATGTAAACACGGGAAATAAAGATTTTTTTTCATAAACTACATCAACTAAGCCATGATCTAGAACCAATGACTGTAGAGACAAAAATGACTTTTTTTTAACTCCCTGATAGCTAGATATATCAGATATATCTTTATTTGAATCTAGATGAATATTACAGTCACCACAAAGTATTAGTGATGAAGACCAATTAGAAAGTTCAAGATTTAGAATATCTAGAATAGCTGGATCATCCACATTTGGAGCATATACAGCACAAATAGTCCATAATACACTATTAATTTTAAACTCTGCTATTGCCCATCTGCCATATTTATCAGCTTTATGTCGAATTAGTATACCTATACTTTTCCTGAATAGAATAGCAACGCCTTTTGTTGTAGAACCTTGAGATGTACATAACGCTACCTGCATCCCTAGGTCTTTATATAGATGTCTATCCTTCCAAGTTATATGTGATTCCTGAATACATAGTATGTTACTTTTTATTGATTGTAAAATTTGTGCCGCTATTCCCCTCTTCTTTTTATTATTTAAACCACATATGTTCCAAGAACACACTCGTAACTTTCCCATTTATAACAATATTTATAACGATGTTTGTTTAGCACAAAAGGCACCACTTTAATCAAAAAATGTGAATGTATGACCTTGTAGATTTTCACATTTTTCTCTCTGACAAGCCAATTATCAAAACATAATAATATAGCTACATATAGCATAATAATAATAAACAGTCTGTTTTTGCTTGCAACTTCGTTTTTATCCCTCACCCTCCCCACACCCCCCTCTGGCTCCTCCCGAGCCCCCCCCACCCCCCCACCCCTCAATGCTATCAGGGCAAAGGGACATAATGTCCCTCGTATTGATGATGTGATGAGCGCTAGGTGAATCTCATCGTGTGGCTCGACTCATGATTATTGTGCTCTATTCATAATCATTAAAGCCATAGTTCAATCAATTATATCTGGTAATTTCAAAGCAAATTTTATCCTTCATTTGCTATAATCAATTATTATATCACTTACTAGCTTTTTTTATTAGCTCTTTCCCCCCCCCCCCCTTATTATCACATTACATCGATTCTCTACTACACTTCTGACCAAGTAAACAGGGAAGAAAAAAAAAAAAAATTAGCTAGTTTTTTCAAATTTTCAACTTTGTTCATAATTCATGTTTCATTGCTCAGAGAGACATCAGAAAGTCTTTAGCTGCTACCTCGGAGGTAAAAAAAGTAGACCGTTCTTTGTATATTACTTTAAGCTTGGCCGGGTTTAAAAGAAATGCTTGGGCTCCTTTTGCCTGAAATGATGTAATTAGTTGTCTTAATTGCCATCTTAATTGCACCGTGGTATAACAATAGTCCGGTCGTACAAAGAACTCAATGTCTCGAACCTTGCGCTTCTTATTAGGCCTTGCTAAGTCATAGAGAGCTTCTCTTGCAAGAAAATTGTTCAATGAAATCAGAATAGCTCGTGGTTTAGAGGCAGAGGCTGAAGTTGTATCTTGCCTTATTTGAAACGGGAACCTGTGCGCCCTTTGAATTTCCATCTCCCACTTCCATTGACTTAGCTCAGGGAAAGCAGCAGAGAAAAGGTCTATCATAAATTGACGTGGGTTTGCATTTTCTTTCCCTTCCGGTATACCCAAAACTCGGAGATTATTGCGGCGAGATCTATTTTCCAAATCCACGAGTTTCCAATTAATCTCCTCTTTCAGACCCTCCATTGATTTCAGTTGTGTCTTCTGTTGTGCCATAGAGTCTTCCATTTGTGAGATTCTGTTCTCCGTTTCCGTAACTCTAATAATTGTATCGTTAGAGATTTTCATTACTTTCCTCAAATTATTTTGTAGCTTTTTTACACCTCCCTGGGTTCGAAGATTTTCAGTTTTTGTTTCCTCTCTATGGTGCAGCATTACTCGATATAACACTTCCAGTGTTATTTCAGGTAAATCATCAGATGAGTTGTGAGGCCCAGAAGTTAGTAGCATTTGAGGTGAGTTAGATCTATTTGGTCTTTGTGATATGAAATTAGCATCAAAGTTCTCAGCTTCTTCCTCTCTCCCCCATTCAGGTCTGTTCGGGGACTCCTCTGGGTCTGAGTCTAAATCCTCAGATATGCTAAGGTCTCCTTGGCCTAAACCCTCCTGCAATACCCCAGTATTTTGTACCATTTCATCTGTACTATCAGAGTCCAATGCTTGGGATAAATCAGTCCTAGAATAAAAGTTGCCTGCTGAGTCCAGGGACTCTGTATCATCACCTCGAGTCTCAACAGCGGTCGATACCTTTTGTATTGAATCACAATTTTTTCCAACTCTAGGCGTCCCCTTAGCAGACCCTTCAGTATCTAATTGTTTGTCTAAAATCTTCTGATTTATGTCAGGGTTAACAGATTTTTTCCTGAACATAACAGGGATTTTCGGTATTGCTCCTGACCTACAACTCCCAGAATCCATCACATTTTCCGCAGCGGCACTTGGTATAGTAACATTAGAATTACTTAGCTGTGAAGCAGCTTGCTGTACCCCCTCAGCCACAGTTAAGTCAGTTGATATAGTTTCAATATTTGAGCATGAAGGGGGATTTGTACTCACATTACTTGGAAGCTGGGTATTTGCGTCTATCACAGCCACCGATTGGATTGTATCCTGATTTGCTGCAGTGTCAGCTCTTGTTTTAGGCTTCTGCTGCCGTGAGATTCCTGTCGGGTTCTTTGGCGCCATTGTAACCGGGGAGGGCTGAGAAGCTGCTACAATTTTTCCGTATCGCCCACGTTGCTCCTTTGATGTTCGATGTCGGCGTGTTACAGAAGATTTCAACTCAACTCCTGCTCCAGCTCCTAGTGTGTTTAAAACGGACGGTGAGTAAATAGGAGTCGGGCGTGTCCACGCCGAGCGAAGGGTTCGAGTGTAACTCCTCCACAAATCAAAGTGCATACCGGATTCGGTATGCTTCAGCTACACCGCTGCTGTCCCCGTCGCCGTTTCACCATCTCCCGTAGCTTTTCTCCAAACACTTTTTTTCCGAATACTGTCTCGAGGCACGGTTTACCTTGAACGCGGAGAGACCAGAGGCTGTATTCTTGCCGCTATTGACTTAACGCCGGCTTAATTGGTGAAGAAACTCGGCATACCAGAGCGAGCCGCACGAGAGCTTGGACTAGCGTCTCCTCACTCGGACTTGCCGTCCGCCATCTTGCCCCCCGTCCACTCCACTGAGGGTGGAATTTCCTGCACTAATATTTTGGGGTTGTTGAAGCCATTTACTATCTTAAAGATAGCCTTTTGTTTATTGTTGGCCGTTTCTATTGCTGTAGTGTAAAATTAGATTTTTGCTCGTTTGATAAGAGCGTGGTAAGAGCTCCTAGCAGTTTTATAATGACAGCGATCCTCCTCATGATAATCTTTCCACCATCTGTGTTCGGCTGTGCGTACCTCTCCTTGTTTTATTTTTAGTGACTGGTCAAACCAAGGGGCAGATAATCTCCTATGGACCGGCCTAATCCTGGCCTTAGCAGGGCCCACTTTGTCTTTGAGCCGAGACATCCACTCCCTGAAGGTGTTATTGTCTATTTCTGGATTTCCTATCATGGGGGGCCTACAATCACTGGCCATCGAGTTCAATTCCGGGTGGCAAATGATTGCTTTCCATCCCTCCTTTCTAGCCTGAGTGCTCTTTCCAGACTGCTTGCCCTTCACATTCCCATCCAGTGAGAGATTGAAAGGCACCAAAGCATGATCTGACCATGTCTGGTGATTGACTTCAAGTGTGGCAAGATTGGAGCAAATACAGTCAAGAATGTGTCCTGCCCTATGAGTGGTATTCATAGTGAGTGTTACTAAACCTAGTACCTCCATAGTATCTCTAAATGAGTTAGCTGCCGGGTCTGTAGGGGAGTCCAGATGGATGTTTATGTGTCCAAGTAACGTAAAATTAGAGAAACGGAGTGCCAGGTTGCTGATAGCATCGTCAATAATTCCTTGTGTGGACCAGGGGGGCGATAGATCAGGGCACCTGCAAACGCGAAGGTGTCATTGACCTTGATGTGAAAGCCCATCCCTTTGGCCCCTTTAAGATCCTGCAATTCAACCACAGCGCAGTTCAAGGAGTCCTTATGGATAATAGCCACCCCTCCACCCCGTTTTTCCCCTCTATCCACCCTTTGTATACGATAGCCTGGCGGTAGGGCATGTACTATGTCGGGATTACACCATGATTTAAGCCACGTTTCCGTGATGAAAATACAGTCTATGTCGTCTTCAGTTATTAGATCATAGATGTGCAATGCGTGTTTAGACATGGATCTTGCATTAATTAAACCCCCTTTCAAATCTTTACTGCCAACTGTGAGTCCAGAGATTTGTGAGAAAGGAAAGGTTCTCTTACATTCCCGACAGCTAACAAGGCCCTTCCATAGGGATAAGTCCAGTAAGTGCTGACAGGCATAGGAGCTGCTAGTGCGTAATGATAGAAGCTCCTCCCTACTCTATTTTATGGTGTTGGGCGGTGGAGCAGCGTTTCTGGCCCTGCGCCCGGCCAGAGCGCGGACGGGCGCAGACGGGCTTACCTTTGGCACACCTTTGGCGCGCCGTCGGCGTGCCCGCTGCGCACGCCCGCTGCGCTCCCTGGTAGCCATCTCCTTATATGCCTGAGGGCTGTCTGACTGACCCGGATGCACACGGGGAAGTCTACTCACTTACGGCGTCCTGTGCAACCCGACCTCCCTCCACAACAATCTGATAGAAGTCAGCGGTGGACCGGGGAAGCGGCGAAGTTATTTTTAAAAAGAGCTAAGTAAACAAAGAACCAAACAACGTGAGTTTTTAAAAAGTATTGCACAAATAAAGTCTTCTCGCCATATATTGCACCGATGTAGTCTCTAGCGCTAAGCAGTTCTTCTTACTATGGTTAACGCAGAGTGACTGCAGGTTCGTCCCTTTTGTAGTCCAGCCCCGGACCACTAGAGTGCTAACTGCCCCAAATGCGCGTGGGAAGTCTACTCACTTCCGGCGTACTCTGCAACCCGACCTCCCTCCACAACAATCTGACAGAAATCAGCGGTGGACCGGGGAAGCGGCGAAGTGATTTTTAAAAAGAGCTAAGTGAACAAAGAACCAAACAACGTGAGTTTTTAAAAAGTATTGCTCAAATAAAGCCTTCTCGCCATATATTGCACCGATGTAGTCTCTAGCGCTAAGCAGTTCTTCTTACTATGTATCACTCTGGAATTTCTTTGACGATGTAATGAGGGTTCCCCCGTTCCCCCCGTTCCCTCTGTCACGGGCAGCTTCCCTTGGACACCGCAGATAAAGTCGTCCAGTCCGCTGACAGGTGGAGAGTGCAGGTGGGTAGTTCGGTCTGCTGGCAGGTGGGGAGTGCAGGTGGGTAGCCACAAACACAGACTGGGATCTGCCTTCACCGCGGGTATGCAAAATGGTGCAGACTGATCCTCTGCACTAGAACTTGCTGTGGGGGTGTCAGCTAAATGCCCTGTCAGCTTTGGGGTGGGGAGCCTGGACCCGCCCCCCCCAGTCTCAGGGAAAGCTAGTGACCCCTTCAGCAACATTGGTCATTAAGTGATCTTCTTTCTGCCCACCATACCTAGAGACATGAGCCTTGCCCCGGTCAAGCCAGAGAGCAAATGCTCAGTCTTTCAAGGCAGGCAGGACAACCATTATCCACTTTCCAAAAACCTTCACCCCTAGTGACACAGCCTGGCTCCTATCAAGCCAATGTGACACAGTTCCAGCTCTTCAAAGATAGGTTCTTTATATGCTAACATGCATATACTTATCTCACAAAAATAAACACACAACATTAGCCAGCAGTGCGAGAGGTGATGATTTTGGGATCCTCCCTAACCTAGGGGGAGAACCAAGCGGATGCCTTGAAAACAAAAAGCACATCTTGTTGAACGATTCGGTCATGGTCCCATCCTCTTAGGAGGACCACCCTAAGCACAGTTAAGGGCAAAAATACAATCCCAAACATTATGGGATGAGATTAGTAGTGGGCAGTGAATATTATAGTATCCAATCTATACTCTATACTACTATTATAAAGAGAGAACTGTGTCCTTTGAGCCAGGTAAACTCGAAAAGTACACCACCAATCACAACACCCAATACAGCGTTGGAAAGGGGAGGTCAAGGAGATGAACATAGGCTATAGAGCACCACACCATATACATTAGGGGGGGGAACGTTAGGGGAAAAGTAGTCCGTATGGGCGTATGCATACAGTGATTGCACGCGGTGTACGGCATCCTCACAACGCTTGAGAGAGGCGCAATGGCGTGTGGGCATGACGTCACGTCAACGCGACGTTCGCTGTCCAGACTGGAGCGCAGGAAGGAGCAAGGGACCCACACCCGACATGCAGGGAGGAGCGGCAGCGCGGGACCGAGACCCAACATTGGAGTGACCAGCGCGGGGAGAAGCGGCAAAGCAGGTGGGGAAGGAGCGGCGATGCTACACCCGACATGCGGGGAGGTAATTTGACTTATTGCCAGGAATACCCGGACACGGTGTGAGTGGGAAGGGGCCCCGAACGTACTCAGTAATCAAAGCTGGTTTTTGCTATAATACTGGCACTCGGAGACAGTGTTCAGGCACCAGTGGGAGGGACTCTATATTGCAAACCCAAGAGTAATTTGCAGCAAGCAGAGGAAGTCCCGGTGGATGGGGGCTCTGCAAGTTGAGGGAGAGGGAGAAGCGGCAAAGCAGGTGGGGGAGGAGCGAAGATGCATGTGAGTACTCTAGCAAAGCCTACCCGGACAACTTCGGGACGGGCTGCTAGTATCAAAATATTTCTACAAAGAGCTGCAGTTCAACTCGTTGTTACTAGGTGTCCCTCACGAGTCAAATGCAAAAATATTGAAATTATTATTACATCAAGCTGCAGTTCCCCTAGTCGTTACTAGATGTCCTTCTTGAGTCAAATGCAAAAGCTTCATGAAAGGGTTTCAAATCAATGCTTTACCATTTGACTTGTGAGGGACATCTAGTAAGGACTAGTTGAACTGCAGCTCTTTGTAGAATTCTTTTGATATTGGACACTATAATATTCACTGCCCACTGCTACTCTCATCCCATAATGCTTTGCAGGGCCTTTGGGCCTTTGATTGGGATTGTATTTTTGCCCATAACTGTGCTTGGGGTGGTCCTAGGAGGAAGGGACAACCACGGAATCATTCAGTATGATATGCTCTTTGTATTCAAGGTATCTGCTTGGTCCTCCCCCTAGGTTACGGGGGACCCCAAAATCATCACCTCTCTCATTGCCAAATATTTCCATTCTCAAAGTTCCCCTTTGTGAATTGGTTATATGTTTTTTAGCATGGAAAATTACTTTATGAAAGCAATTGTGGGTGTCGTTGATTGTGCTACTATACTATGCACAGTTGTAGCCCAAAATGAGCATATTTTTGTGAACGTAGTGTAGTACCGTAGTGTAGTACCATGCCCAGGGTTAATAGCAGTAGTAAATGTGTCTGCTTTAGAAATAGCAAGGTCCAGAATTAAACTCTTAGAGTGTGTTGTTTCAGTGCAGTATTAGAGAAGAATGTTTGCTGAGAGAAAAGTGGCAAGCCTATTGGCACCTGAGTATTCCTAGGAGCCTCAGTGAAGATTTAAATTTCCCAGGAAGATCTGTCTGTCACTTTGAAAGTATTGGTCGCTGATGAAGTCAGTGAATTCCTCCAAAAAGGAAGAGCAGTCACCAGGCGGGTGATAAATCTGAAAGGTGAGCAGTGTTTCACCCGAAGCTCCACAGAATTATTATTATTATTATTAAAACAGTTTTGTATAGCGTGTAGTTACCCTAGAGCATCCCAGCGCTTAACCAAACAGAGTAACAATATAAGTGAATAAGAGGCACAGCGGGTTAACAAGAGAGAAAAGTTTTCAGTTGTTTACGAAAATGCAAAAGGCATGGCTCAGAGCGCAAGCCTAGGGGAAGTGAGTTCCAGAGGGTTGCGACCTTTACGGAGAATCTCCTCCCTCCTGAACGGGCCTTTTTGACCCTCGGGGTATTGAGTAGGTGTTGTTGGTCTGAGCGTAGTGTTCTACTTGCCTTATACGGGTCACCAGCTTTTGAAGGGCGGGAGGGCCTTTTCCTTGCAAGATTTTATGTGCGAGGCAGAGAGATTTAAATTTCACCCTTTCTCGCACTGGCAGCCAATGCAGCGCCCTCAATGCTGGTTTAGCCGAACGTGACATGGGGATGTTTTAGAGCATTCGTGCCGCCGCATTCTGAACCTGCTGTAGTTTGTTCAGAGTGATCTCAGGGGCACCCAGATAGATTGCATTACTGAAATCTAATCTAGATATAATCAGGCCCTGGATCAGAAGCTTCCGAGATAGAAATGGAAGCAGGGGCAGCACTTTGCGCACCGATCGGAGAAGGCCGAAACAGACACCAGCCAGTTTGGTAGCCTGGGTCCTGAAGGAAAGATCTTGCTCCAACCAAATACCAAGGCTTTTGATCTCAGCCTTGGGTTTGGGAGGGGATCCCAGACAGCTAGGCCAGGCAGACCGGGGGAGTGAGGGACTTTTCATCCCCATCAGCATTATCTCGGTCTTGGAACCGTTCAACTTTAGTGCTGATTCCCCCATCCAGGTATGGACTTTGGATAGGCAGGAATGTAGCACCGGGGGATTTTCCGTGGCCTGGGAGAGGGCAAACACCAGCTGGGTGTCATCGGCATAGCTCACGATTTTGATGTTAAATGGAGCCACCACATCCTCCAAGGGGGCCATGTACACATTGAATAATGTGGGGCTTAAAGATGAGCCCTGAGGCTCTCCACAATGGAGGTGGGTGGATGCCGATCGTGCGCCCCCTTCTCAGACCTGAAAAGTCAGATCGCTGAGAAATGACCTGAGCCATTTCAGCGCCATCCCCCTCACTCCGGCATCTGACAGCCGTTTTAGTAACACTCGATGGTTAACAGTGTCAAACGCTGCACTAAGGTCCAGGAGGATCACTGCCACTGATCCTTCTGAGTCCAAAATGCAACGTGCCTCTTCCGCGACTGCCAGCAAGGCGGTGTCAGTGCCTTGACCCGGGCGAAAGCCTGTTTGGGAACTTCTCAGTACACCGTTGGACTCAAGGAAATTGGATAGCTGGGAGTTAACCAATTTTTCCGTGATTTTACTGAGTCCCGGAAGTAACGAGATGGGCCTGTAGTTCGCCATGTCAAGGGGGTCAAGGCTAGGTTTTTTTAGGAGGGCTTTACTATTGCACCCTTCCAATTGGGTGGCACCACACCGGCACCCAACGAGGCATTGATTACCTCGGTGATAGGTTCCACAATGGAAGGGGCAACCAGTTTGAGAATCCTCATGGGGACTACGTCACGGGGAGAGCCACTCTGGACGGACACCAGGACTTTAAGAACTTCGTCCTCAGAGACTGGTCCAAGAGAATCCAGGATCTTCAGGGGTCTTCCCCCGTCCTCGAGGGGTTCAGCTCCTATGTTAATTTGGGGCAGGGTAGTCAAAATTTTTCCATTTTAGTGTGGAAGTACTCTGCTACATCGTTGCATTTTTCTTTCAGGTTATCCGTGGAGGCAGGTGGTGTAGGGACCCTCAAAAGCTCCTTGACCATTAGAAATGTTTCTCTGGAGGAGTTGGAGGCGTTGCTGATTCTCTCCTCCAAGAATTGAGTTTTGGGGCACCGGATGGTATTCAAATGTACTGAAGGAGCTATCAGGCAAAGCCTTAAGTTGAAGGGAGTTTCTGAAGATGATTGCAATACCTCCCCCAACTTTGTCATTTCTAAAGATAGAATAGTCAGTGGGTGGCAGAAGATCAAACATAGTGTGAGAGGTGTCAGGTCTCAGTGAGGAAGAAAATGTCAAGATTGTGGAGAATGATGGTGTCAGAAATTTCCAGTTTGTGTTTAATTGCAGATCTGCAGTTGTGGAGAGAACAGTGCAACTCTGACGAGACTGTTTTGATGACAGGACTTTGGGCTTTTAAGGGTGATAGGTATAATGTTCTTGTGAGAGGGTGCCAGGGTAGAATAAGGCTAATAATTAGTTCTGACAGAAGAGAAGGTCGGAATAGTGTACAGAGTAGACTTACTTGGAGAGGAGAGTGGAAGGGGGTGGAGTTAGAAATCTTGTAAACAGCCAGTAAGTTAGAAATATCTGCAGAAGACAGATTGTGATTGGCTTGTTTGGGACGCGGGTGCAGGGTACTCCTCAGGAGTTTGAGGAAGTGAGTATTTGCCAAGGGAATTGGGTTGTTTGGAACGGAGTGCATCTTAGTGCTTAAGACTGAGAAGGTAGTGTCAACCAAGGAAATAGAAGAGATGAGAAATCCTAATTTATTTTCCAGAGAGAGTAGGGCTGAACACGGAATGTTAGGGGGCTCAATGGATACAGGAGGAAGTGCAATTGGTGAGGGAGGGCAGGGAGAGGTGAGGGTGCGGGAGCTATTGGGGTTTAAGAGTAAAAGGTAGTTGGTTGAGAGAGGATGTTGGTGAAACTGAGGTGGAAAGAGAGTTATCTTTGCTGATGTTGAACAGAGGGGCAGAACTGACATCATATTTAGATGGAGACAGGTTAGTAACGAGAAGGGAGGGAGTAATGCGCAGAGGGGAAAGAGGGGAGTCATAGAATGGCAGGAGGTTTTGGGAGAAGAGAGGAGAAGGAGCTGAAAAAGTCCTGAAAGCTAAGGGAGGTGAATGTAAGGAGTCAGGCACCAGGCAGAGAGGGGGGGGGGTTGGGTTAGAAGGTAGTTGAAGAAAGAATATGGGGGCATATTAGCAAGGGCAATATCGCCGCTTTAGCTGGACTTTTTCCCACTAAAGCAGCGATATTTTTTATCGCCCTATTAGCAAGCTGTTGCTAAGAGCAGTTAGCGACAGCTTTTAGGCGATAGCGGCCGGTTTGGGGGCCGCTTTGCATGTCAGCGATAATTATCGCTAAAGACATGCAAAGTGGGCGTACCCAAACTGTTAGCGACTGAAAGCAGTCGCTAACATAGCTATCGCCTATTAGCAACGCAGGCTTAGCGATAAAAAAAATTGAGCTAAGTGTGATTATCGCTAGAATATAACGCCTGCTAATAGGATGACTTACCTGTGTATTCAATAGGAGGTGGATTGTCAGGTTAAGCCCCCATTGGTGTTAATGTAAATCCAGCGATATTCACACATTTCGCCGCTATAGCTGGATATTTCAGCACAATGGAGAAAAACGTTGCTAATAGCATGTTTTCTCCGCTAACTTATCCAGCGATAGGCAGCGATAAAAAAAACACGCTAAGCGCATTTTGCGATAAATATCGCAATTCCTTGCTAATATGCCCCATGGTTCTGCTAGGTCCAAGGTAGGGAAAAGGAAGGGATTACCGAGGGGGGATAAAGGGTTGTGCAGCATTACTGGAGGAATGGGAGGCTAAAGAGAGATGAAAGGGGTTTGTGAGGATTTCAGGGTACAAGGAGAGGGGGAGAACGGGAAGGGAAAAAGGGAAGGGGGGAAAAAGGGGGAAGTATGCAAAGTTAACTGGGAAATCAGGTTGTAGAAAAGGTGGATTAAATAAGGGGGTGGTGGACAGGGTTAGGGTGAAAGAGGTAACATTGGAATACCGGGAAGGTGCAAAGTGGAAAAAGAGAGTGTTAGCCAAAGGTATGGCTGACGTGTTGAGGAGAAGTTCACATTGGGAGGGAGGAAGAATGGGAGAGGAGGGTACAGGGAAGGGGGGGCAGAGGGTCAGCCTGTGCCTCCTGGGAGAGCGGCCTATTAGAGTGAAGGGGGGGTCATGGGAGGAGATAGGAAGTAACAGGTGGAAGTAGATGAAAAATCAAGGGAGATCACTGTCACAGGGGTGGGGAGAAGGCAAGGGAAGAGGTGGTCAGAGAGCGAGAGAGAGACACGTGTCTTTAGCTTGAATCAAGACAGTACCATTGGTATATAGTGAAATAGTGAGAGAGCCATTAAAACAAGTAGAGGGGGAAATTTTTAGCTGCTGCCCATGTGGGATAGATGAGGAGGAGGTGACGTTGAGAGAGTTATGGAAGCTGATAGACCAGGAAGTGATGTTGTGAGTGAAACAAATGAAGTCATTTTTGAGCCTCCTATAACAACCATTATGGAATTGGTCAACAAAGAGTGAATCAGGAAATTGTTCAATGGTGTTATGCTTGAACCGTTTTGCTGAAGCTTCAGACAGATTAGGGGGATAAATGATTTTGAAGCAGTTAACTTCATGCTTAACTTGAATGGTGGCCATGCTAGGAAAATGAGGAGGAAGAGGGGGGTAAGAGGAAGAGGAAGGTGCCCCCAGGGTAATGACAGCGAATAGAAGTATAAGAAAAAGAGGGCACATATTCCAGTATTCGAATGAAATTATCCGATTAATGTGAGGTCAAGAGGCATCCAGGTTAGTAGGGCAAAAGTCTTTGGTCCAACAAACATTTACTGCAAGGTAGGATATTAGGCAAGCTTGAATCCAGTGGCAAAGTGAGCAAGGGACCCACGTCTGGGCATAACCTGCCACCAGGATTGTAAGGTAGTGAAGAAATTTGTAGAGGTCAAATTATTTGTGATGAGCCTTTGTTAGTAGTAAAGTGGGATTGAGGGGAATAGAGTATTCTTTTTGTTCAGGAACCTATTCCAAATGTGCCAAGGTCAATCGTAAAGGTTTATGAAATAGGATATACC
Source organism: Lissotriton vulgaris (assembly GCF_964263255.1). Classification (NCBI taxonomy): domain Eukaryota; kingdom Metazoa; phylum Chordata; class Amphibia; order Caudata; family Salamandridae; genus Lissotriton; species Lissotriton vulgaris. The sequence goes on along the minus strand of NC_141686.1, from coordinate 249,863,334 downwards.
AATGTCTGATGGGCATTTTAAAGATGTCTGCCAGTTTTGCAGGGTTTTCATAGTGAGGGGTGTTGTGGTCCTATTTTTGTTTCAGGCAGTGGTGGGTGCCGTATTCGGTGAATTTACCACTTCCCTAGGTGATGCCAAGTAAAAATGGTGGGTCTATTTACAATATTCACGTCATCGGGCTGCTGGCAAATTTAGCCCCATGTTAACCGTTAAAATCCTTTCTCAAGAGAGCTTATGGCAGTAGTTAGAAAGGGAGATCACAGGCTCCTCCTTCCACAAAGGGCCCTTCTTGGTTGCCGGTACTGGGCACCATGTAGAGGGAATAGGCAGCATTTGTCCTCGTTGAGTCTTGCTCGCGTGTCCGTGCCCACCGAGCCCCTAGAGCGTGTCAGTTCAGGACTTCGTGATGAGGCAGGGAATGGGGGAGGAGGCACTCACCCAGTTGTCGCGGCTTCCTCTCAAGCGGTTCCTGGAATCGATAATGTGGTCCGTCCCTCAGCACCACTGCATTCTGTAGAGTATGAGATCCACGGTCCCCCGCAACTCTCTACCGACTTAAAATGTTAAGTTGAAAAAAACACTGGGGCATATTATCAAGGGGGTTTATCTCCGCTTTTTTGGCTTTAAAAGCCAAGAAAGCGGAGATAAAATTATCTCCCTATTACCTAGCTGTCGCTAACACCAGTTAGCGACAGCTAGTAGGAGATAGCGACCTTCTTGGGCCCCACTTTGCATGTCAGTGATCTTTATCACTAATGACATGCAAAGTGGGCGTGCCAAGATGTTAGCGACTGAAAACAGTCGCTAACATCACTATCTCCTATTACCAACTTTTGGAGATATTCGCGCTAAGCGCGAATATCTCCAAAAGCTAACACCTGCCTTGAGCAGTTCTTAGCCATGTTATCCAATGGGAGGTGGGTAACATGGCTAAGAGCATTAGCTCGGTAATGCATGAATATCGCTGACTTTTCAGCGATATTTATGCATTGCGGCGATTTTTATCGCATTTGCGATAAACCTTGGTAATACCAAGGTTTATTTTTGGTAAAAATCGCCGCAGCTCAGCGGTAAATTTTTCTCTAACCAAGCAATAGCGATAATTATCGCTATTGCTTGGTAATATGCCCCACTGTCTCTGCGCTTATTCATTAGTGCAGAGTTAAATGAATAAGCAATGGCAAAGCCAAGAAGCCTCGCCTTGTCAAATATGTATATTCAAATATCATGTAGTTATAAACAAATATATTCAAGTGCTGAGGGCATACATAATGAAAAACGGAGTGGCAAATGATATGTACAGTGCAGGTAATAAAGGGAGGGTCAACAGACTGTAAACTTTATCACAGAGGCCAATGTCTGTTAATGTTGGCATTTAAATCTTCCAGACAATCCCACTCACACAGATAATTTTGACCTTTCAAACCAATAGTGGCAAACATTCCAATTTCTCAGCAGCATTTAAGAAAACAGAAGTAATATATGTATGTTTTCCCTTGGGCTATAGCTAAAAATAGCTGCCTAGAGCCAACACAGACACCCTTGCGCCATGGTGCAAGGGTGCCTGCTTTGCAGGGAAAGATTGTTTATATGCAAGAAGGGGCATTTTTCTGCACATAAACAATCTTTAGAGGTGATTTGCTCTTTCTATTTGTGCTGCACTAAGCAGCACACATAGAAAGAGCAAAAATGAAGATAAATACACGTATTTCTCCTTGTTGCACCAATCTAACTCTTGCTTTTGCATAGCGTTAGTTATTGGCACTGCCTCAGATTTGCACATCTTTGTAAATCTGGGGCAGCATCAAAAAGCAATAGGTGGTGTAGTGGAACGCAATCAGCAACACCCATTGCACGGGTCTTTCATGAAGAAACATGCATGAAAGGGTTCCATGTTTACAAAGCGCTGTTAAGCCATGCAAAGTGACTTAACATTGCTTTGTAAATATGGAGCAGGGCATTGCGCCACTAGAACGCAAGAAAAGTTAAGTTCCGGTGGTGCAATCCCCTTGTAAATGTACCCCTTAATTTTCTGACAATTTTGAGGCATATTTACAAGCCCTTTTCACCGCAGGAATGTCATTTTAGTGATATGTGCTTTGCCTTATTTACAAGGCTGAGTTAAGCCACATGGCTTAACGCTGCCTTGTAAGTAAGGCCTCTTTTCACACTGTACATAGCAGGAAAGAGGGAGGCAATGGGTGTTGAGGTGGGGGCTCCACCGCAACACCCATTGATTTTGATGCTGCTCGCTATTTACAAGGGCAGACTAAATAGGAGGCAGCGGCAACATTAAGATCAGTAAAAACCTGATCTTAAACAGGCAAAATGAGGAGAAATGCTTTATTTCTCCTCATTTCTGCTGTTTCCATGTGTGCTGCGTTGTGCAGCACATATAGAAACAACTAAAGGCCTTTGACTGTTTATGTGCAGGAAGCTGACCATTCCTGCACATAAACAATCTTTTAAAATAATTACAGTTTGTAACTTGACAAAACACCATTTAAAGATTGTTTAGGTGCAAGAAGTGTCACCTTCCTTCAAATAAACAACCTTCCCCGGAAAGCAGACATCCTTGCACTTTTGTGCATGGTACCTGCATTGGCCCTAGGCTGCTAAATTTAGTGCCAGTACAAAGGGGAAATGCAGGACTGCACCGTATTATTGTAAATATAGTGCAGCCCTGTTATTCAGAAGTGGTGGAGCGTGGCCTTAAACCAAGGAGGCTAGTGCCACGCTTCGCCACTTCATTGTAAATATGCCCTTTAATCCCTTAGCTGCTCAGCTTTTTCCACCCTCAGTGTTAAACCCTTTTTTGATGTTTGGGGCACTTTGCAATTAGGCCTTCATTACTGTTTTTCCCCACAATTGGTATTCAGGCAAAGGTGTGTGCTTTATTCCCATATCATGGGGATTCTAATGCTTGTGGATTCCTCTAGAAAGAACTGAAAAAATATCCAAAAAATAGCAGTTTTTGTTGTTATTAAAATGGGATGAAAGTGCTGTGCAAGAAAGCAGATATTTTTATTCATAACTAGCAGCCCGTCCCGACGTTGTCCGGGTATGAATTGCTGCCGGCCAGTAGTATATTGTTTTGTAGGATTTCGTTTTGATAGCATTTCTTATCTGTGACAGGCCTGTGAAACGCTCCGATTCACAGTGCACTGCTGATGCACTTAAGAGTGCGCATTCAGTAGTGTGTGAACTTGAGTTTCCTTACTTTATTTTTCCTTGCAATATTATATAGCGCGAACTCGACAACATGGCAGGAGCACAATTTACATTACAGAAGAACACAATAATTTGTGGTAGGCACGGGGAGACAAAGCAATTTGCCTGGAATCACAGGATGTTGACATGATGCCGAGATTCGAACGTAGCTCCCCAGCTCTAAAGTTCGTAATTCTAGAACTTGTGGTGGGAGGTGTGTCTAAAAGTGTATGTCAGTGCTGGGCATCAATGAGAGAGACCTGTGCATTTTTCCAATTGGTGGTGAAAAAATATGAGTATGTTGCTGGAGATGTGGGCCGCCGTGCCACCAATGTACTTACGGGGGAGGGTAAACACCCATTATTCCGCAAATTTCTTTCCGCATACCATCACTCTGCATACTTTCATTAAAAAATTACCATGACTCCGCAATGCCATTGTAACGCATGGCATTACATTTTATATGCTTTTACCACGCATACATTTACAACGAAATTCGTTGTAAATGCATGAATGGTAAAAGCATGTTTTTAAAAAATGTTTGGATAAGGCAAGTATGGGTATAGGGGTATATGTTTTGGGGTACTGAGGTATATGTTTTGGGGTGTTTGGGTATTTTAATGGTTCAGATATAGTTTTGGGTTATGGGGTACAGGGGTATTTTTAGGGTTCAGGGCTAGGTTTGGGTTTTGGGGTATAGGGGTATTTTTAGGGTTCAGGGGTAGGTTTGGGTTTTGGGGTACAGGGGTATTTTAAGGGTTCAGGGCTAGGTTTGGGTTTTGGGGTACAGGGGTATTTTTAGGGTTCAGGGCTAGGTTTGGGTTTTGGGGTATAGGGGTATTTTAGGGTTCAGGGGTAGGTTTGGGTTTTGGGGTACAGGGGTATTTTTCGGGTTCAGGGGTATGTTTGAGTTTTGAGGTACAGGGTATATTTATAGGGTTAAGATGGGTTAGTGTTTAAGGGTGTTGGGGTATTTTATAGAGTTAGGGTGGGTTATGATTATGGGGTGCAGGGGTATTTAAAGTAGGGGTGGGCGGAATTGGCGCAAACTTGGTACAATACATCCGCAATATTTCGTTCCGTCAGGTTTCCAATTATTAAAACAGAAACCTCATATATTCAAGGTAAAATAACAAGTATTGCTACATGCTAAAATGCATATAGTCATTTCACAAAAGTGAAATTAGCTTCCAGCAAGCAGTGAGAGAGGTGATGATTTTGAGATCAAGCCCCTGCAAACCATTATGGGACGAGATTAGCAGTGGGAAGTGAATATTATAGTATCCAAATATTTCTACAAAGAGCTGCAGTTCACCTCGTTCTCCCCAGTTGTCCCCAAGATGCAAATGCAATAGCATTTAAAATATTATATATCAAGCTGCAGTTCACCTCATGGTCCCTAGATGTCCCTGATGAGGCAAATGCAATAGCATTTAAAATATTACACATCAAGGTGCAGTTCACCTCATGTCCCTAGATGTTCCTGATGATGCAAATGCAATAGCATTTAAAATATTATACACCAAGCTGCAGTTCACCTCGTCGTCCCAAGATGTCCCTGATGAGTAAAATTCAAAAACATTGAAACCCTTTCATAAATGCTAAAAATTATGCTAAGCGTATCCCATAATGCTTTGCAGGGCCTTTTAGTTGTTTTTTTTGCCCATAACTGTGCTTGGGGTGGTTCTAAGAGAATGGGACCTCCACTGAATTACTATTTAAAGGGAGCAGGAATATATAGAACCTGGGAAGAAAAAACAACACTTGTGACGGAATGCCCCCAGCGATTGTCACGCCCCCAGCACACACCCACAGCACAATGCAGACACGCCCACAAGGGACTACTTTGCTGGCACGGTTCTTTTACATTTTAAATGTATATGGTGGGCGTCTGCATAGCCTATGTCCTTCTGCTGCAACTGCCCTTTCCAAAGCTGTATTGGGTGTTGTGATTGGTGCTGTGCTTCCCGAGTTTACCTGGCCAAAAGGTGCACGTTCTCTCTTTATAATAGTAGTATAGATAGATAACTAGCAACCCGTCCCGACGTTGTCCGGGTATGAATTGCTGCCGGCCAGTAGTATATTGTTTCGTAGGATTTCATTTTGATAGCATTTCTTATCTGTGACAGGCCTGTGAAACGCTCCGATTCACAGTGCACTGCTGATGCGCTTAAGAGTGCGCGTTCAGTAGTGTGTGAACTCGAGTTTCCCTACTTTATTTTCCTTGCAATATTATATAGCGCAAACTCGACAACATGGCAGGAGCACAATTTACATTACAGAAGAACACATTCATTTGTGGTAGGCACGGGGAGACAAAGCGATTTGCCTGGAATCACAGGATGTTGAGCTGATGCAGAGATTCGAACGTAGCTGCCCATCTCTAAAGTTCGCAATTCTAGAACTTGTGGTGGGAGGTGTTTCTAAAAGTGTATGTCAGTGCTGGGCATCAATGAGAGAGACCTGTGCATTTTTCCAATTGGTGGTGAAAAAATATGAGTATGTTGCTGGAGATGTGGGCCGCCGTGCCACCAATGTACTTACGGGGGAGGGTAAACACCCATTATTCCGCAAATTTCTTCCTGCATACCATCACTCTGCATACTTTCATTAAGAAAGTACCATGACTCCGCAATGCCATTATAATGCATGGCATTACATTTTATATGCTTTTACCACGCATACATTTACAACGAAATTCGTTGTAAATGCATGAATGGTAAAAGCATGTTTTTTAAAAATGTTTGGATAAGGCAAGTATGGGTATAGGGGTATATGTTTTGGGGTACTGAGGTATATGTTTTGGGGTGTTTGGGTATTTTAATGGTTCAGATATAGTTTTGGGTTATGGGGTACAGGGGTATTTTTAGGGTTCAGGGCTAGGTTTGGGTTTTGGGGTATAGGGGTATTTTTAGGGTTCAGGGGTAGGTTTGGGTTTTGGGGTACAGGGGTATTTTAAGGGTTCAGGGCTAGGTTTGGGTTTTGGGGTACAGGGGTATTTTTAGGGTTCAGGGGTAGGTTCAGGTTTTGGGGTACGGGGGTATTTTAAGGGTTATGGGCTAGGTTTGGGTTTTGGGGTAGAGGGGTATTTTAGGGTTCAGGGGTAGGTTTGGGTTTTGGGGTACAGGGATATTTTTAGGGTTCAGGGGTATGTTTGAGTTTTGAGGTACAGGTTAAATTTATAGGGTTAAGATGGGTTAGTGTTTAAGGGTGTTGGGGTATTTTATAGAGTAAGAGTGGGTTATGATTATGGGGTGCAGGGGTATTTAAAGTAGGGGTGGGCGGAATTGGCGCAAACTTGGTACAATACATCCGCAATATTTCGTTCCGTCAGGTTTCCAATTATTAAAACAGAAACCTCATATATTCAAGGTAAAATAACAAGTATTGCTACATGCTAAAATGCATATAGTCATTTCACAAAAGTGAAATTAGCTTCCAGCAAGCAGTGAGAGAGGTGATGATTTTGAGATCAAGCCCCTGCAAACCATTATGGGACGAGATTAGCAGTGGAAAGTGAATATTATAGTATCCAAATATTTCTTCAAAGAGCTGCAGTTCACCTCGTTCTCCCCAGTTGTCCCCAAGATGCAAATGCAATAGCATTTAAAATATTATACATCAAGCTGCAGTTCACCTCATGGCCCCTAGATGTCCCTGATGAGGCAAATGCAATAGCATTTAAAATATTACACATCAAGCTGCAGTTCACCTCATGTCCCTAGATGTCCCTGATGATGCAAATGCAATAGCATTTAAAATATTATACACCAAGCTGCAGTTCACCTCGTCGTCCCAAGATGTCCCTGATGAGTAAAATTCAAAAACATTGAAACCCTTTCATAAATGCTAAAAATTATGCTAAGCGTATCCCATAATGCTTTGCAGGGCCTTTTAGTTGTTTTTTTTGCCCATAACTGTGCTTGGGGTGGTTCTAAGAGAATGGGACCTCCACTGAATTACTATTTAAAGGGAGCAGGAATGTAGGACCTGGGAAGAAAAAACAACACTTGTGACGGAATGCCCCCAGCGATTGTCACGCCCCCAGCACACACCCACAGCACAATGCAGACACGCCCACAAGGGACTACTTTGCTGGCACGGTTCTTTTACATTTTAAATGTATATGGTGGGCGTCTGCATAGCCTATGTCCTTCTGCTGCAACTGCCCTTTCCAACGCTGTATTGGGTGTTGTGATTGGTGCTGTGCTTCCCGAGTTTACCTGGCCAAAAGGTGCACGTTCTCTCTTTATAATAGTAGTATAGATAGATAACTAGCAACCCGTCCCGACGTTGTCCGGGTATGAATTGCTGCCGGCCAGTAGTATATTGTTTCGTAGGATTTCATTTTGAGAGCATTTCTTATCTGTGACAGGCCTGTGAAACGCTCCGTTTCACAGTGCACTGCTGATGCACTTAAGAGTGCGCGTTCAGTAGTGTGTGAACTCGAGTTTCCCTACTTTATTTTCCTTGCAATATTATATAGCGCGAACTCGACAACATGGAATGAGCACAATTTACATTACAGAAGAACACATTCATTTGTGGTAGGCACGGGGAGAAAAATCGATTTGCCTGGAAACACAGGATGTTGAGCTGATGCCGAGATTCGAACTTAGCTCCCCATCTCTAAAGTTCGCAATTCTAGAACTTGTGGTGGGAGGTGTGTCTAAAAGTGTATGTCGGTGCTGGGCATCAATGAGAGAGACCTGTGCATTTTTCCAATTGGTGGTGAAAAAATATGAGTATGTTGCGGAGATGTGGGCCGCCGTGCCACCAATGTACTTACGGGGGAGGGTAAACACCCATTATTCCGCAAATTTCTTTCCGCATACCATCACTCTGCATACTTTCATTACGAAAGTACCATGACTCCGCAATGCCATTATAACGCATGGCATTACATTTGATAAGCTTTTACCACGCATACATTTACAACGAAATTTGTTGTAAATGCATGAATGGTAAAAGCATGTTTTTTAAAAATGTTTGGATAAGGCAAGTATGGGTATAGGGGTATATGTTTTGGGGTAATGTGGTATATGTTTTGGGGTGTTTGTGTATTTTAATGGTTCAGATATAGTTTTGGGTTATGGGGTACAGGGGTATTTTTAGGGTTCAGGGCTAGGTTTGGGTTTTGGGGTATAGGGGTATTTTTAGGGTTCAGGGGTAGGTTTGGGTTTTGGGGTACAGGGGTATTTTAAGGGTTCAGGGCTAGGTTTGGGTTTTGGGGTACAGGGGTACAGGGGTATTTTTAGGGTTCAGGGCTAGGTTTGGGTTTTGGGATACAGGGGTATTTTAAGGGTTCAGGGCTAGTTTTGGGTTTTGGGGTACAGGGTTATTTTGAGGGTTCAGGGCTAGGTTTAGGTTTTGGGATACAGGGTTATTTTAGGGTTCTGGGCTAGGTTTGGGTTTTGGGGTAAAGGGGTATTTTTAGGGTTCAGGGGTAGGTTTGAGTTTTGGGGTTCCAGGGTATTTTTAGGGTTCAGGGGTATGTTTGGGGTTTGAGGTACAGGGGTATTTATAGGGTTCAGGGCAAGGTTCTGTTTTTTGGGTACAGGGGTATTTTTCGGGTTTAGGGATAGGTTTGGGTTTTGGGGTACAGGGTAGATTTATAGGGTTAAGATGGGTTAGTGTTTAAGGGTGTTGGGGTATTTTATAGAGAAAAGGTGGGTTATGATTATGGGGTGCAGGGGTATTTAAAGTAGGGGTGGGCAGAATCGGCGCGAACTTGGTACAATAAATCCGCAATATTTCGTTTCGTCAGATTTCCAATTATTAAAACAGAAACCCCATATATTCAAGGTAAAATAACAAGTATTTCTACATGCTAAAATGCATATAGTCATTTCACAAAAGTGAAATTAGCTTCCAGCAAGCAGTGAGAGAGGTGATGATTTTGAGATCCAGCCCCTGCAAACCATTATGGGACGAGATTAGCAGTGGGAAGTGAATATTATAGTATCCAAATAATTCTACAAAGAGCTGCAGCTCACCTCGTTCTCCCCAGTTGTCCCCAAGAGGCAAATGCAATAGCATTTAAAATATTATACATCAAGCTGCAGTTCACCTCATGGTCCCTAGATGTCCCTGATGAGGCAAATGCAATAGCATTAAAATATTACACTTCAAGCTGCAGTTCACCTCATGTCCCTAGATGTCCCTGATGATGCAAATGCAATAGCATTTAAAATATTATATACTAGCAGCCCGTCCCGACGTTGTCCGGGTATGAATTGCTGCCGGCCAGTAGTATATTGTTTTGTAGGATTTCGTTTTGATAGCATTTCTTATCTGTGACAGGCCTGTGAAACGCTCCGATTCACAGTGCACTGCTGATGCACTTAAGAGTGCGCATTCAGTAGTGTGTGAACTTGAGTTTCCTTACTTTATTTTTCCTTGCAATATTATATAGCGCGAACTCGACAACATGTCATGAGCACAATGTACATTACAGAAGAACACAATAATTTGTGGTAGGCACGGGGAGACAAAGCAATTTGCCTGGAATCACAGGATGTTGACATGATGGCGAGATTCAAACGTAGCTCCCCAGCTCTAAAGTTCGCAATTCTAGAACTTGTGGCGGGAGGTGTGTCTAAAAGTGTATATCGGTGCTGGCCATCAATGAGAGAGACCTGTGCATTTTTCAAATCGGTGGTGAAAAAATATGAGTATGTTGCTGGAGTTGTGGACCGCCGTGCCACCAATGTACTTACCGGGGGAGGGTAAACACCCATTATTCCGCAACTTTCTTTCCGCAGACCATCACTCCGCATACTTTCATTATGAATGTACGATGACTCCGTAATGCCATCATAACGCATGACATTACATTTTATATGCTTTTACCACGCATACATTTACAACGAAATTCGTTGTAAATGCATGAATGGTAAAAGCATGTTTTTTTTAATGTTCGGATAAGGTAAGTATAGGTATAGGGGTATATGTTTTGGGATGTTTGGGTATTTTAAGGGTTCAGATATAGTTTTGGGTTATGGGGTTTAAGGGTAGTTTTAGCGTTTACGGATAGGCATGGGTTTTGGGGTACAGGCATATTTTTAGGGTTCAGGGCTAGGTTTGGGTTTTGGGGTATAGGGGTATTTTTAGGGTTTACGGGTAATTTTGGGTTTTGGGGTACAGTGGTATTTTAAGGGTTTAAGGCTAGGTTTGGGTTTTGGGGTACAGGGGTATTTTTAGGGTTCAGGGCTAGGTTTGGGTTTTGGGGTACAGGGGTATTTTAGGGTTCAGGGCTAGGTTTGGGTTTTGGGGTACAGGGTTATTTTAGGGTTCAGGGATAGGTTTGGTTTTTGGGGTACAGGGGTATTTTTAGGATTTAGGTATAGGTTTGGGTTTTGGGGTACAGGGTATATTTATAGGGTTAAGATGGGTTAGTGTTTAAGGGTGTTGGGGTATTTTAAGGAGTAAGTGTGGGTTTTGATTATGGGGTGCAGGAGTATTTAAAGGGAGCAAGGTGAACACCCAGAGCTGGAATGTACAGAACCTGGGAAGAAAATACAATGATATATTTGACACAACGCGCACCCCGCACCCACCCACACCCCGCACCCACCCACACCCTCAGCACACGATATGAAACATGGCATGAAGAGTAGAATGTATAAACAACAGTTGATGGACAGAATGCAGAACAATGTCATACATTCACTCAAAAACAGAGATCTGGGTCTAAGTCCACCACTTTTTTTGCACTCCACACCACCTCAACCTTGACACTGAGCCTCATGGGAACGTTCCAGCCCAAACTGCCAAGCCAAGTCTTTCCTGGACCAAACACAAGCATCCTAGGACCAGTTTATGGCTATGAGCTGTCTTCAGCCAGGATAACTTGACTCCAGTGGTATGGAGAGCATGGGACTTACGTCTGAGCATACCCATCACACTCGGGATGACAAATGCAAAAACAACAGTTGATGGACAGAATGCAGAACAATGTCATACATTCACCCCAGTACAGAGATCTGGGCCTAAATCCATCGTTTTTTTGCACTCCACACCACCCCAGTTCAGACATGGCCTTATGCAAATCAGCCTTGACCCTGTGCCTCATGGGAACAGTCCAGCCCGAAGGGCGGAACGTACCACACGCCCCCAGCATTTGTCACGCCCCCCCAGCACAAGCCCACAGCACAACGCAGACACACCCACAAGGGACTACTTTGTTGGCACGGTTCTTTTACTTTTTAAATGTATATGGTGGGCGTCTGCATAGCCTATGTCCTTCTGCTGCAACTGCCCTTTCCAACGCTGTATTGGGTGTTGTGATTGGTGCTGTGGTTCCTGAGATTACCCGCCTCAAAGGTTTTTGGCTCTCTCTTTATTATATTAGTATGGATAGTATAGATCAATCTGCAGTTCACCTCGCCGTCCCTAGATGTCCCTGATGAGGCAAATGCAATCGCATTTAAAATATTAATAATCAAGCTGCAGTTCACCTCTTCGTCCCAAGATGTCCCTGATGAGTAAAATTCAAAAACATTGAAACCCTTTCATTAATGCTAAAAATTATGCTAAGCTTATCCCATAATGCTTTGCAGGGCCTTTTAGTTGTATTTTTGCCCATAACTGTGCTTGAGGTGGTTCTAAGAGAATGGGACCACCACTGAATTACTATTTAAAGGGAGCAGGAATGTATAGAACCTGGGAAGAAAAAACAAAACTCGTGACGGAATGCCCCCAGCGATTGCCACGCCCTCAGCACACACCCACAGCACAATGCAGACACGCCCACAAGGGACTACTTTGCTGGCACGGTTCTTTTACATTTTACGGGGCAGATTTATGAAGGGCTTGCGCCACGTTTACGCCGCCGTTGCGTGACGCAACAGCGCGGAAACGTGGCGCATCCCTGCGCCCTATTTACAGCGTGACGCATCTAGGAGATGCGTCACGTTGTACAGCACTGCGCCATGAGGAGGCGTTCCTGCGCAGGTGGGGGCGTTCCTGCGCAGGAACGCCTCCTGAAAGTGGCTGAGTGAAATCTATGAGATTTCACTCAGTCACTTTCAGGGCAATGCTGCGTCAAAACCCTGCGCCTGCTTGAAGCAGGCGTAAGGCTTGAGGCAGCATTGAAAGAATAGGCCCCCCCAGAGCATTGCTGGAGCTGCGTCGCGCTTGCGACGCAACTCCAGCAATGCGTCACTTTTACGGCACAGATGCGTGACGCATCTGTGCCGTTTTTGCCCCATGGTGCGCCGCATCATAAATGCGGCGCACCATGGGTGGCGTAGCTGTGGCGCACTGTGCCGCATGTTAACTGGCGCATCCCTCGGGATGCGCCAGTTAACATAAATCTGCCCCTAAATGTATATGGTGGGCGTCTGCATAGCCTACGTCCTTCTGCTGCAACTGCCCTTTCTAACGCTGTATTGGGTGTTGTGATTGGTGCTGTGGTTCCTGAGTTACCTGGCCAAAAGGTGCAAGTTCTCTCTTTATAATAGTAGTATAGATGGAATCTACAAAATGTATTTATAAGTTTTATATAGCGCTAGCTAGAAGCAAAGGTATCAGAGCGCTTTACATATAATGCAAGATCGTTTGATTGAAGTACATACATATATACCGACAAAGAAAATCGTTAGGCAGTGAAGGTACTTACACTATGCGGACATCAGAACAGCACACGTTAATGAAGTACATGACATAGTAGACAGCTGAAACAATAAATCGACCATCACAACGGGTCAAGTCAGATTGGGTGTGAGCTTTTGGAACATAGCTCCGTCTGAGTGCGTGTTGAAGGATTTGTTGAGCAGGAGGCATTTAATGTAATGTTTGTCGCAGGAAAAAGAAGGGTTGCAGTGAAGATCTATAGTGAGTGAGTTCAAGATCCTCAGTGGATTTCCATAGAATGAGAGTGTCTGGGAGGATTTCTTTTTCAGTTTGGGAGGTATGAGAATAAGTGAGTTTGAGCTTCTCAGAGTCCTGTTTCTTCTTGCTTTCGAAAGTTTGGTATCTAGATTGTTGGGGTTATGTGTACGAAGGACTTTGTGGGTGATGCAAGCAGTCTAGTAGATACATCTTCCTTTGATGGGAAGTCAATTGAGGTTCTTAAAGGTCGGTGAGATGCGCTCAAACCATTCAAAAACTGCTGGGCAGCCGTGCTGCGAAATGTTCTTAGGGGGGAAGGTGATTTTTCAGTGTTCCTGACTGTGAAGAAGCCATTTACATGATCCAGTTTTGAGACGACTAGAAAGTGCACCCCCGTCTTAAAGTCATCAGGGGGAATGAACGGGTTGATTTTCTTGAGATGTTTTAGTGTGTAAAGTGCTTTTTTGGCTGAGTTGTTGATGTGGTGTTTCATTGACATGTTTTTGTCCAGGGTGATGCCCAAGGACTTTAGGGAGTTTGCTAGTGTGAGAGAACAATTTAGGGCGTCCAAATTCTTGAGCCAATCTTGGTTTGGTAGAGTGTTGTTTCTAGGGGAGAAAAGTAGTAGTTAAGTTTAGTTGGGGTTCAACTTTAAGTGGTAGATGTTGAGCCAAGTTTGTATCTTGATTAGTGTGGTGTTCGGATGTAGGATGTCACTGGGTGTTTTAATTTTGTAGTAGAGTTTGGTATCATCAGCATATGGGTGGTTTTGTTGTAATGAAGAAGAAACTACAAGCATGTAAGTAGGAACATCTTTATTCTATCATCCACTCTCCGCACCTGACAATACATCCAACATTCTAATGTGAACTCTAGAGGAACGTTCCAACAGGCAATAAAAGGCAAGGGGAGGGGGCAGGTACCAAGTGGGAGGGGTGGAAGAACACACAGTGGAGGGTGAGGAGGAAAAGGGGAAAAGAGATTACAACAGATGGATTACCCCTTCTTGGTTCAGGATAACAGTAAGGGTTCGTTGAATAAATTGAAAAGGGATGGGCAGAGAATTGAGCCTTGGGGTACACCATGTGGAACTAGTGTTGGTTTCGAGACACAGTTGTTGATTTGTATTTGTTGCGAGGGATATTGCAGGTAAGATGTGAAGCATCTTAGGACTGTGCCATTGCTACCAGTGAGATTTTTGAGTGTCTTAAGTATGTCTGGGTGATTTATTTCACTATTTTGCACAGACCCTACCTTCCAGGAACTACCGTCAGGAGGAGACCTTGCCTGCTTCAGCTACCGCCCTTGCACCTCGCCGCACCCGCTCCGCGGGTGCCGCATCGCCTGGGTGACAGAGGAGCTGTACCTCGGAGGGAAGAAAAGGAACGTCGGAACCGGGTGAGGGCAAACAGCGGGGCTGCGAGCGTAGCAGGGACTCCATTACCCAGGAGTCCCTGCGTGACTGACTGCCAGCTTCCGGTCCGCTCTCCCTGTTGTCCCGCCCACCGCCCATAACGCCCCCTACATCTAAGGTCTAATCTCCTGCAGCGCGGGACGCAGCTCAGGGCGAAGACCGGGCAAAGAGTGGGCCGTTTGAGGCCGTTCGAGAACGTTAGAGACCGGACCGGGCCACCCTTTTTAAATCTTGACTATCCCCCTTATTTTTGGGATCACTTGGCCTCTTCTCCTAATTCAAGACAGACTGTCGAATATGAGTAAAATGGAGACGAGGAGTAAAGCTAATCTAGCAGTTGCTGGTCCTACAATAACTACTCCTACCCAAGGTAAAATAGATAACTACTTTCTCAAGGCGGGATCTCTGCTAATCGATGACATCACCCTCCTCGAAAGACGCATTTCGCAAGAAATAGAGTGGGTTCGGAGGTCCTCGATGGGAATTATAGCGACGGGAAAAACTCCAGAGGACAGGCGGAATATAGACAACTCCCAGTTCGGAGCTTGCGGAGGGTCTCACCCGCCTACTAGTATAGACCTCTCAGAGGAAACTTTAAGTGACCTTGAAGACATGAGTCTTCTTTCATTACCGTTGACACAAATCACGCAACCTACAAATATATCAAACCTGGGAGAAGACATGGCAGCTGCCCTACAAACCCCTATCCCATCGAGGGAAGAAGCGGCGCTTACAATCAATACCCCAAATCTTACAGGGCCTCCAAACACAGACCGGGAATTAAGGGCGGGCGCAATCCAAAAAAGAAAAATAGGGAAACAGAGTAGCAAGGAAAGGAAGGCAAAAAAACCAAAGATAGGGGTAAGACATAATGCACCCAGTATTGGTAATACCACACAGGACAGAACTCCAATTGTGACATCGGATGGTCCCCCCTTAGAACCTACCAGTAACATTACTAATGATTTACCAGCCCCTCCATCAGAACACAATACTGATTCAGCGGAGGAGGATATAACACTAGCAGACATTGGAAACCTCCTTAAGTCATTTCTGAGTCCCTTAGAAGCCCGCCTGATAAAAATGGAAGCTAGATTAATTAAAATTGAGAAAACAGCATCACAGTTCATGGATTCCTGTAAACCTGGGGTTCTATGTCCCACAGCTCCTAATACTGATCCAAAACCCAAAATAAACACTGACCCTCCGAAACCTGCTAAGATCAGTGAGGCCGTACGAACATCAACCGGCACCAAAAAGTCCAAACCACCCAGCCATCAACCACCGAGCGCAAGTGCCAAACCATCTATGCCACCGACCCCAGCAGGAGTCCCCAATAAACAACCTCTTAGTGCACAACAAACACTTCCAGTTACTGATACCACGCATTCTCACTTACAACTTAAAAGTCCACCTAAATCTTCATCAACTATAAACCAAAATTCACAGGACTTTAATAACACAGCGCATAAAACAGTTACTGTTAATTTCCCACCAGAGGTGGCCCCATATACTGCCATTCTAGCTGGGGTACCCGAATTAAAAGCGGCTACATTCGAGACAGGGGCATCTCTTAAAAACAAAGTAATCAACTGGCTATCCACACACAGACCACTTCCTAGAGGTATGTCCAATGAAATTCGTATGGTAAGAAGAGTCTCGTGGGTAGGAAAGAGACCCAAAACAATTAGTGGTGACTGTATACTGGTGAGCTTTAAAGAACCAGGAACAGTCTCATACATTTGCGGCCCCTTTTTAGAGGACGAGGGAAATAACATCCACCCACTCCCTCTTTCATTCTTCTACCCAGTAAACACCCACACAACTAATAATCAGAGACAAGGGTACCGTCAGAATGCACAGGGAAACTGGGGGAATAACCAGGGAGGGAGGAGAATCTCCTACAATCAAACGCGAACACCTCTTGACTACCCGCCTACCTATGATGATCTCCAAGGGTGGGAGACTGTAAACAGAAGAGGAATGGGCATGGGTGGATTTGAAAAAGAAGTACCTTGGCCCCCAAGACACTATCAGCCACCGCCTCTACCACTTTTCAACTGGTACGACTGCCTCGAAATGGTAGACTGACAATTGGTCCCTGAAGAAAGGGTTTATAGGCGAATATCATGGCAGGATAAAGGCATTTATAAAGCCCCCAATTCCATCCATGGGGAGGTGAACTCTCCCTCTAGAAATTTAGGTCCTTTCCATCAGAGAGAAGAAAGGGGATCTAACTTGGAGGTTCCACTTAGGAGTCAAGAGCACACACAGAGGACAGCCCGACCAGCCCATACATCACAAATGCCCAACCAAACTATGCTGCGGACTGGGCACCATGAACCACTACCATTAAAACTGCTTTCATGGAATTTGGCAGGCCTGGCCAATAAAATAGACTCGGTCGCGTGGGGCGAATTAATAAATTCAAAAAGCATCTGTCTCTTTCAAGAGACTTGGGCAAGGGAGGAGACCATATATAAGGGCTTTCAGACATTCTCAATACAAGCTAGCTGGGGAGGGAGAGGCCGACCGTCTGGCGGTTTGGCAATTTGGGTGGCTTCCGATTTAGGCTGCTCAGCTTCACGCTATACCGTGGAGTCGGAGGACATACTGGCCGTTTTACTTGAATGGCCGGCACTCTACAAATTACTTGTAATAAATATCTACTCCAGGCCAGTCCCAATAGCTGCCACCTCCAAAACCATTGAGGCACTGTCCCGACTCCTAGAAACCATCCCAGAGGGCATACCATACCTAATAGGGGGGGGACTTTAATTCGCACTTCGAACCGTTACCTGGTTTACTTGATGGACCCTCTCTAGAGGAGGATTCAAGTTGGCAGGTACCTCCAACAGAGGCCCCCCCCCCCTAGAGCATGGACACCGCTGGCCGTTCAAATAAACACACTTAATCTCACCCATGGCCTGAGGGCTTGTAACGGCCGCATTAGCTCTGATATTCCGAGCAAATGTACGTTCAACCGGGCTGGGAGGGAATCTAGACTAGATTATTTTTTGGTACAGATGCATGAGTGGAAAAGGGTCCAGGACTTTAGAGTAATGCCTAGACAGGATAGCAATCATAACGCCTTAGAGCTAGACTTTGCCATCCCTTGCTCGGAGGAGAGCGCTCCAAGTGAGCAAAATCTTAGAGAGGGACATCTCCTGGAAAACAACAGGAAGAGGATTAAATGGGTTAATCTTGCCTCTAGCGAAGATAAGATAGCCTCCCTATACGCTGGAATCATTCCAACCTTAGAGGAGGTCTTCAATTTGTGGAACTCTGGCTCCACAAAGGAAATTAGTGAGGATCTCGCGCAGGCTCATGAACATCTAATCAGGAAGCTCGAAGCTGACCTTTTCAGCACCAGAGCACCTAGATCCCAGGGACTGAATAAATGCACTTGGTTCAATAGAGCTTGCCGAGATGCAAAACGGGACCTCCTATCTAGCATAAAAGCGGGTGGACAGAGGGAAGAGATTTCCTCCCAAAGGAAGGCCTACAAAACACTTATTGCTAACGCCAAGATAGAGTGGGATGTACAGCACTGGGAGAATCTATCGGAGTCTTTAGCAATAAGAGACTCCCGTAGATTCTGGAGAATAATTAATCATGGATGTGGGGATCTTCCTACCGCAATTGAACCCAATATTGCTGCAAATGTTTGGCAGAAACATTTCCAGCAGCTATACTTCCTAGAGAATGAGAGGATAGAACTAGCACTGCCAACTACTCCTGCTGGACAAACCTCTGATCCCTTCACTATAAAAGAAATCAGGAATGCAATAGCAGGGCTCTCCTCTGGGATGGCACCGGGCCTGGACGGGGTGCCGGGCGACTTATTTAAACACGAACCTGGAATCTGGGCACCCTACCTTATGGTTATATTCAATGCAGTGCTGGGGGGGATGAAAATACCAGATACTTGGCTGGGAGCAGAGGTGGTCCCGATATTCAAAAAGGGGTCGGCCCTGCTCCCAGCCAACTATCGCCCAATCAGCCTCATTGATGTATCCCAAAAGCTGTTTGGCAGACTAGTTCTCAACAGGCTGCTAAGCTGGATGGAGGAGACTGATATCTTAAGCCCTCTCCAGGCGGGTTTTAGAAAAGGAATTTCAACAGTCGACCAAATACTAAGACTGAATATTATATATTGGAAGACGGTGCTTTTAGAAGGTGGGACATTGTATGCGGTCTTTGTGGACCTCCGCGCCGCCTTCGATTTAGTTCCCAGGGCTAAATTGTGGGCGGTGCTGGTTGATCTGGGCATCCCAGGAGACATTCTCCACATCTTAATTAGGCTCCACACTAACAACTACGCCCGAGTGAGATATGGGAAGGGTGGCAGATTAACAGATAGATTCCCCGTTTGCAGAGGAGTAAGGCAGGGCTGCGTATTGGCGCCGACCCTGTTCTGCTTATTTGTAAATGGGGTGATCGAGCACCTGAATAGGATCCCTAACATTGATGCCCCACATCTGAACATCAGCAGGGTGCCAGCGATTATGTTCGCAGATGACACCCTGCTGCTTTCAAAAACGCCAATGGGGCTTCAGAGGATTCTGAATGGGTTCCTGGGGTTCTGCAATGAAAGGGGCCTAGAAATAAACCCTTCCAAGAATAAATTTATGATCCTCAGTCCCAGACCCAAAAGCTGCTCAAACCCCCGCCTAGGATCCACAATCCTAGAGAGAGTATACGTAATAGAATATCTCTGCATAACCCTCAACCAGAACCTGACTTGGTTGCCACACAAAACAAAAGCAACCGCAAAACTAGTCCAGAGGGCAGGTGCCATTACTAGAATTGCTAAAAAATCACCACTACGTCCATTGGCACCCGCCATCCATATTTATAAAGCCCAAGCCCGGGGGGGCATTGTCTATGGGGGTGAGATATGGGGACACATACCGCTACACACTGTACAGGTTGCAGAAAATAATTTCATAAGACAACTAGCCGCACTCCCCCCGAGCACTCCTCTACTTCCCTTAAGAATGGATCTGGCACTACGACCAATCACCGAGGAATTGGGACTCAAACCCCTGACTTATTGGAGGCGCTTATGGAGCAGTCAGGAGCTGGTACACTACAGAAATGAATTGCAGGAACTCCTTAGATCAACCTATGCCACTACAATTCCGTGGATAAAGTACATTAGGGACATGTGTACGTTTCTTGGAGTCCCAGAGTTATGGTCCAACCCGGAAGTAGTGGCCGTAAGGATCTCCAGAAAGGAACTCTCAAATTTTTTCCATAGCACTATGCTACTGAAAACTATCAACTCCATAAGGGACGGATCCTTAATGGACATATTTATCAAGACAAAAGACTCCTACAGTCCCGAATATGTAATGGACGCTATGTCGCCTGTGTTTGCACGGAAGATCTTCATGCAATGGAGATACGGTTCTCTCCCCCTGAGGTCCCTTACTAAATCTTGGGAAGGAAATCTGGACTCAGGGGTCTGTCCTGCTTGTAACTATAAACTGGAAAGTGATCTTCATGTGGTACTGTTCTGCAGAGCATACAGCAGAATCAGGAGATACTGGTTGGTCCCTTATTTGAGGAACCTGGGCTTCCGAGCTTATGCTCCGGCCTACAGAGTCCTCAAAACAGACTTATCGGCTCCAACAGTGTTCGTAATGGCAAAATTCCTGACGGCAATGTGGCGATTACGTGCAATAATTATCAGGGACACTAAAAGTGCATGAATATTTGCGTCTCTTTTTTAAAACTAAATTGCATTTTCTACCAATTATATCGTAATCATGCTTTTGGGGAATGTTTTAAACTTACAGTATACTTTTATAATGTTTTAATGATGAGAATTAATTGTACATCTTTTATGATCTTCTATGATCGAAATAAAGATTATTTGAAATTTGATTTACTGTATCAAAGTAGGATTAGGAGGCATACATCACCTTCATCTAAGGATCTGTGAATGTCATCTGAGATATTGAGCATAGCAGTTCCAGAGTTACAGCCTTTTCTGAATCCTGATTGGAAGGTATTGTGGAGTTTGAGTTTGTTTATATGTTGGTTGAGTTGTGGTAGAATACACTTCTTCATTGTTTTGGCTAGGAATGGAATGTTGATGGTAGGTTTGAGGTTATTGAGGTCATTGGGGCCTCCCCCTTTTTTTTTGAGTATGGGTGTGATTTGACCTAAACAACAATCAATCCATCAATTCTCTTGTAAAGTATGACTACTCAACTGTAAGGGTCTCAAGGTGCAGTGGGGGCTGCTGATCCGTCAAAGGCTCTGTGATTCAGTCGAAGACCTCGGTCTTGAGGTCTTTCCTGAATTGATTCAGTGATGGTGATTGCCTGAGGTGGGGGGCAAGGTGTTCCAGGTCTTTCCTGCGAGGTAGGAGAAGGATCTTCCTCCGGCTGTCGTCATTCAGATCCGCGGGCAGTGGCCAGGGTCAGTTGAGCGGAGCAGAGGTCTCCAGTGGGTGCGTGGAATGTGAGGCGTGGTTAGGGTACGCAGGTCCTGCATCATGTAGGGCTTTATAGGAGTGCGTGAGGAGCTTGAATGTGATTCTTTAGTTGACTGGGAGCCAGTGGAGGTCTCTGAGGTGGCAACTGATGTGGTTGCGGCAGGGAATGATGAGGATGAGTCTGGTGAAGGAGCTGTGAATGCTCTGCAGTTTCTTGTGAAGTATCTGGGTGATGCTGGCATAGAGTGCATTGCCATAGTCGATTCTGCTGCTCATGAGTGCATGGGTGATAGCAGTTCTGGACTTGGTGTGTGAATTGACGATCTTTCAGATGATCTTTCAGAGGATCTTTCAGAGGAGGCGTAGCGTGTTAAAGCAGCATGATGAGACTGTGTTATTATGGAGGTTCATGGGGAGCGAGGAGACCAGGGTGATTTCCAGGTTTTGTGAGTGGTCTATGGGTGTAGGGTGGGTTCCGAGAGCTGCAAGCCACCAGGAGTCATCCCAGGCAGAGGGGGTAGAACCCTGGATGGCGAATTAGGTTTTCTTAATTGAGTTTGAGGCAGCTGTTCTTCATGCAGGTGACGATAGCCTTCATCTAACCATGGAAGTTGTTCTTGGCAACTATGTGTTCCTTGGTGAGGCAGAGGATCAGCTGGGATGTTGTTGGAGTTTCTGATTCCTGGCGATTGCTGCAAGCTGGCCATGCAGTTGTTGAAGAGTGTGGAGCTCACAGAGGAGCCCTGAGGCCATCACACGAGGAACTCTATCCTGACTTTACCCAACCATAGGTCAGTGAGTCGGCACGACTCCTTGACGTCAGTTAATTTTTTCATCTGACTGTTTCTAATGAGTGATATTATTGTGCTCCTAGGTTTCCCACCTTCCCGTTGTCCTGAGGAAGACCCGTCCGCTGAAGATGTAGATTACCCTCTATGCGCCAGGGTGAAAATGTCGACACTCCCCCAGTGGACCTGTACCTGATACCATGCCAGCCCTGCCCATTCAACAGATGATAAAATCTCTGTGCACCTCCAGAAAATCGGAAAACAACATTTTGGGAACTATCTGTGAGGGACAGGCCTAATTGTGAACTGGTGTCATCAGAAATCATAGCCGGTTTGCTTAGGATACTAAAGTAAAAAGTGTTTTGGTGAACTCTATCCTGACTTGATTTCCCTTCTTTCATATCTGTTCCATTCACGAGCACACTTTCTCTTTCACACTCCTTTTGGAGCAACTGCTCTGTTAAAACATTTAATGGTGATCTGTTATAAAAGTAATTGAGATACAATAAACAGTCACTACTGGAGATATATTTGATGCTGTTGTGTCTTTTGAGGATGTACAGTTTTGACAAATGATTGTGCATTAATAACCAGATGCTTAACGTATATATATCTGATGTGGTTTTTGATAAATCAATGCTTTCTTAATTAAATTGTTCTCATAACTAAACTATAGTTAATACGTCTAGGACCATTGTTTTCTATATCTAAGGCACAGTGCTGCAGATCCCTGTGGGTCCAGAGTGGAACTGTGGCAGTCTGACTCTCAGTGTTTGGCCGGTGAGGAAGGAACGGATCTATTCCAGGGCTTTGTCGTGGATGCTGGCGCTGTGGTGTCTTGTGCACAGTGTGCACTGGGAGACAGTATTGAATGCGGCCAAGAGGAGCAGAAGGATAAGAGTTGCAGTTTTGTCTAGTTCGAGGAGGGTGCGGACATTATTTGTGGCAGTAAGGAGGGTGGTATAGGTGCTGTGGTTGCTTCGGAAGTTAGATTGGGAGAGGTCCAGGATGTGTTTCACTTCGATGAACTCAGCAAGTTGAGCATTGTTGGCCTTCTCGATGGCCTTGGTGGGAAGGGGAGGGGAGAGATGGGTCTTAAGTTCTTGAGATCCGTTGGGTCGGCAGAGGGTTATTGCAGCAAGGGGTTGATCTCTGCATGTTCCCAGTCTTCCAGGAAGGGGGCAAAGTTGATGGAACAGTTGATGGTGCGGCAGAGTTCAGGCATTATTTTGAAGATGCGGTGTAAGCACAGGTCGGAGAGTGCTCCGCAGTGGATGCTCTTCATGATCTTGAGGGTGTCGTCTGCTGTGAGGGGAGTCCAGCTAATGTCTTCTGGGGTCCAGTATCCTTGGGTGTGGTGGTTGCGGGTGGGGTGAGAGGGTCTTGGGTAACAAACAAGAAAAGATTTGCTGGGCTAAGATCACGATCTTCCCAGCTTTCTGGAACAGGTAGCGTTGTAGAAGAAAACCAAAGTTTTCAACCACAGGCTTTCCATTTCTCTATCTTGTAGTCCTATTTTTTATGCTTTCAACCTACTTGCAGTTTATGGTAGAAACAGGTGTCAACAAAATTGGTGAACTTGGAAAGCTATACATTTCTGAAAACTAAAGAAATTTCTGAATTCAACAAGGGTTAATTTGTGTGGATTGCTCATTGTTTTCCAAAGGTACTAATTGTTCCACAAAAAAATTAGTGAAAATAAGTAGGAAAAAATAGCTATTCTCTTTTTGCTCTGATGGTTGATTTTTCATTGCTTTCCAACCATGCAGAAATGTATATGGTACAATCTACTTAATGACAAGCATTTGCATGCAATAGGTCTCGCATTTACATGAGTTTGAGCTATTGAGTATTGACATTGCAAATAACATTGCCTTTTATTTTTGTTTATGTTTTAGAAACATAAATAAAAGGCATTGGGCCATATGTAGGTGGCCAAATACCGTTCGGTAAAACCGAAAACGGGTTGTTTTCGGCGTTACCGACCGGTATTTAGCCATTTGAGATGTACTTAATACCGAATGGCATCGATAATAACGAATCGGGAAATAATTACCGATTCCTTATTTACCGATCGGATAATACCGAAACCATGAATACCGAATCTGAAATAACGAATCGGTAAAAACCCCAAAAAAGCGATGTAGCAAACCTCGGTATTACCGATTTTGACCAAAATCGGTAATAACGATTCGGTATTTACCACTTTTCAAGAGCATGTGGTAATTAGGGGCAGTGCATAAAAACAGCCACAAAATGCAACAGTGTGAACACAATGGCGGCCCTCTACCTCATAGCCAGGCGGCTACGCTTGAGAGCAGCAGGAGTGAGGATCTGGAGACGGGAAGAGCGGGTGTACAGACTACGCATCACATTGTTCCAATTGACTGAACCTGAAATCCATGAAAGGTACAGACTACACCCAGATACCATCCTTGACCTCATACGGGACCTTAAACCTTATCTGGAGCATCAGAAACCAAGGGCCCACGCAATCCCAACCCATGTCCAGGTACTCTGTTGCCTGCACCTCCTTGCATCAGGATATTTCCAGGGTGTGATAGCGGCAGTGGGTGGTGTGTCACAGAGCTGTCTATCCCGTTTCTTCAACACCTTACTGGATGCTATGAAGGACAGAATGGAACATTACATCGCCTTCCCCAGTACACAGGCGGAGCTGCAGAGGACCAAGCTGGAGTACTACCAACTTGCGCAGTTCCCACACGTAATTGGCTGCATCGATGGGACACATATACCCCTCTGCCCACCTGCAGCAAGTGAATATATCTACAGAAACCGCAAATCCACCCACTCCATCAATGTGCAGGTGATATGTAATGCCAAGTACATAATAGCTGACATTGTGGCCAAATTTCCCGGGAGTAGCCATGACTCGTACATCTTCCGGAACAGTGGCATCCATACACGTCTGCTTGCTGGTGAACTTGGAAACGGATACCTACTAGGTAAGTCAATGTGACACACCCTGATGTACACCCTGGCCCAAGCTGTTGGTCACACAAATCAATGGCCCTTTCTTCTGTACATAGGTGACAGCGCATATGCCCTCCGGCCTTATCTACTCACACCATATCTCAACCCAACCACCCCAAGGGAGAGGAGATACAATGTGGCACATAGGAGCACACACAACGTGGTGGAGCGCACCTTTGGATTGCTTAAAAGAAGATTCTGTTGCCTCCACAAAACAGGAGGTGCACGTCTGTACAGCCCCATCAAATGTTGCAAGATAATCACTACATGTGCAATGCTACACAATCTGGCCACAAAAAAAGGAACAGCAGTGGAACTAACTGACTCAGAGGGCTGGGACGAGGACAACCCTCAGACAGAGCCCTGCGCAGCAGGTGCTGCAAATGAACATGATGGGAGACAGAGACGGGCAGAGATTACCTCCAACTATTTCTGAGTGAGTAACGACACAGAGCCAGTAAAAGTTACATGTTAAGGTGTTTATTAGGCACACCTCCAGTATTGCGAGCATTGTCCAATTGGACCTGGGTTACATCACCCATCTCATGTATGGCAACAGGCATAGGACTCTACTTCCTGGGTCCACGCGCTGCACGTCCTTGTTCACTAGCAACACATTCTGGTGTGTTGGAGTGTTCCTGTGCTGCCCTGTGGCGTTCACTGCGCCTCCTGCACTCGGTGGGTGAGGGCGTAATGCTACCACGGCTGGTAGCCTCCTCACTGTCCCCCCCCTTCCATTGTGGCCGCCTTAGCATTCTGTAGGAGCTCTAATGCTGATGTCATGGACACCATCTCCTGGCCACATCCCTGCTGCAATGCGCCATCTCCTCCTGCATGGCGATGGACCTGCGACACATCAGTGATGTTGCAGTAGCCAGCCGGTTCACGGACTTGTTATAGGTCTGGAGCATCTGCCTCTCCCTGCGCCTCCCAAGACGGTCCTGCTCCTGCTGGCTGCAGAGGTTGTCCACAGAGGTTGCTACTCTCTCCATTCCCTCACACAAGTTCTCTCCCATAGCACTGATGCCCTTTTCCATCCTGTGCATGTGCTTGTTGATGTGTGCCACCTCCCCGTGCATTGATTTCATCTCCCTCCATTGCAGGGGCTGTACCTTCAGCATGTTGCCTTCCAGTCCAGCAAACACAATTTCTCCCTGCTCGGATGCTTCAGGACTGTCCGGCCTTGCCCTGAGGCATCGGGATGAACTGTGGGCGCCCTCGGATGGAGTACCAGCCCTATCCCTGTTGGATCCCTGATGTATTGGACTATGTCCGCCCACTGTGCCCTCCTCTGACGACTCCTCCATCTGCTGGAGGGTGGGCACGGCATGCCTCCTGCCTGACTGTGGTGGTGGTGGTGTTGGTGATCATCGCAGTGGGGACTGGGTGAGAGGAGATTGCCGCCCTCCCTGGCGCTGTGGTGATGGCTGTGGTGGAGAATTGGGTGGCTGTGATGGCACCGAGCTTGTGGTCCCTGCAGGCATGCTGTCATCCTCATTCTGCCTCCCCTCTGGCCTGGCTGACTTGCCTCTGCTGCCCTCTGCTGCACTGCGAGATGACTCGCCTGTAATGACACAAATGTAGAAGTACTGAGTGAGAGGTCAGGCGCACTGCGTAGGTTTAGTGAAATAGGTTTTAGTTTGATGAGTATAAGAGTTCATTAATTTTGAGGGTGCTCCAACAAGTGACGTATCCGTCCCATACGTCAAAATGCTAATAACTGGTTGAGTGCGATACCAAGTGCGTAAACGCATCCTTGTGTATAGGGCACGCCTTTGGGTTCGTCAATCACTGACAGACTCCGTGGATTTTTTGAAGAAAACTTTTTTATTTTTCTTGATTAAAGTTCTTCATAGTGGTTCACATTATTTTTTTGGGTATCCAAGTTTAACCATTTAATTGATTGAAATTGAAACTCCACTTTGTTGTATAACACAAAAGCTCCGATGCATTTCGGCTGAGGTAGCCCTTTCTCAAGGAGCGCTGTAAAAAAATGATATACGCTTTGGTAAAAAAGTAACACTGACATCGAAGAAAAACAAACATATTCGTACACTTCACATTCTCTTTAACTGTGTTCAATGAGTAAAACATGCTGGCGTGTGACCCGTGAGCATGTGAGAAAGTGACCATATAGACCAAGAGGGTGGTTATGAATCAGGGGATCAAGGTGTGGGTGGAAAGAACTTACATGAATCGAAGTTGGCGTTTCAGAAGGATACCTGTTGGGAAGATGAGGAAATTGGTGAGCGTTTCAAGCCAAATTGGTGAAAAACGACATAATTTCACCCGTCGGGGCCCCGACTTACTTGTAAAGGTGATTGCGCTGTCATAGCGCTTCTGGTGAACTCCGTTGTCTTGAACGGTAACCGGAATTGTATGCGGAGTGTTCCGCGTAAAGGGCTTCTACTTTAGCGGAGTTACAGCGGGACATGTGACCCGTCACGTGACTCGGTAAGAGATCTGGAGAAGGGACTGGTGTCGGATGTGTAATGGCGGTTGCCATATTGGAATGGTGAAGGAGGGCGGGTGATACAATGTGTAAAATGGATATGTGATTTAGAGGGTTACGTGCACACGTTGCAAAAGAGTCATACATTAAACAATCATGTATGTACGAAGGATAAATGAACATTCAAGCTGCACCGGACAGGCAGTCAATGTGTAGAAAAGACAGGTACCACAAGGGTACTACAAAAATGCACTGAGTTCAAAGCGGTCATTAAGGCCGTATGGTTTCATGGCTTTCAGTCTATAAATCCAGGCTAATTCTCTCTGGAGAAGCACTTTATTATTGTCTTTTCCTTCTTTTTTTTTAATGGTTTCCAAGACCATATACTTCACTTGGGCCACATTATGGTAAAAGTCGTTGAAGTGAGTGGCAACACTGGACTTCTGATTTTTGGTGCGGATATTTGATTTGTGTTCGTTAAGACGCACTTTAATTTTTCTGGTGGTCTTACCCACGTAAATCATGCCACAGGGGCATTTGAGAAGGTAGATGAGGTTCGAAGAGTCGCATGTAGCATCAACGTTGACTTTGATTTTAAAGCCTTTCATAGGGTGGTTTATATAGTTTCCAAGAATGACATTGTTGCAACGATTGCAGTTATGGCATGGTCGTGTGCCAGTATGTGATTTTTGTTCATCTGGGGGTTTCGATAGAAGTTCTTTAAGATTTTCTGACCTTGTGTAGGCAAATATTGGAGTTTCCGCGAAAAGATTTTCAAAGTCTGGTTCTGATGATAAAATGCGCCAATGTTTCAGGATGATGGCCTTGAAAGTTTTGCTGACTGTGGAGAATTTCGACACTAGAACAGTTCTTTTGTTGTCTTTTGTAAGTTTGGATCCTTTGAGGGCTTCCTCTCGTGTGGTTTGGGATACTTTAGTGATTGCCTGATCAATAATTTCTTGTGGATATCCTCTGTTTTGGAACCGTTTGGCCATGTCTCTCATTTGATTAGAGCATACGTCTGGGTTAGATACAATTCGTTTGACTCTCAACATTTGGCTATACGGTAAGTGTCTCTTTAGAGAATCCTGGTGGAAGCTAGTGTAATGGAGGGTATTGTTTCGGTCGGTTGTTTTGCGGAATAATTCTGTTTCTATGCCTGTTTCTGTGAGTCTTACCATAACACCTAGGAATGTTATTTCTTGGTCGTTGATGTTCCCTGTCAGTATTATGCGACTGTCTTTGGTGTTAAGAGTGTTCAACGCTTGCTCAAGGGTTTTTCTGGTGTTCTTCCAAATGAAAAATAAGTCGTCAATATAACGAACATAAATTAGCAGGTTGTCAGTCCAGTTAGTGTCGGTGTAGATGTATTTTTGTTCAAATTCGCCCATGTACACGTTCGCATATGTGGGTGCAGTGCAATTGCCCATCGACATGCCAGACATCTGTAAATACCATTGTTCATCGTGTACGAAATAGCTATGATAAAGAGTATAGATCATTCGTTCCATGAGGAAGGTTTGGAGGGAATCCGGAATTTCACTGTTCAGCAGAGTGTTCTCAATGGCTTCAATGCCCCCACCATGAGGGATGGAGGTGTATAGGCTTTTCACATCTGCGGTGCAGAGGATTAGTTGACTGTCATTGGTGGTGTTGATTTCAGAGAGTTTTTTTTTAAATTCTGTAGTGTCTTTAATGTAGCTTTTAAGTTTGATTACGGAAGGTTGTAGATACCGATCCAAAAATTTTCCAATAGGTTCATGAAGAGACCCTCTTGTCGATACAATGGGCCGGAAAGGTGGATTCATTAGGTTTTTATGAATTTTCGGCAACATGGTTATAGTGGGACTTTTGGGGTTTTCCACTATGAGGTATTTCCTAGTGCGATCATCAATAATGCCATCTTCATGTGCTTTGTTGACGAGTTCCATTAGTTCAGTTTTATATTGAAAGGTAGGGTTGCCTCCAAGTGGCATGTATGTATCAAGGTCGGAGATGTGTTCTTTGATTTTCTCTACATACATGCTGGTGTTGAGGATTACCAGAGCACCCCCTTTATCAGCTCTAAGGCATTTGATGGTTTTATTGCCGGCAATTTTTTTGAGTAGGTCTTTATCTTTCATGGTGATATTTTGTCTAGACTTTTTGCTGAAATTTATTTTCGAAATATCCTGTCTGACCAGGGTTTCAAAAGTATCAATACTTTTATGAGTACAGGGAGGTATGAAGGTGCTGGGTGGACGTAGACCTTGTAGTAAGTCTGTTTTGGTATCGGTGGCTGGTGGTACGATGTTTTCAAAAAAATGTCTTAACCGTAATTTTCTGGTTAGCTTGAAAGTACTGACTTCCAACTCAAGAAGGTTTGTATTGCTCGTTGGAATGAACGATGTTCCTCTCTGAAGCAGCTTAGTTTCGTGGGCGGTTAGATGTGTGTCTGATATATTTATTACTAGCGATTCTTCCTCGTTTTGGTTTTCTTTTTGTTGGCTGTTAGAGCATCTTCTTGATCCTTTTCCTGCTCTTTTTCCCCGCCGGGGTCTTCTATTTCGTCCGTTACTACCTCTAAAAAAGGCGCGGATGTTGTGGGAGTTGTTCCAGTTGAGGTGGTTGCTGTGTGTTGCCTTGATTCACGTGGTTCTCCTGATTTGGCGGATTCTGTAGTTGTTCTCCTTGGAGGACGGTTGGAACTGTCACTACCGGAGGATGATGTGTCAGTGTTTTGATTAAAGGGTTTATTTCGACGACGCTGGGCGTACACGTCCGCCCAGGTATAAACTTCCCCTAGTTTGTAGTCCAGGGTGTCCCGGCGAAATTTTCGAATCTTTCGTTCATTTATTTCCTTTGTATGTTTGTCTAATTGCAGGTTGATCTCTTCTAAGATTTTCTTTAAATCCTCTGAAGAGGCCGTTTCCTTTAGTTCTTGTTCAATTTCAGTAATTTCTTTTGTAAGTTCTGTCAGTATGGTGGATAGTTCTTCGACGATAAAGTATCCCAAACCACACGAGAGGAAGCCCTCAAAGGATCCAAACTTACAAAAGACAACAAAAGAACTGTTCTAGTGTCGAAATTCTCCACAGTCAGCAAAACTTTCAAGGCCATCATCCTGAAACATTGGCGCATTTTATCATCAAAACCAGACTTTGGAAATCTTTTCGCGGAAACTCCAATATTTGCCTACACAAGGTCAGAAAATCTTAAAGAACTTCTATCGAAACCCCCAGATGAACAAAAATCACATACTGGCACACGACCATGCCATAACTGCAATAGTTGCAACAATGTCATTCTTGGAAACTATATAAACCACCCTATGAAAGGCTTTAAAATCAAAGTCAACGTTGATGCTACATGCGACTCTTCGAACCTCATCTACCTTCTCAAATGCCCCTGTGGCATGATTTACGTGGGTAAGACCACCAGAAAAATTAAAGTGCGTCTTAACGAACACAAATCAAATATCCGCACCAAAAATCAGAAGTCCAGTGTTGCCACTCACTTCAACGACTTTTACCATAATGTGGCCCAAGTGAAGTATATGGTCTTGGAAACCATTAAAAAAAAAGAAGGAAAAGACAATAATAAAGTGCTTCTCCAGAGAGAATTAGCCTGGATTTATAGACTGAAAGCCATGAAACCATACGGCCTTAATGACCGCTTTGAACTCAGTGCATTTTTGTAGTACCCTTGTGGTACCTGTCTTTTCTACACATTGACTGCCTGTCCGGTGCAGCTTGAATGTTCATTTATCCTTCGTACATACATGATTGTTTAATGTATGACTCTTTTGCAACGTGTGCACGTAACCCTCTAAATCACATATCCATTTTACACATTGTATCACCCGCCCTCCTTCACCATTCCAATATGGCAACCGCCATTACACATCCGACACCAGTCCCTTCTCCAGATCTCTTACCGAGTCACGTGACGGGTCACATGTCCCGCTGTAACTCCGCTAAAGTAGAAGCCCTTTACGCGGAACACTCCGCATACAATTCCGGTTACCGTTCAAGACAACGGAGTTCACCAGAAGCGCTATGACAGCGCAATCACCTTTACAAGTAAGTCGGGGCCCCGACGGGTGAAATTATGTCGTTTTTCGACAATTTGGCTTGAAACGCTCACCAATTTCCTCATCTTCCCAACAGGTATCCTTCTGAAACGCCAACTTCGATTCATGTAAGTTCTTTCCACCCACACCTTGATCCCCTGATTCATAACCACCCTCTTGGTCTATATGGTCACTTTCTCACATACTCACGGGTCACACGCCAGCATGTTTTACTCATTGAACACAGTTAAAGAGAATGTGAAGTGTACGAATATGTTTGTTTTTCTTCGATGTCAGTGTTACTTTTTTACCAAAGCGTATATCATTTTTTTACAGCGCTCCTTGAGAAAGGGCTACCTCAGCCCGAAATGCATCGGAGCTTTTGTGTTATACAACAAAGTGGAGTTTCAATTTCAATCAATTAAATGGTTAAACTTGGATACCCAAAAAAATAATGTGAACCACTATGAAGAACTTTAATCAAGAAAAATAAAAAAGTTTTCTTCAAAAAATCCACGGAGTCTGTCAGTGATTGACGAACCCAAAGGCGTGCCCTATACACAAGGATGCGTTTACGCACTTGGTAACGCACTCAACCAGTTATTAACAAATGTAGAAGTACTCACTGCTCTGTCTGCAGTGGAATTACATTAAACATCATGCTACAGAGCACAGTGATTATCCTGACGTAGCCAATTACTTTACCATGCTAATTTGTTTGCTAACCTGACTGTCCTATACATCAGTTCCCTCTGACTACATCTCCCATAATGCATTGCAGGTAATCAGAAAGACATGGAGTGGAGTGGGAGCCCCCATGCCACTATGGGGAATGGGGTTGGGGAGGGGGTAGCACAGCATGCTTGGCATGCTTCTTACCTTGCTTTCTTGCTGCTCTGGCGGAGCTGTCTGCGTCTCCCACGCCACTCACACTCTCCGGCTGGATGGTGGACTCCACCATCAGTTCCAGTGGTGTTGGTGCTGGGGCTCGGTTCTTTCCTCCACCTGTTTTTGCAGCCTGCCTCTGTCTCTCTTCCATCCTTTGTTTTGCTGTCTTCCTGAGGTTGTACCACCTATTCCTGATGTCCTCTATGGTGCGCTGAGTCACACCTATGGCATTGATTTTGTCCCGGATGCCACTCCAGATTTGCCTCTGCTGTGACTCGGGCACTTGGTGGGACTGGGCTCCAAAAAGCTTGTGGTGGTCTTGGCTGACATACTGGATCAGTACCTCCAGCTCCTTGTCACTGAACTTCAGTTTTCTTTTCCTGTCACCTCCCTCCTTCTCCCTGTCCTGGCTTGCCATTTCAATGCTTGTTGTAGTATTTTTTTTTCTTGCTGGTAGCTGTGAGGCTCTGTTGCTGCTAGCTCCTCAGCTCACCTGCCTGCCTCACATTGAGCTCCAGGTCCTGTGCAGCTGCCTGGGTGTAGCCACTTCCTGTTTAGGAGGTAATTGGGTGATACAGGATTGGTTGATTCAACTAATTACGATTTTTTAAATTACCGAATCGGTATTTACCAATTCGGTAATGTATTCTGTAACTCCGATTCGGCATTTGTATTTCGGTATTTAAATTTATTACCAATTCGTCTGCATTCGGTATTTATTACCGAAGTTTAACGAATCGGTAACGTTTAGCGATTTTTTATCTACATCGCGTTTACCGATTTCTTAATACCGATTCGGTAAAAATCTGTATTAAGGAATCGGTATTGTTGATTTACCTACATATGGCCCATTGTCATTTACAATGCCAATAGCTTAAACTTGTGTAACTGCGAGACCTATTGTATTGCAAATGATTGTTTAACGAGGGAAAGAAAAACGCCCGAGGGGGTTGGGTGGGTGGTTTGAATTATGTTTTCATTTGAGAAACTCGGATCACTGCGTGTGGTTTTAGTATTGTGACCTGGATAAGAATTGAGGGGGGGACTCTTGAGCGAGGACTGTTACATTGAAAATTCTGCGGGTCTTTAATATAGCACATATCACCAACTGAATTGCCTACTAGTACTTGAGCAATGGCCGGTGTTATTTCTCCACACTACGTCACCTTTTATATTATCTTCAGAGTTTATAGTAAGATTCCACGCTTCAGGAAACAGGACCTGCTGCCTGTAGGTTATACATTTCACTGAAGAAGGCGTTCAACACCATCAACGTATACATACAGATTGCACTTCCACTCTTCAGACGCCTGCCAGGCGTGGGCGCGTGCGCGCACACACTTGCGCACTTTATGAACACAGGTACGGTTGGTGAGTCCCCGCCAGAATCTGGTAGGACAGCTGGTATGGAGGCACTGGCGACTGACCCTACCACTCCCACCCCGTAATGACCCCCAAGCACGTCCTGAGGTGTGTAGATGGTCTTTGAAGGCTGTATACAGCCTTCCACTTGGTTTTCTGGTGTGAGAGCTGGGGACAAATGTTTTGGGAGGCCATAAACTCGCCCGTGAGGTGTGAGCCCCCCCTCCCTGTGGCTTTCTTTCATGGAAAGCAAACTCGCAGAATCCCTCGCCCCGTTCAAAAATATTTTTTCGGTTTGTTTTGGTTCTGGATGGCGGTGCCTCGGCCATAAATGAAAGATAAAGGGAGAGACTGTGGCATGGAGCGCAAGGCAGAGTCAGGCTGTAGAGGGGAGAGAGTGCGGGATGGGGGGCATACAGTCAAATAGAGAGAGAGAGAGAGACCAGCAGCAGACTCAGAGGAGAGAGAGCACACGGTAGCGGTAAAGGAAAGAGAGAGAGACAGTCAAAGAGATAGAGAAGCTGAGACAGGCAGTCAAAGAGAGGCAGTCACAGAGAGAGGCAAGCCAGGCAGTAGTTAGTGAGAGAGGCAGAGACAGGCAGTGGAGTGAGATAGAAGTATAAAGAGAGAGAGAGAGAGAGAGAGAGGAGCGAGGCCAAGTAGAAAAGACAGGCAGACAGAAAGTCAATGGAAGAAAAAGAGAGACAATCAGTCAAAGAAAGAAAGCGAGAGACATTGAGCAGAAGAAAAAAATACAACAGGCAGAGAGAGCAAGTTAAAACAAGTGCACGCCTAGCGCGATCAAAAAAGCCCAAAAAGAACCGCAAGTGGTGCGCACGCACGTCACCGCAAGTGCTACCTTGCCGGCCACCAGCTTGCTATTACGCGTATGCGAGCGTTCTAGCAAGCTGGTGGCACTTTTAAAAGCAGCTACTAAATGTCTCGGCCAGGGCAGCGCATGCGCTGGATCAGGCCGAGACCTAAAAAATGAAGGAAATGAAGGGAGTCTATGTATTTTAATAATGAAAATAAGCTAGTTTTTGAACTGTGGTTATTTGAACATATTATTGTGATTCATAAGGTATTTTGCAAAACATGATTTTTCTTGCACACTGGCTTCCATTTGAAAGCCAAAAATGTGGAAAAATGTCATTCATAATATTAAATGTTACACTATACTATGGTCCCGCACCTCTCCCAATAAAATGGTTCCCGTGTGTGTGGCTGGGTCAGGAGGCCATGAAACAAAAAGGGAAACATCAGAAATCTGCAAAGATGCACAAACTTCCTACTACTCAGCATTTCAACAATTCTGACGATAAAAACAGTGCCTCACTTGTGTGGCTGAGCATAATTTACATGGCAGGAATAGATCAAACCAGGGACCATGGGAATCTTGCTTGCTCCCTGGCATTCTGGGTAAGGAAACTAGTAGGGTTCACACAAGGATCACCACCATGCACTCACCTGAGTGTTTAGTTTTCAGAAATGTCTGGGTTTGGTAGATTTCCCTAGTTCGAAGGTCAAGCCCGCTCCTGAATACTGCAGCCTTTGAACATAGCAAGTAAGAGGAAAGTTGGGTTTATCCCCTCTATGCAGGTCCATATTTAAAACCTATGCTCAAAGCAGATGTGGAATATTTTCTATTGAAGCCCTCCTGAGGTCCACCAAGGTCTTCAACTGTGCCAATGATCCCAAACTGAGCAAAAAGGGCATGCAGAAATGCAACACCTGTGACTCAGGGGCTGATTTGCAAAGGAGCATGCAACGCCGTTGTGTCATTTTTTTCTGACACACTAGCGTCACTTTCTTTACTCCATATTTACAAGGTGGTGCATCTTGGCTGATATGTCACTTTTGTCAGCCTGTATCGGGTTTTACCTTCAAAGGAATCGGCTGTGTGGCGTTAGAAGTAATATACACAAGGTAGGGGTTCACATGTAAAAAAAACCATAAAACTGACACAGTGGTATTTATGACTTGTTGGAAAAGTGATGTATCATCGGGAAGCGGACCGCTGCTTTTGCTATGTGCAAAATTCCTATACCTCAAAAACCCAGGTGTAGGAATGACACCTTGACTGTGGCATACGAATCTGACCAGCTGAAGTCACTTCCAACAATGTAAAATGCAAGGAAATCACGTCCCCTCAACAGGTAAGTGCACACATTAGGTGGGTAACATAGTAAATGCCACATTACACAACATTAATGATGTTTCCACACGCTTAGTGGTCTCACACAATACATCACACATACTTAGAACTAGTGGTACACAGAAGTACACTGTGCCCACTTGTATGAGAGACATGTAGGGCCAATGTTATAGAGTCCAAGGGGAGTTTGTCACCTTTTTACACTTTTTACACTTTATTACGATGGTCCCCATACAGTAGGCTACTACTTGCGTCCTTCAGTACTGACGCATCACCTCTGTTTTTTTTATGCAATTCTGTAGTTTCATCAGTCTTATGTCCAACTAAAGCAATGCAACACTTTTGGGCATGAACCACACTTCTCCCACATGTGAAGAAGTGTGGCTCAATGGTTAGAGCGGCAGACCCTGATGCAGAGGTCAGGCCCGGGACCAAAGTTCAATTCCCGCCTTGGCCGGTCTTGGTGGGGTCTTGAGCTCTAAATTCCTTGGACCTGATTTCTCGCCTCAGTGCCTATTCTAATCATGGGTCCCATGCTGCAACTCTGGGCAATAGCTTGCTTAATCTCCACAACGGCCCCAACAGCGCTGGGAAGCCTGGCTTCACCTTGGGGATGCCCAGGAGTGGACATTTCACAGGGAAAAGCCAGGAAGGGTTCCTTAGCGGTATGAGTACAAGTGCTGGGAGACCTGGTCCGGGTAGCTGTGCGCTATACAAGTACAAAACATTTACATATTCATCACTATTTCTGACGCATTCGTGGGCCTTGTGCCATGGAGCCCTCTATTGTAAACACAGCGCATCCATGGCATCGTAAGAGTTTGTGACTCAGGTGCAAGTTATTTTGAAGCATTGATGCGTTACCGCAGAGATGCATAATTTCTTGCAAATAAGGTCATCGGAGTTTATGGGAGGAATCTCCTTGGGGCGTGAGTATACTCATGTGCCCAGTAACTCACGGTTGGTATACATTAGTGCATACGTCTTCAAACTGTGGGGCTCGCCCCCCTGGGGGGGAGCAGCATCCCCTCAGGGGGGCACGCACTCCACCCCACCACTTAACCTTCTATTGTTCCTTCCAGGCCCATTAGGCTTCGTGTGTCCCAGTCCGAGCAGCTGCTGCTGCGCGGGCTGCTGGGGACTCGTCTGGGCAGTGTCTGGAGAGTTATCTCCGGCACGCCCGAGCTTTTCACAGGTCTTTAAAGACCATGTGCAACACATGTATATCTTGGGAACGGAGCACAAAGAGCCAAACAAGAGCAAGAGCTCTAAGCGAGCACAAACTAGTAGAAAAAGATCAAAGAAGGATACAAATAACACAAAAGGGCACAACAAAGCAGAAAATAGCAAAAAAGAAAAAGAGAGGAGCACAAAATGCACATCCCGAGTGCGACCTGTTTTATGCTGCCTTGGTAGGGAATTTCAGAATGGTGAATGGATGCTGTGGAAGTACTTTATTCGATAAAATTTCATCATAAAAGTATACAATCTTATACAGTTAAAAAGATAAAAACAAGAACCCACCAATCCTTGTATACAAACATCAACATGTTAAAACCACAATGCTAAAAGCGATAAGATATACAATAAAAACAGATACATGACAGCCTAAAATCATCCTAACATAAATCCATCTAACAATCAGGTTGATAAGGGGGTGGATTTTACCCTCCGCATACGTGTCTGCCAAGCACTACCCAAGAATTTGGCTACCCCACACACCATGGCAAGGGAAGACGTGTCGGTACTGAGGATCCGCAAGGCTGTTTTATGGCACCTGAGGCCCAGCCCCAAGCATAATGGTTTTAACCATATCTTCCTTGCACCTCTGTAGGCCGGGCAAGCGAAAAGGAAATGAGCCACAGACTCTTTGGGGGCTGCACACCCAGGACAGGATTTTGGTACACTGCCTGGGTTGTTCCACCCAGAGGTGAAATCATTCACCGGGAGGGTCCCAAACCTGAGTTTTAGGTAGATTGATCTATCCAATGGTTTTTCTGTAAAATCTAGGAAAGGTTCAAGTTTCCTTGCCAATTTAAACTCAAGGAACCGCTCTGTAAGGGGACCCCCTGCACCTCTAGATGTGGCCTCCTCCTGAACCCAATCCCAGTAAAGTTTCTTAATCACTAGCTTAGAGGGGGTGTTTGGCTCATCCATGATTCACTCAGGCCCAATTTTAAAACCATCTGCCTCAAATTGCTCAACCACTTGATCTTATTCCCCGAGTTGAGCAAAAGAAGTTCGTCTAGAACTGCTGCGTAGTTATGGAGCTCCCGGGTCCTTCTGAGTCGTACCCAGAAAAGTAGCGGCCGTAAGCGAACTACATCTTTTAAAGAGCGCCTGCCCATATCTAGCAGTAGTGGATTTAGCGGGGTGGAAACTGGAAGGGATACCAGGTCTCTCAAGAACTTATTTTAAGATGTAACTAGATCAATTATGTTCTCGGAACCCCACAGCTCGGATCCGTATAGTGCCGATGGTAATGCTTGGCCTTCATACACAGCGAGTGCCGGTGCTACAGGTTTACTGGTTGACTCCCGCTGTTCCCTCAAAATAGCCCCTGACACTCTTTTAAGATTTAAAAGCATTTTGGCCAAATGATCTTTCCAATTCATCCGGCTATTAACCCTGACCCCCAAATAGTCGAATGAATCCACCAACTCCAAGGGGGCACCGTTAAGGGAAACATTGTTCCTGAATCTCTTGGAGGGTGAGATGGCCATAAGCTTTGTCTTGGAGATATTGATGGTATGGCCTCTATCCTTGCAGAACGCACTAAAACGATCCAAGAGCTTTTGAAGGCCTATGGGGGTTTTAGAGATCAGAAGGGTGTCGTCCGCGAAGAGCAGGGTAGGTGTTTTTTCCCCTGCCAGGGATGGGGCGTCGGCCGCTTCCTTCCTCAGGTGATCCACTACACCATTCACAAAGAGGGAGAACAAGGTCGGCGCCATGACACATCCCTGGCGGACTCCACTCCTCACTGCCTTCCAATAGATCGCAAAAAATCGGAAGACCTGATTCATCGTGCCCACTTTTTGTCTAAAACCCGCTTGAAAATGGGAAAGGATATTCTCCTCTTCCATCCAGACACCCACCCTGGAGATGATGACCCTGCCCACCACCTTCTGGATCACGTCTATTAGACTGATCGGTCTGTAGTTGGCAGGATCATCTCTCGACCCCTTCTTATACACGGTTACAACCTCTGCTCCCTTCCACGAATCCGGCACTGGGTAGCCCTTAGAGATCAAATTCATTGTTAGGACGATAAGTCTGGCCCAGACTTCAGGTTCGTCCGGAAGGAGGTCCCCAGGTAGCCCGTCAGGGCCTGCCGCCTTCCTGGGGTTAGATGTTTAATGGCCAATGTTACCTCGGTGGTCAAAAATGGTTCTACGAGCACCGATGGCACTTGGCCCTCGCTGTCAGAGGCTGAGGGAGAGGGGCATATCACATCTGCTCCACCATACAAAGCAAGGAAGTGGGAATGCCATTGTTTTTCTGTTATATGATTACTAATGGGAACCATGCTCCGCCGCCTGGCTTTATTAATCAAATCCCAGAACAGTGAAGAATTCTTCTTATGGGCTGCAGATTTAAGGTCCTGCCAATGTTGTGTTTCCCACTCACGTTTAGCACTAATGACCTGGCATAATCCTTCCTAGCCGCTCTAACTAGTGAAGGATTCTTTTTAAGCAGGGCGGCTGATAGCGCCTTCCTTTTTTCCCTGCACTGGTCCGTGTACCAAGGGTTACTGGGTTTTGCCTGTGTATGGTTCAGTTTACACTTATTGCCCTGAGTGGAGAAATAGTGGCCCACTTTCTCTATTGCATTTTTATAGGCCAGAGAGAAAGACGGGCCCTGAACACTGCCATTTGCTAATTCAAATTCCTCTAGGTCTACAATCAGATCTGCTAAATGTACCTTAATCCTATCGAGATTCCCTTCCTGGGATTGAACCTTATCCCATTTTAGCCTACGATTGGAATTAAAGGGGACGACCTCCTTGGTTGTCCTCAGGGGGTCTTTATTCCCAATTCCATTTAATGTACCCCACCATAACTTCGTACATAAGGGGTTGTGATCACTGTCCTGAGAAGGTACTACCTCCATGCCAATTAGATCTCGCCACAAGGTGACGTCAAGCAGGATATAATCTATTCTCGACGGGCCATTAAGCCTATTAAAGGTATTTGCCCCATCGCGGTCTGAGCTTGTCCTGCCATTTAGCGCTCTTAGGTTGTATTCCATGGTCAGGGCATTAATCTGTATTGCCCTTGGAGACCATTTTCTGATTGGTGCTAATGACAGGGCCGGTATAGACCATCTCGAGTCTTCCTCCTCTGTACCCAGGGGATCATCCCTACTTAGGGGTTCAAATGTACAGTTGAAATCCCCTCCCACTATGATTTTGGAGAGCGGGGGCATTTAGCTAATACCTGCTCAAGGGTCGCTATTGTACTTGACATTTGATCCCCTGGGGACCCTCTTGAATAAACATTGAATAGATCTATCCTACTCCCCTTGTTGTGCCCTAAGAATGAAAGATGTAAAATGTCCTCGCTCACTGGTTCGTAGACAGTGATATCCCAATTCAGTGCAATCTTTATCCATGTATGAAGGCCCCCCGCGGGTATGCCCTTCCCAGAGATTAGTGCAGGCGAGAAGAAGGTTGCATACCCTGATTTGTACACTGGGAACAAACTCCAAGTCTCTTGGAACATGCAGATATCGAACTTCTCGATAAACGCGTTCCACTCTGGTAAGACCATCTTTTTTTGCAGCCCAGCGACATTCCAAGATAGCAAGTGTAGCACCCTATGAACCGTAGAGGGCAAGTCTAGTATAACTCCCTTATTCCCACCCTGCTCACAAGGATTTAGCTCAGTGGTATCTACTAAGAGATTTGTTGGCTTCGGGGGTGAACTACTGGCCCCGTTGCACCCCAAGGGATTTGTCGTTTTTATCCAGCCGCTACCTGAGTTGGTCAAAGGGTCCTGTCCCTCGTGGCGTCATTCAACCTGCTCCAGTACACTGAACCTATTCCTATGTGGGAAATGTGAGAGAAGGCATGGTGGCAGACGGCTAACCTCCCACGGGGTTAAACCCTTGTGATCTTTTAGGTGCGGGATATTCTGTCCTTCCTCCTGTCGAATACCTCTATACTGTCTGGGATGGGTATCAGGATAAAAATATGAAAGATGCAGAGGGAAGATTTGGGTGTTTGCCCAAGATGGTGACCTACTACAGATATAGTCTACCGCGCCTGTACTCCTAAAGTTGATCACTACACAATTGCCTGCAATGTTTTTAGCCCCAGACCCTATCCACCCAACTCTTCTTACACAGAGTATTTCACCTGAAACATTGGGAGGAAGGGGCCTATTTATATTAAGCCATTGTATGCATTTGTTTTTTAGTTCGGAATGATCCTCACTTTTACCCTGGCTTAAGGGAGGAACCCCTGCTAAAACCACCACGTATGGTAAGGACTCAACCGGAAGGTTAAGAGTGGACAGAGCTGGTAAAGTCCCCTCTTCCGTATTTTTACTATTACAGCAGGGGAGGGGATTTGAGGACCCTAGCTTGTTTCCAGTGGAAGCTTTTGTCACTTGGGGTTTCCCAGCAGCAGCTTTTCCCACCCCTATTGTGTGTGCAACGGGGATCGATGAAGGATTTACTATTACCTTAGCCGATTCAGCTGTCTTGTTTACTTCTAGTGATGGGGGTTTGGGGTCACTAGGGTTAGGTGGTGTGCCATTAATTGCTTTCCCCGATAGACCCGCTGGCTGAGGTCTCCCTTGACCTAGACTGTTAATTGCAGAGGTCAATCAGTCAAGCTTAGACGTCAAGGGTTTAAGATAAGAACTGATAATCTGTTCAATGTGGGCTTCTAGATCAGATAAAAGATGTGTAGCCCACACAGGAGTGCATGAATTACGCAACGGGGGTCCCCCGGTGGCCTGGGTTCCAGCAGCTATAGTCGTTAATTTTGTAGCAGATTTTTTATTTTTCCTTTTCTTACTTTTCAAGTTAAATGTAGGTGCCCTTCTAGTTACGGGATGTGGGGGCGAGATAGGGACCACAGGCATATCAATTACATCATGGGCGATTTGTGCACATGGTAGGTCTGAAAAGAAACACATAAGCGAGGAACTAAAATCCGGTGTTATGTTATGTTATGTTAGGTGGGATTTGTAAAGCGCGCTGACACCATGGGTTTCCTGGCGCTGTAGGACAGAGGTGGGGCTGAGTGCGGGAGAGAAGCGGAGTTTAGCAAGGTGGGGGGAAGAGAAAGGTTTTAAGCAGCTTCCTGAAATGAAGGAGGGAGCTGGTAGATTTGATGGTCAGGGGAAGAGGATTCCAGAACTTGGGGGCCAGGAGGGCGAACCGACTGCCACCAAATTTATTGGTTTTGGTTTTGGGGATTGCCAGCATGTTGAGGTGAGCTGAGCGGAGATTGCGAGTTGGGCGGTGTGGGTTGACAAGTGAAGTCAGAAAAGCGTGGCTGGTGCAGTGGAGGGATTTGAACGTGATGCAGCCCAGCTTAAAGGCCGCCCTTTGTTCTATAGGTAGCCACTGAAGCTTGTGCAGCAGGGGTTTAGCCGACTGCCATTTGGGGTTTTTGTAGATGAGACGGGCTGCTTGATTCTGCACGACCTGAAGGCGATGAAGTAGTGATTTTGGGAGTCTGTGATACAGGGAATTGGAGAAATCCAGGCGGGATAGTACCAGGGAGATGATTACCTGGATCAGAGCGGCTGGTGGCAGTAAATGACTGACTTTACGGATTTTCCGAAGCTGGAACTTGCATGAGGAGATCACGGTGCTAACTTGAGGTCAGAGGGAGAGTTCGGCATCGATGGTCACACGAGACTCTTTACTGATTTCGCAGGGGTCGGAGGGGGGCCTAGTGTGTTGGGCCAGAACTGCGGGCCCCAGTGGGAGGGGCTGGATCCAGGGAGAAGGAGCTCAGTTTTTCCAGGATTTAATTTTAGTTGATTGCAGTTCATCCACTCCTGGATGTGTATCATGACGGAGTGGAAATTGTCCACAGCAGTCGGGGAGTTGAGTGGAAAGATGATCTGTAGATCATCAGCGTAGTTGTACACTGTGATGTCTCAGTTTTGAAGTGAGTGGATCAGGGGCCGAAGGTAGAGATTGAATAGCAGGGGTGACAGGGAGGAGCCCTGAGGGACTCCACAGGTCGTGGGAGTTTTGAGTGCTGTGTAGGGGCCCAAGCGGACGGCTTGTGTTCTGAGTCAATTTGAGGGCAGGACCCTGGATGCCAGCCTGTTCGACACGGTGGAGAAGGATGTTGTGGTCAACCGTGTCGAACGCGGCCGACAAATCCAGGAGTACGAGGGCCTGAGGGGTCCTTGTGTCAGCGTTTCTCCTCAGCGTGTCTAGGACTGCCAGAATGACAGCTTCAGTGGAGTGGGCTGGCCTGAGGCCGGCCTGGTTAGGCTCCAGGTGGCAGGAGGTCTCGAAGAAGTTGGAGAGACACCGGGTGACATGAGCCTCCATCAGTTTGGAAAAGTATGGCAAGAGTGATATGGGGCGGTAGTTGGAGAGTTCTGCCAGGTCCGCACCAGGTTTCTTCAGGAGAGGCACTAAGATGGCTTCTTTGAAGGTGCTGGGGACGATATCCGTGCTGAGGGAGCCATTCAGCAGAGGTAGGATGCAGTCGGGTAAGCTGAGACAGACGTTCCGTAGGACCGAGGGGGGGCAGCAGTCGTTCGGAGAGCCCGATTTTACCTGGGTCGCGAGTTCAGCTAGTGAGTTGGGGTTGAGGGTAGGGAAGTGGGTGAAGATCGATGAGGTGTTCAGAGGCGTGTCTGGGGGGAGGGTCTGAGGGGGGAAGGGATGGAGTCCTTGATTTTAATGATTTTCTCAATAAAGAAAAGATTGAGAGCATCGCAGGTCTCTTGGGTGGGGGTCTGGCCTGGGAGAGTTCTGTCATCTGAGGTGAGTTTGTTCATGATTTTTATGACCTCCTTTGATTTGTTGTCCGCGGACGAGATTCTGTTCGAGAAGTGTTCCGATTTAGCTGAGGAAATTGCATTTTTGTATTCTCTGTGAGCTATAATGTATTGCAGTCTGTCTGGTTCGGAGTAATTGCGTCTCCATAACCGTTCCATCTGGCGCACCTTCAGTTTATGTTTCTTAAGGTCGTCAGAGAACCATCTGTGGGAGTTGTGGTGTCTGGTGGGGGGAAATTTGGTAAGGGGGCAAATTGGTTGCTGGCCGAATTTAGCCAGGTGCCGATGTCACTTTCCATCATGTCGATATTGGTTAGTGGGTTGAGGGCTGGGCGGGTGTCGGATAGGGTCACGAGAAAACCTTGGGTGTCGTGAGAGCTCCATTTGCGTGAGAAGCCGCCAGCCATCAGAGGGGCGGGGGTCCTGCCAGTGACAGTGAGGGTGGTTTCGACTAGGTGGTGATCTGACCAGACACAGGGGGAGACAGATGGCTGGGAAAGTGCTAAGTTTTGGGTCCAGATCTGGTCCAGGATGTGGCCGTTGATGTGGGTGGGCAGGGAGATTTGTTGGATCATGTTAAGGCTATTGAGGACTTCAAAGAGCTCTGTGGCGTGGGGCCCGGCGTTGGCATCGTTGAACCAGTAAATAAGGTTGCCGAAGGGAGCTAGTCTGGGATGCGATGTGAGTAGGTCGGACAGCTGTTCGATCAAAGTGACCGCTAAAGATGGCATGGAGTGAGAGGGCCCATATAGGAATCACGTTACCGGCCGACAAGTCCCCATCGGCCTGGATGGAAGGAACCACAGGGGTGATAGATTGTCACCAGTCCGTGCTCTCTATTGCAGAAGCAACAACCCCGATGGTCTTCTGGAGCATTTTGTCAATGGCCGTAAGACTAGGTAGGGGTTGCGCCTTAGTGGCCTGAAGCCTGGTGATACGACGTGAGGAGACAGATTTTGACATTTCCCTTTGGTTAAACACTGCTACACTGTGTTACTGAATCCCACTAGGCACTATACATATCACTTAACCCATGAATATTACAAACAGCTTATGACGGTGTGTAGTAGAGCTGCCACCAGGTGCTATTACATTTATGAATTAAAGTCCAAGATCGTATAGCTCCAAGAAT
This sequence comes from Lissotriton vulgaris, assembly GCF_964263255.1. Taxonomy (NCBI): domain Eukaryota; kingdom Metazoa; phylum Chordata; class Amphibia; order Caudata; family Salamandridae; genus Lissotriton; species Lissotriton vulgaris. Next base: position 249,818,627 of record NC_141686.1, on the reverse strand, counting down.
ACCTTTATATAGACAACAGTTCCTATGGTGGTGGGGAGATGTTAGGGGGGTGGCCCGTCCCATCCTCTTCCGTCCCCGGACGGCCACAGACGGCCCGCTCTTTGCCCGGGCTTCCCCCGGCGCGTCCCGCGATGCCGGATTTAAGCGCCGATTTTGTACACCTGGGCAGGGCGTGGCAGGAGGGAGTGTCACTGCCCCGATATCTGCTGGGCTATGTAGTTCCCTCCGTAGGCTGTGGCACAATTCCCCGAGCTGCGAGTGTTTCCCGCAAAGCGGGAAACGCAAGAAGTGTTCCGGCAGTCCGTGAATGCAAGCGCAGCTCTCCACAGGATCGTCACCCCTCATATACTCCTTCAGGGGTTTCAGCGCTGGTTTTGTACACCTGGGCAGGATGTGGCGAGAGGGAGTGTCACTGCCCCGATGTCTGCTGGGCTATGTAGTTACCTCCCTGAACCCACTCCTGAGGCGGAAGCAGGGAGTCGGCGGTACTCGAGAATATTTTAAAATTGTATCTCACTTGAATTTTGTGTTTTTAAACTTGCAATACTACCTGTGATTTCACTTGGGGCAGACGCTCATTCTATCATTCCCCGCACAGCCGACTGAACACTGTCACGGTCTTTGAATCTCTAGCGCCCGACATTGCCGGCGTGGACACAGGCCACGCCCCCCGAGGCCACGCCCCCTGCCCAGCATATAAGTCGCTGACAACTAGCGTCTCCAACCACCCTGAACCCACTCCTGAGGCGGAAGCCGGGAGTCGGCGGTACTCGAGAATATTTTAAAATTGTATCTCACTTCAATTTTGTGTTTTTAAACTTGCAATACTACCTGTGATTTCACTTGGGGCAGACGCTCATTCTATCATTCCCCGCACAGCCGACTGAACGCTGTTGCGGTCTTTGAATCTCTAGCGCCCGCCATTGCCGGCGTGGACACAGGCCACGCCCGCCCGAGGCCACACCCCCCTATCCGACGCTTGATATGTGCATCGGTAGGAAGCGCAGCGGACGAGCGCAGCGGGAGCACCGTTTGCGTGCCGAAGGCGCGCCTAAGGCAAGCCCGTCTGCGCCCGTCCGCGACCGACCGGGGCCAGGGGCCTGTCACCATGCCTCCCACATACAATACTCCTCCGCACAGCTACTTAACCTTCATGACTCGTGGCCGCTGGACGACGCCGTTACAGCACGCATTAACAGACTAGGACTGTCCCCTGTATCCACTCCCCCCCCCCTCTGCCTTTACCTATACCTACCGACATCCCCTGCTCAGCGCCCCCAGTCCGCCCTCACTTGACAACCGTATCTGCCTTCTACCTTAACACCAGGTCGGCCGTTAAACATCATCACGAACTCTTCACATTACTGGACTCGCACAAACCCGACTTACTGTTTCTTATGGAAACTTGGTTCTGCGAGAACTCACTCCCATCTCTACTAGCCACTCTTCCGGCTTCTTATTACGCACTTCGTGCCGACCGCCCCCCTGGCAAGTCAGGCGGAGGCGTTGCCCTCATTGCTCGTAAAGACATTGTCTTCCAACCCCTAACTTACTCCCCAATTGGATCCTCAGATTACTTGGTCGCCCGCTCACTTTCCTTCAGCACCCCGCTCACTTGTGTGCTGCTGTATCGTCCTCCCTCCTCTCCCCAACTCTTTCTCCCTACTTTTCTTGACCTGGTAGCTACCCTAGCAAACAACAAGTCAGCTATTCTCATCCTAGGAGATTTCAACTTCTGGCCCTCAGATCCGGCCGAATGCTCAACATCGAAGGAATTTTTCGGAGTCCCTCCTTTCTCTGGATTTCCTGCCAGCCGTGCACCACCCCACCCATTGTAAGGGCCACATCCTAGACCAAATCTGGTCTCTCAACGGCACAGTTTCGTCCTTGACTATTTCCCCTTGCACCTGGTCTGACCATTTTCTTATCTCCTTTCTCCCTTGCACCTGGTCTGACCATTTTCTTATCTCCTTTCTACTACCTATTCGCTCATCCTGTAAGCCCCCCTTCCCAAAAACATCTGGGCACGCTCCTGGAACCGTGTAGGTGTGACCTCCCTGGCCACCTCTCTTTCTGATTCCTGCCCAGACCTCCACGGGCTCTCTTCCCTTGAGCAAGCACACTCCATAAACTCCTGGCTCTGCTCGGGATGCGACCTAGTAGCCCCCCTCAGGCGTGTTTCCTCAAAACGCACTAATGAAGCCAATCGCTGGTTTAATCAGGATCTTAAAGACCTAAAACTCAATCTCCGGCGAGCAAAACGCTCATGGAGGCAGGCCTACTGCCCAACCCTAAGGAAACAGTATATCTCGCTTCTGGCCCAGTACAAAAAATCCATCATAGCAACCAAGAAAGCTTATTTTTCTTCTAAAATTCTAGCCGCAGAGAATCAGTCTAAAGAAATTTTCACCATCGTGCACGATCTTGCTTACTCCGATAGGGCTTCCTTGAAACCTTCCCCATCCCAGCACCTCTGCAACTCCCTCAACACTTTTTTTCTTGTCAAAATCTCCATCATCAAAGCCAATATTCCTTTGCCCTCCCCCTCTTTTGTAATTCCCCTATGCCCCCCCAACTCAGCTCGTCTTGACTCATTTCCACCTCTTACAGAAAATTCTTTCCTTTCCATCCTACCGATGATCAAGTCCGGCTCTCCCCTCGATCCTTGCCCTGCACCCATTCTGAAACAGATCTACTCGGTCTGCACTTCACCCCCCCTTACCTTCCTGAACAGTTCACTATCTCAAGGCACTGTAATTCCCTCCCTCAAAACAGCCGTCATCCTACCCAATCTAAAAAAAACGGAGCAGACCCCACCACACTCGTCAACTATCATCCCATCTCCCTCCTTCCATTTCTGGCGAAAGTCCTAGAGCGCCATGTAACCAAGACGCTCAGCACTTTTGTGGAGGAAAATAAGATACTGCCCCCTAGGCAGGCAGGGTTCCGTCCTTCGCACTCAACCGAGTCCGTGGTTCTTTCGGTTTTGGACACCCTCAGAGAGGGCATGGACAACAATCATCCCCAGGCCCTGGTTCTCCTCGATCTCTCCGCCGCCTTTGACACGGTTGACCACTCCATCTTATTATCCTGTGTCAAGGCGGCGGGTATCAGAGGCGTTGCCCTGGTCTGGCTGTCCTCCTTTCTGAGCGGCCGCTCCCAAGCGGTGCACCTGGGAGACTTTGCAGCAGACTTCCAGGCGGTCAAATGCGGGGTCCCCCAGGGCTCCCCTCTGTCCCCGTTATTATTTAACCTGTACATCGCCCCCCTCATCTTTGCTCTTCAACAGCTGGAGGTCTCTGTCTTTAATTACGCGGATGACCTCCAGCTGATCTTCTCCCTATCTTCTTCCCCTCAGTCTATTTCCAACTTTCAATCTATTATGACCTTCATCCGGGACTGGATGAACCACAACCACCTGAAGCTCAACCCCAATAAAACGGAGTTGGTGCTGACTGGTGGTTGCTCCAGCCCCTGGACCCCCTTCTTCTGGCCTCCCTCTCTGGGCCCTCCACCCACCCTCTCTTCCTCTGTAAAAACCCTTGGATTTAAAATAGATCACCAACTCTCACTTCACTCCCAGGTCAGTTCGGTGGTGTCCTCATCTTTTCACTCTCTCCGCACCATCCGTAAAGTCTCCCGGTTCTTCTCCTATCCAGCTCTCAAACTTATAGTTCTTGCCATGGTGATCTCCCGCCTGGACTACGGCAATGCCCTTTATTGTGGCATGCCCGCGTACAGTTTGCGACGCCTTCAATTAGTACAAAACCAGGCGGCCCGGCTGGTTTTTAACCTACCCAAGTCCCACCATGTCACTCCTCTTCTTAAGACTCTACACTGGCTCCCCATCCGTGAACGCGCCCAGTTCAAACTAGGATGTATCATCTTTAACGCTCGGGTTGGATCAGCCCCTGCCTTCATCACTTCCGAAATTCATCTCTACGTTCCCCCTAGGGAGCTGCGTTCCTCTACCCTACAACTCCTCCAAGTCCCCCGTTTCAATCGCAAAAAGTGGGGTGGATCCAAATTTTCCACACTTGCCCCCACTCTCTAGAACTCCCTCCCGGCTCACCTGCGATCCTGTCCTCAATACTCACTTTTTCGCAAGGCTTTAAAGACTTTTCTTTTTGCTCAGGCTTTTCCCTCCTAATTCCCCCCTTTCTTTCCTCCCGTCCCTGAAGCTTCAGGGGTTCAGTTCAATCAGCGCCATGAAACCGCTCGGTGTACGCGCGCTTAACAAATATTTTAAACTCAAACTCCGTAGGCTGTGGCACAATTCCCTGAGCTGCGAATCTTTCCCGCAAAGCGGGAAACGCAAGAAGTGTTCCAGCAGTCCGTGAATGCAAGCGCAGCTCTCCACAGGATCTTCACCCCTCAGATACTCCAGGGTCTAAACAGTCCGTAAGTGTATCCCCAAATGTTAATTAATGGGTGCTAAACTGTTCAGGTTATTTTAAATATGCTTGGGGCAAGTCTGAACCGAAAACTGACATATAGATACCAAACCATTGAAACTTTCCTGTTACATTTGAATGGCATTCATAACTTCCTAAGCTCCGGTCATAAAAGGAATGATTGTAGGCTTAACAGAATCCCTTTAGAGAAAACCGAAAATAAAGTAACTTTTTTTCTTTTTATGTAGTGTTTTTGTTTGACCTTTACTACTGTTTCGATGTCATAGGTAAAGGGGCAGGGCTACATGTTTAGCTGTGTCTGGGAATGCAACCTGCATTCAGACAACTCACTCCTCATTCTCTCCTTTCACACTCATCCTGCACTCACAGGGACCACAATGTACTCACACTGATCACCAGGCACTCACAACACCTGCTCACCCTGCACTCAGTGACCACACTGCACTATGCCACTCACCCTGAACTCACATCGTTCTCCCTCCACTTACCCTGCGGTCACATGAAGACATCGCTCACTCGTGATCACTCTGCACTCACAATGCTCTTGTGCTGTTCACCATGTACCTCACCCTGCAGTCACAAGAGCTCACTACTCACCCTGCTCATGTGACACTTCACTCACCTGTTTCCCTCACTGCTCACTCTTCAATCTCACTCAAACAAGTCCATCACTAACCATACATTCATTTGTCCCACTCTGCACTTACATCTGCACCCAAATGGTCACTTCACCCACACTGCAGCCACTCCGCTCACCCTACTCTCACACTGTTGCATCATTCACTGTGCACTCACATGGGCACTCCTGTCACCCACACAGCGCAGAGGGCTAATGTGTACAAAAAATGTGTACCATGCAGATCACAGAACTGAGTGTAAGTGAACTACGTTAGCCCTAAAAAAAAGTGAAATGTTGGTCAGAAAGTGGCTATAAAGAGATGAGGTGCATTGTTGGCGAGTGGTAGTGAGGGAATTCATGGAGAAGGAGGAAATGGTAAAGGAGGTGCTCAAAAATTCTGTTGCACTGTGGGCGACCAGTGTTAGGGCCAGCTCTGGCTGGTAGTCTCAGTCCCTCCCACCCCCCAAAGTTCGGGTCTAGTTGCACCCCTGGTTGCTTCCCATGTCAGAAGTATATTTGCTGTCTGTTTTCCTACCCCCCTCTTGAGTTAGGGCTCTCTGATTGGAGCAGTCATCCAGAACCGCCAATCAGCATGTAGTTCCTGCAGCAGAGCACTGCTTTGACATCAGCACTGATGTTCCTCCAATGAACAGGACAGCAGGAAAGATGCCAGGGAGTGCCGCAAATTTTGTATACATAAAATTGCAAAATACTTCAACTTTGCTAATGCAACAGCACTTCTTCACTGTTGCCTTTTGCCTCGTGGTTGCTGAATTTGACATCTGGTTGCTGCCATTCGCCTCGCTCTTGAATCCTTCCCCCTCAAGATTATCCTAGTTTGTACCCTAGCAGCTACTACATTTTACTGCAAGGAATATACAATGGTTGTATCTTTCCTGAAGATTCCATTCTCTGGCAGGTCAGAATGAAGAGCTCTTTGTTTTATTATTTTAAAGCTTTGCTCCTTTCCCCTTCATCCCACTACTAGTGGAAACGTTGGAGGCTTCAAGGTGGAGAGGATTTGGCGATAATGCCATAGGTGCTGACTTTGGTTCTGGGGAGCCAGGTTCGAGTCCTGGCATCGGCTCAACATCATGTGTTCCTGGGCAAAATCCCTTAATTTACCAGTGACTTACGAAAAAGGAATTTGACTTTGATTAAAGTCGCTGGTGCTTGTTTAACATGTTCAAATCCCTAGAGCTGAGTACACAAGCCTAGTATAACAAATATTGTGAAGTATGCCTACCATCTGTCCTCACTTCTTTCTTAGACAAAATGTAAATGCTTTCTTGTGCGGTTATTTCTGAAACTTTAAAAAGTGATCTTCTTTCTAAGCCAACTATGCTAACAAATTGACTCTTGATGCATGCTAAAGAATAAAGATGTATATATCCTCTTGAATCACTTATATCACATGTGTATGATGTAAATGTCCCATAGGCCTTTTTGAAAACTGTGGCTGGCCTCCTACTGGCACGGCAACATCTGGCCATACTCCACATAATCCGCATAATCATAATTTGTGGAACCCCTTTTTCTGATATCTTGTATAGGGGCAAGGATGTGGCGCAACAGCCAGAGCTGAAGACTGTGGAGCTGGGGAACCAGGTTCAATTCTTGGTGTGAGCTCAACATCCTGTGATTCTGGGAAAATCACTTAATCTCCCTGTGCTTACAAAAAATGAATGTGTGCTTGTGTAATGTAAAAGATGCTCCTATAAGGCGCTCCAATACCTTTGGGTCATGTTCGTGCTATATAAAACAGCAAAAATATATTACAAAATGTTGTGAGCACTCCTGTTTCCGGGTACTGCTCAAGACTGGAAGTGGAGCACAACCTAAGGATGGCAGAAGCAAGAATCCACCCACACATTGACTGTCTCTGTGGAGAAAAACAAGCACACCCCTCACTGTGTTTTGGGAGTGTTTTTGCTAATCTATCCTAAATTTTGTTTTATGTGAAAAATAAAGCACCAATATAATTTTTTGGGCCTAACGTTTTCTTGGAGAATTTTCAATTGAACTTTATAGTAAGCAGAAGCACTACAAAAACTGCCGTATACTAAACACTCTTACTTTATTTAATACTAGCAGCCCGTCCCGACGTTGTCCGGGTATGAATTGCTGCCGGCCAGTAGTATATTGTTTTGTAGGATTTCATTTTGATAGCATTTCTTATCTGTGACAGGCCTGTGAAACGCTCCGATTCACAGTGCACTGCTGATGCACTTAAGAGTGCGCGTTCAGTAGGGTCTGATCTCGAGTTTCCCTACTTTATTTTTCCTTGCAATATTATATAGCGCGAACTCGACAACATGGCATGAGCACAATTTACATTACAGAAGAACACATTGATTTGTGGTAGGCACGGGGAGACAAAGTGATTTGCCTGGAATCACAGGATGGTGAGCTGATGCAGAGATTCGAACGTAGCTCCCCAGCTCTAAAGTTCGCAATTCTAGAACTTGTGACGGGAGGTGTGTCTAAAAGTGTATGTCGGTGCTGGCCATCAATGAGAGAGACCTGTGCATTTTTCAAATGGGTGGTGAAAAAATATGAGTATGTTGCTGGAGATGTGGGCCGCCGTGCCACCAATGTACTTACCGGGGGAGGGAAAACACCAATTATTCCGCAACTTTCTTTCCGCATACCATCACTCCGCATACCTTCATTACAAAAGTACCATGACTCCGCAATGCCATTATAACGCATGGCATTACATTTTATATGCTTTTACCACGCATACATTTACAACGAAGGGGCATATTATCAAGGGGGTTTATCTCTGCTTTTTTGGCTTTGAAAGCCAAGAAAGCGGAGATAAAATTAACTCCCTATTACCTAGCTGTCGCTAACACCAGTCAGCGACAGCTAGTAGGAGATAGCGACCATCTTGGGCCCCACTTTGCATGTCAGTGATATTTATCACTAATGACATGCAAAGTGGGCGTGCCAAGATGTTAGCGACTGGAAACAGTCGCTAACATCGCTATCTCCTATTACCAACTTTTGGAGATATTCACGCTAAGGGGTATTTTAGGGTTCAGGGGTAGGTTTGGGTTTTGGGGTACAGTGGTATTCTTAGGGTTCATGGCTAGGTTTGGGTTTTGGGGTACAGGGGTATTTTTAGGGTTCAGGGTTAGGTTTGGGTTTTGAGGTACAGGGGTATTTATAAGGTTCAGGGCTTGGTTTGGGTTTTGGGGTACAGGGGTATTTTTAGGGTTTAGGGGTAGGTTTGGGTTTTGGGGTACAGGGTATATTTATAGGGTTAAGATGGGTTAGTGTTTAAGGGTGTTGGGGTATTTTAAGGAGTAAGGGTGGGGTATGATTATGGGGTGCAGGGGTATTTAAAGGGAGCAGGGTGGGATGAGCACACGATGTGAGACATGGCATGAAGGACGGAACGTACCACACACCCCCAGCGTTTGTCACGCCCCCAGCACACGCCCACAGCACAACGCAGTCACGCCCACAAGGGACTACTTTGCTGGCATGGTTCTTTTACCTTTTAAGTGTATATGGTGGGCGTCTGCATAGCCTATGTCCTTCTGCTGCAACTGCCCTTTCCAACGCTGTATTGGATGTTGTGATTGGTGCTGTGGTTCCTGAGATTACCCACCTCGAAGGTTTGGGCTCTCTCTTTATTATATTAGTATGGATGATTTGCCCTATACGATGTGGGCTCTGCAGGAGGGAATGGCCATCAATGATGCAGCGTACCAGCTTCCAGAACGTTTTTGTCAGGTGGTAGTGGTGGGGGGGCTCGACGTGTAAAAAGGTTTAGATAGGGGGCTCAGTCGACAAAAGTTTGAAGACCTCTGCCTTAGTGTGTGTCCCTACAATATTGCAGGGCTACTACAATGCAACCATATCTTTGTAATGGCTACTGCTTTGGGAGTTAAAACATTGTAAAGTATTATAATACAAAAGAAAATGGCATATTGTTTAGGAAAGATTATTAACAGCTAAATAAATATTTTTTTAGGAAGCATAATATCATTTGATGATTATTAGAAAAACAGTGTTATTAGAACATCATTACAACAATGTAATAATAATAGTTTGTATTTAAAAACATATATAGTTTTTAAAGTGTTGAAAAACATTCGTTAGAAGGTTTATTTTTTGTATGCAGCCGATGAAAACAATTGGCAAGTCTTTTTCAGTTAAGTAAGAGTGGAGATGTTCTTAGATTTACTGAAAGAATGTCTTCAATGAATTAAAGAAACGTAGGCAAGTATTATGCTTTTTTTCTTGTGTTTATTCCATTAGCTGCCAAGATCAAACATACTACATTACCCATGAAACCAAGATCAAAATAACTACCAAAAGAAGGCAATCACCATCACTGCCTCCATTCAGGAAGGACCTTAAGGTCTGGCTCTTCGACTGAACCACAGAGCCACAATGCTAACTACCACTACTTGGCTCGATAAATCTAGAGTAGACTGCGCACATCACTGCCTTGCATTGCTCTGCGGCAGGGAGGCGTTCCATGGATGGAGCGTAGGTGTCCCCACGCATCCACCCAAGAACTGTGGCACATTCCCAGACTTACCATTAGTGGTAGACCTCGGAATGTGTTAAAATGCTCTGCTTCCCCAGCAAAGGAGTAACGAGGAAAAATAATATTTCTAGTTCCATTTCTGGGGCATTCCCTTTCTAGTGAGGACAGATCATCGGCTACTGGTCCAGGTTTTCTCCTTTAACCATAGTGAGAGGGTAACTCCTAGACTTACACGGCGGAGCGAAGCATTGGACAAATTTAACTCCAGGTTCAATATCTTCCTGGGATGACAAACAAGGCTGCTGACTGCTTGTCACGATTGCCAGTGGAAGACAAACCGGGATATGTACAAGGAAGTGGTGGAGCGTGTCGTTAGCCTCCTTGGCTTAACGACACGCTCCGCCACTTCTGAAACGCAAGGTTGCACCACAGGCGCGCAACACACTTTGGACTCAAAGAGTTTCAACACCCCCATTGTGTGTGGCAGCCCGGGATGAGACAACTCCCCGGGCACACACACAGCAGCACCCGAGCACTTCACAGGTCTTTAAAAGACCATTAGATTTTTAATGAGTCTTTGTTGTTATTTCACCCCTTCTAAGAGCCCCTGCAGCTCCACTCTGCCTATTGTTGAAAGTTTCAGCCCCCCCCTCGCTTTTTTTTTAGGTCCCCCGAAATGTGGCTCTATTTGCGCCTCTGTTGCACCATATTTAAAAGAAGATGGGTTATTCATGTATGATTTGTCGGTGGTAACTTAAAAAGGGTTGGCAACGCCAGTTTACCCCTTGGTGGTGTGGCAAGTGTGGACTAGAGTTGAACCTGGAAGCTTATCTGAGCACTCTCATGGGAACGCGCTTAATGCTCCAAGATGCGTTTGACAAATTCTATAATTGGTCATTATCTAAAAAAGCCTAGGAGTGGCTAAAACATCATTTGCACAATATTGAACATCTAAATTAATAAATGCATTAAAAACAGGGGAGGGGGACTTCACTACATCAGGCACTGAAACTGCCATCTCCTCAATCGACTTGTTACAAATATTTTTCGCAGGGATGCAAAGGAATGCTGTTTTTTCTTTGTCCCCTAGATGCACCACAGCATGTCTGAAGATATCAAGCCAGCAGTTAGTTGTTGACTATCGATTTCTGACACACAGGGCCTATAATATAATAATTGGAGTCATTGTTAAGTACTCGTCTCAGGTAACAGGTAACAGACGCTGATTGTCACATTGCTGGAGCGTGTGGCAAGAGCTCTCCTTGATTTTTAAAACTAAGATTTCACCACTTGTACAGCAATCCCTCGCTCACTAATTTTAAAACCTCACCTTGCGAAGCTGCTTAGGCACGCGCGCTCACCTATCAATCACCCTCTTTCCCCGGTCCACCACTGACGGCGTCAGATTGTTGAGGAGGGAAGGCGGGCCCGGAAGTGATTACAACTTCCTCTCTTGTGGCGCAGGTTAGCAGGCTAGTTGTCCTACCCTGGCACACCATAAAACACCAATGCCACTCCGGTCGCGCAGCAGACACGCCCAGCGGGCGCGCCGACTGCGCGCCGAATGGGTGCCAAAGGCAAGCCCGTCTGCGCCCGTCCGCGCCAGACCGGGCCAGGGGCCCAGACCCTCCATGCCACCCCCCACAGCTCGCATTTGCTACTCCCGTGAGACCGTTCTCCAGCTTCGGAACCCCCCTAACACCATGTCTCCACTCGCTCTCCCTGGTAGAGCAACAAAACAACTGCTCTTACTGCCCCTATACCCTAGCACCACCTACTACACCCAAAAAGCGCTCAATCAAGATGGCTCTACTCAACTGTAGGTCCCTTCCTAAACACTGTACAGTAATAAATCTGCTCCTCCAAGATTCAGAGCTATAGGTTCTGTTCTTGACAGAAACCTGGCTATCTCCAGCATCAGAGCCAGATATAGTCCAAGCCCTCCCGCCAGGCTACCTAATTCAACGTCACGACAGGCCCTCTGGAATAGGAGGTGGAGTTGCTGGTATTTACAAAAATCACCTGTCCTGACGTCTTTTAGACAGCCCGGTCCAGAACTGTCAAAACGTACACTTCTCCATCCAATTCTCCCCGCTAAAATCATTCTCAGGCATCCTCATCTACCGCCCCCCGGGAGCACAGGGACAGTTCTGTAGCTCCTGGATGGAAGCCACCATCTCCCACGCCTGTGCATCTCACAATTTTACAATACTGGGAGACCTAAATCTCCACTTCGATGACCCAGCAGACAAAGTGGCAGGAGACCTGATGTTAGATCTAGCCTCCTACCACCTCAACCTGAAAAGCCACCGATCCACCCATGCCAAAGGCCATCTCCTGGATCCCATCTTCTCGAATATATCAGAGTTATGCACAGACGAGCCCCTCCCCATCCCCTGGTCAGATCACTGCCTAATCCCATTCGAGTGCCAAATCCACACCAAACCCCCCGGCAGACCCCCTCCTTGCCTTCCATCCCGCCCCTGGTCAAAACTAGTCACTGAAGACTGGATACTCAAACTCGAAGCCACAACACCAGCCCTCGACCCAGACCCAGTCCTAGCTGACCAGCAATTCTCCACCTGGATTGAAAAATCCCTAGATCTAGCTCTGCCAAAAAAATCTCTCCCCAATAAAAATGGAACCTTTAAATCCCCCTGATTTACCCCTGAGCTTCGCGACTTGAGAAAACAATGTAAAAAACTCTTACGCCTATGGAGAAAGGACTGGTCCAATAAGAGCAAAATAGAATACAAATCAGCTATGAGGTCCTACAAAGCCAGCCTAAAAAATATCCAGGCGGCCTTCTTCGAAGAAAAAATCCAAGCCGCCGCCAACTCTTCTAGGGAAACTTATCGTATCATCAGAACATTGATGAAAGCCCCAGACCCACAACCCGCCAATGATCCACCAGGCCAAAGATACAACGAACTAGCAGAATTCTTTTCCACCAAGTCCTTAACATCCTAAAAACCCTCCCGACTCCCAACCACCCCCTAGACCCAGCCCCTTCAGTCCCCGCATCCAATACCCCTCGCCTTGACTCCTCCCCATTGACAAAGGAGACACTCCCCACAATCCTAAATTCCATCAAGAGTGGCTCCCCTGCGGACACTGCACCCCTCAATAAACTAAAACTCGTGACTCCCACTGTGACCCCTCTCATTATCAATCTAATAAACTCCTCCCTAGGAAAAGACATTGTCCCCCCCAACTGGAAAAGGGCCACTGTTAGAGCACTGCTAAAAAAATCGGTAAACAGACATAATATCGATTCCAAAATATCGTTTGGACAAAATATTGAGTAAAAAATATAGACTAGCCAAAATATTGACCAGACATAATATAGACTACATAAATATCGAGTAATATCGATATTAATAGCTAAAATATCGAATAAAAAATATAGACTAGACATAATATCGACTAGATAGAATATAAACAAAAAAAATCGAAAATAAGGTAGTTTTTATTAATTTTTAATAATTGTGTAATATAAAGCTGTAGCGGGTTGTGGGTTTATAGGGGAATAGGGTGGGAAGTAATTTAATTATAATTAATTAATTATGTAAATTAATAATAATTGTTAATTAATTATTAATTGGTAAATAATTAAAATATAATTGGTAAAAAATAATAATTGATTAATAAATAATTTTTAGTAAATTATTTTCTGTAGCGGGTTGTGGGTTTATAGGGGAATAGGGTGGGAAGTAATTTTATTATAATTAATAAATTATGAAAATTAATAATAATTGTTAATTAATTATTAATAGGTAATTAATTAAAATATAATGGGTAATTAATAATAAATATGTAATTGATAAATAATTATTATTTAGTCAATTATTTTCTATAGCGGGTTGTGGGTTTATAGGGGGATAGGGTGGGAAGTAATTTAATAATAATTAATTAATTATGTTAAATAATAATAATTGTTAAATAATTATTAATTGGTAATTAATAAAAATATAATTGGTAATTAATTATAAATATTTAATTAATAAATAAGTAATATTTAGTAAATTATTTTATGTAGTGGGTTGTGAGTTTATAGGGGGATAGGGTGGGAAGTAAATTAATAATAATTAATTAATTATGTAAATTAATTAAAATTGTTAATTGTTAATTAATTAATAGTCATTTTAACCCCTACGCTATCCTGCGCTTTCCCTACTGTTGCACCCACTGGAGTGGGAATAGTAATTTTAACCCCTACGCTATCCAACGCTTTCCCTACTGTTGCACCCACTGGAGTGGGAATAGTAATTTTAACCCTTACGCTATCCAATGTTTTCCCTACTGTTGCACCCACTGGAGTGGGAATAGTAAATTTAACCCCTACGCTATCCAACGCTTTCCCTACTGTTGCACCCACTGGAGTGGGAATAGTAATTTTTACCCCTACGCTATCCAACGCTTTCCCTACTGTTGCACCCACTGGAGTGGGAATAGTAATTTTAACCCTTACGCTATCCAATGTTTTCCCTACTGTTGCACCCACTGGAGTGGGAATAGTAAATTTAACCCCTACGCTATCCAACGCTTTCCCTACTGTTGCACCCACTGGAGTGGGAATAGTAATTTTTACCCCTACGCTATCCAACGCTTTCCCTACTGTTGCACCCACTGGAGTGGGAATAGTAATTTTAATCCCTCCGCTATCCAATGTTTTCCCTACTGTTGCACTCTTTGGAGTGGGAATAGTAATTTTTACCTCTACGCTATCCAGCGCTTTCCCTACTGTTACACTCACTGGAGTGGGAATAGTAATTTTAACCCCTCCGCTATCCAATGTTTTCCCTACTGTTGCACTCTTTGGAGTGGGAATAGTAATTTTTACCTCTACGCTATCCAGCGCTTTCCCTACTGTTACACTCACTGGAGTGGGAATAGTAATTTTTACCCCTACGCTATCCAACGGTTTCCCTACTGTTGCACCCACTGGAGTGGGAATAGTAATTTTTACCCCTACGCTATCCAACGTTTTTCTACTGTTGAATTCACTATAGTTGTTACAATAAATTTTAACCATTTTGCTATGCTACGGTAAAAATATTATATATGTTTAGTTATTAATATGTATTTATATATATATATATACATATATTTATTATTTTTGTTACATATTTTTGTAATTTACATTAATTATTTGTTAATATTACATTTATTTAATCCTTTTAACTAAGTTTATATTAAATATATTTATTATTATATTAGTTTTAACTTAATTTAAAGACATATAAAAAAACGATATTTTGACAGTCTATATTATTTACAGTCGATATTTTAGAGTCGATATTTTTGTACTTACCTGTATAAAGATAGAAACTCGATATTTTGTCCCTCGATATTTTCTCATCGATATTTTTGCAACTCGATATTAATGGGCTCGATATTATTTCAGTGATCCAAAAAAATCCCATCTCGACCCCTCAGATCTGGCCAACTATCGACCAATCTCCCTCCTACCCGTAATCAGCAAGGTGGCCGAGAAATTTGTTAATCAGCAGCTCTCCACCTTCCTTGTATCCAACAACCTCCTCCGCCTCTCCCAGACAGGATTCAGGCCAGGACAGGGCTCCGACACCGCCCTCATAGCAGTGGTCGAAGAAGCAAGATCTATCCTGGACGCAGGGGGATCAGCCGCAATGATCCTCCTGGACCTCTGTGCTGCCCTCGATACGGTGGACCATGCCATTCTTGTCCACCGACTAAGCAGAGTTGGAGTCACAGGCCTTGCCCTGGCCTGGCTCAAATCCTTCTTAGAGCATAGAACCTTTGAGGTCGCTAATGGACACACTCGATCCAGAGCTCTCCCTCTCCAATGCTGGGTCCCCCAGGGCTCCTCCTTAAGCCCCACACTTTTTTACGTTTATATGTCACCTTTGGAGGAAATCGTAGCACCTTTCGGCATAAAGGTAGTCATGTATACCGACGACACCCAACTGGTTGTCTCCCTAAACAAATCAGCCCAATGTCAGGAAAACCTATCCGCGTGCCTCACTAACATCTCTAACTGGATGAGCGAATCTCTCCTCAAACTAAATGGGGAGAAATCAGAGATCCTATTGTTAGGCAATCCATCCAAACTCCCCACCAATCTTTTGTGGCCACCCTGCATGGGAACAACCCCCACCCCAAAAAAAGAAATAAAGAGCCTAGGTGTCTGGCTCGACCAGGACCTCAACTTCCACACACAAGCCAGGAAAACCGCTAGAACCTGCTTTGGCCTCCAGCGCACTGCATGCAAAATCCTCTCCCTCATACCCCCTCAATCCAGGAAACTCCTCATCCAGGGCCTCATTATGTTGAGGCTGGACTACGGGAATGCTCTATACCTTGGCGCTCCGAAATCGGTCATCACCAAACTCCAACATGTCCAGAACGCAGCAGCCAGGCTGCTTACAGGCACAAAGCACTGATGCTCTGCAAAGCCCGCCCTTAACTCCCTACACTGGCTTCCAATCTCTGAAAGAATCACTTTTAAAACCCTTTGCATCACTCACAAAATCCTTCAAAACAAGGGACCCCCTATCTTGAGACCTCTGGTCAAACCACACAAAGCCAACAGGAAGCTAAGATCTGACCTCCTCTCTCTGGAAAGCGCCCCCAGAATCAAAAGAGCACGATCAGGGGGACGTCTCTTTTCATATAATGCCCCTAGGCTGTGGAACTCCCTATCCCTCAACATCCGGAGGGAAACCAATCTACTAGCTTTCCGCAAACTATTGAAAACTTGGCTATTCCCCTAGGCCACTCTGATCACAGATACAATCTGACGAGTCCAGCGCTGGGACGCCCACGGGTAGCTACGCGCTCTAGAAATCCACTTCCAATTCCAACATGTAGATTGTTAATGTGCATGATGTGAGGAACAGCGTACAAACCTGGATGGGCGTGTACACATTCCTTACACAAGCAAAGACTTATTGGTTCATAAACATTATTTTATAAAGTAGTTACCAGAATGGTTGCTTTATGAAAGGGGGCTGAGCAGCACAGCATCGAAGCATTCTGCGTGGGTGGGACAGGTGCGTCATTTCCTTATGAACCTCTCGCAAACTACAGCCAATCACTGAATCGAGAACGTTGAATTTAGTTAGTAGGTGTGGTTTCGTGTCTGCTTAGTTGAAAAAAATAATAGCGCAGCACTTTTTGCTTTCTACCTCCTCGGCAGTTACTTCTTGTGGCTTTCAAAGGCAACTGGTAAGTGTTGGTATAGATTCATTGTTGTGAGGTACTTTACTTTGCTATAGGTTTCAAAAATAAAATCAGATTTTACTGACCGTGACGGGCGGAAAGCAAAGCGGCTGCAGCTGAACAAATTGCAACGGTAATTGTAAGTGTCGGTATAGCTTTATTGTCATGCATTACTTTAGTTTGCGATAGGTTTCTGAAACAAATCCCATTTCGCTGACCGTGATTGGTGGAAAGCAAAGGGGCTGCAGCTGCAGTCGTAGCACGCCGGAAACAGCAAAAAGAGTACTCCTAAAAAAGAGTTAAAGCATGCTTGCGGAAGGTAACTACAGTTGGCTGGTGCTCCTCTTTGAAAAATCAAAAGTGAGGTTTCCCTGTGTGAACCACTTAGGAAGCAACAAAGTAAAGAGGCACTGCATTTAACCAATGGGAAGGCAGCAGACTGGAGTTCCTTTTTGACTACATCAGGTCTTCCAGAAAGCGCATGCACACTGCCTAGGCTCGACCTAAAAAGTTATGACCATTCAGTTATATTAATTTTGATTTGATTCTTTTGACAATAAAGCTTCTATACTGCTGGATTTTCTAAGCTTTTGTACTGCCATTATTGTTTCTGCTTTAATGTAACTTTTAAGATAAGATCCCAGCTTTGGGTATTGTGTGCCAGAGTCTTATAGATGGATAAGAGCTCACACACTTTTCCAGTGACAAGGAGGTGGAAAACATAGGGGCATATAAGCAAGGAATTGCGATGTTTATCGCAAAACGCGCTTAGCGTGTTTTTTTTATCGCTGCCTATCGCTGGATATGTTAGCGGACAAAACATGCTATTAGCAACGTTTTTCTCCATTGTGCTAAAATATCCAGCGATAGCAGCGAAATGCGTGAATATGGCTGGAAATCCAGCGATATTCACGCATTAACGCCAATGGGGGCTTAACCTGACAATCCACCTCCCATTGAATAAACAGGTAAGTCATCCTATTAGCAGGCGTTAGATTCTAGCGATAATCGCGCTTAGCGTAACTTTTTTTATCGCTAAGCCTGCATTGCTAATAGGCGAAAGCTGTGTTAGCGACTGCTTTCAGTCGCTAGCAGTTTGGGTACGTCCACTTTGCATGTCATTAGTGATAAATATCGTTGACATACAAAGCGGGCCCCAAACCGGTCGCTATCGCCTAAAAGCTGTCGCTAACTGCTGTTAGCAACAGCTTGCTGATAGGGCGATAAAAATATTTCTGCTTTAGCGGGAAAAAGTCACGCTAAAGTAACGATATTGCCCTTGCTAATATGCCCCATAGTTCCTGGACATGTGCAGCTTTGAAACCTAGAGCCTTTCATAGTGAGAGATGCTTCTAAGAGCAGCCTCATCCCAAGGTACAGCGCCTCACATAGCCTCAACTGCCTCTGATAGCTCTTAATAATTGGAAAAGCTGTCTTTTTACTTCCCAAAACTTTAGTGGAAGGATACATGCATTTAATGATGAGAGAGGGCCACAACTGCCAAATTTCCCCTGACAGGTCTGCAATTGGGGGAAAATAACACAGGATTTAAAAAGAAAAAAAAGGTTTTCTTGAAACTGAATGAGTCATCTGTTTTTAACACTCAGAGAAGCAGATACATCCCAATGAAAATAATTTGTGCGCTTTGTTTATTTAACTGCCACAGTGCTGGGAGAGATTCAACAAAGGGGAAGGAGAGGGGGTCTATGGTCGTCAGTGTGCCTTGCCTGCGTCCTCAGACTCGGCAGGTTAAGAGTGGTTGCATTGATCAGGCCTCTTCAACGGCATGTCTGGTATGGGTAGCCAGGGTGTACCATTGGCATGACTGGGTCAATGCTAATTGGACCCAGGGTCTCACCTGCGACTTTTCATGATAACACTCTGTGACAATTCCCCCCTGCAGGCCCCGGACTGTGGGTGGAGGCCACTGGAATAACGAAACTTGAGGGGGCCCGCTGCAAGGTATGTGGAGGGGTCTCCTCTGGAATCAATCTGGAGCTCTCGGTCCTAGTACTGTATTGAGGGGTCCCCCTAGAGCTTGGGGGGCCCGCACCGCAGGGGATGTGGGGGTTTGTGTTATGCCACTGGTGGAGGCAGTAGTCCAGAACTCAACGACTTGTACAGGCTACCTGCTGAATGTGAAGCTCCACCACTCAGCCAGTGGCCTAAGTATGGGTCGGGTTCTGGCTGTGGTCGCATTACGGCTGCGCAGCACAACAATGTACAGTGCATACACCACATTTAAACAGACTGCTGCTTCGCCTGCTCCCGCCACGGACGACGGATGGTCGGGCACGCCTATAGGTGGGTTTAGTCAGTGTCTGTCAGAAGTAGCCATTGGTCTATGCAAATCATGCAGACACTGCTTCACTCGAGTCATCATGTGAAGTCAGGGAATCTAAATGCGTCGCCGTGGATGAAGTTAATACATTGCAACACCTAAAGATCCAGCCCAGAGTGAGCTGAGCAGACCCCAAGCCTTCCTCAAACAACATGGATCGCGCGCTGCCAGCTTTCTGAGAGTGGTGCTAATTAGCAGCTGGTGCTCGGCTTGACAGATGAGAAAGAGTTATAAATGCGTGGCTTTGCATTTCAGTGGAGTGAAGTGCTCCACCACACCGAAATGAGTTAGTCTAACTCATGATGCGTGGTACTTGGCAGGGCTGCATAGCGCATTATAATTCTTTGGTAATTTTTTGGTGCCCCGTACAAATCTGTTGACAACTGTAGATGGCAACTCATAATTCAGTAGGAGATGGGAGCATTACGAAACTTTTCAGGAAAGTCAAATAAAACAAGCATTGGCAAAGCCAATATGTCTCAGCTTTTCAGGATTTATTTACTTTGTCAATTATTGTTTAGGTGGTGTGTCATTCTGTAGTGTTGTATAGTATGACCTGTCATTCTGTAATATAGTATAGTATGACCTGTAATTCTGTTGTATGGTATGGTATGGCATGGGCTGTCATTCTATTGTATGGTATGGCATGTCATTCTGTAGCCTAGAATGGCATGGTATGTTGTCGGCTGTCATCATCAGACAGTGTTGCATAGTTAGCTCTCACAGTTACCACTCTATTATAAGTTAATATTCAAAACCCAAGAAACAGAGCAGGAGACGTTCTTTTTTTTGTGCTTCTTAAATGGTTAACATGTTGTAGTTTATTTTGTGTGGTGATGTTGAGCGATGCATCTATTTTAGGTAGGTTTATGAAGGAGCAGAAGGCCTATGACATATTTAAGAAAAAGTCTAATTTGTTATTATAGAGAATGGCATTTGACAATGCAGCATCTAAACATACGCTGCCTGTTGAATGTTATTGTTTTTTGCATTTGATGTTGGTGAAAGAGGTGTGAGGGCACTCAGTATCGCCCGGTGCCACCCCAGATTTCTTTGTGGAATTCTTCAATTCACAGACATTTACCCACGAATTAACAAGCTGTTTGACTTCTAAAAACTACAGCATTTGTTTTGCCACCGTTTGTTTTGATGTGTCTGTGACAGGTGTCAGGTTTTTGTACTCCTCAGGGTCCGGATGATGCAATAAGGGGTCCACCCCTTGATATCCCCGAACTCTAACTAGAAAGTTAAAGAGTATCAGGGCGATCAAGTGAGGGAAATGAAAGGTTTGAAACAGCAGGGATGAGAACCTATAAGACAAAACAACAGGGATCAAAAATACATACTTATATATGGCTACTCTCATATGGTCTATGGTTAATAGGACATAGATACCTTATCCACCAACAAGCTAACTCACGCCTGTATTTAGTTTCAGAAAACAACCTGTTCCTTTTTCTGGATAATCCTATAAAAACAATAATACATAGGTTGAGAACACACTCATGCCACATCCAGATATCAACCCCAAAGGACCTTGGGCCCGATTCACAGAATGAACTTAAGACCCAATCCTAAACGTACTACTATTTTGGTATTCACAGAATGCACTTACTACTTTTGACATTCACAGAATGAACTTAATACTTTTGGTATTCACAGAAGTTAGGATTTTGTCTTAAGTTTGCCTTAAGACAAACTTAAAACAGACTTAAGACAGACTTAAGACAGAGTTCAGACAAAATCCTAACTTAAGTCTGTCTTATGTCTGTCTTAAGACAAAATCCTAACTACTGTGAATACCAAAAGTAGTAAGATTATTCTGTGAATACCAAAAGTAGTAAATGCTTTCTGTGAATGCCAAAAGTAGAAAGTGCATTCTGTGAATACCAAAATAGTAGTAAGTTTAGGATTGAGTCTTCAGTTCATTCTGTGAATCGGGCCCCTTGTGCCTAGCACACCCTTGTATCAAGATCTCTCAATGCACACCGGTTCTCTTGTGGGCATTAAACCAGGAAAATGATCAAAGTCTCAAAAAAGAAAGAATGAGGCCCGATTGAATGGAATGGTTGGTGGACTTAGTAAGAGGGTTAATGAAAGCACCCACTTGGCCTAATCCACCCTCGTTAGCAAATCCTCTGCTATGGGAAATGTACACCCCCGCTGCTCCTGTCAACGAGCGAACGCAGTTTCCTCTCCGACGCCCAATATGCCCCAATAATCACAAGGACAAAATGTAAAGGCGTCTGTGGTTTTCTCACCACACCGCCGCCTGATATGCTCCAAGAATCACAAGAACAAAGTACAGGCATCCGCTGTTTCTTCACCGCCGCCCAATATGCTTCAAGAATCACAAGAACAAAAGTAAATGCGTCCGCGGTTTCCTCACCGCCACCCGACTCTTCAAACCAGCACACTCACCGTCTGACGATGAGTTTCAGCCACAACAAAGTCCTTACCAGGACCATAACGTGCTCCGCCAAGCACTAAGAACATCCACTGTTCTCAACATGCCGGTGAAACAAACAGAATTACGCATGCTGACAAGCGTGCGACGCGTCCTCTTGTAGACGCTGGCTCCTCCTCCCTTTGACTTCTGGGAGTTGTAGGTAAATGGCTCGGAAGGCGCTACGCATTACGCTAACAGTAGGCCCCCGCCAAGTGGCTCCTAGAACCAGGCTTGGTGGGATACCTGTGGAAGAATGCCTTCACGACAGCAGGGACATGCACATTGGAACTTGGTTCCCATGAATCATCCTCAGAGGTGTACCCCTTTGAGGAGACAGCCAGGCAACTTTAACTTGTAGGCTACTCGATTAACCTGTCTCACTACAGTGTACGGGCCGATGTACTTAGGATGGAACACACTGCGCAGTTTGAATTTAATGTACTTCGGGGACAGCCAAACTCGGTAACCCACTTGGTACTGAGGACCGTCTGTTCTGTGCCAGTCCTCCCATTTCATGTACACATGGCATAACATTGCAGATATTTTTTCAATGTCTGATTACGTTTTTCGGTCAAACCATCTGTTTGCAGGTGGAAGCTTGTTGAAACCGCCGATTCTATCTGCAGAGCTTTACACCAAGCTCTCTAGAAACTCGCAATGAACTGGGGGCCTCTGTCGGACACGATTACCTTGGGCAAACCGTTAAGTCTAATGACATTGTCCAGCATTAGTTGTGCTGTCTGGCCAGCTGTCGGTAGGTTATTGCATGGTATGAAATGGCCCCTTTTCGTAAGGCTATCCACTACTACTAAAATGGTAGAATATCCCTGATCCATAGGCAGGCCGCTGATGAAGTCAAAACTGATGTTTTGCCATGGCTGTTGACGGGTTGGCATGGGCATGAGCCTCCCTTTCTTTCTGGTGTATTCCCCTTTTCCTCTAGCACAGACTTCACATTGTGATACCCAGGCACGAACGTGTTTGGCCAACGATCTCCACCAGAAATGCAGTTTAACTAGTTGCACAGTTTTGCGAACACCTGGATGTCCAATAAAGGGAGATACATGGCACCATAAGTATGCTTTTTTTTGTAGTGCTTTAGTGGCCAGATACAACTTACTGTTCTGAAAAGGCAGTCCTTGTTTGATGCTATGAGTAACAACCTCTTGTGCCCATCTCTCCCACCCGACTGTAGGTTTGGTCTTGGTCACCTCTGTCAGAAAATTGTCAACTCTCAGAACACAGATGACTTTTGCAGGATTGACTAATGCCTCTGGGATGCTGGTGTGGGGCTCTACGACTTCTTGCCGGGATAAGGAGTCTGCCTTGAGTCTGTTCCTGGCCTGAAAGTAATAAAAAAGTCAAACTGAGCAAAAAAAAGCATCCATCTCATCTGCCTCTGTGTGACATGGCGCGCCGTCTTCATGTATCGCAAGTTACGATGGTAGGAATACACAGTGGATGGGTAGCGAGCCCCCCATAAATAATGCCGACATTCTTGGAAAGCCTTTTTTATGGACAACAGTTCTTTCTCCGCAATGGTGTAGTTCTTTTTGGCCGCTTTTAGTGGCATATCAGCAACAACCGGCGATAAATATTGCTAGCGCGCTTAGCGCTAGGATAATTATCGCCGGCTATCGCTGGATTTTATCATAGACATAGTGTGCTATCAGCGATGCTTATCTCCAAAGCGATAAAAATTCCATAGTTAGCTGCCAAATGTGCGACCCAACGATTGGCGATACGTTGTTGATAGGGCAGGGCAGACTTAGCCATTATATCCACCTTCAATTGGATATAATGGCTAAGTCAGATTGAAAGCAGTTATAAGAAAAGTAGCTATAAGCACGGTTAGCGCTACTTTTCTTATCGCCATGCAAGTTAGCTGTAGGTTTGTTGATAGGAGAAATGCCGGTTAGCGACATTTCTCACGTTATTTTTGTGCTGAACGCCCACTTTGCATCTCATTGGAGATGCAAAGTTGGGCGTTGAGGGAAAGGGCGCTAATGCAAAAATTCACGCACTAGCGTGACCTTGCTGATAATGCGATAAAATTATCGCCGCTTTTCACCCGAAAACAGACACTAAAGCGGCGATAATTTTATTGCGGCACCTTAATGATATGCCCCTTTGTTTTTGGGAGAGAGAGGCCATGGGATGTAATTGTCCGCTATCATTGTCCCTCTGAGACAATATGGCTCCAAAGGCTTCATCTGAAGCATCTGCTTCAGCTATGAAAGGTGCCCCCATTTGAGGATGTCTGAGCACTGGGGCTGTAGTAAATGTTTTTTTCTAGTAGGCCAAGGCCGTAGAGGCCTCATTTGTCCATACAAATGGAACCCCCTTACGAAGCAGCCTGGTGATAGGGTCTGCCACCTGGGAGAAATTCAGGATGAACCTGCGATAATAATTTATAAAACCTAGGAAGCATTGGACGTTCCTTGTACACTATGGGATGGGCCATTCCAGCGCCTTGCATTCTGTCATGCTCAACCCTTCTGGACACAGTATCACCCTTAGGAACTCCACGTCACACACCCCAAATTCGCATTTGCTCAACTTACAAAACAGATGGTATTCCCTTTCCAACACCAAAATGACATGGTTGTTATGCACCTCAGCTGACACAGAGTAAATGAGAATATCATCAATACATACGATCACGAAATGGTCCACATACTCTTTCAGGACGTTATTAAAAAAATACTCAAAAGCCACCGGGGCGCTGCACAGCCCGAAAGGCATCACAGTATGTTCGTACAACCCATAGCGTATCTTAAAAGCCGTTTTCCACTCATTTCCCTCTCGGATGCATACCAAATGATATGCCCCTCTTAAGTCTAATCTGGTGTAAATAGTGGCTTCCCGCACCTGATCCACCAAAACCGTAATAAGTTGAAAGGGGTATCCGTTACGAACAGTGTTTTTCTTCAACATTCTATAATCACAACACGCTCTCAACTCGCCACTAGCTTTAGCTATAAAGGAAAGAGGGGGGCTGCGGGGGACCGAGAGAGCCTAATGAAACCAATTTCCCAGAAATTATCAAGGTATTCTCTGAGGTGTCGGGTTTCAGGATCTGACAAGGCATACACCCTACAAGTTGGAATGTTTGCCCCCTCTATCAGATCAATCTGGCAATCATAAATCCTGTGAGGCGGGAGCTGACCTGCCTGTGTCTTGCTGCAAACATCCCAAAAACTAAGAATACTCTACTGGTAATACTACCCCCTTCTCTGCTGCCATAGCTACCCAACAAGGGTAAGTCAGAGCTGCTGCTCGAGACCTAGGTTCTCGCCTACAGTGTCCTCACATTCCTTTGACAGAAACCGTACTGTTTTGTTTTTCCAGTCTTTGGTAGGGTTGTGGTGCCAGAAGTGAACCATGGCATTCCCAAGATCAACTCATACTGAGGGGCGTCTATAATGTTCAAGGCTATTTCTTCCAGGTGTTGTTTCTTCCCATCTTCTCTCTGCATTTCGGGTGGTAGGCCATTTGGACCAAGAGGTCTACCACTCTTGAGATGTTTGATGGTTTCTGCCACCTCATACTGTTCAATATTTTGCTCAACAACTGCCCTACCATCAGGGTGAGATATTTGGTATCCATATATCCTCCACAAATTGTAACAGTTGACCTGTGGCCTGTCACCCCTGGCACAGTATAGATTTCCCAGGGAATCGGCTAAAGTCAAGGGGCCAGATTCACAGAACTAACTTAAGACAAATTCCTAAACTTACTACTTTTGGTATTCACAGAAGTTAGGATTTTGTCTTAAGACAGACTTAAGACAGAATCCTAACTTAAGTCTGTCTTAAGACAAAATCCTAACTTCTGTGAATACCAAAAGTAGTAAATTTAGGATTTTGTCTTAAGTTAGTTCTGTGAATCGGGCCCTCTGCAATGTCCATGGCATTTCCCTGGGCACACCCATCTCTCTCCTGCCCCTCCCTTCACCAGCCAATCTAAGAGCTAACCTGCCGTATTACCCTCCTCATACAGCTTGTGTTCTTGGGCTCGTAAATGTGCCAATGGCAGCCAAACAAAAGCACTCTTAAACAATGCCTAGCAGGAAGGATGGCCTGTGAATCCTACACCTTGTAGTCCCCTGTGCCTTAGGTAACATTTATTATATACTGATTTACAAACACGCATCAGTCATTGTCTCTGTATGTGTGTGATGTAAAGTACTCGGACACCCTACAGAAACTGATATGAGAGGTGCTATAAAACAAATGAGATACTTGTGGGAGGGTGATAGTGAGGGAATCAGTGAAGAGCCACAAGATTCTTGTATCCTGGTGCACATTAAGGTCATTATGTACTATGCTTTAAAAGCTAGTACAATTGAATATATAATTACAAATGTGTTGTTGAATGCCCCATTTTGCCCCAACTTTTCTCAGGGTAGAGCGCCCCCCGAAGACACATTTGTAGTGGTCAGGCTCACTCGCAGCACTCGCTATGTACCGTACAGGTGCTGATCTGACAACATTTGCCAGGGCTGCTTTGGTTTCCCAGTCCACCCATGACAAGTCCAGGATCCTCCTTCTACTAAATAAACACTATGGGGCAGATTTACAAGCCCCTTGTGCTTCTTTTACACCGCCGTTGCGTCACTTTTGGACGCAGCAGCGGCACAAAAGATGCGCCATGGTGCGGGGTATTTACAAAGATCTGGGAGATGCATCACATTATAAAGCCCTGCGCCATAAGGAGGCGTTCCAGCCCGGGGGGGGTGGGGACGGCACAGGAACGCCTCCTAAAAGAGCCTGAGTGAAATCCATAAGATTTCACTCAGTCACTTTTAGGCCAATGCTGAGTAAAAACTCTGCGCCTGCTTGAAGCAGGCGTAAGGCTTGTCGCAGCATTGGAAGAATAGGCCGCCCCAGAGCATTGCTGGAGCTGCGTCGCGCTTGCGATGCAACTCCAGCAACGCGCCGCCTTTACGGCACAGATGCATGACGCATCTGTGCCGTTTTTGCCCCATGGTGCACCGCATTGTAAATGCAGCGCATCATGGGTGGTGGAGCTGCGGCGCACAGTTACTGCCGCATCCCTGCTAATTTGCAAGGATGAGCCAGTAATTGTAGATCTGCCCCTAAATGCATACATACCAACAGACCCAATTGAGGGGCATATTATCAATAACGGCGTTAAAATTATCGCCCCTTTAGCGGCAGGAAATTGCCGCTAAAGCGGCGATAACGGGCTTGATAATATTCCCTTGTGAATTCCCTTAGAAGCCCAGGGTCACACCAGAACCTGGGCTTCCCATTAAAGGTTTTCAATTTTTGCATATTATTTGAATACTAGCAGCCCGTCCCGACCTTGTCCAGGAGCAATCAGGCTTAAGGGCCCCCGCCCACATCGGCCCCTGCCGGCCCCGACATTGTCCGTGGGTCCCCCGGAGTAGCAGCCCGTCCCGACCTTGGCTTCAGGGCCCCCGCCCGCCCCGGCATTGTCCGTGGGTCCCCCGGAGCCTTACCTCATCCACCGCACCTCCCCGCGCTCCTGAGTTCACCGGTCCGCCGCTCCTCACCGCTCCTCCCCTCTCCTCCCGGCCTGTCCGCAGCTCCTCTCCGCTCCTCCCAGCCTGTCTGCCGCTCCTCACCGCTCCTCCCCGCCTGTCCGCCGCTCCTCCCCACGCTCATGTCCGCCGCTCCTCCTCGTGCTCCTGGACGTCGCTCCTCCCCGCGTTCCTGATGTCAGCACGCACGTCACGGCCGGCGCTACTTCCATGGGACTATTTATTTTTCTCGTAAATTTTTTAAATAACGTATATTTTTTTAAGTTATATAGCCTATGTCCATCTTGACACCCTGACAATTTCAACGATGTATCGGGTGTGTGGATTGGCGCTGTGGTTCCCGAGTTTACCCGCCTCAAATGTTCAAAGTTCTTCCTTTATAATAGTAGTATAGATTTCCACGCCAGTATTCTTTGAAATCTTCCTTCCCCTTCCTCTGTTTTCTAACTCATTTAGTAGGAAATTTGTCTCTATTAGTTAAATAATCACTGCTAATGCCTGTTCCAGACTACAGGCCATAGGTTTGAATCCTACCAAGGCCAACACAACCTTCCATCCTTCCGAGGACAGTCAACTGAGAACCATCAAATCTGTGAAAAGAAGAACTCATTGATAACAGCACTTTAAAATGGCAGTGAACTGTGGGGATATGTCAGGGGGGAGCAGTTACAGACTGTTGAAAATTCCTTCATGAAGCGCCTATTGTGTGTCCCAGTTTGAACTTCTAACTTTGCAGTACATGAAGAGCTGGGGGCACAATATTTAAGTGACATCTTTTCCTTACGCCCACTGACATGTTGGCTAAATCTGTGCCTAAATGAAGACATTCCACTGACTCATTTGATTATGAAAGACTTTTTATCCCAGGATAAGGCACTGGGCACCCCATGGTTAAAATACCTGAAATCTAGTTTCTCCAGGTTCGGACGTTTGGATTTGTTTGAACATCCGAACAGGATTGTTAAAGGGGATGTGGAGGTGATTAAACGGGTTTTCCTTATGGACAGGAGTATGCAAAGGGAAGGTGTGGAGATTCAAAAACCAACTGTAAGAAAATCTGTTATGCTTAAAACATGTGAATCAATGGAGCCATATTTGACTGGCTCACTGTCCTCCCATGAAAAATTCTTGCTAACTAGGTTTAGGTTAAATCTGTATCATCATCTGCTGATTAGACCAAAAAGTGACATTTTTAATAAATTTGCAGCGCCCTGTGGCTGCGAATGGAAAGTCTCCACAGGATATGCTGCATTTTATATTTTTATGTGGATTTTATGAATACCCACGCAAACGCTATCTGGTTGCTCTTTTAAAAAAACTCAATTTTAATCAGATCAGACCAGCCCTTATGTACCTAAAACTTCTGCATAAGGACAGTATTCTTCAAGTTACTGAATTTTTAAAGCTATGTATAAAGCTGAGAAACTGTTTGGATGAGTGATGGTCCTTTTTGATGATTTATATCTCTCATGAACTTATTCATTGTACGTGAATAACTGACCCTTGTACTTTCTGCACTTTACCGTTTATTTTTATATATTGCATTTTTTAAGTGCTTTGTTGTATATGTACTTTTATGGTTTAAATCAAAACCGAAATAAAGTCTCTATTGAATTGATTTGTACCTCATTTAGTAGGAAATTTGTCTCTATTAGTTAAATAATCACTGCTAATGCCTGTTCCAGACTACAGGCCATAAGTTTGAATCCTACCAAGGCCAACACAACCTTCCATCCTTCCGAGGACAGTCAACTGAGAACGATCAAATCTGTGAAAAGAAGAACTCATTGATAACAGCACTTTAAAATGACAAAATGGTGGTATGGATAGCTAAATAAAAATAAGTTGGCATTATTTTCTCTCCCGCAATCTCCTGTACGGGTTTGAGCAGATTCTCCAAGGGCCCTCAACTCAGTGCCATATATAATAATGCTTTGGGAATGAGCGACTGTCACTACCAGTGTGCCCAAAATTCTTCAATGGGTGGCCCCATGCAGCCCAAAGACTAATGACGATCTCGATATTGATATTGGAGACTCGGGTGTACCATATCACATTCTGTAGGGAGGGCAATCATTTTTCACAAGGCACTGTACACCTGGACAGTGAATTTCGACCATGAACATTTTTTCTTCGCTCCGATTCCTGCTGGAAATCAAAATGTCCGGGGAGCAATTGGGACATAAATGTTCATACATTTAAACATGCGCAGGGTACTAATTCATTAGGCCAGGGCAGAACCAGTTAATTATAATCTGGGTTAATTGAACTATGTGGCGGGGACGATCACGCCTCAGAGTTTACTTCATTTGATGGCAAGAAAAGGCAAACTATGCAGCATAATGCATCGCATTTTGTGATAGTATTACTTCGTTATTACAATTCTTACCACTGTCTGCGCGTCGGTTTTACTTCATTAATAAAAGTTTAACACCCTGATATAGCAATATTCAAGAGAAAGTTGACCAGTCAAACTTTGTGAGGGGCCTTCCATTGCACTGCAACGTGTAACCACACTTTTAGTCACTGTTGATCGGTGTGAGCTACAAACAAAACATTCTTTTTGTTAAAATCTTCAGATTATGCAGCAGTTGATGGATAATGTGGCAAATGTGGCAAACGACACGAAAATAGCATGAGTGCAGTGACCATGATTATAAGCACTTGCACAGGAAGACTCTCCTCAGACCCCCAAAAACGCGAAAAGAGTTGTGCTGAGGCAGGCGTCGCTACGAACCTTACCCGAGTTTTGGAAAAAGAACAGCGAAGCACGTCTTTTCCTAGAAGCAAAACTCATGTGCTCTACTCCCATTCTTGTAGTGTTGGGTCAGGTAAGAGCAATGAGTGGTTAGATGACTGGATCTACAAATCAATAACGTGTCCTACACATTTCTTCTTGCGCCATGAGTACTGCATACATTCAAATGGAGCTCCCGGTCTCTGCAGGAACCAACAACACGTCATTAATAATTACGGCGCAGGGGCACGGCACAGCATTGATGTCAGCACACACGTCGCGGCCGGCGCTACTTCCATGGGACTACTTTTTTTTCTTGTAAATGTTTTAAATAACGTATATTTTTTTAATTTATGTAGCCTATGTCCATCTGCACACCCTGACAATTTCAACGATGTATCGGGTGTGTGGATTGGCGCTGTGGTTCCCAAGTTTACCCGCCTCAAAGTTCTTCCTTTATAATAGTAGTATAGATAAAATAATAACATCTTCAGTAATTCAATTTGGTGGCACCCCAGCGTTTGGTAGTGATTCAGTGGGGCTCCTCAGGAAGTCAAAATGTTGGGCGCCACTGATGTAGGGCGCTCCAATACCTTCAGATCAAGTTCGAGCTATACAATTACAAAGCTGCAGAAAAACATAGTGGATGGGTGCCATACCACAGGTCATCACTAGAGGTCCCTAATACGTAAGCCAGGCACCACACTGTATACCCCACAGAGGCGCAGTGCCAGAGAGAAGTTCCCTGGATGGAGCCAAAGAAGTCCTGTACAGGAGCTCTGGTCCCTACTACCCATAATAAACTGTTAATGATCCATAATTAGGAGTACTGCTTTTGGTTTTTTGTGGAGGAGCCTGAACTCTAGCGGTAAGAACCCATAAATAGCCAACTCCTATGAAGCCCTCGACAACAACACTAGAACTCACACTAGGACTCGGACTCGAGTTTCTCAGTCATTCATACCTTAACGCCATCTCTCTCTTCTATTACTTAATGTGTGGGGTTAGCGTTAGCAAACATCCTCTAAATTTTAAAGCATATTTCCTACTAATCATTGCCACACAAAGTGCAAATGACCAGCAGCTAAACTACCGGATCATTGGTACTAGGGGATACTATTGATGGTCTTTGCTACTCATGAATATAAAAAAACTCAATAAGATTATGGGACCTTTAAAAATATGAGGCTATGAGTAAAACTGTAACGCTATTTTAGCAAAAAACGTACACACGTCAACACTTCTGATTCTCAGGGCTAAAAATACTCCTTTACCCATGAGAATGAAACGGATTAATTTGTAGCTTTGCAGTGGCTTCTGGGTATGCAAATTTCCCCCCAAACAGTTGGTTGCTGTCAGGCAGCCGCCCTCTAGTAACTGCGGTTGGTACTGCACCTGCCGCTTGGTTGAAGCGTTCCATTTCCTCCCCCATCCACTCCACGCACTCACCCTCTTTCTCTCTCTCTTCTCTCACACAAACACCTTCTCCCTCTTTCTCTCACACACTCCCTCTCGCTCTCTCTCTCCTCTTCTCTCTCTTTTCTCTCTCTCTCTCTCGCGCTCACATACACACATCCACACACTCTAAAAAAGAGATTTCGGCAAAGCCAATGGTTTGGAATTTTAGATGTCATTGCTTAACAATTCTTTGGTGGTTTTAAATCTGTTGCAAAAGAAACAAATGATGGACGGAATGCTGAACAATGAAAACATTCACACCCAGTCACAAACATCTGGGGTTTATCCATCCTTCTTTGTTCTGTTGCTCACCAGCCACCCCAGTTTAGACCCAGCCGTATGCAAATCAGTCTTGACCCTGCTCCTCATAGGAACAGTCCAGCCCGAACTGCCAGGCCAGGTTCTCTGTGGAAACAAGCACACTTTTGGTTGTGTCGCCCGAAGTGGGAATGGTACGCCCAGACGTGGACGGGGCGGTTCTTTTGTGTGGGCGTTTGGGCGTCGCCCCCACTTATTATTTTGCCCAGGGCCCAGGCTGACCTCTGTGGCATCCGCCGTCTTCTGCTGCAGTGTTGGGTCGGTGACAAAACTGACAATCTAACTGACTGAGCCTACCTTAGTTATACTATTCTCAGTGTATGTACCACCCTCCAATGTTTCAATATTTGTGAATCCCCTACTTGTGATTGGACAATGGGATGGGGAGAGGCCATCACCCCAAACTAATGTAATGTCATTTTCTTAGGGGAAACATCCTTTACAACGCAACTTTTACCACGCAGTGCTTTTGCATCGCAACTTTTACAACGCAAACCATTACAACGCATTGCGCTGGGGGGCACTCTAGGATAGGGAATAGATTTAATTTACTATCCAACACCTTCCATACTATCCACGGAGACTGGAGTTGGAATAGTAAATTAAACTATTCACTATCCAGCACCCCTCAACACTATGCGTTCTAAAGGCATGCGTTGTAAAAGTTGCGATGTAAAAGCATGCATGGTAAAAGCATGCGTTGTAATGTCATACAACCTTTTTGTTCTATGTTCCCTCCCCTTAATTACTTTTCTCAAACTTTATTTCCCTCTGTATGTCACATTAGGAATAATACATTGTATGCAAATTTTGTCTTTTTCTGCTTTCCTTCTCCGGGTCAAGAGGTGCTGTTCCCAGGCGCTTCTTCTGGTTAAACTGTGCTTGGCAAAGTTTCAATGTCACAGCTCGAAGTTTAACAGATTCCAACGCGCTTGCGCACCACCAGGCTAGATGGAGATTTCAGTCACCCTCCAGACCCAAATACGAACTAATAACAAATTCAAAGAAAAACATGTTAGAATACGAAAATAAATGAATGCACTGTATACCACTTATTCCTAGTCTAATTCCCTTAATTTATTTTAACTATTGTATTAGCAGTTTATTAAGATATGCAAGGTTTAGTTTAAGCATAGCCATGTGCATTAGCATGTGAGATTCAAGCAGCCATTTTAAGTACTACTGTGCAGCTGCAAAGATTTCCCACCAAAGCGAAAGACGTCATACTACGTGGATGCAGTAGACGCATGCGCAGAAGATTCCCGAGTTTTTGGCAGCCATATTAAACCATTCGAGTTAAATGTTAGTAAAGCACATTAAAAAGCTTCCCCTAGATTAAATAAATGTTGTGTAGTGTAATTATTAGTATTCACAAAACATGTTGGTTATTTTATTACATGTTATTCGAGAGGATTGAATCCGAGCAAGTTTCTTACGTACAAAAACTTGCTCCATCAGTGGCTCAAAATGTTGTGCAGTTTTGGCCTTTGAGGCAAATCTCTCTTACTAAATCTCTCTGTGCTGGTGCCTACTAAAAATATATGTGGGATGGATTTGGCATATGAAGTCTATCCAACATTTGGGTGTTCATGACTTTGTGTGTCCTGTCCTCCTTCCTGGCGCGCTCATGTAAAGCGGCATTCTAATACCTTCCGTTAATTGGGTCGCGTTCCTGCTATATAAACACTCACACTC
This sequence comes from Lissotriton vulgaris, assembly GCF_964263255.1. Lineage (NCBI taxonomy): Eukaryota > Metazoa > Chordata > Amphibia > Caudata > Salamandridae > Lissotriton > Lissotriton vulgaris. The sequence continues at coordinate 249,785,355 of NC_141686.1, read as the reverse complement.
TTTGAAGAACAAAGTACTCTGAACTTTAAAGAGTGTGAGTGTTTATATAGCGGGGACGCTGAGTGCACTGCAGACAGTAATGTTTCTGAAGCTAGGCCCTGCTGGCAAGCACCTCTGAGAAGCATAGGCAGCAGCGTGTATGCTTCTCAGAGGTGCGTGCCAGCAGGTCCTAGCTTTTCTTGCAGATAGAAATGTTTCTGAAGCTAGAAAATAAAGAATAACACATGGTGCCACTGTCAACTGTTCATTCCTGTGCTGGTTACAACAATAAACATTCTATGACCAGCTTCCATTCTGGGTCAGAGGTGAGTTTGCTTAACCTGGCACTTACCTAGGCCCACTTCCAGCATGTGGAAGTGTATGTGCAGCCATTGGGGGAAGGTATTTGGCGTGGTCTGCCATGATGTGAGGCTACACAGCTGCTGAAACAATTTTAAGAGTGGTAACAATGTTGCATGACCGACTGAAATCATATGGTTTGTGAAAATTACAAAGAATAAGTGTTTAAAATATATGTGTTTGGTTGCCATGTCTACTACTAATAATTAAGTTATATTTTCTTTTCAGCATCAGGTAACGGGGGTGTGACGTGCTCTATATAATTCTTGGGCAAAGAACAAGAGTGTCTTGTATAGATCCCAACCTATTTTGCTGCTCTTGCACTCCCACAACACAAAAACTCCAGTGTTTAAGGTAATGAAACTGATGCTATATTTTTATACATCGTAGTTAAAGGCTATGGGCCCGATTCACAGAACTAACTTAAGACGAAATCCTAAACGTACTACTTTCGCTATTCACAGAAGTTAGGATTTTGTCTTAAGTTTGTCTTACGACAGATTTAAGACAGACTTAAGTTAGGATTTTGTCTTAAGTCTGTCTTAAGACAAACTTAAGACAAAATCCTAACTTCTGTGAATACCAAAAGTAGCAAGTTTAGGATTTTGTCTTAAGTTAGTTCTGTGAATCGGGCCCTATATATGTGGTCCACATGCTGGGTTGGGAGGGTGCACATCAGTATCAATTTGAGGTATAGAACTGTGTAATATAGCCTTATAGCCTACCATAGCAGGCTATACCGGCTATAAAAGTCCTGCTCCAGCGCGAAAAGCAAGGGCCTTTAACAAGGAAGTGGGACTTTAGTAGCCGGTGTAGCTCAGCTACAAAGGGCTATAAGGCTATTAGAACATTCTGCCACTAGAGGGCATAATGTTCTAACAACTAAAACAAAGGCTTCAGGGAGTCCGACTGGATTGAAATCTCCTCGAGATGACCCTTCGTTCACAGCAGCAGCTGTGAACAAAGTCAAACATTAGAATGTTGGAGCTCCGGGCTTTTACCAGCCATTGTTGTCAAAGGATACTCACAACACCATAGCCCTTGCCTTGCCTGCCTGCTATCATGTTTTGCTTGTTTGGGGACTGCAAGCCCCAGCAGGCATCTTTCCTAGGAAGGAGAGGCCACTACACGGGCTTAAAAGAGCCAACGAATATCCACTGAGTGGGACGTCATAGCCGCTGTTGCCGCTGCCTGCCTGCTACCTTGTTTTGCCGGTTTGGGGATTTCAACCCCGAGCAAATATCTTTTCCAGGAGGGAGAGGCCACTACACAAGCATAAAAGTGCAAATGAACACCCGCGTAGTGGGCCGCGCCCGGGCGTAACCCGGGACAAGGGCAATCCCATCCCTACCCGTAAGAACCCGGAGGAGGCTGGGCTGGACCACCTCTCTTGGTTCCCCGTTTCAGGATATATTTCTTGAACATTAACATTATCAGCGCTTGTGAGGAAAGCTGGAAGAGGGGACTCAGCACTTCCAGGAGGCTGCCGTCAAACTGTTTAATTCAACCTGCACTGGATAACAGGTACTCTCCCCTTCGTAAGTCATACTCTGTCTATTCCCGGTCAACCGTTTTAGTCCAATTGAGGGGACTCGGAGCAATTGGGCTGGACTGGTATCCAAGCTTAAGCGACGTTAAGTTCTAGAAGGCTATTGCTTGGGCACTTTTCTGGACAGTACACCCGAGACAATTAAAGCTTGGGGCGAACAAACACCAGCAGGGGTATCGTTATTTGCTCTTAAAACTGCGCCTAGGTTTCTGGAGATTTGCCAATTTGCTAATTATTACAGAAACGTGGTGTGGTTGAGCTGAAGGGCAGCTTAAATCGGCTTAATAATTGTTATATTATTAAAATTTCGCTTTTATTGGATTTTAATATATTTCTAAGCATTTGAATGTCTTGTAGAATGCACATATATGATATTTTGTAGGTTTTACAATTCTGCATATTGTGCATATTTTGCACAGTGAATCATTGACCAAGTATGGGGAAGAGGAAACTTTTAGGCGAATCAGGAAGGACCAAAACTTCAGATAGGATAGATAGACCACGGACACATACTCCAATATCGTTATTAAAGTTTATCTCAGGAGCCATGGGGCTATTGAGAAGCAGATTGCCAATGTGGAGGAGTCATTGTTAATTTGTGGAGACAAAATTACGAGCCCCATGACTATATTACAAAACTCAGCCGACAATGACGGATCTTCAAAAACTTGTGAGGGGGGTGGGTTGGCTGGCATTGAAAAGGGAAAAAAATGGGTGCATACAGAATACAACCGATACTATCAATTAGTCTAAATCGGATTCCCCATTGCCCACTAAATGGGTAAAAAAAAAACATGCACCTGTCCTACAATCAACTCCCTAAACAAAGTGGCACTTTACAGTAAAGGGACTAAACAACAACGTAAGAGTCAAAGTGGACCAAAGGCGGCAATTACTGAACCTACTCAAGAGTCTAGCAATTTGAATAATCTAAAAATAGATGCACTATGGTCAGTAGCCAAATCATTAAAGCAGTATTTGAAAATAGCTTAGAATCCATTAATACATGCCTAAAAGAAATAGACACTAAGGGGCATATTTACAATTACTGGTGCATACCTGCAAATTAGCAGGGATGCGCTAGTAATTGTGCGCCATCCCTCCGCCACCCATGATGCGCCGCATTTACAATGGGGCGCACCATGGGGCAAAAACGGCACAGATGTCACAGGTGTCGCATTGCTGGATTTGCGTTGCATGAGTGACGCAGCTCCAGCCATGCTCTGGGGGGCCCATTCTACTAATGTCGCATTGCTGGATTTGCGTTGCATGCATGACGCAGCTCCAGCAATGCTCCGGGGGGCCCATTCTACTAATGCTGCGTCAAGCCTTATGCCTGTTTCAAGCAGACGCAGGGTTTGGATGTAGCATTGGCCTAAAAGTGACTGAGTGAAATCTTGTAGATTTCACTCAGCCACTTTTAGGAGGCGTTCCTCCCAGATGCGTCACGTTGTAAAGAGCCCGCACCATTGTGCATCTTTTGCTCCGCCGCTGCATCACAAAAGTGACACAACAGCGGCGCACAAGAGGCGCAAGGGGCTTGTATATCTGCCCCTAAATGTAGGAGCTGTCTGGATCAACTGAACAGTCAATTGAAAAATGGGCGTTTGGGGAATGCTATAACTGATAGTAATCGAGATGTAACTAACAAAGTGAGGCAACTAGCTCACCCAGGCACCAAGAGCTCACAGAATATAACACTTAATGAGCATATTGCCCCAGGTTGCAAAAAGGGAAATCAAGCAGATAGCGTTCCTCTCCGGCCTAACAAATACAACCATCAGAGTTTTTAGATCTTCCACCAGCAACTACCCCTTATGTAATTGTGTTATTAAATGTCCCACCCTTACAGCGCCAGACTTCGAAATCTTGGACTTCACTTAAAAATAAGTCATTAAAATGGCTAGGGGTGAGATCTGGTCTGGCTGAACATTTATTCAAAGATCAAAAGATGGTAAGACGAATAAAATGCGCCGGCAGGTCCCAGAAGTCCCTAGCAGGAGATTGCGTTGTTCTGTCTTTTAAAACACCTAGACCTGTGGAGACCGTTTTAAACAGAACAAGGCCCACCTATATTACCCCAAATATGATCTCTGCACTCCCACTAGGCTATTTTTATCAACCCGGATCAATACTGGCCTATAATCGGCCTCCCCTCCATAATCTTTACCACCCACCCACCAATCGACAATATAAAGTGTCAACTTATAACAGATATCAAGAATTAGAAAATCTTGATAAAATAGACTGACCAGTTGTGGTGAGCCAGGTAGGAATTGAGCAGAGACATGAGAGGATAAAGTAAATACATTGTTCTGGAAGGGAGGGAGAGAATAATGAAAATGCAAGTTTAAGATCTCCACCTGATGCTCATCTTGCTCAACAATCCATCATAAACAATAGTGATCTACCACCAATTATTAGTTTAGAGAATTCCCCCCCAATCCTCTCACGATAATATTGGGGCATAATACCAAGGGCCATTATCACCGCTTTAGCAGGACTTTTTCCCGCTAAAGCAGCGATAATTTTATCGCCCTATTACCAAGCTGTCGCTAACACCAGTTAGCGACAGCTTGCCGGCAATAGCGGGCATTTTGAGGCCCGCTTTGCATGTCAGCGATAATTATCGCTAATGACATGCAAAGTGGGTGTGCCAAAATGTCAGCGACTGAAAACAGTTGCTGCAATCGCTATCGCCTATGATCAACACAGGCGTAGTTTTGGAAATATTCGCGCTAAGCACGAATATCTCCAAAAGCTAACGCCTGCCCTGACCAGTTCTTAGCCATGTTATCCAACGAGAGGTGGATAACATGGCTAAGAGCATTGTCACGGTAATGCCTGAATATCGCTGTATTGACAGCGATATTCACGCATTTCGCCCATTTTTTATCGCTTCTGAGATAAACCTTGATAATAGCAAGGTATCTCAGCGATAAAAACAGGTGAAGGGCAGCGATAGGAAAATTCCCGCTAAGCCAACATAGCGATAATTATCGCTAGTTGTTGGTAATATGCCCCATTGTTTTTCTGTTCTGGAATGTCGCAGGACTGCAGAACAAAATTATTAATTCTGAGTGGTTCGATTTTGTAGAAAACTTTAACTTTATCTGTCTCCAGGAGACTTGGCTGGAGGAACCTGTCCATATGAATGGATTTAGAACTCTCCAGGTCTCCGCTGTTCTAACTCTTCATGGTAGACCCAAAGGCGGCCTGTGCACTTTTGTCTCTAATGATTTACCACCTGTAATATTAGTGAAAGAGTTCATTAATCCTTTCAGTCAAGTGATTGTATGTGGAGGCCCTGGCCTGGTCAGGATAGCTGTGATTAATTTGTATAATAACGCCCCAAACACGGAAATTACAATACTCCTACAGAAACTGTATGGTTACCTGGAAAAACTGGATGATAGCAATCAGAAAAAACTATCAATTGTGTGGGGAGTTGATTTTAAGATTCAATTGTGTAGCTTGCTCACTGAGAAAGTATGCAGATTGAATAACCTAGATGGCTCGAATGAAAAACATTTTACCCATAATCTTTATGGAGATAAATTAAATGACCTTGTTTATACACTAGCAACCCGTCCCGACATTGTCCGGGTATGAATTGCTGCCGGCCAGTAGTATATTGTTTTATAGGATTTCATTTTGATAGCATTTCTTATCTGTGACAGGCCTGTGAAATGCTCCGATTCACAGTGCACTGCTGATGCACTTAAGAGTGCGCGTTCAGTAGTGTGTGAACTCGAGTTTCCCTACTTTATTTTCCTTGCAATATTATATAGCGCGAACTCGTCAACATGGCATGAGCCCAATTTACATTACAGAAGAACACATTCATTTGTGGTAGGCACGGGGAGACAAAGCGATTTGACTGGAATCACAGGATGTTGAGCTGATGCCGAGATTCTAACGTAGCTGCCCATCTCTAAAGTTCGCAATTCTAGAACTTGTGGTGGGAGGTGTGTCTAAAAAGTGTATGTCGGTGCTGGGCATCAATGAGAGGGATCTGTGCATTTTTCCAATTGGTGGTGAAAAAATATGAGTATGTTGCTGGAGATGTGGGCCGCCGTGCCACCAATGTACTTACGGGGGAGGGTAAACACCCATTATTCCGCAAATTTCTTTCCGCATACCATCACTCTGCATACGTTCATTAAGAAAGTACCATGACTCCGCAATGCCATTATAACGCATGGCATTACATTTTATATGCTTTTACCACGCATACATTTACAACGAAATTCGTTGTAAATGCATGAATGGTAAAAGCATGTTTTTTAAAAATGTTTGGATAAGGCAAGTGTGGGTATAGGGGTATATGTTTTGGGGTACTGAGGTATATGTTTTGGGGTGTTTGGGTATTTTAATGGTTCAGATATAGTTTTGGGTTATGGGGTACAGGGGTATTTTTAGGGTTCAGGGCTAGGTTTGGGTTTTGGGGTATAGGGGTATCTTTAGGGTTCAGGGGTAGGTTTGGGTTTTGAGGTACAGGGGTATTTTAAGAGTTCAGGGCTAGGTTTGGGTTTTGGGGTACAGGGGTATTTTTAAGGTTCAGGGGTAGGTTTGGGTTTTGGGGTACAGGGGTATTTTAAGGGTGCCCTCAAACTCCTGCATTGGCTCCCCATAAGGGAGAGAATTAAATTTAAAGCCCTGTGTTTGGTGCACAAAACCCTGAATAACCAAGGCCCTCCAATTCTCCGAAACTTCATTACCCCTTACATAGCCACAAGAACCCTTCGCTCTAATGCAGAAAACCTTATCAATGCCCCAAGGTTTAGGAAAGCACGATCAGGAGGAAGACGGTTCGCGGTTCATGCGGCCCGTCTTTGGAACTCCCTCCCACGAGATCTTCGTCTGGAACCCCACTACCTCCGTTTCAGGAAACGATTAAAAACACATCTTTTCCCCTAGCCCTTATGCTCCTCCCGTTAACTCAGTCCTCAGTCATGTCTCTTAGGTTCCTCAGCGCTGGGATACTTCCGGGTGACTATGCGCTTTATAAAAATAAATAATAATAATAATAATAAGGGTTATGGGCTAGGTTTGGGTTTTGGGGTAGAGGGGTATTTTAGGGTTCAGGGGTATGTTTGAGTTTTGAGGTACAGGGTATATTTATAGGGTTAAGATGGGTTAGTGTTTAAGGGTGTTGGGGTATTTTATAGAGTAAGGGTGGGTTATGATTATGGGGTGCAGGGGTATTTAAAGTAGGGGTGGGCGGAATTGGCGCGAACTTGGTTCAATAAATCCGCAATATTTTGTTCCGTCAGGTTTACAATTATTAAAACAGAAACCTCGTATATTCAAGGTAAAATAACAAGTATTTCTACATGCTAAAATGCATATAGTCATTTCACAAAAGTGAAATTAGCTTCCAGCAAGCAGTGAGAGAGGTGATGATTTTGAGATCAAGCCCTTGCAAAGCATTATGGGACGAGATTAGCAGTGGGAAGTGAATATTATTGGGGCATATTACCAACATTAAGCGATATTTAACGCTAACGATGCTTAGCAACAAATTTTTTAAGGCTAAGCATCGCCGGAAATTATCGCAGAGATAACTTGCTATTAGCAAGGTTATCTCAAAAGTGATAAAAATCCTCACGCTAACTGCCAATTGAGAGATTATCACTGGAAAACCAACGATAATCTCTCAAAGTTTGGCGTTAGCTTGATGATAGGGGCTCACAAACTTAGCCATGAAATCCACCTCCCATAGGATATCATGGCTAAGTCAGGAAAATACCAGGTGTAAAAAAATCAGTGCTAACCGCGGTTAGCGCTGCTTTTCTTTATCACTAACAGGTTTAGTGAAATCCTTGATAATAGGAGAAATGTCGCTTAACAACATTTCTCCTATTATTATCATTAGAGATGCAAGGGGAAGTGTAGAGAAAAAGGGTGCTAACATGCGAATTTGCGTGTTAGCACCCTGTTGCTGATAGGGAGATAATTTTATCTCCGCTTTCTTGGCTTTTAAAGCCATAAAAGCGGAGAATAATCCCTTGATAATATGCCCCATAGTATCTAAATATTCTACAAAGAGCTGCAGTTCACCTCGTTGTCCCCAGTTGTCCCTGATGAGGCAAATGCAATAGCATTTAAAATATTATACATCAAGCTGCAGTTCACCTCATGTCCCTAGATGTCCCTGATGAGGCAAATGCAATAGCATTTAAAATATTACACATCAAGCTGCAGTTCACCTCATGTCCCTAGATGTCCCTGATGAGGCAAATGCAATAGCATTTAAAATATTACACATCAAGTTGCAGTTCACCTCGCCGTCCCTAGAGGTCCCTGATGAGGCAAATGCAATAGCATTTCAAATATTATACATCAAGCTGCAGTTCACTTCGTCGTCCCAAGATGTCCCTGATGAGTAAAATTCAGAAACATTGAAACCCTTTCATGAATGCAAAAAATTATGCTAATCTTATCCCATAATGCTTTGCAGGGCCTTTTAGTTGTATTTTTGCCCATAACTGTGCTTGGGGTGGTTCTAAGAGAATGGGACCTCCACTGAATTACTATTTAAAGGGAGCAGGAATGTATAGCACCTGGGAAGAAAAAACAACACTCGTGACGGAATGCCCCCAGCGATTGTCACGCCCCCAGCACACACCCACACCACAATGCAGACACACCCACAAGGGACTACTTTGCTGTCATGGCTCTTTTACCTTTCAAATGTATATGGTGGGCGTCTGCATAGCCTATGTCCTTCTGCTGCAACTGCCCTTTCCAACGCTGTATTGGATGTTGTGATTGTTGCTGTAGTTCCTGAGATTACCCGCCTCAAAGGTTTGGGATTTCTATTCATTATATTAGTATAGATTAGTATAGATGGATGTTGGCACTGCATTGACCCTGACACCTAAAGATCTTGGTTAAATCGAACATTGTCCGGTGCCTGCCCTCCTGTACGCGGACAATGCCGTTTTGATGGCACGCACCCCATACTCCATACTGACTTTGTTAAATATATGCAGGACGTTGATTTGCAGGTGAATCAAACTAAAAGTTTTATAAAGAAGTGCGGTAAGAAATCCGGTAACTGCCACGCCATTAGAATCATGGACGTTACTATTCAATTCACAAACAAGTTTTCATACCTGGGTGCTCTTTTTAATAAAAATGGCATGTGTAATCATGCCATTAAGACTATGGCACTGTTATTCAGAAGTTCCTGTATGGCCATACAGAAATCTGCCAACAGATTAGGCACAAATCCCCCTAGAGAGATGCTTACGCAAAATGTGTTAGAAAAGCATTGTACGGGTCGGGCATATGGGGGCATACAAACTGTACAGCTTTACAACTAGTGGACAACAAATTTTTGCCATACCTGCTTGCAACGCTGAAAAGTGCTTCTACCTTTGTATGCCATGCAGAGCTGGGTTCAGTGTTTATTGCTGACCTAGTTAAATTTCGACCACTTCTGTTGTGGCACAAAGTCTGGTCATCTGAGTACACTGCCCTAAATCGATCTGCTATAAACGATTTCTTAAAATCAACCTTGTGTACAAGAATCCCATGGTTGAGATACATAGAATCCTTCTGTCAGGACTTGGGGCAACCAGACTATTTTAATAAACCAGAATCTCTGGCTGTAGTCAATATGAAAGATTTAAAAGCTGATTGTATAACACACTTAGGGAACATAAGGATTTCCACAGAACCGTTGAAGCCAACTGTTTTAAGAAACCAGCTTATTTTAACTAATTATGATATGCAACTATATTTGAGAATAGAACCAATTCAAAAGCACATATTTATTTTAACTCGTTTTAGAATGGATGTTTTTCACCCGATGGACACTTTTCCGGAACTAAATGACTCGTCCTCAAATCTATTTAAATGCCCCTGGTATGGCTCCTCAACACAGAACACTATGCATGTTGCTTTATGAATTTAATAAGAAGGGGGGGAATATTATTTACTAAATCTTTTAAAGCAGCAATCATTTACTCATTGTCGATCAGCGTATCTTCACCTACAGTCATTACTGACCCTTGATATATGTGTAAGAATGTCAGGCTTTTTATGGAGTGTTATTTATGCCAGACAAAAAATTTTGCTGGAGGGCATGAATAATCTAGATGGATACAGAAAGAGCGATCCACAATCCATGTAGGTAAATTGAATTGTTCTGGTCTTTGGAATAATCCACTTAGTATTTTATTGGTACTATGACCTATTATAAGTGTGTGGAAAGAGGATGGTATGGCGGACCCACGGATGACGTTACAACGCATGCTTTTACCATGCATACCATTACAACGCGGCATTTACAACGCATACCGTTACATTGCATAGCGCTTAGAGGTGCTGGATAGTGGTAAGTATAATTTTATATTCCAACTCCAGTCCCCGTGGACACTAGGGAAGGTGTTGGATATAAAATTATACTTATTCCCTATCCTAGAGCGCCCCCCAGCGCAATGCGTTGTAATGGTATGCGTGGTAATGCCTGCATTGTAATAGTAGTGCGTGGTAAAAACTTCGTTGTAACAGTTGTATACCCGGACCCACTAATGAGGTACATATCCTCCTGCATTTCTTCACTATTATTGACTATTCCGCCAGCTTTCTGAAAACATTTCACCTACCCTTGTAACGGTCCGAGGGGACTGCACCGCTGACTCTGGTCTTTTGCTGCTCCCTCCGCACTGCTGTCATTGGAACCGGGACTGGGGACCACATTTCCCGGCATTCCTCCCGTGGTGCTCGGCCACTACGTAACCAGGAAGTGCCAGGAGGCGCTTCATAGGTGGAAGAGGGCTCCCACAGCGCGGGTGTGCCCGGGCAAAGCCCGGGCCAAGGGTGGGCCCGTCTGCCCCGTACACGACTGACTGTGACTGGACTGGGCTACCCCTCTGAGAAATGTCACAATTCATAGTTTATTGGTAAGCATTTGTTTCAGCTGAAGTTTAAAAAAATAAACTTTGCCTATTGTAACAGCATTTGTATTTATGTTTGTTCCTCGTGTCCACATACTGGGCTAATGTAAAGAAAACACGGAAATACGAGTAGGCGAAAGTGTGCTGCTGGCACCTTAGATGCCTTCTTCATTATTAGAGCAGAATCACTCCTAATGCATGAAATCGAGTTGGCAGAGAGACGGACAAGACGGAAGTCCTCATCCTGGGATCCTCACCCTCCGCCTGGGATGACTCCTGGTGGCCCCCCGCCCTAGGCAGCGCACCCAAACCAACAGACCACGCACGCAACCTGGGCTTCATCCTGGACTCCTCCCTCTCCATAGCCAGACAAGTCAACGCCGTCTCCTCGTCGTGCTTCAACATCCTGCGCATGCTACGTAAGATCTTCCGGTGGATCCCCACCGGGACAAGGAAGACGGTCACCCAGGCCCTCGTCACCAGCCGTCTGGACTACGGCAACTCCCTCTACGCCGGAACCACCGCCAAACTCCAGAAGAGACTCCAGCGTATCCAGAACGCCTCAGCATGACTCATCCTGGACATCCCCCGTCGCAGTCACATCTCCGGACACCTGAGAGACCTGCACTGGCTCCCGGTCAACAAGAGAATCACCTTCGGTCTCCTCACCCACGCACACAAAGCCCTACACAACCAAGGCCCAGGATACCTCAACAGCCGCCTCAACTTCTACGCCCCCAAACGCCATCTTCGATCGACTGGCCACGCCCTCGCTGCCGTCCCCCGCATCCGAAGAGCCACCACAGGGGGACGGTCCTTCTCCTACCTCGCCGCCAAAACATGGAACTCCCTCCCGACCCACCTCCGCCTGACCCAGGACCACCTCGCCTTCAGGAAGCAACTCAAGACCTGGCTGTTCGAGCAGTAGCGGACCCCCCTCCCCTAGCGCCTTGAGACCCTCTGGGTGAGTAGTGCGCTATATAAATGCTTTGATTGATTGATTGATTGTCACACGATCCCACGATTACTGTGGTGATGTCTTCTTTAAGAGAGAACTTTCTGATGTATGTGTGACATCATGAAAGATTATTTTTCAAGAGTTGAAGCTGAAGGTCATCCCATCCTCGTTGCCATGAAAAGTGTAGTAATCACACTTAAAATTCAGTAGATTTGAAGAGCTTCTTTATTAAGATATAGCTATCAGTTAAATCATGTAGATTAAAATAAACCTGTAGTAAATGTATATGCTTCATATGCTGATGGATCCTCATAAAAAGCAGAATGGAGCTTGAATTTAGCAACTTATATAAATTATTATTATTATTATTATATAAAATGTATAATGCGCTCAGTTACCCAGGGGCATCCCGGCGCAGTACAGAACAAGAAAGAAGCACCGATCAATCACTACACTGGAAACAGATGGGTCTTCAGAAGTTTCCTAAAGAGTAGGATCTTAGGCTCTGAACGGATCTTAAAGGGAAGGGAGTTCCACAGTGCCGCCACTTGCACTGAGAAACGCCTGCCCCCAGAGCGAGCTCTCTTTACTCTAGTTGACTGCAGGAGATGTCTTTGGTCCGAACGCAGTAGGCGTGTGGGCTTATAGGGGCGTGCCATGGGGGCAAGGATCGGTGGGCCCTTACCATGCAAAATTTTATGGGCCGTGCACAGCGCTTTAAATTTCACCCGTTCCCTAACGGGGAGCCAGTGAAGCGTTTTCAGGGCCGGGGCAGCTGAATGTCTTCTGGGAACATCCATCAACACTCTAGCGGCTGCATTTTGTACCTGTTGGAGGGTTTTCAAAGTCGCTTCGGGAGCACCGAGAAACACTGCGTTCCCGTAGTCAAACCTCGACAAGATTAGACCACGAATCAGAAGCTTCCTCGCTGGATCAGGGAGCAGTGGTAAAACCTTGCGAGCGGACCGAAGCAAACCGAAGCACACCCCTGCGGTCTTCCTGGCGTGGGTCCTAAAGGACAGATCTTCCTCCAACCATACTCCCAAGGTCTTGATCTCCTTCTTGGGGGACGGAGGGTCACCCAGAGACCGAGGCCAGCAGCTAGCAATGATAGAGGGACTGGATTTTCCCAGGAGCATCAGCTCAGTTTTCTCCCCATTTAGCTTGAGGGCAGAGTGGGACATCCAACGATGGACATTGGCAAGGCAGTCATGAAAGACTTCAGGTTGTTCCACCAACTGGGTGAGCCCTACCACCAGCTGAGTGTCATCAGCATAGCTGATGATCTTCACTCCTGAAGGGGCGACCACTCTTTCAAGCGGAGTCATATAAATATTAAATAAGGTAGGGCTCAAAGATGAGCCCTGCGGGACTCCACATTGAGGAGGGAACAAGGCCGACTGCTCTACCCCTTCCCAGACTTGATAACAACGGTTGGAGAGGAATGACTCGAGCCATTTCAAGGCCAGCCCTGTCACACCCACCTCTGACAGGTGTTGGAGGAGCACCTGATGGCTTACGGTGTCAAAGGCAGCACTCAAGTCCAGGAGGATCACTGCCACTGACCCTCCTGAATCTAGAATGCTCCTAGCTTCCTCCACTACTGCCAGTAAAGCTGTGTCCGTTCCCTGGCCAGGGCGGAAGCCCGTCTGGGAGTCTCCCAGCAGATGATGGGACTCAAGATGGTAAGAAAGCTGACGATTGACCAACTTTTCTGGGACTTTAGAAAAGCCGGGCAGAAGTGAAATAGGCCTAAAGTTGGCCAAATTAGAAGAATCTAATCCTGGTTTCTTCAATAGTGCTTTTACCACAGCCTTTTTCCATCTCTGAGGCACTGTGCCCTGGGAGAGTGAAAGATTGATGAGGTCAGTAAGCGGAGAGGACAAAGTGTCTGCCACTAGTTTAAGATATTTCATGGGCACTGGGTCACTAGGAGACCCACTCTTCATCCCCTTCAAAACTTTTGTGACCTCTTCCTCTGAAAAGGGGCCGAAGGAGGACAACTCAGCGGGGCATATTACTGGGCTAAGGTCCAACTCCGGGAGCTGAGATGTCGCCGGCAATGAGAGTAGGATCTTCTCTATTTTCGAATGAAAGAAGTCCGCGAGTTCTTCGCATTTTTCCTGAGGGTTGTCATGCACAACTGGGGGGACTGGGGCTTTCAGGAGTTCCTTAAAAATTTTAAAGGATTCCCCTGGTGAGTTGCTTGCCCTCTCGATTCTATCGCTGAAGAAGCTCCTTTTGGCATCCTTCAGCGCGTTTTTATATTTCCTCATCGCTCTCTTATAGTCTAATCGACATTCTTCCGTCCGCTTTCTCCTCCATGCACGTTCTAGTCTCTTGCATAGTGTTCTAAGACCCCTGAGTTCGGGAGTGTACCAGGGAGCGGAACCAACTCTTCTTTCCCTAATGAGCCTTCTCTTTTTTGGAATCAGTGAGTCCAAGGTATTAGTCAGCCAGTTACCTATATGCTGGTCAGCAATAATGGGGTCAGTGGCAGGGGGAGGGCAGGTTCTTGCCAACTCTTCCGCCCAACTATCCACTGGCAACCTCGGCCAGAGTCGTTCCACTGTATGCTGTCTAGGAGCAGGGTCTCTCCACTTCCCCAGCTGCCATCTAAGAGGGACTAGATAATGGTCCGTCCAGGGGAGCGCCAGCGGCTGGAGGGCTTGCAGGTTCTCAGAGTTGGCAAAGGCAACATCCAGCTGATGACCCCTATTGTGGGTACTACCGACATTCACAAGATGGAGATCAAGTGCAGCCAGCATACTTTGTAGGTCTCTCGCCACTACATCAGAGGGATCATCAAAATGTAGTTTGAGGTCCCCGAGGACTACAAAGTTGGAGGACGCGGCAGCCAATGGTATCACTGCCTCAATAAGAGAGTCTACGAAATTACCTAGCATTGCGGGAGGCCGGTACACAAGAAGGCCAGATAAAGAGGTAGTAGAAGATAGGCGTAGGGAAAATTGACAGCCTTCCGAGTTATTAATGCTGCAATCTTCCGCTTTGCATACGTATTCATCTCTGTACATTATGGCCACTCCTCCCCCCCTCCCGTCCGGCCTATCCAGATGGTACATAAAGTATCCCGACGGAAGGGCTTTGACAATATCTGGATCAGAGCAAGAAGCTAGCCAAGTTTCCGTAAGGAACAAGGCATCCAAGTTGTGATCTGAAATCAGGGAGTTAATTTCCGTGGCGTGACAAGGTACAGACCTGCAGTTGAGCAAAGCCATAGAGAATAAAGTCCGATCCTTACCGGAGTTGCCTGCGCCACATACAAAATATTGAGCAAACGGGGTCCCTTCTACCCACTGATAGCTACAACTGGTATGTCTGGGAGCGCGTAACGACAGCAGGGTATCCCTAGAATACCTGAGTGTAGAGTCCATATGGGCAACGGTATTGAGCAGAGTAGCATGCCCTGTGCCCGTCTGGGCCCGGACGGGCACAGACGGGCTTAACTCTGGCGAAACTCCGGCGATATTCCGGTGATGACGCTGCGTGATGACGCTGCGCGTCAGCATGGCTGACTTTATGTACGCCGAGCGCCTGGAGACTATCCCGCTAACCGCGCCGCCGGCAGTGTCCCCCCTCCCAAGATGGCCACCACAACAAGGCAATGGGCAGGGACCCGCGAAAAAACGCGGTGATCTACCGATTAGAGTCGGGGTAAGGTGGCAGCAGTGCAAGTCAGCGAGTGGCCTGATTTAAAATCAAGGAAAAAGGTGAAATAATAAAATAAACAATATGACCAAAAACGGGGCTTTTTTAAAATGAATTAAATTGTGCAGCTTGCAGCAAGGAGGCTGTAATGCGCGGGCTTTCTTAGCGTTCTGGGTTAAGATGGTAAGGGTGCTCACCTGCAGGACGCCTGCCTTTATGCACGCCGAGCGCCTGGAGACTATCGCGCTTACCGCGCCGCCGGCAGTGTCCCCCCTCCCAAGATTTTTAGGGAAAACAAGGGGAACCCAATAAATGGCCTGGGACCATGGGTATCAAGTATTTCGGGGAAAACAAGTGGTCCCTAGCATAAACAAATTGAATTTAGCAAAAATAGTATATAGACCACAATGGGCTGCTATATAGTACAAAAAATCCCTTGTCCAGCCGGGCAGGGAATGTTTATTCAGGTGATAGGTTGTCTCAATGCATGAATAAAACAAGTAACCAGAGACATGAAGGTTACTGTAAGGCACAGTCCTGTGCCATACATGAAGAAGGAAGTGAAAAGGACAGTGAGTGCAAACAATATCAGGCAAACAAAGTGAGCTAGCAGGCCACTGACACAAATTTCAATGAACAGTGTATCCTGGAGTGAATCACCCATACACTAATACAATAAATTCTAAGTATGGGACACTCTTAAAGCAGTCGACGGACGTTTCGATCCCAAGCTCAATTAAAGGGGGATCATCTTCAGGACTTTCGTAATCAAAACTTTTGCTTGAATACAACCTTTTAACATAAAACCGCCAGACTTATGTCTGTTAATGGGGTTATGATCCTGTTGGATGTCTTCACTGGTTAGGGTAATAACGCGGCATCCATATTGGAAATTGATTTACGAGCTGGACTTCAAATTAATGCAGCAAGGATGAGGTTCTGGTTGTGGCGCCAAATTTTTATGGAATTCGGTCGGACTTGGAGTTTTGTCCCTCTGGATTTATAATGATTGTCCCAGTGTTTATGCGCTTTAGAAAGATTTTCTGCCCAGAAGTTACTTCTATAAGAAGGTCTGAGCTGCTGTATGGTGGGTAATATCTAAAGCCCCCAGTCGGTAAAATCTGATCTCCGTTTTCAATAGTGGAGTTTCGATCTAAATTTAGCTGCAGTGGAGGCAGTTCCTACTGCGATAATGGGCGCTGGTAGCCTTCGTTAGGGCCAGAAAATAAAAGGTCCGCTAGAGGTACCGGTAGCTGTCCGTGCGCCGATGGCGCGTTGTGATCAGCAACCCTTTCATGATGTCACACATACATCAGAAAGTTCTCTCTTAAAGAAGACATCACCACACTTACCCACTTATAGACAAGCTTGCTCACCAACTCCTACCGATTTGTTGCAACCAAATTCAACTAGACCATCAGCAACTGCCCATAGTAAGTCAACGGTCTCTGCCTTATCACCTCCTCTGGACTCTCTTATGACCACTAATTCAGCTGATATAAGCAGGCCTGGAATAACCTTTAGGCTACGTGCACCGTGGCAAGTAGGAGTTCCAAAATTGAAAGCCAAACAGCTACAGAAGAACTGTTAAAAATGGTTCCAAGAACCCTACTTTAAAAAAAACAGGAGTGACATTTACTTTGCCCAATGAAACCATTCACTTACACGAGGAAACCCTATCAACACAGTCGGTACTCAAACCGAGGTTGATTATACTTCATTTCCTGTTTTATGTGGTGTGGGTGTCGAGTATGTAGAACGTATTGTCACATCAGGTTTTGAGGCTGTACTTGGCCGAATGCTATCCCAGATTGATGAGCGCATGGTCACAAAACTTAGTATTATGGATGCAAAACTAGAGCAGTTAAATTCTGTCATAGATCATTTGGATACCTTAAGTAAGGATGTTAAAACAACATTCAAGGAAGGGGTACAACAAATAACTAAGGCTAACGCCCCACCTATACATATCCAAAGTAGATCGAAGGGTAATCGCAGTGGGCAAATTATGGAACTAC
This sequence comes from Lissotriton vulgaris, assembly GCF_964263255.1. Lineage (NCBI taxonomy): Eukaryota > Metazoa > Chordata > Amphibia > Caudata > Salamandridae > Lissotriton > Lissotriton vulgaris. The sequence continues at coordinate 249,767,913 of NC_141686.1, read as the reverse complement.
TCACGATTGATGAGTTTAATAGGGGTGGAAACATAAGGGGCAGGACAGAGGTAGTACATGCTAGTGATGAAGGTCCCAGTGATAGACTTTGCGCTCAGGTGGCCTCAAAACCCTTAGAAATGGGTAGCGGCCCAGAGGTAATACACAGCCCTAAAGGAACTGATCTAATTCCTAAAACAGACATCTTAAGCCTACCCCCAGCTGCATGTGTGGCGGAGCTTCCCCCCACTATACTGTATACTGCATGTCTCGCAGAGCGAACAGGGCGTTGCCCTGCAACGCTATGCGAGATTGCTTAGGTAACTTTGGATCCCTGAGGTGGAAAGCCGGGGATTAGAACAGGCTGCTCTATTTTTAAAACATTACTTTTAATACTGCTGTTCTTTGCACGATTTGCACTTTATCTTACCTCACCCACTCTTACCGCCTCGAACCCTGGTCCCCGCAGACGACTAGGTGCTGCGGCGGGATGTTTCAGGGGATAGCGGACATATTGGGAGGACGCTAGGGTGTGGACTAGCTGTTGCGCATTCCCCGCCGCCAGGACTACAAAAATCACGCTGCTCCTCGGACCCGGCTGATTGCTTAGGTAACTTTGAATCCCTGAGGCGGAAAGCCGGGGATTAGAACAAGCTGCTCTATTTTTAAAACATTACTTTTAATACTTCTGTTCTTTGCACGATTTGCACCTTATCTTACCTCACCCACTTTTACCGCCTCGAACCCTGGTCCCCGCAGACGACTAGGTGCTACGGCGGGACGTTCCAGGGGATAGCGGACATATCGGGAGGACGTTAGGGTGCGGACTAGCTGTTGCGCATTCCCCGCAACCAGCACTACAAAAATCACGCTGCTCCTCGGAACCGGCTGATTGCCTAGGTAACTTTGAATCCCTGAGGCGGAAAGCCGGGAATTAGAACAGGCTGCTCTATTTTTAAAACATTACTTTTAATACTTCTGTTCTTTGCACGATTTGCACCTTATCTTACCTCACCCACTCTTACCGCCTCGAACCCTGGTCCCCGCAGACGACTAGGTGCTGCGGCGGGATGTTTCAGGGGATAGCGGACATATTGGGAGGACGCTAGGGTGTGGACTAGCTGTTGCGCATTCCCCGCCGCCAGGACTACAAAAATCACGCTGCTCCTCGGACCCGGCTGATTTCTTAGGTAACTTTGAATCCCTGAGGCGGAAAGCCGGGGTTTAGAACAGGCTGCTCTATTTTTAAAACATTACTTTTAATACTTCTGTTCTTTGCACGATTTGCACCTTATCTTACCTCACCCACTTTTACCGCCTCGAACCCTGGCCCCCGCAGACGACTAGGTGCTGCGGCGGGACGTTCCAGGGGATAGCGGACATATCGGGAGGACGTTAAGGTGCGGACTAGCTGTTGCGCATTCCCCGCAACCAGCACTACAAAAATCACGCTGCTCCTCGGAACCGGCTGATTGCCTAGGTAACTTTGGATCCCTGAGGCGGAAAGCCGGGGATTAGAACAAGCTGCTCTATTTTTAAAATATTACTTTTAATAATGCTGTTCTTTGCACGATTTGCACTTTATCTTACCTCACCCACTCTTACCGCCTCGAACCCTGGTCCTCGCAGACAACTAGGTGCTGCGGCGGGACGTTTCAGGGGATAGCGGACATATTGGGAGGAAGCTAGGGTGCGGACTAGCTGTTGCGCATTCCCCCGCCCTCTGGGTATAAATGACACCAGTAATCCGACCGCGCAGCGGACGGGCACAGAAGGCGCGCCAAAGGCACCCCGAAGGCGCGCCAAAGGCAAGCCCGTCGGCGCCCCCCGCGACCGGCCGGGACCAGGGGCTACAATCCCTGCTCCACTAACCAGCAACGATTCAGTCATACCTAGACTGGTATATTCTAGAGGTAACCTTATGAACCTAAATACTAAAGTCCCATTCGGTCACACGCGATGTGCCAAAGCGGAGCCCGCTAACACCATGGGCCCCTTCGCCTGCCGGATTTGCAGGTAGGATTGCAATCCTATAGACTGCTCAGCACACAGAAATTCCCCTAACCTCGACATTTCCTGCATATACCTCAATGCAAGATCTCTTCCCAAGCATTCTATTGAACTCTGGGACACTCTATCAAATCAAACCTGATTTAGTGTTCCTCACGAAGACCTGGCTTGATACCCATAGTACCCCAAAAATTGCAGCGGCACTTCCCATTGGGTATAAAATCTTAAATCTCAACAGATTAAACAAGAAGGGAGGGGGGGTGGCTATACTATTTAAAGACACTTTCACTTGTATTCAAGAAGTACCCTCACAAAAAAGAAAAACTCAAAGTTATGATTTTTTCAGTCTCCTTAGATACCCACTTATTGTTGGGAGGTGCAATCATTTATAACCCTCCTGGGAGCACAATAGAATTTAGCACTCAGCTTCTCGCCCAAATCCTCCCAGCCTGTCTAAAACAGAAAAAGTTTTAGTATTAGGCGATTTTAATATTCTCTATGAATCATGTACTAATCCACTTGCTAAACATCTAGCAGACAATATGGAAATCCTGCAATTAACACAAAAAGTTAACCAATCCACAGACAATGCGGGACACATGTTGGATCTGATCTTTACGAACATAGAAAAAACCACCATCAATAACAAAATGCCCTTGACATGGACTGACCATTACAGGCTTGATTTCACTATCACTCTAACCGTTAAAAATATGAGACCAACTGTACAGACCTCTGCCACTGCGAGAAATTGGAAGAAATACTCGATAGAGAAATTCCAGCAGCATTTTCACTACAATATTGACCTAGGCTCCTCCACTGAGCAGGAAATACTCCACCTGCAAAAAAGCATTGGGAATGCACTGGAACATTGTTCAACAAATGGTACCTGCCATAACCTCAGACCAACACTGTCAGAGAAATGGTACAGCCCAGACTTAAAGATTTAAAAAAGAAAATGTACCACACTGGAACATAAATGGAGGTTAAGCAAAACCATGGACGATAGACTAGTCTATAAAAGAGAGCTGAAAATTTATAATGCAGCCATAAGAAAGACGAAAAAAGACTATTTTTCTCAGCAGATATCTGCAAAAAACATTCCTCCAAAGAGCTCTTTAAAATCGTTAGAGAACTCTGTAACCCCCCTAGTCTCACATCTAGCCGAACTCCCTCACAAGAGGGTTGTAATAAATTAAGTAACTTCTTCTGCGAAAAAATAGATAGAATCTATATGTCCTTCTCTAATAATAATCAGGAACAGGCTGAGCATCACTTAGACTTGAAATCCACCACATCAGTCAGATGTTCAAATTTTGGCCTTTTCACAGAGGAGGAAGTAAGAAAAATGATCTTGGAAACTAAATCAGGATCCTCATTGGACCCATGTCAACAACATATCTTTGCGCAACTAACACCATTAATTAGTCCAATAGTGACACAAGTACTAAATCTGTCACTTGACCGAGCTGAATTTCCAGCTATATGGAAAAATGCTGCAGTCACTCCCCTTCTAAAAAAAGCTGGTGCGATATACATAATCCCACCAACTATCGGCCCATCTCACAACTACCATATCTCTCAAAAGTGCTAGAGAAACTGGTAAATAAACAGCTATCTGACTGTCTAGAAACTAATAACTTGCTGGATGCTTAACAAACAGGTTTTAGGGCCTACAACAGCACTGAAACAACACTCCTGGCAGTGCTGGATGACATAAGAACACAGGTTGATGAGGGTAAAACGGTCGCCCTGATACTTTTAGACCTATCAGCGGCATTTGATACCGTATCCCACAACCTCCTATTAAGAATGCTAGCTGCAAAAGGCATTCACGGAAAAGCCTTGTCCTGGCTGGAATCCTTCCTGTCTGAGAGATCACAATCTGTCTGACTAGGCAATTTTACTTCCACCCCTCTGAAGATCAAATATGGAGTACCACAGGGGGCGTCATTAAGTCTGACATTGTTTAATGTCTATGTATCATCTTTAGCAAACATCGGGAAAAAGTGGGGCATTAGCATCTGCTCTTACGCAGACGATACGCAACTAATGGTTGCCCTCAACGGTAAAGAGGACCCCAAAAATAGACTGCTCAGTTGCCTTACTGAATTATCTAATTAGATGTACAGCCACTGCCTGAAATGAAATGCCGATAAATCGGAAATCCTCCTGTTTGGTGGATCCCAACAGCTCTGGGATAACACCTGGTGGCCCAATAATCTCGGTACAGCCCCTAAACCAACCCAGACTCCCAGAAACCTGGGAGTCCAAATTGACAACGTACTGTCGATGAAAAATCATGTAACAACTATCTGCGGTAAAAGCTTTGCGTTATTCAAAATGTTAAGATGGGTCTTCCCATGGATTCCCGTTGAATGTAGAAAGATATTAGTCCAGTCACTGTTAATGAGCAGACTCGATTCCGGGAATTCCCTATTTGTTGGCATGCCAGACTATTTATTCTCAAAGCTACAGCTTGTGCAACAAAAAAAAGTACCACTCTGCTTAAAGCTGTCTGAGAGCCCTGCATTGCCTCCCAATGAGGCAAAGAGCTTCCTTCAAAATGCTATGCATCACCCATATAGTGCTTCACAATACTGGCCTGAGCATCCTAAAAAACAGGATTCATTTCTACATACCCAACCGAAACCTCCGCCCCCAATCCTTTGCAAGAGCCGTCACTACTCCAACAAAGAGAGTCAGGATGGGAGGCCGTGCCTTTTTGCACCGCGCTGCAAACATGTGGAACGATCTGCCAACAGATCTAAGACTCACAGACTGCTACCTTACCTTTAGGAAAATACGTAAAACTATACTATTTCCCTAAGCAGACTAAATGTAAATGTCAAGGTATTTGTAGAGAGCACTGCCACCAAGCTGTTTCCTGGCGCTATTACTCATACCGCTGTGGAACCCTTCCTGGCTTTCCCTGTGAAGTGTCCACTCCTGGGCACTCCCCGGGTGAAGCCAGGCATCCTAGCGCTGTTGGGGCCAGTGTGGAGGTTAAGCAAGCTATTGCCCAGAGTTGCAGCGTGGGGCCCTTGATTAGAATAGGCACCGAGGCGAGAATTGTCAGGTCCGAGGAAATTGAGCCCAAGACCCGCCGAGGCGGAAATGGAACCCTGGGTTCAGGCCAGAACTCTGCATCAGGGTCTGCCGCTCTAACCATTGAGCCACACTCCTCCAGTCATTTGGGCCATCCCATCATACACCTTTCAATCTCAGTGCTGTATTATCCTTTTAGGATGAGTGTCGCGCTTTATAAGCACTATTAACATTATCATTAACATGTCCGTATGTTGTGATTTTAGCTGGGGTCCCTACACTTAAAAAAGAATAGAAAGAGTCATGGTCTAATCTCAGGAATAAAACTGTTGATTGGCTAACTAAGTTTAAAACATTTAACACACAAAAAATGAATGCCATTTTGATGGTTCGTAGGGTAGACGAATCCCTGAAGAATTTAAAAGGGGACTGTATAGTTATAAGCTTTCGGTGGCCATATATGGTCCGTAGTTTGCTAAGAGTTCAGGAGGAGATGCCCCTTCAGAGCACTTGCATTTATGCTCTACCTTTGGGACGTTGCTACAGACCACCATCTGGGAGGCTTGAAAACAATATTGTTGGCCATCTCACAACTTGGAATAGATATCAGGAAATATCACCTTTAGAAGCTGCTGATTGCCTACAAATCGCAGTATTTCATGGGAGAAAAGCACATGATATAAGGAAGGAAAAGGCAATTGTGAACCAGGAGATTATTATAAATAAAAAGGGATTAGATGTTCCACAAAGTCAGATATTCGAGGAAGGGTCACAAGAAGGAGGATCAGGGGGAATTACATCTATCCCCTGTCCTTTACACTGGGGTCCATAGATGGCGCTGTAAGTAACAGTGATATTAGTAGCATTAACTGTAATACGGTATGCGGGTCCCACACTGTTAGTATAATTGACAAACCATCCAAGATATGCTTTACTTCGTGGAATGTAGCAGGGCTTAACAGGAATCTTAGGGACACAGACTGGCATGAGTACATTGAACAGAGCGATATCTGTCTTCTACAAGAGACTTGGGCCCTAGAAACACCACACAGAGGGGCATATTATCAAGGGGGTTTATCTCCGCTTTTTTGGCTTTAAAAGCCAAGAAAGCGGAGATAAAATTATCTCCCTATTACCAAGCTGTCGCTAACACCAGTTAGCGACAGCTAGTAGGAGATAGCGACCATCTTGGGCCCCACTTTGCATGTCAGTGATATTTATCACTAATGACATGTAAAGTGGGCGTGCCAAGATGTTAGAGACTGGAAACAGTCGCTAACATCGCTATCTCCTATTACCAACCTTTGGAGATATTCGCGCTAAGCGGGAATATCTCCAAAAGCTAACACCTGCCCTGAGCAGTTCTTAGCCATGTTATCCAATGGGAGGTGGATAACATGGCTAAGAGCATTTGCTCGATAATGCATGAATATCGCTGACTTTTCAGCGATATTCATGCATTGCGGCCGTTTTTTATCGCATTTGCGATAAACCTTGTTAATAGCAAGGTTTATCTGCGATAAAAATCGCCGATGTGCGGCGATAATTTTTGTCTCTAAACAAGTTAGAGACACAAATTATCGCTAGTTGTTGGTAATATGCCCCTCAGTGTGGACGCAAATCCATCGGTAAGAGGGAGGCCATTAGAGGGCCTTGTAATATGGATAAGAGTAACCCTTGCAATAGAAATAACTCAACTGATTATGTCATCTCAAGATATGGTTGGTGTAAAAATGATCACCAAGGATGGAAGGGTATTTTACTTATTTATTATCTAAAACAGACCCGGCCTAGCCTCAAAAGAGTCATTGATTACAAAATATTTGGACTCTATTTTAAATTCCCTAGAGACTGAGGCAAGTGTATTAATAGGTGGGGATTTAAATTGTAACTTTGAACCTGTGATAGGGCTCTGTAACATATTTGAGGAAGAAGATACGGCTAATAATATTCCTGTGCTTGAAAGCACTAGCACAGTACCGTGTACTGTGGCGGTAGTACAAATTATGAAATTAGGTGTCGGGCACGGACTAAGAGCCTGTAACGGACATCTACCATCAGACAAAAAAAAAGAGCATACATTCTGTAGAGGTAACTCCAGGAGTAATATAGATTATATATTGGTATCATTGGAACTTATGTAATTGATTTAAAAATAAACCCAGGAATAGAGAGTGATCACCGTGCCCTTTAATTGACGCTATCTGATCAGCTATTTTCTCTTTCTCCCCGGTGCATTGAGGACCATAATATTTTTTCCGATGATCTTTTAGTAAGCAATAATCGTCGCTCCCTGAAGTGGCCACACATTTTAGGGAACACTGAGTCTCTGGCAAATATTTACAATACATTCGCAGACATTTTTGCATCCCACATAGACTCAATAATAGAGAATGACCATTTTTTAGAATTACATAAAGATCTTTTGGTAGCATTGACACCGATTGTGATTAATATCCAAAGGAATGAGAAAGGAGGAAATAAAGGGCAAAACAAAGAAGTAAGGGGCATATTATTAAGGGGGTTTATCTCCGCTTTTTTGGCTTTAAAAGCCAAGAAAGCGGGAATAAAATTATCTCCCTATTACCTAGCTGCCGCTAACACCAGTTAGCGACAGCTAGTAGGAGATAGCGACCATCTTGGGCCCCACTTTGCATGTCAGTGATATTTATCACTAATGAGATGCAAAGTGGGGGTGCCAAGATGTTAGCGACTGAAAACAGTCGCTAACATCGCTATCTCCTATTACCAACCTTTGGAGATATTCGCGCTAAGCGGGAATATCTCCAAAAGCTAACACCTGCCCTGAGCAGTTCTTAGCCATGTTATCCAATGGGAGGTGGATAACATGGCTAAGAGCATTAGCTCGCTAATGCATGAATATCGCTGACTTTTCAGCGATATTCATGCTTTGCGGCGATTTTTACCGCATTTGCGTTAAACCTTGGTAATACCAAGGTTTATTTGCGGTAAAAATCGCCGCAGCGCTGCGGTAAATTTTTGTCTCTAACCAAGCAATACCGATAATTATCGCTATTGCTTGGTAATATGCCCCTAAATCCCTGGTATGACAAGGTTTGCCGTTATGTCAAGACAAAACTACTAACGGCAATAAAAAATGGTAATACATTTAGCATAAAGTAGACTAGGATTAAATACAAGAAAACGTTTGATAGCGCGAAAAAAACCTGGGACGATCGCATTTGGACAGACTTACTTAATACAGCCAAGATTAGAGCAGATAGCAAGGTTACACGAAGACAATAACGCAAAAGTAAGGTGGAGTCTGAGGGGCGAACTCACTGAAGCAATCCCTATAAAAAGGGGTGTAGGCTAAGGATGCATACTGGCACCAACATTATTTTCATTGTACGTAAATGACATCCCCAACTTCTTGAATGGCTGTAAGAATGATGCGCATACATGGATCTATGACGTTACAACGCGTTATTTTACAACGCAGACCGTTACAACGCAATTTTTACAACGCAGGTACCATTACAATGCATGCCATTACAACGCATGGCATTACATAGCAGATACTATTACAACGCATGCCATTACATCGTAAGTATAGGTAAGTATATCTTTTTTTAAAAAATGTAATAAATTTAATTTAATTAATTTAAATTAATAAATATAATTTAAAAAAATTAAAACAGTAATTAATTTAATTATAGTAATTTAATTAATATTAAAATTGTAATTAATTTAATATATTTAATATAATATAATTAATGAAATATAATAAATTTATAAATAGTAAATAATATAATGTAATTTATTACAATAAATATAATTTAATTACATTTAAAATAATACTTAATATAATTTAATTTAATATAATTAAAGAAATTTAATTAATTTAAAAATTGTCAATAATATAATTTAATTATAATAAATTAAATAAATAAAAAAAGTAATTAATTTAATTTAATTTAAGTAATGTAATTCAATTAATTTTATAATTGTAAATATTGTAATTAATTTAATTAAATTTAATTAAATTCATTTAATTAATTTAATTTATTTCAAGTCGTAATACCCCTGTACCCCAAAAACCAAACCTAGCCCTAAAACCTAAAAATACCCCTGTACCCCAAAAACCAAACCCAGTCCTAAAACCTAAAAATACCCCTGTACCCCAAAAACCAAACCTAGCCCTAAAACCTAAAAATACCCCATACCCCCAAAACCAAACCTAGCCCTAAAACCTAAAAATACCCCTGTACCCCAAAAACCAAACCCAGCCCTAAAACCTAAAAATACCCCTGTACCCCAAAAACCAAACCTAGCCCTAAAACCTAAAAATACCCCTGTACCCCCAAAACCAAACCTAGCCCTAAAACCTAAAAATACCCCTGTACCCCAAAAACCAAACCCAGCCCTAAAACCTAAAAATACCCCTGTGCCCCAAAAACCAAACCTAGCCCTAAAACCTAAAAATACCCCTGTACCCCAAAAACCAAACCCAGCCCTAAAACCTAAAAATACCCCTGTACCCCAAAAACCAAACCCAGCCCTAAAACCTAAAAATACCCCTGTACCCCAAAAACCAAACCAGCCCTAAAACCTAAAAATACCCCTGTACCCCAAAAACCAAACCCAGCCCTAAAACCTAAAAATACCCCTGTACCCCAAAAACCAAACCCAGCCCTAAAACCTAAAAATACCCCTGTACCCCAAAAACCAAACCCAGCCCTAAAACCTAAAAATACCCCAAAATTACTTAAAATAATATATTAATATTTTATTTTAATTTTAATGTTAATTAAATTAATAAAATAATGTAAAATAAAATTAAATAAAAATTATATACTTACCTATACTTACGATGTAATGGCATGCGTTGTAATAGTATCTGCTATGTAATGACATGCGTTGTAATGGCATGCATTGTAATGGTATTTGCGTTGTAAAAGTTGCGATGTAATGGTAGTGCGTTGTAAAAGTTGCGTTGTAACGGTGCAATACCCGCATACATTGGAGGTGAGCTGGTGCCAGTGCTTCTATTCGCTGACGACACCATATTAATATCACAAACACCAAAAGGATTGCAATGCCTAATAGACTCCTTTCATACATATTGTAAATCGAAAGGCCTTGAAATAAACACGAGTAAAACAAAATATATGGCCATAAACCCCCACAAAACTTTTAGAAAAAATATAGCTTTGAAAAGTCAAAAGCTGGAGTATGTGCAGAGTTTTAGCTATTTGGGTATATCTTTGGCTACAAAGCTATCCTGGAAGTCACAAATGGAAAAAAAGGAAGATAGTTTTGCTCCAAAACTCTTTACCCATAATGAAAAAGCATAGGAACAGCTTTTCCAAGGCAGTTTACCCAGCCCTGGAGGTGTTTAAGTACAAAGCTCAACCAGCAGCACTGTATGGGGCCGAAATATGGGGGCCCCACTGCAAAAAGAAGTAATTTTGAAGCAGGGTAAAACAAATTTTATAGAATGCTTTTAAGTCTCCCTGTACGAGCACCATTAATTCCAAACATTCTGCATTTGAATATTAAACAAACTGACCATTATGCACTCCTAAGACTCCTTATATTTTGGGTAAGACTATGGTCAACCCCAGAATTATTGCATTACAAGGCAGGCCTAGAGGAGATTATGGAGTTAGATCAGATTAGAAGCATTTTGTGGCTTAGACATTTTTTTTATGGTTTAAAAAGTTGGGCCGGTCCCATTTTTGGGGCGATCCAACTTCAATGTCTTTAGCCTCAAAGAAACTACTAAAATCTACATTTTGGGCATACATTTAAAATAGTGTGCTACATGGACCATCTAAGGGAACGCTAACGATCAGGTGTCTCTTGTTTAAGGACGTAGCAAATTTTGAGCCCTTTCTTGATGAGGTGCGTCCTCAATATGCAAAAACTTTATATATGAAATTTAGATATGGTGTACTGAATACAAATGCAATCACATCATGTTGGACCATCAATCATGCTGGAACTGATAATGATTTGTGCTCCCTATGCCCAGACAAAGTTAAAGAAAATTATTTGCATTTTTATTCTTTTGTCCAGCATATGTTAAGCCTAGGAAAAAATGGATCAAACCCATTTGTATAAATTTAACAATAAGATCTTGCAAAGAGGCAGAAAGAATATTAAAGACTGACACAGCACAAGTAATTGTATTTAGCGTAAGTACATTTTTACTAGATGTAAGTTTCTTAAGGGCCAAAGCAGGACTGAAGTTATAGTGAACATGATTAAGCATTCTAGAGAAACTTTTAATTAATTCAGTCTGTGTATGTTGATTCAAAAGGGAATAAGGGAGTTCCAATTGTATAACTTATTAATTAGAAATTATTATTAATGGTTTTTATATGTCTTAAGTATGGAAGCACAAACAAATGGATGATGAAATAGGGTTTTTAACCTTGAGTTACCCTCATTTCTATATTTTTATGCCTATTTTAACATATTTAAAAATGTATTTATGCTCTTAGTTATAGTGGCGATAGGTCATATACAAGCCCTCTTTCCTTCACATTTCCTCATTCATAAATATTTCTAATGGTATTGCAGCACTATTTCCGTATGGAATTGTATGTGCTCAACTGTATCTTTTATGGTTTAAAAGAACCGAAATAAAGATTTTATTTTTCTTTGAATTTGACTATTTGTATGTATTTTAATGAGCGTGACCCAATATAAGGTATGGATGAATTTTAGACCGGTATACACTGCAAAGTTTTTTGAGGAGATTATTACTAAGAATGTATTAAGACTTGATATTGCTTGATATTTTTATTAATGCTTATTTACGTGTGTAATAATGAAATGAGACATATTGTACTATGTATTTATATATGTGCATTTTATATTTGTGGTGCTTTTATGGGCATATATATTTGAATGAATAAAGATGATTGATTGATTACTAGCAACATTCCAATCCATCTTTTAATACTGATTAGAACATTAGAATGTGGAGCACTCCATTGAATACAATGGAGCGCTCCATGCTTCCACGGGCAGGTGAAGGTCAGCAAAGCAACATTTCAATGTTGCTTTTGTTTACAGCTGTTGCTGTGAACAAAGGCCTCTCGGAGCCCGAGGGTATTTAAATCTCCTCAGGGTCCGAGAGGTTTTTATTTTATTTGGTACTAGCAGCCCGTCCCGACGTTGTCCGGGTATGAATTGGGCTAGGTTTGGGTTTTAGGGTACAGGGGTATTTTTAGGGTTCAGGGGTAGGTTTGGGTTTTGGGATACAGGGGTATTTTAGGGTTATGGGCTAGGTTTGGGTTTTGGGGTACAGGGGTATTTTTAGGGTTCAGGGGTAGGTTTGGGTTTTGGGTACAGGGGTATTTTAAGGGTTATTTGCTAGGTTTGGGTTTTGGGGTACAGGGGTATTTTAGGGTTCAGGGGTAGGTTTGGGTTTTGGGGTACAGAGGTATTTTTTGGGTTCAGGGGTATGTTTGGGTTTTGAGGTACAGGGGTATTTATAGGGTTCAAGGCTAGGTTTTGGTTTTGGGGTACAGGGGTATTTTTAGGGTTTAGGGATAGGTTTGGGTTTTGGGGTACAGGGTATATTCATAGGGTTAAGATGGGTTAGTGTTTAAGGGTGTTGGGGTATTTTACAATAATCCGCAATATTTCGTTCTGTCAGATTTCCAATTATTAAAACAGAAACCTCATATATTCAAGGTAAAATAACAAGTATTTCTACATGCTAAAATGCATATAGTCATTTCAGAAAAGTGAAATTAGCTTCCAGCAAGCAGTGAGAGAGGTGATGATTTTGAGATCAAGCCCCTGCAAACCATTATGGGACGAGATTAGCAGTGGGAAGTGAATATTATAGTATCCAAATAATTCTACAAAGAGCTGCAGTTCACCTCGTTCTCCCCAGTTGTCCCCAAGAGTCAAATGCAATAGCATTTAAAATATTATACATCAAGCTGCAGTTCACCTCATGGTCCCTAGATATCTCTGATGAGGCAAATGCAATAGCATTTAAAATATTACACATCAAGCTGCAGTTCACCTCATGTCCCTAGATGTCCCTGATGATGCAAATGCAATAGCATTTAAAATATTATATATCAAGCTGCAGTTCACCTCGCCGTCCCTAGATGTCCCTGGTGAGGCAAATGCAATAGCATTTAAAATATTATACATCAAGCTGCAGTTCACCTCGTCGTCCCAAGATGTCCCTGATGAGTAAAATTCAAAAACATTGAAACCCTTTCATGAATGCTAAAAATTATGCTAAGCTTATCCCATAATGCTTTGCAGGGTCTTTTTGTTGTATTTTTGCCCATTACTGTGCTTGGGGTGGTTCTAAGAGAATGGGACCTCCACTGAATTACTATTTAAAGGGAGCAGGAATGTATAGAACCTGGGAAGAAAAAACAACACTTGTGACGGAATGCCCCCAGCGATTGTCACGACCCCAGCACACACCCACAGCACAATGCAGACACGCCCACTAGGGACTACTTTGCTGGCACAGTTCTTTTACATTTTAAATGTATATGGTGGGCGTCTGCATAGCCTATGTCCTTCTGCTGCAACTGCCCTTTCCAACGCTGTATTGGGTGTTGTGATTGGTGCTGTGGTTCCCGAGTTTACCTGGCCAAAAGTGTAAGTTCTCTCTTTATAATAGTAGTATAGATAGATACATTTCTTTAAAGGTGCAAATATTTATATTTTTTCTCTTTTTCTTTTCTCTTCTGTTTTGTTTTCTTTTCTTATGATTGTTTTTTGATATAACAACATTCAATTAAAATCACATTAGAAAAAGTACATTGTCAATTGACATGAAACTATACAAATTGTTGAAGGCAAAGCAGTAGGTAACACAGAATGCAGAACAATGTCATGCATTCAGCCCAATGCAGAGATCTAGGCCTAAATCTACCTTTTATTTTGCACTCCACACCACCTCAGTCTTGACCCTGTGCCTCTTAGGAACATTCCAGGCGCAACTGCCAAGCCATGTCTTTCCTGAACCAGACTCAAGCATCCTAGGACCAATTTCTGGCCATGAGCCGTGTTCAGCCAGGATAGCTTGACTCCAGTGGTGTGGAGAGCATGGGACTCACGTCTGAGCATACCCATCCCACTTGGGGTGACAAATGCAAAAACAACAGTTGATGGACAGAATGCAGAACAATGTCATACATTCACCCCAGTACAGAGATCTGGGCCTAAATCCATAGTTTTTTTGCACTCCACACCACCCCAGTTCAGACATGGCCATATGCAAATCAGCCTTGACCCTGTGCCTCATGGGAACAGTCCAGCGCCAAGGGCGGAACGTACCACACGCCCCCAGCATTTGTCACGCCCCCCCCCCCCCAGCACAAGCCCACAGCACAACGCAGACACGCCCACAAGGGACTACTTTGCTGGCACGGTTCTTTTACTTTTTAAATGTATATGGTGGGCGTCTGCATAGCCTATGTCCTTCTGCTGCAACTGCCCTTTCCAACGCTGTATTGGGTGTTGTGATTGGTGCTGTGGTTCCTGAGATTACCCGCCTCAAAGGTTTTTGGCTCTCTCTTTATTATATTAGTATGGATAACATTCTGCCCTCTAGTGGCAGAATGTTCTAATAGCCTTATAGCTCGCCGAAGCGGGCTATATCTGCCATTAAAGTCCCGCTCCCTTGTTAAAGGCTGGAGAGGGCCTTTAAAGGCCGATATAGCCCGCTTTGGCGAGCTATAAGGCTATATTAAAAGATGGATTGGAATGCTGCGAGTATGAATTGAAAGTGGTTCAGGGATTGTAATGGCAGGTGTAAGCTCTCAGCTCCAACGCCTCAATGTATGTTTTTCTGTCTCTCCCTTCTTAGTGTAGAACCCTCATTGGATGGAATGTAATAATAGCTTTATAGTCCAGCTGCCTCTGGCACTGCCAAATTGTTGAAGGCTGTCTCCCTTGCCTTGTTATAGGCCCTCACCTGTCGCACATGATATGTCTGCCTCAGGGCCTTCAACAAGTAGTTTGGCACACTGAGGAATCAGCCCATAAGGTTGTATTTTTAATAGTCATGTTGTGCAAAGGGGAGCTGTTGGAGATATATTGCTATAATGCACAAGATACGTATTTAATTTATACAGAAATGTGATGTTTTTCCACCAAACCTTATACATTGTACTTTGATTATTGACAGGTAACTTTAATATTGGTAAGACACCATGAATACTGTCGAGAGGCTACTTGCAAGGGCATTCATTGGACTGAGACTTGAAGACAAACTAATTGTAAAACAATTAGGACCTGTCTGGCTGACCTAAAACTACAACAAAGTGCCCAAGACAGAGGGAAAAGTTACAGACGTACATTCCCAAACATCTGATACACAAAGGTTGATTGCTGACAGGGTGTACACAAATGTTCTGTTCTGCTTCCCCTGCTTGCTGTTGGTGGTGACATTCCTTGGACAAAAAAAGGAGTAACAGACGTGAAGCATTTGTCAGATAAAATAAAGAAGCATGCACACACAAGAAACCATATGGAAAACCTGACGAGACTGGGAATGTTGGGAGACACCCCGATTGAAGTCCACATAAGTGACTCATACCACAAATCAATATAAATCAAATCAAATCAAATGTCTTTATTTAGATATAACACAAATATCTTTAAAAGAATGCTAAATTCACATTATAATACAAATATTAAAAAAGTACAAAGACACGATAAATTGTTTAACAGTCGTATAAAAAGTAGAGGTTATCCACAACTTGATCCTTCTTATTGAATGACATTATGAGATGAACGCGACCAATGGTAGCTTACGTATAAAAACAGCCCAATACTCTTACAATACATTTTATAGTCGTTTCATTTTTGCTTCCTTAGAAGTTAATAGATGTTGTAAGGTGTATTAGTAGTTAAAAGGATCTGGGCAAGGCTCAGTGGGGACTCAATTGGTTAAAGTTACGATATGCTTGCTGAATGAAATTGGCTAGCCTTTTATTTAAAACTGTGTTTTCTGGGTTCAAGGCCACGATGATGGCTTGCCTGCAGGTCCGGGCACCCAACCTGTTCCATTCGGCTTTTAGTTTGCACCTACGTTGAGAATTATAAAAAGGGCAAAGGCAAACCACGTGAAGCAAAGTTTCCCCCGTTTTGCCACACCCTCTGCAGGTTGTGTCTTCCACCGTACGTTGCCAGGAGGGCCGATCTTGCAAAAAACACCAGTCACCCATTCTGATTGCTATAAGGCTACGTTTAAGGTACAATGAGTATGTACAAGACAGATAAGTTGCGGGAGCTGGCCGTCTGTATGAGTTTATGAGTGCCCAGGAGTGGCTACGTTTTGCAAAAAGTGCTTTATCCATATTTAGCGATCTCATTCTCACACATTTTTTAATAGCCATTTTAAATGCTGACTGACTGGGATTCAGGACCCATAGATCACTTGCTGACATTAGATCAATGGCATCCTTGAAAAGGCGACCAAATGTTCCACATGGGTTATTCTGAGTGATTTCTAGCCAGACTAAAGCTTCTAGGGTACCTGAGTCCGCCTGTCTTAATTTATGGCAAAACTTTAGGTAAGTGCCCACGTTTAAGGCCTCATAATTATGAAGCCCCATCTCTAGTCTTATCTGCGCTGGAGATGCAGACTTTGGGAGTCGGAGAACTCTTTTATAAATTCTGGTTGTGTGCTGATTTAAGGCAGTGTTCAATTTCCCCCTGAGTATCTCAATGCCGTAAGAAAGAGTGGGGCCAATTTTAGCTCTCATGACTTCCAAGAGAGGTGCCAGTGTTGGCCCTGATAAATTTTTGGAAAGCTTGCTTAGTGACACTGTCAGGGACGTGGCTTTAACTGCGATCTCGTTGCGCTGTTTTGATAGGTTACCTCTGGAGTCTAAGTGGACACCTAAATATTTATATGACTGACCTATAGCGAGGCTTGTTTTATCAAATAGCCACCCACCACCGGCGTATCGTTTTTTACCAAAGGGGACAACTTGTGTTTTCTTAAGGTTGACCTCTAATTGGTTAGTAATTGTGTAGCTCAGCAGTTTATCGAGTAGCCTTTGCAGCCCGACCCTGGTAAGGCTAAAAAGAACCAGGTCATCGGCATACAATAGGTTGTTTATGGCCATGCCTCCCACCTTTGGGGGGTGACTGTTTGTGTTGTCCAGGGTACTTGACAGATCTGATATAAACAGATTAAAAAGAATCAATATAGAAACACAATGAAGCAGTTAATAGGAAAGGACACATACTGTCAAAAATAATTTATTACATTAGTTTCTGTGGTGCTTTTGAACTGGCTTTACGAGGGCGTGATGAATCTGAAAGTTCCTCAAATCCTGGTATATTCAGAGGCCTCATGGATTTAATATCAAGTGTGGGCAATGAAATGGAAGCACATTTAGCAAGTGCTACAGTCTTTCAGGGCACCTCTAAACATGAGCTCCTTGAGTGTAAGCTAGAAATTATGAGAAGCTATATTATCCACCAGGTGAAAAACACAGACTTTGTGGCTATTCATACTGATGACACCACTGATGTGGCCGCTAAAAGCCGGTTGCTATTAGTCTTTCCGTACCTTGACAATGACAGTAAAGTAGTAGAGAGGTTCTGTGGCTTTACACATTTAAGAGACTCTAATGCAGGAACCATTACTTCAGCTATACTGCATGAACAGAACTTTATTTTTATAGAGCAGCCTCAAAAACAAAAACTTATTGCACAAAGCTATGATGGTGCGTCAGTGATGAGCGGAAGCCTTGATGGAGTACATAAAATAATTTTGAGATGAATACCCTAATGCACATTATGTGCACTGCCATGCCCACCAACTTAACGCTATTGTGCAACAGACATTATTAAAGATCTCTGAGGCAAAAATGTTCTTTTGGGATGTAGGAGGAAAGGCAGCATTCTTCTCATGTTCCCCCAAAAGAAAGGAACTACTGCAGGAAATTGTGGCCAAAAGTCTTCCCAAGAGATCCCTAAGTGGGAAGGGTATGGGAAGTATAAGGTATGGGTTGTGGACCGTATCCTTTTTAAGTCCATGTGTATGGTCTATAAGGCTTTAGCTAAAACCAGCCCTACTGGCATTGGATCTATTTTGTCCCACTATAATCCTGGCAGGAACCTTCGTTCCTCAAACAGACTTCTTCTTTCTGTTCCTCGTGTCCGGAAGACCAGATGGGGGGGGTAAGGCTTTTTCCAACCTGGCCCCTAAATGGTGGAATGCTCTCCCTCTTGAAGTAAGGTCTCTCCCCACTCTCCAAGCTTTTAGATCTGCCCTAAAGACCCACCTCTTTGTACGCGTGTACCTGTAGTGGTGCTTTGCAATTTTGACCTTTTTTGATAGGCGCCTTGACACCTTCGGGTTTAGTTGCACGATACAAATTGCATAATAAATATGCCTAATATAGGATTGATCTTGAGAAATGTTTTGACGCCATAGAAGCTAATGCTGACTTTGAAATCAAAAGTCGGAATGAAGCCCGTAGCTTTGCCACACAACAGAGAAGACAGATAAGACAAGACAGGACTAGACAAGACTAGACAAGAGATAAGACAGGGAAATTCAGGGGCATATTACCAACAACTAGCGATAATTATCGCTATGTTGGTTTAGCGGGGATATTTTTATCGCCGAGATGCGGCAATCTTCTTCGCTTAGGAACCGGGGGGCATATTATCAAAGGGGGTTTATCTCCGCTTTTTTGGCTTTAAACACCAAGAAAGCGGAGATGAAATTATCTCCCTATTACCTAGCTGTCGCTAACACCAGTTAGTGACAGCTAGTAGGAGATAGCGACCATCTTGGGCCCCACTTTGCATGTCAGTGATATTTATCACTAATGATATGCAAAGTGGGCGTGCCAAGATGTTAGAGACTGAAAACAGTCGCTAACATTGCTATCTCATATTACCAACTTTTACAGATATTCGCGCTAAGCGCGAATATCTCCAAAAGCTAACACCTGCCCTGAGCAGTTCTTAGCCATGTTATCCAATGGGAGGTGGATAACATGGCTAAGAGCATTAGCTCGGTAATGCATGAATATCGCTGACTTTTCAGCGATATTCATGCATTGCCGCGATTTTTATCGCATTTGCGATAAACCTTGGTAATACCAAGGTTTATTTGCGGTAAAAATCGCCGCAGCTCAGCTGTAAATTTTTGTCTCTAACCAAGCAATAGCGATAATTATTGCTATTGCTTGGTAATATGCCCCCTGGCTATTATCAAGGTTTATCTCCTAAGCGATAAAAATCGGCCGAAATGCATGAATATCGCTGAAAAGTCAGCGATATTCCTGCATTACCGAGCTAATGCACATAGCCATGTTATCCACCTACCATTGGATAACATGGCTAAGAACTGCTCAGGGGCAGGTGTTAGCTTTTGGAGATATTTCTGGCAATACGTCGGCCCATAATGTTGCAGGGAGGCAAAATTTGCCATCTATTTCCTCCATGATCTTCTTATACCAAAGAGATATTTCCTTTTTTACAGGGGGACTATCTAGCAGACACGTAACTAATTCGCTAGTGGCACCTATAGGTAGACTGCTACTCCGGGATGTCTGTGTATTGTATGCCTGGGACCAACTTGAGATTTGTATAAATTTGAATCTGGACAAACTTGGCCCGACCTTATTTGTTAAGTAGTCCCAAGGGAGTAGTGTTCCATCCATAAACAGGTCACCCCAGGTATTGATGCCAGCCGCTCTTAATGGTTGGGTTAATGTGTCTTCTGCCCAAACAGGGGGAGATGGTAGGTCCCATATTGGAGCTCTCTCTAAATAATACCCCAGTTTAATTGCCTGCCTCATTCTGTACCATGTGGAAGCTATCCCCTTTAAAGTCTTTAAAGTCTTTAGTTTTATTTTTTTTTAAAATTTTGGGTCTCCAAATTTAAACAAAAAGCTACCCTGTCCGACTCCCTCACAGTTCAATAACATAGAGAACATATGGCCTACCCCTGTTGCTGCTGGTATTTTTAGCAACATGCGTGCGTGCGAAAGCTGAAAAGCCCACGCATAAATCTGAAGATCCGGTACCGCTAACCCTCCCTTCTCTCTGCGGCGTCTTATTTTCTTCCAGGAAATTCTTGGACTTTTACTATTCCAAATGAAAGTTGAAATCGCGCTTTGCAGTTTAGAAATTAATTTGGGATAAAAAAAAAGTGGGATTGAATTAAATAAAAAGGAAATCTTAGGCAGAATACACATTTTTACCAAATTAACCTTACCTAGGATGGTGAGTGGAAGATGTGACCAATCCCTCATATTTTTACGACACTGTGCTGCTATTATAGAAAAGTTTGAGGAAGCGATCAGGTCGATGTCTTTAACTATATTTACCCCCAAGTATCGTAATTGAGGTCTAGATGTCTCATTAAAAGTAGTTAAGTCGGTGTTCCAAGTCATTGACTCTGTTTTGGAAGCGTTAACTTCGTATCCAGAAACTTTGCCAAATTTAAGAGCCATGTCTATCACCTCTGCATATGCAGCATCTGACGTGAAAATCATTATATCGTCAGCATAAAGTGCCACCTTTTTTTCCCAATCACCAAAAATAAAGGGTTTAATAAGTGCGCTATCTCTTAATGTTTGTGCAAAGGGTTCTATATACAAATCGAAGAGGAGGGGAGACAAGGGGCAACCCTGTCGGGTTCCTCTGGTTACATTAAACGACGCTGTAAGGCCCCCATTAATCAGAATTGAGGCTGAAGGGCTACGATATA
The DNA here is from genome assembly GCF_964263255.1 of Lissotriton vulgaris. NCBI lineage: Eukaryota > Metazoa > Chordata > Amphibia > Caudata > Salamandridae > Lissotriton > Lissotriton vulgaris. Next base: position 249,747,173 of record NC_141686.1, on the reverse strand, counting down.
ACAAATCTATTGCCCTGCGAAATCTATCTCCAATGTTAAACTTTTTCAAGACCTCCGACAGGTATAACCAATTTACCCTGTCGAAGGCCTTGGTAGCATCCAACGTCAGAATAGATAAGGGGAGAACCTCTTTTATGGCCACATCAATAGATCCTATTAGTTCGTAAGTGAGCTCATATAATTGTCTCCCTCTTATGAATCCTTTTTGATTGGAGTGAAGTATTTCAGGGGCTACCTGGCCAAGCCGTTTGGCTAATATGGTAGCAAAAATTTTATAATCAGCATTCAAGATTGAAATAGGCCGATATGAGCCACAATCAGAAGGGGGCTTCCCTGGCTTTAGGATAAGCGTTATTGAGGCGTTATCCCATGAGGCAGGCGGTACTACTCCTTCCCTCAATATTTGATTAAACAGAACCGTTAAGATTGGAGATATCTCTGAAATCAAATGTTTATATACCTCACTCGGTAAACCGTTGGTTCCTGCCGCCTTGCCCCGTTTGGATCCCCTTATAGCCTGCTCTACTTCGGCAACACTTATTTCCTCTTCCAAAAGCTTGCTCTGCTCGGGTGACAGAGAAGGAAGGGAGATGCCCTCTAACCAGTTGCCAACATCGTTAGTATTGATATTGAGATCTTCCTGATAAATTGACTGGAAGAATGTTTTAAAGGTCTCTCTAATTTCTGCGTCACTGGTGAGGGTACCCTTATCTGATGTAATTGAGGCGATATTATTACGAACCCGGTCTGGTTTAATTTTCCAGGCCAGCAGCCTACCTGCACCCTCCCCATACTGGAAATGAGAGAGTTTGCTTGCCTCCCATTTCTGCAAGACTCGTTTCTCTACTATCGAGGATAAGTTATTTTTAAGCTCATTTAGCTCTGCAAGTTTCAGGGTCAAGTTATGACTATCTAAAGCTCTGTCAGTATCTATACAGGACTGAATGACAGACATACTATTCTCAATAGAAGATATTTCTTCCCTGTACTGCCTTCTTCTGTGAGCTACCCTATTCTTGACTGTTCCTCTTAGTGTACACTTAAAGGCATCCCATACTATACCAGCAGGGGCTGTATTCGTATTTAAAGTAAAAAAATCGCGAGTCTCAGACTGGAGGAATTCTATATCCTCTGTTGATGTAAGAAATGACCTGTCAAAGGACCAAAGTTTAGAGGAAGAAGACTTAGTGCCCCTCTCCATTTCCAGCTTCATCGCTGAGTGATCAGATAAATGAGATGGAATATAGTCTACTGAGATAATAGAATCAACCAAAGATCTACTTATTAGGATGAAGTCTATTCTTGAGCTATGTCTATATTTGAGATTTCTGAAAGAGAAACTCTGCCTTTGGCCCTCTCTCAGCCTCCAAATATCGACATATCCATATTGTTTAATTAAACCCAGTAGACAATTTCTAGATTTGGAGGGAACTTGTTGCCTGCTATTTGTAGATTTGTCTAGTAAAGGGTTGATAGTGATATTAAAATCGCCAGTTAAGATCACCGGCTCAGGAAAACTCAAGAGGTGCTGGAATAAGGATTCTAATGCAGAAGGGTCATCGCAGTTTGGCCCATAATAACCAGCCAATGTTATAGACGCCCCACCTATCTCTACAGCTGTGATGGCCCATCTCCCTCCCTGATCTACTTTTTGTTGAAAATTTTTTAGATTTAAGTTCGAAGATTTTTTAAATAAAATTGTAACCCCCCGCGTGTTTAGTGATTGAGATGTTGAGATAGAGGAATGTATCCACCTATTTCTCTTCACTAACTCAAATATCTCGCTTTCAGTTAAATGCGCCTCCTGGAGTATAATGATCTCGGCATCCACGTCTCGAAGGTACTGCATGATTTTGTTAGCCCGTGGTCTGGTACGGAGACCATTAACATTCCAGGACAAAATCCTAGGCCTACTCATGTTTCTTGGAGTAGGAACTATATATCAAGCATACCTGCCTATAGATTCTCATGCTTATTCTTATCTGCCAACAATAAAAAAGAACAATTGAAAGAAAATAACTACAAAGTGTGATGATTGGAGCTTTATCGATAATGGATGTTTTTCCTTTTTTGCTACCACCCCTCACCCCCCCCCCGTGACCCCCTCTCCCATGGGAAACCCCTGAACTCACTACCCGGAAAATTCCGGAAGTAAGTGCTCCTAGCTCTTCCCCGTCCCCACCTCATGTGTCTCTCTATTTAGTATAATGTGATAGCTCGCCTCATATGTGTAGCGAGCGTAGATTAAGTGGTACTAATCTTTATTTTCCTTTTTATTCCCTTTTATTTTTCCATCATATGCCTTCATCTTCATACCTATTTTTTTTTCTCTTCTTTTTTTTTTCCAACATTTTATCTGAAAGAGACTTCAGGTAGAGGGAGTTTTTATCAATTAATGAGTAGCGTTTTTTTTTTTAATTTGTGTATATTTGTGTATATTTATTTATTTATTTATTTTTTCCGCTGACCCACAGCTAGCACCCTTTATTACTCCTTCCTGCTACCTAAAGACATTAGAAGTTCGTCAGCTGCCTGTACCGAGCGAATGTTGTGCATTTTATTATCCAACATAATCTTGAGGGAGGCAGGGAAGCCCATCTGTACTGTTGCACCCAATTTACGAAAGGCATCCATTCTTCTTCCTAGCTCCCACTGTTTATCTAGCGTGTATCTTGACAAGTCAGAGCGTATTTGAAAGTTAAAACCTTTGCCTACTAGCGATTTTTGTTTTAGGGCTAGGTTCAGAATATGCTCCTTAACAGAATAAGTATGAAAATTAACAAGGATTTTTCTCGGCTTGGCCCTTTGTGGATTACGCCTAAAAGGATCCCTATGGATTCGTTGAATATCCAAAGCTAATTCCTCGGGAGTGTGGGGGAGGCTGAGAGAATCTTTTAATAACGAGATTGTGTTGCTCTTGATATCCGTTCCTTCGCTATCTTCAGGAACATTCAAAATGCGTAAGTTGCTGCGCCTGGCATTGTTTTCCAAAACCTCCATTCTTTCTGAGATGGCCAGATCTTCCCTCTTTAACTTCAGTATGTCTTCCTGAGTGCCTTCAGCCCGCATGGATATTTGACCCACAGTTTCTTCCAGGGCTTGTGTTCTTATCGACAAATTACCAATCTTTTCGTCAGGTGTTTCACAAAAATTCCTGATGTCCCTTTGGTTTGACGCTGACTCTGCAAAGCCTTCCTTAATCTCGGCCGATAGTGACGCAAACATCTGTTGCAACGAGGCAATTGAAATAGGTACTAGAGTAGAGACTAGATCTCCCTCTTCTCTCTGACAGGGTAGAAGATTACCATCCAAAAGATTAGGGGGTGGATCTGAAGCGGAAAGAGGCTCGGAAATTTCTCTAGCTTCAAAGGCTTCTGAGGTAAAGTTGTTAGGAGGGTCTTCACGTCTACTCGTCAGGGATGAGGGAACCCCAATAGAGTCTCCTAGCCCGGACTGATCGCTGTGTGCACCTTCGCTCTCTCCCAAGCAGTGGTGTACTGCTGTTTGCAATGCGAAGTCAGAATCAAGTTCTTCCTGTAGTTCTTCCTGTAGTGCAATGGCATCTATAGGATTGGTAGGGTTAATAGGAGCCGAGACTGAGGCTGAGGCTGAGGCTGAGGCAAGGTCTTGCTCACATGACGCCATAGCCCAGGAACCCGAGTTGTTGTCCTTAGGGAGGGAGTTTGTTCCAGTGGGAGGCGGCGCAAACCTGGAAGGTTTTCCCTCCAGAACGAGTTTTATTAAATCTAGGGGTGGTAAGAAGATTTTTGGAGCTGGAGCAAAGAGATCTCACATTCTTGTAGGGGCGTAGACAGGAGGACAGGTAGGCAGAGCCTTGACCTTTAATTGCCCTGTGAGCCAGTGTAAGGGCTTTGAATTCAGCTCTCTTCTGTATTGGCAAACAGTGGAGCGAGCGCCGGTGAGGAGAAATGCGCTGTCTGTGGGAAATGCCACATACCAATCGGACCGCTGCGTTTTGAACTATCTGCAGTCGATGACAGAGCCCTGCGGCCAGACCAATGTACAGACCATTGGCGTAGTCCAAGTGAAAAGTAATCAGCGCTTGGACTATGGCTCTCCTGGTGTTGTTAGGAAGGAAGTTGATACATTTTTTTACCATCCTAATTTTGGAGAAGCAAGCCGCTGAAACTGTCTGTACTTGGTTATGAAAGGAAAGGTTGGAGTCCCATCTGACTCCCAGGTTCTTTACCGATTCCTTAGGTGAAGGGGGAGGGCTCAGATTGAGTGGCCACCAAAGGTTGGGGTCCAAGGGGGAAGGCTGATGGAAAAAAAGGACCTCGGTTTTCCCGGCGTTAAGTCAGAGGCAGTTATTGTCCATCCAGGATGCAATTTTACGCTGACAGTCTATTAAGGGATCAAAGGTGGATTGGGAGAGTTTGTCATAGGAGAACAGGAGTTGGATATCGTCTGCGTATGAGGTGGCTTTAATTCTGGACTGAGCAATCATCTCAGCAAGCGAGGAGAAATAAACATTAAAAAGAAGGGGGCTTAAGGAGGAGCCCTGAGGGACTCCCCACTTTAGTGGCCGGCTGTTGGAAATGTACGGGGGGGGGTGAAGACCGCCTGAGTCCTGTTGGACAAAAAGGAGGACAACCACTTCAAGGCCTGGCCTTGAATACCCTTGGAGTGGAGACGATCAAGGAGGACAGAGTGAGAGACGGTGTCAAATGCTGCTGACAAGTCCAGCAGCATCAACACCGCCTTTGAACCTCCATCAAGTTTCCAACGCACAGCATCGGCCATCTCTATCAGGGCTGATTCCGTGCTGTAGCCCTGTCTAAATCTGTGTTGTACATCATGGAATGACCCGTTTGTTTCCAGGAAACTTGCAAGTTGTTTTTGCACTAGTTTTTCCAATACCTTGGCTGGAGCCGGTAACAGGGATATGGGTCTATAGTTAGCCGGCTCATTGAGGTCATTGGAACTAGTCGTGCATATTTCCACGAGTTTGGAAAAGTGCCAGTCCGGAGAGAGTCATTCCAGATGCTATTCAAGATAGGATTAAGGAGAGTGGCCAAGGCTTTGTATTGTTTAGCCGGCCATGGGTCGGTCAGCGACCCCGATCTGCATTTGGATAGTTCTGCCAGAGAGACATCAAGGGGGATTTTTTCAAAGTTGGATAAGATCTGGGAGGGTGCTGAGTCAGGGGTTATGTTAAATGTAGAATTATGGGTGAGGTCAGAGCAATTTTTCTGGGAAAAGAGTCATAAATTGAGGCAATTTTATCCTCAAAGTAATCTGACAGACGATTGCAGAGGGATTGTGAAACAGGGGACTGGCGTTTGAGGGCCAAAGGGTCGGTGAATGATCTCACAGTCTGAAAAATCTCCCTTGCGGAGCCATGAGCTTTATTAATTTTTTCCTCAAGGTAGATTCTTTTATGATCTATGATCTTTTTCCTGTACCTTTTGAGTGCTGATTTATATTCCATTTTACTATCAGGTGAATATGAAAGTCTCCAGCGCCTTTCCAAAAGTTTACAGGCAGACTTACAATTACGTAGTTCTTCTGAGACCCACGGTGCGGAGGGGGCAGACGAAATGTTTTAATTGGCCTGATGGGAGCTATTGAATCAATGACAGAGGAAATCCAGGTATTAAAATTGTTCAGCCTGGAGTCGAGATCGCTGGCCTCCCTCGGGGCTGTGGTGCCCAAGTGAGCTCCAAGGCTATCTGGAGAGATATTGCTCCAGTTACACCGAGTGTTTTGGCCTGAACACAAGGTTTTTTTTGATGGGATAAACAGAATGAAAACGGAATAAAGAAATGGTCGGACCAAATCACTGGGTAATGATCACTATTCCATAGGTGCATTGGGTCATCCAACTGTGGGCCCGTGCAGAGAGACTGGCCCTGTCTTCTATTGAAGAGAGACGCTTTGTGCTAATTTTTGCCAGCCTTTTGAATTCCTGATGGCTGGTGTGTAAGTCACAGGTGGGAACCAAGCCAAGGGTGCTGACGGCTTGGGTCAGAAAGTGGTTGTCAGACAACCTATAGTTTGAGGCCAAGTCCATCCATTGGTGGTGTGCCAGGGAGCCTTCCTTGGAGGCCATAAGCTTGTGACAGCTTATAGCAAAGGTAGCCTTGCTAGCCAGTGCCTGTGTACAGATTCCGAATTCCAGTCTTAATTGCGCTGGTGATGAGTAAGAAGGGAGCTGGAAAACGGATCTTTAAATCTTTGTGAGTATTTTGTCAAGTGTCTCGCTCTCCTGCCCTTTCTGAGCCTTGCACCCATATTTTCGAGTTGGGAGAACCTTCACCTGAGCAACCTGGAGGATGGGCGTAAAGGTGAAGCCTTTTAGTTTTATGTATGCGAATCTGAGAGCAAACGAAAGTGCGGTGCCTTCCTTTTTTTTCCATCATCTGGGTCACTTACCTGTCATTGTCATTTAAAAAGGACGCCTAGATACTTGTGGCAGTTGGTTGCTTCTAATTTCTCCTGGTCGAGGGACCCCGTGCCTTTTGAGTTCTGGCAACTCAGACCGCGAGAATCATTGTTTTCTTTTTGTTCATTTGCAGACCACTATTTTAGGAGAATGTGTCAGTTTCATCCAGGAGGCGTTTCAAACCAATATTTGTTTTGCTTATAAGAACCAGGTCATCTGCATAGAGTAGGTTTGAGAGGCAGAGGCCACCTAGTTTGGGTGGGTGCGAGTTTATGGAGTTGACGAACAGAGACCGATCGTATAAGAAAGAAGTTGAATAGAGAGGACCCAAAAACGCAACCTTTCTTGAAGCCTTGCGTGGTGGTTATGGGCCGTGATGGCGCGATCCATCTCCGATCCTAATTCTGACTCAGGTATTATGGTGTAGAAGCAGCAGAGCCCTGAGCAAGGAGTCAGGGATGTTGCGGAGAGCAAGGTTCTGCTAAAGCTTCCCCCTCCAGACCCTGTCAATGCTGATTTATCATCCATGAACCCCATATATAAGGGGCAGGTGTTATATTCTGCCTGGTCAAGCAAGAAGGAGAGTGCTGTTAGGTTCACTGCTGTCCCTGCATGCCTTGTGAATCCAGTTTGATTTGGGGGCATGATTTTATTTATCATGATTGTAGCCCGTCCCGACCTTGTCCGGGAGCAATCAGGCTTAAGGGCACCCGCCCGCCCCGGCCGATGCCCGCCCCGACATTGTCCGTGGGTCCCCCGGAGCCTCACCTCATCCACCGCACCTCCCCGCGCTCCTGAGTTCACCGGTCCGACGCTCCTCGCCGCTCCTCCCCTCTTCTCCGCGCCTGTCCGCCGCTCCTCTCCTCTCCTCCCAGCCTGTCTGCCGCTCCTCACCGCTCCTCCCTGCCTGTCCGCCCCTCCTCCCCGCGCTCATGTTCGCCGCTCCTCCTCGCGCTCCTGGACGTCGCTCCTCCCCGCGTTCCTGATGTCAGCACGCACGTCACGGCCGACGCTACTTCCATGGGACTACTTTTTTTTCTCGTAAATTTTTTAAATAACGTATATTTTTTAAAGTTATATAGCCTAGGTCCATCTGCACACCCTGACAATTTCAACGATGTATCGGGTGTGTGGATTGGCGCTGTGGTTCCCGAGTTTACCCGCCTCGAAGGTTCAAAGTTCTTCCTTTATAATAGTAGTATAGATTTCCACGCCAGTATTCTTTGAAATCTTGCTTCTCCTTCCTCTGTTTTCTACCTCATTTAGTAGGAAATTTGTCTCTTTTAGTTAAATAATCACTGCTAATGCCTGTTCCAGACTACAGGCCATTGGTTTGAATCCTACCAAGGCAAACACAACCTTCCATCCTTCAGAGGACAGTCAACTGAGAACCATCAAATCTGTGAAAAGAAGAACTCATTGATAACAGCACTTTAAAATGGCAGTGAACTGTGGGGATATGTCAGGGGGGAGCAGTTACAGACTGTTGAAAATTCCTTCATGAAGCGCCTATTGTGTGTCCCAGTTTGAACTTCTAACTTTGCAGTACATGAAGAGCTGGGGGCACAACATTTAAGTGACATCTTTTCCTTACGCCCACTGACATGTTGGCTAAATCTGTGCCTAAATGAGGACATTCCACTGACTCATTTGATTATGAAAGACTTTTTATCCCAGGATAAGGCACTGGGCACCCCATGGTTAAAATACCTGAAATCTAGTTTCTCCAGGCTCGGACGTTTGGATTTGTTTGAACATCCAAACAGGATTGTTAAAGGGGATGTGGAGGTGATTAAACGGGCTTTCCTTATGGACAGGAGTATGCAAAGGGAAGGTGTGGAGATTCAAAAACCAACTGTAAGAAAATCTGTTATGCTTAAAACATGTGAATCAATGGAGCCATATTTGACTGGCTCACTGTCCTCACATGAGAAATTCTTGCTAACTAAGTTTAGGTTAAATCTGTATCATCATCTGCTGATTAGACCAAAAAGTGACATTTTTAATAAATTTGCAGCGCCCTGTGGCTGCGACAGAAAGTCTCCACAGGATATGCTGCATTTTATATTTTTATGTGGATTTTATGAATACCCACGCAAACGCTATCTGGTTGCTCTTTTAAAAAAACTCAATTTTAATCAGATCAGACCAGCCCTTATGTACCTACAACTTCTGCATAAGGACAGTATTCTTCAAGTTACTGAATTTTTAAAGCTATGTATAAAGCTGAGAAACTGTTTGGATCAGTGATGGTCCTTTTTGATGATTTATATCTCTCATGAACTTATTTATTGTACGTGAATAACTGACCCTTGTACTTTCTGCACTTTACCGTTTATTTTTATATATTGAATTTTTTAAGTGCTTTGTTGTATATGTACTTTTATGGTTTAAATCAAAACCGAAATAAAGTCTCTATTGAATTGAATTGTACCTAATTTAGTTGGAAATTTGTCTCTATTAGTTAAATAATCACTGCTAATGCCTGTTCCAGACTACAGGCCATAAGTTTGAATCCTACCAAGGCCAACACAACCTTCCATCCTTCCGAGGACAGTCAACGGAGAACGATCAAATCTGTGAAAAGAAGAACTCATTGATAACAGCACTTTAAAATGACAAAATGGTGGTATGGATAGCTAAATAAAAATAAGTTGGCATTATTTTCTCTCCCACAATCTCCTGTAAGGGTTTGAGCAGATTCTCCAAGGGCCCTCAACTCAGTGCCATATATAATAATGCTTTGGGAATGAGCGACTGTCACTACCAGTGTGCCCAAAATTCTTCAATGGGTGGGCCCATGCAGCCCAAAGACTAATGACGATCTCGATATTGATATAGGAGACTCGGGTGAACCATATCACATTCTGTAGGGAGGGCAATCATTTTTCACTACGCCACTGGCTTTCCTCTCAGTGTAATTGTGTTGTGGGCTAATCTCCCATCACTGCTCAGTGGTCTGAGAAGATTAGTTCAAGTTCATGTTCAGGAATTTGTATAGCGCACTACTCACCCAGAGGGTCTCAAGGCGCTTGGGGGAGGGGGTGCATTATTTATCGAAAAGCCAGGTATTTCTGAAGGAAATGTGGTTCTGTGTAAGGCGGAGGTGAGTTGGCAGAGAATTCCAGTTCTTGGCCGCCAAGTAGGAGAAGGATCTGCCTCCCATGGTGGATCTATGGATGCGCGGAACTTCGGCGAGGGCTTGATTGGAGAATCTTAAATGGCGGGTGGGTGTGTAGAAGGACAGTCGTGTGTTGCGGCATTCAGGTCCTAGTTTGTAGAGGGCCTTGTGTGCGTGGGTGAGGAGACAGAACGTTATTCTTTTGTTGACGGGAAGCCAGTGGAGGTCTTTCAGGTGACCGGTAATGTGATCTTGGCGAGGGATGTCCAAAATGAGTCTGGCTGATGCGTTTTGGATGCGTTGAAGTTTTTTCAGTAATTTGGCTGTGATTCCGGCGTAGAGGGTGTTTCCATAATCCAGTCGGCTAGTGACCAGTGTGTGGGTGACAGTCTTTCTTGTCTCGGAGGGGATCCAACGGAAGATTTTTTTGAGCATACGAAGTACGTTGAAACAGGAGGATGAGACGGCGTTGACTTGTCTGGTCATCGAGAGGGAGGAGTCTAGGATGAAGCCTAGGTTACGTGCGTGATCTGTGGGAATGGGTGCTGTGCCCAGGGCCGATGGCCACCATGAATCGTCCCAGGCAGAGGGGGATGATCCTAGGATGAGGACTTCCGTTTTGTCTGAGTTAAGTTTTAGGCGGCTGTTTTTCATCCATTCGGCTACTTCTTTCATGCCTTCGTGAAGATTGGTTTTGGCGGTGTTTGGGTCTTTTGTGAGGGAAAGGATCAGCTGGGTGTCGTCAGCGTAAGAGATGATGTTAAGGTTGTGTTGTCGCGCGATGGATGCGAGTGGACTCATGTAAACGTTGAAGAGGGTGGGACTGAATGATGATCCTTGTGGTACTCCGCAGATTACTTCGGTGGCCTCTGATTTGAATGGGGGAAGTTGGACTCTCTGGGTTCTCCCGGCGAGGAACGAGATGATCCAGTCCAAGGCTTTTCCTTGTATGCCGATGTTGCTGAGGCGTTGTATGAGGGTGCTATGGCAGACTGTGTCGAAGGCGGCAGAGAGGTTGAGTAGGATGAGCTCGACTGTTTCTCCGTTGTCCAGTAGTGTTCGGATGTCGTCTGTCGCTGCAATGAGGGCGGTTTCGGTGCTGTGTTTGGCTCGAAAGCCGGACTGTGAGGTGTCGAGGGAGTTGTTGGATTCAAGGAAGGCAGCGAGCTGGCTATTGACAGCTTTCTCAATGACTTTGACAGGGAATGGGAGGAGGGAGATAGGGCGATAGTTCTTAAGTTCAGAGGGGTCTGCTGTGGGTTTCTTGAGGAGGGCACTGAGTTCGGCGTGTTTCCAGCTTTCTGGGAAGGTAGCGGAGTTGAAGGAGCAGTTGATGACATCACGGAGATAGGGTGCGATGATGGAGTCTGCTTTGTTGAAGATGTGGTGGGGACAGGGGTCGGTTGGCGAACCTGAATGGATGGAGTTCATTAGGCGGATGGTGTCTTCAGTGGTGATTGGGTTCCAGTCGCTAAGGTTGTTAAAGGGCGGTTTAGGTTCGGAGGTGGGTGGAGTGGACTGTTCTTTGGAAATGTTCTCAAAGCTGTTATGTATGTCGGCGATTTTGTTGTAGAAGAAGGAGGATAACGAATCGCAGAGGTCTTGGGAGGGAGTAATGTCGTTTGAGGCTGCGGTGGGGTTGGTAAATTCTTTGACGATGTTGAATAGTTCCTTGCTGTTACGGGCGTTGTTGTCGAGTCGATCCTTGAATGCTGATTTCTTGGTGGATCGGATCAATTGGTGGTGTTTGCGGGTGGCAGTCTTGAAGGTGGTCAGGTTGTCAGTGGTTGGGTTTTTTCTCCATGTTTTCTTGACAGTGCGGCATAGTTTCTTGGATTTCTTAAGCTCATCGTTGAACCAGGGGGCCTTTTTGCTGCCCTGTTTGGTTTGGTGGTTTTTGAAGGGTGCTAATTCTTCAACGCTGTGAGTGATCCATTGTTTGAGTTTGGTGGCAGCTTCGTTTGGGTCCGATGAGAGGGTGGGAGGGTTTTGGTTGAGCGATGTGAGGAGTTGGTCGGTGGTGATTTTGTTCCAGTTTCTTCGCGGAATAGGTTGTGGGGGGTTGTGGGTCGAGGTAGTTTTGTAGCTGAAGTGAACGCAGGTATGGTCCGTCCAATGAAGAGCTGTGGTGCGATCGAAGGAGATGTGTTTGCTGGAGGTGAAGATTGGGTCGAGCGTATGTCCGGCTACATGGGTGGGGGTGTCAACAAGTTGTTTGAGTCCGAGATTGGCCAGGTTGTCCAGAAGGGTGGTGGTGTTGCTGTCATTTTTCTTCTCCAGGTGGAAGTTGAAGTCTCCCAGTAGAATGTAGTTCTCGGAGGCGAGGGCATGTGGGCTGATGAATTCTGTGATGACTTCGATAAATTGTTTACGGGTTCTTGGTGGCCTGTAGATGAGGGTGCCTCTAAGTGTGGTCCTGGGGTCGGTGTGGATCTGGAAGTGGAGGTGTTCGGCGGTTGCAAGGTTATCGTCGAAGCTGGTCGTGATTCTGATGGTGTTCTTATGGACGATGGCGATGCCTCCTCCTGTTTGGTTGGTGCGGTCGTTTCGGATGATCTTGTAAGCGTCCAGGATGGCTACGCCGATGTCGGGTGCTGATGATGCGTTCATCCAGGTTTCTGTAAGGAAGGCGATGTCCGGTGAATCAATGTCGAGTAGGTCCCAGAGTTCAGTGGCGTGTCTGTGGATCAAGCGGGTGTTCAGCAGGGTGCACTTCAGGTGGTTGGAGTCGGAGCTGTGTTTGGAGTTAGGGGATTTGGTGTGGCTCTTGATGCTGGTATATTTGCAGGAGTGGCAGGTGAAGGGACCGTGGGTACGTCCTGGGGCAGCTTCGTAGCATTGGGTGTGCATCCGGAGTTAAGGGCTAGGAGTGTTACAGCGTCATACGTAATGCGGGAGGAGGGCGGTTTGCGGGGGCCAGGGGGTCTGGCGCTGAGCGCGGTCCGGGCGCGGACGGGCGTAGACGGGCTTACCTTTGGCGCGCCTTCGGCACGCATGGGGCGCGACCGCTGCGCGTGAACGTTGCACGCGGGAGCATCTGTCATATGTGGATAGTGGAAGGGGAGGGGCGAGGGAGGGTCAGCTGGGAGGCGGGGCGGGCTGTGGAGGACGGGCTTTGAGGCACAACAACAAGTAAGATGGCAGCGAAAAACGAAACTAGAGATAGGCTGGGGCACTGAGATTAAATAATGGCTGAGACAATGTGTCTGACAAGCGCGACAATTATCGATTTAAAATACAGGCAATGCACAATCAAATAACGCAGCACAAATAGCGCTACAGCTGGAAGAGCGCGATTCAGAGCACGGTGCTATGAAATCCTAAAAGCGCTACAAATACTTCTAATGTTCAACAATGGAAATCGCGCTATAGCGTTATGCAATAAAGGATCCAGCAGATTAGAGCAGCAGATCAATAAATAGCGTAGCTAACGATACCAGGTGATGGCTGGGAGTGAAGGGAGCGACCGCTTCTGAAAGCGGCAGGACGGTCACAGCGCTTACGGGTGTTGGAGCGGGCTATGCAGTCCGTGGGATGGAGGGTCAGCTGGGAGGCGGGGCGGGCTGTGGAGGACGGGCTTTGAGGCACAACAACAAGTAAGATGGCAGCGAAAAATGAAACTAGAGATAGGCTGGGGCACTGAGATGAAATAATGGCTGAGACAATGTGTCTGACAAGCGCGACAATTATCGATTTAAAATACAGGCAATGCACAATCAAATAATGCAGCACAAATAGCGCTACAGCTGGAAGAGCGCGATTCATAGCTCGGTGCTATGAAATCCTAAAAGCGCTACAAATACTTCTAATGTTCAACAATGGAAATCGCGATATAGCGTTATGCAATAAAGGATCCAGCAGATTAGAGCAGCAGATCAATAAATAGCGTAGCTAACGATACCAGGTGATGGCTGGGAGTGAAGTGAGCGACCGCTTCTGAAAGCGTCAGGACGGTCACAGCGCTTACGGGTGTTGGAGCGGGCTATGCAGTCCGTGGGAGGGAGGGTCAGCTGGGAGGCGGGGCGCGCTGTGGAGGACGGGCTTTGAGGCACAACAAAAGTAAATGTAAATGTAAATGTACATGTATTTATATAGCGCAAATCACCACAAGTAAGATGGCAGCGAAAAACGAAACTAGAGATAGGCTGGGGCACTGAGATGAAATAATGGCTGAGACAATGGGGCAGATTTATGAAGGGCTTGCGCCACGTTTACGCCGCCGTTGCGTGACGCAACGGCACGGAAACGTGGCGCATCCCTGCGCCCTATTTACAACGTGACGCATCTAGGAGATGCGTCACGTTGTACAGCACTGCGCCATGAGGAGGCGTTCCTGCGCAGGGGGGGCGTTCCTGCGCAGGAACGCCTCCTGAAAGTGGCTGAGTGAAATCTATGAGATTTCACTCAGTCACTTTCAGGGCAATGCTGCGTCAAAACCCTGCGCCTGCTTGAAGCAGGCGTAAGGCTTGAGGCAGCATTGAAAGAATAGGCCCCCCCAGAGCATTGCTGGAGCTGCGTCGCGCTTGCGACGCAACTCCAGCAATGCGCCACATTTCCGGCACAGATGCGTCACGCATCTGTGCCGTTTTTGCCCCATGGTGCGCCCCATCATAAATGCGGCGCACCATGGGTGGCGTAGCTGTGGCGCACTGTGGGGCATGTTAACTGGCGCATCCATCGGGATGCGCCAGTTAACATAAATCTGCCCCAATGTGTCTGACAAGCGCGACAATTATCGATTTAAAATACAGGCAATGCACAATCAAATAACGCAGCACAAATAGCGCTACAGCTGGAAGAGCGCGATTCAGAGCACGGTGCTATGAAATCCTAAAAGCGCTACAAATACTTCTAATGTTCAACAATGGAAATCGCGCTATAGCGTTATGCAATAAAGGATCCAGCAGATTAGAGCAGCAGATCAATAAATAGCGTAGCTAACGATACAAGATGATGGCTGTGACTGCATGTTAGAGTCTGTGGTTTGCAGTATAACCCCCACACACAGAAAAGTGACAGGAAAGAGCGGTAACACCTCTGCTGCTACAGATGGGCATTATGAAGATCACACAGTGCTAAGTGTACACCTGGACAGTGAATTTCGACCATGAAAATGTTTTCTTCGCTCCGATTGCTGCTGGAAATCAAAATGTCCAGGGAGCAACTGGGACATCAATGTTCATACATTTGAACATGCGCACAGCTGCCTGAGGGGTACTAATTCATTAGGCCAGGGCAGAACCAGTTAATTATAATCTGGGTTAATTGAACTATGTGGCAGGGACGATCATGCCTCAGAGTTGACTTCATTTGATGACAAGAAAAGGCAAACTATGCAGCATAATGCATCGCATTTTGTGATAGTATTACTTCGTTATTACAATTCTTAACACTGTCTGCGCGTCGGTTTTACTTCATTAATAAAAGTTTAACACCCTGATATAGCAATATTCAAGAGAAAGGTGACCAGTCAAACTTTGTGAGGGGCCTTCCATTGCACTGCAACTTGTAACCACACTTTTAGTCACTGTTGATCGGTGTGAGCTACAAACAAAACATTCTTTTTGTTAAAATCTTCAGATTATGCAGCAGTTGATGGATAATGTGGCAAATGTGGCAAACGACACGAAAATAGCATGAGTGCAGTGACCATGATTATAAGCACTTGCACAGGAAGACTCTCCTCAGACCCCCCGAAAAGCGAAAAGAGGTGTGCAGAGGCAGGCGTAGCTACGAACCTTATCCGAGTTTTGGAAAAAGAACAGCGAAGCACGTCTTTTCCTAGAAGCAAAACTCATGTGCTCTACTCCCATTCTTGTAGTGTTGGGTCAGGTAAGAGCAATGAGTGGTTAGATGACTGGATCTACAAATCATTAAATGTGTCCTACACATTTCTTCTTGCGCCATGAGTACTGCATACATTCAAACGGAGCTCCCGGTCTCTGCAGGAACCAACAACACGTCATTAATAATTACGGCGCAGAGGCACAGCAGGGGCACGGCACAGCATTGTTGTCAGCACGCACGTCGCGGCCGGCGCTACTTCCATGGGACTACTTTTTTTTCACGTAAATTTTTTAAATAACTTATTTTTTTTTAATTTATGTAGCCTATGTCCATCTGCACACCCTGACAATTTCAACGATGTATCGGGTGTGTGGATTGGCGCTGTGGTTCCCGAGTTTACCCGCCTCATAGGTTCAAAGTTCTTCCTTTATAATAGTAGTATAGATAAAATAATAACATCATCAGTAATTCAATTTGGTGGCACCCCAGCGTTTGGTAGTGATTCTGTGGGGGTCCTCAGGAAGTCAAAAGGTTGGGAGCCACTGAATGTAAAGCGCTCCAATACCTTCAGATCAAGTTCGAGCTATACAATTACAAAGCTGCAGAAAATCATAGTGGATGGGTGCCATACCACAGGTCATCACTAGAGGTCCCTAATACGTAAGCCAGGCACCACACTGTATACCCCACAGAGGCGCAGTGCCAGAGAGAAGCTCCCTGGATGGAGCCAAAGAAGTCCTGTACGGGAGCTCTGGTCCCTACTACCCATAATAACTGTTCCTAATCATCCATAATTGGGGGTACTGCTCTTGGTCTTTTGTGGAGGAGCTTGAGCTCTAGCGGTAAGAAACCACTAATAGCCATCTTCTACGAAGCACTCGACAACAACACTAGGACTCGGACTCAAGTTTCTCAGTCAATCGTATCTTATCTCCATTTCTCTCTTCTTGTACTAAATGTGCGGGGTTTGCGTTAGCAAACACCCTCCAAAAATTAAGGCTTATTTGCTACTTATCATTACCACACAAAGTGCAAATGACCAGCAGCTAAACTACCTGACAATTGGTATGGATAGTATATGAAGCTAGTCCTTGCTGCTCAAAAATATAAAAAACTTAGTAAGATTATGGGACCTTTAACAATATGAGCCTATGTGTGAAACTGTAACGCTATTTTAGCAAAAAACGTACACACGTCAACACTTTTGATTCTCAGAGCTAAAAAGACTCCTTTACCCATGAGAATGAAACGGATTAATTTGTAGCTTTGCAGTGGCTTCTGGGTATGCAAATTTCCCCCAAACAGTTGGTTGCTTTAGGCAGACTGCCCTCTAGTTACATCGGTTGGTACTGCACCTGCCGCTTGGTTGAAGCGTTCCATTTCCTCCCCCATCCACTCCACGCAGACACCCTCTTTCTCTCTCTCTTCTCTCTCTCAAACACCTTCTCCCTCTTTCTCTCACACACTCCCTCTCGCTCTCTCTCTCCTCTTCTCTCTCTTTTCTCTCTCTCTCTCTCGCGCTCACATACACACATCCACATACTCTAAAAAAGAGATTACGGCAAAGCCAATGGTTTGGAATTTTAGATGTCATTGCTTAACAATTCTTTGGTGGTTTTAAATATGTTTCAAAAGAAACAAATGATGCACAGAATGCTGAGCAATGAAAATATTCACCCCCAGTCACAATGATCTGGGTTTAATCCATCCTTCTTTGTTCTGTTGCTCACCAGCCACCCCAGTTTGGACCCTGCCATATGCAAATCAGTCTTGACCCTGCTCCTCATAGGAACAGTCCAACCCGAACACTTTTGCTTGTGTCGCCCGAAGTGGGAATGAAACGCCCAGATGTGGACGGGGCGGTTCTTTTGTGTGGTCGTTTAGGCGTCGCCCCACTTATTATTTTGCCCAGGGCCAGGCAGTTGTAGACAAAAATGCAGTATTAAATTACTTACAAAATCTCAGCCCACGG
This sequence comes from Lissotriton vulgaris, assembly GCF_964263255.1. Taxonomy (NCBI): domain Eukaryota; kingdom Metazoa; phylum Chordata; class Amphibia; order Caudata; family Salamandridae; genus Lissotriton; species Lissotriton vulgaris. The sequence goes on along the minus strand of NC_141686.1, from coordinate 249,729,887 downwards.
CAGTCAGCTATCTTAGCCCCTGGCCAGTAACCTGACGTTACAGTTTGGCTGCTGCAGGCTTAAGGCGGCGGGGTAGGGTTAGTAGTCAATAGTGACACCAACTGCACAATACGCATGTTGGGTTGGACGGGTGCCTTTCCCTGGCCAGCCCGACATGCACAATCTTAAGAGTCTCGCCTCAGTACAATAGAGAGTGGAGGGGGTCGAAGCCGCAGTCCACCGGTCTCATGATGAGCAGCTAGTAGCACCTGGATTGGCTGCTTAGGTCTCTTGGCAGAGCCTGGAAGCCTGCCCATGGGGAGCATATTCACCAATCACTGCAATCACACCAATCACAGGATGTTGAGCTGACAACACCAATATTCGAACCTGGTTCCCATCAGGAGAACCAGGTTCGAGTCTCGGTATCGATGGTGATGCAGCGAGATTACCAGCCTGGGTTATTCTAAAACATCATACTTACCTGGGCCCATAAAACATTCATACATAAGATGGCAATCACCGCTGGTGATTAGGACTTATTTTACTTTGTAAAAATGTTTACCTTTACACCGTTTCTTATTAAAAACCGTAACACCTTAGTTCTCAATTTCCTCTGGTCTAAAGATCAGGTTGTTAGCAAAAAATATATAAATGACATTTACCATTAATTTCTCAGAATGACCACAGACTCAGGAGAGTTTTAAAAACTTTATCTATGCAATAATTTTGTGAGTCAAATACCAATACATGTCAAACACCAACCTTTCAAGAAGAATATAATAATTAAAGCAAAACATAAAGACTTAACTCCATGGCTGCTAAGGGTTTTCCCCCCGGTGCTGGGATCCCACATTTACCATTGTTCATGACGAGCTCAGCTCGTCATGAGTGCAGCTCCGCTGTGCCTCATGACGAGCTGAGCTCGTCATGAGCATGGAAGGAGTTAATAAAATCTCATGACGTTGGTACCTGGGAAGGGTGGAAAAAGGAAAACGGTACAAGGACATACCACACAGATTTATATATTTCTAGAATGGTGTGACGGACCAACCCCTGGCCAAGGAGCTGGAAAAGGGACTCCTGACTAGTCAGGAGCCAATAGATCAGGACAGGTTAAGGACAGGACAGGTAACCTCTTCTAAGTGCAACACCAGCGTTACACCCCTCTCTGGTGGTTCTCTTCTTTCCCCTTCTGGATGGACAGATTCTTCTCCCTCAGCAATTCCTCCGACTCTCCTCTCTCCATCTCTCCTTTCTTGATTCTTCTGTCAGAGTGTTCGAACAGCGTCTCTGACCTCCGTGGCATCCGCCGTCTTCTGCTGCAGTGTTGGGTCGGTAACAGGTCGGTGACAAGTCTGTCAATCTAATTGACTGAGCCTACCTTACTTATACCATTCTCAGTGTATGTACCGCCCTCCAATGTTTCAATATTTGTGAATCCCCTACTTGTGATTGGACAATGGGATGGGTAGAGGTCATCACCCCAAACTAATGTAATGTCATTTTCTTAGGGGAAACATCCTTTACAACGCAACTTTTACCACGCAGTGCTTTTGCATCGCAACTTTTACAACGCAAACCATTACAACGCATTGCGCTGGGGGCGCTCTAGGATAGGGAATAGATTTAATTTACTATACAACACCTTCCCTACTATCCACGGGGACTGGAGTTGGAATAGTAAATTGAACTATTCACTATCCAGCACCCCTCAACACTATACGTTCTAAAGGCATGCGTTGTAAAAGTTGCGATGTAAAAGCATGCATTGTAATGTCATACATCCTTTTCTTAGGCTTATTGTTCTATGTTCCCTCCCCTTAATTACTTTTCTCAAACTTTATTTCCCTCTGTATGTCACATTAGGAATAATACATTGTATGCAAATTTTGTCTTTTTCTCCTTTCCTTCTCCGGGTCAAGAGGTGCTGTTCCCAGGTGCATCTTCTGGTTAAACTGTGCTTGGCAAAGTTTCAATGTCAAGTCAAGTCAATAGATTTATATAGCGCGCTACATACCCAGAGGGTCTCAAGGCGCTTGAAGAAGGGTGGGGAATTACTTGTCAAATATCCACGTTTTGAGTTGCTTTCTGAATGCTAGGTGGTTCTGGGTAAGGCGAAGGTGAGTGGGAAGTGAGTTCCAAGTTTTAGCTGCTAGGTAGGAGAAGGATCTACCTCCCATGGTGGTTTTGTTGATGCGAGGTACAGTGGCGAGGGCTTGGTTGGAGGATCGTAGCTGGCGGGAGGGGGTGTAGAAGGATAGTCGTGTGTTGAGGCATTCGGGTCCGATTTCGTAGAGTGCTTTGTGTGCGTGGGTTAGGAGTCGGAAAGTAATCCTCTTATTGACGGGGAGCCAGTGGAGGTTTTTCAGGTGACCAGAGATGTGTTCTTTACGCGGGATGTCTAATATGAGCCTGGCTGAGGCGTTCTTTATGCGTTGTAGTTTTTTCTGGAGTTTTGCGGTGGTGCCGGCGTAGAGTGTGTTTCCGTAGTCTAGTCGGCTCGTGACCAGAGCGTGGGTGACTGTTTTTCTAGTTTCGGTAGGGATCCAGCAAAATGTTTTTTTGAGCATGCGAAGAATGTTAAAGCAAGATGAAGAAACGGCGTTGACTTGTCTGTTCATCGAGAGTGAGGAATCCAGGATGACGCCTAGGTTCCGTGCGTGGTCCGTCGGGATGGGTGCTTTTCCAAGGGCCTCTGGCCACCAAGAGTCGTCCCAGGCGGAGGGGGAGGTGCCTAGGATGAGGACTTCTGTTTTGTCTGAGTTCAGTTTCAGACAGCTGTGCTTCATCCATTCTGCTACTTCTTTCATTCCTTCATGCAGGTTTGTTTTGGCAGTGTTAGGGTCTCTGGTGAGTGATAGGATTAGTTGAGTATCGTCGGCGTAGGAGATGATGTTGAGGTTGTGTTGGCGTGCGATGACCGCGAGGGGGCTCATGTAAACGTTGAAGAGGGTGGGGCTGAGTGAAGATCCTTGTGGTACGCCGCAGATGACTTCAGTGGCCCCTGACTTGAATGGTGGAAGGCGGACTCTCTGGGTTCTTCCGGAGAGGAACGAGGTGATCCAATCCAGTGCTTTTCCTTGGATCCCGACGTTTCTGAGGCGTTGTAGAAGGGTGCTATGACAGACCGTGTCGAAGGCTGCGGAGAGGTCGAGGAGGATGAGGGCGACTGTGTCTCCATTGTCCAGTAGAGTTCGAATGTCGTCTGTTGCTGCGATGAGGGCGGTTTCAGTGCTGTGCTTGGCTCGGAAGCCGGACTGTGAGGAGTCGAGGGATTTGTTGGTTTCGAGGAATGCGGCAAGCTGGTTGTTGACCGCTTTCTCAATGACTTTGGCCGGGAATGGAAGGAGTGAGATAGGGTGATAGTTTTTGAGTTCGGTGGGGTCAGCTGTGGGTTTCTTCAGGAGGGCGCTGAGTTCGGCATGTTTCCAGCTTTCCGGGAAGGTTGCGGTGTTGAGGGAGCAGTTGATGACGTCTCGGAGGTGCGGTGCAATAATGAAGTCTGCTTTGTTAAAGATGTGGTGAGGGCAAGGGTCTGTGGGGGATCCTGAGTGGATAGAGTTCATCAGACGGATGGTGTCCTCAGTGGAGATTGGCTTCCAGTCCTTGAGGATGTTCAGGGGGGTGGGGGTCCTGCAGGGGATTGGGTGGGTTGGTCTCCGGGTTGGTTGTCAAAGCTGTTGTGGATGTCTGCATTTTTGTTGTGGAAGAATGAGGCTAGGGAGTCGCAGAGGGCTTGAGAGGGGGTGATGTCGTTGGAGTTGGCTGAGGGGTTGGTAAATTCCTTGACGATGTTGAATAGTTCCATACTGTTGTGGGCGTTGTTATCTAGGCGGTCCTTGAAAGCGGCTCTCTTGGCATTTCGGATTAGTTGGTGGTGTGTGCGGGTGGCGTTTTTGAAGGCGTCCTTGGTGCTGGTGGTTGGGTCTTTTTTCCAGGCTTTCTCGAGGGAGCGACAACGTTTCTTGGATTTCTTAAGATCATCGTTGAACCAGGAGGCCTTCTTGCTGCCTAGTTTGATTTGTCGTTTTTTCAGTGGTGCTAGAATGTCAGCGCTGTTGGATAACCATTGGGTAAGGTTGGTGGCTGCTTGGTCTGGGTTTGAGGAGTGGGTGGGGGGGTTTTGAAGAAGCGACGAGGAGATCTGGTCGATGGTAATTTTGTTCCAGTTTCTTTGTAGAGTGGGTTGGGGGAGGTTGTTGGATGTGGGCTTGTTGTAGGTGAAGTGAACGCAGCTGTGGTCAGTCCAAAGGAGAGCTGTGGTGTGGCTGAAGGAGACATGTTTGCTGGAGGTGAAGATAGGGTCGAGTGTGTGACCTGCGATGTGGGTGGAGGTGGTGACAAGTTGTTTAAGTCCGAGGTTTGCAAGGTTGTCCAAGAGGGTGGTGGTGTTGCGGTCGTTGTTCTTTTCAAGGTGAAAGTTGCGGTCTCCCAAAAGGATGTATTCCTTGGAGAGGAGCGCGTGTGGAGTGATGAAGTCCGTGATGTCTTCACTAAATTGTGCGCGGGGTCCTGGTGGCCTGTAAAGGAGGGTGCCTATGAGTGTGGTCTTGGGGTCGATGTGGATCTGGAAGTGAAGGTGTTCAGAGTTGGCGAGATTGACATCTGAGCTGGTTGAGATGCGGATGGATTTCTTATGGACGATAGCGATGCCTCCTCCTGTGTGGCCGGTACGGTCCTTGTGAATGATCTTATAGCCTTCCGGGATGGCAATGGTGATGTCTGGGGCTGATGTGGCGTTCATCCATGTTTCTGTTAGGAAGGCGACGTCCGGTGAAATGGTTTCTAGTAGATTCCAGAGGTCAATGGCGTGCCTGTGGACCGAGCGGGTGTTGAGCAGGACGCATTGTAGGTGGTTGGGGTTGGATATCTGTTGTGTGTTCGTAGTTGAGGAGTTGTTATTGGTGCCGTTGAACTTGCAGGAGTTGCAGGAAAAGGGTCCATGGGTGTGTCCAGGAGCGGCTTGGACGCAGTTGGGGGAGCGGCCGGGGTTAAGGGCAAGGAGGGTGGTGGCATCGTAAGTAAAGCGGGAGGGGTGGGCATTACAGGGACCAGGGGCTATGGCGCTGGGCGCAGTCCAGGCGCGGACGGGCGTAGACAGGCTTACCTTTGGCGCACCTTCGGCTTGGCCGTAGCGCATGGACGCTGCGCGTGGGGGCATTGGCCATAAATGGATGGTGGAGGGGGCGGAGCGTGGGAGGGTCAGCTGGGAGGCGGGGTCTAGGTGCAGGGAGGGTCTGGGACGGGCCAAGGGGTCAAAGCAAAATGGCTGCAGGGTAAACAAATGTACGAAGGTAAATAATCCTCAGTGTGCACCACTGTGAAAGCGCTAGTGGTGATTAGTGTATGCCAAGTAGCGTTATCGAGCGCTGCACCCAGAGTTACTTATTTCCAAAGTAAGTTGTTCAACAACACGAGCGCTGCACAAGGCTGAATAGATGAACACAATGCTAATGATTTTAAACAGGCGCGTGGGTCACGAGCGCTGCACAAGGCTGAACAGATGAACACAATGCTAATGATTTTAAACAGGCGCGTGGGTCACGAGCGCTGCACAAGGCTGAACAGATGAACACAATGCTAATGATTTTAAACAGGCGCGTGGGTCACGAGCGCTGCACAAGGCTGATAAAAGAAATGAAACAGTGCGGCAAGTTAATTAGCAGTAATGAAAACGCTGCACAAAGCTGATACAAGAAATGAACAGTGCGGCAAGTTAATTAGCAGTAATGAAAGCGCTGCACAAAGCTGATACAAGAAATGAACAGTGCGGCAAGTTGATAAGCAGTAGCAGAAGATTTTACAATACCAACAGGAGAGGGAGGTGAGGGGAGCCGCCGTTTCTGCGCAGAGCAGCTCGAAGTTTGACAGATTCCAACGCGCTTGCGCACCACCAGGCAAGATGGAGATTTCAGTCACCCTCCAGACCTAAATACGAACTAATAACAAAGTCATGTTAGAATACGAAAATAAATGAATGCACTGTATACCACTTATTCCTAGTCTAATTCCCTTAATTTATTTTAACTATTGTATTAGCAGTTTATTAAGATATGCAAGGTTTAGTTTAAGCATAATATATAAACATACGAAGGAGTACCACCAAAGAAAAGGCTCGACAGCCAGTATTGGTGGGATGAGTCACTACTGTGCAGGAAGAAGTCCTCCTTTGTTTTTAAGGAACCCCTCACTCACCGACCTGGTCGGTGACATGCTTCATCATCGGGGCCACCTTGGCAGCCGAGTGCCGCCAAGGTGTGCTACAACACCTGAATGCAGTGGAGCAGGTATGTGAGTGATGAAATGTGAAAAAATAAGTCAGTGGGTTAAAAATCGTCCTGGTATACTTATCAAATAATTTTATTTAGAAAGCTACTGGACAATATTAAAAACAGAGGCGATACAGTGAAGGTAAATGAGACCTAATGTATCTGTGCTATGTGTCGGGTCTACATGTTTCAAACCATTTCAGAGTTATAGGTTTTTCATCAGGACCAAAATACGTTGTAAAAGGAATTGGGTGGTCAGGGTACACTAACACCCTGCCATACCTGCAACCCTTTCAGACCCCGAAATAGCAATTAGCTAAATGGGTAAAAAACGTTGTGTGTCGTAACCCAAAAGTGATTACGCACAAAAAAGCAAACAAAACCTGAAAAAAAGAAGAAAATTATCATTCATAAAGGTTTTTTTACGTGCCTGTTACGTAGTGAAGTGACGTAGTCCGTTCTCTCTGTGACTCAGTCCACATTCAGTCATGCGCGTAAACCATGGTGCGGTGTATCGGCATAGTACTCTAATGTACAAAAATCTGAAACTAATTGTTCCACTTTGAACACACCTATCAATATAGGGGGTGAGAGTGCACGTGAATGCATTATAATTATTTACATTCTTCATTTTCTCACAGCCTCAGTTGTGCGTGCCTAAATCAAAATTTACGATTATTTTGTGTCTGGTATTACCGACGTGGAAAAGATGTCAACTTGATCCAAAACCACATATAACATATAACACAAACACCACAATACAAACACAATGTCGGAAAGACAGCACTTACATCTCAATGGAGAAATGTTTGCTACACGGGGATTTTTGAGGGGAGATTTACAGAGTTTGAAACATATTCTGTTGGAAAGAGGATAAAAGGTATATAAGAAGAATATCTCGTACCAATATTCTCTATTTGGTGAGGGGGCCGACCAGGGTCTAAGGTATTCTGTTTCAGGGCAGTTTGTACTTACAGTTCCTCTGGTCGGTAATCAGCTGAAAACCTACTTCCTCCCTCCGCGTACCCGTACTGGGAGTGAGACTGGCGCCGCTATTTAAGGCAGCCGCCATTTTGGGCGTGGAGGGTGTTGACAACCTGGTGTCGCGTGATGATGTCACGTGTATACATGAACGTCATCAGTGCGCCTGGTAGTCAAGGTAGCCAGGGTAAACAATGGATTACTCCAGGGAAAAATGGAGGGAGGCGATTATTGCAGGGACTGACAGAGTATCTAAGAAAGGACAGAGGCCCAGGGGATATTATCATTCAGACCGTTTCTGTTTGTAGATAGCCTGTATACCCATCTTTGCTCTTTTTCATATAATCGTTTTTGAATGTTCGGACCATGAGGTAGCTGTTCGATAACGGTCCAGTACATATCATTTGGAGTGTGACCTACTTCCAAAAAATGGTCAGTCAGGCGGGTTGCATTTTTCTTGCAGCGTATTGTACTGCGATGTTCAGAGATTCTTTGTTTCACTTTTCGGGTTGTCATTCCGATATATCTCTTTCTGCAAGTACACTCGATGAGGTAAATTACATTCTCACTGTTACAGTTTGTATGAGCAATTTGTTTCCATGTTTTTCCAGCCTCTAGGTCTAGGGTCTTTGTATTCCTAGTGAGGTGGCATACACTGCAGTCTCCGCAGCGGAAATGTCCAAACTACACCATCAATCACCAGAGCCTGGGGCCTACCTAGTGTAACTGGACATTTCCGCTGCGGAGACTGCAGTGTATGCCACCTCACTAGGAATACAAAGACCCTAGACCTAGAGGCTGGAAAAACATGGAAACAAATTGCTCATACAAACTGTAACAGTGAGAATGTAATTTACCTCATCGAGTGTACTTGCAGAAAGAGATATATCGGAATGACAACCCGAAAAGTGAAACAAAGAATCTCTGAACATCGCAGTACAATACGCTGCAAGAAAAATGCAACCCGCCTGACTGACCATTTTTTGGAAGTAGGTCACACTCCAAATGATATGTACTGGACCGTTATCGAACAGCTACCTCATGGTCCGAACATTCAAAAACGATTATATGAAAAAGAGCAAAGATGGGTATACAGGCTATCTACAAACAGAAACGGTCTGAATGATAATATCCCCTGGGCCTCTGTCCTTTCTTAGATACTCTGTCAGTCCCTGCAATAATCGCCTCCCTCCATTTTTCCCTGGAGTAATCCATTGTTTACCCTGGCTACCTTGACTACCAGGCGCACTGATGACGTTCATGTATACACGTGACATCATCACGCGACACCAGGTTGTCAACACCCTCCACGCCCAAAATGGCGGCTGCCTTAAATAGCGGCGCCAGTCTCACTCCCAGTACGGGTACGCGGAGGGAGGAAGTAGGTTTTCAGCTGATTACCGACCAGAGGAACTGTAAGTACAAACTGCCCTGAAACAGAATACCTTAGACCCTGGTCGGCCCCCTCACCAAATAGAGAATATTGGTACGAGATATTCTTCTTATATACCTTTTATCCTCTTTCCAACAGAATATGTTTCAAACTCTGTAAATCTCCCCTCAAAAATCCCCGTGTAGCAAACATTTCTCCATTGAGATGTAAGTGCTGTCTTTCCGACATTGTGTTTGTATTGTGGTGTTTGTGTTATATGTTATATGTGGTTTTGGATCAAGTTGACATCTTTTCCACGTCGGTAATACCAGACACAAAATAATCGTAAATTTTGATTTAGGCACGCACAACTGAGGCTGTGAGAAAATGAAGAATGTAAATAATTATAATGCATTCACGTGCACTCTCACCCCCTATATTGATAGGTGTGTTCAAAGTGGAACAATTAGTTTCAGATTTTTGTACATTAGAGTACTATGCCGATACACCGCACCATGGTTTACGCGCATGACTGAATGTGGACTGAGTCACAGAGAGAACGGACTACGTCACTTCACTACGTAACAGGCACGTAAAAAAACCTTTATGAATGATAATTTTCTTCTTTTTTTCAGGTTTTGTTTGCTTTTTTGTGCGTAATCACTTTTGGGTTACGACACACAACGTTTTTTACCCATTTAGCTAATTGCTATTTCGGGGTCTGAAAGGGTTGCAGGTATGGCAGGGTGTTAGTGTACCCTGACCACCCAATTCCTTTTACAACGTATTTTGGTCCTGATGAAAAACCTATAACTCTGAAATGGTTTGAAACATGTAGACCCGACACATAGCACAGATACATTAGGTCTCATTTACCTTCACTGTATCGCCTCTGTTTTTAATATTGTCCAGTAGCTTTCTAAATAAAATTATTTGATAAGTATACCAGGACGATTTTTAACCCACTGACTTATTTTTTCACATTTCATCACTCACATACCTGCTCCACTGCATTCAGGTGTTGTAGCACACCTTGGCGGCACTCGGCTGCCAAGGTGGCCCCGATGATGAAGCATGTCACCGACCAGGTCGGTGAGTGAGGGGTTCCTTAAAAACAAAGGAGGACTTCTTCCTGCACAGTAGTGACTCATCCCACCAATACTGGCTGTCGAGCCTTTTCTTTGGTGGTACTCCTTCGTATGTTTATATAATAGTTATCTAGGGGATTGGGAGTACCCTTCCATCCACGGCAGTGGATAAAATCCCTTAACTCTCCAAACTTTGTTAAATATATTAGTTTAAGCATAGCCATGTGCATTAGCATGTGAGATTCAAGCAGCCATTTTAAGTACTACTGTGCAGCTGCAAAGATTTCCCACCAAAGCGAAAGACGTCATACTACGTGGATGCAGTAGACGCATGCACAGAAGATTCCCGAGTTTTTGGCAGCCATAATAAACCACTCAAGTTAAATGTTAGTAAAGCACATTAAAAAGCTTCCCCTAGATTAAATAAATGTTGTGTAGTGTAATTATTAGTATTCACAAAACATGTTGGTTATTTTATTACATGTTATTCGAGAGGATTGAATCCGAGCAAGTTTCTTACGTACAAAAACTTGCTCCATCAGTGGCTCAAAATGTTGTGCAGTTTTGGCCTTTGAGGCAAATCTCTCTTACTAAATCTCTCTGTGCTGGTGCCTACTAAAAATATATGTGGGATGGATTTGGCATATGAAGTCTATCCAACATTTGGGTGTTCATGACTTTGTGTGTCCTGTCCTCCTTCCTGGCGCGCTCATGTAAAGCGGCATTCTAATACCTTCGGTTAATTGGGTCGCGTTCCTGCTATATAAACACTCACACTCTTTGAAGAGCAAAGTACTGTGAACTTTAAAGAGTGTGAGTGTTTCTATAGCGGGAACGCTGAGTGCACTGCAGATGTTTCTGAAGCTAGGCCCTGCTGGCACGCACCTCCGAGAAGCATTGGCAGCAGAGTGTATGCTTCTCAGAGGTGCGTGCCAGCAGGTCCTAGCTTTTCTTGCAGATAGAAATGTTTCTGAAGCTAGAAAATTAAGAATAACACATGGTGCCACTGTCAACTGTTCATTCCTGTGCTGGTTACAACAATAAACATTCTATGACCAGCTTCCATTCTGGGTCAGAGGTGAGTTTGCTTAACCTGGCACTTACCTAGGCCCACTTCCAGCATGTGGAAGTGCATGCGCAGCCATTGGGGGCAGGTATTTGGCATGGTCTGCCATGATTCGAGGCTGCAGAGCTGCTGGAACAATTTTAAGAGTGGTAACAATGTTGCATGACCGACTGAAATCATATGGTTTGTGAAAGTTACAAAGAATAAGTGTTTAAAATGTATGTGTTTGGTTGCCACGTCTACTACTAATAATTAAGTTATATTTTCTTTTCAGCATCAGGTGTGACGTGCTCTAAAAAATTCTTGGGCAAAGAACAAGAGTGTCCTGTATAGAACCCAACCTATTTTGCTGCTCTTGCACTCCCACAACACAAAAACTCCAGTGTTGCTATATTTTTATACATCGTAGTTAAAGGCTATGGGCCCGATTCACAGAACTAACTTAAGACGAAATCCTAAACGTACTACTTTCGCTATTCACAGAAGTTAGGATTTTGTCTTAAGTTTGTCTTACGACAGACTTAAGTTAGGATTTTGTCTTAAGTCTGTCTTAAGACAAACTTAAGACAAAATCCTAACTTCTGTGAATACCAAACGTAGCAAGTTTAGGATTTTGTCTTAAGTTAGTTCTGTGAATCGGGCCCTATATATGTGGTCCACATGCTGGGTTGGGAGGGTGCACATCAGTATCAATTTGAGGTATAGAACTGTGTAATATAGCCTTATAGCCTACCATAGCAGGCTATACCGGCTATTAAAGTCCTGCTCCAGCGCGAAAGGCAAGGGCCTTTAACAAGGAAGTGGGACTTTAATAGCCGGTGTAGCACAGCTACAAAGGGCTATAAGGCTATTAGAACATTCTGCCACTAGAGGGCATAATGTTCTAACAACTAAAACAAAGGCTTCAGGGAGTCCGACTGGATTGAAATCTACTCGAGATTAACCCTGGGCGTAGTGGGCTTAGTGGGGCTTCGCGGAGCTACGTGAAGTGGGCGAGAAACTACGCCCACCTCCGCACTCCGCGTAGCCCCCCTACGCACCGCAGGCCTCCCTCCCGCCCTCCCTAAATACTTTAAATTACTTCTGTAAAAGAATTAAAAGGCACTTACCTTGCCCGCCGCTGCCCGCCGCGTCTCCGGGGCACCCTCTCTTCATCGCGGCCGTCTTGGGTAATAATGCGCATGCGCGGGCGGCCGCATTATTACCCAAGACGGAAGCGACGAAGAGAGCGAGCCCCGGGGACGCGGCGGGCAAGGTAAGTGCCTTTTAATTCTTTTACAGATGTAATTTAAAGTATTTAGGGAGGGCGGGAGGGAGGCGGGTGGCGGCCAGCTACGCTCCGTCTGCGGAGCGTGCGTAGTGCCGAATTCTACGCCTGCTACGCAAAATGCGTAGAAGCCGGCACTACGCACACTCCGTGCACGGAGCGTAGCTGCCCGCCCACCCTTACTCGAGATGACCCTTCGTTCACAGCAGCAGCTGTGAACAAAGTCAAACATTAGAATGTTGGAGCTCCGGGCTTTTACCAGCGATTGTTGTCAAAGGATACTCACAACACCATAGCCCTTGCCTGCCTGCTATCTTGTTTTGCTGGTTTGGGGACTGCAACCCCCAGCAGACATCTTTCCTAGGAAGGAGAGGCCACTACACGTGCTTAAAAGAGCCAACGAACACCCACTGCATGGGACGTCATAGCCGCTGCTGCCGCTGCCTGCCTGCTACCTTGTTTTGCCGGTTTGGGTATTTCAACCCCGAGCAAACATCTTTTCCAGGAGGGAGAGGCCACTACACGAGCATAAAAGTACAAACGAACACCCGCAGAGTGGGCCGCGCCGCGCCCGGGCGTAACCCGGGCCAAGGGTAATCCCATCCTTACCCGTAAGAACCCGGAGGAGGCTGGGCTGGACCACCCCTCTTGGTTCCCCATTTCAGGATATATTTCTTGAACATTAACATTATCAGCGCTTGTGAGAAAAGCTGGAAGAGGGGACTCAGCGTTTCCAGGAGGCTGCCGTCAAACTGTTTAATTGAACCTGCACTGGATAACAGGTACTCTCCCCTTCGTAAGTCATACTCTGTCTATTCCCGGTCAACCGTTTCAGTCCAATTGAGGGGACTCGGAGCGATTGGGCTGGACTGGTATCCAAGCTTAAGCGACGTTAAGTTCAAGAAGGCTATTACTTGGGCACTTTTCTGGACAGTACACCCGAGACAATTAAAGCTTGGGGCGAACAAACACCAGCAGGGGTATCGTTATTTGCTCTTAAAACTGCGCCTAGGTTTCTGGAAATTTGCCAATTTGCTAATTATTACAGAAACGTGGTGTTGTTGAGCTGAAAGGCAGCTTAAATCTGCTTAATCTATACTACTATTATAAAGGAAGAACTTTGAACCTTTGAGGCGGGTAAACTCGGGAACCACAGCACCAATCATAACACCCAATACATCGTTGGAAAGGGCAGTTGCAGCAGAAGGACATAGGCTATGCAGACGCACACCATATACATTTAAAAGGTAAAAGAACCGTGCCAGCAAAGTAGTCCCTTGTGGGCGTGTCTGCATTGTGCTGTGGGTGTGTGCTGGGGGGCGTGGCAATCGCTAGGATCATTCCGTCACAAGTGTTGTTTTTTCTTCCCAGGTTCCATACATTCCTGCTCCCTTTAAATAGTAATTCAGTGGAGGTCCCATTCTCTTAGAACCACCCCAAGCACAGTTATGGGCAAAAATACAACTAAAAGGCCCTGCAAAGCATTATGGGATAAGATTAGCATCATGTTTAGCATTCATGAAAGTGTTTCAATATTTTTGAATTTTACTCATCAGGGACATCTTGGGACGACGAGGTAAACTGCAGCTTGATGTATAATATTTTAAATGCTATTGCATTTGCCTCATCAGGGACATCTAGGGACGGCGGGGTGAACTGCAGCTTGATGTATAATATTTTAAATGCTATTGCATTTGCCTCATCAGGGACATCTAGGGACGACGAGGTGAACTGCAGGTTTATGTGTAATATTTTAAATGCTGGTTGCATTTGCCTCATCAGGGACATCTAGGGACCACAAGGTGAACTGCAGTTTGATGTATAATATTTTAAATGCTATTGCATTTGCCTCATCGCGGACAACTGGGGACGATGAGGTGAACTGCAGCTCTTTGTAGAATCCATACTAATATAATAAAGAGAGAGCCCAAACCTTTGAGGCGGGTAATCTCAGGAACCACAGCACCAATCACAACACCCAATACAGCGTTGGAAAGGGCAGTTGCAGCAGAAGGACATAGGCTATGCAGACGCCCACCATATACATTTAAAAAGTTAAAGAACCGTGACAGCAAAGTAGTCCCTTGTGGGCGTGTCTGCGTTGTGCTGTGGGGGCGTGACAAATGCTGGGGGCATGTGGTATGTTCCATCCTTTGGGCTGGTCTGTTCCCATGAGGCACAGGGTCAAGGCTGATTTGCATATGGCCATGTCTGAACTGGGGTGGTGTGGAGTGCAAAACAATGATGGATTTAGGGCCAGATCTCTGTACTGGGGTGAATGTATGACATTGTTCTGCATTCTGTCCATCAACTGTTGTTTTTGCATTTGTCACCCCGAGTGGGACTGGGTATGCTCAGACGTGAGTGCCATGCTCTCCACGCCACTAGAGTCAAGTTATTCTAATTTAAAATGGTTGATAGCCAGAAATTGGTCCTAGCATGTGTGAGTCAGATCCAGGAAAGACATGGCTTAGCAGTTCAAAGGGCCTAGAATGTTTCTCATAGACACAGGGTCATGGCTGAGGAGGAGTGGAGTGCAAGAAAATGATGGATTTTGGCCCAAATCTCTGTATTGGGGTGCACGTATGAGACTGTTCTGCATTCTGTCTATCATCTGTTGTTTATACAATCTGCTCTTCATGCCATGTCTCGTATACCGTGCTGGGGGTGTGGGCGGCTGCGGGGCGCGCGTCGTGTCAAATATTTCATTGTTTTTGCTTCCCAGGTTCTGCACATTCCAGCTCCGGGTGTTCAACCTGCTCCCTTTAAATACCTCTGCACCCCATAATCAAAACCCACCCTTACTCCTTTAAATACCCCAACACCCTTAAACACTAACCCATCTTAACCCTATAAATATACCCTGTACCCCAAAACCCAAACCTATACCTAAATCCTAAAATACCCATGTACCCCAAAAACCAAACCTACCCCTGAACCCAAAAATACCTCTGTACCCCAAAACCCAAACCTAGCCCGAACCCTTAAAATACCCCTGTACCCCAAAACCCAAACCTACCCCTGAACCCTAAAAATACCCCTGCACCCCAAAACCCAAACCTAGCCCTGAACCATAAAAATAACCCTGTACCCCAAAACGCAAACCTACCACTGAACCCTAAAATATCCTGTACCCCAAAACCCAAACCTAGCCCTGAACCCTAAAAATACCCCTGTACCCCAAAACTCAAACCTAGCCCTGAACCCTTAAAATACCCCTGTACCCCAAAGCCCAAAACTACCCCTGAACCTTTAAAAATACCCCTATACCCCAAAACCCAAACCTAGCCCTGAACCCTAAAAATACGCCTGTACCCCAAAACCCATACCTATCCCTAAACGCTAAAACTACCCCTGTACCCCATAACCCAAAACTATATCTGAAACCTTAAAATACCCAAACACCCCAAAACATATACCTCAGTACCCCAAAACATATATCCCTATACCTATACTTACCTTATCCGAACATTTAAAAAAAACATGCTTTTACCATTCATGCATTTACAACGTATTTCATTGTAACTGTATGCGTGGTAAAAGCATATAACATGTAATGCCATGCGTTATAATGGCCTTGCGGAGTCATGGTACTTTCATAATGAAAGTATGCGGAGTGATGGTCTACGGAAAGAAAGTTGCAGAATAATGGGTGTTTACCCTCCCCCGGTAAGTGCATTGGTGGCACGGCGGCCCACATCTCCAGCAACATACTCATATTTTTTCAACACCGATTTGAAAAATGCACAGGTCTCTCTCATTGATGGCCAGGACCGACATACACTTTTAAACACACCTCCCGCCACAAGTTTTAAAATTGCGAACTTTAGAGCTGGGGAGCTACGTTTGAATCTCGGCATCAGTTCAACATCCTGTGAGTCCAGGCACATTGCTTTGTCTCCCCGTGCCTACCACAAATTAATGTGTTCTTCTGTAATGTAAATTGTGCTCATGCCACATTGTCGAGTTCGCGCTATATAATATTGCAAGGAAAAATAAAGTAAGGAAACTCGAGTTCACACACTACTGAACGCACACTCTTAAGTGCATCAGCAGTGCACTGTGAATCGGAGCGTTTCACAGGCCTGTCACAGATAAGAAATGCTATCAAAACGAAGTCCTACAAAACAATATACTACTGGCCGACAGCAATTCATACCCGGACAACGTCGGGACGGGCTGCTAGTAATTGTTATAATATAAAAATATCGCTTTTATTGGATTTTAATATATTTCTAAGCATTTGATTGTCTTGTAGAATGCACATATATGACATTTTGTAGGTTTTACAATTCTGCATATTGTGCATATTTTGCACAGTGAATCATTGACCAAGTATGGGGAAGAGGAAACTTTTAGGCGAATCAGGAAGGACCAAAACTTCAGATAGGATAGATAGACCACGGACACATACTCCGATATCGTTATTAAAGTTTATCTCAGGAGCCATGGGGCTATTGAGAAGCAGATTACTAATGTCGAGGAGTCATTGTTAATTTGTGGAGACAAAATTATGAGCCCCATGACTATATTACAAAACTCAGCCGACAATGACGGATCTTCTAAAACTTGTGAGGGGGGTGGGTTGGCTGACACTGAAAAGGGAAAAAATGGGTGCATACAGAATACATCCGATACTATCAATTAGTCTAAATCGGATTCCCCATTGCCCACTAAACGGGTAAAAAAAGAAAACATGCACCTGTCCTACAATCAACTCCCTAAACAAAGTGGCACTTCGCAGTAAAGGGACTAAACACCAAGGTAAGAGTCAAAGTGGACCAAAGGTGGCAATTACTGAACCTACTCAAGAGTCTAGCAATTTGAATAATCTAAAAATAGATGCACTATGTTCAGTAGCCAAATCATTAAAGCAGTATTTGAAAATAGCTTAAAATCCATTAATACATGCCTAAAAGAAATAGACACTAAGGGGCATATTTACAATTACTGGCGCATCCCTGCAAATTAGCAGGGATGCGCCAGTAATTGTGCGCCATCCCTCCGCCACCCATGATGCGCCGCATTTACAATGCGGTACAAAAGGGGGTGGTGATGGACGGAGCATGTAAGAATATATGAATGAATGTGAATGTATGACATTGTTCTACATTCTGTCCATCAACTGTGTTTTTTGCATTTACAATGCGGCGCACCATTGGGCAAAAACGGCACAGATGTCACAGGTGTCGCATTGCTGGATTTGCATTGCATGCGTGACGCAGCTCCAGCAATGCTCCGGGGGGCCCATTCTACTAATGCTGCGTCAAGCCTTATGCCGGCTTCAAGCAGACGCAGGGTTTGGATGTAGCATTGGCCTAAAAGTGACTGAATGAAATCTTGTAGATTTCACTCAGCCACTTTTAGGTGGCGTTCCTGCGCCGGAATGCCCCCCCCCTGCAACGGAACACATCCATCTGGCGTAGGGCTTTACAACGTGACGCATCTCCCAGATGCGTCACGTTGTAAATAGCCCGCACCATTGTGCATCTTTTGCTCAGCCGCTGCATCACAAAAGTGACGCAACAGCGGCGCAAAAGAGGCGCAAGGGGCTTGTAAATCTGCCCCTAAATGTAGGAGCTGTCTGGACCAACTGAACAGTCAATTGAAAAATGGGCGTTTGGGGAATGCTATAACTGATAGTAATCGAGATGTAACTAACATAGTGAGGCAACCAGCTCACCCAGGCACCAAGAGCTCACAGACTATAACACTTAATGAGCATATTGCCCCAGGTTCCAAAGAGGGAAATCAAGCAGATAGCGTTCCTCTCCGGCCTAACAAATACAACCATCAGAGTTTTTAGATCTTCCACCAGCAACTACCCCTTATGTAATTGTGTTATTAAATGTCCCACCCTTACAGCGCCAGACTTCGAAATCTTGGACTTCACTTAAAAATAAGTCATTAAAATGGCTAGGGGTGAGATCTGGTCTGGCTGAACATTTATTCAAAGATCAAAAAATGGTAAGACGAATAAAATGCGTCGGCAGGTCCCAGAAGTTCCTAGCAGGAGATTGCGTTGTTCTGTCTTTTAAGACACCTAGACCGGTGTAGACCGTTTTAAACAGAACAAGGCCCACCTATATTACCCCAAATATGATCTCTGCACTCCCACTAGGCTATTTTTATCAACCCGGATCAATGACGGCCTAAAATCGGCCTCCCCTCCATAATCTTTACCAACCACCCACCAATCGACAATATAAAGTGTCAACTTATAACAGACTAGCAGCCCGTCCCGACATTGTCCGGGTATGAATTGCTGCCGGACAGTAGTATATTGTTTCATAGGATTTCGTTTTGATAGCATTTCTTATCTGTGACAGGCCTGTGAAACGCTCCGATTCACAGTGCACTGCTGATGCACTTAAGAGTGCGCATTCAGTAGTGTGTGAACTCGAGTTTCCCTACTTTATTTTCCTTGCAATATTATATAGCGTGAACTCGACAACATGGCATGAGCACAATTTACATTACAGAAGAACACATTCATTTGTGGTAGGCACAGGGAGACAAAGCGATTTGCCTGGAATCACAGGATGTTGAGCTGATGCTGGGTTTCGAACGTAGCTCCCCATCTTCAAAGTTCGCAATTCTAGAACTTGTGGTGGGTGGTGTGTCTAAAAGTGTATGTCGGTGCTGGGCATCAATGAGCGAGACCTGTGCATTTTTCCAATTGGTGGTGAAAAAATATGAGTATGTTGCTGGAGATGTGGGCCGCCGTGCCACCAATGTACTTACGGGGGAGGGTAAACACCCATTATTCCGCAAATTTCTTTCCGCATACCATCACTCTGCATACTTTCATTACGAAAGTACCATGACTCCGCAATGCCATTATAACGCATGGCATTACATTTTATATGCTTTTACCACCCATACATTTATGTATAGGTATTTTTAGGGTTCAGGGCTAGGTTTGGGTTTTGGGGTATAGGGGTATTTTTAGGGTTCAGGGGTAGGTTTGAGTTTTGGGGTACAGGGGTATTTTAAGGGTTCAGGGCTAGGTTTGAGTTTTGGGGTACAGGGGTATTTTTAGGGTTTAGGGCTAGGTTTGGGTTTTGGGATACAGGGGTATTTTAGGGTTCTGGGCTAGGTTTGGGTTTTGGGGTACAGGGGTATTTTTAGGGTTCAGAGGTAGGTTTGGGTTTTGGGGTACAGGGGTATTTTAAGGGTTATGGGCTAGGTTTGGGTTTTGGGGTACAGGGGTATTTTAGGGTTCAGGGGTAGGTTTGGGGTTTGAGGTACAGGGGTATTTTTAGGGTTTAGGGGTAGGTTTGGGTTTTGGGGTACAGGGTATATTTATAGGGTTAAGATGGGTTAGTGTTTAAGGGTGTTGGGGTATTTTATAGAGTAAGGGTGGGTTATGATTATGGGGTGCAGGGTGGGCGGAATTGGCGCGAACTTGGTACAATAAATCCGCAATATTTCGTTCCGTCAGATTTCCAATTATTAAAACAGAAACCTCATATATTCAAGGTAAAATAACAAGTATTTCTACATACTAAAATGCAAATAGTCATTTCACAAAAGTGAAATTAGCTTCCAGCAAGCAGTGAGAGAGGTGATGATTTTGAGATCAAGCCCCTGCAAACCATTATGGGACGAGATTAGCAGTGGGAAGTGAATATTATAGTATCCAAATAATTCTACAAAGAGATGCAGTTCACCTCGTTCTCCCCAGTTGTCCCCAAGAGGCAAATGCAATAGCATTTCAAATATTATACATCAAGCTGCAGTTCACCTCATGGTCCCTAGATGTCCCTGATGAGGCAAATGCAATAGCATTTAAAATATTTCACATCAAGCTGCAGTTCACCTCATTTCCCTAGATGTCCCTGATGATGCAAATGCAATAGCATTTAAAATATTATATATCAAGCTGCAGTTCACATCGCCATCCCTAGATGTCCCTGATGAGGCAAATGCAATAGCATTTAAAATATTATACATCACGCTGCAGTTCACCTCGTCGTCCCAAGATGTCCCTGATGAGTAAAATTCCAAAACATTGAAACCCTTTCATGAATGCTAAAAATTATGCTAAGCTTATCCCATAATGCTTTGCAGGGCCCCTAGATGTCCCTGATGAGGCAAATGCAATAGCATTTAAAATATTTCACATCAAGCTGCAGTTCACCTCATGTCCCTAGATGTCCCTGATGATGCAAATGCAATAGCATTTAAAATATTATATATCAAGCTGCAGTTCACCTCGCCGTCCCTAGATGTCCCTGATGAAGCAAATGCAATAGTATTTAAAATATTATACATCACGCTGAAGTTCACTTCGTCGTCCCAAGATGTCCCTGATGAGTAAAATTCCAAAACATTGAAACCCTTTCATGAATGCTAAAAATTATGCTAAGCTTATCCCATAATGCTTTGCAGGGCCTTTTAGTTGTATTTTTGCCCATAACTGTGCTTGGGGTGGTTCTAAGAGAATGGGACCACCACTGAATTACTATTTAAAGGGAGCAGGAATGTATAGAACCTGGGTAGAAAAAACAACACTCGTGATGGAATGCCCCCAGCGATTGTCACGCCCCCCAGCACACACCCACAGCACAATGCAGACACGCCCAGAAGGGACTACTTTGCTGGCACGGTTCTTTTACCTTTTAAATGTATATGGTGGGCGTCTGCATAGCCTATGTCCTTCTGCTGCAACTGCCTTTTCCAACGCTGTATTGGGTGTTGTGATTGGCGCTGTGGTTCCCGAGTTTACCTGGCCAAAAGGTGCAAGTTCTCTCTTTATAATAGTAGTTGTGGTGAGCCAGGTAGGAATTGAGCAGAGACACGAGAGGATAAATGAAATACATTGTTCTGGAAGGGAGGGAGAGAATAATGAAACTGCAAGTTTAAGTTCTCCAGCTGATGCTCATCTTGCTCAACAATCCATCATATTTACAACAAGGGGTGGTGAGGGACAGAGTCTCTGAATTAAGCAGAAAGCTCTCACCCAGTCAAGAGATCAGGGCTAGATCCAACACCGTTTTTTAGCTCACTGCACCATCCCAGTTTCAGAACCTGGCTGTATGCAAATTAGTCTGTTCCTGTCCCAGTGCATGATGGGAACAGGGCAAACCAAACTACAAAAGCCAATTCTTACACTGGGAAGGAAACAAGCTCCCGGGGACCGGTTTCTGTCCGGGGACAGACTGATTTGCATATAGCCAGGTTCTGAGCTGGGATGGGGCAGTGAGATAAATAACGGTGATGGATCAAGCCCTGATCTTTGGACTGGGTAAGAGTGGTCTGTTTAACTCAGACACTCTGTTCATCACCACCCCCTTTTTGTAAATCGTTTTTGGCCACTATAGGTGTGGCAGGGTATACTCAGACATGAGTCCCTTTCTCACTGCTCCATCAGGATTCAAGCAAGCCGGGCCGAAGAAGGCTGAAATGCCAGAAACCGGTCCCCGGTAGCTTGTCTCCTTTCTGGTGAAGAATTGGCTTGGTAGTTTAGTCTGCTCTGCTCTGTTCCCATGATGCACTGGGCCAGGGACAGACTGATTTGCATATAGCCAGGTTCTGAGCTGGGATGGGGCAGTGAGATAAATAACGGTGATGGATCAAGCCCTGATCTTTGGACTGGGTAAGAGTGGTCTGTTTAACTCAGACACTCTGTTCATCACCACCCCCTTTTTGTAAATCGTTTTTGGCCACTATAGGTGTGGCAGGGTATACTCAGACATGAGTCCCTTTCTCACTGCTCCATCAGGATTCAAGCAAGCCGGGCCGAAGAAGGCTGAAATGCCAGAAACCGGTCCCCGGTAGCTTGTCTCCTTTCTGGTGAAGAATTGGCTTGGTAGTTTAGTCTGCTCTGTTCCCATGATGCACTGGGCCAGGGACAGACTGATTTGCATATAGCCAGGTTCTGAGCTGGGATGGGGCAGTGAGATAAATAACGGTGATGGATCAAGCCCTGATCTTTGGACTGGGTAAGAGTGGTCTGCTCAATTCAGACACTCTGTTCATCACCACCCCCTTTTGTAAATCGATTTTGGCCACTATAGGTGTGGCAGGGTATACTCAGACATGAGTCCCTTTCTCACTGCTCCATCAGGATTCAAGCAAGCCGGGCCGAAGAGGCTGAAATGCCAGAAACCGGTCCCCGGTAGCTTGTCTCCTTTCTGGTAAAGAACTGGCTTGGTAGTTTATTCTGCCCTGTTCCCATGATGCACTGGGCCAGGGACAGACTGATTTGCATATAGCCAGGTTCTGAGCTGGGATGGGGCAGTGAGATAAATAACGGTGATGGATCAAGCCCTGATCTTTGGACTGGGTAAGAGTGGTCTGCTCAATTCAGACACTCTGTTCATCACCACCCCCTTTTGTAAATCGATTTTGGCCACTATAGGTGTGGCAGGGTATACTCAGACATGAGTCCCTTTCTCACTGCTCCATCAGGATTCAAGCAAGCCGGGCCGAAGAGGCTGAAATGCCAGAAACCGGTCCCCGGTAGCTTGTCTCCTTTCTGGTAAAGAACTGGCTTGGTAGTTTAGTCTGCCCTGTTCCCATGATGCACTGGGCCAGGGACAGACTGATTTGCATATAGCCAGGTTCTGAGCTGGGATGGGGCAGTGAGATAAATAACGGTGATGGATCAAGCCCTGATCTTTGGACTGGGTAAGAGTGGTCTGTTTAACTCAGACATTCTGTTCATCACCACCCCCTTTTTGTAAATCGTTTTTGGCCACTATAGGTGTGGCAGGGTATACTCAGACATGAGTCCCTTTCTCACTGCTCCATCAGGATTCAAGCAAGCCGGGCCGAAGAAGGCTGAAATGCCAGAAACCGGTCCCCGGTAGCTTGTCTCCTTTCTGGTGAAGAATTGGCTTGGTAGTTTAGTCTGCCCTGTTCCCATGATGAACTGGGCCAGGGACAGACTGATTTGCATATAGCCAGGTTCTGAGCTGGGATGGGGCAGTGAGATAAATAACGGTGATGGATCAAG
Source organism: Lissotriton vulgaris (assembly GCF_964263255.1). Classification (NCBI taxonomy): domain Eukaryota; kingdom Metazoa; phylum Chordata; class Amphibia; order Caudata; family Salamandridae; genus Lissotriton; species Lissotriton vulgaris. The sequence continues at coordinate 249,706,899 of NC_141686.1, read as the reverse complement.
CCCTGATCTTTGGACTGGGTAAGAGTGGTCTGCTTAACTCAGACATTCTGTTCATCACCACCCCCTTTTTGTAAATCGTTTTTGGCCACTATAGGTGTGGCAGGGTATACTCAGACATGAGTCCCTTTCTCACTGCTCCATCAGGATTCAAGCAAGCCGGGCCGAAGAAGGCTGAAATGCCAGAAACCGGTCCCCGGTAGCTTGTCTCCTTTCTGGTGAAGAATTGGCTTGGTAGTTTAGTCTGCCCTGTTCCCATGATGCACTGGGCCAGGGACAGACTGATTTGCATATAGCCAGGTTCTGAGCTGGGATGGGGCAGTGAGATAAATAACGGTGATGGATCAAGCCCTGATCTTTGGACTGGGTAAGAGTGGTCTGTTTAACTCAGACACTCTGTTCATCACCACCCCCTTTTTGTAAATCGTTTTTGGCCACTATAGGTGTGGCAGGGTATACTCAGACATGAGTCCCTTTCTCACTGCTCCATCAGGATTCAAGCAAGCCGGGCCGAAGAAGGCTGAAATGCCAGAAACCGGTTTGGGGTTTGGGGTACAGGGGTATTTTAGGGTTCAGGGGTAGGTTTGGGTTTTTGGGTACAGTGGTATTTTTAGGGTTCAGGGCTAAGTTTGGGTTTTGGGGTACAGGGGTATTTTTAGGGTTCAGGGGTAGGTTTGGGTTTTGAGGTACAGGGGTATTTATAGGGTTCAGGGCTAGGTTTGGGTTTTGGGGTACAGGGGTATTTTTAGGGTTAAGATGGGTTAGTGTTTAAAGGTGTTGGGGTATTTTAAGGAGTAAGGGTGGGTTATGATTATGGGGTGCGGGGTATATAAAGGGAGCAGGGTGGGATTAGCACACGATATGAGACATAACATGAAGGGCGGAACGTACCACACACCCTCAGCATTTGTCAAGCCCCCCAGCACACGCCCACAGCACAACGCAGACACACCCACAAGGGACTACTTTGCTGGCACGGTTCTTTTACCTTTTAAATGTATATGGTGGGCGTCTGCATAGCCTATGTCCTTCTGCTGCAACTGCCCTTTCCAACGCTGTATTGGGTGTTGTGATTGGTGCTGTGGTTCCTGAGATTACCCGCCTCAAAGTTTTGGGCTCTCTCTTTATTATATTAGTACTAGCAGCCCGTCCCGACGTTGTCCGGGTATGAATTGCTGCCGGCCAGTAGTATATTGTTTCGTAGGATTTCATTTTGATAGCAGTTCTTTTCTATGACAGGCCTGTGAAACGCTCTGATTCACAGTGCACTGCTGATGCACTTAAGAGTGCACGTTCAGTAGTAGGGAAACTCGAGTTTCCCTACTTTATTTTCCTTGCAATATTATATAGCGCGAACTCGACAACATGGTATGAGTACAATTTACATTACAGAAGAACACATTGATTTGTGGTAGGCACGGGGAGAAAAAGCGATTTGCCTGGAATAACAGGATGTTGACTTGATGCCGAGATTCGAACGTAGCTCCCCATCTCTAAAGTTCGCAATTCTAGAACTTGTGGTGGGAGGTGTGTCTAAAAGTGTATGTCGGTGCTGGGCATCAATGAGAGAGACCTGTGCATTTTTCCAATTGGTGGTGAAAAAATATGAGTATGTTGCTGGAGATGTGGGCCGCCGTGCCACCAATGTACTTACGGGGGAGGGTAAACACCCAATATTCGGCAAATTTCTTTCCGCATACCATCACTCTGCATACTTTCATTACGAAAGTACCATGACTCCGCAATGCCATTATAACGCATGGTATTACATTTTATATGCTTTTACCACGCATACATTTACAACGAAATTCGTTGTAAATGCATGAATGGTAAAAGCATGTTTTTTAAAAATGTTTGGATAAGGCAAGTATGGGTATAGGGGTATATGTTTTGGGGTACTGAGGTATATGTTTTGGGGTGTTTGGGTATTTTACTGGTTCAGATATAGTTTTGGGTAATGGGGTACAGGGGTATTTTTAGGGTTCAGGGCTAGGTTTGGGTTTTGGGGTATAGGGGTATTTTTAGGGTTCAGTGGTAGGTTTGGGTTTTGGGGTACAGGGGTATTTTAAGGGTTCAGGGCTAGGTTTGGGTTTTGGGGTACAGGGGTATTTTTAGGGTTCAGGGCTAGGTTTGGGTTTTGGGGTACAGGGGTATTTTAGGGTTCTGGGCTAGGTTTGGGGGTACAGGGGTATTTTTAGGGTTCAGGGGTAGGTTTGGGTTTTGGGGTACAGGGGTATTTTAAGGGTTATGGGCTAGGTTTGGGTTTTGGGGTACCGGGGTATTTTAGGGTTCAGGGGTAGGTTTGGGTTTTGGGGTACAGGGGTATTTTTAGGGTTCAGGGGTATGTTTGGGTTTTGAGGTACAGGGTTTTTTATAGGGTTCAGGGCTAGGTTTTGGTTTTGGGGTACAGGGGTTATTTTTAGGGTTTAGGGATAGGTTTGGGTTTTGGGTTACAGGGTATATTTATAGGGTTAAGATGGGTTAGTGTTTAAGGATGTTGGGGTATTTTATAGAGTAAGGGTGGGTTATGATTATGGGGTGCAGGGGTATTTAAAGTAGGGGTGGGCGGAATTGGCGCGAACTTGGTACAATAAATCCGCAATATTAAAACAGAAACCTCATATATTCAAGGTAAAATAACAAGTATTTCTACATGCTAAAATGCATATAGTCATTTCACAAAAGTGAAATTAGCTTCCAGCAAGCAGTGAGAGAGGTGATGATTTTGAGATCAAGCCCCTGCAAACCATTATGGGACGAGATTAGCAGTGGGAAGTGAATATTATAGTATCCAAATAATTCTACGAAGAGCTGCAGTTCACCCAGTTGTCCCTGATGAGGCAAATGCAATAGCATTTAAAATATTACACATCAAGCTGCAGTTCACCTCATGTCCCTAGATGTCCCTGATGATGCAAATGCAATAGCATTTAAATATATAATATATATTAAGCTGCAGTTCACCTCGCCGTCCCTAGATGTCCCTGATGAGGCAAATGCAATAGCATTTAAAATATTATACATCAAGCTGCAGTTCACCTCGCCGTCCCAAGATGTCCCTGATGAGTAAAATTCAAAAACATTGAAACCCTTTCATGAATGCTAGAAATTATGCTAAGCTTATCCCATAATGCTTTGCAGGGCCTTTTAGTTGTATTTTTGCCCATAACTGTGCTTGGGGTGGTTCTAAGTGAATGGGACCTCCACTGAATTCCTATTTAAAGGGAGCAGGAATGTATAGAACCTGGGAAGAAAAAACAACACTCGTGACGGAATTCCCCCAGCGTTTGTCACGCCCCCAGCACACACCCACAGCACAATGCAGACACGCCCACAAGGGACTACTTTGCTGGCACGTTTTTTTACATTTTAAATGTATATGGTGGGCGTCTGCATAGCCTATGTCCTTTTGCTGCAACTGCCCTTTCCAACGCTGTATTGGGTGTTGTGATTGGTGCTGTGGTTCCCGAGTTTACCTGGCCAAAAGGTGCAAGTTCTCTTTTTATAATAGTAGTATAGATCAAGCTGCAGTTCACCTCTTGTGGTAAATAAAATTACCTGAACAGAATTTTATGCGGTAAAATATCAATAAGAATAACTCAGTCAAAATAAGAGGCAGAATCCGTGGTAAATGAGGTTTTAAAAGGGGTTTTATTCCTTATAAAGGAATTGGTTAACCAGGTCGCATGTAAAGGGAACAGACAGGACATGCAGAACATGGACGACATGGACGACGACAACTGACAACTTATCATATATATATAGTCATTTCATTTACAATAGGAATTGATGCAGGAGGCGTAACAGCTGAGAGGAACGAGATAGGAACAGAAATACGTAATAGAAGGCGTGCACTAGGGCGTACACGAAGGTGTGTGCAAGAAACGTCACATAAAGGTGTCATAAATGGGTGGATCCCTAGAAGGATCCTGCAGTGTCAGCAGAAACATGTGGCAGGGATGCGCGCGCAGCAGCATGACGTATGATTGACGTGTAACTGGAGGGTGAAGGGGACTTGACATTTAGCCCTACACGGGGAGACAGAAGTCTGGGATGTCAGAACAACCTAATCCCAAATCATATCTATATCTTGTGTTTAAGGAACTGTAGTATCTAGAAGGAAAGGTCTCTCGGGCAGAGGCTATTCTATACTGGCTGCTAGTGCGTGCATATGTGACTACGTGTCTACGTGTAAGGCAAGGGGCCATGGGCCTACCATGGTAACGGAAGCTATGAATTACTTGCATGGAGACAGTGAGGCCGGGCCCTTTGCTCTGCAGCTGGGAAAGATGTTTTCTTAAACTACCAGACAGGAATGTATTTTCGAGGAGCGGAGCAGATAACTTGAAGGTTGAATACAGTCTTGGCAGGCAAGGCAGGCCGAGTCAGGCACCGCTCGCCTCGCAGGAAGTAAGTCAAGGGTCGGGAAGCAGCTGACTGTAGCCTTCAGAGACAGAAGGCAGGAAAAGACTTGATGGCAGAATCAGGGCCTAACTCGCCAGAGCTAGGAAAACGTGAAAGTACACCACATAAAGACGTTGGCACGGCACACTTAGGAACGGAATATCCGACCCATTCATGGTGGATCTGAAAGAGAACTTGTTAACGTTGGACGCAAATGTATTTGCGTCTTCATAGCTGAATGTGGAGGGAACATACATGTACTTGAAGTGCATACATGAATCCGTGGGGTCTACGATAGGGGACATAACTGACCAGGAAATTTCATATTACCTCATTCCCTCCTTGTCCCCTACGGACCCTTCATGAAATATCAATCCTCATTAATCTGTCGATCTGTTCATGTAACATCATTTGCTCTTCTTTCTTCTTAAGGCGTTTTGACTGAGGACTTGAATGAGGAATACATGATGTGGCGCACAAGCCGCAAATCGCTGGCCCACATTGTAAACATAGGCAACAACTAAATACTATGAGAAGGGCAATACCTAGGAAGGATAGGATCTTCCATCCCCAGGCTGATAACACGCTCCAGAACCAACCGGACCAAGTCCAGGTGCCTGGATTCTGGTGTATCAGACTTGCAATTTTGTGAAGACGAGTAATAGCTTTATATACTGAAGGCGCGTTTTCTGGAATGAAAACACAGCAGCTTGACCCGATGACCTTACAGGCTCCGCCCCTATCGGCCAGGATGACGTCAAGGACGAGACGATTTTGAAGAACAACAATCCGGATAGCGGACTGCTCCTCTGTTAAGTTGCCTAGGGCGGAAGTAGCTTCATTCACTACTGCTTCGAGGGTTCTGGTTAGTCTTCGTATCAGTTTACTATTGGAGACAGTACCTAAGAAGGGAAAGAAACCTTTATTGAAATCTGTGTATTGCTCCCATGCCGTTTCAGTATAGTCGACAATCGGGAGGTCTCTCTGTGGTCTATTGTGTACTAGATGAGTGTTTCTATGATAATCAGGAGGGGCTAGGAAAACAGGTGGCAGAAGGAATGCAATGTAACAGGTGCCATCCCAATCTGGAGGTAAGCGTATATATGCGGTATGACCACAAATGAAATAGGAATGACGTGAAGCTTTGAATGTAGACTTGCCCTTATCACTGAATTCGATCACAATAAGGCATTTACTATGACCCAGGTGTACTGAACCATTCTTCTTGACACATAATTCACCTTTGACTGGTAGTACTGACATAGCGGGCAAGACTGATTCGGATTCGGATTCAACATTCAGAATCATGAGGTTAAGTGTAAAATTACCTAATCCATATACTTCGTTTTCTAGATTAGTCCCTGTCCTTATGGGAAGACCCTCCTTGTCAGGGAAACATACTCTATGCAAAACGGTGTTCAGGTTTCCCCATACCCAGTTGCCCTGGTAAACTACGGAATCTGAATCTAAGGAATTAATTAAACTAAACCATGCGCCACATGTACCATTGTGTGTGAACGGATACGGAAAAAGAGGCAGCACTCCCTTGTATTTCTGATAGGGAGGGAGTCGGCCACATATCCAACAATTGGTAGCATTGCTGGTCTGATGGGAATGGTGTAACATACTAATGAATGTGTTGTTGCGCAGCGCAAGTCTGTAAGATAGTTCGTGGGGGGGTAGTTCACTGAAAGAATGCTCTGCGGTGACGTTGAAAAGAGATTGTGCACGCGTGAATATAGGATAGTACATATGTAAAAGCACACTAGTAACAATAATCAGGAAACTTAGAAAAAACATAATCAATAATGTCACAATGCAGCGACTGTGAAGAGATTTGCAATATTCATGTTTCTTTAGCAATTTCTGTCTATCTCTCTCTCTGTTGAGGTCTAGGGGATACATGTCAGAATCAGGTCTAACCGATTCACCTAGGGGAGGACTTAAACAATTAAACTGTCTGACTTGCTAGACCTCAATTTCAATTTATAGTTCTGAGAAGAAGTGTTCTCGACCAAAGGAAGTTTTGAATCAGTCTGTAGTTTTGAATCCGTCTGTGGAGGAGGAGGAGGGCCGGGCTGAGCGTTCAGATCTGGCGGCAGTCCACAATATTTCTTGATGTGGCTCAAGTGGAGCCAACCCTTCCGGCCCTCTACCTTAATAGCTGTCCTTGTTGTAAGAAGTACGAGTCTTGGTGCTTGCCAGCGGGGCTCCAACGGGCTTCTCCTGTCGAAGTTTCTTATGTATACGTAATCTCCCGGAACCACCTCATGGGGCTTCACCTCAGTGTTGTTGGGAAAGGCTGCAGCGACCTGTGAACGACATGATTGTAGTGCAGACATCAAGGAAGCAAGGTAATCTGCCAACATATTACAATCGACATCAGTGATTTTTCTTGGCAAGGGCGTCCCCCACATATTCGGCGGTCTCCCAAAGACCACCTCGTACGGGGATAGTCCTGTTCTGGAATGTGCAATCATCCTCATATAGAAAAGAGCGACTGGCAAAGCTACTATCCAGTCGACACCCTTCTCTCTACAGATTTTGGCAAGACGAGTTTTCAGGGTCTGATTATGTCTCTCAACGAGACCTGCTGCTTCGGGATGTCGGACACAATGGAACTTCCACTGATAGCCTAGCAGGAGTGATACCTGCTTCATAAGCTCGGACGAGAATGGCTGACCGTTATCTGAGTACACGATACGGGGCAACCCATACCGCGGGAAGAATTCACGAACCAGCTGCTTGGCAGTGGTCGGAGCAGTGTAATCTGGGACTGGATATGCTTCTGTCCAACGGGAAAGTGCACATACGACTACGAGAACATATTTGAATCCTCGACAACGTTCCATCTGTATATAATCCATCTGGAGGACTTCAAAAGGGTGATCGGGAGGATGAAATCCACCTTGCTCTACGGGAATGCTTTTACCTGGATTGAACTGACAACATATCATGCAAGTACGCACTTTCTGTTTGGCTGCAGCTCGTAAATGTTTATTGAACCAGATATTCTGAATACTGTCTAACATGGCTTTTTCTCCTAAATGTGCAGGACTGTGTACTGTATTAATGATAACTTGAACCATAGAGTCGGGGAGAAACCATGTAGATTTTCCCTTCGTCATCCATCCTTGATCTGTCTGGACCCCTCCTAGTTCAGCCCATTTCTTGATTTCATCTGGTGTAGCATGTGTCTGTATGTCAATTACATCTAGGGCGGGATCCTTAACTGTCATATAATATGTCGGTGTCTGAACTATTGGCTTTGTCGGATCAGTCATATGAGTCTGAGCTGTGTGCTTTGCGGTTCGGTCTGCTAAGTCATTACCCTGAGAGATAATATCGGTAACTTTAGTATGTGCTTTACACTTCATGATTGATATAGCTGTAGGCAGATGTATTGCATCTAACAAAGCTTGAATGAGAGGACCGTGCTGAATTTTGGCACCGTGAGAAGTCAAAAAACCTCTCTCTCGCCAGAGGACACCGAAGTCGTGTTCGACTCCAAATGCATAACGTGAATCTGTGTATATGTTAACTTTCTTATTCTTGGCTTGAATACAGGCTTGTGTCAGAGCGATGAGCTCTGCTGCTTGAGCTGACAGGATGTCAATACAATTCGTCTCTATGATTTCAGTTTCTGTCGTGACTGCGTAGGCGGCCACTAACTCTCCTGTACTTGTTCTCATACATGAACCATCCACATAAAGTGTCAGGTCTGGGTCTGGTAATGGAGTGTCTGTCAAGTCTTGTCTGGGCTTTGTCATAATGGTAATGACTTCAACACAATCATGTGCCAAAGGGTCTGTCATATTTAATGGCAAAAGTGTAGCTGGATTCAATGTGTTACAGCGTCTGATTTCTATGTGTGGCTGAAACAATGTCAATTCATAACCTGTCAATCTTGCTATAGTCAAGTGTTGAGTCTGAGTTCGATTTAAAAGAACTTCCACGGAGTGTGGAACTTGTACTGTCAATGGATGTCCTAACACTATGGAATCACTTTGTCTGATTGCTAGGGCAGTTGCTGCTACTGATTTCAAACACGCAGGCAAAGCCTGGGCTACTGGATCCAATGTACTAGAGAAGTAAGCACACGGTTTGTGTGAACCTGCTTGTTCTTGGGTCAGCACTGACAATGCAGTACCTTCACGTTCTGTAACGAAAAGTGTAAAAGGCTTGCTGTAACATGGTGTCGCTAAAACTGGTGCTTGACATAAGGCTTTCTTTAAGTCGTCAAAAGCTTGTGTGTGTTCCTGAGTCCAAGGAAGGACAGTCGAAGTCGCTGCCTCCTGGGTTGTTAACTGAATGAGTGGTTTGGCTAGAAATGCATACTGAGGAATCCATTGTCTACAGTAAGAAGTGAGGCCTATGAAGGCCCGTACCTCCTTTTGTGTCTTGGGTTGTAACATGTTTGCTATTAACTGAATGCGGTCGGGAGTTAGCTGTCTCCCCCATTTGGACAGCAAGTGCCCAAGGTACACCACTTGCTGAACACAGAATTGTAGCTTGGAAGGGGACACCTTGTGCCCTTGGTCAGCCAGGAAATGCAAAACCGTCAATGACGCTAGTTCACATTCAGGTTCGCTTCGGGCGGTGATCAGTAGATCATCGACGTACTGGAGCAGGGCAGTGTTTTCAGGCATGAGTATACTATCGAGTTGTCTTTTCAGAGCTTGACTATAGATGCTGGGGCTCTCTGTGAATCCTTGAGGTGCGCGTGCAAATTTGAAGCTTCGCCCATTTAAACAGAATCCGAAAAGGTATTGGCTTTCCGGGTCAATGGGGACACTAAAGAAGGCGTTCTTCAGATCAATTACAGTAAAGAACGTAGCTTCGGAATCAATGGCAGTCAATAGAGAGGAAATATCTGGGACCACAGGATATTGTGGTACAATGCATTTATTCAATTCGCGCAAGTCAATAACTAATCGATATACTGGAGGTGCATTGGGATCAGTACGTTTAAGAATTGGAATGATAGGAGAATTACATAAATTCGAGTCGGTTTCAACAACCACTCCTTGTGCAATGAGCTCGTCAATGATTTTCAGTAAAGCCGTCACAGCATCTGGTGGTAACTTGTATTGTCGGATTCGTGGTAAAACTACTCCTGGTCTGAGTGTGACTCGATATGGTGTGATGTGCATACAACCTACGTCAATGGGGCCTTGTGCCCATAAGTGCGCAGGTACATTCTGTAATCTGGGATCAATATCTCTCAACACATAGTGACCTTTAAAGTCTCGAAGAAATAATCTCACTCCTTCCGGAGAACAACATATGACAGCTCCTAGAGCTTTCAGTGTCTTGATACCTAACAAGTTTTCTGGACATGATCTCGTTAACAATAGGTCTGTAGTGCGGGACAATGGACCAACTAAAAGTGGTACTGGTTTTGATACTTCATTAATAATAGGTTTGCCTGAAAATCCAAGGGAAACATTCTGGGAGCCTGAGAGGGGTGCCCCTGGGACCTCGTCGTGACTTATCGTTGTTCGGCTTGCACCTGTATCAATCAAAAACTTCCTATCTTTTCCTAATACTTGGCTATGTACATAAGGACCCTCTTGATCTACAGGAATCTCAATAAGAGGCAAACCAACTTCCCTCTCTAGGCTGTTTCATGTGTATCGCTGATAATCGGGGTAATCGGTCTGTGCATACTGGTACATCTGCTGAGTTGTATGTTGTGTCGCGGCAATCGGTTGTGGCTGTGGTACCGCTACTGTCTGTTGTGAAGCTTGCATAGGCTGGACGTTCTGTGGTACTTGTTGTGGGACCTGGTCCTGTCTAGGAGGACGCGGTCTCTCCTTAGTTTTACCTGTAGCTATGTTATGTTTCAAAACTGCACAATCATTTATAAAGTGACCTGCCTGTTTACAATAGTTGCATATCCCTTTAACAGGAGCTGCTGAATTACTGGACTGTGTCATACCTTTTTTCTGACCGTCAGCTGGAAGTGACTGAGCAACTAACATTTTCATTTTCGTGTCTTTCATACGCCTTTGTTCATGATCATGTTCCTCTCTAATTCTATTCTGGTGATACTGTAACATTTGCAACATTTGTGATGGCGTGTTAGCTTGCCATGTGCTCTCGACTTTCAGAACACGATTCTTAACTTGAGGCAGGGAATTTTCAACCAATTTAGATACAAAAAGATGTGGATATGACTCGCTACTTGCTTTCAGGCCACTATTAATACCAAAACATTTCTCAAATCTGGAATAAAAATCACTAGTATCTTCATTGGGTTTTTGTTTACAGGCTGAGATTGCATCCCAGTCCTCCTTTTTCGTTGCTAACAGACGTGGCAAGACTTGTACTAATAAACCTGGTAATGCTTTAATTTTGTCCCCAAGCCCTAGGCCTGGGGTACGAGTATTTTCTTCGTCCTCTAATGCAGCCCAATCTATCTTTGCGTCACCCACCTCCCACTCTTTTTCCTTTAGTTTCTCGTAAATACCAGCAGGCAATAATACTTTCAATATTTTCATGATATCGGGAAAGGTATAGTCACCCATGAGTAACATGTCTTTTATTTCACGATGGAAACCTGCGGGATCTTTGTCATGACTAGGCACTAACTTTTTCATTTCTAACAGTTCCATTTTGGTTATAGGTGTGTACACAAACACACGTCTAAGGGTATTATCAGCATTCTGGACTGGATGCACTTCTCGCAAAGGATTCTGTCTGTCTATGTAATACATTTTTCGTTCTGGAGGTGGAGCTGAAACAAACTGTGGATTCAGGAAGGCACTATATCTGTGCCGATGTTCTAGAATTATTTTAATTAAGTCGGTACCTAGACCTCTCCATTTATTCGAGAGTAGCTCTATTAGTATATCAGGTAGGGGACCTGGATCAGAACGTTGGCCTTTATACAATATAAGAAGATGCTGAATCATGTACATACCAGCTAAACGCTGTTCGTCTGGGGTAAGATTTAAAAACGTTTGCGCTAATGCGTCGTCACTATACGTGTCAGAACTGTCAGCCCACTGGACTGCTGACCTAGCTAATTCTTGTTCATCCATAGAATTTAGTACGTGGTACCCCATTCGTTCTTGAAGTATCCTATCGGTAGCCTGGAATAAGTGTTCAGGAGTCTTTGGATTTGACATGGCTGCTTGGAAAAGTCTCTTACTTTCTGGACGTACTGGACGCATTGAATTATTAAAAGATCGACCCTTACCTACATATGCTATTGTGTCTCTAGTTGGTGATTGTAATGTACCTACTGTCGTTTCTGTTTGGTCCTCCTCACCCGAGGACTCAGTCTTGTCTGCTTCTATTTCTCTTTCGGATCGTCTTCCTTCATGTATTTGTATTACTGCCTTACGTATCCTGCGATACATACTTTCTATACAACCCTGTTTGTCATGTTTTCCGTCAGCTATATTCTGACCCCATCTGATGAGTGCATTCATTTCTTCCTGGTCTACACCAGGCCTATCTTGATCTCTAATCAAACAATTTATAAAGAAACGTAATATTAGTTTCTGAGTGTCAACTTTCTGGTATGCCATGGCCTCGCCAATACTTTCAGGATCTTCCCCTGTCTGGACAAAACGATATATTCTGTCTAGATGATCAGGCATTCTTGGTAATAACATTAGACCATTTGTAACTCGTCGTAGACGTACTGATGATAGCAACATTTTGTCATCTCTACCGGGTACTGGATCATATCTACAATCTGCAAGAGGCCCTTTAAGTGTGTCGGAATTTGCGGATTGGGGTGTACGTTGCTGTGCTAGATCTCTATAACTCAATCGGTGTGTTTGTGGCGGGGTCTGAAAACCTCCTGTGGCACCTCCTGAGGTGCCAGGTACAAAAGGATTAAGTGGATTAGTAGTAGGGGGAATAGGTGCAGGAAGGGTTGGAGGAATTGGCGGAACGGGAGGAATAACAGGATGTTGGGGAAGTGGCGGTAGGTTATCTTGAGGTGGAGTGCCAGCAGCAGCAGGTGGTGGTGGCGGAACATGAACATATTCGGGGGCTACATCGTCTAAATAAGAAGAAAGAAAAATGTCTTTCGTGGCCTTGTGACATACTTTAGTCGGGACCAATGGTGGGGGCAGATGCTTCGGTATTTCCGAAGTGGCCTTAGGTAAACCCTCGGCCAGAAGAGGATACATACCATTCATAAGAGCGTTTCGTTGTCTGTCTACTTGTTCTGTTTTTACTCGTATCCCTTCCTCAACTAATACATTTTCACGGACTTTGTCTGAACTTTCTCTACTTTTCTCTACTTTTCTGAGTTCTTTTTCTGCGCGTCTATGCGATTCTTTACGCCATAATTCAATGGCATCTTTCTGTGACTGTCTGGCTTTCTTTTTCCATAATGCTTCTTCTACTCTCATGATGCACTCGGCATCCCATGTCCCTGCAGCGGGCCATCTCTGATTCTCTGCTAAATCTTTGGTGTAATCCACCCATAAATCGAGAAATAATACAGCGTCTAAACCATGTTTGTGGTACATAAAGTACCCTGGAGTGTCCCTAGGTGGAATGGGAACAGCTTCCTCTAGTATCCCTTTTCTAGTTCCTATCTGTCTTAGTTTAGAAAATAACGGCATGTTTCAATACTTGATGCTGACTTGAATTTCTGAACACAATGAATACAATGAGTACAGTATATAGATCGAACAATCATTCATACCACGACATAAAAATACATATAAACATTTCTGAAAACGAACAACAATAACTGAAATGATACTAGACTTGATATACTGAAATTAGACTCGATGTACTGCTAAACAGTACAGATACACTGCTAAACAGTGCAGATACATAAAACTAGACTGGATGTACTGCTAAACAGTACAGATACACTGCTAAACAGTGCAGACCGTGGCTGTGTACCCAACCCCGTCTTGACCGGCACAAATTAATGTGCACGTCTAGATGCGTCCCCAGCAACGGTACTCACCGGGAAGCACGGAACAGAAGGCCTCGGAAACTTGATACTGGACTGGACTCGACGGAAACTCGACGGAACTTCGGAACTGGTGGGCCTCCAAGTACCTCGGACTCTGCTTTCTCGGCTAGGCTCTGGTCGGGTTCCTCCGCACTCCTCACCGCCTCGTCTGGGTGTCGATCGCAGTCTCAGTCACCACCGTTGGCCTGAGGGAGAAACAGGAAATCCTGCGGGTACGCGTAAATGTCCGTCAGCGCTGTGGCAGGGGACCAGGCCTGCAACGCACCGCCGGCGCGTGGGGTGGGGGAGGGTCCCTGTTCGGGCGCCAAATTATGTGGTAAATAAAATTACCTGAACAGAATTTTATGCGGTAAAATATCAATAAGAATAACTCAGTCAAAATAAGAGGCAGAATCCGTGGTAAATGAGGTTTTAAAAGGGGTTTTATTCCTTATAAAGGAATTGGTTAACCAGGTCGCATGTAAAGGGAACAGACAGGACATGCAGAACTTGGACGACATGGACGACGACAACTGACAACTTATCATATATATATAGTAATTTCATTTACAATAGGAATTGATGCAGGAGGCGTAACAGCTGAGAGGAACGAGATAGGAACAGAAATACGTAATAGAAGGCGTGCACTGGGGCGTACACGAAGGTGTGTGCAAGAAACGTCACATAAAGGTGTCATAAATGGGTGGATCCCTAGAAGGATCCTGCAGTGTCAGCAGAAACATGTGGCAGAGATGCGCGCGCAGCAGCATGACGTATGATTGACGTGTAACTGGAGGGTGAAGGGGACTTGACATTTAGCCCTACACGGGGAGACAGAAGTCTGGGATGTCAGAACAACCTAATCCCAAATCATATCTATATCTTGTGTTTAAGGAACTGTAGTATCTAGAAGGAAAGGTCTCTCGGGCAGAGGCTATTCTATACTGGCTGCTAGTGCGTGCATATGTGACTACGTGTCTACGTGTAAGGCAAGGGGCCATGGGCCTACCATGGTAACGGAAGCTATGAATTACTTGCATGGAGACAGTGAGGCCGGGCCCTTTGCTCTGCAGCTGGGAAAGATGTTTTCTTAAACTACCAGACAGGAATGTATTTTCGAGGAGCGGAGCAGATAACTTGAAGGTTGAATACAGTCTTGGCAGGCAAGGCAGGCCGAGTCAGGCACCGCTCGCCTCGCAGGAAGTAAGTCAAGGGTCGGGAAGCAGCTGACTGTAGCCTTCAGAGACAGAAGGCAGGAAAAGACTTGATGGCAGAATCAGGGCCTAACTCGCCAGAGCTAGGAAAACGTGAAAGTACACCACATAAAGACGTTGGCACGGCACACTTAGGAACGGAATATCCGACCCATTCATGGTGGATCTGAAAGAGAACTTGTTAACGTTGGACGCAAATGTATTTGCGTCTTCATAGCTGAATGTGGAGGGAACATACATGTACTTGAAGTGCATACATGAATCCGTGGGGTCTACGATAGGGGACATAACTGACCAGGAAATTTCATATTACCTCACTCTCCGTCCCTAGATTTCCCTGATGAGGCAAATGCAATAGCATTTAAAATATTATACATCAAGCTGCAGTTCACCTCGTCGTCCCAAGATGTCCCTGATGAGTAAAATTCAAAAACATTGAAACCCTTTCATGAATGCTAAAAATCATGCCAAGCTTATCGAATAATGCTTTGCAGGGCCTTTTAGTTGTATTTTTGCCCATAACTGTGCTTGGGGTGGTTCTAAGAGAATGGGACCTCCACTGAATTACTATTTAAAGGGAGCAGGAATGTATAGAACCTGGGAAGAAAAAACAACACTCGTGACGGAATGCCCCCAGCGATTGTCACGCCCCCAGCACACACCCACAGCACAATGCAGACACGCCCACAAGGGACTACTTTGCTGGCACGGTTCTTTTACATTTTAAATGTATATGGTGGGCGTCTGCATAGCCTATGTCCTTCTGCTGCAACTGCCCTTTCCAACACTGTATTGGGTGTTGTGATTGATGCTGTGGTTCCCGAGTTTACCTGGCCAAAAGGTGCAAGTTCTCTCTTTATAATAGTAGTATAGATGGATGTTATGTTAGGGCCTGTAAGTATAGTATGTTAAATATAATGGCAAAGGCATCCTTTAATAGTTGGCAGGAGTGCTCTTTGGACCTTACCCTGCCGAAAGAAAAACTTTGTCACCGCAATGGTGCCAATAAAAAAGCGTGGTACACTCCGGAATTAAAAAGTCTCAAGCAATCCTGCAAACAGCTTGAAAGGATATGGAGGAAGGACTTCTCAGAGGTCAGTAAAACAATTATAGATCAGCTCTTCGGATCTATAAAAATAAAATAAAAATGACACAATCCAGCTACTACCAAGATAAGATTGCCTCTGCCTCCAATTCCCCTAGGGAAACTTTTTTTAAATGTTTAAATCCCTTTCATTGAACCATCTAATGCACAGAAGCGCTGCGATGAGCTAGCAAACTATTTTGCTTCTAAAGTTTCCAACATCTACTCGCGGTTTTAACAGGTAGAACCTATACTACCCCTTGCCCCCCCGGATGGGTTGGTTAGACTGGAGGAATTTGCTCCCCTTGACTTATCCACTCTGCAGCGACTATTGGGGAACCTTAAGTCTGGATCTGCGGCCGAGGCCGCTCCTCCCACCACCCTTAAGATGGTTTCGGAGACTGTCTCCCCAGTTTTACGGGAGGTAATTAACCTCTCCCTCGCAGCTGGGCTGGTACCACCTCCCTGGAAACAGGCCAGAGTGAAGGCACTATTAAAGAAACTGAACTTCGATCCGGAGGATTGGGCAAATTATCGTCTCATCTCTTTGTTACCTGGTATAGGTAAACTGGCCGAAAAGCATGTCAATTCCCTATTATCCACTTTTCTGGAAAACAATAATGCCTTACATTCCACCCAGACGGGTTTCAGATGTAAGCAAGGCACTGAGACGGCCCTTATTGCCGTAGTCAAAGAAGCGAGGAAAATAGTAGATTCTGGAAGCTGCGCTGCTATCATTCTATTAGACCTCAGCGTGGCCTTCGACACGGTTAATCACCCGATAATGTTCCAGAGGCTGAGTGATGTTGGGGTATCAGGGATGGCTCTAAATTGGCTTCAGCCCTTTCTCATGGACAGGACTTTTGCTGTCTTTGAAGATGAGGCAATATCAAAGCAGATTCCCTTGCAGTACGGGGTCCCCCAGGGATCCTCTTTAAGCCCCACCATGTTTAACATCTACATGAGGCCATTGGCTCAGGTGGTTTCTTCCCTTGGGGGTCCAGTTGGTCCACAAAAAGACCAGGGTCCTGAAGACTTCGGAGATACTAATATGTCGTATCTCCTCGGTGTAGTCCTGTTTAGAGGTTTGTAGTTTTCTACATAACACTCCTTGTACTCTATTTCGTAGTATTCTATTATGTATAATTCTTAAAAACCTACTCTCACACTTTTGTTGACAAGATGGTGACAACACGCTCCACGTTGCCTGGGCGATACAAGCAAGGATATGAACACTGTTAAGCCCACGTAAAGGGTTTCACAAAAGGAAACTGTTTATGAACCTCGCAGCTGGTAGGCTACAGTATGGCTCGTTGAGGTTTTTTAGATTGATGTGTCCAACACATGGTGCAGTGGCAAAAAAAACTTGGCCCTGATGAATCTGCGTAAAGTCTTGAAGCAGAGAAACATGTTGGCATCCAACAGTGGTATGCATACATAGCAACCTACACTGATTTTTACTTTGAGTGGGTTCACTGAGCAAAATAATAAAGTGGTTGCGCATTGAGTGAATCCGACCAATTTTAGCTTATTTTCTCCACATTGTGAGGTGTGATATATTCCTGCACTTCATATTTTGCACCTTCTTTGTTACTTTTGTTACTTTACTCTCTTTCGTTGGACACCCTTTCTGTTAAGAGCGTGATGACTGCCAATGGTGATAACAATGGACTTAACTGGTGAGTACCTATCAGTGGTCCACCTGGTGGTACGTCCGTGAGGTGTCATCACACTCGTTTCACCTTTTTTCACTTTGAGGACTGTATGACTGGGACTGCAACAGTTGAGAAAGCGTAGTTTATGATCCCTTCATATATTGAAAAACTGTCAACAAAAGTGTGAGAGTAGGTTTTTAAGAATTATACATATAAGAATACTACGAAATAGAGTACAAGGAGTGTTATGTAGAAAACTATAAACCTCTAAACAGGACTACACCGAGGAAATACGACATATTAGGATCTCTGTAGTCTTCAGGACCATGGTTTTTTTGTGAATTAATGATTTGAGTGGAGGGCTACCAGGGTTCTTCGTCCCTCTTTGCTCCATAGTGTATGTGGGTCCAGTTGGTCACGTAAGCCAATGATACCCAGTTGGCAGTCTCCCTCTCCAGACATGGTATCTCTGGCACCAATCTTTCCTCGTGCCTATGCAAAGTACTGGAATGGATGGATATCCCTTTCCTGAAACTTAATGGTTCCAAGACCGAAATAATGATGCTGGGGCACATGGCCCCCCACCAATCTAGATCCGTGGTGGCCTATCTGCCTTGGGGTGCCCCCGTCTCCCAAAAAGCAAATCAGCGTCTGGCTTGATCCCAACCTCAATTTTCTGGTACAAGCGCGTAAGGTTGCGGCAACTTGCTATGGTCCCTTCCCAGTGTAAGAATTGGCTTTTGTAGTTTGGTTTGCCCTGTTCCCATCATGCACTGGGACAGGAACAGACTAATTTGCATACAGCCAGGTTCTGAAACTGGGATGGTGCAGTGAGCTAAAAAACGGTGTTGGATCTAGCCCTGATCTCTTGACTGGGTGAGAGCTTTCTGCTTAATTCAGAGACTCTGTCCCTCACCACCCCTTGTTGTAAATATGGTCTGATTAGACTGCTAAGAAAGATCCTAAATCTCCTCCCTTTTGTAGCCAGGCGTTTGTTGGTCCAATCACTCATTCTGTTGTGGCTTGACTACGCGAATGCAGTATACCTGGGCGCCCCTCAGGGAACTATTAAAGTCCTGCAGATAGTACAAAACTGTGCTGCACAACTGCTAATGGATGCGCCTAAACGGAGTTCGGCCAAATCTGCACTTCGCCAGTTGCACTGGCTTCCAGTGCAGCAAAGGATCTGGTTCAAGGCTATGTGTACTGTCCATAAGTCCATCTCTGACCTCGGACCTGCCTTGATCCAACCCATGTTTCAGCTCCATTACATCCCTCGGACCCTCAGATCAAACCACAAGAAACTTCTGACAGTCCCTAGGATCAAAAGGACACGCATGGGTGGGCGGCGTTTCTCTCTTTACGTTGCATAATTCTGGAACCAGCTCCTGGATGTCATCCGATTTGAATCAAACCACCTTACTTTCAGGAAACTGCTTATAACCTTTTTGTTTCCTTGAGCCAGAGTAATGACTAGGTACTTAATGCGCTGGGATGCCTCCTGGTAGCCATGCGCTATATAAATGCGTAATCATTCATTCATTCAAAGGATGACATGTCATTGTATGGTATAGTATGGTATCATATGGCCTGTCACTCTAGAGTTTAGTATGGTATGTATTGTCTTTGAATGGTATGGTATGGTATGTCACTGTATAGTATAGTATTTTGTGGTATGGCATGACCAGTCATTGTAGAGTTTAGTATGGTGTGGTATAGTATGGTATAGGCTGTCATTGTATAGTGTGGTATGGTATGGCCTGTCTTTGTGTAGTATAGTATTGTATAGTTTGCCATTGTATAATATAGTAAGGCCTGTTTTTTTAAGGCTCGCTCCTCACAATGCAGGGCGCAGGCCTGCTCGGGCAGGCGAGCCCTTTTGTCCTGGGTTTGAAAACGGACACTGGAATCGCACACACTCGTGCGTGTGCTTTTCCTTTTGGGCTCTGCTACTGCGCTTTGCATGCGTGTTTTCTTTAAACAGAGCACGCAATAGGCCAAAGGCGGGCGCATTGCTCCACCCATGGCCTATTGGTGTCTATTACGCGCACCAAAGCCCATATATCTTCAATCATCGTGCCCAGACACGGGCGAGATATTTGAAGACATATGGCTCGCAGTGGCGCTCGCGCGCGCACCACTCACGGGTGTGTTTTTATTTTTAAAATAGCGATCACTTTCGCGATCACTTTCAGTGCCGCTTGTTTGGATTCCCCTAGTCAAGGCATACTTGGAGGACTTAGGTTGATACCCAGTCAAGAACCCCTCCAGGACCCATCTGGAAAATTAATTTGAGGCCACTTTTTGAGCCCCTCCGTTCATGTCAATTACACATTTTTTCATGGAAGGTAGCTTTTCTTGTTGGTACAACTTTGCTCCAATATATTCGTGAATTACAGGCGGTGGAGCCCAAGAGTCTGTCTGCGGGGATGATGTCCCAGCTGAGGCGGCCCGGGGCAGCAGTCATGGAAACTGGCCCCTCCTGCCCCTAATGCTCCATGAAGAGAGAGGAGGACACCGAAAGTGAACAGCGCCCAGAGGAATCTGCGGAGGACAGCTTGGTGAGATGGGCACTCAAGCACTGTAACTGCCGGCTGCGACCTGCGTTCTTCTGAAACCAGAGGGTCCGGCGTGGGAGAGAGGACATGCGCTCAGACTGCAGTGGGCCTGAAGTGGCGCCA
Source organism: Lissotriton vulgaris (assembly GCF_964263255.1). Classification (NCBI taxonomy): domain Eukaryota; kingdom Metazoa; phylum Chordata; class Amphibia; order Caudata; family Salamandridae; genus Lissotriton; species Lissotriton vulgaris. The sequence goes on along the minus strand of NC_141686.1, from coordinate 249,686,929 downwards.
TTCCCTATGCCGCGGTGGTTTGCAGCTCAGGTGCAGCCAGCATTACCTGCTCTGCCTTCGACCTCCATTTTTGTATTCAGCCAAAGCCAGTTCTGCGGGAGAGCAGCCGCCGAGTATCTGGTGTCAGTGTCTGGTAACATTGTGAGCGGGGAGGTGGAGTTTGGACTCCACTCCACAGCACCCGGAGCACAACACCAGGTTCCTGCATCATACCTCCCCTGTCAAGCCTGGGGGCCCAGAGGTGAGCGACATGTCTGCTTCTACAGAAGCACGGTCATTGAGTGGAGAGAGTGGGTTGGTGTCCCTGGAGAACTTGGTTGCAGCACCTCCCTCTTCCTCTCCCCCCTGCTAGCGGCCGGCGCTAGGCCTGTGCGGACTGTACACGGTGTGGCGGAACCCCTCCACTCCTCATCATCATCATATGCTTCACAGACTCCCAGCGCTTAGCAATTATTACATCGTGCAACCTGCCCTGCCGGCTGCTTAGACTAACATCCGATGTTCAATACTGATCGCCTTGTGATCAAACTGAATCACAGAACCACTGAATCTCGCTTGGGTCACATTCCGCCTGAAGTAAAGCAAAACAATTCCAAGCAGGCAAGCGAACAAACAACTCAGGGATACTTGAAGGAGCATGGAGTTCTTTGTGCATCTGCACCTGTGCTGGTTCAAGGAACAAGGACTAAGTGCAGCCTGCCTAACTCTGTGCGCTCCTGGTTCCGGCCGGCTTGTACACTGCACTATACCTACTGCAGTACTACCATTGAAGCAACACCACCACCTCTCGCAAGCAGCAGGAGTTTGGCATCCGGGAGGGACAACAGCTACCTGCCCCAGCAGCACCCGCGCCGCGGTTGAGAGGGCCACCAAGGCCGACAACGTGTCAGGAGGCGCATATATGAGCAGCTCAGGTGAGGAACGATTAAAGATATAGGGCCCGATTCACAGAACTAACTTAGGACAAAATCCTAAACTTACTACCATTTTGATATTCACAGAATGCACTTACTCATTTTGGTATTCACAGAAGACACTTACTCATTTTGGTATTCACAGAAGACACTTACTCATTTTGGTATTCACCGAAGTTAGGAGTCCTAACTTTAGGACTCCTAAATGCCTTCTGTGAATACCGAAAGTGTTAAAGTTAGGATTTTTCTCAGTTTAGGAGTAGTAAAGTTAGGACTCCTAACTTTACTACTCCTAAACTGAGAAAAATAAAAATTTTAAGACTTTCGGTATTCACAGAAGGCATTTAGGAGTCCTAAAGTTAGGACTCCTAACTTCGGTGAATACCAAAATGAGTAAGTGTCTTCTGTGAATACCAAAATGAGTAAGTGAATACCAAAATGGTAGTAAGTTTAGGATTTTGTCTTAAGTTAGTTCTGTGAATCGGGCCCTAAGTACGTAACTTTTTTACTTGTCCCGCAAACTACATTGTATTTAGTTGTTTGGAATCGTCTTATTTCCGACTAAGGTGCAAACAGGAAGCTGTGGCATCAGCTAAGTCAGCGTCTCATGCAAAGAAGCCACAGAAGCCTACTGGGAGTAAATCTGAATCAGCAATTATTAGTGCTAATGTAAGTGACTGCACATTGGCTGACATTGATTCATTAATTGAGGAAGTGGAGACCCTTCTAAATACTAGACCACAAAAATCCAATGGTAAACCCGCAAAGGTGCCGGATATGTTCAGAAAAGTTCAAACATCTGCTGCTATTATTAGTACTAAAGTTTTGAGTAACCCAGCATCTGTGTTCTCTGAAGTTTTTGACCGCCTGAAGTCTTGAGAGTCTATAGAGCCTGGTCCAACCCAACTCTGTGAAAAATCATACAGCGAGTTGCCAGCTGTAGTGCGACAACCCTTATCTCCCAAAATTACAATAGTCTCTAGTATACCGTGCTCTCTCAGATTTTTTCTCTAGCTACCTTTGCAGACAGAGGCCAGCTACCCTCAAAGTCAATACCTTCTTACGCTAATAATTCTGTTCAAACTGAAAATGTTTTCATTAAACGCCTGTGTGTGCTAACGAACAACAAATGTTTATTCTCGAGTTGGCATCTACTCCCCCCCCCCCCATCAAAGGCCCATCCCTAGCACCTAGTGAACATCTACTGGAATTCTCTGTGCCATATTTATACCTAAATTGTGGGTAATTTTGGAGTATTCCAGCAGATCAGTTCTGTGATCATTTCTGGACAGTTTAGCACTTTAGCTATGTCCATGGAGACTAGTCCAGCCATGGCCTTTGTTCCAAGTTAGAGCAGGAAGGCAGGAGGTCGCTTGGAGCCTCCCTCTGCAGCCACCCAAAGCAAGAGAACAAAGGCAAGGGAGGCAGACTCTCTTAACTACCTGTTAACATATGAGGCAAGCTTCTCTTATTAGCTTCTCTTATTGACAGGACCAGAGAATTGCAGGGGGAACTGCCTAAGTTCAAAGGAACCTTCTGTCTCCTACCTCAACATTCTACTGTCTGATCCAATAAAATGGCTCCTGGAAATGTTCTGGGGAAAATGACTGCAATTCATTACTGTTGTTTGGGCTCTCCTACCAATCCCCCATCTGAGGCACTACTAAACAATAGCTAGGCTTTCCTGTTTCAGTTTCTATTTTTAGTAAACTCCGGTGTTTTTTTCAGTGTTTTTGAGTGATTTCAATACCTTTAAAAACAGTGGTTATACATTTTCGTGCAAATAAAAATAACAGAAACAGTGTTTTTCGGGTTTTTATGGAAAGTTTTGCTTTTATTATTGCTTGCTTTCTGCAATGATTGTGCATGGTATATAAACAGTGTACATACAGTGTATATGAGGTCCAAATACATTTTTTCAAATCAAACTTATTGCAGTACACAATACAATACTTCTTCAGTGAGTCTTTGGTCATGTGCACTCGCTCTTTCCTTCCTGAAAAGACCCTCTCAACATTGGCACTTGAGACGGGCAATGCCAAAACAACCTGTACACAATTTTCTATCTCTGGTCACTGACATAGCTTTCCATGCCAATAATGGTGCACTTGAAGATTGCGATTCCCTGGGCAGGTTCTGCAACATTTACGTTGAACTGGGCACTTATGTCCTCAGAGTTATTAAAGCGGTCTAAAATGAAGGGATGTAGTTCTTGTAAGAGTACCACAGGGAGGTTTCATTGACTTCAAATGCCATGGTTGGTGAAGGGACATTTCTATGCATCATTGCAAGCCATTTCTCATACATTGTAAACTAAAAGTTTCTGAATTGCTCTTCAATATTGCAGTTCCTAAGTCACTAAGTGTGTCGCCTAGCCTACTCTCAAGGAGATGTTTCACATATATACCAATTATACTGAACACTTGGCAGAAAAGGGTGTTTTCACACAGTTTTTTTTTATTATGAACACTACAGCAGTTATGTTTTCCTGTAAAAATGCAAGAATGCAGTACAGTGCACTTTTTACACATCACTATCAATATGAGACCAAAGATCCTCACATTTCTAGCCTTGGCATCATCACTGAGCAAAAATTCTGTAAACGATTGCCACATGGATAATAATTCACAGTCCCTTGGACTGAGAACCATCAGCTAAGTGACATAGTTGGGATGAACCTTTAGTTGATGCCACACAAAGCACAAAATTAGAAATATTTGCGTTTTAGTTCCCGCGCATAACAAAACAGTGCACCAGAATGGACGAAAAAGTTAATAGAATTCTTCATTAACTCTGAAGATAGTAAAGATGATTTCAGCATACCATTTAACCAGTGGCAAGGTTCTCTTACAGGAAAGCGCTTCAGCTCAGGTATCGATTTTGTCAGGCCATCACACAACTTTTTCATATACGTAGCTGAATCACTGCAAATACAAACAATATCACTCCAATCTTTGTTGAACTTGGAAAGAACCTTATAGCAGCAGCATTCCTATGTTCCATGTTCCATGTTTTTCAAAAGTCTGGTGTCATGTTTTCACCACTATCCCATATGCTTGGTGTTAGCATTTTTTTCACATATACTTGTCACTAAACCTTGCATTTAATGTTCAAAGCCTGAGGTGTTGGCAATTCACCTACTATCAATACTGACTCACTAGAAACTGGGGGCTGATGTATCAGGTGTTCTCTGGGTAAATGTGATGGGGCATATTGGGAAAGATCCTTATGAAACTAGCCATTGTACCTATCAGTGAAAGACATAAAAGCAGTGAAAATATCAACTATGATTTTGATATGTTCTGATTCTTCACAGTTTATAAAATAATTGAACAAGACCTAAAACATGCTTCTTAACCCGGCATCTTTAGGCCAAAGACCACAAAACCGAAAACAGCAAAAGGAAGAACAAACAATATTTTAGTGACTCAAGCAGAATAATGTTAGCCTAGTCTTTCTTGCTGCTAGTTTGTATAACCAAGTTATATTGTATTGGCCCATTCAGGAAGAAATAAAATGACTCTTTCACTCTACTTTTCCTTTCTTTGAATGGCATTATTTTCTGGTGAGGGTTATTTGCCCTTTCAATAGGTTTTTATCAGTTATTAAAAGTTTAAACCTAAAACCAAATAGCCTAACAGCCTAACTATAGCTAAATACAAAAGGAGAACCATTGTGGGGACAACCACTTGTGTCATGCACTCCTCATATGGATCCTCTAAACGTGTCAGTGAGGTACGCTCTCACTAAAACCATGTGGTAGTGGCAGGCACTAGTGTGCGTTCCTGGCACAGTTAGGAATGTGTAACCTGTAGTGCCAAAATTATCCCTACTATACATACAGCATATCTTACAACACATAGACTTATTCATAAGAAGCTTGAACCACCAGAGTGTCTCTTTTATTGACTCTCTGGTGGCGTAAGTCTCTCAATCATATCTATGAGGCGACGCAAAGCCACTCTGAATGGCGTTGAACGGCCTCATAAATAGGGAGTTTGACAGCGCTATATACATATGCATAACATCACTAATCTAGTGCGCACATCGAGAAGGCTGCTTTTTATTATAAACTAGCAGCCCGTCCCGACGTTGTCCGGGTATGAATTGCTGCCGGCCAGTAGTATATTGTTTCGTAGGATTTCATTTTGATAGCATTTCTTATCTGTGACAGGCCTGTGAAACGCTCCGATTCACAGTGCACTGCTGATGCACTTAAGAGTGCGTGTTCAGTACTGTTTGAACTCGAGTTTCCCTATTTATTGTCCTTGCAATATTATATAGCGCGAACTCGACAACATGGCATGAGCACAATTTACATTACAGAAGAACAAATTGATTTGTGGTAGGCACGGGGAGACAAAGCGATTTGCCTGGAATCACAGGATGTTGAGCTGATGCCGAGATTCTAACGTAGCTCCCCATCTCTAAAGTTCGCAATTCTAGAACTTGTGGTGGGAGGTGTGTCTAAAAGTGTATGTCGGTGCTGGGCATCAATGAGAGAGACCTGTGCATTTTTCCAATTGGTGGTGAAAAAATATGAGTATGTTGCTGGAGATGTGGGCCGCCGTGCCACCAATGTACTTACGGGGGAGGGTAAACACCCATTATTCCTCAAATTTCTTTCCGCATACCATCACTCTGCATACTTTCATTACGAAAGTACCATGACTCCGCAAAGCCATTATAACGCATGGCATTACATTTTATATGCTTTTACCACTCATACATTTACAACGAAATTCGTTGTAAATGCATGAATGGTAAAAGCATGGGGCCTTATTTATGAAGGCCTTGCGCCAGTGACACACCAGCGGTGTAAAAAATGCGCCTCGTTGCGCCATATTTAAAAAGTGACGCATCTAGGTAGATGCGTCACTTTTTAAACCCCTGCGCCACGTTATACCTGCATCAGGTATAATGTATGCAGAGGGGGCGTTCCCCCACAAAAAGCCTCGCAATAGTGACGCAGTGAAATCTATCTATACAATCTATCTATACATTAAACATGACGCATCAGGAATGTCGTAAGGAGTGCGCAGTGAAAAGTGACGCATCGCTGTTTACACGCAGCGATGCGTCACTTTTCATAAACGAGGCCCATATTTTAAAAAAATGTTTGGATAAGGCAAGTATGGGTATAGGGGTATGTGTTTTGGGGTACTGAGGTATATGTTTTGGGGTGTTTGGGTATTTTAATGGTTCAGATATAGTTTTGGGTTATGGGGTACAGGGGTATTTTTAGGGTTCAGGGCTAGGTTTGGGTTTTGGGGTATAGGGGTATTTTTAGGGTTCAGGGGTAGGTTTGGGTTTTGGGGTACAGGGGTATTTTAAGGGTTCAGGGCTAGGTTTGGGTTTTGGGGTACAGGGGTATTTATAGGGTTCAGGGCTAGGTTTGTGTTTTGGGGTACAGGCGTATTTTTAGGGTTCAGGGGTAGGTTAGGGTTTTGGGGTATTTTTAGAGTTATGGGCTAGGTTTGGGTTTTGGGGTACAGGGGTATTTTAGGGTTCAGGGGTCGGTTTGGGTTTTGGGGCACAGGGGTATTTTTAGAGTTCAGGGATATGTTTGGGTTTTGAGGTACAGGGGTATTTATAGGGTTCAGGGCTAGGTTTTGGTTTTGGGGTACAGGGGTATTTTTAGGGTTTAGGGATAGGTTTGGGTTTTGGGGTACAGGGTATATTTAGAGGGTTAAGATGGGTTAGTGTTTAAGGGTGTTGGGGTATTTTATAGAGTAAGGGTGGGTTATGATTATGGGGTGCAGGGGTTTTTAAAGTAGGGGTGGGCGGAATTGGTGCGAACTTGGTACAATAAATCCGCAATATTTCGTCCCGTCAGATTTCCAAATATTATAACAGAAACCTCATATATTCAAGGTAGAATAACAAGTATTTCTACATGCAAAAATGCATATAGTAATTTCACAAAAGTGAAATTAGCTTCCAGCAAGCAGTGAGAGAGGTGATGATTTTGAGATCAGTATCCAAATAATTCTACAAAGAGCTGCAGTTCACCTCTTCTCCCCAGTTGTCCCCAAGAGGCAAATGCAATAGCATTTAAAATATTATACATCAAGCTGCAGTTCACCTCATGGTCCCTAGATGTCCCTGATGAGGCAAATGCAATAACATTTAAAATATTACACATCAAGCTGCAGTTCACCTCATGTCCCTAGATGTCCCTGATGATGCAAATGCAATCGCATTTAAAATATTATACATCAAGCTGCAGTTCACCTCGTCGTCCCAAGATGTCCCTGATGAGTAAAATTCAAAAACATTGAAACCCTTTCATGAATGCTAAAAATTATGCTAAGCTTATCCCATAATGCTTTGCAGGGCCTTTTAGTTGTATTTTTGCCCATAACTGTGCTTGGGGTGGTTCTAAGAGAATGGGACATCCACTGAATTACTATTTAAAGGGAGCAGGAATGTATAGAACCTGGGTAGAAAAAACAACACTCGTGACGGAATGCCCCCAGCGATTGTCACGCCCCCAGCACACGCCCACAGCACAATGCAGACACGCCCACAAGGGACTACTTTGCTGGCACGGTTCTTTTACATTTTAAATGTATATGGTGGGTGTCTCCATAGCCTTTGTCCTTCTGCTGCAACTGCCCTTTCCAACGCTGTATTGGGTGTTGTGATTGGTGCTGTGGTTCCCGAGTTTACCTGGCCAAAAGGTGCAAGTTCTCTCTTTATAATAGTAGTATAGATAATAAGCATCCCAATAGATTGTTAGAGGAGGCATTTCTGTTGAAACTGAAGGTCCCATCATGCTGAGAAATCCCCATGCACCAGTATGGCATTCAGTGAAGGGGTGTCCAACTCGAGACCAAGATGTGGTCCTTCACTCTCTCCTATCAGGTAATGGGGTTGGATCGTCCCTTGAGGGGATTCTTGGCTCTACACCCATACACACTCTAGATACACTTAGTGTAGGGTTTGCATCGTAGGAGTATGTTAGATTACCATATTGCATATATGCCTACATATATTCATTGTTTCAGCACCATGGTAGGAATGTATCTATTGTTAGTAGTTTTGGTGCATGTAATCTCCTTTTTTTGCTTCTGTCTACAAATCATTGCAGCACATGTATTTTATACAAGAATAATGTTGGTTGTATATATTAAAAACATCCCACTGTGTATTCTGTATACTTCTCTTAGAGAAAGTAAGCACAAGTGACTGAGCAAAAGATTTTGTACTGTTTCTACGATCCCTGAGGAGACAGGGTTATCATGTTTGCGGTTGCCAGAAACCATGCACTCCCTGTTAGGTTAGGGGGCTTCCGGTGGCACTGTGAGCTAGCTGGTCTATAGGCCAGAATATCCTGCTAGGGTGTCTAGAACCAGTCTAGGCACCAAGCCCTTAGTGTATGTTGTCCGAACTATGCGCAGGTTCTACAGATCAGTAGGAACTACTCGACAACATGTTTTGCCGAAACTGCAGCTCTGTATGTATTTATAGTCCTGCATGCTTTCCCATGAGAATTTAAGGATGCTAAGACATTTATGACCAGAGTCACATCTGCTGAAAAGGGATATGTACTCTTGTCCCAGCACCTGCATTTCCAGACCATTTAAGTGAATTTTTAAAGTTTGGTCTTTTATAGGGAATAAGTTTGCTGAATGAACTGAGAAGCCTCTGTCAAAATTCCTGCGTTTCTGCAGATTGACAATAAATTATCCATGCCACCAATACCAGGGAGTGATTGTGTGATGTGGACCGTGAGGCTTTATAAGCAAGCTGGACAAAGACGGAATCAGAATGGGGAGATCTACCAATAACTCCGGGACAGTAGGGAACCATGGTTGGCCCTTCCACAGGAGAGGTGTCAACCGTGAAGTAGCTTCTTGGTACCTGTGCTAAAACTTGTACTATCATGACAAACAGAGGGAAAGTGTAATTTAGGTAGAGAGACCAATACTGAGGGAGAGCCTTTGTTGTCAAAGCTTGAGGATCCTGTTACAACTATAAAATGAGGAAAGTTGAGGGAAGATGAGGGAAGTTTGTTAAATCAGGAAGAAAGGCATTCCATAGCACCAAATTTGGAAAAAAAGCTTTTTGAAAACTCTAGGGCAAATACGTCATTTGCTTGTCTCTTGAAGATGCAGAGAGCACCAATCTGCTATTGCAGTTAGAATGGCTTGAAGGTACCCTGGTTGCCCCTATATTTTCTTCTGAAGGGAAAACTTCAAAAGGTGTATCCCGACTTTTTTCACCCAAATGGTTGATATACCATGAAGCTGAGAGATTGTCCATCCCAAAGAGGGCGGAGCAGGAGCGAGGGCCAGACAGCCAGAGTGGACATCATTAAAATCTGATGAATTTATTTATTAATTAGAAGCACCTTTTCATGGGGGAGCTGAAGAATTGATTTTTCTGTGTCAATAAGAATACCCAAAGACTCTGAGCCAATAAGGAAACCCAAAAAACTTCTTATGTTTCAAAGGAATGAAAGAAGATTTGTCCTATTTATTAGAAAACCAAGATTCGGAAGTAGATGGTGGAATCTGGTTAGTTTAGGTAATAGTAGATCTTTGTCCTGAGCTAGAAGGAAAGAATAGTCTCAATATGCGATACGCTTAAATTATCAATGATGGGTATCTTGACTTAGGTGAAACACCACGGTGTTGACGGGATTGTAGGAACTTTCTGTAAGAAATAGATACGTGGATTGTAAGAAGAAGGGGCCCGATTCACAGAATGAACTTAAGACTAAATCCTAAACTTACTACTATTTGGTATTCACAGAATGCACTTACTACTTTCGGGATTCACAGAGTGAACTTACTACTTTCGGGATTCACAGAATGAACTTACTACTTTCGGCATTCACAGAATAGATTTAAGACTACTAACTTGAAGTCCGCACTCGGGCCGTAAATTCCGTCCCGGAGGCGGAGCTTCTGGCTTGGTGGCGGAGCTTGCGGCCCGAAAGCGGAGCTTCCGGCCCAGAGGTGGAGATTTCAGCCACAGCTAAATCCCCACCTCTGAGCCGGAAGCTCCGCCTCCAAGCCGCAGGCGGGAGCAGCTGGGAGTCCTTTTGGTCCCGGCCATCTGTTCGCACCTTTCCCCTCGGCCATCTGGTCGCACGCAATGCTTTCCAATGAGGTGACCATTGAGGTGCCATTTGCCTCCCTGATCCCAGCCAGGGCTCCAGGAGGTCAGGCGTGTTCGCGCCTTGGGTCCCCTCTGTCACTGGGTGCGTGCGGGTTCCCAGTACGAGGGGTAGCCTTCCTCCGGATTACTAGGGGCAGGGTGTGCCCGGACACCCCACCCGGGCTGGCGGTTACCTGCTGGGGACCAGATGGGCTATGCCCGGACAACACCTCCCAGGTGTTCGGGGCTCCCACCTCCATGCCAACAGCGTGGCAAAGTGCCCGGAACGGGCTCCATGGGTCCCGGGCAGTACTCCACCGGGCATCCAGGGCTCCCACCTCCAGGCCAACGGCATGGCAAAGTACCCGGGACGGGCTCCATGGGTCCCAGGCAGTCCTCCCCTGGGTGTCCAGCTCTGGTGTCGAGAGCTCTGGTGGCCCCCCCCGTGCCTGAGGTCCAGCCGGGGTCCCCGAGCCCCCGAGCCCTGCCCTGCCCTGCACTGCGTGGGCAGGCAGGAGCCCTACCGCAAAGGCTCGAGGTGGGAATCTGGGAGTCCTTTTGATCCCGGCCATCTGGTCGCACTTTTCGGCTCGGCCATCTAGTCTCACGCAATGCTTTCCAATGGGGCGGCCAGATAACCGGGCTTCCCTGGAAGTCCCGATGAGGTGCCATTTGCCTCTCTGATCCCAGCGAGGCCTCCAGGAGGTTGGGCGCCTGTGCGCCTTGGGTCCCCTCCGTCACTTGGTGCACACAGATTCCAAGAAAGAGGGATAGCCTTCCTCCGGATTACTAGGGACAGGGTATGCCCGGACACTCCTCCCGGGCTGACGGTTCTCTGCCGGGGACCAGATAGGCTATTCTATGCCCAGGACGGACTCCATGAGTCCCGGGCAGTCCTCCCCCGGGCCGCCGGGGCTCCCACCTCCAGGCCAACGGCATGGCAAAGTACCCGGTACGGGCTCTATGGGTCCCGGGCAGTCCTCCCCCGGGCATCCGGGGCTCCCACCTCCAGGCCAACGGCATGGCCAAGTGCCCGGGACGGGCTCCATGGGTCATGGGCAGTCCTCCCCTGGGCATCCGGGGCTCCCACCCCCAGGCCAACGGCATGGCCGAGTGCCCAGGACAGGCTCCATGGGTCCCGGCAGTCCTCCCCCAGGCGTCTGGGCCAGAGAGCTCCGTGGACCTCCCCGTGCCTGAGGCCCAGCCGGGGTGCCCGAGCCCCCGGGAAGCGGAGGCCCCGAGCCCTGCCCTGCGTAGGCAGGCGGGAGCAGCTGAGAGTCCTTTCGGTCCCGGCCATCTGGTCGCACCTTTCCCATCGGCCAATGGGGTGACCATTGAGGTAACATTTGCCTCCCTGATCCCAGCCAGGGCTCCAAGAGGTCAGGCGTGTTCGCGCCCTGGGTCCCCTCTGTCACTGCGCGGGTTCCCAGAAAGAGGGGTAGCCTTCCTCCAGATTACTAGGGGCAGGGTACTCTGGCCTAGCCTCAGCCGGCAGCTGGATGGGCCAGGATGCTGCCCCAGCCTGGGCCCGTCCCTGGGCCTGCCGCAGGCTGCCCTGGATGGGTTCCAGCAGACCCGGGGAGACTCCCACTGATGGGCAGGGTCCCGAGGCCCCGGGGAGGGCGGCCTCCCCACCATGGGCTCCGTCCTCAGTCCTGCTGCGTGGCAGGGTGCCTGGGACGGGGTCCGGAGGGCCCGGGGAGGCTTTCCCTGTGCCTCTGGGCCTGGGAGCCCCGGCTGGGTCCAGGGGCCCCGCCAGGCCCCTGGTTGGGTGCTTTGACCCTGGGCCCTGTCCCTTGGGCTGCCGCACTGCTAAAGGCCCAGGACGGGGTCCATCGGTCCCAGGCAAGCCTCCCCTGCTTGTCCGGGTGTCCGCGGTCGGAGGGCCTGTCGGGTCCCCCTCGCAGCCTCCATGGCTGGGGCCCATTGTCCGGTGCCCACTCGCTCTTTTGTTGGGGCACAGAGTGACCAGATGGCTTCCCTTTTGTGTCTGGCCATCTGGTCTCACCTATCCCTTCAGCCATCTGGTCTCACCCAATGCTTTCCTATGGTGCAACCAGATGGCCGAGCTTCCCTGGAAGTCCTGATGAGGTGCCATTTGCCTCCCCGATCCCAGCGAGGGCTCCAGGAGGTCGGATACTTTCACGCCTTGGGTCTCCTCTGTCACCTAAAGTGCACAGATTACAAGAAAGGGGGGTCATTCTCCTACGGATTACTAGGGAGAGGGTCGGTCAGACCTCCGTGAGGTCTGGCGATACTGAAACAGGGGAAGGCAGCACCCGGGCCTGCCCGCCGGGCTCCCCAGGGGCCTTTTATGCACCCGCCTCTCAGCCCCTTGCCGATGGTGCTTTTTCTCCGAGTTTGCTCAGGCAGGCCCATGCTGAGATGGGGAAGGCAGTACCCGGGCCCGCCCGCCGGGGCCCCAAGGGGCCTGGGTACGCACCTGCCTCTCAGCCCCTTGCCGATGGTCCTTTTTCTCTGAGTTATAAGACATTACTTCGCTCCCCGGCCCAACCCGACCCCTAACCCTAAAGCACTATATCACACAGAGGCTCACCTCGCAAAGTGCCCTGTGGCGCCCACATCATCAATAACAGTGTAATAACAGTATTGTCCTGATCCCGAACTGCCCAACATACTAAACAAACTGCTTTGAGATTCTTAATTCGTTGGAAGATATAGATTGCTCGAGAGCTCCCCTCCCTCAGGATCCCTAAGCCGTGTGAGCCATCTAAGGACCAACTCAGGTCCGCCTATGTATTACATAGCTGGACCAACCATGGGTGGGGTAACAGTGGAGGCTAAGGCCATCAGCAACATAGATACAATTGAGGGAGTGTGCCCAACAAAGGTGGATTTGAATACTGGTGCAGGGGCGGGGGTGAAAAGCTCTACATGCGTCCCGCAAACAAATAACATCATACCACTTAGTCCTGGCCTGATATCATCACCCAATGATCTTTCATTTGATTCAAAGGCGCATGCTAGTAATGCTAATCTAGGACCTTTAAACTTACATATGTCAATAGTGTCTTGGAATATTGCAGGCTTAGCATCAACAACCTCCTCCACCGACTGTTCAACTTATATAGACAGCCAAGACATATCGGTATTTCAAGAGGCACTGTTTACTACTCTCATTCATAGTGATTACCCACTCCATCGGGCTACTCCAAGCAGTATCCACTGTTTTACTAGTGACGAGTTTGAGTCTGTACTTCGTTCGATCACGAGAGGTAGGGCCCCAGGTCCTGATTGTATACCTGCAGACCTGTTCGTAAACGACAGGGAACTCTGGGTCACCTACATAAAATTACTGGAGAATGCCATAGCCAGTGGTGCACCCGTTCCTGATACATGGGCAGGTGTTGCAATCTTACCTAGATATAAAAAGGGTGATTGTTCAGTACCAAGCATCTACAGGCCAATAAGCCTCATTGACTCAATCCAGAAGGTAGTGGCCAGGTTGGTTTTAGGTAGAATTCAGGACTGGATGGAAGAGATGGATATTCTTTTTCCATTGCAGACGGGGCTTTGAGCCCATACAAGCACTATTGACCAAGTCTTTAGGTTTGTGCTCATTTACTGGAGGGTAGTCACTATTGGAGGTAGCACAATCTACGCGGCATTTGTAGATTTGAAATCCGTGTTTGATTTAGTCCCCTGTACCAAAATGGGGAGATATTTTATGGATATGGGGAGGCTGTTGGAAATACTTTCCTTTCTTATAAAACTAGACAAATCAAACCACGTACAGGTCCGATGGGGAAAGCAGGGGCAGGTCACATATAGGTTTGCTGTCAACAAGGGGGGTAGACAAGGAAGCGTTTTAGCACCAACCCCGTTTTCCTTATTTGTAAACAGAGTTGTTCAGTATTACACCACTTATCCCTCTGATGTTCCAACGTTAGCGGATATGAAGATACCATTACTCATGTTCGTGGACGACACCCTAATTATATCTAAGACCCAACAGGGCCTTCATGCAGCTTTATCTCGAATGTGCAAGGCTCTGAAGAGGGAAATAGCACATGGTGAGCACATGGCTAACTAAAATGGCTGAAAAAAGGGAAGTGCAAAGGGGGTCTAGGGGAAAAGGTTTACCGACCCGGACATCTCAAAACCCCTACTAGATAATTGCAACAACATGAGAAGAGATGTCCAGTCAAAAGAGACTGTGTGTGTAAATACACACACTAGAAACTCAAGAAAACTGGAGACTATACAGCAACCAAAAGGATAACACCTGGCTGAGAAACTCCCATCAGCCCACCCTTATGGCGGAGCATCATCATGTGGGATTGAATTATGGATCCATACAACGCCCAATCCATCAAATGATGGTGCGGAGATGGATACCAAAGATGAACTCTACCTAGGTGGTTCTCTAGTGGTGCTGATAGAGTGCAGTGCTAAAGAAAATGTGATAATAAAATTGACTACTAGGACAGAAGAAAAGTTTAATCAGAATTAGTCCAAGTGTCAAGGTTAAAATGACGCCTAATAGTTTGAAAATATAACTATACTGTGGCGCTGTGCAGAGAGGTCAACATGTTTCAGCCAAACGCAAAACACTGTCCGGCTTTCTTCAGGACCATAGGATGTAAAGCTACTGCAAAAAGTGGAAACCCGTGAAAAATGGTGAAAATATGAATGTGTATTAATAGAATTCAAATCATCCTACCAGGAACTTGGAGCCCCAATGTATACTGGAGGAGAAGAATATATTATCCTTTCCTGTGAATAGAGAAAAGGAAAGAAGTTGCACCAATACATGACATAACATAACATAGTTGCTTGTATATATCCCTGTGATCATCAAGCAGCTGTACGGAAAACACACACTAGCGGAGAAGTCATCTGCTCCGCTAACCACAACTTAATATGGTTGTCGTTATATTAAATCCATTTGATTTGATTTTGTAAAATGAAATAGTTGTGGGGAATAGCCTCACCTCACCCGGCAACCGCTCTATTATGTAAAAAAATTAGACATAATCAATACATCGTGTTGTCATGTCCTGCCTGGTGGCTAAACAATCATTACATAAACTTGAACCTAGTTATTTCATATGGACACCTCCCAAACGACCAGGAAGGCTGGGTGAATGCAGGAATCAGCTAATGGTACAGAAAAATGATCCATACATAAAAAGTAAGAAAAACCTTCACACATATTTATATGTTGCAGAAAGCTTTCTCAGTTTAAACAATTAGAATATAGAGTCTCAAATATGAATTGTGAAAAATATATCCTTAGTAAACCCACACTAGACAGTACTTAAGGTCCCAAAGTATTATGACTGGTGGTGGAACAAGTGAATTTCCCCTTGATGGGAAAATAAAGACTCAGTACTGCTCAGGTCGAAGTTCTGCAGTGAAATGCCTAGAACCTACCTATCCGTCGGTACCCCTCACTGGCATCCGAGAGGAAGTGGAGGTGACGGTAGGGCACGTCGTCACGCTATTTATACGTGGCTTAATTAGTAAATTAGTTTTCAATTAGGGCCTTTATTAGTCGCACGATAGCTCGTGTCCTATCCGTGTTCAGTAGGAAGCTGAAATAATCTCTAATGCATGCGCTGTCGCTAGATAATCTCTCACGCACGCGCTGTGGTATGTATGAGAACCGCGCATGCGCATTACCGTGGACGGGGCATATGTGCCGTTTATGCGCCCTGGAGAACTACTAATCTCTCAAGCATGCACTGTCCAGCAAAAGCACCCAGCGCAAGTGCTGCTCCGAAGAGCCCAACCACCCAGCACACGGCGAGCGGAAATAGAATACATGATGCGCACTGCTAGCGCATCCAGGTGTTGTCCCAGATACAAAAGCACAAAAGTCTAGTGTATAGCGCATGTGATGTACGAATGAGTTTTATATAGTAAGATTGATGGTGAATCACAATGCCTACTAATGTGCAGAGACCGCCCAAAACGTGGCAGAAAATGGAATGCTGAATAAAGTACCAAGACTAGTGGTGTAGCAGGAACATGATGCAGGGTGTATACACCTGGTAAAGAATTGCGTTATGCTCGACAAAAATGTCTCATAAATGGCTCAAGCAATATGCAAATAAAAATGCAACTACCAAATATGAAACTTGGTGGTGTACATAATTTACCAAGGGTGACAGCATGCTGTGCTTGATCCTACATTTGGTACCAGGGCTCATTGAATGTGGAATGCATATGTGTGTACGCTACTACAGTGATGCCCACGGAATATCATTGTTAAGGCCTCTGCTATCACTTCCCAGTTTGAAAATCCATTTCTGCTCTTTTACGAATAGAAATCTTGAAACATCGCTTATGTGTGATGGAATGTAGGGGTGTTCTAGGATCACCCACCTCATATCTTCAGCTTTGTGTTTCAGGGATAAAAAGTGATTGGTCAGGCGGGTAGACTGTTTGTGACACCGGATAGTACTCTTATGTTCACTGATCCTTATCTTTATTTTACGGGTTGTGTGAACAATATATCTGAGTGAGCAAGGACATGTTATCGTGTAAATAACCTTCTCCGAGTTACAATTTGTGAGCTTCTTGAGTAGCCAGGGTTTTCCCATGCCAAGGTCCACTTTATCTGTTTTGTAGGTCTGAGGACAGACACTACAAGAACCTCAAGGTTAGTGACCCTGGACAGGCGGGAGATTCCTGTTTGTCCTCTTGGTCTTGTGTGAACTAGATTGTCACGCAAGTTCTATGCTCTCTTGAACGAGAACAAGGGGGGGACACTAGCATCTGCTACGTTCAGAATGCTCCAATGTCTACGCACTGTTTTTTAATTTTGTTCGAGAGAACGCTAAATGTGCTTACAAAAGTTAGCCTGTCTAGTGGAGTCTTTTCAGGTCTTTTGCTTAGGAGAGCCTCCCGATTGTTATTGGAAACCCGCTTCCAAGCCCTTTTGACTAGAGGTTTCGGATATTGTCGTTCTTGTAGCTGCGTGGAAAGAACTTTTGCATGTTTCTCAAACAATTGTTTGGAGGAACAATTCTTGCGGACCCGCAAGAATTGTCCGACAGGAAGGTTTTCACGTAAGGCCCGTGGGTGGTGACTGTTGAAAACCAATAAGGAGTTCTTAGCCATGGGTTTGGTGTAGAGTTCACATTCAAGTTTGCCTTCTTCTGGAAAAATAAGAATATCCAGGAATGGAAGATGGTCTCGGCTGAACTCAACAGTAAATTTAAGAAATTGGTTCTGTTCATTCAGCCATTTGTGAAATAGTTTAATCTCAGAAGAAGTGCCATGCCATATCAGGAAGATGTCGTCTATGTATCTCTTGAATTGCACCACCTGATGGAAGAAGGGGTTGCCATGGTTGAGAACGCAATCCTGTTCAAACAAGTGAACGTACAAGTTTGCGAGGCTAGGGGCAAAAATACTCCCCATGGATGTCCCTGAGGTTTGGAGGAAAATCTGATCTTCAAATTTGAAGAAGTTCTCCATCATTGTCAGTCTGGCATGATAAAATTGACAGGAGTGATGCTGCCCAGATCGCGTGAAGTTAGAAGTTGTCTGATGGCTTCAAGGGTCTCCTCTTGAGGTATGCAGGTATAGAGAGACTCTATGTTGAAACTGACCAGTAGGTCAGTCGCGACGTTGAATTCTACCTCTGGAAGCAGTCTGAGAATATCAGCCGTATCCTGCTAATAGATAGGCATCTCTTAGACGAGCGGCATTAGAAAAAAATCCACAA
This sequence comes from Lissotriton vulgaris, assembly GCF_964263255.1. Classification (NCBI taxonomy): domain Eukaryota; kingdom Metazoa; phylum Chordata; class Amphibia; order Caudata; family Salamandridae; genus Lissotriton; species Lissotriton vulgaris. The sequence continues at coordinate 249,669,208 of NC_141686.1, read as the reverse complement.
AGGTGGACAAAGGTTCCAAGAGGGAGCCGATCCCTGATGGAACTGGTGGAGGTCTAGTAGCCTTATTTATTTTGGGTAACAGTAGAAACCGGGCATGACTGGGTTAGGTGTTATCAGGAATCTTGCTTCCTCGGGTGTGATCCTCCCTTCAGCGCTTACTTCATCCACCAGAGTCTTAATCTCTGTGAGTAGTCGGGAGTGGGGTCAGTAGACAGCAGCCGATAGGCTTGGGCGTTATTCAATTGTCTGAGATATTCAACTCGATAGGTAACCATGTCCATGATTACTGTGGCACCCCCTTGGTCCGCTGGTTTTATAATTATAGATTGATTTTTGGACAGGTTGGTAAGTGCGTTTCTTTCTCTAGTCGAGAGGTTCTGGAAATTACATTGATTAATGTCATACAAAGCCATGATATCATGAGTCACATTCTGTTCAAACGTGATCACCTGTGAGGGAACCTGATGAGTGAGAGGAGTGAACGTCGCTTTTGGACGTAGTCCTGTGTTGGTCAAACGCTCATCTTGTGTGTTAACATTTTCTCCTTTGTTCTTAAAAAAAATGAAGGCGTACCTTCCTGAAGAATTTTTCAAGCTCACATCTTGTTCCGAAGGGGTCACCTCTATTGGTAGAAACAAAACCTAGTCCTTTTTCCAGCACATCCCGTTCATCAGATGTCAAATTACGCGAACTAAGATTAACCGTTCTGGTCTCCCCTGTGTTGGTTGTCTGTTGGGCCCCTCTCCTGCTCCGGGTATTGGGAAATGGAGAATTTGTCTCCCAGTGGACAGTCTGTTGTCCTCTTCTTCTGCCACGGCTGCGGCCTCAGCCTTGCCCTAAAAAAGACGGGTCTGAGAAAAACTGAGGATGTTGTGGAAAAGGGTGCATTTGTTGAACATAGGGTGGTAGTTGGAAACCCCAAGGCCCCAGGGGCCACCATGGGCCTTGGTTCTGATAATTGCCCTGCATCCCTCTTCTTTTGTTGAATCTCCATTGTTGACCGCCCCCTCTGTACTGAGGGCCAGCTGTATTAGGGGTGTCAGAGTCCCTAGAACCCGAGTCAGATCCTGAGGTAGAGTAATTGGACCCATATCGTCTGCCCTTGCTGTTGTACTCCGGTGGCACAAAGTTGTCACTTGTGTATGGATACATTTTAACCAATGAGAATCGATCTAATTCCTTCTTGAACTTATCTATTTTATTATTAAGGATATTGTCTCTGTAATCCTTATTGGTTTTATTTGAACAAAGTACTTCAAGTAGCTTTAATTTGGCCTTCCAAAATTTGGATCTCTATTAGAATAGCATCCGCTATTCTCTTGGCGGTGCTGATGATTAGGATTAGCCAATCCCGCGTGCATCGCCACGCGATGAGAGACCAATCCCGGAGGAAGTCTTTGTCAGTTAGAAAAAGCCTAGGTGTTTTGGTCACTATTAAACTTGTTGGCGCACATTTCCCTCTTAGAAATTCCGCCATTGTCAGCCCGTGTACTGAGGTACGGAGTGAGTTTTCCTAAGATTTAATAATACCAACCAGTCATCTTTCGCAATACTAGAGAAACACCTAGGTAGAGTTCATCTTTGGTATCCATCTCCGCACCATCATTTGATGGATTGGGCGTTGAATGGATCCATAATTCAATCCCACATGATGATGCTCCGCCATAAGGGTGGGCTGATGGGAGTTTCTCAGCCAGGTGTTATCCTTTTGGTTGCTGTATAGTCTCCAGTTTTCTTGAGTAACTAAAATGGCTGCCAAGTACAAAAATGGCTTTCAGCTCATGCTAACAAATCCCTGCAATCTTTAACAGTAGGATGTCAGGATTAAGTCTTGGTTTGGTAGATACATTCCCTACATAGGTTGGCAAGCGTTTCTAGGTTGCCATTACTGGTGTGTTTAGTGTATAATCATGGGCTTAGCAGCTTGTATCAGATACATTGTATATGGTAGTCTGTAACTCTGTATGTAATCAAATTCATTATTTAATCACAGGTTTTATCTTGCTGAGATTTTATCGTAATGATGTATCAAAATCTGCGAATGGTACTCAATGATAATGAATTGAAGCATAGTTGTAAGTAGATTGTAGATTACTGTATCATGACCTTTTAAATTATATTTTTAGCTGTATTCTGTCTTTTATGATTGAAACACATCGAAATAAAGCCTATATTGAATTAAATTGAATAGATGCAGACATTCACACGGTTGAGTCACTAACCCATGCATTCAGTAAGAGACATTTCATCACTAACTTATACAGTCAGTCACACACCTATTAAATCCTCCACCCAGACACTTGTACACCAACTCATTCTTCAATACACCTTGGCATTAACATATATTCAATATACCTTACAAAAACACACATTCACTGGATGATTTGAGATGTCATCAGTGATGTAATTAGTGATGTCACTGACCATGTCATGAGAGATGTAATATGTGACATCATCAGCTGTGCATAGCGGGGGTACGAGTTATAGTTAGCGCTACTAACTATTACGTTTGAATTTCTCTAGTTTTGTATGAGTGAAATGACCAACTAACTGTAAGGTCCCTAAAACCTCCGTTTATTTCAGTGAATTTCAAAGGTTTTTTAAATACTAATTTCTAACAATAATGTATCTGAAACATGTTTTTTTCAGTGAAAAAATATATATATCATGCACACTGACAGAGAGTATTGCGGATGAAATCAAAGAAGAAAGCACACGTCTCATTCTGACATATAATGCCGAATCCAGACACATACAGAAGATACTTACAAAGAACTGGGACATTTTGAAAAGTGTCAACATTATAGGCGAAGATGTCCCGGATAGACCAGGTGTCACATACAGAAAAGGCAAGAACATTAGGCACATGCTGGTACGGAGCGATATTACCACTTATGCAACAGCTCAGGGTCATGGCCTCAGGGGATTTTTTCCCTGTGGCCATTGTAAAGCGTGCAGGAACAGTACTCACAAGAGTATAATGGGATTAGCAAGGGGATCAATCAATTCCTCACGTGCAGCACCACCCATGTTATCTATGCCATTGTATGCCCCTGCCAGCTCTGGTACATAGGGAGCACCACCTAACATGCCAAAAAATGCATTTTGGAACAGTGGCGGCTGGTGACATTTGAAAGTGGTGGAGGCGGAAACTGTTAATCATACAGCACCGTAGCGAGCGAGCGTAGCAGCAAGCCCGAACCCCCCCAAGGAGGGTTCGGGGGGATTTCCCCCCGAGAAAATTTTGAAAAAATAGTGGAAAAATGGTGCATTTCCAAGCAAATTTGAGAAAGCAGGAAGGTTTTTATTTTTTATTTTATTTAAAGTCATTTGTAAAGCGCCTGGTTACTCAGAACAGAGTGTCCCCGCGCTAAAAACTGCAGTGAAGCTAGAGGAAGAAGCTCGGGAGTGCCAGCTCAAGGGGGAAGGAAAGGAAGGGGTTAAGTGCGTGGGAATAGGAAAGTTTTGAGTTTTCCCCGAAACCTGGTTTCCGAGGGTTCCATACGGATCTCAAGTGGGAGCTCATTCCAGCACTTAGAAGCCAGATATCTAAACGAGCGGCCGCCCATCTTGGCTCTGATGACTTTTGGGATTTTGAACAACATTGCTCCAGAAGATCTTAAATTTCTGATAGGGCGGTGAGTTGTAAGAAGGCTTTTTAAATATTCTGGCCCCGTGCCTTGGGCGATGCGATGGGCAAAGCATAAGGACTTAAATTTAATTCGTTCCTCAATGGGGTGCCAGTGAAGTTTGGACAGGGCAGATATCCCTGAGGCTCTGCGAGGAAGTTTGAGCACCAAACGTGCAGCGGCATTCTGGACACACTGGAGTTGGTGAAGTCCTTTCTTGCTTAACCCTAGTAGCAGGGCATTCCCATAGTCCAGATGGGGGGTTACTAGGGCATGAACAATGGTCTTCCTGGAGTCTATGGGAAGGAGGTCTAATACCTTCCGGAGGACCTTCAATACACTGAAGCATCTGGCCGTGACTTTGCTGACATGAGGCATGTACGAGAGAGTAGAATCAAGTGTTATGCCCAAGATACGAACCGAGACCGCAGGACAGGGCAGGCTGCCTAATTCCGCAGGCCACCACATGTGAGACCATGCGGAAGAAGATTTTCCTACCACCACCAGCTCGGTTTTATCGCCATTAAGGCAAAGGCAGTTCTTGTTCATCCAAGCTGCCACAGAAGAGAGACAGCTGGAAAAATTAGTGGCATCCTCTCTGTGGTTAGGTGTGAGCTTGAACAACAATTGGGTATCATCAGCATAGCTGACAATGCCCACCCCATAAGTCACCACTATGCGAGCCAGGGGTTCCATGTAGATATTAAATAGAGTAGGGCTCAAGCTAGAGCCCTTAGGAACCCCATGGCTCGCCTTCCTGAGAGAAGACTGGAAGGGGGACAGTGCACCTGAAAATTCCTGTTGGCTAGGAAGGACTCCAGCCATGCAAGGGCATGACCTCTTACTCCCATGTCAAACAGCCGAGACAGCAGCGTTGAGTGCAGCACGGTGCCGAAGGCTGCACTGAGATCTAAAAGTACCAACGCTGCTGTCTCTCCATCATCCACCATCCATCATATGCCTTAGCCTTTCGGTGGAAAAAAATAGGGGAGACTCCGTAGAGTACCCTGCTCTGAACCCGGATTGAGTGGGGTGCAGGAGAGAATGTTCTTTTAGATAGCTCATGAGCTGTCTATTAACTACTTTTTCCACAAGCTTTGCGCAGAAAGGGAGGAGTGAGATAGGGCGAAGGTTTTGAAATTGGGAGATATGGATGTTGGCCTTCTTTTTAAGGGGGATTACTTGAGCGGTTTTCCAGGCATCTAGTACCTGGCATTCTTGAAACGAGAGTGATACAATAAGGCTGATGTGATCAATTATTGTGGTCTCCATGACTCCTTTACATCGGGTCGGCGGACACACATCGCTCGGGGAGCCAGATTGTATACTATTTGCGATGCTCAGTAGCTCTTGTCTCTCTGGAGTAAAAAAGCACGTGAGACCAGGAGTCCCCGTGTTGCTGGTCTTGGCTATTACAGGTTTACTCGAACTGGCCTCATCCTCCGTAAAGGTGGCATAGATTTTATCTATCTTGTCTACGAAGAAGTCCGCGATGGAGTCACATAGTTGTTTCGAGTAAGTATCCTGAGCATCCAACCTCGTAGGGATCGTAAGTTCCTTATAGATGGAAAAGAGTTCTTTTGTGGGATTGTCTGCTAAGTCAATTCTGCTTTTGAGGTGGCAGCTTTTTTCCGATCTCACTAGTTTGTAGTATTTATTTAATTCACACTTATATAATAGTTTGTCCTCAGGTCTATAGAATTTCCTCCAGCTCCGTTCTAACGTTTTGCATCTTGCTCTGGCAAGTTTTAGTTCTTCCAAAAACCAAGGAGCGGTCTTGGATTGCCTAGCCAGAGGCTTGGATGTCCAGGGGGCAATTTCGTCCAGAGCAGTGGACAGCCATCTTTCATAATTTTGCCAAGCCTCCAGGAGGGAGTTGCTTTGGGGGGAGGGATTTTTTTGAAGAGCAAGCTTGAAGGCTTCTTGGTTGAATTTTTTCCAATTTCTTCGTTTCAGGGAAGGGGGTTTAGATAATTTGTTTTCTATAAGTGTGTTATCAACCAAGAACGGGATGACAAAGTCATCAGACCAAATGATGCCAACCGGAGGGAAGGCTATAACACCGTCCCAGTTGGCAAAGATGGGATCTAGGAGATGTCCATGTAAATGTGTGGGGGCGGTAGATTGTAGGTTCAGCCCCAATGAAGCCAAAACTGTCGCCACCTCTTGTGCCTCCTTACATTCCCTATCATCAAAATAGAGGTTTAAGTCGCCTAAAATGACGAACTTTATATATCGGAGAGCTGGCTGTGTGATAAAGTCAACAAACTGACTAACAAAACGTCCAGCTGCTCCCGGCGGGCGATATGTCAATAAACCATTGACAACATTTCTAGGTCCTAATTTAATGGAGAAGAGGCCGCTTTCACTATGGGGTACATTGGCTTTCGCTAAGGTACATTTTAACTCAGACTTGTGAATGAGGGCAATCCCTCCTCCTCTTTGATTGTGCCGGTCTAACCGAAGAAGACAGTAACCCGGGGGAATGGCCTCTAGCACTTCCGGAGATGATTCCTCATCCAACCATGTCTTGGTTAAAAAGGCCACATCAGGATTATTTGTGGTTAGCAGGTTGTGTATTTCAAGCTTGTGTTTTTTCAACGACCTACAGTTTAATAGTAACATATTAGGTTCAGATGTAGCCTGAGTGTACTTGTCGATGGATTGGAAGGTATGATCACATAAATCACAAGCTACAGGTAAACAATCAGCTTGGAGGCTGTGAGCGCAGCCAGTTGACCCCCTGGGGCGTAGTAAGAGTAACTCCTGTTTGGTGTATTGAATAGAGTACCTTATCGGGTCAGTGGTGTCCGATAATAACAGGGGGCTAAGAGGGCACGCCCCACGTCCCGGTCTGTCGCGGACGGGTGCAGACGGGCTGGACTCTGGCTTGACTCTGGCGCGAATGCGGCGCGCTCGCTGAACGCGTCCGCTGCGCGGAGCCATGACCGTTTGATTTTATACCGGTGACTCACCCAAGATGGCTGCCGTAAACACTCCACCCGAGTCCCAGGAATGCCAGCCCTAAAATCGGCCGGACACTCTGGGGGGGCAGCGCAGAGTAAAGTAAGTGGACTATTATAGTGCCAATACAATTTCTAAAATGGTATCTACACCCTCAAATCGGTGAGATATCAAACGTCGCAATTAAAAAAACGGCGCGCTGGTGCTGGGGGGAGCGGACACACAGGGCAAGTGCTAGCAAGAAAATAATAGTATCAGGTAAGAGAAAGACACGCCCGGCTCAAGCCTCAGGCGTAAATGCAGTGTTCTCGAGATTCCAGCCCCTTACTTGATTTTATACCGGTGACTCACCGAAGATGGCCACCGTAAACACTCAACCCGAGTCCCAGGAATGCCAGCCCTAAAATCGTCCGGACACTCTGGGGGGGCAGCGCAGACTAAAGTAAGTGGACTACTATAGTGCCAATACAATTTCTAAAATGGTATCTACACCCTCAAATCGGTGAGATATCAAACGTCGCAATTAAAAAAATGGCGCGCTGGTGCTGGGGGGGAGCGGACACACAGGGCAAGTGCTAGCAAGAAAATAATAGTATCAGGTAGGAGAAAGACACGCCCGGCTCAAAACTCAGGCGTAAATGCAGTGTTATCGAGATTCCAGCCCCTTACTTGATTTTATACCGGTGACTCACCCAAGATGGCCGCCGTAAACACTCCACCCGAGTCCCAGGAATGCCAGCCCTAAAATCGTCCGGACACTCTGGGGGGGCAGCGCAGACTAAAGTAAGTGGACTACTATAGTGCCAATACAATTTCTAAAATGGTATCATAACCCTTAAATCGGTGAGATATCAAACGTCGCAATTAAAAAACGGCGCGCTGGTGCTGGGGGGGAGTGGACACACAGGGCAAGTGCTAGCAAGAAAATAATAGTATCAGGTAAGAGAAAGACACGCGGTTAATAAAGCAATTGTGAAAGTGCAGGTATTACATTATTAAAGAGCTGTCATATAACATACTAGGTAGCTGCTTATTCAGTATAACAACAGAGCTTCATAACAGACTTCAAAATACATTGCTGAGAACCTCACAGATTGTTTTTATTTAAACTGCAAACAACAAAACAAACAACTTTTTTGATTTAAACTGCAAACAACAAAAGAACCAACTAAACAGGTCACAAACTATCACCATTCAACATATTTACTTTTTGTATCTAAATTCAGCACGTCTGTCTTTAAGCGCAGCAAATTTTTCAATTACTTGAACGTTAAAGTCAGCAATATTTTGAACAAGCTTGCTCTCTATAGAGAGCATTGCCAACGCATTGAGTCTTTCCTGAAGCATGGTGTTCCTCAGGAATGTCTTAATCCTCTTTAAGGCGTAAAAAGATCGTTCTGCCTCTGAGGTTGTCATAGGAGTTGTAATGACGATTTTTAGTAAAGCTACTGTCTCTGTAAATGTCTTTTCCATATTAAGTTCATGAATTAAAGACAGCAAAGACCTGCCATCTTTGGCCTTCTGGTACACAGGCATTGAGTACATTACTGTCAACTCACTTTTCAGGTCCTCTTGGTTGAGCATCGGATAAGCTTCCACAGCCTCATGCAGAGCACGCTCAGGGAAGGATTCATTATATTTTTCAAAGTTTTTACTTTCCAATAATGCGGCACTCTCCAAATGTTTTGTGAAAGCAAAACGCTCTTGTGCCTGCACAATTACAATGTCACAGATCTCTTTGGCACTTCGGACCAGAGTGGTGATGTTTTACCTGTGGTTTGAAAAAGTTGAAGCCGCTGGCAGTTGGCTGTCTAAATTGTCAACCTCATCTCTCACTGTGTTTATGCTTGCTTCAAACTCCGTGGTATATCTTTTCACAGAGACAGTATCTAAGTCTCGTCCTTGCAACTGATTGTATAAATTCTCGACCTTTGTCTTTATCTTTTCAAATAAAAACAGAAAGAACTGAAACTCTCTATCTTTTAGTGTTCTAGCAAAGCCACGGGCTTCACTGTGACTTTTGAAATCAAAGGTTTCATTGGCTTCTATGGCTTCAAAACATTGCACAAGGTCCTCCCTATATTGAAATATTAGTTGGACTGTACGTATGTTATATTTCCAACGAGTTGAGGCTCGCCTGGGAACCCTTTTGTCCACAATCTCCTGAAGTGCTTCCATTCTTTTTGGGGAACGTGAGAGGAATGCTGCCATGCCTCCTACATCCTGAAAGAAAATTTGTGTCTCAGAGATCTTTGATACTGCCTGTTGCATAATAAGATTAAGTTGGTGGGCGTGACAGTGCACATAATGAGCATTCGGGTAGACAACTCTAATTCTTTTCTGAACGCGACCATGGCTTCCACTCATTACGGACGCACCATCATATCTTTGTGCAATATGGTTTTTTCTTTGCTGCGGCTCTGGAAAAATGAAGTTGAGTTGACGCAGTATAGCTGCAGTGATGGTTTCTGCAGTGGAGTTTTTTAAATGAGTGAAACCATAGAACCTCTCCACAACATTATAGCCCTTGTCCAGGTACCGAAAGACTAATACGGACTGCGTTTGTGTGGCCACATCAGTGGTGTCATCAGCCTCAATAGCCACAAAGTCTGTGTTTTGCAACTCTTGGACAATATGGCTTCTCATAATTTCTAGCATACACTCCAGAAGTTCATTTTGTATCGTTTTAGAGGTGCCCTTAAAGAGTGTAGCACTTGCTATATGTGCTTCCATTTCCTTGTCTATGCTTGCTACTAAATCTACAAGACCCATTAATATTCCAGGATTTGTGGAACCTTCCGATTCATCATGGCCTCGCAATGCCAGTTCGAAAGCACCACAGAAACAAATGCAATCAATTATTTTTGATAGTATGTGTCTATTCCTATCAACTGTTTCATTGTGTTTCTGTATTGTTTGGCGATATGCATCGCTTATGTGCTGCTCAATCGGTGCGTCTCCCAACATTCCCAGTCTTGTCACGTTTTTCATATGCTTTCTTGTGTGTGCATGCTTCTTTATTTTTTCAGACAGATGCTTCAAGTCTATCACTCCTTCACTTGTCCAAGGAAAGTCACCATTAAACAGCAAGCAGGGGAAGCAGAACAGTCTGTTTCTTGAAGGGCACCCTGTAAGCCAATCAGCTTTTGTGTACCAGGTGTTTGAGAATGTACAATTGTAAGATTTTCCTCTGTCCTGGGTAACTTGTTGGAGTTGTAGGTCAGGTCGATCAGGTCCTAACCTCTTTATCTGTAGTTTATCTTCCAGTGGGCGGGCATGGAATGACCGTGTAATTAATTCTTGTACCGTATTCATCTTGCTGATGTTGTCCTAACCAATATGAAAGAAGCCTGTCAATAGTCAAAGTACAACGTATAAGATTTGGTGCAATAATATCAAATTTCAGTACAAATACATATATCTTGTGCATGACAGCAATATAGCTGCAACAGCTCATTTGAATGGCCAGCCGGGGGTGGCACAAAATACATGCTTTAGCCCCTGGTAGGCCTTGGGTGCACCTATGCCCTGGGTACCTATGGTACACTATACAGGGACTCATAAGAGTGACCCAATACCCAATTGGCAATGCACCTAAAGTACATTGTGCTAATTTAGAGAGAGAACAGCCGGGCTGTGGGTCTGATTAGCAGGACCACAGCCTTTCTACGTCGTAAACCAGTAAAGCAAAAAGCAAACAAATGGGGTGGCCATAGGAAAGCAGACCCTACTCTCCTAATTAACGCTCCCCTTTGGACAACAGGATAGGTAAAAACTACAGCCTGACTGGCTGCTTCCTCTGTGTGCCATAGTGGCACTGAAACAGACAATGTTTGAGGGCCTTTAACAAGGCAAGGAAAGATAGTGCCTTTAATACCCGTTATTGCCCAAAGCACAGGGCTAAGGGCAGGCTCAGTATTAGTAAATTCCATCCAGTCACGGTACAATGTTCAGAATGTGCACCCACCCCAACCACCATGTAGAGTGAGTGACCACAAACATAGCCCTAACTCCAAGCTACAAAAAATATCATCAGTTTCCTTACCTTGAACACGGTTGTTTGCTGGGTCGTAGCCGGGATGAAAGAGCAGCAAGGAGGTTCGGGCCTCTTATTCTTTCTCCAAAAATTGCCCAAAAATATGGGTAAAGGTTGATGTTGCCACTTGTCAGGCTTTACCAGGTGCTGGAAAAAAAAATATAACAATTTATTTTCCAGACATTGGGGTAATCAAACAAAGACTGGGGGGGTGAGGGCGGGAGAACATAACGGTACAATTGTTACCTTGCAGTTTTCAATAGCTCACTGTTGTATGTTAGGATTTTTACTTACGGGCAAGTGACAAAAGGATTTCTATGACAAATGCAATAACCCACTGACCTATTTACAGTATTTTGTGCTCTGCATCAGGTACATGTTCTTTGCAGCAGGCACATTAACCTTCTGTGCTACCTTTCCATGAGTCAAAACTTCCACTAAACAAAACTCTGATCTCTCTCTACGAAAAACATGAACAATATCCTTGGTGCAACAGCAAGTGTTGCATGGCTAAACATTTATAAGGCCCCAAAGGCGCGACCTGTAGGCTATGCCAATGCTTGTTCTGTTCTTTACACTCGCATTCCAGTGCAAAAGGAAGACTCACAACATTGGAACGTATTCCTGTAGTAATCTGTTCTCAATCTCACAATGCCAGGATGAAGGCGTTAACGCTGGATAATTTTTAATGGTGCTGCCCTTTCTTTAATGGGGCTGTGAGCATCCCACTGGGGTCCCGCTGTGACTGTCTGCCAGTGTGTTTATTTTGGTGTTTGTGTGAGTGTTGTATGAGTCTTCAGCCAGCACCCTTCATTTATTGATCTGGTCAACTGTTACTCATATTTTGTTTTCACACACAATAGCATGGGGCAATGGGTCTGCCCACTCAATCCATTGGCTGGGTGGCACGGTTTTGCACGTGTTTGGCCTTAGCCCTGAACACGTGCTCAGCCGCCTGAAAAGAAGTGCATTTCAATGCCGACCCTTGTGGAATAATAGTCTTTCATTTCATATATTCTATAGTTTTCCATTTTTTTGCAAAAATAAATATATCAATCAAAATTGCATGGTTTGAAAGGCCGAACCAATTGGCTTTGCCATGGCATAGCTTGTTCATTATTTTCACCTACAGCAGCCATCAGCGAGAACATTCCTGAGCGGAGTACATATACTAGTATAAAATAGTATCTCAACTCAAGGTATATTTCGTAAACATGAATCAGAAGTGTTGCAACTACTGATATAAAACATTCCAGCTGAGTTTTTAGCATTAGCTTAGTATTTTTCACAATACGTTTTCTAAAACTACCGTATCCATATGGCATAATGCCATTAGGCCCGCCCTGTCCACTTTTAAAAACATAATAGACCAAAACATAGCATTACAAATAAATAACACCTGCAGCATAACCCACTTAAAAATTCCAGAACATCAGAGCTGTTGCGCAGCACTAGAGACAGAGGGGCAGATTTATGAAGGGCTTGCGCCACGTTTACGCCGCCGTTGCGTGACGCAACGGCACGGAAACGTGGCGCATCCCTGCGCCCTATTTACAACATGACGCATCTAGGAGATGCGTCACATTGTACAGCACTGCGCCATGAGGAGGCGTTCCTGCGCAGGGGGGGCGTTCCTGCGCAGGAACGCCTCCTGAAAGTGGCTGAGTGAAATCTATGAGATTTCACTCATCACTTTCAGGCCAATGCTGCGTCAAAACCCTGCGCCTGCTTGAAGCAGGCGTAAGGCTTGAGGCAGCATTGAAAGAATAGGCCCCCCAGAGCATTGCTGGAGCTGCGTCGCGCTTGCGACGCAACTCTAGCAATGCGCCACATTTCCGGCACAGATGCGTCACGCATCTGTGCCGTTTTTGCCCCATGGTGCGCCGCATCATAAATGCGGCGCACCATGGGTGGCGTAGCTGTGGCGCACTGTGGCCCACGTTAACTGGCGCATCCCTCGGGATGCACCAGTTAACATAAATCTGCCCCAGAGAACTTAGGGGATCAAAAGTGTTGCTGGCACAGCCTAAGATTGCTCCCATGCACGATGCACCGCCGCCACCACCGATTACAGCACAACGTCACGCCTTCACAGTGCCCAGTCACACCCTGGCCTGCATATGAGCCTGCCTTTATTTCTTCCTCCTCTAGGAAATCGCTGGGCTCACAAAGATCTCTATGCAGGCTGCCCCTTTCTCGTCTGCAGTACTGTTCGTCTGTCATGACGGACCTGTCTTCCCCATCCTCCCCTCTCAAGAGAGTGCAAATGGCGCCTCCCCGAGCTTGGTGCCTGCGGGGGCACTATCAATGCCTGCACAGCCCGATAAAACTGAACGCCATGGCTTTCTGTTAAACCGACGTTTACCGAACAGTGTTTAGGTGAAAGGCCATACAAAATGTAGGCGCCATGACGCTAGGCAGCGTGTTCAGAAACTGAACAAATCAGAGTTCATATGTGAACGGTTTAGGCAATTAAAATTTTCATGAGAAAAGAATGCTATGAAATTACCTCTTTTGTTTGGAAAAAGCAATAAACCATTGGACCAGTCACCATGTGATGTGTGTGCTTTCTATTTCCCATGTACATTGATTGCATAATGTGAAGCCAGTAGTTCTGGAAACCAGTGGTGTAACACAAAATGATTCGCCCCCTACTCACCCCTCCCCACCCCCAGCATGCCCCTAAGTGTCCCATATCTCAAAGATATTTATAGGCCTGTAACTGAATTGGGACCCTGAATGGTGGGTGCCCACCTGCCCTGAAAGAATTGTAGGCAGGGTAGAGTTGGCACAGAAAATAGTTCAGCGAACCAAAATAAATGTAGCCGAAATAAATGTAGCCTCCATTAGTGAATTAGACAACTACATGTGTGGCCCATGTTTGCAAACTGTGGTGTTTGACCTTGTAATACATGCCTTATAAGTGTTTTACAAGGTATGGATGCCTACATGGATTGAGCTTGCTGCAGACAATGCTTGTTTTAATATCAGGTAAAGCAGCAGTAAAATCCATCCAAACAGAGCACAAAAATAACCCCAAAATGTGCCCCCACACACTGACCTCTCAGGCCAGCCCGTGCCCAATAGGCCAGTCCGAACCTGGATGTAGAGGTGAGTTTATGCCCCTGATTTTCCTCTCACATTGTAGGGGGACAGGCACAGGGCAGGGACTGGATTCATTCAGGAGAGTTAGGGGATGCATAGTTTGGAAGCCTTATGATTTGGAAGTACTAAGAGAAGTTGGCCCCAGCATCTTCCCCTACCACCTGTTCCCATATGGAAGAATTTTTCGGCCCGGAGATAAAAAGTAAAATTGTCCTCACATAGTAACATTGCTCGACAAAGGGGGGTGTACCGGGAGTGCGAGGAGAAGAGATGGTGTGTGACAGAAAGAACAATGAATGAGGGGTGTGGAGAGAGAAAGATCGGGGAAAGGGAGAGACACGAGAGAGAGACTGAGAAAGGGGGTTGCTGTGTGTTCGACAGTAGGACAAGTTGGACAACTCGGTGCCATGGACAGTGCTAGGATCTCTAGGCTCGGGTCTGTTAATTTGCGCGGGGAAGCCGGCCTCGAATGCTGTAGCAATGCAGGGCCGGCCCAAGGCATGTGCAAACTGTGCACCTGCACAGGGCCGCCAAACCCCAGGGGCCGCCACGACGAGGATCGGATTGGAAGGATCACTGGCGGCCCCTGGCAGGATTTGGCGGCCTCCGGGCAATGCGTGAGCGTTGTTGTTACCACCCGCGTACTCCGTCTCACTCCAGAGCCCGTAATAGGACACATTTCTTTTTTCAGTCCGAAAATGGCACGAGCGCCTATTAACACCAACGAAAACTTTGCAAAATACTTTCTCCCCTAATTACTTTCCTAACCCAAATATCCTCAAAATCTCTTCCATTGCTCCTTGTCCACAGGATGCCACACACGAGGGCCGCATTAATGCTATATTTGCCGGCGTAGCTAGGGGGGGAGTGGGGGGCGGACGGCCCCAGGCGACACTGTTTTTAAGACGGCAAGCACGGCACTAGTGCGCAGTGCAATTGGCTACTAACGGGCCCCAGTGAGATACAGTCACACTGGCGCCGCCAGGTGACGTCACATCCTTCTGCCAAAGGCGGGGAGTTTGTTTTTTCGAAGGAACAGTAAGCAGCAAGGGGCTGGTTACAGTGGTTAATGAGCTCCGCAATCATGGTACTCGCAGAACTGCCTTCTGCTCGAACGGGCCGTCAAAAATCGCTCGTATGCTGGTTGCATTCAATCCCCGGGTATCATGTCACGGAGCCAGTGACTGTGTTTGTAGTGGTCGCTCAAGAGGATAGGCTTCTGTCACTGTCTGGACAACAGACTCGCCGAGGACAGGCTATGTCTCCTGGAAGCCAGAACCTTCTTGACATGTTTTTTTAGTTCCAGCGATCATGAAGGCCACTGCCAGGAGGCATGCTGGCAACACGTGGTCTGGGTCTTCAGGTGAGAAAAATTAAATCCGGCCAATTCATTCATTTCAGGAGAGGGGCAACACGTGAATGCGGTGCCCTGCATGTTCTTTCAGAGCGAGGATGCCCGACTATAACTGCTGTCTGATCACTGGCTGGCAACAAACAGTCACTGTACTGAAAAGAAAGTTCACACTAAGTGAGCGTCATCAGGAGGACGTTTTTCACGCCCGCCTCAACAGCCCCCACTCAGGTTAGCATTTCACAGCCACCGGGACAAGGGGCCTAAAGAGATAAGTTACACCTCACTTTTCCCTATATTTGTCTCAAAGTCCAACATTTTAAGAGAGGTCTGTATTGGACATGCCTGAGTTTTATGTTTATAAAGACACACCTGTTTAAGAATGAGCATGCTACTCTTAGGCTAGTGATCTGGATATTGTGCGCCAATAATGTACGTCTCGTTTAGCAGCAGAATATCACCTGCATGCAAACATGTGATTTTGTTACGTCTGAACAGGGACATCTGGAAGCAGGAAGAGAGAGAATCATATCTGCCTTCTGACCTGGGCAAATACTTTATTTCACCAGGCCTTCTACTATTCAGAAGCACATTCAAACTTGTGAGATCTGTATTGTGCTCTGTGCAAACATTTCTAATAAACTGCACTATGGTGAATCGCATTTGGCAGAGCAGATGTGTTGCAGGGTAAGACCAATGCTGGCAACTGTTAAATATTCCCAGTTGCTAAATTAAAGAGGCCGTTCAGGAGCTTAGCAAGCATGTTTGGTTATTGTGAAGGAGAGTTGTGCTGGCAGGATGTTGTTTTCCCTGCAGTCTGTCTGTGTATCGAGTCCTGTCAGCCCCCACCTTCTCAGGCGCCTGACTAGTTATCAAACCCAGGGGCCCTGGCTGCCCTTCCTAGATGAGAATTGTGCAGCCACCTACAACCTGCTACTTCTCTCTCAGCACTGCGTGCAGCTAACTTGCCAACCTGATCAACAACCTTGGCAAAGACGCTCGCTGGGCTTCTGGTGGCACAAGAGGTGATAGTCCAGCAGAGCGTAGAATGAGAGCTATATTATCCTGGAGGGAATATTCATGCCTGATGCCTTTCAGAATGTGCTTAAGGGGGTCAAAGGCATCACATGGCTTAGAGAGAAAAATGTGCTTCAACTATTTTGGTCTTTCTTCTTCAGGTAACCATATATAAAACTAACCATGATACACTATAAATTAAGGATGTTCATAGATCATGCACATTAAATACGTTTACCTTATGAAACCTCAACTGATTAATACAATCACTGTGAATTGTGTGTGTAACTAGAGAGAAACATATTTGAGCCCTGTTTGGTGCTGTGGGTATTACTGACTTCTATAATCATAGAGCTATGTGGGCCTAACTAGCAATTTGGACACTGTGTGAATATGGAATAGTCGTCTTAAAAAGCAGCTGTAGCTTAGTGACTTATTATTTCAAGGATTTTTCAACAGTTTCCACATTTTTTTCAGAGCTTCTCATTGCTCAAAAGTCTGTAATTTCTGATGTTAATGTCTTTTTGTGCACTTAATGGCTTGATTTTACACATGCAACAGTCGTTTCTTGTTTCTCAATTGGGTGCAATTTCTAATATTTATGTTTCCTTCATATTCAGTGCTTGATTTTGCTCGAGAGAAAGTGTCACTCATAGTTGTTGAATGTCACTCATAATTACTCTGACATTATAAAAATGTCACACTTAGCAATCTGAAACCTTGGCAGCTATGCTTCCTTTATTCCGGCCTGCTGTTGTTACCTGTACTTCTGGTGCCAGCTGCGCCACTCCACGTGCACAAACCATGAGCTGAACAATGCAGGCATTGCCCTGCAACTGCAGAAACGTAGACATGGCCGCCGGTTGTACAGTGGGGTGTCGGAGAACATTCAATAAAGTATAGAAGCCTGCAAATGCTGGTAATTTCTATGTTTTTTTTTAATTTGAAATTTTATATCACACACAGACGACGTTAAAGTACTCTACAGTTATTTTTTTACAACAAAATGTGAGAAATGATTCCAAATAATAAACATACGTATTTACAAAGAAATGTTCAGGATGACGTCAGAGCATTTTGCAATTTGTAGATACATATTCTGAGAAATGCATCCAAGTCATACAAATCCATGTTAGCAAATAAGTGTTGTCTTATAGTGAACGTTAAGTCGTCAGTTTGTTCTTCATGCTACAATATTTGATTTAAGAATTGCACTACATATGTGGCGGTGCAGGTGCTGGAGAGAGCTGCAATTAAATGTCACAAACGTAACTGTTAGTATGGTGGCAGTCTGTGTGTTCTCCTTTGTACTGCCGGTCACCAATGTATTTAACTGTGTAGCCTTGGACCGTGTCATGTATGTGCATGTAACTTGCATGATCGAGTTAACTATTAGCGGCGATACTACGCGTCTCTCGGTCCTTTTTCCCCAGCCCCCTCCCCAGGGGAGGCAATCTGAGGGATAGCCCCGGGCGCCACAAGCTCTAGCTACGCCCCTGGTTGTTACTTGTTTTAACTGACTCAGTTTCACTTGCCGGCCCCAGCCAGCCAGCACTTTTCACACTCCACTGCTCGGGACACAGGCTGTGTTATTAGTACAGTGCCGCCTCACCAGTCTACGGGCGACAGGCAGCTAGCTGGTGGCAGCTATGATTAGTGAGTGGAACAGGGGGGCTTATTTACAAGCCCCTTGCGCAACCAGTGCGTCACTTTTAATATGGGGAAAAAGTGGTTCACCGGCGGCGCAAGGGGCTTGTAAATAAAATAAGCCCCAGGGTTTTTACTGGTGTCCTTGGTCCATGCGGTAAGTCGTGAGGGGGTGACACCATGAGTTACCCGCACAGGGTGACACCAACCCTAGTGACGCCACTGTATATAGGCATAGAAATCATAACCATATTTAGACTTGGCTCTGCCCCGTCCGGACCACTTCTTCCGGGGCCCCCACCTACACTTCCTGCACAGGGCCACCATGAGCCTAGAGCCGGCCCTGAGCAATGTAGCTGTTGCTTACGTGGGTGGGGGGACGCGGTCCGGGCGTGACTCGTGCTACTCAGGGTGAAGATTCGAAATTTAGCTGTCAGGGTATGAGGGCGAAGGAAGGACACCCACAAATAAAAAAAAAATCAATAATCATGAAAAAGTCATTTATAGTATAGGGCAGAGTGGGTCATGTTGGGAGACCTAGGAATGTTTTCATCGAAAAAGAAAAAATCTCCCTTAACTCGTTTACCGCGCCTGTTTCCAGCCACAACCTGCTGCTAATCTCATCATTTTAAAAGAATTGCCTCAGTCGATGTAGTCAGATCACACGACTACTGCTGCTGCAGTGCACATGCACTGATGCACGCAAAGCAAAGCAGGCTGCTTAAGCAGGCCCGTCCAGGCAGCAGGCGGTCCGAGTCCACATCCACACACACATGCAGTGCTGGTCGTCACGACGACTCAGTCCCACAACAATGAGTAATAGTCAATTGCTCCTCTCACCCAGTCACGCGCCCACTGACTCTAGTCTCACTATGACTCCGTCATCACATGATCCTCGAGTCGACTACTTACTTGCACTTTCACTTACGGTGTTGTTGTCGTGACTGGGCACCTGGCATGATTCCAGCATGCGCAGAGATGAGGGACAAATGGCCAATCACCGATTACAATGGCTCAGAGCAGCCAACACCCACGCGCTGCACCATCCTGCTGCAGCAGCCAATCCTGGCGCAGCGTTAGCAGCGCCACTGCGCCAGGATTGGCTAAGAGCAGACAGAAATCTGCCCATTTTAAGACCCGGGGTCCCGGGTCCATGCCTATATCCATAGTGGTAGAGGGGGGGGAGGTCTAAAGTGTGCGCATGCGCGGGCCAGTCGAAATCTGGACAACTTTGGCCTTTTACATGCGCACTCGCAGTACAGTCACGCACCCTCTGCCTGTGCGCTGGCCGGCCCACTTCCTTATGGATGCCTGATCCTGTCGGGCCTCTCCCGGGGCCTTAGTGCTCTCGACGCTCCGATTTATTTTTTAATTGGAAATAATAAAACGTATTTATTGTAACATGTTGGCAGTCACATCGGCGGTCATCCAGGCTAGTGGGGCAACGCCCCAACGCCCCCAATGCACGCACCGCCTCTGTTTTGGAACATCGTCGGGCCATCACCGTCATTGATGAAAAATACCCGGTGACAAGGCATTTTAGAGCCAAACACTTTTCCAACCCTGCCCTTTTCAATTTCTTTATCCTAGAACAGATAGTCAAGAATCCCAGGGTACTGAAACTAAGACAGAGGGAATCGAGGTACATTATTGACTGTCAGTCCAAGGACCCGGGGAGCTTGAATCAAGATGAGGAACTCGCAATCCATTTGAGGGAGGATTGAGGCACTATTGGCCTTCTGTCTCATCTGGATGTCCCATGCCGTTCTAGCTGTTCTCTATAGCTGTCTCAACCATTTCTTTACATGCTTGGGAAAGGAAGTTTTTTAGTATTTTTTGGTATTAACAGTCTGCTAGACAGACATCTGGACTCCTGTTTTCAGCCACTTTTTATTCTCTCTTCTATAGCTCTGTGCATTGAAATGTTTATCTTATAGATATTGTTTTATTTATCAAATGTTTCTTTTATCATATATTTTCCCACAGGAGGACTCCCAGAAGGGGCCCAATCACCACATTCACAGTCACGGGCACCCCCCTTTTCCTCCTCTTCGATCACGGCGACGCAATAATTCTCACTGAGCACACCTTCACAGATGGGCCTCTGCGGCAAGTACTTTTATTCATTCCGGCGGCGCCTGACCTTGTGGATATGCACGCATCACTTGACACTAAGACACTTGTCTTTTAGTAAGGGTATGTGAGTATTTTACATAGTAACTACCCCGTTACCATTTTGGAGTCACGATACACATGCCTCACGTTACCTCATGAAATGTCTGTCTGTCTTTGGTAGAGCGCAAGTGTTTCTGAGCATTTTCACTTTTTAAAACTGTCATCACATGCCACTTGTCACCGTGGCATACCTTGGGAATCTGTATTTCACACACTCACGTGGCACGCTACTTTTCCCGCTACTTTTCCCGCTAAAGGTGACCTTTACTTTGCCCGGCCACACATTCTGTACACAATCTGCAGTAGGCATTAGGGCATTATGTACTCTTTTAGGGGATATTTTCACCGTTCAAGTACACTTTTACTTTCCTTTGGAATTATGGGGCATATTATCAAGGGATTTTATGTCCGCTTTTTAGGCTTTAAAAGCCAAGAAAGCGGAGATAAAATTATCTCCCTATTACCTAGCTGTCGCTAACACCAGTTAGCGCTAGCTAGTAGGAGATAGCGACCATCTTGGCCCCCGCTTTGCATGTCAGTGATATTTATCACTAATGACATGTAAAGTGGGCGTGCCAAGATGTTAGCGACTGGAAACAGTCGCTAACATCGCTATCTCCTATTACCAACTTTTGGAGATATTCGCGCTAAGCGCGAATATCTCCAAAAGATAACACCTGCTCTGAGCAGTTCTTAGCCATGTTATCCAATGGGAGATGGATAACATGGCTAAGAGCATTAGCTCGGTAATACATGAATATCGCTGACTTTTCAGCGATATTCATGCATTGCGGCAGATTTTTATCGCTTAGGAGATAAACCTTGTGTGAGAAGTTGGCCTGATATATGATGTTTCCAATTCTGGAACCACCTTGTATCAGTCCAAACAATCCCTTATGGTGTCTGGTTGTAAGTCAACCTTATTAGACAAGCTATCTTAAGGGTAACATAGACTAAGCAGCCTTAAAGGCTTAACTCAAGAGGTCGTGTTAAGCGAGCTGTTTTACCAATCACAGTCCTGTAATATTAAATGAAAGGACACCACACAAGTATATATTATAAAAATATATGTATTTATTTCTAAAATAATCCCCAGTATTCTTTATGAGCAAAGGGGCACAAGCGTTAAATCAAAAGCACAGTATAACATACAAAGTTGCACAAATATGGATGAGGGCGGGTGGCCACTCAAACTATACATTAAGAAAGTGGTATAAGAGATACCAATCGAACAGTGGTTAGGCCTAGGGCCTAGGGAATCGCTGGGAGCAGTCGGGACTAGCAATGCTGAAGTCGGGAAAAGCCTGCGGGATTCGGGTGCAGCGCTTAAAGCGTGGCTTGCACCAATGCAATGTCAATGGTGCGTAAAAGTTACTCAAATAGAATTTAAGGACACTTCCGCTGAATCTAGAAGAACCAAACTTTATACACAGACCCTAGAGGTGTGTACCAGTGTGGGAACACCGGCGTTGCAATGTTACCTCACCCACAGAAAGCGGATGCATAGGGTCGAAGTGGCGTCGGGTTTTGACACGCAGGTTCTTGGTGCTTGAAGCTGAAGATGCTGCAGGCGATGTGAAGGAGAAGTGTCCGTGTGATCCAAGGGTGGATCAGAGTAGAAAAGTACCTGAAAGCAGAGGGGACAGAGTCTGGGTCACTCAGCAGTGACCAGGGTGGAACCAGGACGGAACCAGGCAATGCCGGGCGCAATCAGGTGGTTGTCGAGGAGCTTCTCTCCGCTGTCACGTGGGCTCTGGGGCATCTGCGACATCCAGGAGCAGGTCACGATCTGTCCCACGCAGGTTCTCACCGTCGGCGCAGTCAGCTTCAAGATTGGAGCAAACAACAGTTGGCAAGAGCAATCCACGCAGGACCGGAAGATTGCTTCTCACTCGGACCAGGAGGGTCAGAGCGGGTGCTCCTTTTCAGAGGAGCTGGTGCAAGTCTGGAGCAACCAGAATCGCTAGTCTGTTTTAGGTTTTCGCCGGCACAGGGGCCACAAGCCATCTGGCAAATGACCGGGCCAAAACGTCAAGCCAAAGAAAGCAGAAGGGCCCCACGCAGCACTCGTCGAGTGTAGAGGGGTAAGCTTTGGTGCAATAGTGGCTCAGGGTTGGGGCTTCTCAGACCCCGGTGTACAGCTTCGAGGGTCACTCGTGGGCTGCACAGTCAGCATCTCGTGGCCTTTTCAAGATGGCGTGCCCCACGCTTCCGGTCGCCTCCACGGGTCTCAGCTCAGCAGGGACTGTGGATTGGGCTGTAAGAAGACAGGCAAGCTTGATCTCGTTGATCTCTGTTGCTTGAGTTCCGGCGGGAACTGCAACAAAGCAAGGGTTGAGGTGCTGGATGGTACCTGTTTGCACAGGGTGGTCACTCCTTGACCACAAGGGAGCTTCTTCAGTCTTCTACGTTGAGTAGGATGTCGAAGGGTCCAGAGTTTCATTTCAAATGTTTCATCAGGATAATCTGAGTGCGTTGGCACTGCTCCCATTCTTATACCAATCTAGGGGGCTGGATTACCTGCTAGGTCCCCTCCTATGGGTGAGACCCAGGAAGGGGGTGGATACACCCCTTTCCTTTGATCCAGGCCACGCTGGGACTGGGGCTGGTGTGCCCCAGAACCGGTTTGGCCGGATTATGCAAGGGGCAGCCTTGTGCTTCCCAGGCAGTGTCTGGTTTCTTTCAAACCTCCCTGCTACAATCCACTATCTCCAGTCTGGGGTGGTGTAACACCTCCCTGCGACAGGAAAGCCTTTGTCCATGCCTCCTCTGCTGAGTTTCGGTCGGCAGCAGGAGGTCAGACTTGTGTCTGTGGCAGAAGCATCCATTTTGTGGATCTGAGGCTCTTTTAAAAATCAACCGCGTTTTAGCAAAGTAATATGTCGTCTCCCTCTAGAGGGGTGGAATGCTACACCGTCGCCAGGACTGGCGAGGGGGTAGTATTCCAATTCGTATGACACCTTACACGACATGTTTTGATAAAGCCAAACCAAAGTTAACATATAACCGCGAGGATTATAATGCACTTAAGAGTATATGGTATGGCATTATCCCGGAACAGCTTAGGGAATTGGTCCCGACAGCTGCAGACAGGCTCAGCTCATGCTAGAGCACCATCTCACATAAAACCAAGCACTCTGCCTCCAGGATTGTTAAGGCCTGCCATAGGAGTGACTGATAGGTATATATGTGTCCAGTTAGGTTGAGATATAGGCATACTATATCTAAGCAAGGGGTGATTACACCACCTTGCCCCAGCTGAGTGATCAGCCAGTTGTGTCAATTTTAGATCGCCAGCCAGGGGTGGCAAAAGATATGCTGCAGCCCCTGGTAGGCCTTGGATGCACCTATGGTGCTCTGTACAGGGGCTGATAAGGTGACCCAAGCCAATCTAGTTATGCACCTAGGGTACATGGAATCCATTTTACAGAGAGAGCAGATAGCCTGGGGCCCTGATTAGCAGGGAACCATGCCAACTAAGTCGAAAACCAGCTAAACACAAGGCAAAAAAATCTGGGGTAACCATAGTCAGTTAGCCACCTTCCTACACCTTGATAATAGTAAGGCTCCTAAGGGATCAAAATCGCCGCAGCTCGGCGATATAAATATCGCCGATAAACAAACATAGCGATAATTAAAACTTGTTGTTGGTAATATGCCCCTGTGTTCTGAGAATTGTGCATGCACTTGCAAAATACGCATTTGCCACCAATGTGCTCATACTTTGTGGCATGGCGTGGCTTTCAGAACTGTACAACAATGACTGCTGTTGTCCTTACATTTGGCTATTACACTCCAATTTGATTGATGTTTTCCTTAAGCCGTTTTGCACCATATTGCATTCCAATGACTTATGATTATCATGTCTCTGACTTCAATTCCTGCATTGGCAGCCGTTATGAAATTAGTTATTAACATAACTCATTGTTGTGGGACTGAGTCGTTGTCGTGACGACCAGCACTGCATGTGTGTGTGGATGTGGACTCGGACCGCCTGCTGCCTGGACGGGCCTGCTTAAGCAGCCTGCTTTGCTTTGCGTGCATCAGTGCATGTGCACTGCAGCAGCAGTAGTCGTGTGATCTGACTACATCGACTGAGGCAATTCTTTCAAAATGATGAGATTAGCAGCAGGTTGTGGCTGGAAACAGGCGCGGTAAACGAGTTAAGGGAGATTTTTTCTTTTTCGATGAAAACATTCCTAGGTCTCCCAACATGACCCACTCTGCACTATATTATAAATGACTTTTTCATGATTATTGATTTTTTTTTTATTTGTGGGTGTCCTTCCTTCGCCCTCATACCCTGACAGCTAAATTTCGAATTTTCACCCTGAGTAGCACGAGTCACGACCGGACCGCATCCCCCTACCCACGTAAGCAACAGCTACATTGCTACAGCATTCGAGGCCGGCTTCCCCGCGCAAATTAACAGACCCGAGCCTAGAGATCCTAGCACTGTCCATGGCACCGAGTTGTCCAACTTGTCCTACTGTTGAACACACAGCAACCCCATTTCTCAATTTCTCTCTCGTGTCTCTCCCTTTCCCCGATCTTTCTCTCTCCACACCCCTCATTCATTGTTCTTTCTGTCACACACCATCTCTTCTCCTCGCACTCCCGGTACACCCCCTTTGTCGAGCAATGTTACTATGTTAGGACAATTTTACTTTTTATCTCCGGGCCGAAAAATTCTTCCATATGGGAACAGGTGGTAGGGGAAGATGCTGGGGCCAACTTCTCTTAGTACTTCCAAATCATAAGGCTTCCAAACTATGCATCCCCTAACTCTCCTGAATGAATCCAGCCCCTGCCCTGTGCCTGTCCCCCTATAATGTGAGAGGAAAATCAGGGGCATAAACTCACCCCTACATCCAGGTTCGGACTGGCCTATTGGGCACGGGCTGGCCTGAGAGGTCAGTGTGTGTGGGCACATTATGGGGTTATTTTTGTGCCTGTTTTGTGCTCTGTTTGGACGGATTTTACTGTTGCTTTACCTGATATTAAAATAAGCATTGTCTGCAGCAAGCATAATCCATGTAGGCTTCCATACCTTGTAAAACACTTATAAGGCATGTATTACAAGGTCAAACACCACAGTTTGCAAACATGGGCCACACATGTAGTTGTCTAATTCACTAATGGAGGATACATTTATTTCGGCTACATTTATTTTGGTTCGCTGAACTATTTTCTGTGCCAACTCTACCCTGCCTACAATTCTTTCAGGGCAGGTGGGCACCCACCATTCAGGGGCCCAATTCAGTTACAGGCCTATAAATATGTTTGAGATATGGGACACTTAGTGTAGCATCGTGCTACAATAAATACAGACACCTGGTTTCATCTAAACTGGAGCTTTATTAAGTACATCTAGCTCGTGCCCTGTCCCTACTCTAACTAACCCTTTCCTGTGTCCGCTCCTCCTCTTCCTCTGGCCGCCTAGCTCCGCCCACTCCCAACTACTAGTGTGCTGACTTCACAACATCTCCCCCCTTTGTAACAAAACAAACAAACATACTGACTTCTCAGTCCATCTCTACAATCAGTCTCTTGGGTGGACGTATGTCCCAATGAGGTCGTGGCGACCTGACTCTCGGACTATTAGTACTCAGTGTCTCAATGATCGGAGCGGTGCTTTCACGATCATCAAGATGCAGTTCATCCGAACTGAGAGTGTCCATTTCACTCATCAGGGTTCTGGAGGTGCCCCGTGACAGTTCCTTAACGTGTGAGATGTTTCTCGTGACTAGCCGCTGCTCGGACTCCGCAGTCAACATGGTTCCTTTCCTCTTCGTGATCACCACTGGTTCGTCCTTGAATAGACAAGCTCTGCTGCTGAAGTCTGGACAGATGGAGCCTTCAGTGTCTGAGGTGCCTATGGAGAGCTCAGTTTGATATCGGCAGTCTGTCCTCCTTTGTGACTCGTGCTCACGTGACGCTCGGCCTCTTTTCCAAGGGGATGTAATTCTAGTTCCCTTCCGAGTGTCTGCATGTATTTTTACTTCCTTTTGCCTTGTCAAGTCAAGAATAACACTGTCTGCCTGTTTCGAGTCTGGGATGCCAGCCGGTGGGGTATGAACTGGGGAGGTCATCTTGGTATGGCTCGGGTTGTCTCTCCCACTCCTGCTCGCGCCTAGAACAGGCAAACCTTGGAACCGGCTGGGTATTTGTGTGTTTCGTTCTTATCCGATGATGACTTGGCTCTCCTGACGTGTCCGGCTTCCTTTGCAGATCGACTGGTTGGTCCATCTTTATTTGGGTGCTAATGGCCACGATGTCTGTTTCCATTTTATAGGACCAGGACCAGGACCTTCGAGTCAACCTTGCTGCCCCTACCCGGGGTGACGGTGTAGTATTTGTGTCGCGATGCACCTGTGATCGATGTGACAGGTTGTCTGGTGGAGTGATCGAGTGTGCATTGACATTGGTGTGCGACATGTCGCTCTTGACGGGAAGAGTGTCCCTTGGTTCGCTGATGTGTTCAGGTGCTTGGCGCCATGGCCGTTGTCGGGACCACGACTCTGTCGACTCAAAGGATCGAACCGACGTGCTTTCTGAATCAGAGGGGTGCTCCGTCAGTTCCCTCTGTGAGTGTTCCTTTGAGAATGTCTTACCAGGTGGTCTTCGGAACCGGGTAGTCCGTGACGAGCTGCTTTCCACCTCGGAATTGTC
Source organism: Lissotriton vulgaris (assembly GCF_964263255.1). Lineage (NCBI taxonomy): Eukaryota > Metazoa > Chordata > Amphibia > Caudata > Salamandridae > Lissotriton > Lissotriton vulgaris. The sequence continues at coordinate 249,642,612 of NC_141686.1, read as the reverse complement.
TTTGAAAAGCTTCTCCGTGAGTCTTTGTTGGAACATCTTCAATGTTGTCTCATTTGGGAGATTGTTTGAAGATTCCGTGTTTGTTCCTTGTGCTTGATCCCAAGCTTTTGCCTCTTCGTCCTTCTCGCTTGAGGTTACCCACCTCCGCTCTGTTTGTTCGTTGTCGCGGGGCCCCTGGATGCATGGATCTTTTCTTGCTTGTTGTTGTGAGGGACCAGTCCGTCTTGCGCGATTCAGTTCTCCTTCCCGATTGTTTGGTGCTCTAATATCTCTGATCTGTTGGTGATGTGTTCTCCTGCCAGCTGTTTCCTCGGACTCATCTTCACTTCTTGGCGATTGATGTTCCGGCGTCGATTTTCGGTGTTGACCATTGCGGCCCCTTCTTCTATGGTTTGTCTTTCTCCCCCACTTGTTATGCAGAATGCCATCTTGTCCAGGAGTGCAATCTGTCCCACTGGACGCTCCCTCCTCGTCAGAGTAGCGTGTGTCATGCTTTGAATGACTCCTGGGAGTTGTTATTTGGATGATTGACTCTGAGTAATCTTTGGTTGATTCTGAGTGGTCGGACGCTGAGTAATCTGACTCCGAGTACTCCTTGTCACTTTCCTTGTCACAGTGTCTCCCCCGTTGTCTTTTCGCTGGTCTGCCTTCTCTCTCTCTCCTTTTGTGTTTGTTGGATTTCTGGGTTCTCTCTTCCCAGGTAACTCGAGGTTTTGTACTCAGATGCACATCCCTCAATTTGTCTCTTGTTTGGACTTGCATTCCAATTTCGGCTTTCTTGATAATTTCCTTTAGCGACCAATGCCCTCTCAGTATTTTGTGCCTTGTTTCGGGGTTTTCACAGCCTTCAATTATTCGGAGCCGAACAGCATCCTCATTCGTAAACGTGTTGAAATGGCAGCCTTGTACCAGACTTTGCAACCGAGTGATGAAATGCGGCAATGGTTCGCCTGGTTCCTGCCGTGCTGTGTTGAAGACCATGCGATTATGATCCACCTCTGCCTGTGCATTGAGATGGGCACAGAGCTCCTCTTGGAGTCTATCATAGATGTCTGCTTCTTCTTTGGAAAATGTTCTAATTGGGCATCGGCCCCCGGGACCCACCAGATGGAGGAGTAGCACCAGACATTTTCTTTCTCTTTGCTCACCGTTGGCTTTCAAGAAGTTGTCCAATGCTTCCAGCCACCAGTGCTGTTTGAGGCCCTGGATCCAATCGTCAATCCGTGCCGCTGGGGTCGATAGTTCAAGGTGTGGATTGAGACGTTGAGCTACGTCTCCTCCCGCCATGAGAAAAGGAGGTTCTGATTTGTCGTAGACGAAGGGTATTGTGCTGTACACTTTTCTTCGGGTTTCAGTTGCTTCTGCTTGTGTTTTAGCTTGAGCTTGATTGTCAGTTCTTCCTACAGTTCACTCGTGTTTGGTCAACATTGCACCCTTGAATTTATCCATGGTTAGTGACAATGTTGGATTTCACTTGCTTGTTGTGTGTGTTCATTGGCTACTCCACACACGCATTGGCTCGTGCTCGTTGCTGATTCCGGTGTAATTATTTATGCGTTGTCTTTATTTATGTTTGCTTGTTGCTTCTTTTATTTAATGGACACGCGTTACTTCATGGCATTCGCCGCTGCGCATTCGCTTGCGTTTCTCACTGTTCGCGTTTCCACCCATGCTGACCTTTGTTTTGTCAAGGCTTGTTCATTGAGTCACTCTTGTGGTAGCATGTGCTTATTCTGTTTGGTTGCCAAGACTTGTTCAGTGTTGTCCACGCACCGTTGTCCATGCTTACTTCTTTGCATTTACCAGCGCTTGTTTAGTTGCACATACCAAGGCTTGTTGACTTGCACGTACCCACGCTTGTTTATTTGCATGCACCAGTGCTTGTTTACTTGTCTTCGCCAGTGTTTGTTTGGTCATTGCCAATGCTTGTTTATTTGCATATACCAATGTTTGCTTATCTGCTCCTATCAATGCTCGTTGGTTCTTCGCCAATGCTTGTTTGGCCTTCGCCAACACTTGTTCGGCCTTCGTCACTGCTTGTTTGGTTTTCGCCAATGCCTGTTTTCTTCCTTTGCCACGATTTATCCAATGCTTGGTGATCTGCATGTATCAATGCTTGTGTCTCTTTGCATGTACCAATGCTTATTTATCCAATGCTTGTTGATCTGCATGTATCACTGCTTTTGTCTCTTTGCATGTACCAATGCTTGTTTACTCTTCGCCAATGCTTGTTTCCGTTTGTCCACTGTTTGTTGATTTGCATGTGTCAATGCTTGTTGATTTGCATGTATCACTGCTTGTTTATTTGCAGGTATCAATGTTCGTTTATTTGCATCCACCTTACGGTTATCAGTGCTTGTTGAATTCCTTTTGCCAATGTTTGTTTCTTTTTTTTTTTGTATTTACCAATGTTTGTTTTGCACTTACCAGTGCTTGTTTTTGGGCACTGTGGCACTCCCCAATGTTTATTTGCAATTTCAGGTCTTCTGCCTGACCTCAAAATGGCCGCCGATGATCCCTCGCAGGGGATTGGACACTGCTGCCTGACTCCAAAATGGCCGCGCGGGAATCTCGTTTTCGACGGGATTTCGGCCGTTTTTCTTCGTTTCTTCACCGGAGTCACTGTATTTCTCAGCGCTTCCACTTACCACTTGCCGGTTGCAGCCAGGATCCACCGCTGGAGTCAATGCTTCAGGTAGGGCAGCTTTCTTTGACTTCTGCCGCCGGGGTGGGCTCCCGGGGGGCACTTCTGGGCACTTCAGACGGGACGCTCCCACCTCTGCACACGGGGCTCCCGATTCCAGCGCTCGACCGCGCTTTTCAAATGTGCTTTTGTTTTAGCGCTCAGCAGCGCTTGTTTCCAGTCTCTTGGGGACAGCGTCCTCCACGTCAGGGGACCCTCGTCTCGCTCTAGGGGTCACTGGACAGGGTCGGGGTGGGCTCCCGACTCCTGCTCTGCAGGTTTCGCGCTTCTTCCCGACCACCTGCCAAAGCTCACGCATCGGGCGTGAGGTTTTCCGCCGTCGGGAAATGCACAAGCCCCGATCTCCGCGCTCTCAACAGCGCTTGACAGCGGCGCCTCTTAGATGACGTTCGCTGTTCTGGGGCACTTATTGCTTAGTTTTTCAGCGCCACACAGGGTCGGAGTGGGCTCCCGATCTCTGCACACGGGCCACTCACCTAGGGCACACGCTTCCAGCGTGAGACGCGTTTTAGCGCGAAGGGGTCTCTTCTTCTTCGAGCGTTTTAACGCTCAGTACCTCGGCTCCCTCTTGGATCCCTCTCAACTGCTGGGGGAACAGGGTCACCTGCTGCTGGCTTCTTGTCTCGGGCAGCAACTTCGTTTCCCTTGGGCAGCGTTTTCTTCTCCTCGAGGCTGCCTGGGCCAGGGCTCTCTTGTGGGGTTCTGTGGGCTAGATTCAGGCCCATCCCACCCTCGTCGCCAGTTGTAGCATCGTGCTACAATAAATACAGACACCTGGTTTCATCTAAACTGGAGCTTTATTAAGTACATCTAGCTCGTGCCCTGTCCCTACTCTAACTAACCCTTTCCTGTGTCCGCTCCTCCTCTTCCTCTGGCCCCCTAGCTCCGCCCACTCCCAACTACTAGTGTGCTGACTTCACAACACTTAGGGGCCTGCTGGGGGTTTGGGGGGTGGGGTGAGTAGGGGGCGAATCATTTTGTGTTACACCACTGGTTTCCAGAACTACTGGCTTCACATTATGCAATCAATGTACATGGGAAATAGAAAGCACACACATCACATGGTGACTGGTCCAATGGTTTATTGCTTTTTCCAAACAAAAGAGGTAATTTCATAGCATTCTTTTCTCATGAAAATTTTAATTGCCTAAACCGTTCACATATGAACTCTGATTTGTTCAGTTTCTGAACACGTTGCCTAGCGTCATGGCGCCTACATTTTGTATGGCCTTTCACCTAAACACTGTTCGGTAAACGTCGGTTTAACAGAAAGCCATGGCGTTCAGTTTTATCGGGCTGTGCAGGCATTGATAGTGCCCCCGCAGGCACCAAGCTCGGGGAGGCGCCATTTGCACTCTCTTGAGAGGGGAGGATGGGGAAGACAGGTCCGTCATGACAGACGAACAGTACTGCAGACGAGAAAGGGGCAGCCTGCATAGAGATCTTTGTGAGCCCAGCAATTTCCTAGAGGAGGAAGAAATAATAAAGGCAGGCTCATATGCAGGCCAGGGTGTGTGACTGTGCACTGTGCAGGCGTGACGTCGTGCTGTAATTGGTGGTGGCGGCGGTGCATCGTGCATGGGAGCAATCTTAGGCTGTGCCAGCAACACTTTTGATCCCCTAAGTTCTCTGTCTCTAGTGCTGCGCAACAGCTCTGATGTTCTGTAATTTTTAAGTGGGTTATGCTGCAGGTGTTATTTATTTGTAATGCTATGTTTTGGTCTATTATGTTTTTAAAGGTGGACAGGGCGGGCCTAATGGCACTATGCCATATGGATACGGTAGTTTTAGAAAACGTATTGTGAAATATACTAAGCTAATGCTAAAAACTCGGCTGGAATGTTTTATATCAGAAGTTGCAACACTTCTGATTTATGTTTACAAAATATACCTTGATTTGAGATACTATTTTATACTAGTATATGTACTCCGCTCAGGAATGTTTTCGCTGATGGCTGCTGTAGGTGAAAATAATGAACAAGCTATGCCATGGCAAAGCCAATTGGCTCGGCATTTCAAACCATGCAATTTTTATCGATATATATTTATTTTTGCAAAAAAATGGAAAACTATAGAATATATGAAATGAAAGACTATCAGCCTGATTCATGAAGTAAAATTGCGCCCGCAATCGCTGCGAAAATGCAAATGCGGGCGCAATTTCCGTAATCGGCATTCAACAACAAAATAGCGAATTCGCAAACACATATTTGCGAATTCGCTAATATATTCGCAGAATCCCGGCCGCTGAGCATTAGCGATTCGGAAATAGCGACACACCACGGATTCTGCGAAAATAATAGCGAAATCGCAAAATAATCGCAATTGGTATTCAAGAAAAATCGCTATTAGCGAAAAACCCAAAAATCGCAATTTGCACCGAGCAAAATAAGGACAACTCAAAGCAGGTGGTAACCATGAAAGCCATGGAAAAAAACTTTCAAAAAACCGTTGTCCTATCACCAACAGGTACTGGCCTGACCAATCACACATAAGGACCATCATCAGCAGCAGCATTAGGAGTCCCACAATGCCAGGAATGTACATGGTGGTGAGGCGTCGCAGGCTAGAGCGATTAGCACGGAGGAGACGCAGGATCCAGGACAGGATATTCCGCCAGCGGGTCACCTTGCTGGGCCAAACCAGAGAGCAGATATATGCTAAATACAGGCTGAATGGGGAAATGATAATGCAGCTAATACAGGACCTTGACCCCCTGATGCAGCACCCAACAAGCCGTACCAATGCTGTGCCTACACATGTGCAGGTATTGTGTAGCCTGCACCTCCTGGCCTCCGGAAGTTTCCAGGGGGTAGTAGCGGCTGCTGGGGGAATATCCCAGCCCACCATGTCATGCTGCCTCCACACTTTTGTTGACGCCATGCTCACCCAGCTACACCGTCACATCAAATTCCCCGCCAGTCAACAGGAATTGGACATGACCAAGCTACAATTCTACAATGTAGCCCATTTTCCACATGTGCTCGGATGTATAGACTGTACCCACGTCGCCATCTGCCCACCAGCTGGCATGGAGTATATGTTCCGCAATAGAAAGTGCTACCACTCCCTCAACATCCAGATGGTCTGCAATGCCAAGACATACATCACTGACATTGTCGCACGGTACCCAGGGAGTACCCATGACTCCTTCATTTTCCGGCACAGCGGACTCCACACACGACTGGTCAGGGGAGAGTTTGGGGAAGGACACCTACTTGGTAAGTACACTTTGATTGAAATGTCACATTGCAAAGATGTAACAGCGCAGCACAGGCAATCACCATCTGCTCCTCTCATTCAGGTGACAGTGGCTACGCCCTCCGTGAATACCTCCTGACCCCATACCTCAACCCTGCTACACCCCAGCAACGGCGCTACAATATTGCACACATACGGACAAGGAATTGCATAGAAAGGACATTTGGCCTGCTCAAGAGCAGGTTCCGCATACTGCACAAGACAGGTGGGGCCATGTATTACAGTCCTGAAAAGTGCTGCCGCATAGTGGCTGTCTGCGCAATACTACCTAACATTGCAACCAAGCGCCGGATACCTGTTGACATCTCTGGCAGTGAATCTGAGGGGGACAACCGGCCACCTGCACATGCGCGCCATGCACAAGGGGAGAACTCAGCAGAAGGGCACAGACGTCGCAACCACATCACAGTGAACAGTTTCTAGTACAACCACTTCCATCACCCCACAAATCAACAATGCATGCAAAATGTAATGATGACACAACACTAATGTGTGTAGCAAAATAAATGTATTTGTTAAATTCACAAAATTAAATATAAGGTTTCTGTCCAAATAAGTCCAACAAACAGTATTACGCCATACTGCTGTGCATCACTGCATGGCAGGCTTGACCTCAGCCTGTGCCATTGATTAAGTGCAGTTCTCTAGGTGCGCCTAGTGCGCGTTCCGCCATAGCGCCTCTGAGGGGCATCCTCCTCCGGGGCTTCAGGCAATGGGGGGTCCTGGTGCTGCGGGTGGGTGGTGGGGCCTGTGAGGCAGATTGTGAGCTGACGCTGGACGCCCCCTCACTCGCATCATCACCCCCCACAACAGATGGAATAGGTGGAGGGTGAAGAGCAACGACGGCCGTGGTGAGGGTCTCCAGCACCCTTGTCATGTCCTCGCTGCACTGTATGATTGCGTGCTGCTGGGTCAGAGAGCGCCGCGCCAACAGAGATGTCGCATTCGCTGACACGTAACTTGCCCTGCTGTAAGTGGCAAGCCGGGTCAATAGTTGGCGGTGGCGCCGGCGTTGCCCACTGCGCACTCTCAACATGGCACGGGTGTTGGCCTCCACGGCTGCAGCAATGTGGGCCATTCCATCTCCCACACCTGCCAGGTCTGCCCTCATGCCTTCCATGTGGCCTGCAACAGAGGCCACATTGCGCCCTATCATGTGCAGTTGTAGCTGTATGGCTCCCTGCTGCTGAGCCTGGCGCTGGTGAATGCGGAGCATGCGTCTCTCGACGCTGAGCCGCGCCAGTCCATGAGCATTGGCCCGCCTGCTAGCTGCTGTGCAGCGCTGGCGTGACCTGCCACGCCTGCCCTGCTGGCCTGAGTGTGAGGCTGGCCGCTGTGTGGACAGTGGCGCAGCCCCGGATGTAGAGGCGACAGCTGCTGGGGGTAAGACCGCCGGTGTTGCAGGTGCGCCAGTCGCAGGGGGTGTGCCTGCTGGTGTGGCTGTTGCAGTAGATGCAGGGGGCACAGGAGTGACTGCCCTGGCTGTGGCTCTGGGAGGAGCAGCGGTGGCAGGAAGCACAATGGGGGCTGACATGCCAGCGGATGTGGGTGCTGCGCCAGTTGCAGGGGGGACGCTGCAGGTGGTACTTGCTGCTGGTGTAGATGCAGCGGCAGGGGCTGGTGCCTGGGTTGGTGTTGGCACCTCCACCTCCGGGACGCCCTCATCGATCTCCAGCCTATCGCTGTCACTGGTATCGCCACCTGTGGGGGTAAGTGGTGGATCATTAGTTGCATGCATCTGGCAGACGTGCAGTTGCTACATGCATGCTGGGTGACATTCCCTGAATGGCAGTGGCTTTGTGTGCTTTGGGACCTGTCTGGCTGCATTGTGGTACTACAACATTGTGGCCAGACTACATCTCCCACAATGCTTCAGGACATTCCTTGATGTGCAACTATGGCATGCCTATGGGACATTGGGGGAGCCTATTTGGTCATGGACATCCATAGGGGGCAGGGTCGCAGTCGCATGCCACTTACCTTGGGTGTCTTGGGTGGGGCGGTATGAGTCCAGTGTAGTAAAACCGACACAGGCCTCCTTCTCCAGGGTGTTCTCGACCTGGTCCTCCATGGGAGTGTTGGGTGGTACAGTTGGTCCTCCTCCTCCTGTGCCCGAGGACTCCCCAAGGCGCGCCGCCACCTTCTCCTTGGCACGGCCTCGGAGGTCGTACCACCGCTTTTTTAATTCCTCCAGGGACCTGGCCGCCACTCCCACGGAGTTCACTGCTGAGGCTATCCCCTGCCATATGCGCCGCTTCTCCTGTTCAGGGACCCTCCGTGAATTAGCGCCAAACAGTCGGTCGTGGTTGGCCACAACCCCCTCAATTAGGTGTTCCAGCTCCTGCTCAGAGAATTTCAGTTTTCTCTTGCGCCCAGACGAGCTGCTGGTCCCAGGTGCAGGTTCCTCAGCCATGGTATAGGGTTGTGGATCAGTGTAATTTCCAAGATGAGCTGCAGCTCTCCAATGTGTTCCCTCTCTCTCTGCCTCAATGTGCAAAATGGTGGTGGGAACCGGCAGCTTCCTGGTTGTGATGTCATCACTGGGCTCGAAATGCGACTTCCCGTTTTCCCGATCTCGCGAGTTTGCGATCTCGCAAATAGCGATATCGCAAATAGCGATATCGCTATTTGCGAGATCGCAGTCCAGGCGTGGGTAGCCGGAAATTGCGATTATTCTGCGATTATCGGTCATCGCTAACGGATTTTGCGATCGCGTGCGAATCGCTTTTTTTTATCGCAATTATTCATGAATTCGGATTTGCGATTTCTGAATAGCGATTCGCTTTTTTTCGCTATTTCAGAATCGCAAATGCCGATTTTCATGAATATGGCGGTATTATCCCACAAGGGTCGGCATTGAAATGCACTTCTTTTCAGGCGGCTGAGCACGTGTTCAGGGCTCAGGCCAAACACGTGCAAAACCGTGCCACCCAGCCAATGGATTGAGTGGGCAGACCCATTGCCCCATGCTATTGTGTGTGGAAACAAAATATGAGTAACAGTTGAACAGATCAATAAATGAAGGGGGCTGGCTGAAGACTCATACAACACTCACACAAACACCAAAATAAACACACAGGCAGACAGTCACAGTGGGACCCCAGTGGGATGCTCACAGCCCCATTAAAGAAAGGGCAGCGCCCTTAAAAGTTATCCAGTGTTAACGCCTTCATACTGGCATTGTGAGATTGAGAACAGATTACTATAGGAATACGTTCCAATGTCGTGAGTCTTCCTTTTGCACTGGAATGCGAGTGTAAAGAACAGAACAAGCATTGGCATAGCCTACAGGTCGCGCCTTTGGGGCCTTATAAATGTTTAGCCATGCAACACTTGCTGTTGCACCAAGGATATTGTTCATGTGAAGTAGTGTGGCTCACCGGTTAGAGGCGGCAGACCCGAGAGCAGAGGACGGCCCGGGACCAGGGTTCGATTCCCGGCGCGGCAGGTTTCTAGACCAGGGTCAGCGGACTCGATAATTCTCTCGCCTCGGTGCCCACTCTGATCAGTGATCACACTCGGCAACTCTGGGCATTAGCTTGCCTCATCTTCACTAACGGCCCCACCAGACCGCCGGGGATGCCTGGTCTCACCCTGGAGATACCCATTAAGGGACCATCTCTCAGGGAAGCCAGGAAGGGTTTCGCAGCGGTCGAAGCGCCTTGGGACCCTACGGGTAAGTAGTGCGCTATATAAATGCCTATACATTTACATTTACATTTACATGTTTTTCGTAGAGAGAGAGATCAGAGTTTTGTTTAATGGAAGTTTTGACTCATGGAAAGGTAGCACAGAAGGTTAATGTGCCTGCTGCAAGGAACATCTACCTGATGCAGATCACAAAATGCTGTAAATAGGTCAGTGGGATACTGCATTTTTCATAGAAATCATTTTGTCACTTGCCCGTAAGTAAAAATCCTAACATACAACAATGAGCTATTGAAAACTGCAAGGTAAAAATTGTACCGTTACGTTCCCCCCCCAGTCTTTGTTTGATTACCCCAATGTCTGGAAAATAAATTGTTATATTTTTATTCCAGCACCTGGTAAAGCCTGACAAGTGGCAACATCAACCTTTACCTTTATTTTTGGGCAATTTTGGGAGAAAGAACAAGAGGCCCAACCTCCTTGCTGCTCTTTCATCCCGGCTACGACCCAGCAAACAACCGTGTTCAAGGTAAGGAAACTGATGATATTTTTTTTAGATTGGAGTTAGGGCTATGTTTGTGGTCACTCACTCTACATTGTGGTTGGGCTGGGTGCACATTCTGAACATTGTACCGTGACTGGATGGAATTTACTAATACTGAGCCTGCGCTTAGCCCTGTGCTTTGGGCAATAACGGTTATTAAAGGCACTATCTGTCCTTGCCTTGTTAAAGGCCCTCAAACATTGTCTGTTTCAGTGCCACTATGGCACACAGAGGAAGCAGCTAGTCAGGCTGTAGTTTTTACCTATCCTGTTGTCCAAAGGGGAGCGTTATGTAGGAGAGTAGGGTCTGCTTTCCTATGGTCACCCAATTTGTTTGCTTTTTGCTTTACTGGTTTACGGCTTAAAAAGGCTGTGGTCCTGCTGATCAGACCCACAGCCCAGCTGTTCTCTCTCTAAATTCACACAATGTACTTTAGGTGCATTGCCAATTGGGTATTGGGTCACTCTTGTGAGTCCCTGTATAGTGTACCATAGGTACCCAGGGCATAGGTGCACCCAAGGCCTACCAGGGGCTGCAGCATGTATTATGTGCCACCCCCGGCTGGCCATTCAAATGAGCTGTTGCAGCTATATTGCTGTCATGCACAAGATATATGTATTTGTACTGAAATTTGATATTATTGCACCAAATCTTATACGTTGTACTTTGACTATTGACAGGTTTCTTTCATATTGGTAAGGACAGCATCGGCAAGACGAATACGGCACAAGAATTAATTACACGGTCATTCCATGTACGCCCACTGGAAGATAAACTACAGATAAAGAGGTTAGGACCTGATCGACCTGACCTACAACTCCAACAAGTTACCCAGGACAGAGGAAAATCTTACAATCGTACATTCTCAAACACCTGGTACACAAAAGCTGATTGGCTTACAGGGTGCCCTTCAAGAAACAGACTGTTCTGCTTTCCCTGCTTGCTGTTTAATGGTGACTTTCCTTGGACAAGAGAAACAGTGATAGACTTGAAGCATCTGCCTCTGAAAAAATAAAGAAGCATGCACACACAAGAAGGCATATGGAAAGCGTGACAAGACTGGGAATGTTGGGAGACGCACCGATTGAGCAGCACATAAGCGATGTATATCGCCAAACAATGCAGAAACACAATGAAACAGTTGATAGGAATAGACACATACTATCAAAAATAATTGATTGCATTCGTTTCTGTGGTGCTTTCGAACTGGCATTGGGAGGCCATGATGAATCGGAAGGTTCCACAAATCCTGGAATATTCATGGGTCTTGTAGATTTAGTAGCAAGCATAGACAAGAAAATGGAAGCACATATAGCAAGTGCTACAGTCTTTAAGGGCACCTCTAAAACGATACAAAATGAACTTCTGGAGTGTATGCTAGAAATTATGAGAAGCCATATTGTCCAAGAGTTGCAAAACACAGACTTTGTGGCTATTGAGGCTGATGACACCACTGATGTGGCCACACAAACGCAGTCTGTATTAGTCTTTCTGTACCTGGACAATGGCTATAATGTTGTGGAGAGGTTCTATGGTTTAACTCATTTAAAAAGTTCCACTGCAGAAACCATCACTGCAGCTATACTGCGTCAACTCAACTTCATTTTTCCAGAGCTGCAGCAAAGAAAACAACTTATTGCACAAAGCTATGATGGTGCATTCGTAATGAGTGGAAGCCATGGTGGCGTTCAGAAAAGAATTAGAGATGTCTACCCGAATGCTCATTATGTGCACTGTCACGCCCACCAACTTAATCTTATTATGCAACAGGCAGTATCAAAGATCTCCGAGACACGAATTTTCTTTCAGGATGTAGGAGGCATGGCAGCATTCTTCTCACGTTCCCCAAAAAGAATGGAAGCACTTCAGGAGATTGTGGACAAAAGTGTTCCGAGGGGAGCCTCAACTCCTTGGAAATATAACATGCGTACAGTCCAACTAATATTTCAATATAGGGAGGACCTTGTGCAATGTTTTGAAGCCATAGAAGCCAATGAAACCTTTGATTTCAAAAGTCACAGTGAAGCCCGTGGCTTTGCTAGAACACTAAAAGATAGAGAGTTTCAGTTCTTTCTGTTTTTATTTGAAAAGATAATGACAAAGGTCGAGAATTTATACAATCAGTTGCAAGGACGAGACGTAGATACTATCTCTGTGAAAAGATATACCACAGAGTTTGTCGCAAGCATAAACAAAGTGAGAGATGAGGTTGACAATTTAGAGAGCCAACTGCCAGCGGCTTCAACTTTTTCAAACCACAGGTAAAACATCACCACTCTGGTCCGAAGTGCAAAAGCGATATGTGACATTGTAATTGTGCAGGCACAAGAGCATTTTGCTTTCACTAAACATGTGGAGAGTGCCGCATTATTGGAAAGTAAATACTTTGAAAAATATAATGAATCCTTCGCTGAGCATGCTCTGCATGAGGCTGTGGAAGCTTATCCGATGCTCAACCAAGAGGACCTGAAAAGTGAGTTGACTGTAATGTACTCAATGCCTGTGTACCAGAAGGCCAAAGATGGCAGGTCTTTGCTGTCTTTAATTCATGAACTTAATATGGAAAAGACATTTACAGAGACAGTAGCTTTACTAAAAATTACCACTCCTATGACAACCTCAGAGGCAGAACGATCTTTTTCCGCCTTAAAGAGGATTAAGGCATTCCTGAGGAACACCATGCTTCAGGAAAGACTCAATGCGTTGGCAATGCTCTCTATAGAGAGCAAGCTTGTTCAAAATATTGCTGACTTTAACGTTCAAGTAATTGAAAAATTTGCTGTGCTTAAAGACAGACGTGCTGAATTTAGATACAAAAAGCAAATATGTTGAATGGTGATAGTTTGTGACCTGTTTAGTTGGTTCTTTTGGTGTTTGCAGTTTAAATCAAAAAAGTTGTTTGTTTTGTTGTTTGCAGTTTAAATAAAAACAATCTGTGAGGTTCTCAGCATTGTATTTTGAAGTCTGTTATGAAGCTCTCTTGTTATACTGAATAAGCAGCTACCTAGTATGTTATATGACAGCTCTTTAATAATGTAATACCTGCACTTTCACAATTGCTTTATTAACCTTCCTGCTATCTCAAATTTGCTTGGAAATGCACCATCTTTCCACAATTTTTTCAAAATTTTCTCGGGGGGAAATCCCCCCGAACCTACCTTGGGGGGTTCGGGCTTGCGCGCAACGCGCGTTCGCTATGGTACAGTATGATTATCACTTTCCGCCCTACCACTTTCAAATGTCACCAGCCGTCACTGTTGACATTTGAGAATGTAACCGCAATACTCACGAAGATTAAGTGTGTGCATTTAGTTACCTGTTTATTGTGAAACTCCAAGATATCCGCCGCTGTTTTGCTAACCATTACGGTTGTCCAATGTTTATGTTTATGTTACCACATGCCAGAGTGCTTTATTAATTTGTTTGGTTGCACACGATCACTTACGTGAACAAGGATTTCTGTAAGCCGAAACATGTAGTAGGTGGATTAAACACCCTTGAAAGTTCGGTATTATCTGGCTTACTTTCAGTGTCTGAGAGCGCATTGATTTGGATTTTGCATCTTTGGAACTTTGATTACCGGCGTGCTCGGCCGGTGTATGCGCCACCTCCCACGGGGCCACCAGCAGTCTCGACGGAGCACTTTTTGGAAAAGATATATATACATATACATATATATTATATACACAAAAAATTGATCACACAATGTGAGCAGCAGACAAAGGTAGTGCTTCCTCGGTTGGGTAATAATTTATAGTAAATATATTAAATTAGTTAAATAATTAAATAAATTAATTAAATATAATGAATTAATTTAGCTTGCTGCAAATAGCTTTCTTGAACTTCCAATACACAACTGTTTAAGCGTGGCTGGCTGTAGCATTCATCAGGCTGAGGCGATGGCCGTATGGAGGGTAAGGAGGGCCTTCTTTGTGTGGCAGCAATGTCTTGTGGCGGTGGTGGCTAAGCTGCACCAACCAAGTTAAGGGAAGTACCATCAACGTGCTCAACTACGGAAACAGGCGTTAAGCAATGTTGACCGCGCAACTTAAGTGAAGAGCCTGAGGACCTAAAAATCTTCCTCTACTGGTGCTCTATTACAACTGCCAGGAGAATGGACTTTGACAGGGAGGGGAGAAAAAGGTAGGCACCAAGAAAGTTAAACTAAACAAAAAAAACTGACAGCGAGCAACAGGAAAGAGTATGTGTTTCTCTCAGTCAAGAGGGTATAGGGTATAGGGTATCTATTAGCTGATTGGTGGTTAGCATTGTGACACCATTTGGTAGTTCTTTTTTGATTAGTAATGTAGTAAAGTTTTATCTTGGCTGCTCTTGAAATAATTGTGAGCAAATAATGCATAATATGAGTCTCTGGTCTTGTCATTATGACAATGAATCCGCCATGTTTGTACATTACATAGAAATAATGTATACAAATATTTTTGTGTCAATTATTATAATTTTATTATTTTTAATCATCATACTTCATGCAGTTAATTTTCTATATTCACAGTCAGATCAGCTGCATGGATCGGTGCAGATGGGACTTGTCCTTGCACCTCAACACCTTCTCTTTTGCACCGGATTTCTGAAAAACATTTATTAATATTTTTTAAATTTAAACATTTTTACCACAGGTTTACTTCAGGTGAGGAGTCCGCCATTTGAATCTATTTCCATTCACGTCTCTATTCTTGTAAATATGTCAAGAAAGAGCAATAGTATTACATAAGATGCTATGGGCACATTTACTAAAATCTCACGCAATGCAGTGCAGCAGGCAAAAAAGCTCAGTTGAACGAGAAGAAGAGCAAAAGAGCACCATATTTACAGAAATATGGCACTCACCTCCCCTCTCCCTAGCACCTGCGCTGAAACTATCTGCTGTGCAGCACCCACTCACCTTTGCACCATAGTGCAAGGGTGTCAGCATGAGTCTGTCATAGGTTTTATACTGGAAGGATAACCTTCCAGTACAAAATACTATTCTCAGACTAACTTTAAACCTTTTCCCACTTTGTATGTGTTGTACAGTGCAGCACACGTACAAAGTTGGAAAAGAAAGGAGAAATTAAAGCATTTCTCCTTTATAGCACTTATTTTAAATGGGAGCTATTTTCTGACACTAAACCCGGTCTACCTTTTTATGTAAATAAAAGGAAGCCTGCAATGGAGCAGTAGTGTCTCCAGGAAGTTAGGGATCGTGCAGTAGCATCCCTGGGAAGCTTTGGATGGTGCAGTAGTGTCTCTAGGAAGCTTGTGATGTCGCAGTAGTGACTCCAGGATGTTTGGGATGACGCAGTAATGTCTCTGGAAAGCTTGTGATGGTCCAGTAGTGTCTCAGAGAAGCTTTGGATGGTGCAGTATTGTCTCCGAGAAGCTTGCGGTGGCATAGTAGTGTCTTTAGGAAGCTTGCGATGGTGCAGTAGTATTTGAGTGTGCGGAGGAGCCCACTTTCACCCCCGTGGTAGACCCTCGCCGGGGCTTTTGGGACGTGTTGCTGTCCGCCACACCAGACGCACCAGACATCCAAGGGTTAACTAACCAGACCTACTCTTCCCCGCAGGAACGCCCAAAGAAGAGAACTAACCAATGGGAGGAGGCCTGGGGAGATAGAAAGACGGACCTGGAGGGAGAAGGGACGTTCCCTGAAGACGAGAGGAGCAAGGAAGATGCCAGGAGCAAGGAAGACGCCACGCAGAGACCGGACAAAAGGAACCTGGAGACCCTTCAGCAGAAGACGGCTGGAGCTGACGAGGACTGACCCGAGACCAGCGCCATCCCCGTGGAGGACGAGGACGACGTCTCCGCCTAAGCCGAGGCCTGGCACAAAGGAGTGGGAAAAACGAGTGGCACAGAGAGCAAAAAACGGGGCACACAAGAGGGGAAAACAGTGGCACAGAGCAAAAAAATGGGACTCAAAAGAGGGGGAAAGACGAGTGGCACAGAGAGCAAAGAAAACGGAGGATGGGCACACTTACCAGTGAGTCCTTTAGCAGCGGCAGCAGGGACACACAGGCGGAGCTGCGTGGAGGGGGAGCGACCTACCAGGAGGGACAGGGGTCGCTCTCCTCACCGCGCAGCTTCCGGCATATATGGGGAGGTGGGAGGGAGGAGCAGCTGGGAGGCGGGAGCAGCGAGTGGGCAGGGGGCAGGGCCGCAGGGGGCACAGCGGTGGGGAGAACGAGTGGCACAGAAAGCAAATGTGCACAAAAGAGGGGAAAACAGTGGCACAGAGCTAAAAAGAAACTGCGGGCACAGAAGAGGGGAAAACAGTGGCACAGAGCAGGGTCACAAAGGAGGGGGAAAAACGTGTGGCACAGAGAGCAAAAAACGGGTCACAGAAGAGGGGAAAACAGTGGCTCAGAGCAAAAAAACGGGGCAGAAAGGAGGGGGAAAGATGAGTGGCACAGAGAGCAAAGAAAACGGAGGATGGGCACATTTACCAGCGAGTCCTTTAGCAGCGGCAGCAGGGGCACACAGGCGGAGCTGCGTGGAAGGGGAGCGACCTACCAGGAGGGTCAGGGGTCGCTCTCCTCACCGCGCAGTATCCGGCATATATGGGGAGGTGGGAGGGAGGAGCTGCTGGGAGGCAGGAGGCGAGAGCAGCGAGTTGGCAGGGGGCGGGGCCGCAGGGGGCACAGCGGCAGAGAGAACGAGTGTCACAGAAAGCAAACGGGGCACAAAAGAGGGGAAAACAGTGGCACAGAGCAAAAAACGGGTCACAAAGGAGGGGGAAAAACGAGTGGCACAGAGAGCAAGAAACGGGGCACAGAAGAGGGGAAAACAGTGCACAGAGCAAAAAACAGGTCACAAAGGAGGGGGAAAAACAAGTGGCACAGAGAGCAAAAAACGGGGCACAGAAGAGGGGAAAACAGTAGCACAGAGCAAAAAACGGGGCACAAAGAAGGGGAAAAAACGAGTGGCACAGAGAGCAAAAAAAGGGCACAGAAGAGGGGAAAACAGTGGCTCAGAGCAAACAAACGGGGCACAAAGGAGGGGGAAAGAGGAGTGGCACAGAGAGCAAAGAAAACGGAGGATGGGCACACTTACTAGCAAGTCCTTTAGCAGCGGCAGCAGGGGCACACAGGCGGAGCTGCGTGGAGCGGGAGCGACCTACCAGGAGGGTCAGGGGTCACTCGCAATGGTGCAGTAGTGTCTCTGGGACACAAAAAAACAAGGGAACCCTACCCACTAAGGAACCAGGGTACATATTTTATATAAAAAAACAGTGGTTCCAGTGGAACGATCAAAGTATATTCCGATGAATACAGAGCAATGTCTAATAATAGTATGAAGGTTACCGAGAATGTAGGAAGGAAAAACAAAACTCATAACACCAATTGAATACCATCATTTGCTATTTTTACGAAAATTAAAAAAATGTTCAAATATTTACATATTGCAATTAACATATGACAATGTGAAGACTTTTGAAAAGGAGTCCCAAGTGTAAAGTGTGAACCGAAAGACTGGTTTAAGCACACATTAAAGTGACAACAAGTGACAGTTATGTACACGGTTTCAACAGGGGTATATTTACAAGGGAATGGGAAAACGACCATATAAACAATATTCAATAATATATACAATGATTATTGAATTCATAGATATTGATTAGTAGGTTCATTCCCAATGAGCGTCGACGGCGTTTCGACCCTTTACAGGATGGAGGGTCTCATCAGGACAGGGACGGTGTGGGACATCTGTGGGGGTGAGAAAAGGGAGTGAGCTCCGTGTATAGGAAGGTGATTTTACAAAAAGGACTGTAAGTTAAGGGCCTGGTATCTGTAAGGATTCAATCAAGGGCTCAGTGATGGAGTAGGTGCCAACCATGCGTGAAAAGGGGGAAGATAACCGTACTCACAGTGAACCCAGCCGGGTACTATGGTAAAAGGGAACAAAATGAACAGGGATGTGGTCACAGAAAATGAACAATGGCAACACGTTGTATGGGCGAGCTCAGGTTGATATTTGATATTTATTGATTTTTATATAGCGCAACTATCGCTCCGGAAGGAGCATCTTGGCGCTGAGCAATCAGAAGAAACCAACTTGATGGAAATGGGAATCATATGGCTGCGAGGACCAAAGAGTCGGGTCGAAGGAAGATCCAAGTCTTCAGAAGTTTTCTGAAAAGGGTTTCTGAAGGGGCGTGCCTGAGGTTGGGGGGAAGGCCGTTCCAAGCCTTAGCCGCCAGGAGTGAAAAGCTTTTTCCACCTTTCGTTTTGAGCTTAAACCTGGGTATGGTAACCAGATTGGCTCCTGATGACCTCAGGCAGCGTGATGGAGTGTACTGAGGGAAGCGCTTGACAAGATAGGAGGGGCCTGTGTTCTTAGTGGCTTTAAAGACAGTAACAAGGAGTTTGAAAAGGATCCTTTTGTGGAGGGGCAGCCAATGGAGGGTGTTGAGGGCCGCCGAGGCCGAGGACCTTCTCGGGAGTCCGAGAACGAGCCTGGCCGCCGCGTGCTGGACGCTCTGTAGCTTCTTAAGGGTGGACTTTTTTATACCTGCCAGAAGACCATTGCAATAATCGAGTCTGGACAGGATCAAAGCCACGGCCACTGATTTCCTAGCGGAAATAGGGAGAAAGTCGAAGAATTTCTTTAGCTGTCTAATGAGGTTAAAGCAGCACCCTGCAGTAATGCGCGCATGGTCGTCAAAACTGAGGGACGAGTCGAATTGGACACCCAGATTGCGGGCCGATGAGACTGCACTGGGAGGTGCCTCAGAGTGTTGGGGCCACCAATCATTTGGAGAAAAAATGGTGTCTTTGCCTACGGGTATAATCTCAGTTTTGGCGCTGTTACACTTGAGGTGATTATTATTGAGTCATGCAAAGACTTGGGAAAGGCAATTCTGGAACCTAAGAGCGGCATCGGGGAGTTTTTTTGTCTAAGGTGACGACGAGTTGTGTGTCGTCAGCGTAAGATGTTACAAGGATGCCATGAGATTCAATCAGGGTAAGCAGGGGGGCCATGTAAATATTGAAGAAAAGTGGGCTCAGAATGGACCCCTGGGGCACACCTGATAGAATGGTTCTTTCGCTGGAGAGCAAGGGGCCAAGTGAGACTGTTTGTGATCTGTTAGACAGAAATGAAGATATCCATTTCAGAGCGGTATCCGACACACCAATTTCGCGCATTCTGTGGATGAGAATTGCATGAGAGATGGTATCAAATGCTGCGGTTAAGTCGAGCAGGATGAGAACTGCGTGTTTCCCCTCATCCTGCAGGAACTTGATGGTGTCGGATATCTCGATCAGAGCAGTTTCAGTAGAATGGCCGGAGCGGAAACCGGATTGCTGAGGATGGAGAATATGGTTGTTTTCCACGAAGGCTTTAAGCTCAGCATGTACTATTTGTTCGGTAATTTTGCCTAATGCTGGAAGTAGGGAAATTGGGCGCATATTAGAAAGGTCTGTCGGGGGTTTATTATGCTTTTTCATTAGAGGCTTTACGATGGCTTTCTTCCATTCAGCCGGAACAGTGCCTGAGCTGTGGGATTGATTGATGATGGAATTGATAAGAGGGTTGACGGCCTCAATGAGAAGATATAGGATAGCCGGGGGACAGGAGTCAGTAGGGGCTCCCGAGCGGCAGGTCATGATGGCCTTCTGGGATTGAAGCAAGGATACTGGTGAAAAACTGCAAAATGAAAGAGAGTCAGTGTTGTGGAGTAAGGGAGGGGTGGCAGGGGGAGGAAAATCCTTGTGGATGTTATTAATTTTGTCAACAAAAAAATCAGCGATTTGGTTACAAAGAGTTTGGGATGGGGGGATTTCCAGTGCCAGGGCTTTGGGGTGGGTGAAGGACTTAACAATATTGAAGATGGTATGTTGTTTTTGATTAGCTGTTTCTATAGCTGTGGTGAAAAACTCTTTTTTGGCTTTCTTTATGTGTGACAGATATAGTTTCCTCTGCCGAATGTATAGGGTTTTGGAGGTGGGGTCGTATGTTTTCCTCCACTCTCTTTCAAGGACCCTACACGTACGATGGCTATCGGTGAGGGCCTGAGTATACCACGGGGCATTGGGCTTCCTTTTATGGGAGATTGGTTTTTGGTTGGTTGAGTTGGACTTATCCAGGACCAATTTGTTGATCCAGATGTGGAAGTTTATGGAATCTTGCGATACATCTCCTACGATAGTGGGAGGATGGATAGGGAGCTGAGGATGAGACTTAATGGACTCAGCTACTTTCTTCCAGTTTATCGCAAAGGTTGAGGGGGAATTCTTACAGTATGGGTGGGGAGAGGGTTTTGCCTTGATAGTGAAGGGTATAAAGTGATGGTCAGTCCAAATTTGTGGGATTGGGGGGGATACAGTTATAGTGGCCGAATTGGTACAGATGCCATCTAATGTGTGTCCGGCCGAGTGCGTGGGGGGCACGACCAGTTGAGAAAGGCCAAAGATATCAAGGGATTGTTGAAAGGTTAAGGTGTGGGGGTCTGCACGGGATTCCAAATGAAGATTGAAATCACCGAGGAGAGTAAAGCTGGGGTAATGAGTCAGGTGAGATCCAAGGGTGTCATCCAAGGAGTCCAGAAAAGGCGTGGCGTTTCCGGGGGGGCGATGCACAAGTACACCCGTAAGAGAGGTGGAGGAGTTGATGTGAATCACAAAGCCTAAGCTCTCACAGTCCTTGAGTGAGGTCAGTTCAAATGTGTGGAATCTGACATCTTTTCTGATGATGATAGCTAACCCACCTCCCCTGCCGACTGGTCTGTCTCGTCTGAGAATCGTGAAATCAGGGGGAAGGGCAGTAGCCAGATCAGGATTAGACGAGTCATTTAGCCAAGACTCAGTGATAAACAGTGCGTCTAGGTTATGGGAAAGTACAAGGTCATGGATATCTTGTCCATGACAAGCTAAGGATCTGGCGTTGATGAGTCCACAACGAAAGGTAATCGGCTTATGTGGCGATGGAGGGGAAGGGTGTGGGATGGTGCCAGTGGGTCCCGAGGATGACCATCTGCAAAAGCGGCATGAAAATGGTCCCCAGAGGTGAGCAATGGGACGGTGATCATTGCAGCTATGGCTTGATGTTGGCGGGCGCATAGCGAGTAGCGTGTTAGAGTCGTACCTGAGAACAGGGTTGAATAGGGCAGCATGGCCCGCGCCCGGCGCCGTCCTGGCACGGACAGGCGCAGACGGGCTTGGCTTAGGCGCGGCTTCGGCGCGTTTCCGGCGCGCCCGCTGCGCCAGCCCGCTGCGCCGTCTGGTTGCTATGCACATTATATAAGGAGATAGGAGGGTGGGAGTAGGGCGCGACTAGAGACTAGGTTGGGTACTTACCACTGTAAGTAGCCGAATGATACGACGAGTATTTACTCGTATGTGGCAACAACACGAAACTTGCCTGGTTAATTGAAGGATCGTGCCACTAAAGTGCTTCAATGAGCACGGATGGGGCGCTAGCCAGGAAAATGCCTGCAAAGATTAAATTGGGTTAGAGGGGGCTCCCCAGGGGGTGTTGCTACAGGGTAGATTAAATGTGGAGGACCGGCGTGTACCTGGGAGTAAGCGCGGTCTGCCTTCGTCCGACTGCTTAGAGGTAATGGCAGCGCCGTACACAGGGGATTTGCCGTATAGCGTATGCGCAGGCAAAACTGAAGAGAGCAGAGCGCTCGATCTTCTTGACGGAGGGAGATAGACAGGGAAAAAGGTTGGCACAGAGTTAGCGATGAGCTCTGATAGTGGGAGTAGGACCAGGCGGTAGGGAACAGAATTACATAACACAATTACCTAGCAGTTATGCATTACAATTTAGTAACAATGATTACAAACATATTAAGATGTTAAACACAAAACACCATATTTAATTGTTATATAGTGTAAAGTTATTTTACAGAAAGGAAGTACAAACAACAAGGCTCATGATTTTAAGGAAAATCAAAGTTGAATTAGAAGGTTTACAGGGTGACCAGAGTTGTACATGTCAGCCGACATGTCCCCAGTAGGTTATTGTCCTACAGTAGCGACAAAACCTCTCCATTCCTCAGAGAAATTAAGACTATCATTGATGGAGTTGGTTCTATCGATCCAATGACATTCCTGTCGTTGCAGTATTTGTGATATACTACCACCTCTTTTAGGTAGTCTAGCAATGTCAATTACCTGTCATTTTATTTCATCAGCAGTGTGATTTTTGTCCATGAAATGTGTGACAAGGGGTGCAGAGACAACGGACCTTCTGATGCGGCTGCGATGTTGTCCTATCCTTGCCTTGATAGGTTGTTGGGTCGGTCCAATATATGGGAGACCACACGGACACCAGATACAATACACAACATTGCGTGTGTTGCAATTGGAGAAAAAATCAAGTGTGTGTTCACCATTGCTGTATTTAAAGGTGGTCGTATTTTCTGTAAAGGGACAGTTCACACAGTTCCCACATCTTCCGGCCCAGAGGTGGAGATTTCAGCTATGGCTAAATACCCACCTCTGAGCCGGAAGCTCCGCCTCCAAGCCGCAAGCCCCGCCTCCGGATCGTAAGCTCCGCCCCCAAACCGGCAACTCCGCCTCCGGGCCGGAATTTACGGCCCGAGTGCGGACGTAAAGTTAGTAGTCTTAAATCTATTCTGTGAATACCGAAAGTAGTGAGTTCATTCTGTGAATCCCGAAAGTAGTAAGTTCACTCTGTGAATCCCGAAAGTAGTAAGTGCATTCTGTGAATACCAAATAGTAGTAAGTTTAGGATTTAGTCTTAAGTTCATTCTGTGAATCGGGCCCTACATCCCACAGGACACCTTGCTGATCATACCGCCCGCCTCCGCCCACTTCCGTGCCCTGAGGCGCTCAAAGGAGCGGCAAAACTCCTGCATCGCGGGACGTGCGCGGGGCGCGCAGTGAGAAGCCCAGGACAAGGGCGGGACCGTCTGAGGCCGTCCGAGGCAGTATAAGACAGGCCTGGGGCACGGTCTATGGCTTTTTCATTCCTTAGTAAGGACTTGGACTTGGTTATGGACACACTGAGTCTGTTTTCATTTTAATAAAGGATAATGAGTACACTATATTTTAAATTTTGTTAGTCCCTGCAGTATTTTATATTTACTCGACCTAACATAGGATCGAATCACAACATTGTTATATTGTGCAGGATTTACATACTTTAAGCGATACGAGGGTCTATGTAACTGTTTTTGCTAAGTTGAATCGAAATTTGCCTAGCTTACGTAACGGTAAGTTTCAATTCTATTAAGGGCCACTTTCCCCTTCAGAGTAGGCCGAGGACATTCCCCGCGCAGGCAACCCCTCGCCTCCTTCTCCAGGGGCTTGCGCAGCCTGCCCGCGACAAACTTCGCCACCGTCTCCCCCGGGGCCCAGGCCGCGGATCGGGGGTGGACGATCTCGTCCGGGTCCAGCATGCCCGACTCGTCTCGGGGCATCTCCTTCCCTGAAGGCGTTGGGAGCCAAGAACGGGTCGACTCCCCGTCGTCATCCGTGTCCGGAGAGTCGTAGATCGGGGAGGCGGGCGCCGTCGACAGGTTGCCCGAAGTGCCAGGGTCTACCAAGGGCGTCGGAGGCACCGCCGTCGGCGTGGCCAGGAAGGCGTCACGAAGACGCTCGAAAGCGCCCTTATCCACGCCTCGGGCCTCCGATGAAGGCCCCTCACCCCGGGGTCTCTTCGGAGCGGGCGGCAACCCGCCAGACGTCCCCGGGAGTTCGGGGGACGGCGGCACCTGCGCCGCTGCCAGCTTCGCACACTCCTCCACGATGCGGGCCGAAAGGCGGTCCTCCATGGGCCCTACCACCTCCGTCACACAACGATAGATGGAGCTGTCCACCGCTTGGTAAAACTCATCATCCTGCAGATAGGGGCAGGCCTCCTCATCGTACTCCCCTTCCATCTCGGAACCAAGGGGCAAATGCGGGGCACCCAAGAGGGCGGCAACCGAGAAAGTTCTCGAATGTGGGCAGGCTCAGCGGCTGCGATCACGTTTTGGGCCAGCTGACGTGGCAGGTGGGCTGCACCAACCCCCAAGCGCGCAGACCCTCCTCGCCGGGACCGGGTCTACGTACCCCTCAAGCGCGCTAGGCCACACACAGTTAAAGAGGTGCACAGATCTCGTCCGAAGGCGATTCACGCGGTCAAAACCGCTATACAGACCCCAGAGGGCGTCAAAATTGTGAAAGTACAGACCCGGATCACCAGGTGTCAGAGGGGTACGCGAGGGTCGGCCCCTGCGCAAGCAGACCCCACGGCGCGGCTCCTCGTACTGCGGAGGCGCGCCGGAGGGTCGGCGAGGCGACAGACCGCAAGGGGGCGGCCTATGTACACACCGCACACAAGTGGGAATAAAGTCGCGTAGGAACGATAGAACGTTCCCGCAACCAGGGACTCTGAAAGGGAATAAACCATGCAAGGAGTCCCAAAAGACCGCAAGACAAGCAATCACAATAAAAGAAGACAAAATAGAAAAGCACTTATCTGGCTGCGGGAGCAGCGAAGAAAGAGGAGGAAGATGATGGGAAGTCCGGTTATATAGGGACGATGGACAGAGACAAAGGACTGTGGACTATTATTATAACAAAGAGACTCTTGGGAGTTGTTGTTGATTTTTTGTTGAACATTACGTCAATGCTTTATGTTTAAAGCATTTTTTGTTCTTTTATATCTTTTCCTAAGCTGCTGTGGTTTCTTTATGTTAATAAAGCGAAGGAATATATAGCATAATCCTCGCCTCTGGTCCTGACATAGAATCTCATTTGGGATTGTTCCATTCGTACTGTGTCTAACAATTATGATGGGTCGGAAAAGTGCTAAAAATAACACGGCCACCGGGGGCTCTAGTATAGAATTGTATCTGGTAAAGGCAGTTAGTGCCATCAATAAGGAAATAGAAAGGGCGGAGAGACAAATCTCCCTGGGTACAAGTGGTTTGCCTGCAACTCCGGATATTTTGGGAACCCCGAATGAATCAGGGGATGATGCAACCTCGCCTAAAAAAATTCTGCCAGAGCTCACTGAGGGGGTTCTAGTAAATGAGCCCAGAAACAAACAATTAATATAGATTTGCCTCCGCCCAGGGCAAGAAGGGGATGTAGGAAAACACAGAGTAACCAAGGGGCAATAAGAAAGTGTAGGAAAGTGAATACCATTGTACCAGCCACAGAAACAACTCATATAGGGAACCCTAATGACTTACTTGTAACCCAGATTATTGATGTAATTACAGGGAGGATTGAAGCATGCCTCAAACCCCTATATACTAAGTTAGATCTAATCAATGAGGAAATAACTAGGCTAAGGGGGGACTTGACTACTCAAAATAAGAAACTGGATAAAGCCGTAATAGCCCTAAATGGAAAATGTGTGGCTATAACGACGAACACACCCCAAGACGATACAACTAAGGATAGTATGGGAAATGTGGTATCCCCAATTGTATCTATATCAGCTGGGGGATTGCAAACCCAGAGTCTGGGTAATTGCAATAATGACAATGATTTATTACAGGTTAACTCTAGAGCGGGAGAAGGGATCATAGAGACACGGCGGTACCGCTCAGTTAACCTGCCCCCCGACTGTGCCCCGTATGTAGTAGTTATCACTACTGTACCTCCCCTTAGTCAGCAACAAGAAGAGTCTCATGACTCACTTAAGAATAAAAGTAGTAGTTGGCTAAATCGCTACTGTGACTTTCCTACGACGTTTGCAGACCAGATCCTTACTACACGGAGAGTTAAATGGATAGGCCCAACGAGAAAAACCATTAAGGGAGACTGCATAATCATTAATTTTAAAAACAGACATTATGCAACAATATCTCTGAACAGATTAAACCTGGGACAATCATTGGGGCATGGCACTTCATTATTACCCCTGGCCTTTTTCTATAAACACCATAGGCAAATTCGGCAAATTCGGCCAGGTGGGTTAATTTAAGAACTGGATAGAACTAAGAGCAGTACTTTTCCGCAACAGGATAATAGGTTTAACTTGCCAGTCTCTAACAGGTTTCAACCGTTTAGCAACTTAGATGAAAACGACTGACTGGATAAGAACTACCTGAATAATGAGAATACTGTTAGTGGGGATAGGAAGAGCTCTGTAAGTAGCCAGGAAATAGAGCCCGTAATTATGGAACAAGTCCGCCCGATTGATAATGAGACTACATTTGAGCTAGGCTTGGTAAGCACTGAACAACCCCTGAATATGGATAGTTGTCCTGGTATACCTGTAGGAAACGGTGGAGTCAAACAGGAAAGAGGGGTCTCAATAGCCTCCTGGAACATCGCTGGAATATCTAATAAGCAGGAAATGCTAGGATGGTCAGAGTTCCTTGACTCCAATGAGATTATATGTCTACAAGAGACCTGGTGTACAGGGTCAATTAATTTTGATGGTTTTACTTTTTATGAATTACCGGCATTAAGATCAGGACCGGGCAGAGCGAAGGGGGGGCTCGTTATTTTAATATCAACTGGTATTGACTTAATTGTAAAGAAGCACATTAACATTGGGTGTCATTCTCAGGTTTTGTGGCTAAAATAAAGCATGTTAGAGACGTACTTTTGATTAAATAATGTGTTTGACAATACCCTGTTTAAGGTTGTCCTGGAATTAGAGAATGTTGTCGCTAAGCTACATGAGGGGATGATGGCTGCGTTTGACATAATTTGGGTGGGGGATTTCAATACGCCCACCTGTTTATTTTCCAATACCAGGGTATGCGGTGTTAGAGATGATTTAGGAGATGATGGCATTCATTTCCCCCATAATTCCTGCGGGGAAACGCTTAATAACTATATGGCAAATTATGATTTAGTCATCCTAACGTGTGCAACTGATGAGAATGGAGAAATGATCCCCACTTTTACGGGAAGAACGCAAATACAATTATTGATCATGTTTTTGTATCTTCTAGTATTTCCCCCAAATGCATTACCCCACGGGTAGAAGAACTTCTGCTAAGCGATCATAATTGTATAATCATAAAGGTAGATATCTGGGACATCACTTATGAGACTATACCGGTTATTGTTGATCATATTGCACCCACTAGGCCAAATGGGGTAAGAATTAAATGGAAAGGAGTGAACCCAAAAAATACTGTGGGAAATATAGGCAGAAATAGTTACCAAGAAATAACAGAGAACTTGGATGTTAGCAATTCCCCAATGATGATTTTAACAAACTTTCGTAAAATAAATAATAACATCAGTACTATAATAACCATAGCATCTAAAAAAGATTTTGCAGCGGGTAAGGGCTGGTTTAATCATGCCTGCACACATTCGCTAGCCTTGTTAAAAAAGGCCCTGGTAAGTTCACCCAGGACCCGATGTTGGTAAAGAAACTTAGGATTGAATATAAAGAAGTACTTAAATCTAGGAAAAGAGAATTGCAACAGTACGCCTTGGATAAGCTCAACCAGGCTATAGATACCCCTGACTCCCAGCTGTTCTGGGCTACTGTAAATTCCCCTAAAGAATGAATCCCAGCCTGAATTATCATCCAATGTAAACTGTGAGGCATGGGTATCTCATTTTTCGAGCATCTTTAAAACTGAGGGTGCTAATAATCTCACTGACCTGGCTAATTGGCCAATCTTACCTCTTGACATTACCCTTGATGAAGTAGCACAAGGCATCAAGAGTAGTAAGGGGGGAAGGGCGCAGGCCCAGATGGGGTGCCTGTAGATGTCTTTGGGTACCGCTTTTAAATATTGCATTTAACATAGCAGTAATGGAAGGCCCCCCGGATTCTTGGGGAGAATCAACTATAATACCGATATATAAAAAGGGGGTGAAATCGGACCCTAAAAATTATCGACCAATTTCACTGTTAGATTCTTCAATTAAAATAATGAGCAGGATCCTACTAGTGAGATTAGAGGAATGGGCTGAGGACAATAGGATTTTAGCAGATTCACAATATGGTTTTAGAAAAGGCAGAGGCACCCTGGAACAATATATCAATTTAGCCTTGATCAATGGGAAATACACTTGTGCTAAGCAAGGTGTAAAGATGAGTCCAAGAAAATATTAAAATTGTAGTCTTTATTGAAGAGTAGGTACAGGAACCTCCAGCTCATCCACAGCCTGCTTCAGAGCTTGTAGTATGTTAGTTTGTAGTTTAATATTTATTTATAGTGTGTAGGATTGTAAGTATCTCTTTAAGACCTGTGTACTCCTTTAAATGCTGTCGTGTTCCACATTCCAGCTATGCTGTCAATGAATGTTCCATATTTTACTGTTGGTCAGTTTCCTGTTGGTTGTGGATCTGACCAGACGTGCTCCTTTACTTAGGAATAAATACCAGAAGATATATTCCTGTTTGATTTATTTCTTCATTCAATACTACATTTTACTGGCGACGATCGGGATCCTAAGAAGTTCCTTCACTTCTTCAGAATTACCACGTCATAGGTCAACCAACGTGACCCGACGTAACGCGTACGTGCCGCCATCTTGAAACTCCGAATTGAGCACGTCTGGCTTCGGTGTTTCCTCGGAGTTTTCTTACAAAGGAGATTTTGACCTCACGAAGTGAACTCCTTCAGAAGTAAGATTTTATTTATTTAATCTTCAATACTGACATTTCCAGTGTGCTTCGTTTTACACCTCTGTCATCCTTTCATTTCAAGACATATTTTTATCAAATTCGTTTTCTCTTTGAGCATGAGTGTTGAACAATCTACTTCTGGCAATGCTACTTCTGGCAATACTACTTCTGGCAATGCTGCTTCAGCATCTTCCTCATGCATTAACATTAACATTAGCACTCCTAAAGAATTTTTAGTTTCTCCTGGTGATCCTATAATTAAGTGGGATGAATGGAAAAATTACTTCTTGAATTACATCGCCACTCTGGAGGATAATGTTGGTGCTTTGTCATCTGATAGAAAATTGCGTATGCTACTTCACAGTCTTGGTCCGGAAGGTCTCAGGGTATATGAGCAAATGCAAAAACCCGATAGATCAGGAGATTATGACAAATTTAAAACAGCATTATCGGATTTAACTGAACACTATTCTCCAACTGTTTGCATTGGTGTGACAAGACGCGCGTTTTTTAAACGCAAACAACTCCAGAACGAAACTGTTGAAGAGTATGTTTCTCAACTGAAAATTTTAGCTGCACAATGCAAGTTCGGTGTTTTACACGATGATTTGATCAGAGATCAAGTTGTGGTCTGTACTAAAAACAAAAGTATACAAGACAGACTGTGGATTGAAGGGGAATCTAGTCTCAAGGATGTCATTACCTTACTAAAAAAAGCTGAATTATCGGATAGGAGTTCTAAAGCTCTATCTAAACAATCGGAATCTGCTTCCACACCTACTGTGAACAATATCTCTGATAACAAGAAGAAAAATGTCTACGCAAAAAAAAGTTCAAGCAGGAAATTTCAAACTAACAAGAATTCTTCTTCATCTAGCAAGAAAACTTTTAATAAGAACAAACCCAATCAGAGTAGTTCGTTTTCTTTTGCATGTTACCGTTGTGGTGATAAAAATCATAACGCAAGCTCTGAAAATTGTCCTGCCAGATCCGCAAAGTGCTCCAATTGTGGTATAGTTGGTCATTATGCTAAAGTATGCAACAAAAAGTCCTACCAACATACCAAAGTAGCTTGTATTACTGATACATCTTCTGATTACGATTCTGACATAAGCTTGTCATCTCCCAATTATTCTACAAATGCACAATGTAATATTGTTTTAGTTGTGGGGGAGGACGAGAGAAGCAAACCTTTGTGCATTGTGAAATTCGGGGGTATTCCTGTACAGGTTGCTGCCGACTCTGGTTCCCCCTACACTATTGTCAACAAAAAAGTTTGGGAGAAAGAATTGTTGAGTGAGTTGGGTCCTCATTTAGAGCCCAGTGATATTCTTACTGAAAGCTTTACTGGTAACACTATAGAAATGTTGGGTTTTCGTTCTTTGATTTTTGAATTCAAACATCGTACAGCATTTTGTAAATTATACATTGCCGTAGATGGTCCTTCTGTTTTAGGCTGGAGAGATCAAAGGTCTTTACACATTGTTCTTGATCCCAACAGCATTGAACAGGTGCTGGTTACTGGTGTGAGTGAAGATACCAAAAATTGGGTTCTTAAAGAATTTCCGAATGTATTTTCAGGTAAGATCGGAAAGTTCAAAGGTTTTTCCCACCGAATAAGATTAAAAAGTAACGCTGTACCAATGGTTCATAAGGTACGAAACATACCACTTATTGTTAGAGATGAGGTAAAAAATGATTTATTAAAATTACAAGAGAGTGGTATCATAGAACCCATCGAATCGTCCGAGTGGATTTCCCCTTTGGTTGTCGCTAGACGAGCCAATGGAAAAATCCGCCTATGCGTTGATCTGAGAAATTTAAATAACAATATAATTGTGGATCAGTATCCTTTACCCAGAATCGATGAGATGTTGTCTTTAACTCGTGGTGCTAAATTTTTCTCTACGCTGGATTTATCTTCAGCGTATCACCAGATCACCTTACATCATTCCAGCCGTGATCTTACTGCTTTCTGTACCCCTTTTGGCTGTTTCCGTTTTCGCCGCATGCCATTTGGTTTGGCCTCTGCGGCTGCAGTTTTTCAGCGCCTTATGTCACAGTTATTTGGTGATATGACTGGCGTCATTTTCTTCCAAGACGATATCCTTGTTCTAGGTAAGGATGCCCCACAGCATGATTCTAGGCTGAGAAAGGTTATGAAAGTTCTTGATGAAAGATGTCTTACTGCTGAAATTTCTAAGTGTACCTTTTCAGAAGATAACGTTGTATATTTAGGCCATGAGATTAGTGCCCAAGGTATAAGACCTAAGACTAAACTTGTAAGAGCTATTTTGGATGCCCCTTCTCCTAAATCCAAGGATGACTTAAGGTCATTCCTGGGTTTAGCAGAATTTTACTCTAAATTTGTTTCTAACTTTAGTGAGAAAACTTTTCCTATGCGTTGCCTTTTGAAAAACAAAGTTCCTTTTGTTTGGTCCCAGGAGTGTCAAGAAGCTTTTGAAATTATAAAAAAAGCTGTTTGTTGTGCTCCCAACCTGCAAGGTTTTGATCCTACTGCTACTACATTCGTTACTACTGATGCTAGTTCTAAAGGGTTAGGGGCAGTCTTAACTCAACTATCTGAGTTTAGTCAAGAAGTGGTAATCGCTTTTGCCTCAAGATCCCTTACACCTACTGAGGAAAAATACTCGGTAATCGAGAGGGAAACCCTTGCTGTTGTGTGGGGGTTAGAACACTTCAGGAAGTTCATTTGGGGAAAATCATTCTGTGTAAGAACTGATCATAAACCTCTTACAAAATTGTTGACTACGCAAGGTTTGTTCAAAGCTACTGCTAGAATTGCAAGACTCTCCATGCGCTTGCAAGATTTTTTATTTGTGATAAACTATGTTCCTGGTGCAAAAAATATTATTGCAGATTTTTTGAGCAGATTTTCCTTACCTATCTTTGTGGCTGACCGTAATTCTTGGAATGATTTTTCTGTTGCTAGTGTTGCTGCTGTCTGCAAAATTTTTGACAGTTTTTCTAAAGACCAATGGCTCAAAGCTGATTCTGATGATAAACTCCTGACTGAGGTCAAGTCTAGAGTTATAATGGGTTGGAAAGATTTTCATAAAAAAGATCTTTGAGAGGTTTTTGGGAAGTTCGTGACGAACTTTCTATTTCTGAGTTATTTTTACTAAGATGTGATAAAATAATTCCACCCATGTCTGTTAGATCTCACATTATGCAGCTATCTCATGAAGGCCATCCTGGCATTTCTCGAACAAAGTCCAGGGTGAGAGACCAGTATTGGTGGCCAGGTATGGATAATGATATTGAAAAACTGGTTAGAGCTTGCATTAATTGTGAAGTTTCAGATAAATCAAAAAAAACTTTCAATCCACCTTTAGGAACTGTTACTGCTCCTAATTTTCCTTGGGAAGAATTAGCCATGGACATCATGGGTCCTGTCAATTGGTTTGATGACAATGTCAAATTTATTATTGTCATTGTTGATTTGTTTTCTAAATGGTTCGAATTGAAAGTTGTGGAGAAGGCTAACTCCGTTATTATTATTGAATTCTTGGAGTGTGTGTTTATCCAAGAAGGTTGTCCTTCATCTGTCCTAACTGACAATGGGCCTCAATTTAAATCCATGGAAATGCAATTGTTTTTTACTTCTAAAGGAATTAAGCATAAGTTGACACCATTGTACCATCCTTCCTGTAATGGTGTTGTAGAAAGACTCAACAGAGTCATTAAAAATACTATTCAGTTGTGTTTTAAATCAAAACTTGTTTGGGAGAGTGAATGCAAGAAGATGTTGTGGGCATATAGAATTACCCCACATCCTTCCTCTGGAAAGTGTCCTTTTTCTTTGATGCGTTGTCGAGTTCCTTTTTCAAAAACTAACCCAGGTTGGATGAAAAGGAATGACATGATATTCTACGATACTGGTGCAATCAATTCTAAGCTATCTTCTTCTCAAGCTAAAAACAAAATATACCATGACTGTAAACATGGTTCAAAACCTGTCAAATTACAAATAGGAGATTTTGTCTGTATTAAAAGTGCTAGAAAGGTACCTAAAGGTCAAAGCAAGTTTAGTTCTCCAAAAAAAATCGTGAAAATTCATGAAAATTCTGTCACATTAGAGAATGGAGAAAAATGGCATTTAAGTCGTTTGGCTTTGGCTCAGCATCAGCATGAACATGCTCCTTTGGATAGCACAAAGAAATCCCATGGGCATTTTTGGTGTTTTGATTGTACTCAATCTGATATTTCAGATTCTGTTCAGAATCCTATTGATCCTAATTCCTATGTTGATAGTAATTGTTTTCATGATGAAGCTTCTCCTTCAAATGTTTATGATAATGAAGTTTCTCCTCCAAATGTTTGTGATAATTGCATTCCTGTTAACCAAGATCAAGAATCTTCCTCTGTCCAGAAATCTTCTTTTGGTAGATCTGTTAAAAGACCTTCGAAGTTCAAAGAATTTGTTGTGTATAAATAATTTTTTTTTTTTTGTTTTTTTTAAAAAAAAAAACAAAGAGGGGAAGATATGTAGTATGTTAGTTTGTAGTTTAATATTTATTTATAGTGTGTAGGATTGTAAGTATCTCTTTAAGACCTGTGTACTCCTTTAAATGCTGTCGTGTTCCACATTCCAGCTATGCTGTCAATGAATGTTCCATATTTTACTGTTGGTCAGTTTCCTGTTGGTTGTGGATCTGACCAGACGTGCTCCTTTACTTAGGAATAAATACCAGAAGATATATTCCTGTTTGATTCATTTCTTCATTCAATACTACACAGCTCAGTTTCATCTCTCAAAAGATAACATTCTAAGCTGCTAGGCAACCATTAACATTCCACATTAGTCATCTCTACACACCTTCCCCCTTATATATCCCACAAAAAAAACTTGAAGGAAACTATTATACAGAACAGAAAGATGAGTGAAAATCAATTTAACTACAAGGAGAAAAACACTCAGATACATTTCCCAAACTCCAAGTAGTCCCATCACACAGAATCACTACATTCTTCTTCACTTCCTTCACCTGAACAGGTTTAGAGAACTTGCTATCACCCTTGACAATAAAACCTCCACGTCTCACTACAACCCAATCACCAGATTTTATGTTAGGAAATTTGACACCTTTTAAGTGATCATAATGTTTGGCAGCAATGATTTGTTTGTTAAGCACTTGATCTCCAACCTCATCACGATTCACCCATACACATTCCCTGTCTTTCAACAACCCTGGTACTTCTTTCAAACCTGGTTCCCTTCCTTTAAGAGAAATGAAAGGTGACACTCCAGTCATGGAATGTGGTGTTACCCTATAAGACCACATCAGCTTCTTCAATTCTTCAGACCAGGACAAACCATTGCACAAAGAAAGTTGTATATTGTCCAAGATCAGGCGATTAATCCTCTCAACTAAGCCATTGGCTTGTGGCCTAAATAAAGCAACTCTCTCATGTTTAATCCCTTTCCCACACAGGAACTCCACCATTTTCCTAGAAATTAATTGCGGACCATTGTCTGACACCAAGACCTTTGGAATCCCCTCATTCAAGAAAACCTTCTCAAGAAACTTAATTACTTTTTCAGTTGTAATACTCTCAGATGTCTCAACTACAAACCACTTGGAGTGATAATCCACCAAAACCATTAAGAATTTGCAATTTGTTCCCAACTTGGAAATAGGACCAATGAAATCTAAAGCCAACCTTTCCCAAGGACGCCCAGGAAACTTCACAGAAGAAATAGGAGGTTGACGTAAAACTTTGGTCTTGTCACTAGCAGCACAAGCATAACAATCTTTGACAACTGCTTCAACCTCATTATCTAAACTAGGCCACCAGAATGACTGACGTACACGTCGCTTAGTCATATTTCTCCCCAAATGACCTACGTGTGCCATGATGAGAATTTTAGATTTAAGATTCTTCGGTGGTACTAATTTGTTTCTCCTCCACAGTTTCCCTTCTCTTACACTTAACTCTTCTGCAACATTAATGTAACCTTTAAACCGTAAATCATTGCACAATTGCGCATCCCATCCATTAGAAATAGAAAACATATCTCTTTCCAATACTTCATTTTCCAACATTGCAGCATCCCATTGCTCCAACCCAAAAGCTTGTTCTTCAGTATATCTCACTTCCTCAACATCAACTTCAGACTCAATATCACTCACAACAACAGGTATTCTCGACAAGCAATCCGCTACTATAGTCTTCAATCCCTTCATGTAATCCACTTCAAAATTATACTCTAAAACTGATAAAATCCACCTTGATATCCTCGGAGTAACACTCCCTTCTAAACCTTTGCCCCCCTTAAACAAATGAACTAAAGGTTTGTGATCAGTACGAAGTCTAAATGGTAAACCCCATACAAAGTATTTGAAATGTTTAATCCCCCAACAACATCCCAAGGCCTTTTTTTCTATCACTGAATATGACCTCTCAGCACCCTGTAGTCTTCTAGATGCAAACCCAATAATTCTTTCTTCTCCATTACATACTTGCGTTAAAACTGCACCAATACCTATAGCGCTCGCATCAGTGGTGATAAAAGATTTGCTCTAACATCAAAGTGTCCAAGGCTGGGTGCAGACAATATTCCATCTTTAACATCTTGGAATGCTTTTCCACAAGCATCACTCCATACAAACTCAACACCACTTTTCATTAATATCCGCAATGGTTCCACAATATTAGTAAAATTTCTCACAAACTTGGAGCAATACTCCGCTAAACCGAGAAAACTCCTCAACTGATCTTTAGTAGAAGGAACAGGAGCATCTCTAATGGCAGAGAAAATACTTTTCTTTGGTCTGATTCCTTCCTTGGAAATTTCGTGGCCAAGGTAATTAACTACATCCTTCCTTAACTGACATTTCTCCTTCTGAATAGTCAACCCATGTTCTCTCATTCTATACAAGACACTTTCCATCACTTGATCATGATGATCAAAATCTTTGCCGACAATTAACACATCATCTTGGAAGCAAAGTACATCATGTATACCATGAAGAACTTTTCCCATGACCCTTTGGAACACCGCTGAGGCCGAAGCTAGTCCAAATGGCATCCTACGGTAACGAAAAGCACCCAGCGGTGTTACAAATGATGTCAAATGTCTAGATTCTTCATCAAGATCAATCTGGTGATATGCTGACGACATATCAATGACGCTAAAAACACACCCCCCGCCCATTGCTGTCAACATCTCTGAAATGTTTGGTAGAGGTTGGCGATCAACCCAAATGTTCCTGTTTAGATCGCAAAGATCAATACATAAACGAATCTTCTTTCCCCCATCCTTGGGCGCGACGACAATGGGCGCAAGCCACTCAGAAGCCTCAATAGGCTCAATTATCCCCAAATTCCGTAACCTATCAAGTTCAACTTGTAAAGGACCTTTCATGAGATGGGGAACAGATCTAACTTTGTGAACTACGGGAGTAGCATTACTTTTGAGAATAATTTTATGAGAAAAATTTCTCAACTTTCCCAATTCATCACAAAAGACATCAGAGTACTTTCCCATAATTAAGGAATCATAACCCTCACTATTTACTAAGCATATAGACTGAACTGGAACAATGGCATTAGGATTTAAAACTATACCTAAATCTCTCTGGTGACGCCATCCCAATAAATTTGAACCTTGTTCAGTTAGGTACACTCTACCATAGAGTTTCTTGTTATCAAATTCAATTACCATCCATTTTAAACCCAAACTGTCAATGTTCTTTCCCCCATAGCCTACAGCTCTGATATCTGATGGATCCCAGTTATTTATATTAGCAGATACTCCCCATGACTTAATGTACATTTCCTTTGACATCAAGGTATATAAACTTCCAGAATCAATTAACATGTTTACCCCCACAGTATCAAACTTGATAACATAATGAGGCTTATCCAGCTTGTCAGTGCTCTCCCTAGGAATACCTGACAAATCAATATTGTTAATTTCAACCTCAGCACCAACATTAAGTTGAAAACCCTTGACATTATCAATAGAGGGGATAAATTCACAAACATCTTCACAAGAATCATCAATTTGATGAACAGAAGGAATTTTAGTTCTACAAACCTTAGCAAGATGGCCTCTCATACCACATGTCCTACATATTGCGTTCCTGGCCATACACTTCACACTGGAAGCAATATGACCGAGTGCACCACAACGGTAACATTTGATAGGTCGCACATTAATAAAACCACTGTTTTGGCGAAATTCCCTATTCTTATCAAAAACTTTAGTACTGGGTTTTTCATGAATTTTAGCCAAAGGTTTGGTTATTTTGGTTTCATCAATATTTGCATGAATTTCAGAATCTTTAGAACTAGAAACTTTCAATGCACCCTCCTTATTTACAATAGAATTTGTACATTTATCCATTTCTTTAATCCAAATGTCACTATGCTCCAAGCCCTTTGCTATTTGAATAGCTTTGTCTAGACCAGAATCTTTAATCAATAACTTTTCACCTACTCTCTTATTATTAGTACATCTAACTATCTGATCACGAATAAGTGAGTCTGTTAAAGTGCCGAATTGACAAGTCAGTGACAACCCTCTCAAAGCACCAACATATGACGCTATATCTTCATCAACTTTTTGCACTCTACAGAAAAACTTGTATCTTTCAATAACTAAATTTACTTTTGTGGTAAACCTTATTTCAAGCATTTGTAAACTCATTTCATAAACATTTGCAGCTTGTCCATCTCCACTACCAAGGGAAACTTCTGGTAGATTTTCATATAATCTACGACCTTCCACCCCCAAATTGTGTAGTAAAATAGCTTGCCTACGCACTGGACCATATTTATCAGCACCTGTGGCAAGAATGTAGGTAAAAAACAACTTTTTCCATTCTTTCCAAGGAATTATTGGTTCTCCAGGAGTTGGCAAAAAGGCAGGTGGAGTGGACAAAGCTTGATCAGACATTTTAAACAAATTGCACCTGTAAAAGAAGGAAAAGTTAGTTTAAAATAAAGAAACTAACATAACAAATTAAAATAAAAACCTTCAATTCTTGACAAAGAAAGTCCAGAGTCACCAGATTGTCAAGATCGAAATCTTCGTTTTCTCTCTTTTCTTTAAAAAAAATGATGACTCCAAGATACGAAGTTTGAACTGCAGATTTCCTCCTTCAAAGCAGTAAGAGAAAGTTTTCCTTTCATGCAGGGTCGCGATTCGAAATCGGATAAAGTACAGCGGGTGAAACACAGAAGTGAAGGGAACTTATCCCAAGTAGAGATGTGCACGAAGAACCATTCTCAGCGCTGTTTACTTGCATCAGCTAGCATTTCACAAGCGCTATTAAACATTTTCATAGCAGAAGGCTTGTAAATATCGGCAGCAATTCACACGAACTTCCAGATATTCAGATATTATTTTAAAAATATCTAAAATAGTCAATCTGAATGCAAATTAGTTCGAAGTTGAGTTCAGAATTCAATCAGTTGAGTGCAGAATTTAATCAATTACTCACAAATCGGTGGATGATGTATTTAAACTGTTCCAAAATCCAAGGGTGGAGGTACCCAGCATCTGCCCCTTCCGCAGAAAGGTTTCCCTCGTCGCCAATGTAAAGATGAGTCCAAGAAAATATTAAAATTGTAGTCTTTATTGAAGAGTAGGTACAGGAACCTCCAGCTCATCCACAGCCTGCTTCACAGCTCAGTTTCATCTCTCAAGAGATAACATTCTAAGCTGCTAGGCAACCATTAACATTCCACATTAGTCATCTCTACACAAGGGTCACTTTATTTATGTTTCGCTGATCTTAGCCGCGCTTTTGATTTAGTGGACCACTCCATTTTATGGTCAACTCTATTGAACCTTGTTGCCCCGGAACCTATAATCTTCTTCCTGGCAAGGCTTTATGATAGGCTTTTCACATCTGTCCGGTATGGCTAGAGAGGAGAATGTACTCCCAAGTTGTTCGATACGGTCAACCATGTGATTCTGCTAAAGAGACTCAGAGAGGCAGGGGTCGACGGCACCGCCTTGCTTTGGTTCCACTCATACCTGCGAGATAGGAAACAGGCTGTGTCCCTCCCCCCTTTTCAATCCGCCTTTTCCCCAGTACCTCACGGGGTGCCCCAGGGCTCGTCCATCAGCCCGATCCTTTTTAACGTTTATCTGAAACCATTAGTTACTCTGATTAAATCCCACAGACTGAAAACTATAAACTACATGGACGACACCCAGCTTATCCTCTCCTGGGAGGGGGAAGACTCAATTTCCATTGAATCGTTCCACGACTGCTTGAGAGACACAGCCGGCTGGCCGCACAAAAATTCCCTGCAATTCAATTCCTCTAAGACCGTGGTATTGTTCTGCGCTGGGAGCCGGATTCCTCGCCTATTTCCCATGGAATTCTGGCCCCCGGAAACCCCAGAAAAACCACAGCCGGTCACTAGTGTCCGCAATCTGGGTGTCATGTTAAACAACAAACTCAGCATGGAAACGCAAGTAACCAAAACAGTCTCCACCTGCTCGGCCCTACTGCGTTCTTTACACAAAATCATGCCACTACTTCCCGCACAGGCACGAGCACTAATAGTCAGGTGCACTATGCTTAGTCGCCTTGACTATTGCAATGCACTTCTGCTCTAGTCCCCAGCTGTTTTATTGGACAGACTCCAAAGAGTCCAGTCGGCCGCAGCCAAACTAGCCCTCGGATGGACCAGGAGATCCTCGGCCACAGCAGCCTTAGCCGAGCTACACTGGCTCCCTCTGAAGCAGCGAATAGCTTTTAAAGCACTGTGCCTTGTCTTCAAAGCACTACACGGAACTGGCCCCAGATCCCTACAAAAAATGTTTTCCTGGTACACCCCCACCAGAACTCTCCGAGCCTGCCTTGTCATGGTACCCAGATTTAACAAGGTAAGGACGGGGGGAAGATCCTTCAGAGTGGCTGCCGCTAAACTCTGGAACAGTTTGCCGGTCGACATCCGCCAAATATCACAACTCCTTCCATTTAGAAGGCGGATTAAAACTTGGCTCTTCCCCTAAATCCCTCACCTATAACCCGTTCCCAGTCTCCCGTTACTTACCATTTTAGGAGTAATCTCTCAGCGCCAGGATACCTGCCAGGTGACAGATGCGCTATACAAATGTTTTAAATAAATAAAATAAATAATAAGATGCAGCATCCGCCAGGGTTGTGTTCTGGCCCCATTATTATTTGCACTCTTTATTAATGGGGCAGACTCAACCCTTAAACGGGTTCTATCGGATGCGCCCAAGGCAAATGGAACAGATGTCCCAGTGCTGCTATACGCGGATGATGCTGTACTTTTATCAAGAACTCCATTAGGGATCAAGCGTCTCCTTGATTCATTTGTTGATTTTATGTCTAGGAGGAAAATGGTGGTCAAAAAAAGTAAAATATATGCTATGGTTTGTGGCCAAAAAAGGAATTTATGTAAACCTTTTTATATAGAAGGACAGAAAATTGAGACAGTCGATAAGTTCTGCTACTTAGGAATAACTTTTGCCGGGAACGGCACTTGGTCAAATGAAAAACTAAATGTACAAGCAAAAATGGCCAAAAGTTGCCATGGCATTTTTAAATTTGCAGCCAATCTGGGGGACCGTCAAATCAAGGACATGCTACATATATATCTTGCTAGAAGCGCATCCAT
Organism: Lissotriton vulgaris; assembly: GCF_964263255.1. NCBI lineage: Eukaryota > Metazoa > Chordata > Amphibia > Caudata > Salamandridae > Lissotriton > Lissotriton vulgaris. The sequence continues at coordinate 249,602,308 of NC_141686.1, read as the reverse complement.
CGCACTATATGGTGCGGGGGTGTGGGGTCACAGCTGTAACACACAATTACAAATAACTGAAAATACGTTATTTTTAAATTTGCTTAGCCTTCCTAGTTCGGCATCAACAGAGCTTATTCATAGGGAACTAGGGGCCACATGTAGGTCGCCAAATACCGGCGGTAACGGCCGATTACGGCCGTTACCGACCGGTATTTGGGATTTGACATGTAGGTGACCTTAATGTTACAGAATCTGTATATTTACCGATTCGGTAAATTTACTGATTCTGTAAAATACAGAATCGGTAAATTTACCGAATCGGTAAATACAGATGTAGGTGGCACTGAAAACAGTGCCACAGGCCAATACCGATTCGTTATTTACCATGTAATAATATTGCATGGTAAATAACGAATTCTAGTGTAAATGCACATCTGTGCATGTACACCTGTGCCATGTGACACACATACATGCCCTTAAGCACATGGCACACAAGCCAGAAACAGGGGTGCAACAGGGTGTCAAAGTGACACCCTGTCCCCCTTGGAAATTCGGTATTTTTACCGATTCGGTGATTACCGAATCTGTATTTGCTATTGATTCCTATGGGCTTCAAGGCCCATAGGAATCAATGGCAAATACTGATTCGGTAATTACCGAATCGGTAATTATCGAATCTTACCGATTCGGTATTTTTACCGATTTTTTTACCTACATAGCAATTACCGATTAGTAAATACCGAATCGGTAAAATTCTGTATTTACCATTCGGTAATTTGCTATTACCTACATCTAGCCCCAGGTATCAGTTATTTGTCAGATAAACGAACACTTAGACCTCTAATGTCCTGGAGTCTAATCTGGAGTAAAGAACAAGCAGCTTTTAATAGAGTAATTATCCAAGATTGCCTCCGGTTGGACAACTGGTATAAGATCCCCTGGCTGAAATATGTTGTACAATGTTTTAATGACGTTTTTAAAGTAAATATTAAAGATGACGCTGAGGCATCATTAGAACTGACAAAATTAGTAAGAACCTGTTTCTATCTAATAGAACTATGTTGAATAATAGTGATAACGAACAGCTAACAACCTGTCAATTCTATTCTAGCTATTCGGACGCTATTGGGTTTCAATCATACTTGGGTTTTGTCACCAGAGCGTCCCATAGATATGTCCTAACCAGGGTGAGGTTTGGGCTTGCGCACCATTTGGTCGCATTTTCTAAGATCAAAGAAAACCCAACTTCTCCTTGCCCATGTGATGGCCACACCAAACAAAGCACCTTGCACTTCCTCCTAGTTTGTGAATTGTATAAAAATCTCCGTATAGCCTTTTTAAAACCGTTATTTTTAAAATATCGCACTTTTACCATTGATGCTGTTATGAGGCTGATTGTCTCAATGAATGAATTAGATGTTTGCTTCTTAACCGCAACATTTCTGCTGAAATCTATTGAAGCTAGGAAAAGTATGATGTTTAAACCCACCCCTTATTAATTGATGATTTTTATGACTTTTTATGACTTTTTTTAAATATGAATGTAATGAGAATTGATATTGATGCCGTATGTATATGCTTTTATGGTTATTTTTAATGACCTGAATAAAGTTTTCTGAATTGAATTAGTGCCTCCAGGGTGCTTTTGATTGGGGAGTAGAGTCTCTTTGCCGCGCGCCGCCTTTGGTACGCTTGATGGCGCAGTGTCTCCGGGACACTCACCTCACATTTACTTCCGGGGTCCTCTCTGTTAGAGCCACCAGCAGACGTGAATTGATTTTTGCGCAGGAAGCTTCCATCCAGGGAGCTGATTAAAAGCCGGCACAACACCGCAGCTGACATGCTCGGCGTCAGGCTATGAGTGATGCCACCAGAGCTGGGCCGCCTCGCCGTGCCCCCCTTTATCCCTGCCATATGAGGCAGGCAGAGGAATCACTTTATGGAATTACCCCCCCTCCCCCCCCCCCCCGTCTGCAGCATGGAGACAAATAACTTAACAAGGACAAATCAAGCGTAATCGATAGCTGTGTGTGTGATCCGGGGATCAGGCGCCCAAGCCTGAGTTTTTGCAACCCGATTGTTTGCAATCCGCACTGTATCTCCACAGTCCGGCCCCATCCCTCATTGAGCCTGCCTCTCGCCTACAAGAAGGGGGGATTACAGGGCAACAGCAGATGGAGGGGCGGGGAGGTGACTTGGAGGAGAGGCCGGGCTGAGAGGAAACCAAAGAAAGGTGAGAAAAGGAAGAGCAGGAAAAGAAAGCGGTGCGAGTGGGAAGTAGGAGAGAGAAGGAGGAAAGTAGGAACAGAAAAGAGGAATGGTTTAGGGTTTAGATGACAGCTAGCATCGAAAGTAATTATGTACAAAATGCTGTTCTGAAAAGCAAGAATCCTTCTAGGTAGGTCTCGAGTCGGGGTACCACGCGGGTGGACGGCGTCCCCCCACTTATTTTACTGGGTGGGCGCCATCCCCCCTGCCAAACTGCTGGACTTCACTCTTTGGCCTCTCTGGGACGAGATCAGAGCTCACAGCACGCTGCTCACCCGCTGACTTCTCAAGTGTACAACGCATCTAATGGGTGAGCGAGGGGAGGCAATGAGCCCGATGGTGCTAGTCACCGTTCATGACGTCACTTCCTGTTGTGACGTCACTTCCAGTGACAGCATCCCCCCCACTTCTTTTTTTAGGACTTGTGCCCTGCATCTAGGGCCAGAACTAGGAGTCTGCGCCAACAGGATTCTGTTTAAATGACACATATACACAGTCTCACAGAACCCAGCAGTGAATCTATGGCCAGTAGATGAGAGCAAACAGCATGTTTTTGCATGTGTCCTTGAAGTGCTATTGGAAAGGGGAAGGGACCATAAATGTATGCTATGCTTTTTTAAATGAACAAAACACAAATACCACATAATCTCCTTAATTGGTGCACTATGTTCGATTTATAAATGAAAACATTGAAGGATATTTTCTTTACCAGAAGGATGTGTTCAGTTCGCACCGAGTCAGAAGGAGGTTAACAAAAGTAATATACATTTTCAGAATAACACAGAAGTGTTTTGCAGCCTTTATTTTTATTAATTTCTTGTGCTGAAAATAAAAGGCATCGACTGCTTTTCGTTTGTCCTGTCAATAGAAGGCAGCATACATACCTGCCAAGGTTTCAGCTTGCTTATGTGTGACATTTTCATTTTTCAGTGTACTTATGAGTGACATTCAACAACTATGAGTGACACTTTCTTGCGAGCAAAATAAAGCAATGAAGACCAGGGAAACATATATATAATAGAAGGTAAGTGTTATTTATTTATTTATTTATTTTGTAATATTTAAAGCAGCCCATCCCCCCCCCCCCTCACAGAGCCATGCCTGCCGCCCCTGCTTGCGATGAGCGGTATCACATATTATGAGGAATTATGGGGCATATTATCAAGGGATTTATCTCCGCTTTTTTGGCTTTAAAAGCCAAGAAAGTGGAGATAAAATTATCTCCCTATTAGCAACAGGGTGCTAACACGCAAATTCGCATGTTAGCACCCTTTTTCTCTACGCTTCCCCTTGCATCTCTAATGAGATGCAAAGGGGACGTTCCAGAGAAAAATAATAGGAGAAATGTTGTTAAGCGACATTTCTCCTATTATCAAGGATTTCGCTAACCCTGTTAGTGATAAAAAAAGCAGTGCTAACCGCGGTTAGTACTGCTTTTTTTACACCTGGTATTTTCCTGACTTAGCCATGATATCCTATGGAAGGTGGATATCATGGCTAAGTTTGTGAGCCCCTATTATCAAGCTAACACCAAACTTTGAGAGATTATCGTTGGTTTTCCAGCGATAATCTCTTAATTAGCAGTTAGAGCGAGGATTTTTATCACTACTGAGATAAACCTTACTAATAGCAAGTTATCTCTGCGATAATTTCCGGCGATGCTTAGCGTTAAAAAATGTGTTGCTAAGCATCGTTAGCGGTAAATATCGCTAAACGTTGGTAATATGCCCCTATATTACAAGTTTATTCCCTGTAATTAAGCGTCTCAGGTAAGGAGTACACATCCAGTCTTCCTCCTGCACAAGACAATCAGAAAGGTCTGAGACAACAAACACCGGAGGCAGCAGGGCCCAGAAAGACAAGTTGAAAGATAATCTAAAAAGCATAATGCGCGAGCTCTACCATGAGCGCTGTTCAATAAAAGAAACACAAATGTTTAATAATTACACAGGTACAACACATGCGGAAGTTAAGCGATTGGCCTAAAAGCCCAGGATGTTGAGCTGACACCAGGACTCAGGAGGCACGTGAGGGGGAAGATAATATTATACTAAATGTACAGAATGAATAATTTATAATAAACAGAATGAGTACCTCCATGGATGCATCATGGGGCTAGACAAAGAGCATAACACAGGCCAAACATGGAAAAAAGCGAACCTTAATGACTTCCAGGAACTAAAGATGGCCTATTATCCCACAAATAGCAAAGGGAAGAACATTCCTTCACTAATATATGAAATGAAAAGGCCCTAACTCCTCAGGCAGCAGAGTTCAGGAAAAAAAAAATTGGGAGAAAAATGTAAGAGCATATTTCTAGAAAAAAAGGAAGTCAGTATGCACAAAATGTGCTGTGGGTGACTGACAGTGATTTAAATGTAGTCATTTAGGCTAATGTCAGCCGGCGAGGAGCCCTCAGTGCAAGAGTCACGTACAAGGTCATGTGTGTTCTCAACTCCTGCAATTCACAAAATGACAGGGTTTGCAACTGCAAACTGGCCTTTAGATATGAATTCGACCCGTTTTGCAAGTCAGAAAAGCCCAGCTCGCAAAATGGATTTAGCGAACATTCTAGTCACTCAAGTGCGGTCGGTATTAAGAATCCGTGGTAGAGACAGACAATGCCAGGCCAGGGACTTGGCTACATTTCCTACCCCGCACCAACAGATGCTCCAGGAGTGTGAGCCGTCCCCCATGGCCTTCCCTCTGCAGGGCGGATGCTGGCCACGAGCCAGGCTTTGCGGAGGATCCGTGCCAGGCTGGGTGCCCTGCCAACATTTCTCTCTGTGCTCCTAGCCACGGCCAACACATCACTGTAAAGATACACTCTTTATATGGAAATGAAATAGACCTTGGGGTTGTAGTTAAAGTATTTATTAACATTTATTAGCACACAGAGCGCCGAGCGTGTTGTAGGCACACTGCTCCGGCGCCCGACTGATCGCGCTCTAGAAAACGCAATTCTAAGATGGCCGCCGTCCACGCTTAAACACTCCGTAGTGTGAACAACTAGAGCGGCGACTCTACATATCTCCCCCTTTTTGTCCAACCAAGCAACTTAGTCTAAGGTGGGTTCAGAGTGTTCATCACCCATGTCATAGTCCCGAAATCTGGAGGGTCTCACCACCAATCGCCCTCCTCTGGTGCACCTTACCGGGGTAGACGTTGCCTCCTTCTCTCTCTGGGTCAGGGCCTCCGCCTCCTTGCCTTTATGGACAACCGGTCTCTCCCTGTCCGCTTGTTCTTTCCCTTCACTTCCTGTCATGCTTGCACGTGGAGCTTCTCCATCTTCTTGTTCCACTCCTAGTTCTGAGCTTTCCCTTTCTCCTTCCTGATGTGCACTGGTCTGACATTTCGGGTCCTTGTGCTTCTGGGGCCCATTTTTCTATCTTGTTGCATCGAGCCATGCGGTCCTGGGACCACACATTACCATCACTCAACCTAGCTGCTCCGTCGAAAACCTCCTTGACTTGGAGCGGTCTGCTGTATTTGCTGTCTCCCTTACGTTGCAATGTGGCTAGTTTAACTCTCACCCATTCTCCTTCTTCCAGTTGTGTGTCCTTAACATTCCTTCTCTTATTGTAGTGCTCCGAATACATTCTCTGGGCCTTTTCTAAATTTGCTTGCACTACCGCTGGGGACCACTTACTGGTCACTGTTTTCTCTTTTCACGCTAAATTGTGCTTTGTGAACAGGTCTCTCCCCCTGAAAATCTGGAAAGGACTGTACCCCGTTCCCGTAGGGGTGATGCGATATGCCCAGATCATGTGTAGCAGTTCCTTCTCCCAATCCTTCCCCATTATGATGGCTGCTTGAATGGAGCCCATCAGGACCCTATTGAAATGTTCAACTTGTCCATTTCCTGCTGTGTGTGTAGAAGAGATCCCATTCCTTTCCATGTATTTTAGCCATTTGTCTGAGGTGAACTGTGGGCCATTGTCACTTAAAACAGATTTGGGGATGCCTTCCCTGAGGAAAATGGTGGTGAGGAACTTTAGTATCGTGTCCGTGTCCATCTCTTCCTTGACATGCACCTCTGGCCACTTCGAATATTTGTCCACCAGGACACATAGGTATTTCGGGGTCCCTTGCTCATCCAGGATTGGCCCCAGTATGTCCATGGATAGTTCTTCCCAAGGATTCCTCGGTGTGTCGAACTTTCCTATGGACGGCCTCAATGGTGTCATGGTCTTATCGGCTTGTTGACATTGGTTACACTCTCTGACATATTGTTCTGTTTGTGTGTCCATGCCTGGCCACCAGTAGCCTTGTTTGGCTCTCAGTTTGGTCTTACCAATTCCTAAATGGCCTTCGTGCAGTATGGTTAACAGTCTGGAGATGAGTCCTTCTGGGGGTACTACCTTGTCCCCTCGGTATATAAAGACTCCCTTGTCGCAGAGCGAGAGCTCCTCTCTCACTACAAAATTCTTCCTCATGTCCCCACTCAGGTGTCTCTTTTCCGGCCATCTGCCAGTGATGTACCCCTTCACTTCTTGAAGGCTCTTGTCTGTCTGATATGCATCCTTCCATTCTTGGTATCTTATCACCTTCTCCTGGTCTTCCATCAGTGCCACCATTTCTTCTCCTTCTTCCTTCTCTTCATCTGCTGACTCCATAGCTGCAGCCCTGCTCAAATAGTCTGCGACTTTATTTCTGCTACCCGGGATGTATTCTACGTCATAGCGATATTCCAGCAATTTTAAAGTCCTTTTCGCTGTCCTCGGGGTGGCACTCGCATGCCCACATGACGTGAGGACTCGCACCAATGGTTTGGGGTCTGTCCTAAGCTGGAATCTTGTGCCCCACAGGAACTGGCGGAATCTTCCCATGGCCCAAACCACTGCCAGCATCTCCTTTTCAATAACACTGAACTTTTTTTCAGTGTCCGTTAGGGTTCTGGACACAAAACTGAGGGTCTCCATCGTTCCTCCACCTCTGTCTTGCATAAGGACCGCACCGAGTCCTTTGTCGCTGGCGTCTGTTGTTACCACCGTCTGCCCCTGCGGGTCATATCCTTGGAGGGGTATTGCCTGGGTCACATCCTTCTTGACGCTTTCAAACTCCCTCTGAGTTTCTTCCGTCCATGCAAACGTCATCTTCTCTCTTGTCAATAGCCGCCTGTGGTGTGTCTTGGAGGCAAAATTCTGTATGAATTTGCTATAATACTCGGCCATGCCTAAGAAGGACCTTACTTCCTCTTTGTTAGCAGGCGGTGGAGCGTCGCATATTGCCTTTACATTCTCCTTCTTCGGTGTGATTCCTAGTTCACCAATTTCGTGCCCCAGGTATGTAACTGATGCCATGCCTAGGCGGCATTTCTCCCACTCGGCTGTCAGTCCCTTGTCTTCCAGCACTCTCAGTACCTTGGTCAACTTGGCGTCGTGGTCCCGTTGATCACCTCCCATGACCAAAATGTCATCCTGGACGTATTGGACCCCTTCCATGTCCTTGAAAAGGCGTTGCATAAGCTTTTGGAAGACAGCTGCCGCTGATGCTAGGCCGAAGGGCATCCTGCAAAATTGGTAACAGCCGAAGGGAGTGATGAACGACGTCAGCCTCCTACTCTCAGGGTGTAACGCTATCTGGTGGTACGCTGACGTCAGGTCGATGGTGGAATACCATTTCTTTCCTTTTGTCTTTGCCAGCATTTCCTCAATGCGGGGCAGCGGGAACTTTTCCACTATGATGTTTTTGTTAAGTTCGCGCAGGTCCACGCATAGCCGAACATTACCTTTGGGTTTCATCACCACCACCAGGGGGGGCAGCCACTCCGCACATGTAATGGGTTCAATAATGCCAATTCTTTCCAGATCGTGCGCTCTTGTTGTACCGCCTCCCTCACTGCTATCGGTACATTCCTCGTGACACTGGTGTGGCGTCCATATTGAGGATGATTTTATGCTCAAACTTCTCCAATTTCCCAACTCTTCCGCTGAATACCCTGGGAAAGTCTCTTTTCCATTTCTCTAGATCTGGCCACGTCTCAGGTTCTGTCAAAAGTACTTGTACTGCTCCACCCGGGTCTAGCTTGATGCCTAGATCTCCTTGATCCATCCAGCCTAAAACTGATGGGCCTTTCTCCGTCACGTAGAGTTTGCAATCTGCACTGCGTCCTCTGAATTCAAATGTTAGTGGTCGATACCCCACTATGGGGATGCAATTTCCCAAGTATGTGACCGGTCTGATGTCTGGTGGTTCCAAGTGAGGGCCTAACTGGGGCATTAATTTCCCTGTCCACACTGCCCTTTGTACTAAGGTGCACGGTGAGCCTGAGTCCGCCACAATGCTTATCATCACGCCACCTATCAACATGTCCAGCACTGGTTTGTTTGTTCTCCTGGTGCCAACACTCAAGACCTGTTCCTCGATGCACAGTACTTCATCCTCTTCCACTTGGCTTCGTCCTTCCCCTTCGTCCTGGTCCATGTCCACGAATTTCGCCGTATTGCGGGCCATTTTCTTCCGACAAACCTTTTCATAATGCCCCATCACTCCTCAAAACATGCACTTGGCCCGAAAGACCGGGCACTTTTTGTCATTCGCCTCGTGGGCCCAGCTGCCGCACCGGTAGCATGAAGCCTTGCTTCCTTTCATCTGTCTTCCCGGCGGTCCCGGCTTTTCTTGCCACCTGTTGGGTCCTTTGTTGGTCGAACCTGTGTACCTGCTCCCGCCCTTTGGCTCTTCATCCTCGATTCTGTTGATCATGGGCCTTGCCACCATTTCTCGTTTTGCTGCGTCCGCACATCATCGTGCCAATTCTGCCTTCTTCACCATCGCTTCTTTCAACGTGATCTCACCGCACGACCATAGCTTGTCTTGTACTGATTTCATTGTCGTGTGCATCACTATTTTATCTCTGATGAAATCATTGAGGAGTCCGCCAAACTGACACGTGGACGGCAGTTTTTTAAATGCCGCTACATACTCGTCGATGGATTCGCCTTGCTCCTGTTTTCGCTGTATCGATCTATCGATACACAAACTGCCGGTCGATAATGTTCGTCGAGCTCTTCTAGGGCGTGCTCATATACATCATCGTCACCCGTTTGTCTCTGCTTGGGAACCAGGGGGCATATTACCAAGCAATAGCGATAATTATCGCTATTGCTTGGTTAGAGACAAAAATTTACCGCTTAGCTGCGGCGATTTTTACCGCAAATAAACCTTGGTATTACCAAGGTTTATCGCAAATGCGATAAAAATCGCCGCAATGCATGAATATCGCTGAAAAGTCAGCGATATTCATGCATTACCGAGCTAATGCTTTTAGCCATGTTATCCACCTCCCATTGGATAACATGGCTAAGAACTGCTCAGGGCAGGTGTTAGCTTTTGGAGATATTCGTGCTTAGTGCGAATATCTCCAAAAGTTGGTAATAGGAGATAGCGATGTTAGTGACTGTTTTCAGTTGCTAACATCTTGGCACGCCCACTTTGCATGTCATTAGTGATAAATATCACTGACATGCAAAGTGGGGCCCAAGATGGTCGCTATCTAGCTGGTGTTAGCGACACCAAAAAAGCGGAGATAAACCCCCTTGATAATATGCCCCCAGGTTCTTGAACACTCTGAGTTCCTCCGGGCCCAAGCTGTGTCGGAAGATTCTTCTTTTCCTGACGCTTGTGAAGGCCTCTTCATTTTCATCCTCCCGGACTTCAATATAATTTGTGATATATTCCTTCCAGTCTTCCCACTTTAGTAGGGGTTCTCCTGGTTTTTGTAGGAACCGAACCGGCGCTGTCGCCGAGGACGATTGGGCGCACATGATTTCCTGCCTTTGCAGCTTGACACTCTGGGTCTTGGGGCTTCCTGGGGCGCCGTTCTCCTCACTGTCGCCTGGTCGGGGCTGGTTGTACCTCTCCTCACCACTGTCTGTGACTCCCGGGTCCGCCAGTGCTAGTGCCCAGCTGGCTACCTGCAGGTGTGGCTCCTGGGCTGCCCAGCTGCCCATCTAGCACATGGCCGGTCCCTTGACACCCTTTGTACCTCAGTTTGTGGTCCGATGTGACATTAGGGGGTACAGCTGCTTCTGCCGCGCTCTGTGTGCTTCCCTGCGTGCTCCCTTCTGTGTCAGTAGTGCAGCTCATCTTGCAGGCCACTCTGCACGTGTAGCACTGTGGGGGATGGTCAGGGTTCAATTTCTGTGTTCCTGGTGGGTCCTCGTCGTGTCACTGGATCACCTCGTCGCCATTGTAAAGATACACTCTTTATATGGAAGTGACAGAGACCTTGGGGTTGTAGTTAAAGTATTTATTAACATTTATTAGCACACAGAGCGCCGAGCGTGTTGTAGGTACACTGCTCCGGCGCCCGACTGATCGCGCTCGATAAAACGCGATCCTAAGATGGCTGCCGTTCACTCTACGTTACTACGTAGCGTGAACAACTAGAGCGGCGACTCTACAATCACCCCCTGATATTAGCCCATGGACTCAGTCCAAGGGGAGGGCAAACCCACAGTAGTATAATCTACACAAGACCACGCTGCTACAGAGAAAAGACACACCCACACACACAAGCAAGCCACCGAGGGCGGAGCCTAAAACGAGAAGATCTACAATGGATATAAAGTCAGTGAACATCTGTGGAACAGTCAGGACAGTAGCCCCATCTTGCCTAAGCCAATATTTCGGTTTTAACATTTTAAAGATCCAGGCCTGTGTTTGGAAATGGCACCAGAGTGATCCCTCAAATCCAAAACACTTTAAGCAAGTGCAGTGAAAGTGAAAGCAACTCAATAATTTTTGCATCTCTCTTTCAAACAATCCCAAGGAGGCATCAGAAGGCAAGGGTTCACGCGAAAACAAGCCTCGGGCAGTGCTGAGACTGGCACTGCACGGGCACACACCTGGAGCAGTGCGCAGTCAGGGGCCCACGCACCGAGCCGTACACCATGCTGTGGTTCGGCAGCCCTTCTGCTTGATGACGGACAGCCGGACACCCCTGTTTCTCCCGGCAATGATCCCAGCCTCGGAGCCCACACAAACAGTCATCCGAGCCTCAGAGCCAACACAAAGTCATCCCAGGCCCGGAGCCCTACAGCCAGCAAGGCCAGCCCGAAGGAGAGACCGACGGAGAGCCGGCTGGAGAGACGGAGGCAGAGCCAGCAGTGAAGGAGTGAAGGAGTGAAGGAGGCCGCACACAAAGACTCGGCAGTGCTGCCTCCTCAAGCTGTGGCGAGGGATCGGTCCCGCCCCCTCCTCAGAACACGCTTGACGTTCGCGGCATTGGAAAGGATTGAATCCCTTCATTGCAGGACGGCTTAACGCGGCAGAGCAACACCCGCCACATCTCCCGGACTCTTCCCGGGGGTAGCCGTCCTCCTGCATTTGTAACCATGCGCAGTTGACAAAAGAATGTGAGCCGCTCCACTACTTGACCACGTACCGCTTCGCGGACGCCCCGACTTATGAGACATCTGCAACCCATTACAGACAACTTCCTTTGATTTACAGTCAACCTCCACTCCTGCAGCCCTTGTGCTCGTTGTGCAGAGAAACTCATACCCAGTCCCTGTCCTGAGGAGAACCTTCAATATCTACGGTTCGAAACGCGTTGACCCCCAGCCTGTGACAAGAAAGAAGGGTGCAGCTAGGGATTAACCAATACCACTGTTGCGGGGCCTTGCTGGCAATCTTATAAAATATTCCACACAGGTTTTGTGAGACAGGCAGGCAGTCTTATTCCACCTTCAGTTCCGCCTGTCCACTGGTATTCTAGTTAAAGGACTGGTTCCTCCCTTTATGTAGTACTAGCAGCCCGTCCCGACGTTGTCCGGGTATGAATTGCTGCTGGCCAGTAGTATATTGTTTCGTAGGATTTCGTTTTGATAGCATTTCTTATCTGTGACAGGCCTGTGAAATGCTCCGATTCACAGTGCACTGCTGATGCACTTAAGAGTGCGCGTTCAGTAGCGTGTGAACTCGAGTTTCCCTACTTTATTTTCCTGGCAATATTATATAGCGCGAACTCGACAACATGGCATGAGCACAATTTACATTACAGAAGAACACATTCATTTGTGGTAGGCACGGGGAGACAAATCAATTTGTCTGGAATCACAGGATGTTGAGCTGATGCCGAGATTCGAACGTAGCTCCCCATCTCTAAAGTTCGTAATTCTAGAACTTGTGGTGGGAGGTGTGTCTAAAAGTGTATGTCGGTGCTGGGCATCAATGAGAGAGACCTGTGCATTTTTCCAATCGGTGGTGAAAAAATATGAGTATGTTGCTGGAGATGTGGGCCGCCGTGCCACCAATGTACTTACGGGGGAGGGTAAACACCCATTATTCCGCAACTTTCTTTCCGCATGCGATCACTCCGCACACTTTCATTACGGAAGTACCATGACTCCGCAATGCCATTATAACGCGTGGCATTACATTTTATATGCTTTTAGGACGCATACATTTACAACGAAATTCGCTGTAAATGCATGAATGATAAAAGCATGTTTTTTTTTAAATGTTTGGATAAGGCAAGTATGGGTATAGGGGTATATGTTTTGGGGTAATGAGGTATATGTTTTGGGTTGTTTGGGTATTTTAAGGGTTCAGATATAGTTTTGGGTTCTGGGGTACAGGGGTATTTTTAGGGTTCAGGGCTAGGTTTGGGTTTTGGGGTATAGGGGTATTTTTAGGGTTCAGGGGTAGGTTTGGGTTTTGGGGTACAGGGGTATTTTAGGGGTTCAGGGCTAGGTTTGGGTTTTGGGGTACAGGGGTATTTTTAGGGTTCAGGGCTAGGTTTGGGTTTTGGGATACATGGGTATTTTAGGGTTCTGGTTTAGGTTTGGGTTTTGGGGTACAGGGGTATTTTTAGGGTTCAGGGGTAGGTTTGGGTTTTGGGGTACAGGGGTATTTTAAGGGTTATGGGCTAGGTTTGGGTTTTGGGGTACAGGGGTATTTTAGGGTTCAGGGGTAGGTTTGGGTTTTGGGGTACAGAGGTATTTTTAGGGTTCAGGGGTATGTTTGGGTTTTGAGGTACAGGGATATTTATAGGGTTCAGGGCTAGGTTTTGGTTTTGGGGTACAGGGGTATTTTTAGGGTTTAGGGATAGGTTTGGGTTTTGGGGTACAGGGTATGTTTATAGGGTTAAGATGGGTTAGTGTTTAAGGGTGTTGGGGTATTTTATAGAGTAATGGTGGGTTATGATTATGGGGTGCAGGGGTATTTAAAGTAGGGGTGGGCAGAATTGGCGCATACTTGGTACAATAAATCCGCAATATTTCGTTCCGTCAGATTTTCAATTATTAAAACAGAAACCTCATATATTCAAGGTAAAATAACCAGTATTTCTACATGCTAAAATGCATATAATATTATACATCAAGCTGCAGTTCACCTCATGGTCCCTAGATGTCCCTGATGAGGCAAATGCAATAGCATTTAAAATATTACACATCAAGCTGCAGTTCACCTCATGTCCCTAGATGTCCCTGATGATGCAAATGCAATAGCATTTAAAATATTATATAATAGCAGCCCGTCCCGACGTTGTCCGGGTATGAATTGCTGTCGGCCAGTAGTATATTGTTTTGTAGGACTTCGTTTTGATAGCATTTATTATCTGTGACAGGCCTGTGAAACGCTCCGATTCACAGTGCACTGCTGATGCACTTAAGAGTGCGCGTTCAGTAGTGTGTGAACTCGAGTTTCCTTACTTTATTTTTCCTTGCAATATTATGTAGCGCGAACTCGACAATGTGGCATGAGCACAATTTACATTACAGAAGAACACAATAATTTGTGGTAGGCACGGGGAGACAAAGCAATTTGCCTGGAATCACAGGATGTTGACCTGATGCCGAGATTCAAACGTAGCTCCCCAGCTCTAAAGTTTGCAATTTTAGAACTTGTGGCGGGAGGTGTATCTAAAAGTGTATGTCGGTGCTGGCCATCAATGAGAGAGACCTGTGCATTTTTCAAATCGGTGTTGAAAAAATATGAGTATGTTGCTGGAGATGTGGGCCGCCGTGCCACCAATGCACTTACCGGGGGAGGGTAAACACCCATTATTCTGCAACTTTCTTTCCGCAGACCATCACTCCGCATACTTTCATTATGAAAGTACCATGACTCCGCAAGGCCATTATAACGCATGGCATTACATGTTATATGCTTTTACTATGCATACATTTACAATGAAATACGTTGTAAATGCATGAATGGTAAAAGCATGTTTTTTTTTAAATGTTCGGATAAGGTAAGTATAGGTATAGGGGTATATGTTTTGGGGTACTGAGGTATATGTTTTGGGGTGTTTGGGTATTTTAAGGGTTCAGATATAGTTTTGGGTTATGGGGTACAGGGGTAGTTTTAGCGTTTAGGGATAGGTATTGGTTTTGGGGTACAGGCGTATTTTTAGGGTTCAGGGCTAGGTTTGGGTTTTGGGGTATAGGGGTATTTTTAAGGTTCAGGGGTAGTTTTGGGCTTTGGGGTACAGGGGTATTTTAAGTGTTCAGGGCTTGGTTTGAGTTTTGGGATACAGGGGTATTTTTAGGGTTCAGGGCTAGGTTTGGGTTTTGGGGTACAGGGGTATTTTAGGGTTCAGGGGTAGGTTTGCGTTTTGGGGTACAGGGTTATTTATGGTTCAGGGCTAGTTTTGGGTTTTGGGGTGCAGGGGTATTTTTAGGGTTCAGGGGTAGGTTTGGGTTTTGGGGTACAGTGGTATTTTAAGGGTTCGGGCTAGGTTTGGGTTTTGGGGTACAGAGGTATTTTTGGGTTCAGGGGTAGGTTTGGTTTTTGGGGTACAGGGGTATTTTTAGGATTTTGGAATAGGTTTGGGTTTTGGGGTACAGGGTATATTTATAGGGTTACGATGGGTTAGTGTGTAAGGGTGTTGGGGTATTTAAAGGAGTAAGGGTGGGTTTTGATTATGGGGTGCAGAGATATTTAAAGGGAGCAGGGTGAACACCCGGAGCTGGAATGTGCAGAACCTGGGGAAAAAAAAACAATGAAATAGTTGACACGACGCGCGCCCCGCAGCCGCCCACACCCCCAGCACGGTATATGAGACATGGCATGAAGTGCAGATTGTATAAACAACAGATGATGGACAGACTGCAGAACAATCTCACACGTTCACCCAAATACATGCTAGGACCAATTTCTGGCTATCAACTGTTTTCAATTCGGATAGCTTGACTCTAGTGGCCTGGAGAGCATGGCACTCACGTCTGAGCATACCCATACCACTCGGGGTGACAAATGCAAAAACAACAGTTGATGGACAGAATGCAGAACAATGTCATACATTCACCCCAGTACAGAGATCTGGCCCTAAATCCATCGTTGTTTTGCACTCCACACCACCCCAGTTCAGACATGGCCATATGCAAATCAGCCTTGACCCTGTGCTTCATGGGAACAGACCAGCCCAAAGGGTGGAACATACCACATGCCCCCAGCATTTGTCACGCCCCCACAGCACAACACAGACACGCCCACAAGGGACTACTTTGCTGTCACGGTTCTTTAACTTTTTAAATGTATATGGTGGGCGTCTGCATAGCCTATGTCCTTCTGCTGCAACTGCCATTTCCAACGCTGTATTGGGTGTTGTGATTGGTGCTGTGGTTCCTGAGATTACCCGCCTCAAAGGTTTGGGCTCTCTCTTTATTATATTAGTATGGATTGTGTTCTGTGTAAATGTTTTTCATGTTGCAATTGGCTTTGAATGTAATTACTTTGTACTAAGTTTCATTTTGGTGTTGTGAAATTTTGAGTATTTACTGTGAATGTCTGTACATCTGTATATATTGCGCACACAATTGTATGTTTTTGACCTGACTGTTTTGACAGGATTTTCCTTTGAAGACATTTTGGATGAACTAATGAAACTTGATTATAAATGAAAATAAACTTTTGGTAATACAAAACGTCTGGGTCACACAGCACACATGGGCTCTGTGGGTCCTAATTTTTCTTAAAACAATCCTGACTAGCCATCTTGTTCTGTTTAGCAATTGTTGAGGTCCAGGCTGGTCAGTTGTAGGATCCAATACCTTCTTTTGTGTACACCCTCCTCAGAACCAGCACTGGCAGAGCTGGCAATCACTAAGACATCACCGCACGGTGCCAGTCTCCATAGGGGGAGGGCGGAGAGCTGTGGATGTCTCGTACATAGGGATAGTTTGGTTAAATACTAACCCCCAGATTCCTCAAAGTCCCGTTTTGCAAGTCCTTATTAGCGATTATTAAGGAATCTCTATTAAAGACTCGCAAAACTGGATCATGTAGAAATCGTAATAATTATAGCGATTTCTACTGCCTCCTTATTTGTGATTCGCTAATTGCTAATCGCAAATAAGGAATGGCTTTCCAATTCATTCCTATGGGCCTAAAGGCCCATAGGAATGAATGGGGAGTCATTCCTTATTTGCGATTCGCAATTAGCGAATCGCAAATAAGGAAGCGATTTCAAGGGTGCCAGGGTGTCCAAAGGACACCCTGTAGCACCCCTGAAATGCTCATGTACACTGGTGTTGCGCACACACATGTCCAAAGGACATGTGTGAATGTAACATACAACTTAGAAAAATGCACTAAAGTGCATTTTTCTAAGTTTTCGCTATTTACCACGAAGTCAGACTTCGCGGTAAATAGCGGCCCCAGGTTGCGAATTCGCAATTTTTAAATGGTTCATGAATTGCATTTAAGGATTCTCTAATTGAGATTCCTTAAATGCAATTATTCGCAAATTTGCGATTTCTACAAATGTGATTTTTGCATTTGGGATGAGAAATCCCAAATGCAAAAATAGCGCTTGCAAAGGGCCAGATTCGCAGAATCTGGCCCTTTGCGAGCCGTTTTCGGCTTGATGAATCTGGCCTAAGGGCCATATGTATCAAGGAACTAATTTGCGATTATGTAATAGCCATTTTAAAGAAATCGCTATTTCAAAATCGCAAAATGGTATGGAGCGACCTCTGACCCTGCCTTCAGGTTAGGTCGCCCCCACGCCGCTGCCGCCTGCTCAACCCGGTCTCTTACTGCCTCCTTTCCGCACTTTTCCTACTGCTGCCTCCCTGTGGCCCCACCCCCCCTGACACCCCTGACTCCCCATTTGCTGCCCCGCTCCAGCCACCCAGCTGGTCCTCCCTCCCGTCAGCACTCTTAAGGAGTTCACGCAGCAGCACAGGGAGCGACCTCTGACCCTGCCTTCAGGTTAGGTCGCCCCCACGCCACTGCCGCGTGCTCACCCCGGTCTCCTGATGCCTCCTTGCCGCACTTTTCCCGCCGTTGCCTCCCTGCGGCCCCGCCCCCGACACTCCTAACTCCCCATTCGCCGCCCCACTCCCGCCACCCAGCTGCTCCTCCCTCCCGTCAGCGCTCTTATGCAGACCACGGAGCGGCCGCGCAGTAGATGCGCCGCTTGCGCGCCAAAGGCAAGCCCGTCTGCACCGATCCGCGCCTGGACCGCGCCCAGCGCCAAGACCCCTGGCCCCCAACGTTGCCAACACACACGACTGACTTACGATGCTGCCACCCTCCACGCACTCAACGCAGGCTGGAACCCCGCCTGCTACCGAGCCACCCCGAAACGCACCCACGGACCCTTCACCTGCCAAGCCTGAAAATTCACCTGCCTCCGGACCTGCACCGCTCCCGCCAAGCCAGGCACAAGCAACACTGACCTCAAGTGCATCCTGCTCAACACCCGCTCCATCCACAGACACGCCGTCGAACTCTGGAACACAGGTACGGTTGGTGAGTCCCTTCCAGAATCTGGTAGAACAGCTGGTATGGAGGCACTGGCGACTGACCCTACCACTCCCACCCCGTAATGGCCCCCAAGCATGTCCTGAGGTGTGAAGATGGTATTTGAAGACCGTTTACAGCCTTCCACATGGTTTTTTGGTGTGAGAGCTGGGGACAAATGTTTTGGGGTGCCATAAACTCGTCCGTGAGGTGTGAACCCCCCTCCCTGTGGCTTTCTTTCATGGAAAGCTAACTCGTAGAATCCCACGCCATGTTCAAAAATATTTTTGTGGTTTGTTTTGGATCTGGCTGGCGGCGCCTTGGCCATAAATGAAAGATAAAGGGAGAGACTGCGGCATGGAGCGCGAGGCAGAGGCGGGCTGTAGAGGGGAGAGAGCCCGCAAGCGGGGGGGCATACTGTCAAAGAGAGAGAGAGAGAGAGAGACCAGCAGCAGACTCAGAGGAGAGAGAGCACACGTGAGGGGTAAAGGAGAGAGAGAGACAGTCAAAGAGATAGAGAAGCTGAGACAGGCAGTCAAAGAGAGGCAGTCACAGAGAGAGGCAAGCCAGGCAGTGGTTAGTGAGAGAGGCAGAGACAGGGAGTGGAGTGAGATAGAAGCAATAAGAGAGAGAGAGAGAGAGAGGAGCGAGGCCAAGTAGAAAATACAGGCAGACAGAAAGTCAATGTAAGAAAAAGAGAGAAAAGCAGTCAGAGAAAGAAAGTGAGAGACATTCAGCAGAAGAAAAAAATGCAACAGACAGAGAGAGCAAGTTTCTATCTAAGAATCTAACAAATACAAAGCATATCGAAAAGCTAACGAAAAAATCTGATTTACATGCAGGAGCACTATCCAGACTATACAACGCCACGGGGAGCAGGCATTTTTTCTCACTAATAAAAATTTATAAAGTTAAAATACCAGCGGTCCTGTCTTATGCCACAGAATATATTCCCATTCAACAATGGGGCTTCATGGACCGTCAGGAGGGAAAAATCTTGAAAAAAATAATGAAGGTCCCAACTGCTACTCCAGTTCAGGTCTTACGACTGGAATTCGGAATCACTAGTGCTTTTGCAACTGCCGTGGCAAACATAATTAGATGGGCCTATCACCTCCTTCATGCTACGGAGGGAACTCTTAGATTTTTGTTACAAAAAGAGACTTTTGGCACAGATGTAGTTAAACAAACTTTCTTAGTGAACATGTCTGCGGCGTTCCAAATGGCTGAAATCTCTACAGAAATCTTGCAGACTTGGTCCGTGTCACAACTAAAACTCTTTCTCAAATGTTTTACACCTAGGTTGAGTTATGATTTGGACTTCGCTCACAGCTATAGGCTAAAACTATTCAAGCCATTCACTACACTTGTAGAGTATAAACATATTCAGCCATATATCTCTTTTTGTCTTTCGCACAGTGCAAGGAGGGTAATTTTCATGTATCGAGCTGGGATTTTACCTGTTCAAGCTTATAAAGCAAAATGGTCAACTGGAGATCTCTCCCACTTATGTTTGTTATGTCAAGGGGGTGAACAGACTGTGGAGCACCTACTGTTCATTTGCCCCAACTCTAAAGTGGTAGCAGCTCGCGCTCACTATATTTCACCGATATACAGATCCTGTAGGCTAACAAAGGAAAAAGAAATATTAACAGTGGTCATAAATCCCCCGAACGAATTTGTATGTTATAATCTGTACAAATTTTTTAAATCCATGTTAGTTTTATATTAATTTGTGATGTACTTATCTTATGTAAAGTTTACTCTTTATTTTATGTTATATTTGTGGTCCTCGGTTGAGTACCTACACAAATAAAATCTTTTTGACTTTGACTTTGAGAGAGCAAGTCAAAACAAGTGCATGCCTAGTGCGATCTCAAAAAAAACAAAAAGGACCGCAAGTGGTGCGTACGCACGTCACCGCAAGTGCTACAGTGCCAGCTTGCTATTATGTGGATTTGCGCGCTCTAGCAAGCTGATGGCAAGGTTGCAGTTTTTTGAAAGCAGCTACTAAATGTCTCAACCAGAACAGCGCATGCGCTGGATCAGGCCGAGACCTAAAAAATGAAGGAAATGAAGGAAGTCCATGTATTTTAAAAATGGGAACAAGCTAGTTTTTGAACTATGATTTTTGAACATATTATTGTGATTCATAAGGTATTTTGCAAAACATGATTTTTCTTGCACACTGGCTTCCATTTGAAAGCCAAAAATGTGAAAAAATGTAATTCATAATAATAAATGTTACACTATTCTATGGTCCCGTACCTCTCCCCAAAAAATGGTTCCTGTGTGTGTGGCTGGGTCAGGAGGCCATGAAACAAAAGGGAAACTTCAGAAATCTTCAAAGATGCACAAACTTCCTACCACCCAGCATTTCAACAATTCTTACGATAAAAACAGTGCCTCACTTGTGTGGCTGAGCCTAGTTCACGTGGCAGTAATAGATCAAACCAGTGACTGTGGGAATCTTGCTTGCTCCCTGGCATTCTGGGTAAGGAACTAGTGGGATTCACACAAGGATCACCACCATGCACTCACCTGAGTGTTTAGTTTTCAGAAATGTCTGGGTCACCCAATCGCTTGACGCCATCCTGCTCAAAACCTACTCTCTGAAACACACCAAGAGAGTTAACCCCTCACCCTGGTATACCCCCGAACTCAACCTTCTGCGTAAGGTTTGTAAAAGGAATGAACGCCTCTGGAGGAAGGAAAAAACAGAGGAAAAAAAAGAAACATTCCGTACCTCCGTAAAATCCTACAAAAAGGAGCTACGCAACACCAAAATCTGTTTCTACGAGAGCAGAATTAGAAACGCTGCCTGCTCGGCTCACGAAACCTACTCCGTTCTCAAAGAACTCCTCCACGCCCCCGACCCCCCACTCAAACCTCTCGATCCTAAAGACGCAGAAAGCAAATGCACCAATCTAGCCACCTTCTTTGACGAGAAGATCCAAAAAATTCTCCTGGCCATACCCCCCCCCTGAACCGGCCCACACGGATCGGGTTCTCTCCATCACTACCACTAACCCCCCCCCCCTTCCGTTTGATAGCCCCCAACCCTCCCTGGACGTCTTTGGCCCAGTGACAACGGAAGAGGTAGGGGCAACTTTGGCCTCAATTAAAAGTGGTTCCCCCCTCGACCCCGCACCCCTCCACTTCCTGAAAAAAGTGTCTAGCACCATCATCCCCCCCCTCACGGCTCTAATTAACTCCTCCCTTTCGGAGGGCACAGTTCCCCCCAGCTGGAAAGCGGCAGCAGTTAAAGGCCTTCTAAAAAAACCCTCCCTAGACCCGCAGGACCTCTCCAATTACAGGCCCATCTCCCTTCTCACAGGAAACAGCAAGATCGCGGAGAAATTGGTAAACAAACAACTGTCACTTTTCCTAGAGAGCAATAACCTATTAGGGGTCTCCCAGACAGGGTTCCGTCCAGGCCAGGGCACTGACATCGCCCTCCTGGCAGCAGTGGAAAAGGCCAGAAGCATTCTGGATACGGGAGGATCAGTGGCAGTGATCCTCCTGGACCTCAGTGCGGCCTTCGACACTGTAGACCATCCCACCCTAGTCCAACGACTGGGAGAAATTGGATTAAAGGGTATGGCCCTGAAGTGGCTAAAATCCTTCTTATCAGGACGTTCCTTCCAGGTTTGGGAGAACGACAGCCACTCACCCATCATCCCCCTTCGATGTGGAGTACCGCAGGCCTCATCCTTGAGCCCTACGTTATTTAACGTGTACATGGCCCCACTGGAGAAGAGGGTCAGTTCGTTCGGCGTGTCAATTATCAACTACGCCGACGACACCCAGTTGGTTGTAACCCTCTCACACCCCCATCATGCCCCCTCTGATCTTCACAGTTGCCTCTCCGAAGTCCATCGATGGATGAATCTTTCATCGTTAAAGCTGAACGGGTCAAAGACCGAGATACTCATGCTGGGTCACAAGGGGCCTTCCCTGCCACTTCACCTCTGGCCCAGCTGCTTGGGTGACCCTCCCGCACCTAAGGAGGAGGTTAAAAGCCTAGGCGTGTGGATTGAGAAGGACATGAGCTTTAAAACTCAGGCAAAAAAGACAGCAGGGACATGCTTCGGTCTCCTCAGAGCCTGTAGGAAGATCTTCCCCCTGCTCCCCGCAAACGCAAGGAAGCTCCTCATTCAGGGCCTAATCCTAGCGAGATTGGACTACTGTAACGCCATCTACCTGGGAGCTCCCGAGGCCACCCTTAACATGTTGCAGAAAGTCCAAAACGCCGCCGCCCGCCTACTTACGGGCTCACCTGCAAGATCCTCTGCCAAGCCAGCTCTCAAGTCTCTGCACTGGCTTCCAGTCAGAGAAAGGGTCGTCTTCAAGGCCCTCTGCTTGGCCCACAAAACCCTCAACAATAACCCCCCCCCCCTTCTCAAGGAGCTCCTAACCCCCTACAAGGCGGAAAGAGATCTCCGGTCCAGCGGAGAAAATCTTATCTCAGTCCCCAGAGTCAAAAAAGCCAAGACCGGTGGCCGTCGCTTCTCGGTCCACAAGGCCAAACACTGGAATCACCTACCACGAAGACTGAGGACAGAATCGAATTACCTCCAGTTCAGGAAATCTTTAAAGACTCTCCTTTTCCCTCAAACATAATTTCGTTAGACGGCTGAAACCCCTGGAGAAGCAGGTCAGCGCTGAGATGCTCATTGAGTTAATACGCGCTTTACAAAACCATTAAATAAATAAATAAATAAATTTGGTAGATTTCCCTAGGTCAAAGGTCAAGCCCACTCCTGAATACTGCAGCCTTTGAGCATAGCAAGTAAGAAGAAAGTTGGGTTTATCCCCTCGATGCAGGTCCATATTTAAAAACTATGCTCAAAAGCAGATGTGGGAATACTTTCTATTGAAGTCCTCCTGAGGTCCACCAAGGTCTTCAACTGTGCCAATGATCCCAAACTGAGCAAAAAAGGCATGCAGAAATGCAACACATGTGACTCAGGGGCTGATTTGCAAAGGAGCATGCAAAGCCGTTGCGTCATTTTTTTCTGACACACTGGCGCCACTTTCTTTACTCGATATTTACAAGGTGGTGCATCTTGGCTGATGTGTCACTTTTTGTCAGCCTGTATCGGTTTTTACCTTCAGAGGAATTGGCTGTGTTGCGTTAAAATTAATATACACAAGGTAGGTGTTCACATGTAAAAACCCCCATAAAACTGACACAGAGGTATTTATGACTTCTTGGAAAAGTCATGTATCAACGGGAAGCAGACCGCTGCACTTGAAATGTGCAAAAATCCTATGCCTCTAAAACGCAGGTGCAGGAGTGACACCTTGACTGTGGCATAGGAATCTGACCAGCTGAAGTCACTTCCAACAATGTAAAATGCAAGGAAATCACATCCCCTCAACAGGTAAGTGAACACATTAGGTGGGTAACATAGTAAATGCCACATTACACAACAATAATGATGTATTCACACGCTTAGTGGTCTCACACAATACATCACACATACTTAGAACTAGTGGTACACAGAAGTACACTATGCCCACTTGTGTGCGAGACATGTAGGGCCAATGTTATAGAGTCCAAGGTGAGTTTTTCACCTTTTTACACTTTATTACGATGGTCCCCATATAGTAGGCTACTACTTGCGTCCTTCAGTACTGACGCATCACCTATGCTTTTTTTACGCAATTCTGTAGTTGCATCAGTCTTATGTGCAACTAAAGCAATGCCACACTTTTGGGCATGAAGCCTTGCAGCATGCTTCCCACATATACATCACTATTTCTGACGCATCTGTGGACCTTGTGCCATGGAGCCCTCTGTTGTAAATACAGCGCATCCATGGCGTCGTAAGAGTTTGTGACTCAGGTGCAAGTCATTTTGAAGCATTGATGCGTTACCGCAGAGATGCGTAATTTCTTGCAAATAAGGTCATCGGAATCTATGGGAGGAATCTCCTTGGGGCATGAGTATACTCATGTGCCCAGTAACTCACGGTTGGTAGCCCTTAGTGTGTGTCCCCACAACATTGCAGGGCTACTACAATGCAGCCATATCTTTGTAATGGCTATTGCTTTGAGAGTTACAACATTGTAAAGTATTATAATACAAAAACAATTGCAAATTGTTAGATTATTAACAGCTAAATTAATATTTTTTTACGAAGCATAATATAATTTGACTAGCAGCCCGTCCCGACGTTGTCCGGGTATGAATTGCTGCCGGCCAGTAGTATATTGTTTCGTAGGATTTCGTTTTGATAGCATTTCTTATCTGTGACAGGCCTGTGAAACGCTCCGATTCACAGTGCACTGCTGATACACTTCAGAGTGCGCGTTCAGTAGTGTGTGAACTCGAGTTTCCCTACTTTATTTTCCTTGCAATATTATATAGCGCGAACTCGACAACATGGCATGAGCACAATTTACATTACAGAAGAACACATTCATTTGTGGTAGGCACGGGGAGACAAATCAATTTGTCTGGAATCACAGGATGTTGAGCTGATGCCGAGATTCGAACGTAGCTCCCCATCTCTAAAGTTCGTAATTCTAGAACTTGTGGTGGGAGGTGTGTCTAAAAGTGTATGTCGGTGCTGGGCATCAATGAGAGAGACCTGTCCATTTTTCCAATCGGTGGTGAAAAAATATGAGTATGTTGCTGGAGATGTGGGCCGCCGTGCCACCAATGTACTTACGGGGGAGGGTAAACACCCATTATTCCGCAACTTTCTTTCCGCATGCGATCACTCCGCACACTTTCATTACGGAAGTACCATGACTCCGCAATGCCATTATAACGCGTGGCATTACATTTTATATGCTTTTAGGACGCATACATTTACAACGAAATTCGCTGTAAATGCATGAATGATAAAAGCATGTTTTTTTTTTAAATGTTTGGATAAGGCAAGTATGGGTATAGGGGTATATGTTTTGGGGTAATGAGGTATATGTTTTGGGTTGTTTGGGTATTTTAAGGGTTCGGATATAGTTTTGGGTTCTGGGGTACAGGGGTATTTTTAGGGTTCAGGGCTAGGTTTGGGTTTTGGGGTATAGGGGTATTTTTAGGGTTCAGGGGTAGGTTTGGGTTTTGGGGTACAGGGGTATTTTAGGGGTTCAGGGCTAGGTTTGGGTTTTGGGGTACAGGGGTATTTTTAGGGTTCAGGGCTAGGTTTGGGTTTTGGGATACATGGGTATTTTAGGGTTCTGGTTTAGGTTTGGGTTTTGGGGTACAGGGGTATTTTTAGGGTTCAGGGGTAGGTTTGGGTTTTGGGGTACAGGGGTATTTTAAGGGTTATGGGCTAGGTTTGGGTTTTGGGGTACAGGGGTATTTTAGGGTTCAGGGGTAGGTTTGGGTTTTGGGGTACAGAGGTATTTTTAGGGTTCAGGGGTATGTTTGGGTTTTGAGGTACAGGGATATTTATAGGGTTCAGGGCTAGGTTTTGGTTTTGGGGTACAGGGGTATTTTTAGGGTTTAGGGATAGGTTTGGGTTTTGGGGTACAGGGTATGTTTATGGGTTAAGATGGGTTAGTGTTTAAGGGTGTTGGGGTATTTTATAGAGTAATGGTGGGTTATGATTATGGGGTGCAGGGGTATTTAAAGTAGGGGTGGGCAGAATTGGCGCGTACTTGGTACAATAAATCCGCAATATTTCGTTCCGTCAGATTTTCAATTATTAAAACAGAAACCTCATATATTCAAGGTAAAATAACCAGTATTTCTACATGCTAAAATGCATATAATATTATACATCAAGCTGCAGTTCACCTCATGGTCCCTAGATGTCCCTGATGAGGCAAATGCAATAGCATTTAAAATATTACACATCAAGCTGCAGTTCACCTCATGTCCCTAGATGTCCCTGATGATGCAAATGCAATAGCATTTAAAATATTATATAATAGCAGCCCGTCCCGACGTTGTCCGGGTATGAATTGCTGTCGGCCAGTATTATATTGTTTTGTAGGACTTCGTTTTGATAGCATTTATTATCTGTGACAGGCCTGTGAAACGCTCCGATTCACAGTGCACTGCTGATGCACTTAAGAGTGCGCGTTCAGTAGTGTGTGAACTCGAGTTTCCTTACTTTATTTTTCCTTGCAATATTATGTAGCGCGAACTCGACAATGTGGCATGAGCACAATTTACATTACAGAAGAACACAATAATTTGTGGTAGGCACGGGGAGACAAAGCAATTTGCCTGGAATCACAGGATGTTGACCTGATGCCGAGATTCAAACGTAGCTCCCCAGCTCGAAAGTTTGCAATTTTAGAACTTGTGGCGGGAGGTGTATCTAAAAGTGTATGTCGGTGCTGGCCATCAATGAGAGAGACCTGTGCATTTTTCAAATCGGTGTTGAAAAAATATGAGTATGTTGCTGGAGATGTGGGCCGCCGTGCCACCAATGCACTTACCGGGGGAGGGTAAACACCCATTATTCTGCAACTTTCTTTCCGCAGACCATCACTCCGCATACTTTCATTATGAAAGTACCATGACTCCGCAAGGCCATTATAACGCATGGCATTACATGTTATATGCTTTTACTATGCATACATTTACAATGAAATACGTTGTAAATGCATGAATGGTAAAAGCATGTTTTTTTTAAATGTTCGGATAAGGTAAGTATAGGTATAGGGGTATATGTTTTGGGGTACTGAGGTATATGTTTTGGGGTGTTTGGGTATTTTAAGGGTTCAGATATAGTTTTGGGTTATGGGGTACAGGGGTAGTTTTAGCGTTTAGGGATAGGTATTGGTTTTGGGGTACAGGCGTATTTTTAGGGTTCAGGGCTAGGTTTGGGTTTTGGGGTATAGGGGTATTTTTAAGGTTCAGGGGTAGTTTTGGGCTTTGGGGTACAGGGGTATTTTAAGGGTTCAGGGCTTGGTTTGAGTTTTGGGATACAAGGGTATTTTTAGGGTTCAGGGCTAGGTTTGGGTTTTGGGGTACAGGGGTATTTTAGGGTTCAGGGGTAGGTTTGCGTTTTGGGGTACAGGGTTATTTTTATGGTTCAGGGCTAGTTTTGGGTTTTGGGGTGCAGGGGTATTTTTAGGGTTCAGGGGTAGGTTTGGGTTTTGGGGTACAGTGGTATTTTAAGGGTTCGGGCTAGGTTTGGGTTTTGGGGTACAGAGGTATTTTTGGGTTCAGGGGTAGGTTTGGTTTTTGGGGTACAGGGGTATTTTTAGGATTTTGGAATAGGTTTGGGTTTTGGGGTACAGGGTATATTTATAGGGTTACGATGGGTTAGTGTGTAAGGGTGTTGGGGTATTTAAAGGAGTAAGGGTGGGTTTTGATTATGGGGTGCAGAGATATTTAAAGGGAGCAGGGTGAACACCGGAGCTGGAATGTGCAGAACCTGGGGAAAAAAAAACAATGAAATAGTTGACACGACGCGCGCCCCGCAGCCGTCCACACCCCCAGCACGGTATATGAGACATGGCATGAAGTGCAGATTGTATAAACAACAGATGATGGACAGACTGCAGAACAATCTCAAACGTTCACCCAAATACATGCTAGGACCAATTTCTGGCTATCAACCATTTTCAATTCGGATAGCTTGACTCTAGTGGCCTGGAGAGCATGGCACTCACGTCTGAGCATACCCATACCACTCGGGGTGACAAATGCAAAAACAACAGTTGATGGACAGAATGCAGAACAATGTCATACATTCACCCCAGTACAGAGATCTGGCCCTAAATCCATCGTTGTTTTGCACTCCACACCACCCCAGTTCAGACATGGCCATATGCAAATCAGCCTTGACCCTGTGCTTCATGGGAACAGACCAGCCCAAAGGGTGGAACATACCACATGCCCCCAGCATTTGTCACGCCCCCACAGCACAACACAGACACGCCCACAAGGGACTACTTTGCTGTCACGGTTCTTTAACTTTTTAAATGTATATGGTGGGCGTCTGCATAGCCTATGTCCTTCTGCTGCAACTGCCATTTCCAACGCTGTATTGGGTGTTGTGATTGGTGCTGTGGTTCCTGAGATTACCCGCCTCAAAGGTTTGGGCTCTCTCTTTATTATATTAGTATGGATTCTACAAAGAGCTGCAGTTCACCTCATCGTCCCCAGTTGTCCGCGATGAGGCAAATGCAATAGCATTTAAAATATTATACATCAAACTGCAGTTCACCTCGTGGTCCCTAGATGTCCCTGATGAGGCAAATGCAACCAGCATTTAAAATATTACACATCAACCTGCAGTTCACCTCGTAGTCCCTAGATGTCCCTGATGAGGCAAATGCAATAGCATTTAAAATATTATACATCAAGCTGCAGTTCACCTCGCCGTCCCTAGATGTCCCTGATGAGGCAAATGCAATGGCATTTAAAATATTATACATCAAGCTGCAGTTTACCTCGTCGTCCCAAGATGTCCCTGATGAGTAAAATTCAAAAATATTGAAACACTTTCATGAATGCTAAACATGGTGCTAATCTTATCCCATAATGTTTTGCAGGGCCTTTTAGTTGTATTTTTGCCCATAACTGTGCTTGGGGTGGTTCTAAGAGAATGGGACCTCCACTGAATTACTATTTAAAGGGAGCAGGAATGTATAGAACCTGGGAAGAAAAAACAACACTCGTGACGGAATGATCCTAGCGATTGGCACGCCCCCAGCACACACCCACAGCACAATGCAGACACGCCCACAAGGGACTACTTTGCTGGCACGGTTCTTTTACCTTTTAAATGTATATGGTGTGCGTCTGCATAGCCTATGTCCTTCTGCTGCAACTGCCCTTTCCAACGCTGTATTGGGTGTTGTGATTGGTGCTGTGGTTCCCGAGTTTACCCGCCTCAAAGGTTCAAAGTTCTTCCTTTATAATAGTAGTATAGATAATTATTAGAAAAACAGTGTTATTAGAACATCATTACAACAATGTAATAATAATAATTTGTAGTTAAAAATATTCATATCGTTTTTTTAAAGTATTGAAAACATTTGTTAGAATATTTATTTTTTGTATGCAGCCACTGAAAACAATTGGCAAGTCTTTTTTAGTTAAGTAAGAGTGGAGATGTTCTTAGATTTACTGAAAGAAAGTCTTCAATTAATTAAAGAAACGTAGGCAAGTATTATGCTTTTTTTCTTGTGTTTATTCCATTAGCTGCCAAGATCAAACATACTACATTACCCATGAAACCTAGATCAAAATAACTACCAAAAGAAGGCAATCACCATCACTGCCTCCATTCAGGAAGGACCTTAAGGTGTGGCTCTTCGACTGAACCACAGAGCCACAATGCTAACTACCACTACTTGGCTCAATAAATCTAGAGTAGGCTGCGCACATCACTGCCTTGCGTTGCTCTGCGGCAGGGAGGCGTTCCATGGATGGAGCGCAGGTGTCCATTTGCATCCACTCAAGAACTGCGGCACATTCCCAGACTTACCATTAGTGGTAGACCTTGGAATGTGTGAAAATGCCCTGCTTCCCCAGCAAAGGAGTAACGAGGGAAAGTAATATTTCTAGTTCTATTTCCATTTCTGGGGCAATCATTTTCTAGTGAGGACAGATCACCGGCCGCTGGTCCAGGTTTTCTCCTTTAACCATAGTGAGAGGGTAACTCCTAGACTTAAACGGCGGAGTGAAGCATTGGACAAATTTAACTCCAGGTTCAATATCTTCCTGGGATGACAAACAAGGCTTCTGACTGCTTGTCACGATTGCCAGTGGAAGACAAACCGGGATATGTACAAGGAAGTGGCGGAGCGTGTCATTATCCTCCTTGGCTTAACGACACGTTCCGCCACTTCTGAAACGCACGGCTGCACCACAGGCGCGCAACACCCATTGGACTCAAAGGGTTTCAACAGCCCCGTCGTGTGTGGCAGCCCGGGATGAGACAGCTTCTCGGGCACACACACAGCCGCACCCGAGCACTTCACAGGTCTTTAAAAGACCATTTGCATGTTAATGAGTCTGTTGTTGTTTCACCCCTTCTAAGAGCCCCTGCAGCTCCACTCTGCCTATTGCTTAAAGTTTCAGCCCCCCCAAAAAATGTTGTTAGGCCCCCCTAAATGTGGCTCTAGTTGCGCCTCTGCTGCACCATATTTACAAGAAGATGGGTTATTCATGTATGACTTGTTGGTGGTACAGGCACTGTCTATATGATAACTTAAAAAGGGTTGGCAACGTCAGCTCACCCCTCGGTGGTGTGGGAAGTGTGGACTAGAGTTAAACCTGCAAGCATGTCTGAGCACTCTCATGGGAACGCGCTTAATGCACCAAGACGCGTTTGACAAATTCTGTAATTGGTCATTATCTAAAGAAGGCTAGGAGTAGCTTAAACATCATTTGCACAATATTGAACATCTAAATGAAGTGCATAAAAACAAGGGAGGGGGACTTCACTACATCAGGCACAGAAACTGCCATCTCCTCAATCGACTCGTTACAAATATTTTTCGCAGGGATGCAAAGGAAGGCTGTTTTTTCTTTGTCCACTAGATGCACCACAGCATGTCTGAAGATATCAAGCCAGCAGTTAGTTGTTGACTATCGATTTCTGACACAGTACCTATAATATCATTATTGGAGTCATTGTGAAGTACACACTTGTAGATTGTTAATGTGCATGATGTGAGGAACAACGTACAAACCTGGATGGGCTTGTACACATTCCTTACACAAGCAAAGACTTATTGGATCATAAACATCCATACTAATATAATAAAGAGAGAGCCAAAAACCTTTGAGGCGGGTAATCTCAGGAACCACAGCACCAATCACAACACCCAATACAGCGTTGGAAAGGGCAGATGCAGCAGAAGGACATAGGCTATGCAGACGCCCACCATATACATTTAAAAAGTAAAAGAACCGTGCCAGCAAAGTAGTCCCTTGTGGGCGTGTCTGCGTTGTGCTGTGGGGGCGTGACAAATGCTAGGGGCGTGTGGTACGTTCCACCCTTCGGGCAGGACTGTTCCCATGAGGCACAGGGTCAAGGCTGATTTGCATATGGCCATGTCTGAACTGGGGTGGTGTGGAGTGCAAAAAAACGATGGATTTAGGCCCAGATCTCTGTACTGGGGTGAATGTATGACATTGTTCTGCATTCTGTCCATCAACTGTTGTTTTTGCATTTGTCACCCCGAGTCGGATGGGTATGCTTAGACGTGAGTCCCATGCTCTCCACACCACTGGAGTCAAACTATTCTGGCTGAAGATGGCTGGTAGCCAAAAATTGGATCTAGGATGTGTGAGTCCGGTACAGGAAAGACATGGCTTGTCAGTTCTGCCTGGAATGTTTCCGTGAGGCACAGGGTCATGGCTGAGGTAGTGTGGAGTGGTGCAAACTAAATGATGGATTTGGGCTCAGATCTCTGTATTGGGATGAATGTATGACATTGTTCTGCATTCTGTCCATCCACTGTTGTGTTTACAATCTGCCCTTGACGCCATGTCTCGCATCGAATGCGGGGCGCGCGTTGTGTCAAATATTTCATTGTTTTTTCTTCCCAGGTTCTGTACATTCCAGATCCGGGTGTTCACCCTGCTCCCTTTAAATACACCTGCACCCCATAATCAAATCCCACCCGTACTCCTTAAAATACCCCAACACCCTCAAACACTAACCCATCTTAACCCTATAAATATACCCTGTATCCCAAAACCCAAACCTATACCTAAATCCTAAAAATACCCCTGTACCCCAAAAACCAAACCTACCCCTGAACCCTAAAATACCCCTGAACCCCAAAACCCAAACCTAGCCCCGAACCCTTAAAATACCCCTGTACCCCAAAACCCAAACCTACCCCTGAATCCTAAAAATACCTCTGCACCCCAAAACCCAAACCTAGCCCTGAACCCTAAAAATACCCCTGTACCCCAAAACCCAAGCCTACCCCTGAACCCTAAAACACCCCTGTACCACAAAACCCAAACCTAGCCCTGAACCCTAAATATACCCCTGTACCCCAAAACCCAAACCTAGCCTTGAACCCTTAAAATACCCCTGTACCCCAAAACCCCAATCTACCCCTGAACCCTAAAAGTACCCCTATACCCCATAACACAAACCTAGCCCTGAATCCTAAAAATACACCTGTAACCCAAACCCCATACCTATCCCTAAACGCTAAAACTACCCCTGTACCCCATAACCCAAAACTATATCTGAACCCTTAAAATACCCAAACACCCCAAAACATATACCTCAGTACCCCAAAACATATCCCCCTATACCTCTACTTACATTATCCGAACATTAAAAAAAACATGCTTTTACCATTCATGCATTTACAATGAATTTCGTTGTAAATGTATGCGTGGTAAAAGCATATAAAATGTAATGCCATGCGTTTTAATGGCATTGCGGAGTCATGGTACTTTCATAATGAAAGTATGCGGAGTGATGGTCTGCGGAAAGAAAGTTGCGGAATAATGGGTGTTTACCCTCCCCCGGTAAGTACATTGGTGGCACGGCGGCCCACATCTCCAGCAACATACTCATATATTTTTTACCACCGATTTATAAAATGCACAGATCTCTCTCATTGATGGCCAGCACCGACATACACTTTTAGACACACCTCCCGCCACAAGTTCTAGAATTGCGAACTTTAGAGCTGGGGAGCTACGTTTGAATCTCGGCATCAGGTAAACATCCTGTGATTCCAGGCAAATTGCTTTGTCTCCCCGTGCCTACCACAAATTAATGTGTTCTTCTGTAATATAAATTGTGCTCATGCCATGTTGTCGAGTTCGCGCTATATAATATTGCAAGGAAAAATAAAGTAAGGAAACTCGAGTTCACACACTACTGAATGCGCACTCTTAAGTGCATCAGCAGTGCACTGTGAATCGGAGCGTTTCACAGGCCTGTCACAGATAAGAAATGCTATCAAAACGAAATCCTACAAAACAATATACTACTGGCCGGCAGCAATTCATACCCGGACAACGTTGGGAAGGGCTGCTAGTTATTTTATAAAGAAGTTACCAGAATGGTTGCTTTATGAAAGGGGGCTGAGCAGCACAGCATCGAAGCATTCTGCGAGGGTGGGACAGGTGCGTCATTTCCTTATTAACATTTCTCGCAAACTACAGCCAATTACTGAATCGAGAAAAGTTGAATTTAGTTAGTAGGTGTGGTTTTGTGTCTGCTTAGTTGAAAAAAATAATCACAAGCCTGTAGCGCAGCACTTTTTGCTTTCTACTTAACGTCTTGTGGCTTTCAAAGGCAACTGGTAAGTGTTGGTATAGATTCATTGTTGTGAGGTACTTTACTTTACTATAGGTTTCTAAAAATAAAATTCGATTTTACTGACAGTGATGGGCAGAAAGCAAAGTGTCTGCAGCTGAACAAATTGCAAAGGTAATTGTAAGTGTCGGTATAGCTTTATTGTCTTGCAATACTTTAGTTTGCAATAGGTTTCTGAAATCCCATTTCACTGAACGTGATTGGTGGAAAGCAAAGGGGCTGCAGCTGCAGTCGTGGCACGCCGGAAACAGCAAAAAGAATACTCCTAAAAAAGAGTTAAACCATGCTCGCGGAAGTTAACTACAGTTGGCCGGTGCTTTTCTTTGAAAAATCAAAAGTGAAGTTTCCCTATTTGAACCACTTAGGAAGCAGCCAAGTAAAGAGACACTGCATTTAACCAATGGGAAGGCAGCAGACTGGAGCTCCTTTTTGACTACATCAGGTCTTCCAGAAAGTGCATGCACACTGCCTAGGCTCGACCTAAAAACTTATGCCCATTTAGTTATATTAATTTTTATTTGAATCTTTTGACAATAACGCCTCTATACTGCTGGATTTTCTAAGCTTCTGGAATGCAATTATTGTTTCTGCTTTAATGTAACTTTTAAGATAAGATCCCAGCTGTGGGTAATGTGTGCCAGAGTCTTATAGATGGATAAGAGCTCACACACTTTTCCAGTGACAAGGAGGTGGAAAACATACGGGCATATTAGCAAGGAATTGCGATATTTATCGCAAAACACGCTCAGCGTGTTATTTTTTATCGCTGCCTATCGCTGGATATATTAGCGGAGAAAACATGCTATTAGCAACTTTTTTTTCCATTTTGCTAAAATATCCAGCTATAGCGGCGAAATGCATGAATATGGCTGGAAATCCAGCGATAATCATGCATTAACGTCAATGGAAGCTTAACTTGACAATCAACCTCCCATTGAATAAACAGGTATTTTAGAGATGCAAAGTTGGGCGTTGAGGGAAAGGGCGCTAAGGCAAGGATTCACACACTATCGTGACCTTGCTGATAATGCGATAAAATTATCGCTGCTTTTTGCCCGAAAACAGACACTAAAGCGGCGATTATTTTATCGCGGCGCCTTGATGATATGCCCCTTAGTTCTTGGGAGGGATCGGCCACGGGATGTAATTGTCCAGTATCATTATCCCTCTGTGGCAGTATGGCTCCAATGGCCTCATCTGAAGCATCTGCTTCAGCTATGAAAGGTGCCCCCATTTGAGGATGTCCAAGCACTGGGGCTGTAGTAAATGTTTTTTTCTAGTAGGCAAAGGCCGTAGAGGCCTCATTTGTCCATAGAACCGGAAACCGGAAACCCCTTACGAAGCAGCCTGGTGATAGAGTCTGCCACCTGGGAGAAATTCAGGATCACCTGAGATAATAATTTGCAAAACCTAGGAAGCATTGGACGTCCTGTGTACACTTTGGGATGGGCCATTCCAGCACCTTGCATTCTGCCATGCTCAACCCTTCTGGACACAGTATCACCCTTAGGAACTCCACTTCACACACCCAAAAATCGCATTTGCTCAACTTACAAAACAGATGGTATTCCCTTTCCAACACCAAAATGACATGTTTTTTATGCACCTCAGCTGACACAGAATAAATGAGAATATCATCAATATATATGACCACAAAATGGTCCACATCGTCAGGACGTCATTAAAAAAAATACTGAAAAGCCGCCCGGGCGTTGCACAGCCCGAAATGCATCACAGTATGTTCGAACAACCCATAGCGTATCTTAAAAGCTGTTTTCCACTCATCCCCCTCTCGGATGCATACCAAATGATATGCCCCTCTAAAGTCTAATCTGGTGTAAATAGTGGCTTCCCGCACCTGATCCACCAAAACCTTAATAAGTGGCAAGGGGTATCTGTTACGAACAGAATTTTTCTTCAACATTCTATATTCACAACACGCTCTCAACTCGCCACTAGCTTTAGCTATAAAGAAAAGAGGGGGGGGAAGCGGGAGACAGAGAGGGCCTAATGAAACCAATTTCCCAAAAACTATCAAGGTATTCTCTGAGGTGTCGGGTTTCAGGATCTGACAAGGCATACACCCTACAAGCTGGAATGTTTGTGCCCTCTATCAGATCAATCTGGCATAAATCCTGTGAGCCAGGAGCTGTTCTGCCTGTGTCTTGCTGATAACATCCCAAAACTAAGAATTCTCTGCTGGTAATCCTACCTCCTTCTCTGCTGCCATAGCTACCCAACAAGGGTAAGTCAGAGCTGCTCCTTGAGACCTAGGTTCTTGCATGCAGTGTCCTCACATTACTTAGACAGAAACCGTACTGTTTTGTTTTTCCTGTCTATGGTAGGGTTGTGGTGCCAGAAGTGAACCATGGCATTCCCAAGATCAACTCATACTGAGGGGCGTCTATAATGTTTGAGGCTATTTCTTCCAGGTGTTGTCTCTTCCCATCTTCTATCTGCATTTCAGGTGGTAGGCCATTTGGACCAAGAGGTCTACCACTTTTGAGATGTTTGATGGTTTCCACCACCTCATACTGTTCAATATTTTGCTCAAGAACTGACCCACCATCAGGGTGAGATACTTGGTATCCATATATCCTCCAGAAATTGTAACATTTGACCTGTGGCCAGTCACCCCTGGCGCAGTGTAGATTTCCCAGGGTATCAGCTAAAGTCGTTGCAATGTCGATGGCATTTCCCTGGGAACACCCACACCCATCTCTGTCCTGCCCCTCCCTGCACCAGCCAATCTAAGAGCTAACCTGCCGTATTACACTCCTCATATAGCTTGTGTTCTTGGGCTCGTAAACGTGCCAATGGCGGCCACCACTTACAAATTCTCAAAACAAAAGCACTCTTAGACAATGCCTACCAGGATGGATGACCTGTGAATCCTACACCAAACACGCATTAGTCACTGTTTCTGTATGTGTGTGATGTAAAGTGCTCGGACACCCTACCGACACTGATATGAGAGGTGCTCTAAAACAAATGAGATACTTGTGGGAGGGTGATAGTGAGGGAATCAGTGAAGAGCCACAATATTCTTGTATCTTGGCACACATTAAAGTCATTTTGTACTATGCTTTAAAAGCTAGTAATGAATATATAATCACCAATGTGTTGTAGAATGTCTCATTTTTTCCCTACTTTTCTCAGGGTAGAGCGCCCCGAAGCCCCCTTTGTAGTGGTCAGGCACGCTCGCAGCACTCGCTATGTACCGTACAGGTGCTGATCTGACAAAATTTGCCAAGGCTGCTTTGGGTTCCCAGTCCGGCCCTAGCAGTAACAGGATCTTCGTACGGCTAAAAATAGCACTACATACCAACAGACCCAATTGAGGGCCATATTATCAAGAACGGCGTTAAAATTAACGCCGCTTTAGCGGCAGGAAACTGCCACTAAAGCGGCGATAATGGGCTTGATAATATGCCCTTGTGAATTCCCGTAGAAGCCCAGGTTCACACCAGAACCTGGGCTTCTATGGGAAAGCGGCAATAATTTTAACGCCGTTCTTGATAATATGCCCCTTGGTCTGTCTCACCACCTCAAAATACATGTGCTTGTATAGACCTGAATTTGAAAAATCCATTCTCCCATATATTTTTATTTAATCTTCCACTTTCCACTTCTTAAATGTTGGCATGTACGTGTATTTATATATGTGAAAAAGCTATTGCAGTTTTTATGTACATACAAAATAAGTGCAGAAATTGCTTGGGAAATGTAGATTCTGGGCTGAGGATTCAACTTTCCGAAATTAAATCAAACATTGAAAAGTTAGTCGGAGCACCAAACTTCCCAATAAAGGTTTTCAAGTTTTGCACATTTTTTCAATATCAAATAATAAAATCTTTAGTAATTCAGGGGCATATTACCAAGCAATAGCGATAATTATCGCTATTGCTTGGTTAGCGAGAAAAAATTATCGCAGATAAACCTTGGTATTACCAAGGTTTATCGCAAATGCGATAAAAATCGGAAATAATGCATGAATATCGCTGAAAAGTCCGCGATATTCAGGCATTACCGAGCTAATGCTCTTAGCCATGTTATCCACCTCCCATTGGATAACATGGCTAAGAACTGCTCAGGGCAGATGTTAGCTTTTGGGGATATTCGCGCTTAGCGCGAATATCTCAAAAAGTTGGTAATAGGAGATAGCGATGTTAGCGACTGTTTTCAGTCGCTAACATCTTGGCACGCCCACTTTGCATGTCATTAGTGATAAATATCACTGACATGCAAAGTGGGGCTCAAAATGGTCGCTATCGCCTACTAGCTGCCGCTAACTGGTGTTAGTGACAGCTAGGTAATAGGGAGATAATTTTATCTCCACTTTCATGGCTTTTAAAGCCAAAAAAGTGGAGATAAACCCCCTTGATAATATGCCTCTCAATTTGGTGGCACCCCAGCGTTTGGTAGTGATTCGGTGGGAGTCCTCAGGAAGTCAAAAGGTTGGGAGCCACTGATGGAAAGCGATCCAATACCTTCAGATCAAGCTCGAGCTATACAATTACAAAGCTGCGGAAAAACATAGTGAAAACGGTGCCATACCACAGGTCATCACTAGAGGTCCCTAATAAGTAAGCCAGGCACCACACTGTATACCCCACAGAGGTGCAGTGCCAGAGAGAAGCTCCCTGGATGGAGCCAGTGGAGTCCTGCACGGGAGCTCTGGTCCCTGCTACCCATAATAAACTGATCCTAATCATCCATAATTGCGGGAGTTGCTTTTAGTTTGCTGTGTAGGAGCCGGAGCTTTAGTTTCAGGAAGAAAACACACATGGTCACCTCTTACGAGGCTCATCGAATCAACTTTCCAAACATTTACACGTCTATCAATATATCAAACATTTAGGCTTGGACTGTATCTTCTCCGTTCTCTATGATCCGTGTTCCACTCCATGTGACCTTTTTATGGACATAATCAATGTTTAGCTCAATTTGACCTTAAATTGGGGTGTTTGCTAAAGCAAACGCCCTCCAATATTTCACGACGTGTTGCATATCAGCCATCCATAATTATGAAAACTTAATAAAGTTATGGTGACTTTAGAATCATTAGAGTACGAGTAAAACTGTAACGTTGTCTTGGAAAAACACGAACACACGTTAACACTTCTGATTCTCAAACCTAAGAAGACTCCTTTTTCCATGAGAATGAAATGGAAGAATTTGTTGCTTTGCAATGGCTTCTGGGTATGCAAATTTCCCCCAAACAGTTGGTTGCTTCAGACAGACTGCCCTCTAGTAACAGCGGTTAGTACTGCACCTGCCGCTTGGTTGAAGCGTTCCATTTCCTCCCTCAGCCACTCCACCCACACACCCTCTCTCTCTCTCTTCTCTCTCACACACCTTCTCTCTCTTTCTCTCACACACGCCCTCTCGCTCTCTCTCACACACCTTCTCTCTCTTTCTCTCACACACGCTCCCTCGCTCTCTCTCACACACCTTCTCTCTCTTTCTCTCACACACGCAGGCCTGGACTGGCCATTGCGGGCACCGGGCAATCCCCCGGTGCGCCGCAAGGGTGGGGGCCGGTTTTGGGCCCTGGGGGCCGTTTTTGTTACCGGTCTGTTTTTGCAGCAAAGCTGCAAAATCGGCCCTGTAACAAAATCGGCCGAAAACCGGACCGGGCAAAGAGCTCGGTCGCACCCCAAGGGGGCCGGCCGAGCACTTTGCCAGGGCCGGTTTTGGTTCTCAGTCCGGCCCTGCACACACGCCCTCTCGCTCTCTCTCTCTCTCCTCTTCTCTCTCTTTCTCAATCACACACACACATCCACACACTCTAAAAAAGAAATTGCGGCTAAGCCAATGGTTTGGAATTTTAGATTAGAGGGCAGATTTAGGGGGGCGTGGCCAGCAGCCGATGCGGATGGTCGCAGCCTAGCGAGGCTCCCGACCCTCTGCCCTGGAATCCGTCCTAAATCCTGTCTAAGACCCGGGATCCCCGCGAAATTCGGGTCGATCCCAAATACAATACTCAGGTCTGCTCCGGCTTGAGTGGCGAGCCAGGGAAACTACCGTAGCAGGCACGCTTTGCGGTGAAGTGCCCGAGTCACCGGAGCACAAGATGGTGACACCCTGAGAACGGCGGCCGAGAACTAGCGGCGGATCCACCCCCGGCGCCCGGCTGTGCAGGGGACCGGGATATTTGGAGGCTGGAGGAGCAGCTGAATCCGCCTGGAGCACTGACGGGACCTGATCTCCGCGAGATCGGAGTGTGCCTCGGGTGCGAGTGCGGCCCAGACGAGGCTCCGCCCCGCACGGAAGAAGAATAATTTACACCCCGGCTTGGGGCCTGCTGTGCTTGGGGGAGCAGTCCTGTCCCGAGGCCCAGCTGGGCGTGAGGAACCGCCCGTCCGGAGGAGGGCCTGGGGGCGAATGCTACCCCACCATCAGCCGAGATCTCTGCGAGTGCCGGCCAGGAGGCTGGGTGAGTCCCCACGTGACCCGTGGGATCCTAACTTTACACCCCGGCTCCGGGGCCTGGTGCTTTGGTGGGTGCGGCTCCGCCTCCAACTAAATTGCTGTACGACGGAGGTGGGCATATGAGGAGTTGAATGAGGGTTGCGGGGCCCATTAATTGGATTTACATCGCCAACCCCCATCCCAATGTGACCGGCGTGGGACCCAGAGCACAGACGAGACCGAGGAGGAGCTGCTCTGCCGGTGGGAGGAATACTGTCACCTCGACCTCGGCGACCATCATCATCCCGGGGCACATCGTGGGGCACCTGGAGGGCTAGCCTGCCAGCCCCAGGGGGTGAGCCTCTGCAGGGGCTCCTGGGGGGCGGGGGGACCGGGGCCCTGCGAGGAGCAACCAGAAGCTGGCTGAATTCTGCCGCGGCCGGATTGGGACCTGAGGGGATAGAGAGTCTGAGGTGGCCCGGTACCATCCACTGTGTTACCTGGAGATTCCCCCCGTGTGCTGTGACCCGGAGGGACTTGAACCCGGATTGAGGAAAGAGTGTCGCTGCACTGGTTGTGCGTTAGGGGCCGTGAACTGACTGCGGACGCCGTCCCTTTGGCGAAGACCACCGGAGGAGTGGGTGGAGAGCACCGAGTGGGGTGCCCAACTTACATATCATCGGGACCTGAGGAAGCGGGGAGGATTGCTTGACCCCGCGGAGTGGAGTGCCCGGGCGGAGTACTCGACCTGACCCTCCCCAAATCTGGGTCGCCGGATAGCTTGCTGCGGGGGGCGCCGGTGACGCCCGTCCTCCCCTGGGAGCCCAGATCTTCGTCGCAGGAGCAGGATGGGAAAGCCAAGGACCGTGAAGGGGGACGGGAGCCCAGCCACGGAGATGCCGGACGATGCCTCGCAGTCCACCACAGACCTGCAACAGATGCAGGACCGGATCCTAGCAGCCATTCCCGCCACGAAAGATGCCCTACACCAAGACATTGTACAGGTGTCGACTGGGCTGGGACTCCTGCGGGCGGACCACGCAAAGTTGGCGGACAGAGTCAAGGATACGGAAGACGCCCTAAAGGACATCGTACCGGCACATAAGTCGATGGATGGGAAGCTCACAGACGCGATGGAGTGAATACAAGCTCTGGAAAGGAGGGCGGAGGATGCTGAAAACCGCAGTCGGCGGAACAACGTGCGCCTGGTGGGTCTTCCCGGAAAAAAAGAGGGCACGGACATGGTGGGCTACCTGCACGAATGGCTCAGGACTGTGGTGGCAC
This sequence comes from Lissotriton vulgaris, assembly GCF_964263255.1. Taxonomy (NCBI): domain Eukaryota; kingdom Metazoa; phylum Chordata; class Amphibia; order Caudata; family Salamandridae; genus Lissotriton; species Lissotriton vulgaris. The sequence goes on along the minus strand of NC_141686.1, from coordinate 249,561,437 downwards.
CGGAGGGCCTTTCTCCCTTCTTTACTCTAGAGCGGGCACACCGGGTGCCGTCCCGACCTCCGAAACCGGGCCTACCACCTCGCCCAGTGGTCATCAAATTGCTCCACTACAAAGACAGAGATTGGCTTTTGCAGCGGGCCAGGGACACGGGCCCGTTCCAGGTGGACAATTGCAGAGTTACGCTGTTCCCGGATTACACGTTCGAGACACAAAAACTGCGTGCCTCATTCCTCTCTATCAAAAAAGAACTGCGCACAGAAGGCTTACAGTACTCGTTGTTGTTCCCGGCCAAACTCCGTGTGGTGGTCGACGAAAAGACGTTGTTCTTCACAACTTCGGCGGAGGCATGGGCCTGGTGGGACACTTACAAAGCGGGCACAGACGGAGCTCGATACATAGCTGAGGAGGAACGTCTGAGACACACAGTCAGACAATCGCGGAGGCTCCGTGGGCGCAGACAGGGGTCTAAAAAAACAACGACCTCCCAAACAGCGGGTGAACGAAGAGCAGCGCTGCAGGCAGTAAAGGAAGTGTCGGGATCGGCGACGGTCCAATCAGCAAGGGAATCGGGCTCGGAGGGCCAGAGAACGAGTTCGGACACTGAATTATCGGAGCTGGGTGACGCCAGGGGCCCGAAAATCACACCACAGACGTCGGGAGAAATCATCGAAGGCTGAAACCTGCTCACACCGCCCGACAAGAATTGAACACGAATGGTGTAGCCCTCACGAACTGTTGAGCAGACCACCGTAAGACTGGAATATCGTGAGTCATTATGAGTACTGCGGGGCGGGGGTCTGGAGATAGCACTGGAAGGGTTTAGCAGCTAGCACACGCACTCCAGGGCCCATAAGGCCTCCGTGGTATAGGCTACGGACTTGGGTAGTTTGGGAGCGCGTTCGCTCACTAGTTTGGATGGGAGCGACTCTTCTGCAGTTGGGTCCTGTTCTGGGGGTGGGGGGACCTGGAGACGTTGGGGTACCTCGAGGTGCGGGTTGGGGAGGGGGGGTGAGGGGGATGTTGGGGGTGGGTGGGGACGGTGTGGTATCTGATGTCTGGCTGCAACTCATTATTGACTTAAACCGAACAAGTTGGACAATGGCTAATGCGGGCTTGATAAAATGTGTGTCCTGGAATGTGCGGGGTCTGACTACAATGGCGAGGAGACACAAAATCCACTCCTACCTGGTCGGGAGAGGGGTGCACATAGCGTTCCTACAAGAGACCCACCTAACGAGAAAAGAGGGGATAGCGCTACAGCGTAGATGGAGGGGTCACCTGTTTTACACCACATATTCTGCTTTTGCTAGGGGGGTATTAATATGGGTGAGAGCGGGAGTTCCTTTCCAAGTTACTAGACATACGGAGGACCCGGAGGGGAGATTTGTAGCGGTTGAAGGGCTACTTAGAGGTCGACACATTGTGTTTAGTAGCATCTACGCGCCAAATGTAGATCAGGCAGCCTATCTTGCAAAGCTATCCAGAGTACTGGCCACCTACTTCACAGGTAATATGTTGATGGGGGGGATTTCAACTCCATAGAAGATACAACAATAGACAGATCACACCCTCCACTACATACATCCCCAGTGCACAGGTTGGCGAGGTGCAGAATGGAATGGCAGGGGAAGTGGGACCTGACGGACAGCTGGCGCGCAACATCCGACAGAGCGACATTATTCGTTCTACTCTAGCATACACGACCTTCATGTCCGCCTTGATACCTTCCTCTGCTCCCAAACAATACTCCCAGCAGTGGTCCGCACTGAATATTTAACGCGCACAATATCTGACCACAACCCTGTCCTCCTGTCGCTCGACTGGATGAACACACCTTCGAAGATCCCGACGTGGCGGCTTTGCCCGGACACGCTGGATGATCCTCCCTTCCGTGAGGAACTAGAGAATCGGATTACTAATTATTTCATGGAAAACTAGGGTACCGCCTCCTCCAGGGCAGTGGAGTGGGATGCATTTAAAGTTGTGGTACGGGGGCATTGCATAGGGAACTTTGCTGGGCTCGCAGGTCACTGGTGGAGGACCTAGACCCGGCTGAACGTAAATTGAGGGAGGCGGACAAGGAATGCCCTGGTTGTCCTGAGCTGCAGGGGAGAGTCAGTGAGGCGTGTGAGGCAGTGGCTGTGGAGGTAGAGCGCCTTCGTAGCTTTGATCATAAAACGTACCTAACAAAGACCCTAGCTGAGGGGGACAAACTGGGACGCTATTGGCCTGGCTTGCGAACCCTACTAGGAGCACGCAACCGATTCTGTCCCTTAAGAGTAGTGGAGGCGACACACTTCAAACACAACCTGCTATTTTGGACTGCTTTCGAACATACTATGAGCGGTTATATAGCAGCGAATTGGGGGACCGGACTGAGGCAATGGAGGCTTTCCTGTTTGATCTGCAGCTACCACAGCTGGAACAGGAACAGGCTACCTCACTGGGTGGCCCGATAGACTTGGCGGAAATAAGAGGGGCGATAAAGAGTATAGCGCGCAACAAAACGCCGGGGATAGATGGGTTGCCCATTGAATTTTACGGGAAATACCTTGATCAATTGTCCCTGAAGTTACAAGTAATATATAACGAAGCCAAAGATAGGGGCAGACTTCCCCGGTCAATGCGTGAAGCCATTATGATCCCACTGTTAAAGCCGCGGAAGGAAAGCACGGACCCTGCATCCTATAGGCCGCTGTCAATGCTGACAACAGATTACAAGATTTTGAGCACAGTGCTGGCCGCCAGGCTGCTGCCTCATATGCGCGACCTGATTCATAAAGATCAATCAGGGTTTATACCCACTAGGAATACGACGCACAATATCCGTAGGCTGCTCAGACTAATAGATGACCTGCCGCCGGGAGCGAGAGCTCCCCTGGTGTTGGCGGTGGACATAGAAAAGGCCTTCGACACCCTGGAATGGGAATACCTATATAGAGTGATGCAGGGCTTTGGCCTGGGTGAGGGATATATAAGGTGGACGAAGGTTCTTTATGCTTCGGCGAAAGATAGGGTGAAGATTGGACCTTTAGTGTCGGACCAATATGAAGTGCATCGTGGAACAAGGCAGGGATGTGCACTTTCTCCCCTGTTGTTTGTGCTCGCAGTGGAGCCACTGGCTGCGATGGCTAGACGGGGGACGCATTGCAGTGGGTTAGAAGTCAATGGGACCCACCATTTCATTTCCCTGTATGCAGATGACCTTCTCCTCTTCTTAGAGGATGCTGAGGGAGCTGTGGACGGCGCGAAAAGTCTGTTAGAGCGGTTCGGCAACATAGCGGGACTACGGGTTAACTGGTTGAAAACCTGCCTCTTCCCGATGAGGAAGGAGGAGATGCACCCCCTGACCAACCCGGAGCTTAGGTGGGAGCCTAGTTGTTTAAGCTACCTGGGAGTGTACATATATCACGAGCCCGCGGATCTTCTCGACGGTAATATAGGTCACTGTATCCGCGCGTTACAAGGCAGTATGACCTTTTGGGCCACCCTGCCCCTCTCAATGACGGGACGGGTTTCACTCCTAAAAATAATAGCCCTACCGCGTCTACTATAATTCTTCCGGACCCTCCCTGTATGGATACCTGGAGCGATCTTCAGGCGGTTGAGGTCAATGGTTGTTTCCTTTTTATGGGGTTCGGGCAGACGCCGAATAGCATTAGCAACGCTGACCCGCCCGAAGGACGAGGGCGGCCTAGCGGTCCCGGACTTCGAGCTCTACTACCTGGCGGCCCAGTTACAGTTCTTTACGCAGGAGGTTGCGAGGGTCTACCGTGGTCCGGAGCAGGAGAGGGAAAACGGCATCCCCCGTCACATACTGGCATACATTACCATGCAGCAAAAATTGAGGCTTAGTGGGCTGACCCAGGAAGAACGAACACTGCGTCTGTGCTGGAATCGCACGCAAAAGAGAATAGGGCCCGGGCACCCGTATGCACCTGAGATCCCGCTGGGCATGTTGACAGCTCTCCCACATGGTGGAGACTGGTCAAGACTACGCCTATGGGAGGATGCAGGGCTGCAGGTGGTAGGGGATCTTTACGATGACGGGGTATTGGCCCCGTACCAGACATTGCAGGAGAGATACGACCTTCCGAGGGGGGATTACTTAATGCATGCGGCAGTGGTGAGGGCCATACAGGCGCACTGGGGAGAGGGACTGATGGAGCCCGCGACGACGCTGGGGTGCCAATATACAATGATGGCGGCAGGAACGTTTAAAGCAGTCACATGCCTTTATTCCAGGATGCACACAGACACCCTCCTACCACTTATGTCACTGAACCATAAATGGGAAGCAGATCTACAATTGGATATCCCAGACACGACGTGGTCCCAACTAGTGCGGAGAGCTAGGAAGAGCACCAGAAACGCGCGTTTCCAGCTAATACACATTTATATCCTTCACAGGGCCTACCTTACCCCGAGTAAAATAGCAGCGTACTTTGGCGCAGTGGACGCAGCATGTCCCAGATGTAACCACCTGGGAGCGGACCTAGTACATATGCTGAGGGACTGTCCCCGACTACAAGAGTACTGGGGGAAATAGGCGACACTCTGAATGAAGTAGCGGACAGGGAATTGCAGTATGATAGCGTGGTCACTATTCTACACTGGTTCCCGCACACACGTAGGAACAAACTATCTAGCAAATTCATTGACATGGATCTAATTATTGCAAAGAGAGAGCTGACCAAGGGTTGGAAATCGAAGGTTGGTCTGACGCACCGGAGGTGGTTGAATGAATTCTTGAAGTGGGCAACGGCAGAGAGCACGATCAGATATCAACTGGCCTGCCGTAACTCGGACGAGAAAGCGCAGGACGCTGCAATGGCGTGGGAAATGCTAGTACAAGCATTGAGGGATAGCACAGTAGACGAAGACGGAGGAGGGGAGGAGGAGGGGCAGGAGACCCCAGAGGAGGTAGTCACGGCCCGGCACCACCACCAGACACACACGCGTTATGGAAACACGAAGCTCTGTAGCCCCACGGTACACTCACCTATCCTAGCGCCAGACACAGTTCTAGTCACTGGGTAGGGAGGGGGGAGGGAAGGGTTGCATCCCCGGATCCTGTAGCGACATATGCCCGACTTCCGGTGAACATTAGTGGGTGCAGGAAGAAAATACAAAAGCAGAGGGCGGAGGGCCCCATATACCTACTGCAGCAGACACCCAGACACGAGTGTAAACTACAAAAGACTAGCGCCGCCCAGCCTCCGGGATGTGGGCTAAATGGCTGTGTAAGTGGTTAACTGGGGTGGGATGAGAGAACAACTCTGCACTCAGGGCTCCTGTATTCAGTAAATACGCTGTAATTGACTCTGCAATAAAAATTGTTTAACAAAAAAAAAGAAAAATAGAGGGCAGATTTACAAGCCCCTAGTGCCTCTTTTATGCCGGCCAGCGCCATGCTGCGGGGTATTTACAACATGACGCATCTGGGAGATGCGTCACTTTGTAAAGCCCTGCGCCACATGTAAGCGTTCCGGCGCAGGGAAGCGTTCTGGCACAGGAACGCCTCTTAAAAGTGGCTGAGTAAAATCTACAAGATTTCACTCAGTCACTTTTAAGCCCATTCTGCAGCAAAACCGTGCACCTGCTTGAAGTAGGAGTAAGGATTGACACAACATTTTCAGGATAGGGCACCCCCGAGCCTTGCTGGAGCTGCGTCGCGCTTGCGACGTAACTCCAGCAATGCGCCACCTTTACTGCAGCAGATGCGTCACGCATCTGTCCATTTTTGCCCCATGGTGCGCCGCATTGTAAATGAGGAACATCCATGGTGGTGCAGCCGTGACGCACAATATCTGGCGCATCCCTGCTGCTATGCAGGGATGTGAGAGTTATTGTAAATCTGCCCTGCAATTGCTTAATAATTATTTGGTGGTTTTTGTGTCCCAAATAAATCTGTTGCAAAAGAAACAAATGATGGACGGAATGCTGAAAAATGAAAACATTCACCCCCAGTCACAAACATCTGGGTTTTATCCATCCTTTACTTCTTTCTTCTTTGGCTCACCAGCCACCCCAGTTTAGACCCAGCCATATGCAAATCAGTCTTGATCCTGCTCCTCATAGGAACAGTCCAGCCCGAACTGCCAGGCCAGGTCCTCCATGGAAACAAGCACCCTTTTGCTTGTGTCGCCCGAAGTGGGAAGGGTACGCGAAGACGTGGAAGGGGCGGTTCTTTTGTGTGGGCGTTTGGGCATCGCCCCACTGATTATTTTGCCCAGGGCCCAGGCAGTTGTAGACAAAAATGCAGTATTAAATTACATACAAAATCTCAGCCCACAGCAGGCAGCTGTCTTAGCCGCAAGCCAGTAACGTGATATCACAGTTTGCCTGCGGCAGTCTTAAGGCGGCGGTGTAGGGTTAGTAGTCAATAGTGACACCAACTGCACAATACGCATGTTGGCTTGGCCGGTTGCCTTTCCCTGGCCAGCCAGACATGCACAATCTTAAGAGTCTCGCCTCAGTACAATAGAGAGTGGAGTGGGTCAAAGCCGCAGCCCACGGGTCTCATAATGAGCAGCTAGTTGTCCTGCCCAGGCCAATCCAAGCGCTGCTTTAGCAGCGCCTTGATTGGCTGCTTAGGTCTCTAGGCAGAGCCTGGGAGCCTGCCCATGGGAAGCATATTCACTAATCACTGCAATCACACCAATCACAGAATGTTGAGCTGACAACACCAATATGCGAACCTGGTTCCCATCAGGAGAACCAGGATGGAGTCTCGGTATCGATGGTGATGCAGCGAGATTACCAGCCTGGGTTAATCTAAAACATCATACTCACCTGTGCCCATAAAACATTCATACATAAGCTGGCTATCACCGCTGGTGATCAGGACTTATTTTACCTTCGAATAATGTTTACCTATACACCGTTTCTTACTAAAAACCTTAACACCTTAGTTCTCAATTTCCTTTGGTAAATAGATCAGGTTGTTAGCATAATAGATATAAATGACATTTACCATTAATTCTTTGAATGACCACAAACTCGGGAGAGTTTTAAAAACTACCTATGCAATACTTTTGTGAGTCAAATACCAACTTTTCAAGGAGAATATAATGATTAAAGCAAAACATAAAGACTTAATAAAATCTCATGACGTTGGTACCTGGGAGGGGTGGAAAAAGGAAAACGGTACAAGGACCTACCACATACATTTATATTTACCTAGAATGGTGTGAAGACCAACCTCTGGCCAAAAGCTGGAAAAGGAACTCCCGAGTAGTCAGGAGTCAACAGATCAGGACAGGTACAGGACAGGACAGGTAACCTCTTCTAAGTGCAACACCAGCGTTACACCCCTATCTCGTGCTGCTCTTCCTTCCCCTTCTGGATGGACAGATTCTTCTCCCTCAGCAATTTCTCCGACTCTTTCTCTCCATCTCTCCTTTCTCGATTCTTATGTCAGAGTGCTCGAACAGTGTCTCTGACCTCCGTGGCATCCGCCATCTTCTGCTGCAGTGTTGGGTCTGTGACAGGTCGGTGACATGTCTGACAATCTAACTGACTGAGCCTACCTTAGTTATACTCACACCCTCCAATCCATACTAATATAATAAAGAGAGAGCCAAAAACCTTTGAGGCGGGTAATCTCAGGAACCACAGCACCAATCACAACACCCAATACAGCGTTGGAAAGGGCAGTTGCAGCAAAAGGACATAGGCTATGCAGACGCCCACCATATACATTTAAAAGATAAAAGAACCGTGCCAGCAAAGTAGTCCCTTGTGGGCGTGTCTGCGTTGTGCTGTGGGTTTTTGCTGGGGGGGTGTGACAAATGCTGGGGGAGTGTGGTACGTTCTGCCCTTCGGGCTGGACTGTTCCCATGAGGCACAGGGTCAAGGCTGATTTGCATATGGCCATGTCTGAACTGGGGTGGTGTGGCGTGCAAAACAACGATGGATTTAGGCTCAGATCTCTGTACTGGGGTGAATGTATGACATTGTTCTGCATTCTGTACATCAACTGTTGTTTTTGCATTTGTCACCCCGAGTGGAATGGGTATGCTCAGACGTGAGTCCCATGCTCTCCACACCACTGGAGTCAAGCTATTCTGGTTGAAGACGGCTGATAGCCAGTAAATGGTCCTAGGATGCTGACGTCCGGTCCAGGAAAGACATGGCTTGGCAGTTTGGTTTGGAATGTTCCTATGAGGCACAGGGTCAAGGCTGAGGTGGTGTGGAGTGCAAAATTAATGATGGATTTAGGCCCAGATCTTTGTATTGGGGTGAATGTATGACATTGTTCTGCATTCTGTCCATCAACTGTTGTTAATACATTCCTCCCTTCATGCCATGTCTCATATCGTGTGCTGGGGGTGTGGGCGGGTGCGGGGCGCGCGTTGTGTCAAATATTTTATTGTTTTTTCTTCCCAGGTTCTGTACATTCCAGCTCCGGGTGTTCACCCTGCTCCAAAACCCACCCTTACTCCTTAAAATACCCCAACATGCTTAAACACTAACCCATCTTAACCCTATAAATATACCCTATACCCTAAAACCCAAACCTATACCCAAAAACCAAACCTACCCCTGAACCCTAAAAATACCCCTGTACCCCAAAACCCAAACCTAGCCCTGAACCCTTAAAATACCCCTGTACCCCAAAACCCTAAACTACCCCTGAACCCTAAAAATACCCCTATACCCCAAAACCCAAACCTAGCCCTGAACCCTAAAAATACACCTGTACCCCAAAACCCCTACCTATCCCTAAACGCTAAAACGACCCCTGTATCCCATAACCCAAAACTATATCTGAACCCTTAAAATACCCAAACACCCCAAAACATATACCTCAGTACCCCAAAACATATACCCTTATACCTTATCCGAACATTAAAAAAAAACATGCTTTTATCATTCATGCATTTACAACAAATTTCGTTGTAAATGTATGCGTGGTAAAAGCATATAAAATGTAATGCCATGCCTTATAATGGCTAGGCATGGGCGGATTTTGCGGATTGGCAATCCGCGGATTTGCGAATTTGCGGATTGCGAAAATCCGCAAAATCCGCAAAATCCGCAAATCCTCGCGGATTTATTTTTTTGTGTTCGCACGGGTTTCTGCAAGTTCGCGAGGGTTTTGTACAATTTCGCAAATTGCGAAATTGTACAAAACGCTCGCGAACTTGCAGAAACCCGTGCGGACACAATGTGCCTACTCATTTATGTGCCTCTTGTGTGTATAAAAGGTCAGAGAAAGATCAGTTCAGCAGATGAAGAGAAAGAAGCTCCTGGTCACAGGAACAGCACGGGTATTGCACTCGTGAAAGTCAAGGATGCAAAGTCTATCCAGCATCACAGCTGATTTTCCACAGTAGATTTGGGAAGAAGGCACACCTGTCCAGCCTCGACGACACTTACGATTGTTTTTGGGCTACTGAATGAGTCATTGAATTTGAGCATCAACTAGTTCGAGCAACCATGTGTGTGTTACTATGCAATCGCCCCGAAGGGCGCAGGGGTCCCTTGAGTGAGCTGTAACTATTTTACAATGGCCCCAGCAAGCTGCCAGCGCCGTTGTAAAATAGTTACAAAGTTAGCTTGCACAGGAAGCACTTAGATAAAATGAAGCAGCACCTGCTTCGTTTTATCTAGTGGTTCCTGTGCAAGCTAACTTTGTAACTATTTTACAACGGCGATGGCAGCTTGCTGGCGCCATTGTAAAATAGTTACATGAGTGGGGGTTCAACTTTTGAACCCGTTACGTCCGTGGATTTTTTTTTGCGGATTTTGCGGGAAATCCGCAAAATTCGCGGATTGCAGATTTCCCCAAAAATCCGCAAAATCCGCGGGCGTAACGGATTTCACGCTCATGCCTAATAATGGCATTGCGGAGTCATGGTACTTTCATAATTAAAGTATGTGGAGTGATGGTCTGCGGAAAGAAAGTTGCGGAATAATTGGTGTTTTCCACCCCCAGTAAGTACATTGGTGGCACGGCCCACATCTCCAGCAACATACTCATAGTTTTTTCACCACCGATTTGAAAAATGCACAGGTCTCTCTCATTGATGGCCAGCACCGACATACACTTTTAGACACACCTCCTGCCACAAGTTCTAGAATTGCGAACTTTAGAGCTGGGGAGCTACGTTCGAATCTCGGCATCAGGTCAACATCCTGTGATTCCAGGCAAATTGCTTTGTCTCCCCGTGCCTACCACAAATTAATGTGTTCTTCTGTAATGTAAATTGTGCTCATGCCATGTTGTCGAGTTCGCGCTTTATGATATTGCAAGGAAAAATAAAGTAAGGAAACACACTACTGAATGCGCACTCTTAAGTGCATCAGCAGTGCACTGTTAATCGGATAGTTTCACAGGCCTGTCACAGATAAGAAATGCAAAACCCAAACCTATCCCTGAACCCTAAAAATACCCCTGCACCCCAAAACCCAAACCTAGCCCTGAACCCTTAAAATACCCTTGTACCCCAAAACCCACACCTACCCCTGAACCCTAAAAATACCCCTATACCCCAAAACCCAAACCTAGCAGTGAACCCTAAAAATACCCTGTACCCAAAAAACCATACCTATCCCTAAACCCTAAAACTATCCCTGTACCCCATAACTCAAAACTATATCTGAAACCTTAAAATACCCAAACACTCCAAAACATGTACCTCAGTACCCGAAAACATATACCCCTATACCCATACTTAACTTATCCAAACATTTAAAACAAACATGCTTTTACCATTCATGCATTTACAACAAATTTCGTTGTAAATGTATGCGTGGTAAAAGCATATAAAATGTAATGCCATACGTTATAATGGCATTGCGGAGTCATGGTACTTTCGTACTGAAAGTAAGCGGAGTGATGGTATGCGGAAAGAAAGTTGCGGAATAATGGGTGTTTACCCTCCCCTGGTAAGTACATTGGTGGCATGCGGGCCACATCTTCAGCAACATACTCATATTTTTTCGCCACCGATTTGAAAAATGCACAGGTCTCTCTCATTGATGGCCAGCACAAGTTCTAGAATTGCAAACTTTAGAGCTGGGAAGCTACGTTCGAATCTCGGCATCAGCTCAACATCCTGTGATTCCAGGAAAATCGCTTTGTCTCCCCGTGCCTACCACAAATGAATGTGTTCTTCTGTAATGTAAATTGTGCTCATGGCATGTTGTCGAGTTTGTGCTATATAATATTGCAAGGAAAAATAAAGTAGGGAAACTCGAGTTCACACACTACTGAACGCGCACTCTTGAGTGCATCAGTAGTGCACTGTGAATCGGAGCGTTTCACAGGCCTGTCACAGATAAGAAATGCTTTCAAAATGAAATCCTACAAAACAATATACTACTGGCTGCCAGCAATTCATACCCGGACAACGTCGGGACGGGCTGCTAGTCTATACTACTATTATAAAGAGAGAACTTGCACCTTTTGGCCAGGTAAACTCGGGAACCACAGCACCAATCACAACACCCAATACAGCGTTGGAAAGGACAGTTGCAGCAGAAGGACATAGGCTATGCAGACACCCACCATATACATTTAAAATGTAAAAGAACTGTGCCAGCAAAGTTGTCCCTTGTGGGCGTGTCTGCATTGTGCTGTGGTTGTGTGCTGGGGGCGTGACAATCGCTGGGGGCATTCCGTCACAAGTGTTGTTTTTTCTTCCCAGGTTCTATACATTGCTGCTCCCTTTAAATAGTAATTCAGTGGTGGTCCTATTCTCTTAGAACCACCCCAAGCACAGTTATGGGCAAAAATACAACTAAAAGGCCCTGCAAAGCATTATGGGATAAGCTTAGCATAATTTTTAGCATTCATGAAAGGGTTTCAATGTTTTTGAATTTTACTCATCAGGGACATCTTGGGACGACGTGGTGAACTGCAGCTTGATGTATAATATTTTAAATGCGATTACATTTGCCTCATCAGGGACATCTAGGGACGGCGAGGTGAACTGCAGCTTGATATATAATATTTTAAATGCTATTGCATTTGCATCATCAGGGACATCTAGGGACATGAGATGAACTGCAGCTTGATGTGTAATATTGTAAATGCTATTGCATTTGCCTCTTGGGGACAACTGGGGAGAACGAGGTGAACTGCAGCTCTTTGTAGAATTATTTGGATACTATAACATTCACTTCCCACTGCTAATCTCGTCCCATAATGGTTTGCAGGGGCTTGATCTCAAAATCATCACCTCTCTCACTGCTTGCTGGAAGCTAATTTCACTTTTGTGAAATGACTATATGCATTTTAGCATGTAGAAATACTTGTTATTTTACCTTGAATATATGAGGTTTTTGTTTTAATAATTGGAAATCTGACGGAACGAAATATTGCGGATTTATTGTACCAAGTTCGCGCCAATTCTGCCCACCCCTACTTTAAATACCCCTGCACCCCATAATCATAACCCACCCTTACTCTATAAAAAAACCCTAACACCCTTAAACACTAACCCATCTTAACCCTATAAATATACCCTGTACCCCAAAACCCAAACCTATCCCTAAACCCTAAAAATACCCCTGTACCCCAAAACCAAAATCTAGCCCTGAACCCTATAAATACCCCTGTACCTCAAAACCCAAACATACCCCTGAACTCTAAAAATATCCCTGTACCCCAAAACCCAAACCTACCCCTGAACCCTAAAATACCCCTGTACCCCAAAACCCAAACCTAGCCCATAACCCTTGAAATATCCCTGTTCTCCAAAACCCAAACCTATCCCTGAACCCTAAAAATACCCCTGTACCCCAAAACCCAAACCTAGCCCAGAATCTTAAAATACCCCTGTATCCCAAAACCCAAACCTAGCCCTGAACCCTAAAAATACCCCTGTACCCCAAAACCCAAACCTAGCCCTGAACCCTTAAAATATCCCTGTACCCCAAAACCCAAACCTACCCCTGAACCCTAAAAATACCCCTATACCCCAAAACCCAAACCTAGCCCTGAACCCTAAAAATACCCCTGTACCCCATAACCCAAAACTATATCTGAACCATTAAAATACCCAAACACCCCAAAACATATACCTCAGTACCCCAAAACATATACCCCTATACCCATACTTGCCTTATCCAAACATTTTTTTAAAACATGCTTTTACCATTCATGCATTTACAACAAATTTCGTTGTAAATGTATTCGTGGTAAAAGCATATAAAATGTAATGCCATGCGTTATAATGGCATTGCGGAGTCATGGTACTTTCGTAATGAAAGTATGCAGAGTGATGGTATGCGGAAAGAAATTTTCGGAATAATGGGTGTTTACCCTCCTCCGTAAGTACATTGGTGGCACGGGGGCCCACATCTCCAGCAACATACTCATATTTTTTCACCACCAATTGGAAAAATGCACAGGTCTCTCTCATTGATTCCCAGCACCGACATACACTTTTAGACACACCTCCCACCACAAGTTCTAGAATTGCGAACTTTAGAGATGGGGAGCTTCGTTAGAATCTCGGCATCAGCTCAACATCCTGTGATTCCAGTATTGCTTTGTTTCCCCGTGCCTACCACAAAGCAATGTGTTCTTCTGTAATGTAAATTGTGCTCATGCCATGTTGTCGAGTTTGCGTTATATAATATTGCAAGGAAAATAAAGTAGGGAAACTCGAGTTCACACACTGAAATGAAATGAAATGAAAAAGAAATTTCTAAAGCGCACTGCGGCCAAGCGGCTTCCTGGCGCTGAGGAGCACAACAGTATCTACAGAGGGTCCCATGAGAGGTTAGCCGGGAAATGCCTGAAGAAAAAGAAAAGTTTTAAGGGCTTTACGAAAGTGAGAAAAAATGGGGATAGAGCGGATGGAGAGAGGGAGATTGTTCCAAATCTGGGGGGCCAATACAGAAAATCGGGTGCCCCCGGTTCGGGATTTGCGGAAGCGGGGGACATGAAGGAGAGAAAGAGAAGAAGAGCGGAGAGATCGACTGGGAGCGTGGGAGGAGATTAGAGAGTTAATGAAGAGCGGGGCAGAACGAGCGTGCGCCCGGAAAGCCAGACAGGCTAATTTAAACCGGGACCTGAAGAGAACCGGGAGCCAATGGAGGGATTCGAGGGCCGGGGTGATGTGGGAGGATTTGGGAAGACGAAGGATAAGGCGGGCCGCCTGGTTTTGGATGGCCTGGAGACGGCGAGTTTCGTAGGCAGGGATGCCTACGTACAGGCCGTTGCCATAATCCAGGCGGGATGTAATGAGGGCCGTGATAATGGTTTTAAGGGCATCAACAGAAAAGAACCGGGAGATCTTGCGAATAAGGCGAAGGGAGGAAAAACAAGAAGACACAACGGAACTGATGTGGGTGTGGATGGAAAGATCATTGCTGATCTTGATGCCCAAAGTCCGGACTGAGGAGACAGGAGAGGGGGGGAGGACCAAAAGAAAGGGGCCAGTGAGCAGAGGACCAGGGATTAGATGAGCCGCCAGTAAGGACGAGCTCCGTTTTATCGGGATTGAGCTTCAAATGGTTGAAGCTCATCCACTGAGAGATGAAAACAAGGGTAGAACAGAACTTAGGGAGAGAGTCAGCTGGGGAAGAGAGATCGAAGACGAGCTGGAGGTGGTCTGCGTAATTATACACAGAGACCCCCAGCTCGAGAAGAGAGCAGATGAGGGGGTGGATGTAAAGATTGAAGAGAAGAGGGGAAAGGGAAGAACCTTGAGGGACCCCACAGGTGACCGGGAGTGGGGGAGCAGAAAAATCAGAAAGGTGAACTGCCTGTGATCTGCCTTGGAGGAAGGACGCGATCCAGGAGAAGGCAGTGCCTTGGATGTCCGCTGCGCTGACACGGTCGAGAAGGATGGCATGATCGACTGTGTCAAACGCAGCGGACAAGTCCAAAAGGACCAAGGCCTGGGGGAGGTTGCTATCGGCCTTGCCCTTAAGTTCATCCAGGACCGCGAGGACCACTCCCTCAGTGGAGTGGCCAGGACGAAAACCCGCCTGGTGGGAGGCCAGAAGATGATTCTCCTCAATGTAGGCGGAAAGGCAGGATGTCACGTAGCTTTCAAGAATCTTCCCTAGGTAGGGGAGAAGGGAAATCGGCCTGAAGTTAGATGGAAGGGAGGGATCAAGGCCAGCCTTTTTCAAAATAGGAAAAACAATAGCAGATTTAAAGGAGGGGGGAACACAGCCCGAGACCAAAGAAGTGTTAAGAAAAGTGAGGGGGGGGCCGGGCAACTAGTGTAAAGAGTTCTAAGGATCCGTGCGGGGGCACAGTCTGCAGGAGAACCGGACTTGACCTTAACGAGCAGGTCAAGGAAGAGCTCAGAAGAAATAGGTTCAAAATGGTCGAGAACAGAGGAAGATAGATAAGAATGGTCAGACAGAGCAGGTTGGGACACAGTGGGAATATTGGCCTTAATAGTGATAATTTTATTGATGAAATAATCGTTCAAAGAGTGACAGAGGGATTGAGAAGGAGCAGGGGAAAGACAGGCACGATGGGAGGTAGCAAGACTGTGAACTAGTGAGAAGATCTCACGGGACTTGTTGGCCGATAGGGCCACTCGCTCAGTAAAATATTTAGATTTGGCCGCTAGAATGGCTTTTTTATAGTTGTTAAGAAGGGCTTTGTAATTGAGACGGAGGGTAGGGCAGTAATTGCGACGCCAATGACGCTCCGAGCGCCTGAGCTCTAATTTCAGGGATTTAAGGTCACTAGAAAACCACTTGTGAGCGTCATGGGGGCGAGCCGATTTAATCTTTTTGAGTGGAGCGAAGTGGTCGCAAGCAGATGAAAGCCAGGTGTTAATGGCGTTCGCCTGACTTTCCAAAGACAGGTCAGTCAGGGTAGGAGCGGATGAAGACAATAAGGAGGAAAGGTCGTTAAGATCAGTCTTATTCCAGCTTCGGGCCAGGATGTTTTTAGGCAGGGAAGCTTTCTCAACATGACCTAGATGGATAGAAAAGGAGATCATGGAGTGGTCCGACCAGACACAGGGTAAGATGGAAGTGGCCGAGAGTTGACAGCGTAAGGACCAAATTTGGTCTAAGATATGACCGTGAGTGTGGGTAGGGGCCAAAACATGAGGTAGGAAATTAAGACACTGAAGTGTGGCAGAGAAATCTTTGGAAGAGGAATCTTCCCTCGGATCACCCGGCCAAAAGTTGAAGTCGCCGAGCAGGAGCAGCGAGGAATTATTTACCGCCAAAGTGGCCAGAAGATCCTGCAAGGTAGACACAAAAGATGGCATGCTTTGAGGTGGGCGGTACACGAGGACCACCGTAAGGGGTACCGGAAGTTTAAGAGAGCGCGCCACCAAGAAGTCAACACTGGGTATGCGGGGGTGCGGAAGAAGCTGGAATTTCATGGAAGAGCGAATTATCATCGCCACACCCCCTCCAGTTTTTCCGTCAGGGCGGTCAGCACGAAGGGCATAGTAGGTACTAGGGAGAATAGCGAGAAGGTCAGGAAGTGAATCAGAAGAAAACCAGGTTTCGGTGAGGAAAAGAAAATCCGGGGAATCAGTATCCAAGAGATTGAAAAGGGCAGTTTGATTTTTGGTGGCGGAGCGGGTATTAAGAAGGATAGCAGAGGCGGCTGGGGGACCGGGAATGAAACCAGTAGCAGAGGGCATGGAAGAGGTAGAGGGTAAGGAAATAGGGGAAGCAGTGGAAGAGCAGGGAAAGTAGGGGACATAGATGCCATGCGAAGATAAGTGTTGGACTGCAGAAGGAGAAAGAGGAGCAGAGACAGAAAGTGACAGTAGCTGGGCAGAGGTGTACACCAAAGGAAGGGCAGGGTCAGGGGCCCCGGGTCCCGGCCCGTCGCGGACGGGCGCAGACGGGCTTAACTTAGGCACAACTTCGGCGCGCCTTCGTCGCGCCCGCTGCGCTCGTCCGCTGCGCTGCCGGGACTGGCCCGCCAATATGTAGGGACACATGAGAGGGAGTGGCTAGGGGGGAGTGGCCCAAACGCTGCAATGCTGACCCAGAGCCGCCCAAGATGGAAACTCGCCCGTCTCAGGAGGAGACGATCAGCGGGAGGCGCTCTGGGTGGCGTGCAGGAAGGAAAGAATGGAGGCTGCTAAGAGGTGCTGTGCTGCCGTGCGCGGAAGTCCAGAGTGCAGCTGGGGGCACAGCGAGCGATGACCAGGTCGGTAAGAGCTTTAAAAAGTAAACGTTGCTCCCGGCGAAGCCTCGGGAGTTCTGAGAGCTGAAGTGGAAGGCGCGATGTCCAGCGTGCGCCTGAAGTACTTGTCTTGGGGGGAGGGGCCCAAACGCTGCAACGCTGACCCAGAGCCGCCCAAGATGGAAACTCGCCCGTCTCAGGAGGAGACGATCAGCGGGAGGCGCTCTGGGTGGCGTGCAGGAAGGAAAGAATGGAGGCTGCTAAGAGGTGCTGTGCTGCCGTGCGCGGAAGTCCAGAGCGCAGCTGGGGGCACAGCGAGCGATGACCAGGTCGGTAAGAGCTTTAAAAAGTAAACGTTGCTCCCGGCGAAGCCTCGGGAGTTCTGAGAGCTGAAGTGGAAGGCGCGATGTCCAGCGTGCGCCTGAAGTACTTGTCTTGGGGGGAGGGGCCCAAACGCTGCAACGCTGACCCAGAGCCGCCCAAGATGGAAACTCGCCCGTCTCAGGAGGAGACGATTAGCGGGAGGCGCTCTGGGTGGCGTGCAGGAAGGAAAGAATGGAGGCTGCTAAGAGGTGCTGTGCTGCCGTGCGCGGAAGTCCAGAGCGCAGCTGGGGGCACAGCGAGCGATGACCAGGTCGGTAAGAGCTTTAAAAAGTAAACGTTGCTCCCGGCGAAGCCTCGGGAGTTCTGAGAGCTGAAGTGGAAGGCGCGATGTCCAGCGTGCGCCTGAAGTACTTGTCTTGGGGGGAGGGGCCCAAACGCTGCAACGCTGACCCAGAGCCGCCCAAGATGGAAACTCGCCCGTCTCAGGAGGAGACGATCAGCGGGAGGCGCTCTGGGTGGCGTGCAGGAAGGAAAGAATGGAGGCTGCTAAGAGGTGCTGTGCTGCCGTGCGCGGAAGTCCAGAGCGCAGCTGGGGGCACAGCGAGCGATGACCAGGTCGGTAAGAGCTTTAAAAAGTAAACGTTGCTCCCGGCGAAGCCTCTGGAGTTCTGAGAGCTGAAGTGGAAGGCGCGATGTCCAGCGTGCGCCTGAAGTACTTGTCTTGGGGGGAGGGGCCCAAACGCTGCAACGCTGACCCAGAGCCGCCCAAGATGGAAACTCGCCCGTCTCAGGAGGAGACGATCAGCGGGAGGCGCTCTGGGTGGCGTGCAGGAAGGAAAGAATGGAGGCTGCTAAGAGGTGCTGTGCTGCCGTGCGCGGAAGTCCAGAGCGCAGCTGGGGGCACAGCGAGCGATGACCAGGTCGGTAAGAGCTTTAAAAAGTAAACGTTGCTCCCGGCGAAGCCTCGGGAGTTCTGAGAGCTTAAGTGGAAGGCGCGATGTCCAGCGTGCGCCTGAAGTATTTGTCTTGGGGGGAGGGGCCCAAACGCTGCAACGCTGACCCAGAGCCGCCCAAGATGGAAACTCGCCCGTCTCAGGAGGAGACGATCAGCGGGAGGCGCTCTGGGTGGCGTGCAGGAAGGAAAGAATGGAGGCTGCTAAGAGGTGCTGTGCTGCCGTGCGCGGAAGTCCAGAGCGCAGCTGGGGGCACCGCGAGCGATGACCAGGTCGGTAAGAGCTTTAAAAAGTAAACGTTGCTCCCGGCGAAGCCTCGGGAGTTCTGAGAGCTGAAGTGGAAGGCGCGATGTCCAGCGTGCGCCTGAAGTACTTGTCTTGGGGGGAGGGGCCCAAACGCTGCAATGCTGACCCAGAGCCACCCAAGATGGAAACTCGCCCGTCTCAGGAGGAGACGATCAGCGGGAGGCGCTCTGGGTGGCGTGCAGGAAGGAAAGAATGAAGGCTGCTAAGAGGTGCTGTGCTGCCGTGCACGGAAGTCCAGAGCGCAGCTGGGGGCACAGCGAGCGATGACCAGGTCGGTAAGAGCTTTAAAAAGTAAACGTTGCTCCCGGCGAAGCCTCGGGAGTTCTGAGAGCTACTGAACGCGCACTCTTAAGTGCATCAGCAGTGCACTGTGAATCGGAGCGTTTCACAGGCCTGTCACAGATAAGAAATGCTATCAAAACGAAATCCTATGTAACAATATACTACTGGCCGACAGCAATTCATACCCGGACAACGTCGGGACGGGCTGCTAGTACTAATATAATAAAGAGAGAGCCCAAACCTTTGAGGGGGGTAATCTCAGGAACCACAGCACCAATCACAACACCCAATACAGCGTTGGAAAGGGCAGTTGCCGCAGAAGGACATAGGCTATGCAGGCGCCCACCATATTCATTTAAAAAGTAAAAGAACCGTGCCAGCAAAGTAGTCCCTTGTGGGCGTGTCTGCGTTGTGCTGTGGGCTTGTGCCGGGGGGGCATGACAAATGCTGGGGGCGTGTGGTACGTTCCGCCCTTCGGGCTGGACTGTTCCCATGAGGCACAGGGTCAAGGCTGATTTGCATATGGCCATGTTTGAACTGGGGTGGTGTGGAGTGCAAAAAAACGATGGATTTAGGCCCAGATCTCTGTACTGGGGTGAATGTATGACATTGTTCTGTATTCTGTCCATCAACTGTTGTTTTTGCATTTGTCACCCCGAGTGGGATGGGTATGCTCAGACGTGAGTTCCATGCTCTCCACACCACTAGAATGAAGCTATTCTGGTCGAAGACAGCTGATAACCAGAAATTGGATCCAGGATGCTTGAGTCCGGTCCAGGAAAGACAAGGCTTGGCAGTTTGGTCTGGAATGTTCCCATGAGGCACAGGGTCAAGGCTGATTTGCATATGGCCATGTCTGAACTGGGGTGGTGTGGAGTGCAAAAAAACGATGGATGTAGGCCCAGATCTCTGCATTGGAGTGAATGTATGACATTGTTCTGCATTCTGTCCATCAACTGTTGATTATACATTTTTCTCTTCATGCCATGTCTCATATTGAGTGCTAAGGGTCGGGATATGGGCGGGTGCGGGGCGCGCGTTATGTCAAATATTTCATTGTTTTTTCTTACCAGGTTCTGTACATTCCTGCTCTGGGTGTTCACTCTGCTCCCTTTAAATACCCCTGCACCCCATAATCAAAACCCACCCTTACTCCTTAAAATACCCCAACACCCTTGAACACTAACCCATCTTAACCCTATAAATATACCCTGTACCCCAAAGCCCAAACCTATCCCAAAATCCTAAAAATACCCCTGTAGCCCAAAACTTAAACCCCGCCCTGAACCAATAAAATACCCCTGTACCCCAAAACCCAAACCTACCCCTGAACCCTAAAAATACCGCTGCACCCCAAAACCCAAACCTAGCCCTGATTCATAAAATAACCTTGTACCCCAAAACCCAAACCTACCCATGAACGCTAAAATACCCCTGTACCCCAAAACCTAAACCTAGCCCTGAACCCTAAATATACCCCTGTACCCCAAAACCCAAACCTAGCCCTGAACCTTTAAAATACCCCTACACCCCAAACCTAGCCCTGAACCCTTAAAATACCCCTGTACCCCAAAACCCAAAACTACCCCTGAACCCTAAAAATACCCCTACACCCCAAACCTAGCCCTGAACCCTAAAAATACCCCTGTACCCCAAAACCCTTACCTATCCCTAAACCCTAAAACTATCCCTGTACCCCATAACCCAAAACTATATCTGAACCCTTAAAATACCCAAACACCCCAAAACATATACCTCAGTACCCCAAAACATACACCCCAATACCCATACTTACCTTATCCAAACACTAGCAGCCCGTCCCGACGTTGTCCGGGTATGAATTGCTGCCGGCCAGTAGTATATTGTTTTGTAGGGTTTTGTTTTGAAAGCATTTCTTATCTGTGAATGGCCTGTGAAACGCTCCGATTCACAGTGCACTGTGCTAATGCACTTAAGAATGCGCGTTCAGTAGTGTGTGAACTCGAGTTTCCCTACTTTATTTTTCCTTGCAATATTATATAGCGCGAACTCGACAACATGGCATGAGCACAATTTACATTACAGAAGAACACATTAATTTGTGGTAGGCATGGGGAGACAAAGCAATTTGCCTCGAATCACAGGATGTTGACCTGATACCGAGATTCGAACGTAGCTCCCCAGCTCTAAAGTTCGCAATTCTAGAACTTGTGGCGGGAGGTGTGTCTAAAATTGTATGTCGGTGCTGGCCATCAATGAGAGAGACCTGTGCAGTTTTCAAATCGGTGGTGAAAAAATATGAGTATGTTGCTGGAGATGTGGGCCGCCGTGCCACCAATGTACTTACCGGGGGAGGGTAAACACCGATTATTCCGTAACTTTCTTTCCGCAGACGATCACTTTCATTATGAAAGTACCATGACTCCGCAATGCCATTATATTGCATGGCATTACATTTTATATGCTTTTACCACGCATACATTTACAACGAAATTCGTTGTAAATGCATGAATGGTAAAAGCATGTTTTTTTTTAATGTTCGGATAAGGTAAGTATAGGTATAGGGGTATATGTTTTGGGGTACTGAGGTATATGTTTTGGGGTGTTTGGGTATTTTAAGGGTTCAGATATAGTTTTGGGTTATGGGGTACAGGGGTAGTTTTAGCGTTTAGGGATAGGTATGGGTTTTGGGGTACAGGCATATTTTTAGGGTTCAGGGCTAGGTTTGGGTTTTGGGGTATATGGGTATTTTTAGGGTTCAGGGGTAGTTTTGGGTTTTGGGGTACAGGGGTAGTTTAAGGGTTCAGGGCTAGGTTTGGGGTACAGGGGAATTTTTAGGGTTCAGGGCTAGGTTTGGGTTTTGGGGTACAGGGGTATTTTAGGGTTCAGGGGTTGGTTTGGGTTTTGGGGTACAGGGTTATTTTTAGGGTTCAGGGCTAGGTTTGTGTTTTTGGGTGCAGGGGTATTTTTAGGGTTCAGGGGTAGGTTAGGGTTTTGGGGTACAGGGGTATTTTAAGGGTTCAGAGCTAGGTTTGGGTTTTAGGGTACAGGGGTATTTTAGGGTTCAGGGGTAGGTTTGGTTTTTGGGGTACAGGGGTCTTTTTAGGATTTAATTATAGGTTTGGGTTTTGGGGTACAGGGTACATTCATAGGGTTAAGATGGGTTAGTGTTTAAGGGTGTTGGGGTATTTTAAGGAGTACGGTCGGACTTTGATTATGGGGTGCAGGTGTCTTTAAAGGGAGCAGGGTGAACACCCAGAGCTGGAATGTACAGAACCTGGGAAGAAAAAAACAATGAAATATTTGACACAACGCGCACCCCGCGCCCCCCCCCACACCCCCACACCCCCACACCCCCACACCCAGCACACGATATGAGACATGGCATCAAGGGCGGAATGTAAAAACAACAGTTGATGGACAGAATGCAGAACAATGTCATAAATTCAGCCCAATACAGAGATCTGGGCCTCAATCCATCATTTATTTTGCACGCCTCACCACCTCAGCATTATAAGACCCTGTGCCTTATAGGAACATTTCAGGCCGAACTGCGAAGCCATGTCTTTCCTCAACCAGACTCAAGCATTTCTGGCTATCAGCCATCCAGGATAGCTTGACTCCAGTGGTATGGAGAGCATGGGACTCACGTCTGAGCATACCCAATCCCACTCGGGGTGACAAATGCAAAAACAACAGTTGATGGACAGAATGCAGAACAATGTCATACATTCACCCCAGTACAGAGATCTGGGCCTAAATCCATCGTTTTTTTGCACTCCACACCACCCCAGTGCAGACATGGCCATATGCAAATCAGCCTTGACCCTATGCCTCATGGGAACAATCCAGCCCGAGGGGCGGAACGTACCACACGCCCCCAGCATTTGTCACGCCCCCCCAGCACAAGCCCACAGCACAACGCAGACACGCCCACAAGGGACTACTTTGCTGGCACGGTTCTTTTACTTTTTAAATGTATATGGTGGGCGTCTGCATAGCCTATGTCCTTCTGCTGCATCTGCCGTTTCCAACGCTGTATTGGGTGTTGTGATTGGTGCTGTGGTTCCTGAGATTACCCGCCTCAAAGGTTTTTGGCTCTCTCTTTATTATATTAGTATGGATTAAAAAAACATGCTTTTACCATTCATGCATTTACAACTACTTTCGTTGTAAATGTATGCGTGGTAAAAGCATATAAAATGTAATGCCATGCGTTATAATGGCATTGCAGAGTCATGGTAATTTCGTAATGAAAGTATGCGGAGTGATGGTATGCGGAAAGAAAGTTGCAGAATAATGGGTGTTTAAATTGTAAGTACATTGGTGGCACGGCCGCCCACATCTCCAGCAACATACTCATATTTTTTCACCACCCATTTGAAAAATGCACTGGTCTCTCTCATTGATGGCCAGCACCGACATACACTTTTAGACACACCTCCCACCACAAGTTCTAGAATTGCGAACTTTAGAGATGGGGAGCTACATTCGAATGTCGGCATCAGTTCAACATCCTGTGATTCCAGGCAAATTACTTTGTCTACCCGTGCCTACCACAAATGAATGTGTTCTTCTGTAAAGTAAATGCTCATGCCATGTTGTCGAGTTCGCGCTATATAATATCGCAAGAAAAAATAAAGTAGGGAAACTCGAGTTCACACACTACTGAACACGCACTCTTAAGTGCTTCAGCAGTGCACTGTGAATCGGAGCGTTTCACAGGCCTGTCACAGATAAGAAATGCTATCAAAACGAAATGAATGAATGAAAGTAGATTTATAACAGCGCGAATTGCTGCCCTGAGGCGTCCAAGCGCTAGAGGAACCTGCTGGGTAGGATGGGTGAGGTTGCAGACCAAGAAAAAGAAGGAGAACTGAGTATTATTGAACGGAATTGAACAGGTGTGTTTTTAGTTGTTTGCGGAAGGAGGAGATGTTAGGGTTGGATCTCAAGTGAGGAGGGAGGGAGTTCTAGATCTTGGCGGCATTGTAGGCAAACATCCTTCCACCTGACCTTGACCTTTTGATTCTTGGGACTGTTGCCATAAAAGCCTGGCTAGATCACAGGTCTCTACCTGGACGATACTGACTTACTAGACTACGAGTAATTAGAGGTCCAGAGTCCCAAAAGGCCTGGTGAGCAATACACATTGCCTTGAAAGTGACTCTCTTACGCACTGGGAGCCAGTGCAGGCTGGTCAGAGCCGCTTTAACTGACAGTCTGCGTGGGATCTGCAGCAGAGTACGGGCAGCGCAATTTTGTACCAGCTGTAATCTCTTTAGGGTGTACTCTGGTGCTCCCAGGTAGAGGGCGTTATTGGAGTCTAAACGTGACTGTATCAGGCCCTGTATGGCTACTTGCTTTGCCTCCATGGGGAGCAGAAGAAGAACTTTCTTCAGTGTCCTGAGCAGTCCAAAGCAGGTAGCAGAGAGCTTTGTGACCTGGGTGTTGAGTGAGAGACTCCTGTCCAGCCACACCCCCAGGCTTTTGATGTTGTCCTTCGGAGCCGGGGGGGGCCTAGACAGGTGGGCCACAGTGAGTTGAAGAAAGTGGGATCAGCAGGGCCCAGGAGCATAAGCATAAGCTCCGTTTTGTCACCATTGAGTTTTAACGATGACAGAGTCATCCAGGTCTTCACCTCCTCCAAGCATTTTGTTAGTCCACCTGAAAGTGGCTGGTGAGCCTCCTGCGCTAACGAGACCACCAACTGGGTGTCGTCCGCATAGGATATGATCTTAACTCCATACGGACGAACTACCTCAGCCAGTGGCCTCATGTAGATATTAAAAAGCGCAGGGCTTAAAGAGGAGCCCTGGGGGACTCCGCACTTCAGGGGCATGCTGGAAGATACTGTCTGTCCGTCAATTACTTGGAACGACCTGTTGCTCAAAAAAGATTTTAACCAGAGCCAGGCCTTGTCCACTATGCCGACATTCGAGAGACGGTTCAGTAGGGTGTTTTGACTGACCGTGTCGAACGCCGCGCTGAGATCAAGGAGGATCACTGCCACTGATCCTCCCTGATCAAGAATTTTCCTGGACTCCTCGATGGCCATTAAGAGGGCGGACTCTGTTCCGTGCTTAGGTCTAAACCCTGTCTGGGTGGCGTCTAACAGCTGGTTGTCTTCAAAAAAGCTAACCAGCTGGAGATTTACGTACCTCTCCACGATTTTACTCACCCAGGAGAGCAGGGAAATAGGTCGATAATTGCCAAAGTCCAATGGGTCCAAGTTTGGCTTCTTTATCAGTGCTCGGGCCATAGCCCGTTTCCAGGCAGGAGGGACAGTGCTAGAAGCGATGGAAGCGCTCAGGAGGTTTTTGATGATTGGTAAGACAGCCTGAGATGTTAGCAGCATGACATCTGGGGGTGCCGGGTCAGTTGGGGATCCAGATTTTACTTTCCGAACCATGGACTCTAAAACTTCGAGATCAATGCAGGGAAAATGGTCAAGTGTGGGTGGAGAGACAAAAACAGTGTCTATCGCCCTGGTTTTTTTCCTGAGCTACCAGAGGAGTTGTAGTGCAGGGGAAGGAAGCGTATATTTTATTTACTTTGGCTGAGAAAAATTCCGCCAGATCATTACATTGGGAAATGGACTTTTCCTCATATTCACTAGGGGGAGGGGGTTTTGTAAGTTTTTGTAGAGTTATTTTCCCATTCATCTACTGGTATCCGCGCCCAGGATCTGGCATTTCTTATCATAGGTTTTACCGGGATGGGTTTCTGAGTAGACCACGTAAGGGGCACCAGAGAGTGGTCAGTCCATGGGAGGGGGAGCGGAGGTCCAACCACAAAATCCACACAGTTACTGAACACCGGATCTAAAAGGTGTCCTCTCACATGAGTCGATGTTTTTACTCGTTGGATAAGTTGTAACACGGCCAGGTCATCGGCTAGTGTAATAGCCGTGGGATCCAGCAGTGAATCAAAGTGAAAATTGAGATCGCCTAACACAGTATAGTTGGCGGCAGCGCTAATGCGTGACGCCACAATTGCTGGTAGGAGATTATGAAATTGTTTAGGGGGGCCAGGTGAGCGATATATTGAAATCCTACAAAACAATATACTACTGGCCGACAGCAATTCATACCCGGACAACGTCGGGACGGGCTGCTAGTTTCATTATATTTTCTTTTCCTTCTTTTTTCATTTTCTCAATACCATTTTCTTTTTCTGTAGTAATTGCACCAAATCAATTATTGTTAGGACTAAGTGTTCAATTATTGTTAAGACTTAGGGGCATATTTACAATAACTGGCACGTCCCTGCAAATCAGCAGGGATGCTCCAGTTATTGTGCGCCACAACCCGGCCATCATGGATGCGCTGCATTTACAATGCGGCGCACCATGGTGCAAAAACGGCACAGATGCGTGACGCATCTGTGCGGTAAAACTGACACATTGCTGGAGTTGCGTCGCACAGAGCTGAGCGAGGTCAGTGGTGAGAGAGAGCCGAGCTGAACGGGCTAACGGTCAGAGGACGCCAGCCTGCCGCGCCATGCCGTGCTGAGAGAAAGACTAAAAAGGATCAAGTGGTCGAGAGGGCCAAGGCACCAGGGAGCCCGACAAGGAGGTAGGAGACTGCCAGCTTCACCGCTTAGCGGAAAGGCGGAGAAAGGTGGTGAACGGAGGAGGGGCCATGCTTACCCGCTGCTCCTTGCTTGCCTGCCGGCTGCTGCTTGCCGCCCGTCCGACGTCGGTCCGGGCTCGGGTTCGGGACTCGGGCGCGGCGAAGGAGCGGGTGCGGACAAGGGTGTGAGCGCTTGGTTCGGTCCCCCGGTCTCCAAGTCCGTCGGCTCTGTTCAGCAGTCTGGGGGGGCATAGCAGTTTAATCTAGCAGCGCCCTGTCCAGTGGTCAGGCCCGGCCAGTAGCGCCAGTAGAGACTTACGGGGGAGGCGCCGAGGCAGTGCACTATTGGGAGCTTGTATCCCAATTGCTGGCCAGAAGATAAACTAACCATCGATCGAACTCGACCAACTGAAGCACCAACAATAAACAACACTTACAGGGATAATTACATCAATCCCTACCGTGACTCCCGTTGTCACCCAACCGATCGCCGGCAAACTAACCTTGAAACAGAGGGAGAGTGGGCCAGTGTACTAGTGGCTGCAGGAAGTGTGAGCGCTGGGAGCTAATGGAAGCCAAGGGATAGCGCTGTGATAACAACACTCCTGTATACACCCCCAACTGCCGTTCTGTCAGCGGGCCAGCGGCAGCAGGTAGTGTGAGCGCTGGAAGCAACAGGAAAACGCTGAGATAACAACACTCCTGTACACGCCCCTAACGTCGTTTCTGTCATCATAACCACTGCCTCATAAACGACACAAATGAGAGTAGCGACAAGTTTTAAACAGCCACAAAAATAGAAGGGACAAAGCGAACAAAGCGAACAGCAGCAAGGAGGAGGTTCGTACTGCACCTGATCCGCACCCCGTTCGGTACAAGGAAAGTAGGACAGGCACGGTCCCCCTCAAGGGTACTAGCGCCAACTAGCGTGCAGACTGTCATGGCACCTTGCAAGTATCCCAGTCAGTACCCGAACTAGCGGCAAGAAAACACGAAAACACGAAAAACAACACTAATCCACAAAATAATAAAGCAAACCATCTGCAAACCATCTGGGACCATCTGAGGGGAAAGATGAGATCCGGGAGGCCGAGAGTAAACCCACCAAGAAAGATCAGGAAGAAGGCCAAGGCCAAGATCAAATCGCCTGCTCACACCCAGCAAGCCGACCAACCCCCCAGTCTAATATCTCCCATCTACTTGACTTTTGGAACAGTGAAACCCTCCGGGAAGTTCACATTTATGAAGGACCCGATGTCAGCAATCTATTCAACGCCGACAACCCTAAACGGCCTACAGAAGCCAATGACTCTGAAATATCTGTAGCACAAAGACGGAGACAAAGGACACGTCGGCAGCTCAATCAGTCCAACCTGTCACACCCACAATGCCAAACGGAATTGAGACGAATCATAACTGCGCGGAACAAGTCCACGATCCAACGAAACGTACAATGCAATGTCAAGCCCAAGTCCATAGGGACAATAACACGCACGAACCAGCAGCAGGAGCCGACGCAGAGGAAAAACACCAACAACACGAGACTTAAACACAGTTCCAGACATCCCGTTTGAAGGTTGCATAAGTAATGTATTACCAAACAATAGTGAACTGAACTTAATCACGCCTAGCAATCAGCGACCAGACAGTAAAAGGGACAGCCCTCCTAATAACAACCAGTGTGACCCATCAGACAAAGTTTACCTAAATAATCATTCAACTCCTAGACCCGTCTTATGTTCAAACAAAAACCTAAAACTGAGGACAGCGAAAATAAAAGACCTACACCTGGCGTGGAAACTGGAAACATCAACAAAAACTAGCAATGACAAGGCCATAAGGTATAGCGACCGCCCTTACATTAACACAACTCGAAGTGACACGTAGCAATCCAATACAAGCGATAAATTACTGCTTGCCGCGCTGGAGTACCCAGTAATAACAATTCATGACTCACAGTCAGAAATTTTACCCATTTCACCAATCATAGGTCCACTGAGCAATAGTCAGACAAAGACCTTCAGCGGAACGAAACCGGCACAAGGAAACGAACCATTTACATATGCAAGCAACTGTGGTAAGGACAAGGACAACTTAAAGGAAGTGTCTATACTAGAGATCTTAAGTTCCTTGACACCAGACATAGTACCTATCAAAATAAATTCCAATACTAAACGAAAACTAACCCAAGAACAGAAACACATAACACTAGCAAGCGGTCAGACCGTCCCGGAGCCGGCTATTATTCTTAACAAAGAACACAGCACACAACCAGAAGTTGAACCGGACACCAAAATCAACTTAGAATCCATATTCACGTTACACAAGGCACTGGGACGTATATTGGAAACATCGATAAAAACCCTAAATATGCAGTCGGATAAGCTTGACGTACAAATATGCTTAATGGGCTCAATAGCCGAGCACATAGCTGGCATAAATAAAAAACTCGACGTAATGGCTGGCTCATTCAACATCCTAACAGAACAAGTCTGCTCAAGTAAGCCAACTCACTCCTGCACCTGTCATCCAATATTGGAAAAACTTCAGGATCTGCCATTTATACTGAAGGACATTCTGCAGGAATGTAAGCAGACTAACCTAACTGCTACCAGTATTCAATTGAATGATGATTTGATTTCCTTTGATGACAACGTGATCCAAATAAGTAATGCAAACAAGCCCAAGAACTTGCAGGCAGCCAACATAGTTGTCCCCCACCAACAGCTGGCAGAAGGAAACAACAAATATAACAACCCGAGCATTACTGTAACCAACAGACCAGAAAAGTTAAACTTAAAATCTGACATCGTCTCGATCTACCAACAGAGCAGCACTAAACCTGTTATCATGGTCCAACCACCAGAAGCTGACAGTGGAACAAAACTAACTAAACGTCAGAAAAATAAGGCTAGAAAAAATAGAAATCAACGTCCTAGAAGCGAACCTGAGTACAAGCAGACGTCATCAATCTTCCCTATTTTTTAACAAGCCAAAGCAAAAAGCAAGAGTGCTACAACTAACGACCCATCTCAGACGACTACACCAAAAGACAAAAAAACCAAGGGTCAGAGGACGCCCGTAACAACTGAGGCACAAGTCGTGAGAATAGATCCCTCCAATAAGCGACAACAGAAAATTTTGCCAAACAAAACACTGTACCCAGCAGAGGCTACCACTACAAAAGCTTTGGGCATAGGGAACTCTACGGGCACCAAGCTCCGCGACCTAACGGGATCAAATGTTTCCACTGATCAAGAAGACACCATCGGCAGTCAGTCAAATAAGCCATTAGCAAATAATCAATCCACATCGGGAAAATACGAACCTCCCTTTAAACAGATCCCAAGTTCACAGAATAGGAACAAGCAGCTCATAACAATTGAGAAAGAACCAATCCATACTAATATAATAAAGAGAGAGCCAAAAACCTTTGAGGCGGGTAATCTCAGGAACCACAGCACCAATCACAACACCCAATACAGCGTTGCAAAGGGCAGTTGCAGCAGAAGGACATACGACCTGATTCATCATTCTCCCGTTTTGCGAGCCCCTAATAGCGATTCATAACGAATCGCTATTAAGGACTTGCAAAACGGGATTCATGTAGGAATTGCAATAATTATTGCGATTCCTACATGTTCCTTATTTGCGATTAGCTAATTGCTAATCGCAAATAAGGAATAACTCCCCATGCATTCCTATGGGCCTACAGGCCCATAGGAATGCATGGGGAGTTATTCCTTATTTGCGATTAGCAATTAGCTAATCGCAAATAAGGATGCGATTTCAAGGGTGCCAGGGTGTCCAAAGGACACCATGTAGCGCCCCTGAAATATAATCTACATTGGTGTTGCGCACACACATGTCCAAAGGACATGTGTGTGTGTAACATGCAACTTAGAAAAATGCATTTAAATGCATTTTTCTAAGTTTTTGCTATTTACCAAGAGGTCTGACCTCTCGGTAAATAGCGGCCCAAAATTGCCATTTCGCAATTTTAAAATGCTTCATGAATTGCATTTAAGGAATCTCAAATAGAGATTCCTTAAATTCAATTCTTCGCAAATGTGCGAATTCTTAAATAGCAAAATTTGCATTTGGGATGATGAATCCCAAATGCAAAAATTGCACTCGCAAAAGGCAAGATTCTGAGAATCTTGCCCATTGCGAGTGCAATTTAGCTTGATGAATCAGGCGGCAAGGCTATGCAGACGCCCACCATATACATTTAAAAAGTAAAAGAACCGTGCCAGCAAAGTAGTCCCTTGTGGGCGTGTCTGCGTTGTGCTGTGGGGGCGTGACAAATGCTGGCGGCGTGTGGTATGTTCCACCCTTTGGGCTGGACTGTTCCCGTGAGGCACAGGGTCAAGGCTGATTTGCATATGGCCATGTCTGAACTGGGGTGGTGTGGAGTGCAAAAAAACGATGGATTTAGGCCCAGATCTCTGTACTGGGGTGAATGTATGACATTGTTCTGCATTCTGTCCATCAACTGTTGTTTTTACATTTGTCACCCCGAGTGGAATGGGTATGCTCAGACGTGAGTCCCATGCTCTCCATACCACTGGAGTCAAGCTATCCTGGCTGAAAATGGTTGATGGCAAGAAATTGGTACTAGCATGTTTGAATCCAGGAAAGACATTGCTTGGCAGTTTGGCCTGGAATGTTCCCATTAGGCACAGGGTCAAGACAGAGGTGGTGTGGAGTGCAAAAAAAATGATGGATTTAGGCCTAGATCTCTGTACTGGGGTGAATGTATGACATTGTTCTGCATTCTGTCCATCAACTGTTGTTTTTACATTTGTCACCCCGAGTGGAATGGGTATGCTCAGACGTGAGTCCCATGCTCTCCATACCACTGGAGTCAAGCTATCCTGGCTGAAAATGGTTGATGGCAAGAAATTGGTACTAGCATGTTTGAATCCAGGAAAGACATTGCTTGGCAGTTTGGCCTGGAATGTTCCCATTAGGCACAGGGTCAAGACAGAGGTGGTGTGGAGTGCAAAAAAAACGATGGATTTAGGCCCAGATCTCTGTACTGGGGTGAATGTATGACATTGTTCTGCATTCTGTCCATCAACTGTTGTTTTTACATTTGTCACCCCGAGTGGAATGGGTATGCTCAGACGTGAGTCCCATGCTCTCCATACCACTGGAGTCAAGCTATCCTGGCTGAAAATGGTTGATGGCAAGAAATTGGTACTAGCATGTTTGAATCCAGGAAAGACATTGCTTGGCAGTTTGGCCTGGAATGTTCCCATTAGGCACAGGGTCATGGCTGAGGTGGTGTGGAGTGCAAAAAAAATGATGGATTTAGGCCTAGATCTTTGTATTGGGGTGAATGTATGACATTGTTCTGCATTCTGTCCATCATTTGTTGTTTTTACATTTCGCCCTTCATGCCATGTCTCATATCCTGTGCTGAGGGTGTGGGCGGGTGCGGGGCGCGCGTTGTGTCAACTATTTCATTGTTTTTTCTTCCCAGGTTCTGCACATTCCAGCTCCGGGTGTTCACCCTGCTCCCTTTAAATACCTCTGCACCCCATAATCAAAACCCACCCTTACTCCTTAAAATACCCCAACACCCTTAAACACTAACCCATCTTAACCCTATAAATATACCCTGTACCCCAAAACCCAAACCTATATCTAAATCCTAAAAATACCCCTGTACCCCAAAAACCAAACCTACCCCTGAACCCTAAAATACCCCTGTACCCCAGAACCCAAACCTAGCCCCGAACCCTTAAAATACCCCTGTACCCCAAAACCCAAACCTACCCCTGAACCCTAAAAATACCCCTGCACCCCAAAACCCAAACCTAGCCCTGAACCATAAAAATAACCCTGTACCCCAAAACCCAAACCTACCCTGAACCCTAAAATACCCCTGTACCCCAAAACCCAAACCTAGCCCTGAACCCTAAAAATACCCCTATACCCCAAAACTCAAACCTAGCCCTGAACCCTTAAAATACCCCTGTACCCCAAAGCCCAAAATTACCCCTGAACCTTAAAAATACCCCTATACCCCAAAACCCAAACCTAGCCCTGAACCCTAAAAATACGCCTGTACCCCAAAACCCATACCTATCCCTAAACGCTAAAACTAACCCTGTACCCCATAACCAAAAACTATATCCGAACCCTTAAAATACTCAAACACCCCAAAACATATACCTCATTACCCCAAAACATATACCCCTATACCTATACTTACCTTATCCGAACATTAAAAAAAATATGCTTTTACCATTCATGCATTTACAACGAATTTCATTGTAAATGTATGTGTGGTAAAAGCATATAACATGTAATGCCATGCGTTATAATGGCATTGCGGAGTCATGGTACTTTCATAATGAAAGTATGCGGAGTGATGGTCTGCGGAAAGAAAGTTGCAGAATAATGGATGTTTACCCTCCCCCGGTAAGTACATTGGTGGCACGGCGGCCCACATCTCCAGCAACATACTCATATTTTTTCACCACCGATTTGAAAAATGCACAGGTCTCTCTCATTGATGGCCAACACCGACATACACTTTTAGACACACCTCCCGCCACAAGTTCTAAAATTGCGAACTTTAGAGCTGGGGAGCTACGTTCGAATCTCGGCATCAGGTCAACATCCTGTGATTCCAGGCAAATTGCTTTGTCTCCCCGTGCCTACCACAAATTAATGTGTTCTTGTGTAATGTAAATTGTGCTCATGCCATGTTGTCGCGTTCGCGCTATATAATATTGCAAGGAAAAATAAAGTAAGGAAACTAGAGTTCACACACTACTGAATGCGCACTCTTAAGAGCATCAACAGTGCACTGTGAATCGGAGCATTTCACAGGCCTGTCACAGATAAGAAATTATATCAAAAATGAAATCCTACAAAACAACATACTACTGGCCGGCTGCAATTCATACCCGGACAACGTCAGGACGGGCTGCTAGTTAATGATAAGTCTGGAAAAGACAGACCCAACAGTCCGGTTGCTGAAAAGACAGCTATCAATGACACAGTATCTCCAATTCTAACCACTATTTCCAGTGTGGTCAAGAACCTGACAGACGGCTGGCAACAAATGTAACCAGGGAAAATCTTGACCTCATCAAAGTAACCTTCCCAACTGACAGAAAAGGCGTTAACTCTGAAATCAGCAGGAAAGCAGGGGGCAGACGCCGCTCGGAGAACTTGGTTGACGCAAATGAGTGCTCACCAGCAATGAGGCAAGTAACAAGTACAGCACATGAAGAGAAGCCATTAAGCATTCCACACAAGCGACCCCTGAATGGTGTTCATTTCCCTTTTGGAAACTGCCACTCTGATAACATGAAAGTCTCTGGGAGCCACAACCAAATGTACCATCGCCAAATTGTCAAAATCCGTGACAACCCACTAACGGCAAAGGAGGAAGCTCCCAACGTAGGAAAGCTTCTTTTCATTCCCAAATTCGAGCAGCGAGGCTTGCAAGACCACTTAAACCGTGGGAACATACTCCTCTTAACTTCAGCAATCCCCAGTCTTGGTTACCTTACTTCAGCAGACCTCCTGTCGGTTGAGTTTATAACATCGGACGACGAGTCAAAAAAAGAGTGTACAGTCACGACATGGAGGGAGGCTGGAATAGTGACCCACATTCTCTCAGAAACGGCCACATTTAAGGAATGGGGAATCCTTTTGAAGGAAATGGTTAAGGCAGCGTATCCATCCCCGCTCCTAAGAAGGCAGACCAAGAGTGTAAATCTAGCACCGAGGAATCTACCAACGCGCTCGGTCCTCCAAGGAGCAAGGGGAGGCGAAGTAGTAAACCATGAGCACCTTCAGCCGCAATTGTCATTCCCAAATTGAACGCCCGGTAAGTCAACTAACACTGTAAGCCATGCCATAAAAATTCTCTCCTGGAACATTGTGGGCGCTAAAGACATCATGAACAAAAACGGCAAAGCCGCCACTTGGGACCCATACGCAATAATAGCCTTACAGGAAACGTGGCAAACTGATCCAATTGACATACCCGGCCGCTTGGGTTATCACGTAAGCGCGACTCGCCTACAGCGCTTTGGGAAAGCCCGTGGGGGCCTTTCCGTCTACATATTAACATCTTTAAAGATCAGAACAACACAATCGCCTGACTAAACCGCGGACATGCAAATCTTAAAACTTGAGAGCACAACAATGGCCATAACCAGAACCTTAATCTTAATAAACATATACGCAAACCCAAAAAAATCTCTCAAAAAAACATTCCAACGTATCACCTCGGTGGTCACTAACATGCGTTTGGAACACCCAGATTGGGAGATAATTCTCACAGGCGATTTCAACTCAAACCTTCTACAAGAACCGGAGGACGAAGCCAACATTAATGCTGCAAATGAAATCTGGAACGTCATGCCGCAGGTGGTCCCTCAGGCAAGGAAGAAGGACAAGGGGGGTAAACAACTCATGTGGGACCTTGAAAACCTCGGTCTGAGAGCATTAAACAGAAGAACTAATCAAGACAACCCTCCCTCAATGACCTATATAGGCCATAACTCCTGTTCCATACTGGACTACACATTTGTCACACTACCCCTGCTTAGTCAAATACAAGACTTCCACATCATTTGTTCCCTGGACAGTGACCACTCTAAACAACACTTTGAGATCGCGACGGATATACCTAAACTCGCACCAGCCCCCATGCTACCAGGCAATGTCACGACCATCAACCTGAAGCGGCTCAAGTGGACAAGTGAATCCCTCCCACGGATAGCCAACGACGCCAAAAATGTATTAGAAGAGTTCCTGACGGAGAACGCCCTGCGCCCAGTCACTTGGAATAATTACTTGAAGCAACTTCCTAGGACCAATTCAAGTAACAAAACAAGAACCTCTTTCAAATTTAACTTCGTATTTAATAGATCAGTACTACCATTAAAGAGGCACTTGAAAAACGTACACATCAAGCACGTGGACATACCCAAAACGCCAGTGTCTAGGCAGCAGTACGCAAGGTCAGGACTCAATACAAAAACTAATATGGACCGAAAATCCAAATCTCCAAAATGAGTTCTGGTCCAAATTACTGCACAACATAAGGAGAGCGGACTCGCGGGCTTTCTGGCTACAAGTCAACTCCGTAAACCGGACAGCCCAACCAATAAGCATGGCCTGTATAACTGAATCGGAATGGTCTCTACACTTAACGGACACATTCTCAATCAATAATTTGAGCACAGCTACTACCTTGGCGTTCGAAGCAACAGATAACCCAGAGCGGGAAGAAATTGACCCAGTTCACCAAGGGAACAGCGCAAAGGTTCATGGAACAATGGCATCATGCGCCAGACATGACGGCGAACAAACTATTGTAAAAATAATTGGGAAAAGCAGGCAAGACAGCGCCCCAGGTCCAAACGGCGTTCCACAAGCCATCTACAAGGTGGAC
This sequence comes from Lissotriton vulgaris, assembly GCF_964263255.1. NCBI lineage: Eukaryota > Metazoa > Chordata > Amphibia > Caudata > Salamandridae > Lissotriton > Lissotriton vulgaris. The sequence continues at coordinate 249,525,506 of NC_141686.1, read as the reverse complement.
CCACAGTATTGGGCTAGTAAATTCAACTTACTGTTTTGAATGGTAACCAACACAGGTGGCATTCCCGAGAGCTGGAGGGGAGCGATCATAACTCCAATCTACAAAGGCGGAGAGCGCAAGGATCCGAAAAACTACTGCCTGATCGCCCTCCTTGACGCTGAATCAAAATATTACGCGTCATTGATATTAGCAGACCTGGCTGAATGGTCAGAAACGAACAGTAAAATACCACTGAACCAGACCGGATTTCACTGCGGCATGAGAACAATGACGAATGCCATGGCCCTATGCCTTATTGCCGAGAAAAGTCTACAGAATTCCCGGGAGCTTTACACCTGTTTTGTAGACTTCAAGGCATCATTTGACCGCGTCAACAGGCAAATGCTATGGGCAAAATTAAAACACCTGGGCCTACCGGACTCAATCCTCGTGCCCATTATTAACATCTCCTGTCTTGGTTTATCTCTTCTAGCCTTTTTTTTTGCATCCTCTACTACATTACTGTCTAATAAGACCTTCTCCAATTCCTCCATCTCTTTTATTTCTATCAGGACCGTAGCTTGGGCGGTTTCGATAATGAGTAGCATTAGGTCCCTGCTACACCTATTACAGATGAAAGTCCATGTTTCCAGGAACTTTGGGTTGTCTACAAATAACCCTGGCTCGTTACGTATTTGGAGACCTATTGGTATCTTCCCTGCCCTCACATACTGTGTCATGAAATCGGCATGCAGTTCTGTTCTAATGATCTTCTTTTTTAGGTTGATTAGTTGGTTCCATTTCTCTCCCCCATTGGGGATGACAGTGATGTTATTACTACCTCTGTTGGAGCTCAATATTTTATTAAGTTGTTCTTCACTGAAGCCGAATGTCTTTAGTGTATCCATTGGATGATTGGAAAGGGACTATATTGTTTTATTGGGATAGGAAAAAACTGTGATAGTCTACACAAAAAACCTAGACTCTCCAGCACGCGGCTGTACTTAACTGGTTTCAAAAAGGAGAGGGTACCCCACTTCCCCCAAGGAACAGGGTAGAACGTCAATTAGTCAAAAAGGGAGATCCCTGGAGTCGAATAGTCGACTAGTAACTATTGGCCTTTCCTATTTAAGGAGAAAAGGTCACAAAATACAATAGGTATTAAACTAACACAAGAATAAGTTTTCCACACTGAGATAGAATCGTTTACAGTCTATATTTATTAAAATTACAATCAATTAAACAATAAAAAACAGAGTAAATTCATATATTTTTTGCAACACAATTTAAAATCCAAGTGAAAAGGTACCTTGGAGGGTTAAAAGTAAACATAAATATTCCACAATGTTACACAAACACAATATAACGATACACGATAAATAAGGACACAATCAAAGCATATTCACGGTAAATGGACAACAAAATCACAAAAAACCCTAATTTCTATGTGGCCAACCAAATATCTATGCCACTGTCTTTTACCCGATCCAATGGCCTGAATCCGTTTTGTTGTTATAAAGCTCTAGTGGAAGAATGAAATGCCCATCTAAAGTTTTATACGGCCCTCACTGGATTCTATTAGAAAAAACAAACAGTGCGTCGACGCGTTTCGGTGCTGTACTCTGGATTTGGTTGCACCTTCCTCAGGACTTCTTTTTTTCTGGGGTTTCGGGGAATGGATGGTTACACCATATCTGTGGATATATTAGGAAAGATATGCAAAATCAATTATCGTGCAAAATAGCTATTCTCTCCTTCTCTTTAGAGGGTGGGTGTCTAGTTTATGGCTTCCCCACCCTGCGTTTCAATGCCATTCTTATTTCACACTTTCGATTATCTGGCGCTTATACATTTATTCAATAAATACCCATTTAGTCTTAGTGCTTTCACCGGTACATATATCTCAGTCTTCTACCTGTTGTCCGCTGCTGTTACTCTGGGACGCCTATACACTTGTTCAATAAGTACCCCTTTGGTTTTTGTAGTTTTCACCAGTACATACAACAACTCAGTTTTTCTGTACATTGTCCACTACTTATACTTAAGGATAATCCCATTGGCCTGAAGCTATAAGGCCACACCTTAATCCCTCCGAGTCTTTTTTCAATGTGGAAGACCTTTTGGTTCAGGGGGGGCATGGGTACCTAAGGGGGATAGAAAGATATGGATTCTCACCCTTTGAGTCGTGTGGAAGGCGTTTCAGGATATGGTCAGCTGTGAATTTCAATTAGCTTCTGCGGATAATGAAGTCTTCTGTCAAATAACCACAGACTTATATTAGGGATAAGTTGGAATATCCTGTGCCCTAACTGCTAAACGGGTCTCTGGGTTCATATAATTACCTCTCCCCTACGGTAGGAGCTCCTTGTCTTGGGTTTCCTTGCTTTGAGCTTGTCAGGCGTATGTTCAAGTCTCGTGCATCTATGGTAAGTCTTCTGTCAAATAACCACAGACTTGGATTAGGGTTAAGTTGGAATATCCTATGCCCTAACTGCTAAACGGGTCTTTGGGTTCATATAATTACCTCTCTCCTACGGTAGGAGCTCCTTGTCTTGGGTTTCCTTGCTTTGAGCTTGTCAGGCGTATGTTCAAGTCTCGTGCATCTATGGTATAATACATATTTTCACTTTACTATGTCTTGGGGCCACCTAGGTCTAGTCTAGTAACCTATCGGTAAGGATGTCTTACCTGGTAAAATTTTAAAACGTTCTTAGAACGGGCATGCAATTTCTTTGGTCTTCTCCAGAACTGGATATGTTCTGTAGAATAGAAACAAGTGTGAGACAGTCATATGTTTCTTGTGTTTTAAATACTGAAAGATAGTCTGCTCTTACTTCTGTTCTTACTTTGTAGGTAACCAGTGTAGGAGAGTAGGGTCTGCAATCCTATGATCACCCAGATTTTTTGCTTTTGTTTCACTGGTTTACGACTTTCTCTGGCTGTGGGCCTGCCAATCAGACCCACAGCCTGGCTGTTCTCTTTCTAAATTACGAGATGTACCCTAGGTGCATTTACCAATTGGTACTGGGCCACCTTATCAGACCCTGTAACTCAAGGCATAGGTGTACCCAGGGCCGCCCGGGGCTGCAGCATGTATTATGCCACCCCTGGCTGGCCTCCTAAATTTGACACAACTGGCTGCATGACAGCTGGGGCGAAGTCGTGTAATCACCCTTTGCTTTAGATATAGTAGTCCTATATCTAACCACAATGGACACCCGAGTTCCTATCAGTCACTCCTGTGGCAGGCCTTGACAATCCTGAAGGCAGAGTGCATGGGCTCGTGTGAACTAAGCTCTGGCCCGAGCCGAGCCCGGTTGCAGCTTGCGGAATCAAAACCCAATGGCTGTTCCATGATAACGCGTACCATATCGGTAACTTCGGTGTCGCGTTATCAAGACATGTCGAGTAAGGTGTCATACGAATCGGGATGCTGCCCTCTCACCAACCCTGGCGACGAGGTTAGCATTCCGCCCTTCTAGAGGGACACGACATGTACGTAACTGTGAACCCCGGTTAAAGTTAACGAAAGCCTCAGCTCCACAAAATGGATGCTGCCACCACAGACACGAGTCTGACCTCCTGCTGCTGGGAGTCCTTCCAGCGAGGAGCACTTGGACAAAGGGTTTCCTGTCGAGGGCGGTGTTCGCACCGTCCCAGACAGGGTTTGTGTATTCTGGGTAGGTAGGGCTTTTGCGAGAAGGTGACTGCGGAGTGGCACCCCGGTGCTCACTACGCATCTGCCGGTTAGAACCAGTTCCAGGGGCGACAGCCCTGGCCTGGGGAAAGTCCGGCAGGGGAGAGGGGTGTAACTACCCCCCTTCCTGGTCCCACCCTTAGGGCAGGACCTAGTCATGTACCCACCCCTTTCTTTAGGATAAAGGCCGGAGCGGGGACCCTTCCAAATTAGATCATCTTTGAATCAAGAACTACTTTCTACGAAAGGACCTTCAAGACTCTTCTTAAGATTTCTCCCTTGTGACTAAGGAGTAGTCACCCTGCATCAGCGGGCACCATCTAAGAACTCTGCGGTTTGCTGCAAGTCCTTCCTCAAGGAATCCGACGGCCCAGCTCGACGAGAACCGGCTTCCCTGGCACCTCTGACCTCTACCCACGTCATCAGCTCAGCTGTGATCTGTGGGTGCGACGAGACCTCGAGGGACCGGCCATCATCAGAACCTGCACGCTCTTAAAAACCAGCACGACCATCGAGGTAACTCTCTGGTGAGTGCTCTGGGGTCCGAGAAGCCCCGACCCTGAGCCGCTCCAGCACCGAAGTGCAGTCTCCCAGCATCTCCACGATCTGCGTGGGGCCCTTCTGCTCGCCGCTCAGCACGTTGTCTGGTCACTAGCCGCTGGCTCGTGTCCTTCTGTGACGACATCCGAGAATCAACACTGCTGGTCTGGTTGCTCCAGACTGGCCCTTGCTTCCATCTTTCCGAGAAGCACCCCGGACCCTCCTGGTCCACTCAAGACGCCGACAGCGACATCCGTCGTGGGACAGCTCGCACCTCCACCGTGGTCGCCGACAACGCCTCCTGGTCCGAGAGACTGCAGAGCCTAGCGTCGCCCACTCACCTGGTCGAGGTGACGGCCAACCGGTGCCTTCCTGGTACCCACTGACTACTGGCTAGTAGTACGAACTTGGTCCCCTCTGCTTTCAGGTTTCATCAATCTCTACGAACTATACACCACTGGTCGCCGGCCAGCAACCCCTTTTTCTTCCGGCTCCTGGCTCGTCAGCGAAGACCCCGACGCCTGTAAGACTTGCAGCCGCAGCCCTCGTGGCTAGGTAACTCGGCATTTCGGTGCCTGCATAGCCTCCTTACTCTAGGGTCCCGAGTCCCTCGCTTCCGACTTGCCTTAACCTTTCCGTGTCCTCGGACACTTGTCTTTACACTGTGCACTTGAAGTATTTGCTAAAGAGATTTGGTTTGTGCTTAGTACCCTGTCCTCATAAAGAGTACAGGGCTGTTGTGATTCTTAATAAATATACTGTTTATTTTCATAACACTTGTGTGGTGTCCTTTCACTGGGTGTTCAAGGGGTACATGTGTGGTAAACAGCTGGCTTAACGCGCCCTCTCGAGTCTTTAGCCTTAGACTGCTCGTATCCACGCTACTAGGATAGCTGGTCTATAGGTTGACTTACAACCAAACACCATAAGGGTCGTTGGAACGATACATAGCGGTCGCTAGAATAGCGAACGTTGCATATCGGGCCAACTTCTCACATTGGTGAGCAGCGGTTGGGATTTGAGCTTGCTGTTGTTTTACCACACGTATCCTAAGAATATCTTGTTGAAAGATCGCACAAGTACTGTTAGTACATATAACTAAAGCTTAGAATACTCTGAGTTCTACTGAACCAGCTGTTGTAGCTCCTCAAGGCTTAGCACACCTTGGCTACAGCTCTTAGCGAGGGAAAAGTAGGAAAACACATAGTGTAGGTAGGTGCATCACTTACACCACACTAGAAACAGTATGTCGGGCCAAGGAGGAAACTCTGAGTCTCCCCTTGTGTCAGTTGACCCTCCACAGGTCATCCCTTCAGGATATACTGTGCTGAGCTTCAAGGAGTTAAGACGATTGTGTCACTCCCGGAAGATTCAGCAGGGGTCTAACCCCACAACGTCCTTTCTGATTGGTCTCTTGGAGACTTATGATGCCAGGAGAGCTGAGAAACCTCGTAGCTCTTCTAATCCAGAAGGAGACATGCCTCCCCTCGAGGGAACCCGAGACGATCCTGACCTCATTCATCTCGCGACCGAGAACGAGGATGTGGAGGAGGATGAGGATGAGGATCTCTCTGGGGACGAGGCAGATAAGGGACAGGTAGAAGTCGTCAGACTAAGCAGGTCCAACTTAAGCAAACATGATAGCGGTACTGGGGGACCCCTGGGGCCACTATCAGGTCAGCTTAACATGGGGAATGGACGAGCCAGATCTCTATCAAGAGGCTCTGGCAGATCCCTTCATACCAACGGCTCTCACAACTCTTCTCAAAGAGGGATGACGTCCCCTCAGAGGAGAGTGTACGAAGCGAAGGAAAGAGCGGCTAATCTGCGGATCGAAAGGGAAGAACTTGCCCTGGCCAAGGAAAAGCTTGCTTTCGCTAGAGAGCAACAGTTAAGTGGGGCAGTCCCCACTGGTGGCAGCAATGTACCTAGTAATAGGGAAAAGAGTTTCGATACGAAACACCTTGGGAAGATAGTGCCCCCCTTTAAACAAGGGGACGACATCCACAAATGGATTACTGCTTTGGAGAGGGCCTGCACTGTGCAAGGCGTTCCCCAGAGTCAGTGGGCGGCTATCTTGTGGCTCTCCTTTGAAGGTAAAGGAAGAGACAAGCTCCTCACCACAAGGGTAGAGGACGCTAACAATTACCAAGTCTTGAAGAAGACACTCGTTGAAGGGTTCGGCCTAACCACTGAGCAGTACAGGGTGCTGTTCAGGGATACCCAGAAAACGCAGTCTCAAGATTGGTCTGATTTTGTCGATTGTGCCACTAAGGCTTTTGAGGGCTGGTTGCTGGGCAGTAAGGTTACTGATTACAAAGGATTGTATAATTTGATGATGAGAGAACAAATTTTAAACAATTGTCAGAACCAGTTGTTGCATCAGCATCTTGTCGACTCGGATCTGACCTCTCCTCAAGAATTGGGGCAGAAGGCAGACAAATGGGTTCGTACGAGAGTTAAACAGAACCAGGGCCAGAATCAAGGTGGTCAGAAGAAAGCAGACCAGAAGGGTAAAGATTCTAAGGGGGAACAAAATGACCAGAAGTCTTCGACAGGTCCCCAACAACCCAAAGAGGGTGGGGGTCAGGCTCCCCAAAAGAAGAAAGAAGGCCAATCCAAACGATGGTGCCAGTACTGTAAAAGTAAGTCTCACTGGTTTAGTGAGTGCACCAAGAAAGGAGGAGGGCAGACTCCTGCCACTGCAGCCCCTAAGGCACCTGTGCCCCCTAGTACAGTCAGCAGTGGTAGTGCGCCTCCCAAGGGTTTAGTAGGGTTAACCCTGGGTTCTGAGGGGCGTGACAACTTAGTTGGCACACTCACTCAGGCTGTCCTTGTCAGTACAGGGGACGTAGACGTGTCCCCTGACGTAAGCCCCAATACGTTGGGCAAATACCGACAGACGCCTTTCATAAATGGAAAGATGGCTCAGGCCTATAGGGACACTTGTGCCAGCGTCACCATGGTGACGCCTAACTTCGTGGACCCTGGACAGATCATGCCAGGTACAGAATTCCTGGTGACCAATGCAAGCAATGTCACTACCAATCACAGTATGGCAATTGTAGCTTTCTCCTGGGGAGGGGTAACTGGCCAAAAGAAGGTTGTAGTTAGTCCAGACCTCCCAGTGGATTGTTTGTTGGGCAATGATTTGGAGTCGTCACAATGGTCAGAAGTGGAGCACCGGACTCACATGGAAATGTTAGGTTTGCCAGCACATGTGTTCGCTGTGACTAGGTCACAGGTCAGGAAATGCCCCACTGAACAGGTGCTGGATCCTGGAACAACGGACCAGACACCTCCCAAGAAAAAGAGCAGTAGGGTTAAGGCTGCGCCTTCCCCCTTGCCCCAGGTCGAGGATCAAGTCTCAGAGGAGGCTGACCTACAGGAATTGAGGGAAACTGAGCCGAGAGAGTTCGAACTTGATCAAGTTGAATTCTTGGGCTCAGGGGGACCCTCAAGGGAAGATCTGGGGAAGGACCAATTAGACTGCCCTTCTCTTGAACCCCTCAGACAGCAGGCTGCTGCTGAGGCTGCTGGGAACGCCACAGGTACCCACAAGGTATACTGGGAAGATGGACTCCTGTACACTGAGGCAAGAGACCCCAAGCCTGGCATGACCAGGAGGCTGGTCGTCCCCTTGTCTCAGCGTGGTTTCCTACTTACCTTGGCCCACGAGATTCCCTTAGCAGGTCACTTAGGCCAGACGAAAACGTGGGACAGGCTTGTCTCGCACTTTCACTGGCCTCACATGAACGAAGATACCAAGGAGTTTTGCCGCTCCTGTGTCACTTGCCAAGCCAGTGGTAAGTCAGGTGGCACGACAAAGGCCCCCCTTATACCAATGCCTGTGGTGGGGGTGCCCTTTGAACGGGTGGGGATCGACATCGTCGGTCCCATGGAACCACCGACAGCATCAGGGCACAAGTTTATACTGGTGGTAGTGGATCATGCCACCAGGTATCCTGAAGCTATTCCCCTTAGGACCACTACAGCACCTGTTGTGGCAAGAGCCCTAGTTGGAGTATTCTCCAGAGTGGGCTTCCCTAAGGAGGTCGTCTCCGACAGAGGTGCAAACTTTATGTCGAGCTACTTAACTGCTATGTGGAAGGAATGTGGTGTCAACTCCAAGTTCACTACACCCTATCATCCACAATGCAATGGGCTTGTTGAGAGATTCAACAGGACCCTAAAAGGGATGATTCATGGACTACCGGAAAAGCTTCGGCGTAGATGGGACGTCCTGATCCCCTGCCTCTTGTTCGCCTACAGAGAAGTCCCACAGAAGGGGGTTGGCTACAGCCCTTTTGAACTTTTGTACGGGCATCCTGTAAGAGGACCCCTGTGTTTGGTGAAGGAAGGATGGGAGAGACCTCTCAAAAAGCCTGCAGCCAACATAGTGGACTATGTGCTCGGCCTCCGCTCGCGGATGGCTGAATACATGGAAAAGGCATCCGAAAACCTTAAGGCCAGCCAAGAACTCCAAAAAGCTTGGCATGACCAAAAGGCTGTCTTGACTGTTTATCAGCCCGGACAGAAGGTGTGGGTGTTGGAGCCAGTGGCCCCAGCAGCACTCAAGGACAAATGGTCCGGGCCCCACACCATCCTGGAGAAAAAGGGAGAGGTCACCTACCTGGTCGACCTGGGAACTCCCCGGAGCCCCCACAGGGTGCTTCATGTCAACAGGCTAAAAGCATATGTCGACAGGAAGGACATGAGTTTGCTCATGGCCATAGATGAGGAACAGGAAGAGGAGAGTGACCCTCTCCCCGACCTGCTCTCTCAGAATCCTGACGATGGCTCGGTAGATGGTGTTGTCTTTTGCGGCAGCCTCTCCGAACATCAGCAGAGCGACTGTAAACAGGTTCTTCAGTCGTTCCGACATCTGTTTTCTCTGACACCCAGTCAGACCGATTGGTGCACCCATGAGGTCGACACTGGTGACAGCTTGCCCGTAAAGAGTAAAATCTACAGGCAGCCAGATCACGTTAGAGACTGCATCAAAAGTGAAGTGCAGAAAATGTTGGAGTTGGGAGTCATTGAACCCTCGGATAGCCCTTGGGCTAGTCCCGTAGTTCTAGTGCCGAAACCTCACACCCAGGGTGGTAAGAGAGAGATGAGGTTCTGCGTAGACTACAGGGGTCTCAATGCAGTCACTAAGACTGACGCCCACCCAATACCAAGGGCAGACGAGCTTATTGATAGGCTGGCTTCGGCCAACTACTTAAGTACGTTTGACCTGACAGCTGGGTATTGGCAAATCAGGTTAGCTGAGGACGCCAAGCCTAAAACCGCATTTTCAACCCCTGGTGGGCATTATCAGTTCGTGGTGATGCCCTTTGGTCTGAAAAATGCACCTGCCACCTTCCAACGGTTGGTGAATCACGTCCTTACTGGGCTGGATGACTTCTGTGCGGCGTATCTTGACGATATTGCTGTCTTTAGCTCCACCTGGGAGGATCACCTGGTCCACCTGCGGAAGACATTGGAGGCGCTGCAAGCCGCAGGCCTCACTATCAAGGCCACCAAGTGCCAGATAGGGCAGACACAGGTTATATACCTGGGCCACCTTGTAGGTGGAGGTCAGGTTCAGCCACTGGAGAGCAAGATACAGTCAATCAGGGACTGGGCTCCTCCAACCACCCAGACTCAGGTTCGAGCTTTCTTGGGCCTGACTGGTTACTACAGGAAGTTTGTCAGGAACTATGGTTCCATCGTGACACCATTAAATGAACTGACAAGTAAGAAAATGCCAAAGAAGGTTCAGTGGACAGCGAGCTGTCAAAAAGCATTCGATGACCTAAAGCAGGCCATGTGCACGGCGCCTATCCTCAAGAGTCCGGACTACTCCAAACCATTCATTGTCCAAACAGATGCTTCGGAGTTGGGTGTGGGAGCTGTTCTTTCTCAACTGAATTTTGATGGTCAAGACCAGCCCATTGCTTTTATAAGCAGACGGCTGACCCCTAGAGAGAAAAATTGGTCAGCTATTGAGAGGGAGGCCTTTGCTGTGGTGTGGGCCCTGAAGAAGCTGAGGCCATACTTGTTTGGCACTCACTTCAAGATTCAGACCGACCATAAGCCCCTCTTGTGGCTAAATCAGATGAAGGGTGAAAACCCCAAACTGCTTAGGTGGTCCATTTCCCTACAGGGGATGGACTTCACAGTGGAACATAGACCTGGTACTGATCATGGCAATGCCGATGGGCTCTCCAGATATTTCCACTTAGAACAAGAAGACTTACCTGGTCAAGGTTAGTTAGTTGTTCCGACGTTTGGGGGGGGGTCATGTAGGAGAGTAGGGTCTGCAATCCTATGATCACCCAGATTTTTTGCTTTTGTTTCACTGGTTTACGACTTTCTCTGGCTGTGGGCCTGCCAATCAGACCCACAGCCTGGCTGTTCTCTTTCTAAATTACGAGATGTACACTAGGTGCATTTACCAATTGGTACTGGGCCACCTTATCAGACCCTGTAACTCAAGGCATAGGTGTACCCAGGGCCGCCCGGGGCTGCAGCATGTATTATGCCACCCCTGGCTGGCCTCCTAAATTTGACACAACTGGCTGCATGACAGCTGGGGCGAAGTCGTGTAATCACCCTTTGCTTTAGATATAGTAGTCCTATATCTAACCACAATGGACACCCGAGTTCCTATCAGTCACTCCTGTGGCAGGCCTTGACAATCCTGAAGGCAGAGTGCATGGGCTCGTGTGAACTAAGCTCTGGCCCGAGCCGAGCCCGGTTGCAGCTTGCGGAATCAAAACCCAATGGCTGTTCCATGATAACGCGTACCATATCGGTAACTTCGGTGTCGCGTTATCAAGACATGTCGAGTAAGGTGTCATACGAATCGGGATGCTGCCCTCTCACCAACCCTGGCGACGAGGTTAGCATTCCGCCCTTCTAGAGGGACACGACATGTACGTAACTGTGAACCCCGGTTAAAGTTAACAAAAGCCTCAGCTCCACAAAATGGATGCTGCCACCACAGACACGAGTCTGACCTCCTGCTGCTGGGAGTCCTTCCAGCGAGGAGCACTTGGACAAAGGGTTTCCTGTCGAGGGCGGTGTTCGCACCGTCCCAGACAGGGTTTGTGTATTCTGGGTAGGTAGGGCTTTTGCGAGAAGGTGACTGCGGAGTGGCACCCCGGTGCTCACTACGCATCTGCCGGTTAGAACCAGTTCCAGGGGCGACAGCCCTGGCCTGGGGAAAGTCCGGCAGGGGAGAGGGGTGTAACTACCCCCCTTCCTGGTCCCACCCTTAGGGCAGGACCTAGTCATGTACCCACCCCTTTCTTTAGGATAAAGGCCGGAGCGGGGACCCTTCCAAATTAGATCATCTTTGAATCAAGAACTACTTTCTACGAAAGGACCTTCAAGACTCTTCTTAAGATTTCTCCCTTGTGACTAAGGAGTAGTCACCCTGCATCAGCGGGCACCATCTAAGAACTCTGCGGTTTGCTGCAAGTCCTTCCTCAAGGAATCCGACGGCCCAGCTCGACGAGAACCGGCTTCCCTGGCACCTCTGACCTCTACCCACGTCATCAGCTCAGCTGTGATCTGTGGGTGCGACGAGACCTCGAGGGACCGGCCATCATCAGAACCTGCACGCTCTTAAAAACCAGCACGACCATCGAGGTAACTCTCTGGTGAGTGCTCTGGGGTCCGAGAAGCCCCGACCCTGAGCCGCTCCAGCACCGAAGTGCAGTCTCCCAGCATCTCCACGATCTGCGTGGGGCCCTTCTGCTCGCCGCTCAGCACGTTGTCTGGTCACTAGCCGCTGGCTCGTGTCCTTCTGTGACGACATCCGAGAATCAACACTGCCGGTCTGGTTGCTCCAGACTGGCCCTTGCTTCCATCTTTCCGAGAAGCACCCCGGACCCTCCTGGTCCACTCAAGACGCCGACAGCGACATCCGTCGTGGGACAGCTCGCACCTCCACCGTGGTCGCCGACAACGCCTCCTGGTCCGAGAGACTGCAGAGCCTAGCGTCGCCCACTCACCTGGTCGAGGTGACGGCCAACCGGTGCCTTCCTGGTACCCACTGACTACTGGCTAGTAGTACGAACTTGGTCCCCTCTGCTTTCAGGTTTCATCAATCTCTACGAACTATACACCACTGGTCGCCGGCCAGCAACCCCTTTTTCTTCCGGCTCCTGGCTCGTCAGCGAAGACCCCGACGCCTGTAAGACTTGCAGCCGCATCCCTCGTGGCTAGGTAACTCGGCATTTCGGTGCCTGCATAGCCTCCTTACTCTAGGGTCCCGAGTCCCTCGCTTCCGACTTGCCTTAACCTTTCCGTGTCCTCGGACACTTGTCTTTACACTGTGCACTTGAAGTATTTGCTAAAGAGATTTGGTTTGTGCTTAGTACCCTGTCCTCATAAAGAGTACAGGGCTGTTGTGATTCTTAATAAATATACTGTTTATGTTCATAACACTTGTGTGGTGTCCTTTCACTGGGTGTTCAAGGGGTACATGTGTGGTAAACAGCTGGCTTAACGCGCCCTCTCGAGTCTTTAGCCTTAGACTGCTCGTATCCACGCTACTAGGATAGCTGGTCTATAGGTTGACTTACAACCAAACACCATAAGGGTCGTTGGAACGATACATAGCGGTCGCTAGAATAGCGAACGTTGCATATCGGGCCAACTTCTCACAACCAGGAAATTTAAATGACACCTTTCTTTCTTTATACTCTCTTATGTTTACTGCTATTGTGTGCCCTCTATCTTCATTTACACCCATGATGCACAAATCCCTATTTGTTGCCCCTGTTTTCTAGTGTTAGGAGGAGCCACATTATTATACTAGTAATTGGCTTGCCCCTTACCACTCAGATTAAAGTCTGTGACTCAGGGTACCCACTAAGGATCCAGAATGAATTAAAACAAATTCTTTTTGCCTGCTCTATGCTATAAGATGGTGTGGAGCTAGAGTTGTCCCATATTTAAATTACCTACAAGATATAATTCCCTATTATTTACAAGTAGCATTTAAGTGGGATCCCCTCCTTAAAGGGCATATGGGCTTCGTCTGCACTTACCGGATTAGCGCTACGTCTGTGCTTCTGCCTCGTTCGTCCACTCGATCTAGTGTGTGGTGTTTGGTGTGTGCATTTATACCTCACCATGATTGCTAGAGTGATTGCACCTGGCTGTGGTAGCGCTGGTCTCACGCTTCTGAAACCGCTGTAAGCGTGGGCGCCATCTTTGAACGGGGTTGGATGCCTCACTGTGTGCCATAAGATCAGCCTGTATCATACTTATACGTGTCTCCGCTCGGTCCTAGATGTATCTACACATATCTACTGACTAATCCGAAAATCTAAGCCGCCATCTCGTAGTTACAATGCCCGAGCTCGTCTGATCGGCATATGGTGGCGTTTTTGGGTACAAATGTAGTGCTTCTCACGGAAAGGTCCCGTATTGGTTTCCGTTTCCCAGTGTGTTGTAAAAACGTCTAAAATGGTATTATCGTGACACAACTAGATGGTCCAGGTCTCGCAATGAGTGTTATTGTTTGGACCAATGGGCCACCCTGCTGTGTCCCCTCGCTACGGGCGCCATCTTGGACTAGTGTATCATATGCCTTTTATTTGCGCATTTTCAGTCAGATTTGAGTGCTTGTCAGTTGCACTTTCCCTATGTGTGATACCTTTGTTCCCGGTCACCCATATGTATATATTAAAGGAGATCCTCACTAGTTAGGGTTTTATAAATATCAGAACTTGCCATAGTCTAATGTAAGGCTATTTGTTCATGCTTCAGATAGTGGAAAGGTGGTATCAAGGTGGGATCGGCTACCTAGATGAGAGCCTCCCACTCTTCCCTGGAATTTAATCCTTTCCTGATGGTATTGAATTTCACCATATACCATTGTTCCTGTAGTTTTCGTCTCTTTGTGCTATCTCCTGATCTTGTGAGTTCTCTAACTCTTTCCAAGATGACCCATCTGAGGTCCTTAGTAGTGTGTCCATTTTCTTTCCAATGAGACACAAGTGGGGCATTTTCTATGTTGGTGTTTATCGCAGACTTGTGTTCCCCTATCCTGAGCCTCACTTCTCTGCTAGTTTCACCTATATATGCCTGGTTGCATGGGCATAGAATCATATATACCACATTTTTTGTCTTGCAATTGTTCAGAGTGGTGATTGTGTGAGTGGCACCATTATGTGCCACTGTTTTAGTTACTATACATAACTCGCAGATACAGCAGTTTCCGCACTTATTATTGCCTGTTGCTTTCTGTCCACTCAGGGTGGTTTGGGTCTCTATTCTGTCCTCTCTGTATGTATGCACAAGATTTGACCTCAGGTTCCTGTTCTTCCTGTATGCGTACAGGGGACGTTCCAGAGGGGTAACATCTGGACCATTGTTTAAAATTTTCCAATTGTGGTTAATGATGTTCTTGATTTGGTTGGCTATAACTGAGTGTTGGCTCACCATCACTATTTTGTCCTGCGTCTTCTTATTATCTGCTTTTTTAATGAGGCAGTCCCTATTGTAGCATTGTGCTCTCTTAAGTGAATGATTAATCAAATTTTTGGGATAGCCTCGGTCCTTAAATTTCTTTTTCATTTCTTGGGCATGTTTGTGGAAATCTGCTAAGTCCGTACAATTTCTCCTGAGGCGAAGAAACTCACCAAATGGTATCAAGTCTTTCTGGCTCTTAGGGTGGTAGCTGGAGTAATGTAGGATTGTGTTCCTGTCAGACTCCTTTTTATACAATTCCACCTTCAGTTGTTGATCTTGGCTCTTAATGCATATGTCCAGGAAATTGACCTTGGACCTGCTGTGTGTTGCTGTAAATTTAAGGTTTGGGTCCCCTAAGTTGAGCCAGCTGAGGAATTCTTCTAATAGCTCTACAGGTCCCTGCCATATGAAGAATATGTCATCAATGAAGCGAGCCCAATTTCGAATATTTTCAAAAAATGGACTCACTTCATTGTATACGTGTCTGTTCTCAAACAGGCTCACGTATATACAGGCCAGACTCGGCGCGCAAGTTGCGCCCATGCTGGTCCCCTTCTTCTGGATATAGAGGTCTTTTTTGAAGAGGAAAATGTTGTTAAGTAGAACCATCGATACACATTGGACAATGAACTCTTTATTGCCTCCTCGTATCTCTGTCTCTTCTAGGAGGTTCTTGACTGCCACAATGGTGTCCTTTTGTGGTATGTTGGTGTAGAGTGACTCTACGTCGAGAGTCACCATCAGTTCATTTTCTTCATCAAATGGGATCCCTTCCACTTTGGCTATCATATCTGCCGTATCTCGGATATATGATTTCTGTTCTGCTACTAAGGGCTTGAGGAATCTGTCCGCGTATTGACTTAAGGGTTCCAACAAAGAGTCGATTGATGCTACTATTGGTCTAAGGGGGGGGGTTATTTAGACTCTTGTGGACCTTGGGTAGTCCGTAGAACGCGGGGATTTTTGGATTAGTGTTATTGAGGAATTTCCACTCCTCCTCAGTAATTTTGTTCTCCTCTAGGGCTTTGTGAAGTAGTGTCTCTACATCTTTTTTCAGTTTGTTTAGTCTCACTTGAGAGACTCTTGAATAATGTAATTCGTTGGTAAGGAGGGCGAGTGCTCTTTGATCATAGTCAGATGTATCAAATACAACTACTCCTCCCCCCTTATCAGCGGGTTTTATAGTTATACTGCTGTCCTCGGACAGAGATTTAATAGCCTCTCTCTGAGCTTTACTGATGTTATGCTGTTGAAAGTGCTCTTTCTCTAGTAGGATACCTATTTCTATTTTTACAATTGACTCAAAGGTCTCTAAGTTCTTGTCGACCATTCCTAAACTGGGGGTAAAGGTTGATTTCGTTCTCAAACCCGAATCTAGAGGTTGCTCTCTCACAGGTCTGTTCTCAAAGAACCGGCGTAGGCGTATTTTGCGAAAAAAGGCCCTCAGGTCCTTTTCCAATTGGAATTTATTGATGCCTGTAGTTGGAACAAAATTGAAACCCATCCCTAACACTTGCTTTTCTGTGTGTGTAAGTGTTCTGTTCGAGAGATTTATGATGGGTGTCCTATCTAATGCCAGTAGACTTTGTTTCTGGTTCTCTTGTATTCTTGAGGGGCCGGGGTCTGTTGGTATTCCTGGTCCTGCTCTCTGGGAGCTGTTCTCCTCGGGTATAGGCCGAAAGCTCCCTCTGCTTTTCTGTGGGCGCTGATCTAAAAAAGGGGTTTCGTACTCCCTATTCAGTCCTGTGTACTCTCCGTCTTCTCTGCTCAGTTCCTCCTCCTCTATACTACTTTCAGATGTACCTGAGAAGTGTACATGCCTAGGTTTCCTAGGCTGGAATCTTGTTTGGAATCTGGGTCTGGGTCCCTCATTCCTGTTGTATTCGGCCTTCTCTGTATAATAATCCTTCCTCAAAAATGGATAAACCACCTCCTGGCTGAATTTGTTTATATCTTTTCTAAGTTTTTGAGTTTTCTTGTTAGTCAGGTATTCACAGTATCCCTTCATGTCTTGGTTTATCTCTTCTAGCCTTTTTTTTGCATCCTCTACTACATTACTGTCTAATAAGACCTTCTCCAATTCCTCCATCTCTTTTATTTCTATCAGGACCGTAGCTTGGGCGGTTTCGATAATGAGTAGCATTAGGTCCCTGCTACACCTATTACAGATGAAAGTCCATGTTTCCAGGAACTTTGGGTTGTCTACAAATAACCCTGGCTCGTTACGTATTTGGAGACCTATTGGTATCTTCCCTGCCCTCACATACTGTGTCATGAAATCGGCATGCAGTTCTGTTCTAATGATCTTCTTTTTTAGGTTGATTAGTTGGTTCCATTTCTCTCCCCCATTGGGGATGACTGTGATGTTATTACTACCTCTGTTGGAGCTCAATATTTTATTAAGTTGTTCTTCACTGAAGCCGAATGTCTTTAGTGTATCCATTGGATGATTGGAAAGGGACTATATTGTTTTATTGGGATAGGAAAAAACTGTGATAGTCTACACAAAAAACCTAGACTCTCCAGCACGCGGCTGTACTTAACTGGTTTCAAAAAGGAGAGGGTACCCCACTTCCCCCAAGGAACAGGGTAGAACGTCAATTAGTCAAAAAGGGAGATCCCTGGAGTCGAATAGTCGACTAGTAACTATTGGCCTTTCCTATTTAAGGAGAAAAGGTCACAAAATACAATAGGTATTAAACTAACACAAGAATAAGTTTTCCACACTGAGATAGAATCGTTTACAGTCTATCTATACTACTATTATAAAGGAAGAACTTTGAACCTTTGAGGTGGGTAAACTCGGGAACCACAGCACCAATCACAACAGCCAATACAGCGTTGGAAAGGGCAGTTGCAGCAGAAGGACATAGGCTATGCAGACGCACACCATATACATTTAAAAGGTAAAAGAACCGGTCCAGCAAAGTAGTCCCTTGTGGGCGTGTCTGCATTGTGCTGTGGGTGTGTGCTGGGGGGTGTGCCAATTTCTGGTTATCAACCATTATCAATTAGGATAGCTTGACTCTGGTGGCTTGGAGAGTATGGCACTCACGTCTGAGCATACCCATCCCACTCGGAGTGACAAATGCAAAAACAACAGTTGATGGACAGAATGCAGAACAATGTCATACATTCACCCCAGTACAGAGATCTGGCCCTAAATCCATCGTTGTTTTGCACTCCACACCACCCCAGTTCAGACATGGCCATATGCAAATCAGCCTTGACCCTGTGCCTCATGGGAACAGACCAGCCCAAAGGGTGGAACATACCACATGCCCCCAGCATTTGTCACGCCCCCACAGCACAACGCAGACACGCCCACAAGGGACTACTTTGCTGTCACGGTTCTTTAACATTTTAAATGTATATGGTGGGCGTCTGCATAGCCTATGTCCGTCTGCTGCAACTGCCCTTTCCAACACTGTATTGGGTGTTGTGATTGGTGCTGTGGTTCCTGAGATTACCCGCCTCAAAGGTTTGGGCTCTCTCTTTATTATATTAGTACTAGCAGCCCGTCCCGACGTTGTCCGGGTATGAATTGCTGCAGGCCAGTAGTATATTGTTTCGTAGGATTTCATTTTGATAGCATTTCTTATCTGTGACAGGCCTGTGAAACGCTCCGATTCACAGTGCACTGCTGATGCACTTAAGAGTTCGAGTTAAGTAGTGTGTGAACTCGAGTTTCCTTACTTTATTTTTCCTTGCAATATTATATAGCGCGAACTCGACAACATGGCATGAGCACAATTTACATTACAGAAAAACACATTATTTGTGGTAGGCAAGGGGAGACAAAGCGATTTGCCTGGAATCACAGGATGTTGACCTGATGCCGAGAATCGAACGTAGCTCCCCATCTCTAAAGTTTGCATTTTTAGAACTTGTGGTGGGAGGTGTGTCTAAAAGTGTATGTCGGTGCTGGCCATCAATGAGAGAGACCTGTGCATTTTTCCAATCTGTGGTAAAAAATTATGAGTATGTTGCTGGAGATGTGGGCCGCCGTGCCACCAATGTACTTACAGGGGAGGGTAAACACCCATTATTCCGCAACTTTCTTTCCGCATACCATCACTCTGCATACTTTAATTACGAAAGTACCATGTCTCTGCAATGCCGTTATAACGCATGGTATTACATTTTATATGCTTTTACCACACATACATTTACAACAAAATTCGTTGTAAATGCATGAATGGTAAAAGCATGTTTTTTTTTCAATGTTTGGATAAGGCAAGTATGGGTATAGGGGTATATATTTTGGGGTACTGAGGTATATGTTTTGGGGTGTTTGGGTATTTTAATGGTTCAGATATAGTTTTGGGTTATGGGGTACAGGGGCATTTTTAGGGTTTCAGGGCTAGGTTTGGGTTTTGGGGTATAGGCGTATTTTTAGGGTTCAGGGCTAGGATTGGGTTTTGGGGTATAGGGGTATATGTTTTGGGATACTGAGGTATATGTTTTGGGGTGTTTGGGTATTTTAATGGTTCAGATATAGTTTTGGGTTATGGGGTACAGAGGTATTTTTAGGGTTCAGGGCTAGGTTTGGGTTTTGGGGTATAGGCGTATTTTTAGGGTTCAGGGCTAGGATTGGGTTTTGGGGTATAGGGGTATTTTTAGGGTTAATGGGTAGTTTTGGGTTTTGGGGTACAGGGGTATTTTTAGGGTTCAGGGCTAGGTTTGCTTTTTGGGATACAGGGGTATTTTAGGGTTCAGGGCTAGGTTTGGGTTTTGGGGTACAGGGGTATTTTTAGGGTTATAGGCTAGGTTTGGGTTTTGGGGTACAGGGATATTTTAGGGTTCAGGGGTAGGTTTGGGTTTTGAGGTACAGGGGTATTTATAGGGTTCAGGGCTAGGTTTTGGTTTTGGGGTACAGGGGTATTTTTAGGGTTAGGGATAGGTTTGGGTTTTGGGGTACAGGGTATATTTATAGGGTTAAGATGGGTTAGTGTTTAAGGGTGTTGGGGTATTTTATAGAGTAAGGGTGGGTTATGATTATGGGGTGCAGGGGTATTTAAAGTAGGGGTGGGCAGAATTGGCGCGAACTTAGTACAATAAATCTGCAATATTTCGTTCCGTCAGATTTCCAATTATTAAAGCAGAAACCTCATATATTCAAGGTAAAATAACAAGTATTTCTACATGCTAAAATGCATATAGTCATTTCACAAAAGTGCAATTAGCTTCCAGCAAGCAGTGAGAGAGGTGATGATTTTGAGATCAAGCCTCTGGAAAGCATTATGGGACGAGAATATCAGTGGGAAGTGAATATTATAGTATCCAAATAATTTATTTTTTTTATTTTTTATTTTTATTTTTTTTATATGCTTATATAGCGCCTGAATAGACCCCCAAAGGGGTATCTCCGCGCTTTGCCATACAAAAGAACCGACTACTATGCACGAACAGTACTAGTGGGTGGTGGGAAGGGAATGAATTAAATGCTGGAAAAAAGGTAGGTTTTCAGGGCTTTTCGAAAAGACAGGTGGTCAGTGCTAAGCTTTAGTGCGAGGGGGAGAGTGTTCCAAAGAACAGGCCCTGCGTATGCCAACGCCTTGCCTCCTTGGCGAGTTTTTTTAATTTTTGGAACCTTAAGGAGCTGGAGATTTCTCGATCGTAGTGAGCGGCCAGGAACATAAGGAAGGAAGGCTGTGGAGAGAAATTTCCGGCCTTTCCCCATCAGACACTTGTGAATTGTACACAAGATTTTAAATTTGGTCCGCAGTCACACTGGCAACCAGTGAAGTTCCATCAGTAGTGGCCGGGAGGGAGTCCTGGAAGGAGCCATCATGACTAACCTCGCGGCCGTATTCTGGACCACCTGTAGTTTGTTAAAATGGCCTTCGTTAGCTGATAAAAGAAGGCCATTACAGTAGTCCAATCTACTAACGACCAGAGCCTGGACCAAGGTCTTTCTGTGGTGATCTGGGAGGAAAGGAAAGACCCTTCTTAGCAGAGAGATAACCCCGAAACAGGTACCAGCAACCTGGTTGACGTGATCTTTGAAGGTCAGTGACTGATCAAATAGCACTCCCAGATTTCTTATAGTCTGTTTAGGAATAGGGGCAGGTCCTAGTACAGGTATAGGTCCTTCTACAAAGAGATGCAGTTCACCTCATCGTCCCCAGTTGTCCCCGATGAGACAAATGCAATAGCATTTAAAATATTATACATGAAGCTGCAGTTCACCTCGCCATCCCTAGATGTCCCTGATGAGGCAAATGCAATAGCATTTAAAATATTATACATCAAGCTGCAGTTCACCTCGTCGTCCCAAGATGTCCCTGATGAGTAAAATTCAAAAACATTGAAACCCTTTCATGAATGCTAAAAATGATGCTAATCTTATCCCATAATGCTTTGCAGGGCTTTTTAGTTGTATTTTTGACCATAACTGTGCTTGGGGTGGTTCTAAGAGAATAGGACCTCCACTGAATTACTATTTAAAGGGAGCAGGAATGTATAGAACCTGGGAAGAAAAAACAGCACTCGATACGTTGTCACGCCCCCCCAGCACACATTGGGCTCTCTATTATATTAGTATAGATATCTTCATTATTTCTTTAAAGGTGCAAGGAGATAGGCCGATAGTTTTCAGGTTTATCTGGATCCAGGGACGGCTTCTTTAAGATGGGAGAAACCACCGCCCGCTTCCAGCTGGCGGGTACCGTCCTTGTCTCCAACGAGATGTTAATCAAGGAGTGTACTACGGCTCGTCCCACAAACGACTGATCTCTAAAAAGAGTTGCTGTAAGCGGATCAGCGGGGGACCCTGATTTGACCTGCAAAGCCAAGAGATCAAACCCCTCTGATGTTAACGGGGGCAGCACGTGCAAGGTGGATTCTCGATAGATGTTGATCGGAGACTCAACTGGTGGCCCTGTACAAGGGAACGTCCTATAGATGTTTTGGACCTTTTCCAAGAAGAACAGAGCAAGAGCCTCACATTGAATGGTGGACCCAGTCGTCGTCGTACAGGCACGCTTTGCTAAGAGATCCTTCATCACTTTAAAGATGGTTTTGGAGGGGTTGGAGCTGTTGCCGAATTCAGCAGCATAATAAGCTGCCCGAGCTCGGCAAACAGCCCGATGGTAAATTTTGACGGAGGCGAGATAAATAGCTTTTTTCCCGTTATCGTACGCCTTCCGCCAAGCCTTCTCCGCTCACCTACAACTACCCTTGAGTGTACGTAAGGTGCCATCGTACCACGGACTAGAGTAAATGTAAATGTATGCATGGTAAAAGCATATAAAATGTAATGCCATGCGTTATAATGGCATTGTGGAGTCATGGTACTTTCGCAATGAAAATATGCGGAGTGATGGTCTGCGGAAAGAAAGTTGCGGAATATTGGGTGTTTACCCTGCCCCGGTAAGTACATTGGTGGCACGGCGGCCCACATCTCCAGCAACATACTCATATTTTTTCACCACCTCTTTGAAAAATGCACAGGTCTCTCTCATTGATGGCCAGCACCGACATACACTTTTAGACACACCTCCCGCCACAAGTTCTAGAATTGTGAACTTTTGAGCTGGGGAGCTACGTTCGAATCTCGGCATCAGCTCAACATCCTGTGATTCCAGGCAAATCGCTTTGTCTCCCCGTGCCTACCACAAATGAATGTGTTCTTCTGTAATGTAAATTGTGCTCATGCCATGTTGTCGTGTTCGCGCTATATAATATTGCAAGGAAAAATAAAGTAGGGAAACTTGAGTTCACACACTACTGAACGGGCACTCTTAAGTGCATCAGCAGTGCCCTGTGAATCGGAGCGTTTCACAGGCCTGTCACAGATAAGAAATGCTATCAAAACGAAATCCTACAAAACAATATACTACTGGCCGGCAGCAATTCATACCCGGACAACGCCGGGACAGGCTGCTAGTCTAAGATAAAACCCGAGTCTACATCCCAGGTTTACTGGAAAGCCAGGATATCAAACTGTCTTAAACATTTTAACCAGATGGGATCTGTGCTTTTTGATCTGATTCCCGCTACATTCCAACTTATCATTTTGCATGTGCGAACCTGATTATGTATTGTATCAGTTACGTCAGTGTTCCCACTTCCAGGCTCCATTAGTTCATCTCCCAGTCAATCATTTTGATCCATCTGCGAGAGGAGTGAAAAACGATTATGTAGCTCTACGTCATCCCTATGAGAAAGATGTACTAGGGGATCTGGTTGTATGAGTGTGGCTATTGGTCTTGATGGAGTAGTAGTCTCCCCTCCCAAATGGCGCACTTGTGTGGGACTCCCCTGACCACTCATCATTGTTTGATAAGATACTGGGGGTTGTATGAACGTTGCTATTGGTCTTGGTGGGACAATGGTCTCCCTTCCCCTTGGATGCACGTGTGTAGAGCTCCCCTGCCCACATATCCTTGTCTGATAAGATGTTGAAGGTTTGTGAGTGGAACATGGGTTATATCGTGTATGTTGCTGATTCAATTGTTGACGGCAACTGTGGACACCGACTGGCGGATAGAAAAACCCCAGAGGAAGAGGTCGGCTCCCCTTATTGTCAATGTTAGAACCATCCCAAAATAACTTTTCAGCGATATACCTATTACTAAAATTTACCACTACACAGTCTCCGGGGATACTTTTGGGGCAGTGCCCTACCCAATGAACTCTCCTTGCTGTGGTGAGTGCACAAACAACTTCCTCACCGCCTGAGCTAAACTGATGGCACCACTGTCTAGCTTTAATCATTAGATCAGTGGTGGTTTCAGTAGTGTCGCCCCTAATTGGAGGTACCCCGGTGAACACGGCTACCAATGGGGCTGCCTCTGGAGGCAATTCCAGATTGCGACCCCGCCAGTGCTGTCGACCCTTACTCACAGTCGATGACTGGCTAAGCCCCATGTATGCACTAGACGAGGGGTCCCCCACCACCGTCCCCACCAGGTGTGCTCCTATCTGTCTTTGGGGGCCCCCTAAACTAGAACTTGTTTTCTGTGTATCAACGGTTATCTGGCTAGTAACAGATACTGCTGGCTGAATACCACCCCCCAATGTCCCCCTATATTGCTTAAGTGTATCATCGATATTTTCACATTTTCTCAAAAGCCCAGACACACATGTATTCAAAGTATCAACAATGTCTTTGGCTATGGACACTAGGGCTGGTTCCAAATGAGAGATAATTAAGTCCTCCACCATTTTTCCAATTAAATCGTTAGGGGCAGGTTCTATTCCAAGTGTCTTAGTCCTTGATAACTTTCTTCTACCCATCATGTTTGTGTTCTTGCGCCTATATTTCAGGAGGGGCTTGTATGTTACAGCAGCCGGTATAGTCGCTGATGTCTCAGGGGAAATGTGCTGGGTGGTTGAAGGAATTATAGGGGTGGGAAGCGCTCCCCGGGTGGTAATCACGACGTTAGGCTCCAAAGGAATCTTTACGAAATTTGAGGTAGTATTGTTGAGTGCGTAAGTAATAGGGAAGAGAGTTCCAAAGTGAAGGGGTCAAACAAGAAAAGGAATTTTCACCCATTCTCACTCGTCTAATCCTAGGAATTTTAAATTGGCACTGATTAGACGATCGAAGTAGGCGGGAGGGGCAATAACGATGTACCAAGGCCTTTAGGTAATGAGGAGCTTTGCCAGAATTAATCTTGTGCATATAGCATAATGCTTTGAATTTGGCACGGTTGTTGATCCAAAGCCAGTGAAGATCATGCAATGAGGCTGAGATGAGAGTTCTGGCAGGGAGTTTACAAAGCAGTCCGGCAGCAGCGTTTTGAACAGTCTGTAACCTATGTAATACTTCCTTGCTTGCACCCAGATATAACACATTCCCATAGTCCAATTTTGATGATATAAGAGCGTGGACTACAGTTTTCTGGGTGGGCAGAGGTAGCATCCATAGGATTTTACTCAGCCATTTTAAGATGACAAAGCAGGTGGAAGCTACTTTGACTGCTTGTTGCCTCATTGTCAGCTGGTCATCGATAAAGAAGCCCAGGTTGCGAGCCGATTGCACAGGAACCGGGAGGGATCCCATCTTGGATGGCCAGTGTTGAGGGCCCCAGAGGGATTTGTTGTTACCGAAAAGAAGTAGTTCGGTTTTACCGCCATTTAGTTTAAGTTTATTGGTATGCATCCAATCGGCAATATTTGTTAGCCTCGCGCAGAGCCCCAAAGTATTGTGCTTAGTTTGGGACGAAAGTGAAAAAATAATCTGGGTATCATCGGCATAAGAATTTACCGTGAGCCCAGCTTGCTCTGCTATTCTAGCCAATGGACTTACATAAATATTGAAAAGCAGAGGGCTCAATATGGAGCCCTGAGGGACTCCATGCTGAGAAACATGGACTTTGGAACTAGAAGTAGAAGAGAAAACTTGGAAAGTCCTTTGCAGTAGGAAGCTAGATAGCCACTTGAGTGCAAGGCCAATTATACCATAAGATTGAAGAGTGGTTAGAAGGATGGTATGGGAGACAGTCTAAGTCTAAGTCTAATCTGGTGTAAATAGTGGCTTCCCGCACCTGATCCAACAAAACTGTAATAAGTGAAACGGGTATCTGTTACGAACAGTGTTTTTCTTCAACATTCTATCATCACAACACGCTCTCAACTCGCCACTAGCTTTAGCTATAAAGAAAAGCTGCTGGAGACCAGAGGGCCCAATGAAACAATTTCCCAAAAATGATAAAGGTATTCTCTGAGGTGTCGGGTTTCAGGATCTGACAAGGCATACACCCTACAAGCTGGAATGTTTGTGCCCTCTATCAGATCAATCTGGCATAAATCCTGTGAGGCAGGAGCTGTTCTGCCTGTGTCTTGCTGATAACATCTTAAAACTAAGAATTCTCTGCTGGTAATCCTACTTCCTTCTCTGCTGCCATAGCAACCCAACAAGGGTAAGTCAGAGCTGCTGCTTGAGACCTAGGTTCTCGCATACAGTGTTCCTCACATTCCTTTTCCAGTCTATGGTAGGGTTGTGGTGCCAGAAGTGAACCATGGCATTCCCAACATCACCTCGTACTGAGGGGCGTCTATAATATTTAAGGCTATTCCTTCCAGGTGTTGTCTCTTCCCATCTTCTATCTGCATTTCAGGTGGTAGGCCATTTGGACCAAGAGGTCTACTACTCTTGAGATGTTTTTTTTCAGAACAAATTTTATTAAAGTACCGACAAAACACAAAGGGAGGGACACCGTCCCGCATCACAACGCAGGACTAATGAGCTCAAGCATGAAAAGGATATGCAGTCAGTACAAGCAATATTGGATTAATTACCCAACCCCCCTAACCCCCAACCCCCTACCAACCCCCCCGGTCCTACCCCGTCCCCTACACAGTGTCCGCTACTCTCAAGGCATAAAGCATGATAATACAAAGCAAGTGCGCTCCCTGTCGCCCAGGGTACAGCAGTTAAAGATCTTCTCCAGTGTCCTGGGCCATCGGTGGTTCCAGCCACAGTCCTCTGTAGTCCGCCCATCTTTTCCATATCCTAAAATGTTTCCGAGGGCATCCCCTGGCCTCAAAGATCGGACGCTCCAGCCCCATGCAAAAGTCCAACCCCCGTCTCCAAACTTCCAATAAAGGGGCCCTGGGGTCCTTCCAGGCCTTGGCAATATCCCGCTTAGCCACAGTAAGGCCCAAGACCAGTAGGTGACGCTTGTATATGTTACCTCCCACCTGTTCCATAACATATAGCAAGCCGAGTTGCGGTGATCGGGAAAGGTCCCAGCCCAGAACCTCAGCCAAGCAGTCCCAGACACCCATCCAGCATCTTGCCAGGTTCGCACACGACCACACAGTGTGGACAAACGTCCCAACGTCCCGTCCACACCTCAAGCACTCAGGGGAGGCAATCAGACCTGCTTTCCACAGCCGCTCTCTGGTAAAATAGGCCCTATGTAAGTATTTAAACTGAATAAAGCGAAGACGCATCGCAATGGCAGCCCCCCCTAGGGGCCTCCAGGGCCTCCCTCCAGTCCTCCTCTTCGAGAGCTCCAACATCCCTCTCCCATGCAGCACGCAGACCATCCAGGGAGGAGGAGCAGTGTGTGACCAGGGTCTGGTATATATTGGAAATTTTCTTTTCCTCCAATTCCCCCATAAACACCTTGGCCTCCAGGGGGCTAAACTCGGGCAGAGACTCTAAACCCACCAGCGAGGGAGATAATGCATGACGCAACTGCAGATATTTAAAGAATTGGGTCTTGGGCATGGCATATTCCTCCCTCAACATCTGGAAAGACTTAAGGGTGGTGCCCCTCATGACGTGGCCGAGCGTAGAGATACCAATATCGTCCCAGCCCTTGAAGCCATGTAGGGACGCCAGCGCCGGGAGACGTCTGTTTTGCCACAGCGGGGTCTCCCCCGTCAATTTGTACCACCACCCCATGCGGCGCAAAGCTGCGCCCCACACCCGGAAGACCACCTGAGTGACCATGGGGAGCCGTTTCCTGATAGCCGCCGAGTAAAGAATGGTATGTATTGTGTCTGGGTCCATCAAGTACCGTTCCAGGGGGTAGGTCGGGTCACCCCGATCCCCATACCACCAGTCGTTAAGCACCAGCAGGTGCGCCGCCTGATAGTAAGATAAAATGTCTGAGGTGGCCAGGCCCCCGCAGTACGTAGAAAGGAAGCAAGTGTGGAGAGCCACTCTGGCCACTCCCCCGGCCCAAAGGAACTGACTCAGTGCAGCGTTTACTTGACGAAACCACTGCAGTGCTATAGGGTATGGGTGGTTCTGCAGCTGGTACAGAAGGCGCAGCAGGGCCACCATTTTAAAGATCGCCGAGCGGCCATAAATATTCAGCGGCATTCTGGACCAAGTTCTCATGTCCGAACGCACTCTGTCCCATACGGGCACCACATTGCGCTCCCATGCCACATCCGGAGCATCCGTAATAAAGACGCCCAGGTACTTGAGTCCACCCGCCGCGCTCTGCAGCGTCGAGGCCCAAGCGCCCAGCTCCTCGCCGTCGCCCAGCACCCACAGCTTAGATTTCTGCACATTCAGATGCAATCCTGTGACTTCCCCGAAAATTCTCATTATCTCCAGGACTCTGGGTCCGGACCTATTAAGGGCCGTGAGGAAGAATAGGACATCATCGGCGTACAGCGCAATGCGGTCGGAGGGGCCCATTTCCCATTCCAGCCCCCAAAGTTGTGCGTCCATCCTCACTCACGCAGCCAGAGGTTCCATGGCCAGTGCGAATAGATAGGGTGAGAGAGGGCAACCCTGCCTGGTGCCCCGTCCGATAGGAAAGGGTTTGGACGCCGCTCCCGCCACTCTCACCGACGCGGTCAGGTCCGTATAAAGCAGGCTCAGGTACGAGAGAAAAACTGGCCCGAGATTGAGGCGGAACAACAGCGCCCTAAGGTACACCCAACTGAGAGAGTCAAATGCCCGATCAATATCGGCCAGGAGGAGCGCCGTTGGGATCTTAGCGGCCCGGGCCGTCTCCACCACCACCTGTGCACGGCGAATGTTGTGTCGTGTTGCCCTATGGGGCATGAACCCTGCCTGATCAGGGTGCACCAGATCAGTGATATATGGGAGGAGACGGTTGGCCAAGGCCTTGGCCAATATCTTCGCCTCAAAATTTAGAAGGGAAATCGGCCTGTATGAGGAATGATGTTCCGGGGGCCTCCTGGGCTTACAGAAAACAACAATTTCTGCATGTCGCCAGTCCGCTGGGAGGCGACCACCCTCTCTGGCTGCTTCCAGTGCCAACCTATAGCGTCCCTCCAGCTGGAGGTGAAAAGTTTTCATAAATTCACACGGGAACCCGTTCGGTCCCGGGGCTTTACCAGAGTTCAATTCCCCAAGTGCCGTGCCTAGTTCCTCCAGTGAGAGGGGAAGGTCCCGCTGATCTCTGGCCTCATCTGGGAGCGCGCGCGGCGGGAGGTCCGCCAAGAATTTATCGACTTCCTCCGCAGGGAGGGCCTCTCGGGGAGCATACAGATCCGCATAATACCGTGCAAAACTGGCCGCTATGTCCTCAGGGGCCGCCAACTGGTTTCCCTGCTCATCTCGAATGCCCGGCAGGGTCTGAGGCCGGAATGCGTGTTGGCAGAGCCTGTAAAGCATGGTGCTGGATTTATCCCCCCACTGATAAATTCTGCTCTGTGTGGCCAGCCAAAGCTGGCGTGCCTCATTGAGTAGCAGGGATGAATACGACTGCTGTGCCAGCAGGAGAGGTCCCACAGCCTCATCCATGTCACCCATGGTGCAGTCTCTCTCCAGGTCCTGAACCCGCCTCGCAGCCTCATCCACCTCTCTCAGACGGGTCCTGCGGGCCTCTGCACACCAAGCAATGTCCACCCTCCTGAGCACTGGCTTCATCGCCTCCCACTGGGTGGTGGCATCCACTTCCGGCCCGTCGTTCTCAGCCCAATAATTGGAAATGGATTCGCGCAAATGTGAACGATAGCCATCTTGCTGCAGGTGCCACGCAGACTGGCGCCATCGGAAGGGCTGTCGCCTCTTGTCCAATAGCAGATCCAAGGACACGGGGGAGTGGTCCGAGATGCCGCGAGGGAGAACAGCCGAGGAAGCGACCCTCGCCAGCCAGGAGAGGGGCACGAACAGGTAATCTAGTCTGGAGAAGGACTTGTGCACAGCCGACCCATAAGAATATTCTCGGCTCAAGGCATGCTGGTAGCGCCATGTGTCAATCCAACCCATGCCCTGCGCTAGGCCATGAAGCCTCGTCGGCGCCGTGGTCTGGGGTTCCCTACCGGGCGTATAGCGGTCTATCCGTCCATCCATCACATCATTCCAGTCTCCCCCCACAATCGCCAGTACATCTGGGATATCAGCCCACACCTCGAACAGCTTCTCGATGAGTGCATCTTGCAACGGGGGCGGAGCATACACACTACCAAAGACCATCGGCTCATCTCCAACCATTCCTTTAACAAACACATATCTACCATGAGCATCGACCCAGTGCGTCTCGTGTACATAGGAGATCCTGCGGTGTATCAGGACCGCCATCCCCGGGACCCCCTCGCAAAGCCCGCAAGAAACACTTGTTGATAGCCATATCTTTGCAACCTGAGGGTCTTGGTGCCTTGAAGGTGCGTCTCCTGTAGGAGGAGAATATCCGCCCCTTCCCTCTTCCCCAGCCGCAACACCGCCCCCCGCTTTATTTTATCCAGCATCCCCCGGACATTCCAGCTCACCACTCGTATCGTTGTCCTTGGGAGGCCTGACCGTTGGGCATCAACCATTGTCTATGGGGAGGAAATGAAGAGTCCTGGATTCCTGGAGCCACATACACATACAATATAGTTGCCTAAGTAACGCGGACACTGTTCCACCCCCTCCCGCCCCCCCCACCGTCCTTCCCCCCCACCCCGCCACCAACCCCACCCAGCCATCCCAACCTCCCGCCAACCCCAACCCCTGTCCCAACCTGACCCCCAACCAAGTCCCCCAACTGTCCCCTCCCCCCCCCAATACCTCATAGAACACTGAAGTATCTGTCGCAGTATGGGCGGCCTCGGGCCCAAAACAGAGTGCCCAAAGCCTACCATACCAATGGATCCCGAACACCCACTAAGCTAAAGCTTCCCCCCTTCCCCCTAACCACTCCCAACCATGTAGGAGGCAGGTAGCCCCTGTATCGGAGCACCCCGAACCCTTCCCAAAGTCTTAACATTCGGTGGAACATCCAGCTAAGCGTGACAGTTTACTCAGTGTGTAGTCGTCCGCAAAGCGAAGCACAGGAGGACCAATCTCCCCAGCCGGAGCAGCTGGTATCCGTAGGCGGGCAAGACCACCCATTGCCCCTCAGCCACTTCCACCTGAGAGGTCCGAATCAGCGGGCGCAGCAGTCCTAAGCTCAGTGTTGGAGACATTGCGTCGCCGAGATCTGGACTTCCTACTCCTTTGGCTTCGGGCGTGTTGATCACTCTGGGTTTGCGATGAGTCGCTCGTGTGTCCTGGATCAAGGCCCGGCTGGGCATGCGGCCTGACCCTCACCGTCTCATCAGTCCATCTGAAAATATCTTCTGGCGTCTCGAAAAAGTGAGTCCTGGACTGAAAGACCACTCGTAGTCGGGCCGGATAGAGTAAGGAGTACTGAATCTTCAGGCCCCGAAGTAGTGCCTTGGCGGCCAGGAAAGAGTGTCTCTGTTGTTGCACCATCTTGGTGTAGTCGGGGAAGATCATGATCTTGTGATTTTCAAATAACAGAGAGTCTTTGGCCCTCGCCTCCCGCAGGATAGTGTCTCTGTCATGAAAGTTCAGAATTCTGGCGATCACCGGCCTGGGCCGTCCACCTGCCGGCGGTTTCTGCGCCAGGGCCCGGTGCGCGCGTTCAATCACAAAACATCGGGACAGGGTATCCGGGGGGAGCCAGCTCTCCAACCACTGAGAAAGGAAGCGTTCCATGCCTCCCTTCTCACAGTCCTCCGGAAAACCCACAAAGGGAAGGTTGTTCCTGCGCGCCCGTCCTTCGGCATCCTCCACCCGAAGTGCTAGACCCTTCTGGACACTTTCCATCGCCGCCACTTTCTTTTTCAGGGTCCCGACATCATCTTCCACCACGGAGATCCTGGACTCTGCCTCTGTTATGCGCGCCACTGCGTTGCGCAGGTCTTGCCTCAGAAGGGTCACATCCGCCCCAACAGCCCCAATCTTGGCATCCAGCATATCTCTTGATTGGTTGATAGCTGCCATTAGCGCCGCATTATCCGGCCCCGGCCCCTGGCCGCCCTGCGCTCCGGGGTCGCCATGTGGCTCCGTGAATTTGTCGATGGGCCCCTGCTTCGCGGGTCCACCCCCCCCTCTGGTCATGGCCAAGGCTGAGTCCGGCAAAAATGTCCTCAAAACGTCGGCGGATCCTTTCGGCAGGACAACCCTCACACCAACAGCTGCCAAGGGTAGTTCACTGTCCAGGCACCCTCACAAGCGACTCCTCACGGACACCGCTTCCGTCTACACCAGAGGATAAGGAGGGGGGGCCCCACAGCTCGTCTCCGCAGACCCTCGCAGGCTAAGTCCCAGCACGTGCAAGCGCCGCCCGGGGCACCTCTCCCTATATGTCCACCTCCTCCGCCTGCTCCGGTGCACCCCGCAAGCCCCAACGACAGCCAGGGGATACCTCCTGCCCGGCAGCCTGTTCGGGGCCCCCAATGGTCTCTCTGGTCACAGCGTCTCCCAGCAGTCTCCGCAGTACGATTTGAGGGGAGGGGGCCCCCACCAGGGGGGGGAGACACTCACGGTTCGTTGGACCCCACCGCGGGTCGGCGCCAGATCCACACTGGGTCCACCGGCACCCCTGACTCGGCACAGACACGGGCCGCTCCAGTCCGGTCCACAGGCCCTCCGGCCACTGCCCCGGCGACCACAGGAATGGGGAAGGCAACAGTCCGGGCCAGGCGCATGACTGACCCCTCAGCCCCCGGGGCTCCGCTGCGCCTGCACACCCGGTCCAAAGATCAGTGTTGGTGACTCCGTATGGGGACAGCCAAACTCGAGGCCCCGGCTCCGCCAAGGCCAGGTAGGCCGCAGTCCCTCCGAGGCGCCCGCCAGGCACAAGCCCCCACCGCTGGTATGGTGAGGAAAGGAAGGGGACTCCGCGATGGTTTGCCGGCAGCAGGCAGCCTCCAGATCCGGATCAAAGAGCGGCGCCGTAGGCCCCCGGTCGAGTCCTCCAGTCCGGGTGCGCCAAAATTGAGGCCCCGGCTTGTCCGTCCGGCACTAGGCCGCCCGCTGCTCCGACTCGCCTCACCGCCATGAAAGGTCTCGCCTCGCCGCTCCTGGCGTCAGATGGCTCCCAGTGTCGTCCGCTACAATCACCCCAGACGTGGTATACTTTTCGGGTCCGGGGGCCAGGAGAATTGGAAGGATAATCGTCGGGCCGGCGGGAGCTCTAGAAAGCCACGTCCGCCATGATCGCCCGCTAAGCCACGCCCCCTACTTTTGAGATGTTTGATGGTTTTCACCACCTCATACTGTTCAATATTTTTCTCAAGAACTGCCCCACCCTCAAAGGGTGAGATATTTGGTATTGGTATATCCTCCACAAATTGTAACAGTTGACCTGTGGTCCCGTCACCCCTGATGCAGTATAGATTTTCCAGGGAATCAGCTTAAGTCTCTGCAATGTCCATGGGCACACCCACACTCATCTCTGTCCTGCCCCTCCCTGCACCAGCCAATCTAAGAGCTAACCTGCTGTATTACCCTCCTCACATAGCTTGTAGTCTTGGGCTCGTAAATGTGCAATGGTGGCCGCCACTTACAAATTCTCCAAACAAAAGCACTCTTAGACAATGCCTACCAGGATGGATGACCTGTGAATCCTACACCTTGTAGTCCCCTGTGCCTTAGGTAACATTTTTTATACACTGATTTACAAACACGCATCAGTCATTGTCTCTTTATGTGTGTGATGTAAAGTGCTTAGACACCCTACCGACACTGATATGAGAGGTGCTATAAAGCAAATGAGATACTTGTGGGAGGGTGATAGTGAGGGAATCACTGAAGAGCCACAAGATTCTTGTATCCGGGTGCACATTAAGGTCATTATGTACTATGCTTTAAAAGCTAGTACAATGAATATATAATTACCAATGTGTTGTAGAATGTCTCATTTTTCCCTACTTTTCTCAGGGTAGAGCGCCCCGAAGACACATTTGTAGTGGTCAGGCTCATTCGCAGCACTCGCTATGTACCGTACAGGTGCTGGTCTGACAAAATTTACCAGGGCTGCTTTGGGTTCCCAGTCCAGCCCTGGCAGGAGCAGGATCCTCGTACGGCTAAAAATAGCACTACATACCAACAGACCCAATTGAGGGCCATATTATCAAGAATGGAGTTAAAATTATCGCCGCTTTAGCGGCAGGAAACTGCCACTAAAGCGGCGATCATGTGCTTGATAATATGCCCTTGTGAATTCCCATAGAAGCCCAGGTTCACCCCAGAACCTTGGCTTCTATGGGAAAGCGGCGATAATTTTAACGCCGTTCGTGATAATATGCCCCTTGGTCTGTCTCACCGCCTTAAAATACATGTGCTTGTATAGACCTGAATTTGAAAAATCCATTCTCCCATATATTTTTATTTAATCTTCCACTTTCCACTTCTTAAATGTTGGCATGTACGTTTATTTCTTTATGTGAAAAAGCTATTGCAGTTTTTATGTTCCTAAAAAATTGGGGGAATCTTTACAATAACAGGCACATCCCTGCAAATCAGCAGGGATGCGCCAGTTATTGTGCGCCACAGCTCCACCATCATGAATGCGCCGCATTTACAATGCGGTACAAAAGGGGGGTGGTGATGGACGGCGCATCTGAACCAATCAAACACTCACACCTAGTCAACAGATCTGGGTTTGATCCATCACCGTTCTTTAGCCCACTCTGCCACCTCAGTTCAGACATGGCCATATGCAAATCAGTCTGACCCTGTGCCTCATGGGAGCAGTCCAGTATTTATAATGCGGCGCACCATGGGGCAAAAAAGGCACAGATGCGTGACGCATCTGTGCTGTAAAAGTGACGCATTGCTGGAGTTGCGTTGCAAGCGCGACGCAGCTTCAGCAATGCTCTGGGGGCCCTATCTAGTTAATGCTGCGTCAATCCTCCAGCATGGGCCTAAAAGTGACTGAGTGGAATCTTGTAGATTTCACTCAGCCACTTTTAGGAGGCGTTCCTGCGCCGAAACGGCCCCCCCCTGCACAGGAGCGCCTACATGTGGCGCAGGGCATTACAACGTGACGCATCTCCCAGATGCGTCATGTTGTAAGTATCCCGCACCATGGAGCAGGATTTGCGCTGCCGCTGCGTCACAAATGTGACGCAACAGCAGCGTAAATGAGCGCAAGGGGCTTGTAAATCTGCCCCTAAGTGCAGAAATTGCTTGGGAAATGTAGATTCTGGGCTGAGGATTCAACTTTCCGAAATTAAATCAAACATTGAAAAGTTTGTCGCAGAATTAAACTTCCCATTAAAGGTTTTTAAGTTTTGCATATTTGTTCAATATCAAATAATAAAGAAGCAGATTTACAAGGCACTTGCGTCACGCAACGGCGGCGTAAACGTGGCGCATCCTTGCGACCCATTTACAACGTGACGCATCTAGGCAGATGCGCACGTTGTAAAGCCCTGCGCCAAATGTGGGCGTTCCGGCGCAGGGTGGGCATTCGGGGCAGGTGCGCCTCGCAAAAGTGCCTGCCTGAAATCTACAAGTTTTCACGCAGGCACTTGTGCGACGTTGCTACATCGATTCCTTATGCCTGCTTGAAGCAGGCGTAAGGACTGACGCAGCACTATGGGGCAGATTTATGTCGGACTTACGCCCCGTTTACGCCTCCGTTGCGTCACGCAACGGCTCGGTAACGTGGCGAATCCCTGCGACCTATTTACAACCTGACGCATTTAGGCAGATGTGTCACGTTGTAAAGCCCTGCGCCACATGAAACCCGTGGCAGGTTGCATGTGGGCGTTCTGTCGCAGGGTGGGCGTTCCCTCGTAGGAAAGCCCCGTAAAACTGACGCAGAGAAATCTACAAGATTTCACTGAGTCAGTTTTACGACGCTGCTGGGTCAAATCCTTACGCCTGCTTGAAGCAGGCGTAAGGAGTGACGCACCACGTTATGTATGGGTGGCCTCTGTACATTGCAGGAGTTGCGTCGCACTTGCGACGCTACTCCAGCAATGCGCCGCCCGTACACCACAAGATGTGTCACGCATCTGCCCTTCCTTGCACCATGGTGCACCGCATTGGAAATGCGACGCATCTGTGGTGCCGCAAGGAGGGAATTGCGTGACGCATTAGTTCTGGCGCATCCCTGGTGATTTGCAGATATGCGCCAGAACTCATAAATCTGCCCCGTTAAGTATAGGGCACACCCGAGCATTGCTGGAGTCGCGTCGTGCTTGCGACGCGACTCGAGTGATGCACCGCCCTTGCGTCACGAGATGCGTCATACATCTGCCTATCCTTGCGCCAAGGGGCGCCGCATTGTAAATGCGGCGCATCCGCTGTGACGCAAGGGTAGTTTTGCGTGACGCATTTGTTCTGGCGCATCCCTGCTGATTTGCAGAGATGCACCAGAACTCATAAATATGCCCCAACATCTTTAGTAATTTAATTTGGTGGCACCCCAGCGTTTGGTAGTGATTCAGTTGGGGTCCTCAGGAAGTCAAAAGGTTGGGCGCCACTGATGTAAAGTGCTCCAATACCAATACCTTTAGATCAAGCTCGAGCTATAGAATTACAAAGCTGCGGAAAAACATGGTGAATGGGTGCCATACCACAGGTCATCACTAGAGGTCCCTAATAAGTAAGCCAGGCACCACACTGTATACCCCACAGAGGTGCAGTGCCAGAGCGAGTCTCCCTGCATGGAGCCAGTGGAGTCCTGTACGGGAGCTCTGGTCCCTTCTACCCATAATAAACTGTTCCTAATGATCCATAATTGCGGGAGATGCTTTTAGTTTGCTGTGGAGAAGCCGGAGCTCTAACTTCCAGAAGAATCCACACATCGCCATCTTCCTTGAGAGTATCATCGATTCAGCTTACCACACCTTTTCGCGTCTATCACTGAATCTAGTTTTGAGACTCGGACTGTAGCTTTTCGTTCACACATAATGAATCTATCACACTTTCTTTGAACTTAAGATGGGGAGTTTGCCACAGCTAAACCCCCTCCAAAAATTACCACAACGTTGCATATCATTGCCACTCGTAGTGCAAATGACCAGCAACATATTTTACGGTAATCGACTTGAAGAATGCAACTTTTATCGTTATTTCTTGCCATCCATGAATATAAAAAGCTTAATAAAGTTATGGCGACTTTAAAAACGTTAGACTACGAGTAAAACTAACTTTATCTTAGAAAAACACCTACACACGTGAACATTTCTGATTTTCAAACCTAAAAAGACTCCTTTATTACCCATGAGAATGAAATGGAAGAGTTTGTGGCTTTGCAGTGGCTTCTGGTTATGCAAATTACCCCCAAGCAGACGGTTGTTTGTAGGCAGCCTGCCCTCTAGTAATAGCGGTTGGTACTGCACCTGCCGCTTGGTTGAAGCGTTCTATTTCCTCCCCCAGCCACTCCACCCACACACCCTCTCTCTCTCTCTTCTCTCTCACACCTTCTCTCTCTTACTCTCTCCCTCTCCTCTTCTCTCCCTCTCCTCTTCTCTCTCTTTCTCACTCACACACATTCACACACTCTAAAAAAGAAATTACGGCTAAACCAATGGTTTGGAATTTTAGATTAGAGGGCAGATTTACAAGCCCCTTGCGCCTCTTTTACGCCGCAGTGCAAACCAGGGGCCTTATTTATGAAGGACATGCGCCACTTTTACGTGACTTTTAAAATGGGAAAAAGACACGCACCGGTGGCGCAAGGCCTTCATAAATAAGGCCCCAGCACTTTGTACAGCCCTACGCCACATGTAGGCGTTCCGGCGCAGCGGGGGGCGTTCTGGCACAGGAACGCCTCCTAAAAGTGGCTGAGTGAAATCTACAAGATTTCACTCAGTCACTTTTAAGCCCATGCTGCAGCAAAACCCTGCGCATGCTTGAAGCAGGCGGAAGGATTGACACAACATTTTCAGGACAGGGCACCCCCGAGCCTTGTGGAGCTGCGTCGTGCTTGCGACGCAACTCCAGCAATGCGCCGCCTTTACGGCGGCAGATGCGTCATGCATCTGTCCATTTTTGCCCCATGGTGCGCCATGGTGGCACAGCCGTGACGCACAATATCTGGCGCATCCCTGCTGATATGCAGGGATGTGAGAGTTATTGTAAATCTGACCCCAATTGCTTAATAATTATTTGGTGGTTTTTGTGTCCTAAATAAATCTGTTGCAAAAGAAACAAATGATGGACGGAATGCTGAACAATGAAAACATTCACCCCCAGTCACAAACATCTGGGTTTTATCCATCCTTTACTTCTTTCTTCTTTGGCTCACCAGCCACCCCAGTTTAGACCCAGCCATATTCAAATCAGTCTTGACCCTGATCCTCATAGGAACAGTCCAGCCCAAACTGCAAGGCCAGGTCTTCCATGGAAACAAGCACCCTTTTGCTTGTGTCGCCCGAAGTGGGAACGGTACGGCCAGATGTGGAAGGGGTGGTTCTTTTGTGTTGGCGTTTGGGCGTCGCCCCACTGAATATTTTGCCCAGGGCTCAGGCA
Source organism: Lissotriton vulgaris (assembly GCF_964263255.1). Lineage (NCBI taxonomy): Eukaryota > Metazoa > Chordata > Amphibia > Caudata > Salamandridae > Lissotriton > Lissotriton vulgaris. The sequence continues at coordinate 249,487,668 of NC_141686.1, read as the reverse complement.
GTTGTAGACAAAAATGCAGTATTAAATTACTTACAAAATCTCAGCCCACAGCAGTCAGCTGTCTTAACCGCAGGCCAGTAACATGACATCACAGTTTGCCTGCGGCAGGCTTAAGGCGGCGGGGTAGGGTTAGTAGTCAATAGTGATACCAACTGAACAATACGCATGTTGGGTTGGCCGGGTGCCTTTTCCTGGCCAGCCCGACATGCACAATCTTAAGAGTCTCGCCTCAGTACAGTAGAGAGTGGAGGGGGTCGAAGCCGCAGCCCACGGTCTCATGATGAGCAGCTAGTTGTCCTGCCCAGGGCAATCCAAGCGCTGCTTTAGCAGCGCCTGGATTGGCTGCTTAGGTCTCTAGGCAGAGCCTGGGAGCCTGCCCATGGGAAGCATATTCACCAATCACTGCAATCACACCAATCACAGGATGATGAGCTGACAACGCCAGTAATCGAACATGGTTCCCCTCAGGAGAACGAGGTTCGAGTCTCGGTATCGATGGTGATGCAGCGAGATCACCAGCATGGGTTATTCTAAAACATCACACTCACCTGTGCCCATAAAACATTCATACATAAGCTGGCAATTTTTTCGCCATAAGATGGCAGGGTATGCTCAGACGTGAGTCCCTTGCTCACTTTGCTACTGGATTCAAGCAAGTCGGGCTGAAGATGGCTGAAATGCCAGAAACCGGTCCTCGGAAGCTTGTTTCCAGTCCAGGGAAGGCATGGCTTGGCAGTTCGGGCTGGACTGTTCCCATGAGGCACAGGGTCAGACTGATTTGCATATGGCCATGTCTGAACTGGGGTAGCAGAGTGGGCTAAAGAACGGTGATGGATTAAACCCAGATCTGTTGACTGGGTGTGAGTGTTTGATTGGTTCAGATGCTGCGTCCATCACCACCCCCTTTTTGTACCACTTGGTTCGCCATAAGTTGGCAGGGTATGCTCAGACGTGAGTCCCTTGCTCACTTTGCCACTGGATTTAAGCAAGCCGGGCTGGAGACGGCTGAAATGCCAGAGACCGGTCCTCAGAAGCTTGTTTCCGGTCCAGGGAATGCATGGCTTGGCAGTTCAGGCTGAACTGTTCCCATGAGGCACAGGGTCAGACTGATTTGCATATGGCCATGTCTGAACTGGGGTGGCAGAGTGGGCTAAACAACAGTGATGGATTAAACCCAGATTTGTTGACTGAGTGTGAGTGTTTGATTGGTTCAGATGCTCTGTCCATCACCACCCCCTTTTTGTACCAATCACCGCTGGTGATCAGGACTTATTTTACCTTGTAATAATGTTTACCTATACACCGATTCTTACTAAAAACCTTAACACCTTAGTTCTCAATTTCCTTTGGTAAATAGATCAGGTTGTTAGCATAATAGATATAAATGACATTTACCATTAATTCTTTGAATGACCACAGACTCTGGAGAGTTTTAAAAACTACCTATGCAATACGTTTGTGAGTCAAATACCAATACAAGTCAAACACCAACTTTTCAAGGAGAATATAATGATTAAAGCAAAATAAAGACTTAATAAAATCTCATGACGTTGGTACCTGGGAGGGGTGGAAAAAGGAAAACGGTACAAGGACCTACCACACAGATTTATAATTACCTAGAATGGTGTGAAGACCAACCTCTGGCCAAGAAGCTGGAAAAGGGACTCCCGAGTAGTCAGGAGCTCACAGATCAGGACAGGTTAAGGACAGGACAGGTAACCTCTTCTAAGTGCAACACCAGAGTTACACCCCTCTCTGGTGCTACTCTTCCTTCCCCTTCTGGATGGTGGACAGATTCTTCTCCTCAGCAATTTCTCCGACTCTCCTCTCTCCCTCTCTCCTTTCTCGATTCTTATGTCAGAGTGCTCGAACAGCGTCTCTGACCTCCGTGGCATCCGCCGTCTTCTGCTGTAGTGTTGGGTCTGTGACAGGTCGGTGACAAGTCTGACAATCTAACTGACTGAGCCTACCTTAGTTATACTCACACCCTCCAATGTTTCAATATTTTTGAATCCCCTGCCTTTGATTGGACAATGGAATGGGGAGAGGTCATCACACCATACTAATGTAATGTAATTTTCTTAGGCTTATTGGGGCATATTATCAAGAAACGGCGATACATTATGGCCGCTTTTATCGGCAGGAAACTGCTGATAAAGCGGCGATAATGGGCTTGATAATATGCTCCATGGAATTCCAATTGAAGCCCATGTTAGATGTCTTCACATTCACAGATAAATTGTGCATCTCTACTGCTAACGACGGGGGAAACATCCTTTACAAGGTAACTTTTACCACGCAGTGCCTTTACGACGCAACTATTACAACGCATGTCATTACAACGCATAGCGCTGGGGGGGGCTCTAGGATAGGGAATGGATTTAATTTACTATCCAGCACCTTCCCTAGTTTCCACGGGGACTGGAGTTGGAATAGTAAATTAAACTATTCACTAGCCAGCACCCCTAAGCGCTATGCGTTGTAACAGCATGCGTTGTAAAAACTGCGTTGTAACAGCATGCATGGTAAAAGCATGCGTTGTAATGTCATACATCCTAACAATGGGGTTTATATTTTTACGCAGGGGAACATCAGAAAAAATCACATCTATGTTAGAATAATAATATTGTAATTTTACAGTTCTGTAAAATAAACTAGCTAAAATACTACATGAAATACCATATGTCAATGGTAAATGATGATATGTTACTCCTCCTGCTACAGATGGCAATTTCATACACACATACAAATCACTAACTTCCATGGTCTAACACTTTTGCAAAACCATTTAAATCTGTATAATTTTTATTTACAAGTCAAGTCAAAATATGCTTTATTCGAGAGTTCTCTCATAAAAGCAGAAACAATTTAAAAATACATATCAATTAACAATCAATTACAATAGAAAGAGGTAAAAAAGCATATTATTTACAATTCGTGACTCAATTTACAATACAGGGTTTAAAAATATCATATCAATATTTGACCATTAAATTTTTTTTTAAAGGGTTAGGTCTTACAGTTTCCTTAAAAGAAAAATATCAGGTCTTACAGTTTCCTAAAAAGAAAAATATCATGGATGGATGTAAACAGGTGGTTCACCTAGACAGAGAATAGTCAAATGACTAGCAGTCTCCGTCTGATCGACCATGCCCATCCAAGATATTTGGCAGTTGCAATTAATATCCACATCTCGCTAGTAGTACATAAAATACGCAAGGCAGCTAAACTACTAGTAGTCCCTAGATTCTTGCACATTGGTTTTAACCATACACGTCTTGGGTCCAGATAATCAGCGCAAGAAAACAAGAAGTGACCCTTAGTTTCGTTAGCGTGGCAACAAGCAGGACAGCTAGCATTTACGCCACTTTCCCATTTAGAAGTCAAAGCTCGAAGGGGCAATGAACCTGCTCTCAGTTGGAATAGGAGTTTTCGGTCACTTGGCCTTGTTATACAGTCCCAATAACATTCCAAAGAAGGATACAGTTTAGCCTCTAAAAATCCCTCAGTCATAGAACCTAAGCTAATGCTAGCCCAGCCCCGGGAAGCTACCTTATCCCAATAAATTTCTTTTAAAACTCTTTTAGTAGGGAAGACTGATCCAACAGGGTCTTACCAAAGCAGACACATTCCGAGGTCATTTAGAATTACTTTCAGGGAATTAAGCCACCTGTTTTTATGAAATGTATCCGCTCTAGCAATATCTAAAAACCCCTCAGCATAATGTGAAAGCTCAGGCGTGGTCCAGAGCCTCCTCCAATACAGGATTGGTCGAAGTCTGACCAGGTCAGTAACCGATTTTCTACCCAAGTCATACCTGAGGGGCAATAATGGAGTGCTTTTCGGGACGCCAGTTATCAAACGGAAAAAAAGTATTTTCCGAGGTTTGTAATGCAGCCACCTTCTCAAAGCCCCATAACTCGGCACTATAAAGTGCAGAGCCAAGGGCTTTTGCCTCATATACCTGCAAGGGTATAGACAGGGGGTTACCCAAACATAGTCACTGGGACCTGGGTTCAATATGTACTGAGAGGAAGGAGTCCCAGTGTCTATGTAAATTAATGTTATACAATCAAAGCAAATAATTAGCAACACATTGACTGAGTCCACATTGTTTTAATCACAACGAGACTTGGTATATTAAATTTACACAAGAATAAATCAATAGGTACAATTGGTTGTACGGTGCCCCAAGGAGGATAGGGAAAGGTGGTGGTAGGTGATCAGGTGAGGATGAGGTAGTGAGGAAAAATAAGTGACAGTGAAATCAATGAATCAAACAGACTGTATTTGTAAGTCGTATACAGTATGATGGACCAATAGTTCATAACAATTAAGTTAGGGGATCATACTTCTCATAAATCTCATCTTTTTGCACTATGACTCTCACTGTTCACGCCAGCGCCGGGACACTTCCTACGGAGGTAGCTGTTGCGATCTATAAAACTCAGTATTATTATTATTAGAAAACAATTAATGAAACAATTGATGGCGTGAAGTTGATAGACCAATGGGTGGTTGTCGACGTTTCGACCCTCAAAGTAATGCAGGGGTTAGTTGAGCCCTTGCTGTGGGGTCTTCATCAGGACAGACAAGAGGGGCAGGCAACCTATTCAGGTATATAAAATACAAAATTATACTTCAAAGTAGTGGGATGGACCTCATGATAACTAATTGGCCCACACATATTAAGACAATTTAATTGGAAGTTAATCTCAGAATATCATCAAAATTACATTCAGAGCCCTAGACAAGAGCTTAATAAGTTAAAAACAAATGGTTACAGAGTTATGCTTCAGGGAAGTGGGAAATACCTCATACTAACTGATTAACGAACAATTATTCAGACTATTTAGATCAGAGGATATCATCAAATTGGTATATGAACTTTGTTAATTAAAACGAGTCAAGAATCTGATATGAAGGAGTCAAGATCACATTGGTATACACGAGCGTAAAGAGCCAGAAGACGGCCCAGAAGTTAGCATCGGCTAAATCGCTAATAAGATAAAGCCGACGGAATACCTTGATATGCGGTATAGAATGTCGAGGTCTCAAGCCATCAATCAGTGGGATCCTATCATGCAGGTAGTGTCTAAAATGGAACATGTAGATCGAGGCTTTAGTAGGTCACGGTGAACCATGATTTTCCATTTAGAACAATCACGGTGGAGATGAATTACACAATAACTTACCCTGTGGTAATGATCAAAATCTTCACTGGGTTCCAGCGAGGGGTTAATGAGGTGACTGTGGTTCCTGTGAGTACAAGGGGGGGAAAAAGGACGCAATCACTCTCTATCCATACATTGATGAGTAAGAAGAGGTGCTCGAACCATGATTGGGCATTTAGAACAATCACGGGGGAGATGAATTCCACAATAACTTACCCTGTGGTATTATCAAAATCTTCACTGGGTTACAGCGAGGGGTTAATGAGGTGACCGTGGTTCCTGTGGGTACAAGGGGGGAAACGCAATCACTCTCTATCCATACACTGATGAGTAAGAGGAGGTGCTCGTTAGAAGGATTAACTGCTTACCCAGTACTGGGAAAACGCATCAGGGACCGACCATAAATCAGGGGTCTGGAAGTTCTAAAGAGAAGATTAAGTGGGTATTACTATCTCAGAAATCCAGTGTCAGAAAGTCACCAAAAGGAGCGCAGATGTCCCGCGGTGGTGAACTTACTTGGAAAATGCCGATTCAATCATGCAACGGACGCTGCTCGCTATCGCAATGGCGAACCGTTGTTCCTGTTTCTCATATCACCATGGTAATCGTACCACGTGGTGAGTGCACAGCTTAACGACATGGAAGAAAGACTGCGCATCAACGCGGTCAGACAGGGGAAATTAATGACATTTAGGAGATTTGAGAGATTCAAATATTCTATTTACAAAATCAATTGTCATCCTAGAGATACAACTAATTGTAGAATATAAGGAATTGTTAGGAAATCTTGAATGTTAAACACCCCGCGAAGGAGACATTGGTATTGGTGTACACATGATGTAATGCATATCGTGGTTTACAGAATGGCACAAGTTGGTAAAAAGATGTAGAATGATAACATACACCATTATTGATCATTACTGCCATTACATGCACGGTCAGAATAAGCAATTAAAGCAAACAGTAAATTACTAATTGTGAGGGTGGTGTACCTCCAACAGTGGGGTAAAGACCATTCCTAACCAACTGACAGTCCTGTTAACTGTGGCGCACCTCTCGCATGAGGGTGTAGGCCAGTGCATTTCAAGATGGTGTTTGTAGATAGTTAGATGAAACTTTAAATCAGCGTTGCCAGTTGTGAGAAAGAGCTGTCATGCTCATTCAGACCTGTCTCAATTGAGTCAAAGAAATATATCCATTTCAGTTCACGTGTATTTAGGATGCCTGTGATGTTCCCACCCCTTGGACCCAGAGTAGCCTTCTCTATTACCACCCATTTAAGGTTGTCCGGGGAATGCCCTGCACCCTCAAAATGGTCTACTAAGAGATCCCCTGTACGTGGCACCTAATCCTGCTCATGTGCTGAAGAATCCTCGTTTTCACTTTCTGCTGTGTTTGCCCAATGTAGATTTTGTCACACGGGCAGATTATGGCGTAGATCACATTAGCCGAATTCCAGTTGCTATGTGTCTTAAGCCTAATTTTGTGTCGGGAATGCTGAAATTCCTTGGTCTGGATGGTAGTGTCACAGGCTTTACAGTGTCCACATATGGTATGCCCAACCACAGGGAGTAAATTCCAGAGTGAAGTGATAGTCGGCTCCTCTGGTGTTGGAAGTAGTGACCGTACTACAAAGTTATGGATGCTTTCGGCTTTCTTGAAAGCATGTAGGGGAGTTTGAGATTGGTTACTATCATGTTATGTTATGTTATGTTATGTTAAAATGCGTTTGTATAGCGCTCGGCTACTCTAAAAGAGTGTCCCGGCGCTTTCCACAGGCTGAGGTGTAGAACAACATAACAAGAAAAACAGATTCCAAAGAAGAAGAAACCCGCCTAAACAGAAAGATTAAAAAGCCGAGTCTTCAAATTTTTTCTGAATTGAAGCAGATTGGGGGTACTGCGAAGTGCCAGTGGGAGCGAATTCCACAGCTGGGGGGCCTTGAGGCTAAAAGAGCGCCCCCCAATGCGGGCCTTCCTAACACGCGGGACCACAGCAGTGAAAAGTGATTCAGAACGCAGTGAGCGAGCAGGGCGATAGAAAGCCAATCTCTTCTGCAGATATCCCGCGCCTGAGCCAAACAGAGCTTTGTGCACCAGCATCAGGGATTTGAACATAATCCGTTTCCGGATCGGCAGCCAATGAAGCGTCTGCAGCAGCCCAGAAGCCCGTGTTCGTCTATGCAGACCAAAAATCGCACGGGCTGCAGAGTTCTGTGCCACCTGCAAACGCTGGACCAAGTAATCAGGAAGGCCTAAGAAAAGGGCATTGGCATAGTCCAGCCTAGATCCGATGAGCGCCTGCACCGTAATCCGCCTGTGCTCCGCAGATAATAGAGGAAGAAATTTGCGGAGCATTTTCAGAATGCCGAAACAAGTGCCGGACAGGCCAAGAACGTGCGCTCTCAATGAGAGCTTGTTATCCAGCTTAACACCAAGGTTCTTGGCAACCAAGGAGGATTGTGCTGGGGGACACATGGCAGCCGGCCACCATTGCCGCCACTCAGGAGCGATGGCACAGCCGAAAAATAGAACCTCCGACTTACTGGAGTTGGCCTTCAGACTATTCCGCTGGAACCACCCAAAGACCATGTCTAGGCAGTCCCGAATTCTCTCCCCATCAAATGGCTGATCTTTGCCACATGTGAAGAGGAGTTGCGTGTCGTCGGCGTAGGACACGATCTGGGCTCCGTAAGCCTCCACCGCAGCCGCCAGAGGAGACATAAAGATGTTAAACAACGTCGGGCTCAACACAGAACCCTGTGGAAACCCGACTCCCAATGGCGGCATCTCGGTGGAGCTCTGGGAAACCCAGACCGTCTGGCGGCGGCCCTCCAGAAAGGATGTAAACCATCTGAACACCGTCCCCCTTAGGCCGATGTCATAAAGCCTGGCGAGAAGCGCCTCGTGGGGGACGGTGTCGAAGGCCGCCGACAGGTCCAACATGACTAACATGGCCTTGCCACCCACATCCAAGGTCTCCCTGATGATCTCGGAGACCTCCACCAACGCCGTTTCCGTGCTGAAATTCGGACGGAAACCGGATTGGGATGGATGGAGCAAATTGTTGGATTCTAAGAAGCTCGACAAGACGCCATGAACATGTTTCTCTGTGATCTTGGCCAAGCAGTGAAATTGGCCTATAATTGGCCAGAACCTCGGCATCAAGACCAGGCTTTTTCAGGAGGGGGATCACCATCGCCCTTTTCCAGGTGAGGTGGGACACTCCCTTCCCTCAAGGAGGCATTGAGGATCGGGTTGACCAGAGGGTTCACCACTGCCGCCATCCCGGCCAAAAATTTGGCGGGGCAGGGGTCGAGTGGCAAGCCAGATTTAAGGCTGGCCAGCAGAATCCGGGACGCATCACTGGAGACAGGTGGAAAGTCCACCAGTACTGCCGTTGACACGGACGATGTTTCAAGTCCTGCCCCGAGGCCACAGCAACCCTCCTCCGAGCTCTCCGAGAAGGAGGCCTGAATTTCCTTGATCTTGTCGGTGAAAAAAGTGGCAAGATCACACGCCCACGCATCAGATGATACTGGCGGGGGTGAGTGGGAGCTAGGGGACGTGAACTCCTTCACAATCGTGAAGATCTCCTTACAGGAGTTCGCCGACGCCTCAATCCTCCTGGCAAGGTATTCCCGCTTGGCACCAAGAATGTCGCGGTGATAGGCCTTCACAGCCGACCTATAGGCGAGTTTACCCTCCCCATCATATTGAAGGCGCCAGGCACACTCAGCACCCTTACATTGGCTGCGAGCCACACGCAGCGCCTCCGTAAACCACGGCGCAGATTGCCGTATCGCCGTGGACCGAGGTGATACCCTTGGGGCCAGATCGTCCAACCTATCATCCGATATAAGTTGCCAGTGCTTATTGATTATGCGCTTGATCTTGTTGATTTTCGTGTTGAAGGTGGTAACACAGACAATCCGGTTATCCGATTGATCACGTTTGTCTTTGACTACGAGTAGTTCATCTCTGGGGTAGTACTAGGCACGTTTGCGTGATTTCTTCACCAGACGTCTTGGGTAACCGCGTTGGTGCAATCGGTTTGCGAGGTCATCTGATTGTGTAAAGTAGTTTTCTTTACTGGAACAATTCCTATGAATCCGTAAGAATTGCCCGAAGGGCAAATTGGCATGGAGCGCCCTCGGGTGATGACTATTATATTGCAGCAATGAATTTCTCTCGGCCGGTTTCCGGTACAATGTGGTGAGTAATATCCCTGATTCCTCATAGATGGTAATATCTAGGAAGTTGATGGCGTGGTTGTCCGACTGAATCGTGAATTTCAGGGATGAGGACTGATGATATAGCCATGTGAAGAAGGTGGATAGTTCATCTTGATTGCCATTCCAAATTAACAGAATGTCATCTATGTATCGCATCCAGAGACCCAAATGGTCTCTGAATGGATTCACTTGATTGAGAACAGTGTCTTCCTCAAAGGCAGCCATGTAAAGTATTGCCGCATCCGGTAGAATTTGTTTTTAAACAAGAAGAAATTCTTCGTCATTGCAATTCTTAGTAATGCCACAATAAATTCTGATGGTACTTGTACCAGGGCAGGTCGTCGTTGTAAGCACCGCGATATGACACTAAGGGCTTCTTGTTGAGGGATGCATGTGTATAGTGCGACCACATCACATGTTGCTAGTCTTTGAAGATGGTGGTCAAACGGTAGATTTTCGACGATGTTGATCGTATGCATGGTATCTCTGAGGTAAGATTGGGTAGACTCAGCCAAGGGTTTCAAAAAGAAGTCAATGTATTTTCCAAGTGGCTCAAGAATGGAGCCACAACCCGGCACGATTGGGCGGCCAGGGGGAGTGACCATACTCTTATGTATTTTAGGTATGGTATAGATTGTTGCCAGTCTTAGATGTTTTTGATTGAGGTATTGGAACTCGTTGTCCGATAGGAAGCCCTGGTCGAGACCAGCTTGGGTTAACTCTAAAATCTCTTGGGCAATGGCCTTAGAAGGATCAGAGCGCAGCAGTTGGTAGCTGGTGGCATCGCCCAGTTGTCGTAGGATTTCAGATTCATAGGCCGAGGTGTCTTGAACAACTATCGCCCCACCTTTGTCCGCGGGTTTAATCACGACTTGGGTGTTACGGGCTAGCGATTGTAGTGCAGCCTTCTCACGTTTACTGGTGTTGTACTTCGTAAAGGATTTGGTAAGTAAAAGTTCTTGAACGTCTCTCCACACCACCGCCTCATAGGCTGGAATCTTGTGACTCATTGTACTGGCAAAAGGGACAAAGGTTGAAGGTATTCTCAATCCTGTTGTTAATGGATTGGTTAGAGGGTCAGAGTTCCGGAAGAAATATTTAAGCCTGATCTTTCGGAAAAATTTGAATAGTTCAGTCCGAATAATGAATTTGTCAGGTGTGTGCGTTGGGAAATACGAAAGCCCTTTACTCAATACTTTTAATTCGTCCTCATTGAGTGGTTGTTTGGATATATTGACAACTGGGCTCGCGGCTAAGGCAGTCTCTACCAACGGTAGGTTTTGTTGCAAGTTGTCCTCTCGCCGTGTTGTTCTGATTGAAAATGCACCTGTTTCTGGGGTTGTCCGCGCCCTCCATCCCAGGAGGTCGAATTCTGTTGGGGGGCCCGTTGCTGACCTCTCTGACAGTTGTTCCCTCTGCCTTGAGGTGGACGCCATGATCCTTGGCGTTGTCCTAAAAAAGGATTTTATTGATGTTGTTGGTACCCGTACTCTGGGTAGCTGTAAAGATTGCTTGGGCCCGGTTGTTCTTGATCACCTTTGGAGCTATATGACGAATCTGAAAAGGTTTGGTAATTTCGTCGGCCTCTGTAGGAGCCACGGCCTCTGTTGGAGAAGCGACCTTGGTTGTCTTGACGAAAGTAGTCCTGCAGAAATTAAGGCACTCAAAGCGGAGATAGCGGCGGATGCCAACTTTGCCAGTGCTAAGGATACACTAACTAACCTTGAGGCTTCGCTTAAGGATTTCGACCTGACGACCCAAAATCGGAAATTGGAGAAATTAGCCCGCGACATACGCCTGTATGATAAGAAAAAAACGTATCCATACTTACAGGAGGACTACTTTCGTCCAAACCTCAGGAGTAGCCATGGGGGCCCCTTTTGCCCCGGATGCGGCAATACTTTACATGGCTGCCTTTGAGGAAAAAAAGGGAAATGAGGCGCATGTCGCCTCAACCAAACGCACTGTTGATTATGCCTCCTTGGCAATCGTGTATATATGTTTAATGCAATGTTTATCATTAATTATTCAAGTTTCATGCAATGTCCATGGTCTTATCATTTTTACTCCAATATAAATCCCCATCAGGAAGTGAACACCATTTTTCAAAATCTTCTATTGTTCAAACTGTGCCTCAATGACCTCTTGTAGGAACATGACAGAAGCGTAGTTCATCAGTAGCAGTGTTTATTCGAAAAAACACAATGCATTTCAGGCATCACAGTGCCTTTCGTCAGGGGTCACTACAAATTACAATAAAAAAAAGAATAAATTAAAATTCATCCATATTGTGTGTGCCTTAATTCATCATAATCATCGTATGCTAACATGTCTTCACTTTTTCTGACACCCCATATAGTTACTCTAAAACATAACCATGCTGTTGGAACCTCGCTAATGTCCTTGATAGAACCCTCTCAATAAACACTCGTTTTAAGATGGTATTACGTTCCTCACTTTCATAAAATCTATTTTCTGAAGAGTCCATAAAGTTGGCTCTGTATTATATTTTAAAACCGGTATGTAATTCATTCGAGCGTTCCTACCTGCCACGAGTCTTTAAAAACCTCTTCATTATCACATCAATGCCGAGAGTCCTCATCCCTGAAATTCATGATTCAGTCAGACAACCACGCCATCAACTTCCTAGATATTACCATCTATGAGGAATCAGGGATATTACTCACCACATTGTACCGGAAACCGGCCGAGAGAAATTCATTGCTGCAATATAATAGTCATCACCTGAGGGCGCTCAGTGACAATTTGCCCTTCGGGCAATTCTTACGGATTCGTAGGAATTGTTCCAGTAAAGAAAACTACTTTACACAATCAGCTGTCCTCGCAAACCGATTGCACCAACGCGGTTACCCAAGACGTCTGGTGAAGAAATCACGCAAACGTGTCTGGTACTACCCCAGAGATGAACTACTCGTAGTCAAAGACAAACGTGATCAGTCGGATAACAGGATTGTCTGTGTTACCACCTTCAACACGAAAAGCAACACGATGAAGCGCATAATCAATTAGCACTGGCAACTTATATCGGATGATATTAACCAATCTCAAACTCCCCTACATGCTTTCAAGAAAGCCAAAAGCATCCAGAACTTTGTAGTACGGTCACTACTCCCAACACCAGAGGAGCCGACTATCACTTCACTCTGGGATTTACCCCCTGTGGTTGGGCATACCAGATGTGGACACTGTAAAGCCTGTGACACTACCATCCAGACCAAGGAATTTCAGCATTCCCGACACAAAATTAGGCTTAAGACACATAGCAACTGTAATTCGGCTAATGTGATCTACGCCATAATCTGCCCGTGTGACAAAATCTACATTGGGCAAACACAGCAGAAAGTAAAAACGAGGATTCTTCAGCACATGAGCAGGATTAGGTGCCACGTGCAGGGGATCTCTTAGTAGACCATTTTGAGGGTGCAGGGCATTCCCCGGACAACCTTAAATGGGTGGTAATAGAGAAGGCTACTCTGGGTCCAAGGGGTGGGAACATCACAGGCATCTTAAATACACGTGAACTGAAATGGATATATTTCTTTGACTCAATTGAGACAGGTCTGAATGAGCATGACAGCTCTTTCTCACAACTGGCAACGCTGATTTAAAGTTTCATCTAACTATGTACAAACACCATCTTGAAATGCACTGGCCTACACCCTCATGCGAGAGGTGCGCCACAGTTAACAGGACTGTCAGTTGGTTAGGAATGGTCTTTACCCCACTGTTGGAGGTACACCACCCTCACAATTAGTAATTTACTGTTTGCTTTAATTGCTTATTCTGACCGTGCATGTAATGGCAGTAATGATCAATAATGGTGTATGTTATCATTCTACATCTTTTTACCAACTTGCGCCATTCTGTAAACCACGATATGCATTACATCATGTGTACACCAATACCAATGTCTCCTTCGCGGGGTGTTTAACATTCAAGGTTTCCTAACAATTCCTTATATTCTACAATTAGTTGTATCTCTAGGATGACAATTGATTTTGTAAATAGAATATTTGAATCTCTCAAATCTCCTAAATGTCATTAATTTCCCCTGTCTGACCGCGTTGATGCGCAGTCTTTCTTCCATGTCGTTAAGCTGTGCAATCACCACGTGGTACGATTACCATGGTGATATGAGAAACAGGACAAACGGTTCGCCATTGCGATAGCGAGCAGCGTCCGTTGCATGATTGAATCGGCATTTTCCAAGTAAGTTCACCACCGCGGGACATCTGCGCTCCTTTTGGTGACTTTCTGACACTGGATTTCTGAGATAGTAATACCCACTTAATCTTCTCTTTAGAAATTCCGGACCCCTGATTTATGGCCGGTCCCTGACGCATTTTCCCAGTACTGGGTAAGCAGATAATCCTTCTAACGAGCACCTCCTCTTACTCATCAGTGTATGGATAGAGAGTGATTGCTTTTCCCCCCTTGTACCCACAGGAACCATGGTCACCTCATTAACCCCTCGCTGTAACCCAGTGAAGATTTTGATAATTACCACAGGGTAAGTTATTGTGGAATTCATCTCCCCCGTGATTGTTCTAAATGCCCAATCATGGTTCGAGCACCTCTTCTTACTCATCAATGTATGGATAGAGAGTGATTGCGTCCTTTCCCCCCCCCCCCCTTGTACTCACAGGAACCACAGTCACCTCATTAACCCCTCGCTGCAACCCAGTGAAGATTTTGATAATTACCACAGGGTGAGTTATTGTGTAATTCATCTCCACCATGATTGTTCTAAATGGAAAATCATGGTTCACTGTGACCTACTAAAGCCTCGATCTACATGTTCCATTTTAGACACTATCTGCATGATAGGATCCCACTGATTGATGGCTTGAGACCTTGACATTCTATACTGCATATCAAGGTATTCCGTCGGGCATTATTGTATTAGCAATTTAGCCGATGCTAACTTCCGGGCCGTCTTCTGGCTCTTTACGCTCGTGTATACCAATGTGATCTTGACTCCTTCATATCAGATTCTTGACTCATTTTAATTAATCAAGTTCATATACCAATTTGATGATATCCTCTGATCCAAATAGTCTAAATAATTGTTCGTTAATCAGTTAGTATGAGGTATTTCCCACTTCCCTGAAGCATAACTCTGTAACCATTTATTTTTAACTTATTAAGCTCTTGTCTAGGGCTCTGAATGTATTTTTGATGATATTCTGAGATTAACTTCCAATTAAATTGTCTTAATATGTGTGCGCCAATTAGTTAGCATGAGGCCCATCCCACTCCTTTGAAGTATAATTTTGTATTTTATATACCTGAATAGGTTGCCTGCCCCTCTTTTCTGTCCTGATGAAGACCCCACAGCAAGGGCTCAACTAACCCCTGCATTACTTTGAGGGTCGAAACGTCGACAACCACCCATTGGTCTATCAACTTCACGCCATCAATTGTTTCATTAATTGTTTTATGTGAAGTATGATCCCCTAACTTAATTGTTATGAACTATTGGTCCATCATACTGTATACGACTTACAAATACAGTCTGTTTGATTCATTGATTTCACTGTCACTTATTTTTCCTCACTACCTCATCCTCACCTGATCACCTACCACCACCTTTCCCTATCCTCCTTGGGGCACCGTACAACCAATTGTACCTATTGATTTATTCTTGTGTATATTTAATATACCCAGTCTCGTTGTGATTAAAACAAGGTGGACTCAGTCAATGTGTTGCTAATTATTTGCTTTGATTGTATAACATTAATTTACACAGACACTGAGACTCCTTCCTCTCAGTTCATATACCTGCAAAGCAGGCTTAACAGGTTTCGTTAGAGACTTTCTGTGCTCGGAACTAATAGCACCTGATAGTTGCCTGTGTCTCAATGTAGCTATGTCTATATGATTACTCCAAGAGTTCTTGTTTGAGATATGAATTCCTAAATAAGTAAAAGAGTTAACCACTTCTAAGGGTCATCCATTCATGATAATTTTGGATTTAAAAATGGGATGGGGATTAAATGTCATAAGTTTCGTTTTTGTCACATTGACCTCCAAACCATGCTCGCAACAGAATAAATCAAAAATAGCTAGTGCTCGCTGCAGACCACTTGGGGTTTTTGATAAGATAAGCGTATCGTCAGCGAACATTAGTATTGGTATTTTAATACCAGCTAATGAAGGGGCATCCAATTCTGCTGATACCATGGGAGATACGACTCCATTTATAAACAGTGTAAAAAGAGTAGGGGCCATTGAGCAGCCTTGCCGGACTCCCCGCTCTACCGGGAAATCCGCTGTCTCCATGCCCTGACCCCCCACTGTATTCTCGCAAATGTTGATTCATGGAGCCTCATTATTAGAGTCAGCAAATCGTCAGGGACACCCAGGATCCTGAGAACAGACCACAACTTCAGCCGCGGGACTAGGTCGAAGGCAGCCCGCAGGTCGACAAAAGCCGCGTACAGGCTGCCTCCACCCAGCAGCACAGTTTTCCATTGTAGTAAATTAAAGCGGAAAACCTGGTCCACAGTACTTGTCGACCTGCGGAAACCCGCTTGGAAAGGTGACAAAGCATCATTGTCCTCAACCCAATCCAGGAGCCTGTTCACGATGACACACCCTATTGTTTTTTGTATAGTATCAATAAGGCTGATCGGCCTGTAATTGCCAGGCTTGGAGCGATCGCCCTTCTTAAACACTGGTATAATTACTGCTCCCTGCCAGGATGCCGGTACTTCTGCACCCCTTGCAATACTATTAATAAGGAGACTTATGTACCTACACCTCCTCTCCTTATCATTAATAAAGACGTCAGCAGTAACACCATCCTTGCCTGGTGCGCGGCCGCTGTTTATAGTACTCAAAGCTCCCAGGATTTCTTGTGAACTAAAAAAATTGTCTTTAAAGTGGGCATAATTTATATCCGCAGTGCATGCAAACTGGTTTGAGTCCGCATACTGCATACTAAAAAACCTTATCCATTCTTCTTCGGGAACATTATTATTTGGGGCTTCGGGTTTCCCCTCACCACCCCATTTAACAATGCTCCAGAACAATCTAGAGTCTTTCTTGTCGGACCAGTGATACTCATCCCAGGCTTTCTTTGCACTCACTATACTGACTTTAAACTTGGATAGCCAAAGTATCCCTACTCTTTAGAGCAGCACCTAAGGCATTTCGGGCATCCCTACAGTTGGCATTATACCATTTTGCATTTTTGGGTACTCTCTTGCTATTATCCTTTACCCTCTTCAAAAAGTGGTGTTTGATTAATTTGAAAAGAGTATCATGGATTTCGGTCACATCCCTCGGCACAGGCCTGGAGTGATTACACTGTTCCATAGCTGTTATAGCTTTTTCCACCTCAATTTTAATATTTTCAATTGCCTCATGGTTAGTTACAACGTTTGTCAATCTCAACCTACGCATATTATTGCTAGGAACAATTTGCGGTGGGACAGAGGCCCTGAAACAGATTTGCCTATGTGGTAACGACCACCATTTATGCTTGATACACAGAGGATTGTGATCACTCTCACTCCTCCACACAATCTCCATGTCAATTAACAATGGCCATAATTTCAAACTGCAGAGAACATAGTCTATTCTGCTCCTGTGCCGCCCGTTGTCAAAAGTCATGGAACCACTTTTATCGCTTTGTGTCCTACCATTTAAAGCTCTGAGACCTTTATCTAAACATAAAGCATTCATACTGATCACATCTTCAGTCCAGCGCACAACTGGTTTCAACTCTAGTTTCGGGACCCCCCAGTACCAGTCCTCATCATCCCCAATAAAATCTTCATCTGCCACTAGAGGTTCAAATGTTTGGTTAAAGTCACCTGCAATGACAGTCGGGTTATCTCGGGAGTAAACGTCAAGTAAGGAACCCAAGGCCGCCAAAACCTCTGACCTCCCACCGCCTGTACTCCTCATATATACATTGTAGATGACTACTGAACCCAAAATATCAGAGTTGATTGTAATTAATTGAATGTCTCTATGCCCGGTTTCTATTACTTTGACATTCAGTTTTGATGACTGTCGAACCCAAATGGTTAGACCACCCATTGGTCTTCCCCTTGGGCCTTTAAGGGCTGGCACAGAGTAATTCAAGTATCCTTTGGCAAAAAGTGGTTCACATGACCAAGTCTCCTGAAATATACATATATCAAAAGAATTGACAAATCGAAGCCAGTCTCCAGAGTCCAATTTGGAACCCAGGCCTGCAATGTTCCAAGAAAAGAATTTCCCCACAATGTACACAGTGCCATCAAGATCGTCGATAGAGGATTCGTTACACTTACTTCTCCATCAGAACCATCTATTCGCACAAAGCTATTTCCGATATTAGAACCCGATAAAGGAACAGCAGCACACATATCAGACTCAGAATTTACAACAAAATTGGAAGGTAACTTGGAGGGTTCGGTCTTTTTACTACCAACCAGATAGTTTGTATCATTTGTTGAACTTCCTTGGAGGGTATAAGTAGCTTTAGGAGAACCAATGTCCTCAGCAATAGGAGTGTAAATTGTATTTATCTCAGCAAAGACATTAAGTCTACCATTACCTGCCTTCTCAAGTCAGTCGCAATCATTTAAGTCTGACAATGCTGCAAATCTGTTTTCAACACTAATACCCCACTTACTTGGCTGTGGAACCCTGCCCCAATTATTTGTTACCAGGTTCCATTTTGTTTTTAAAATATTAGGATTCACTGTATTACTTCTCCTATAGAAAAAATCCAAAGTCAGCGGGACAATCTCAGCACTCCTGCGTTGAGGGGGAAATATGTGTCGTAATAGCTCGGGGAGTATTTCTGGGCTTAAAAAGTGCAAGACTACACAATCCCCCTTTAGTTTTTTTGCGGTAGGCCCTATCCAGTCCACCCTTCTTGCCATTGTGATCTCCCCTGCTAGCTGTTGTTTTCCTCTCGGAGATATCAACATGTTATTACATAACCAGTGGTAAGCTTTACTAATCAAAGAAGAAGTAGATTCTATTTGACCTGTTTTTAGAGGAGGCACATTTGCCAAAACCAAAACAAGAGGAGGGGCCTCCACAATCAGTTGGACAGGGCCTTGATCCACACTATTCCCTATGAGGTTTGATGGTATATCTTTTCTAGCTGGTGTCCTTATGCCTTTATCAGCTACCCGCTGAGTAGGTGGCAGAATTGATCTCACATCATCACTGCTACTCCCCATCCATCTCTAAGGGAGTTTATCGATGGTACAGCGTTGTTTATAGCTAAAGTAGGTACATTATCCACCTCCTCTACTGCCTTGTTCAGCAATCCCCCTAGTCTATTTACTTCAGCTGTTAATAGGTCAATTTTAGCTACCAAAGGTTTGATTATTGAATTGATCTTTAAGTCAATCATACTAACTAGCTTATTGATCAAATCATCACCTAATATCTCCTTCTCAGCTTGTTCACCATTCACTTCAGATATAGCAGCGACTTTCAATAGAGATATAATTATTTTCCTACTGGAACGCAGCCCACCCCGTTTACCCTGACCCTTTCGGCATGCTCTTATAGCTCTAGTCACAGGCACAGGTTCGGGGGGAGGTGAGTCGGCAA
Source organism: Lissotriton vulgaris (assembly GCF_964263255.1). Classification (NCBI taxonomy): domain Eukaryota; kingdom Metazoa; phylum Chordata; class Amphibia; order Caudata; family Salamandridae; genus Lissotriton; species Lissotriton vulgaris. Next base: position 249,468,672 of record NC_141686.1, on the reverse strand, counting down.
CTGTCACGTTTAAATGATCACCTTGATCATCATCTAAGTTATCAGCCAGAGGTGTAATCAGGTCGACATTAGGATCCACGTTATGACATGACTCAGAAGGTAAAGCATCAACACTATGTACTTGTACTTGTGCCGGAACTTCTATGACAATAGGATCTGGAAGTAAACTTTGCGTTGAGGTGACCGGTGGTGAGCTCAATCCCAAAGACATCCGCCTAGTGCTATTAATTTTGCTCACAACCTGTTCTAGATAATTGTCTATGGTATTAGGTACAGATGAAGACCTTTGTTTAGACATTTTGAGAATCGTTGGTTAATAGTTAAATCAAAATATCACCTCCAAACCAAAGAGCGCTGACAAATTAGAAGAAACTACAGCGTTTTCCAGTGTATATATAAATGACACCTATAGCCTCAGTAAATGCAAGCAGGGGTCCTGGCCCAGCCCAGTTCCGGCCAGTCACGCACTGTCACAGACTGTCCGCCCTTTGTCCGGGCTTCGTCCGGATCGCGTCCCGCGCGCGTCCTCGCGGGACATGGGCCCTGACGCAGCTTTAAGCGCCTCCTGGCGCGCTCGGTGCTGGCGTCAGCCTTGAGGAGCCAAGAATCCTGGGTAATGCAGTTTTTCGACTGACCGGCGGAGCCACGCCCGGCCGGTCATCCGAAGAGGTTGGGGGCGGAGCCAAGCCCGGCCGTAGATCAGGAAGCAGGTGAGCCCCGGTAACAAGAACGAACAAACAAACCGCAAGGGACTCAGCCCCTGACGCAGCTTTAAGCGCCTCCTGGCGCGCGCGGTGCTGGCGTCAGCCTTGAGGAGCCAAGAATTCTGGGTAATGCAGTTTTTCGACTGACCGGCGGAGCCAAGCCTGGCCGGTCGTCCGAGGAGGTTGGGGGCGGAGCTAAGCCCGGCCGTAGATCAGGAAACAGGTGATCCCCGGTAACAAGAACGTACAAATAAACATTTTGATGTAAATCTGTCTCATCTCGCCTCTTAGTTGCGCAAAACTGGAATAAACTCCTGTTATGTCTGAGGATGGAACAATCAGAAACCAGGTTTAGGAGTCTTCTTAAAACTCACCTGTTTTCTAAATAGTTCTCTAAGATGAGCTTGGGCCTGTGGCTTTTTCCTTTTCTATTGAACTAGCCTCTTCTCCACAGCGCTGGGACACGCCGGGAAGGCGTAACCAGGCACTTTATAAACTTCCTTATTATTATTATTATTATTATTATTATTACAAGCAGCCCGTCCCGACGTTGTCCGGGTATGAATTGCTGCCGGCCAGTAGTATATTGTTTCGTAGGATTTCATTTTGATAGCATTTCTTACCTGTGACAGGCCTGTAAAACGCTCCGATTCACAGTGCACTGCTGATGCACTTAAGAGTGCGCATTCAGTAGTGTGTGAACTTGAGTTTCCCTACTTTATTTTCCTTGCAATATTATATAGCGCGAACTCGACAACATGGCATGAGCACAATTTACATTACAGAAGAACACATTGATTTGTGGTAGGCACGGGGAGACAAAGCGATTTGCCTGAAATCACAGGATGTTGAGCTGATGCCGAGATTCTAACGTAGCTCCCCATCTCTAAAGTTCGCAATTCTAGAACTTGTAGTGGGAGGTGTGTCTAAAAGTGTATGTCGGTGCTGGGCATCAATGAGAGAGACCTGTGCATTTTTCCAATTGGTGGTGAAAAAATATGAGTATGTTGCTGGAGATGTGGGACGCCGTGCCACCAATGTACTTACCGGGGGAGGGTAAACACCCATTATTCCGCAAATTTCTTTCCGCATACCATCACTCCGCATACTTTCATTACGAAAGTACCATGACTCCGCAATGCCATTATAAAGCATGGCATTACATTTTATATGCTTTTACCACGCATACATTTACAACGAAATTCGTTGTAAATGTATGAATGGTAAAAGCATGTTTTTTAAAAATGTTTGGATAAGGCAAGTATGGGTATAGGGGTATATGTTTTGGGGTACTGAGGTATATGTTTTGGGGTGTTTGGGTATTTTAATGGTTCAGATATAGTTTTGGGTTATGGGGTACAGGGGTATTTTTAGGGTTCAGGGCTAGGTTTGGGTTTTGGGATACAGTGGTATTTTAGGGTTCTGGGCTAGGTTTGGGTTTTGTGATACAGGGGTATTTTTAGGGTTCAGGGGTAGGTTTGGGTTTTGGGGTACAGGGGTATTTTTAGGGTTCAGGGTTATGTTTGGGTTTTGAGGTACAGGCGTATTTATAGGGTTCAGGGCTAGGTTTTGGTTTTGGGGTACAGGGGTATTTTTAGAGTTTAGGGATAGGTTTGGGTTTTGGGGTACAGGGTATATTTATAGGGTTAAGATGGGTTAGTGTTTAAGGGTGTTGGGGTATTTTATAGAGTAAGGGTGGGTTATGATTATGGGGTGCAGGGGTATTTAAAGTAGGGGTGGGCGGAATTGGCGCAAACTTGGTACAATAAATCCGCAATATTTTGTTCCGTATGATTTCCAATTATTAAAACAGAAACCTCATATATTCAAGGTAAAATAACAAGTATTTCTACATGCTAAAATGCATATAGTCATTTCACAAAAGTGAAATTAGGGTCCAGCAAGCAGTGAGAGAGGTGATGATTTTGAGATCAAGCCCCTGCAAACCATTATGGGATGAGATTAGCAGTGGGAAGTGAATATTATAGTATACAAATAATTCTACAAAGAGCTGCAGTTCACCTCGTTCTCCCCAGTGGTCTCCAAGAGGCAAATGCAATAGCATTTAAAATATTATACATCAAGCTGCATTTCAACTAATGGTCCCTAGATGTCCCTGATGAGGCAAATGCAATAGCATTTAAAATATTACACATCAAGCTGCAGTTCACCTCGCCGTCCCTAGATGTCCCTGAAGAGGCAAATGCAATAGTATTTAAAATATTACACATCAAGCTGTAGTTCACCTCATGTCCCTAGATGTCCCTGATGATGCAAATGCAATAGCATTTAAAATATTATATATCAAGCTGCAGTTCACCTCGCCGTCCCTAGATGTCCCTGATGAGGCAAATGCAATAGCATTTAAAATATTATACATCAAGCTGCAGTTCACCTCGTCGTCCCAAGATGTCCCTGATGAGTAAAATTCCAAAACATTGAAACCCTTTCATGAATGCTAAAAATTATGCTAAGCTTATCCTATAATGCTTTGCAGGGCCTTTTGGTTGTATTTTTGCCCATAACTGTGCTTGGGGTGGTTCTAAGAGAATGGGACCTCCACAGAATTACTATTTAAGGGGAGCAGAAATGTATAGTACCTGGGAAGAAAAAACAACACTTGTGACGGAATGCCCCAGCGATTGTCACGCCCCCAGCACACACCCACAGCACAATGCAGACACGCCCACAAGGGACTACTTTGCTGGCACGGTTCTTTTACATTTTAAATGTATATGGTGGGCGTCTGCATAGCCTATGTCCTTCTGCTGCAACTGCCCTTTCCAACGCTGTATTGGGTGTTGTGATTGGTGCTGTGGTTCCTGAGTTTACCTGGCCAAAAGGTGCAAGTTCTCTCTTTATAATAGTAGTATGGAGTATAGATTATTATCTGGTGCTTCTAAGTCTACTTTGTATTGCTTAATGTTAGCTACCTTTCCATGTGCACTAGTGTCCTTCCGTTTGTTTGTGGTCATTAGATAGGGAATGGCTATTGTCAGTACTAATCACACTATAAGTACTGGAAATATGCTACATATACATATTCTACAGCATCTCTTTATGCAGTTTCGTTTCGGTTTTCCAGCAGCTCTCTTATCAGCCATTTTAGACTGTGAAGATGTTTCCCCTCTTTTTAACTTTTCTACAGAATACATTATATACAACTTGGGGAGTTATTTCTTCAAGTTGGTCTCACTTCCTCGTCGATTCGATTAGCATTTAACTCTTTTCACTATCTCCACTTATTTCCAGATTATAGAAATCTTCAAGAATTACCTATATTCATTCGGGACCCTTGAACTTATTATTCAGTCTTTTCAGTTGTGTACTTCTCCTTCTTGGCTTTTCTGTTGATGGTCCAGATTGACTGGTTACTTCATTATTTGGTCGAATGTGCATGCATGTATTAGACATTGTATGTAATCAATGAGTCACAAAATTATTGTTGATGTTTTTATTTATAGAACACATTTCATTGTTTGTTCTGATGAAGGTGGAAAAGACAATTGTACACAGAAACGCCGCTTCGACTGTTTTTTAACTTATTGATTGTTTATGATATGGTATTGTTTATGCGTTTTTATCTTTTTTAACTGATTACAGGAGTAATTGTTGTTTTTGTAGAGTGTTACCCGCAGGGAGGCATAGAATCAAATAAAACTTAGTCTTATTCTACAAACTTGTATGTACTTTTTAGAACACTGTGACTCTTGTCAATACCGACGAAATTCTAAACACACTTATAACTTAATAGTTAATAATGTCCATTATTTTTGGGTAAGAAACATATTCCCTTGTGCCAACTAGGCCCTTTGTCACCACAGGGTTATAGTTTTTTATGTTTGACACCCCCTCCCTGTATACCGTATAGGGGTACCTTCCTTTTGTTTCAACTACATTTCTATGCATACATGCGGGTTTGTGACCTTAAAGGCAGCACCATCATCATTCGTCTGCAGTTTCACTCCCTTAGGGGTGCAATAGATGGTACAATTAAGCTTGCACAGGAGATCTCTCCCTAGCAAACACACAGGACTCGAATCACACACCCCAAATTGGTGTTTATTCCTGAAATTTCCTATCTTCCTATTTGCAACACCTACAACTTGGATTGTCTGTCCTGAGAGGGGTAGGTTAGGAACTACTGCAGATCTCACAGTAGAGCGGGTAGCAGCAGTGTAAACCAAAAAGGTGCTAGGGTGACCATCAACATCAGCTTCTACAAATGGTCCCCTCTGGTCTACCTCCAAGACTGCCCCAAGAGTGCAGTCCTCCTCCCCTCTCAGGCACAGTCATGCCAATGGGTCAAGGTAGCAATCATCACCCTCAGCCAAGAGAGGCAACTGCTTATAAACTTTAGTCCCTGACTGGACCTTGGGTGGCTGGGGAACTTGGATCCGAGAGCTGAAGTCCCCCCTTTTATCGTCTTAGTCTTTGCTACTGCCGTTGCTGTCACCTGAGGTACCTGAACCTGAACCTCCTCTTCCTCCTGTTGTTCCTGATTTGCAGGATTGAAGGGACACTCTCGTCTCTAGTGTCCAATCTGATGACACTGGTAGCATTCAGTAGTCTTTTTCAGGGTTGCCAAATCTACCCTGGATTTCGAGTCATCCCCATTTCCTTTCTTCTGACCATTCTGTTTCCTCCCTAAAGTTCCACCTCACGACTGGGCCTGACCTCCCTTGTCAGCCGATTGCATCTGAACCAGCATTCGCTTATCCTTAAGCTTTTTAGTATTAAATCTTTTTATTGAGAAAAAGGCTCGCATACAATGCAGAAAATATCCAACATACAAAGCGTAAACAACGAGTCCTAGGCCTACAGCAGTAACGTCCAAACAAAGCTTTTTAAGAGGTCCATAGTGCCACAAAGACTCCTGTTATAGTCGGTGGTGTAGGTGGTTTAAGGTCATTATCAGAAGAGCCAGCAAAAGGAACAACCCCATCCCCAACCCCTCTAAACCCTTACCACCCCCCGGCCTACCCACCCACCATCCCCGTTCCAGGTCCTTTCCCTCACACCAAGCATTTGTCCACTCATTCAACACAAAATCAGGCATCTGGTTGTGACAGTCACAGCAGCTGCAGGTATCTGGGGCACGCCACTTCCCTGAATTCCGTTGCCAACAGAGACAAGAAGGGCTGCCACAGCTCTGCATACTTAGCCCATTCCCCTGCTTTAACCAAGGATAGTTTTTCCATACCCAAGACGGACCAAAGCCGGCATATCCAACCTTGAAAAGTAGGGACCTTTGAGGTACGCCATAAGGCCAGAATGTTCTGGGTGGCGGCGCCCAGCGCTATTGCAATTAGTCGGCCTCTGCGCGCTCTCAAGGGGAAAGTGATAGCATTGGGGAGCCCTAGGAGGACATAGGGCGGGAATCTTGGAACCTCCGTTTCGAAGTGAGCGTCTATCTCATTGAGGACTAACTTCCAGTAACTTTGAATATGTGTACAATGCGACAGGAGGTGTGTCAATGTGCCTTTCTCGCTGCAGCCCCGCCAGCAGGACGTGTCCCTAGTGTGGTCCATCTTGTGTAATCGTTCAGGCGTGTAATACCAGTATGTCACCAAATTAGTGAAAGTATCAGTCAATCCCATATGATAGGCAGAGTGTCTGACCCGATAGCAAATGTCCTCCCACTCCTTATTGCTCAAACCCCTTCCCAGCTCCCTCTTCCAGCGCACCCTCCCCGCGTTATAGACCCGGGAGTATCGCTCCAATAACATGTGGTAGAGGTCCGAAATGAGTCGCTTGTCCGCTGTCCGTCTGATGAGCCAGTACTCATACCGGCTGAGTTTCCGGTCCGCCGTCCCCTGAACCTGGGGGTTGAGTGCCCAATGCTGTACTTGTAAGAAGCGGAGACACTCCGTTTCTGGCAGACCGTGGTCCCGACGCAGACACTCAAAGGGTGCCACTCCCTCCCCGGAGTATATATGGAACAAGCACCTACAACCTGCCGGGCGCCACGGAGCAAACGCCCGCACATCCCTACCGGGTCCGAAGTCTGGATTTTCCAACAGGGGCGTCAATGGAGACGGAAAGGTCGTCAGGTCATGATGGACGCTAATCTGATCCCACACCTCCAATGGTTCTTTGGTGATATAGGATGCGTATAGGTTAGGCGGTCGATGCTGTCTGCGGAGGAAGGGGACTTCCTGTAGCGGGCGGTCCACCACCGCCTGGTCCTGAGCCAGTGCCGCCCGACTCCCACTTACTTCATTCCACCAGAGTCCCAAGCTGCACCGCCTGATAATATAGCATAGAGTCAGACAGTCCCAGTCCCCCCTTCTCTGGAGGGTGCATTGCCAGCCGCAACTTCAACCTAGGGCGCCTCCCGTTCCAGATAAACTGTGCGAGTTCCGACTGGGTTTCGAGAATCCAGCCCTCGGGGGAGTCCAAGCAGAATAGCCCGGAAGGTACACAGGATCTGCGGGAGAATAGTCATCTTCACCGCCGCCACCAACCCTAGCTGGGAAAGCGGTAAATGCCGCCATCGCCCCAATTCTGTACGGATGGTGTGGTGGAGATCTGCATAGTTGATACTCACCGTATCCTGCAGAGTTGCTGCCAGTTGTATCCCCAGATAGGGGACTGCCTCCGATGATCAACGGAAGGGAAATCTCTCTTCTAGGGAGGAGCAAGTCTGATGGTCCAGGGAAAGATCGAGAGCCAGCGACTTTGCGAAGTTAACCTTAAAGCCAGATGCCCCCGCGGACGCAGCTAGAATCTCGACACTGGCCGGCAAAGACTCCCTCAACCACTCAGGGAGAATCTCCCTTTTGGACAATATTTGAGAATTCGTCGCAATTGTAGTGAGTTGAGTGACTTCAAGCAACATGCTCAAGACCTGACAGGCAAATTACAACGCCGGGGCTATCCTAAACATCTATTGACCAAGAGTTGCAAACGGGCACGCAATCAAAATAGAGATGCCCTCCAGGAGAACCAACCCAGGGCAATTTCTGCTGAAGTCCCTCTTACATGTGTGACAGCATTTAACCCGTTATCGAACAAAGTTACTCGCAGCATAAACAAACATTGGCGAGTACTCACTAGCACGGACCATAAGTGGGAAAAGCCCCTCATGTCATTCAAACGTGCCAGAAGTCTTAAAGATGCCCTTGTCCATACCCGCCCCAGACAACATGAACAGACCAACACTGAGGGTGTTTTGAGTGCATGGGGTTTACCTCCGGTAATTGGTCATTATCCATGTGGTGGTTGTGCCGTGTGCCCTCTGACTAGCGCCTCAAAATTTCTGATTTTAGAAGAGGGGAAGGTGTGGCAACAAAGAAACCACACAAATTGTAACTCATGCTCCGTCATCTATCTTATCACCTGCCCCTGTGGGCTAAAATACATCGGGATGACGACGAGACGAGTAAAACTGAGAATTGGCGAACACCGGAGTAATATCCGATGCCATAAGACCAACACGAAATTAACATCTCACTATTTCCAGCAGAAACACACTCCAGATGAGTTGAAATGGACAGTGATCGAACAACTGGCCCAGGGCTCTGAGGCCAGTTTGTTCGAAAAGGAACAAAGATGGATATATCGTCTGGCTAGCCATTTAACGGGTCTCAATGATGATATTCCGTGGGGAACAGTGATGAGAAGATAAAATCTTTTTCCACGGATTGTCCTTAAACTGAATCGCCACAATACGTGACTCCACACTAAAGAAAAAGAAATAATGTGTTACTGTTGAACTGGCCCTTGACTAGTTTCATTCTGGGGTACCCCTCTTCTTCTATTCTGAATAGCTGCCATTGTCAATTCGCTGCTCCTCCAATTGATCCGATGTTTATACCAGGAATGTTATGTCGGTATGCAGACATCATCAATAAAGTTCACGCTGTACAAACTGAAAGAAGAAAAAAAGAAAAAAAAGAAAAAAAGATAGAGCATGGGAAGATAGGCTCCTTGCAGGGTTCTAAACTTTTAACTATTGGTTTCCAGTATTGCTCTATACATTAATGAATAAGGTTTCTTTGTACATTTCTTTAGAACTTTTGGTCACGTTTGTGTAAAATAATATACACACACATCATGAAATGCAAGCATATCGACAACATATACAGAATGCACCTTTAAGACGCAGCTCACGCCTATCACGTGACCAACCCCTGACCTCGCTCTTCAAATGGAGGCTACGGGCGTGTAGCTTCACTTTCAGGGCGGCGGCAGTGGACTTAGTAAGTCACAGGAGGCGAGCCGTTACTAGCAAAGTAAGTGAAGGGTTTTTTGTAAGCTTTAGTAGGGACTCGTTAGTAACGCCGAGACTATTGACCTAACTTCCACTTTCCCATTGTTTTCACACAGTGGCAGTAGCGTGAAGACAGCCTCCCCCGCTTAAGCCCTCAGATGCCAGCACTGTAATTCCGTGCTGTGAGTATTTGAAACCGTTATTTCTCCATGTGTTGATGTCTTTTCGTTTGTGGGTCTTGACCTTCATGTCCGTGTTTACATGGCCAAAGGGATTCCCACGCACGTCAAAACTGAATTTAAACAGGGTCATTTAAACTTGCACCTTTATGATTAGAAGAGACTTTCTACAAATAGTTAAGCACAGTCAGTCGAAACTGAATTTAATTTTACTACTGACTAAGCAAATATGATGATATAACTCGCTCGTTCTGAAGGCTTGTTTACCTAAATAAGCTTCCATGCACTACTCATAAATCGCGGATAGTTACCTTCTCAAATCTACATCTCCCCCATTGAATTAAATTTGGGTGGTTAATGGTAGGTCACTAAGTAGTGACTTCTTGTGCTGGAACCAAATGGAATATAGATATAAGTGAAAATCCTGTGCATTATAAGAAATGTTTTTATAAAATATGCACTAATGTTGTGTTTTCCTTTACAGTTTTTCTGAGCCCCTGGAAATACTAGGGTGCAGCAACCATATTTTATGGTAATTTTTTAACAAATATTTATTTTTCACACTCATCAACTGGTTGGACGTGCCTTAGCGAGCACGGACCACCAGGGATTTTCGCGTCACTGGTCCTGAAGAAAGCTGCATGAATTAAAAAAGACAGCTGAAACATGTCGACCTACCTTTGAAGTGATATAAGTGGTCAATAATATTACCACTCATAATATCCTACACATTGTTTTTAATAATATTGGTTGACCACTGAATAAAGTGATTTTGGGTACAACTAATATTTTTTAAATCACTACCACCTGCACTTATGCACATACACTAAGTCCAATTCACAAGAACCTGCTCCGCTGCAAATCAGGCGTTGAAACACACTGGAGGGACATTCGGTTCCTCCAGTGGGAACCCCGTGATGAAGCATGTCACCACTAGGGTGAGTGAGGGTTCTTCTTAATTAAACACTAATTGTTTCTTTTGTATGTGTTTTCACTAATTTTTCCTTTGTCGGGTTCCATTATTGTTTTTTCACTAGGAGGTGGAAGAATTTCTTGCCCTATGGGTTGTCTGACTCTAATTTCGTGTCCACAGCTTCAATAAGTCACTCCTTAGTTGTTTCTTGTATAACCGAAATAGTGACATCCATCAGGTCTCTCGGGATAGCCCCGGGGTCGGAGAACAAGTTAAAAAGGGCGGTGAGCAAGGGCGCCAGCTGGGAGCAAAAGGTTTTATAAAAAATTGCGGTGAAGCCGTCCGGGCCAGGCGCTTTAGCTAATTTGAGGCGTTATATTGCTGAAATCACTTCCTCTGGGCAGATCGCCCCGTCCAGTAGTTCCGACTGTTCCGCCGACAGGGCCGGCAGCATGACAGACTGCAAGAAAGCCATACTGTCTGCAGGATCAAGCCTGGCTCCGGCGTACAACGAGGAGTAGAAATCGCTAAAGGCGGTTGCTATGTCCCTGACCCCGGTGACCCTGCCTCCCACCGGCGTGGTTATCTCTTGCACCGCATGTCGCTGCCGCTGCTCCCTAAGCGCTCGACCCAGCAGGCACCGCACCTGACCCCCGTGTAATACATGGTGACGCACCTACAGTGCCGGCACGGTCTTGATCTAAAGCAGCCAGCTTTTGGCGCGCCTGGCGCAGCTGCTTCCAAACCCTCGGGCCCAGGTTCGCTGATGGATTCTTTGCAATTCGCGAGTGTGTGCCGTCAATTCCTCCCTCTTGCGTGCCCGCACCGCGTTTTCCGCCGCCGAAAGCGCTAACAACTCGCCCCGTAGGACCGCCTTGAGTGCCGCCCTTCTCATGGCCAGTGATGTGTCAGTGGGTTGATTATGTGCTAGATAGTCCTTCATGGCCTCCCTGATTTTGTCCACAACCTCCTTCCGGTGAAGTAATGGGTCGCGCAATCTACAACAGCGCGGAGTGCGCGCAAGGGGCGGGAAAGAAAACACCACTGTGAGCGGCGCATGATCCGAAAGCGCCATCGCCCCTATCTCTATCTGAGACGCCAGCGCCGCAAGTGAAGTGGATGTCAAGAGGTAGTCCAGTCGCGCGTATGTCTTGTGAGCATTGGAATAGTATGTGTAATCCCTGACCCCGGGATGGAGGCTCCGCTGGAGATCAGTCAGTCCCAACTCTTTCAGCCTACTGTGCCCTCCCTCTGATAGGGTGCCTGACTGTGAGGAGTGCTGCCCTGATCTGTCCAAAAGGTTATCAAAGACTAAATTGAAGTCGCCCCCCACTACAATGTGTCTGTCTGGAGACGTGGCTATCTCGCTGAGCGCTTGGTGAAAAAACTTCTCCTGCCCCTCATTAGGTGCATAAACCGAGCTGACTGTGAAAGTGTCATCCCCCAGTGAGAAACTGTAGGAAAGCAACCACCCCTTAATTTCAGCACCCTTCTGTAGGATCCTACCCTTAAAGTGCTCGGAGACCAAAATGGCAACACCTGCAGTCTTCGTGGGGGCAGAAGAGAACAATTGCGTTGGGAAGTGGCGGTATTTCAACTTATGGCAATCTTTGGGCAACAGATGCGTCTCTTGAAGGAGGCAAATATCTGCTTTCAAGTTCTCCAGGAGCGACAGGACCGCCCTGCGCTTCACCGGGTTGTTAAGGCCCGCACATTCAAAGTGAGGAGGCGCAATTCAGTCATCGGCATAGGCAATCACCATCCTCCCAAGCTGTGCATCCTTATACAGTACTCTGTCTGGACGTGGTTTGGTACTTAGCTCAGTGACATCGAGACATTCATGTTCGACTTCATCTTTTACCTCTTCATAATAGGGATCTGGCAACAGGGTTGCTGGGTTTAAGACAGTTCATCTGACTATTATTACATTCTCAGCCCCTAATATAATCTATACTACAATTATAAAGAGAGAACTTGCACCTTTTGGCCAGGTAAATTCGGGAACCACAGCACCAATCACAACACCCAATACAGCGTTGGAAAGGGCAGTTGCAGCAGAAGGACATAGGCTATGCAGAAGCCCACCATATACATTTAAAATGTAAAAGAACTGTGCCAGCAAAGTAGTCCCTTTATTACATTCTCAGCCCCTAATATAATCTATACTACTATTATAAAGAGAGAACTTGCACCTTTTGGCCAGGTAAATTCGGGAACCACAGCACCAATCACAACACCCAATACAGCGTTGGAAAGGGCAGTTGCAGCAGAAGGACATAGGCTGTGCAGAAGCCCACCATATACATTTAAAATGTAAAAGAACTGTGCCAGCAAAGTAGTCCCTTGTGGGCGTGTCTGCATTGTGCTGTGGGTGTGTGCTGGGGCGTGACAATCGCTGGGGGCATTCCGTCACAAGTGTTGTTTTTTCTTCCCAGGTTCTATACATTCCTGTTCCCTTTAAATAGTAATTCAGTGGAGGTCCCATTCTTTTAGAACCACCCCAAGCACAGTTATGGGCAAAAATACAACTAAAAGGCCCTGCAAAGCATTATGGGAGAAGCTTAGCATAATTTTTGCATTCATGAAAGGGTTTCAATGTTTTTGAATTTTACTCATCGGGGACATCTTGGGACGACGAGGTAAACTGCAGCTTGATCTATACTACTATTATAAAGAGAGAACTTGCCCCTTTTGGCCAGGTAAGCTTGGGAACAACAGCACCAATCACAACACCCAATACAGCGTTGGAAAGGGCAGTTGCAGTAGAAGGACATAGGCTATGGAGACGCCCACCATATACATTTAAAAGATAAAAGAACCATGCCAGCAAAGTAGTCCCTTGTGGGCGTGTTTACATTGTGCTGTGGGTGTGTGGTGGTGGGGTGTGACAATCGCTGGGGGCATTCCGTCACGAGTGTTGTTTTTTCTTCCCAGGTTCTATACATTCCTGCCCCCTTTAAATAGTAATTCAGTGGAGGTCCCATTCTCTTAGAACCACCCCAAGCACAGTTATGGGCAAAAATACAACTAAAAGGCCCTGCAAAGCATTATGGGATAAGATTAGCATAATTTTTAGCATTCATGAAAGGGTTTCAATGTTTTTGAATTTTACTCATCAGGGACATCTTGGGACGACAAGGTGAACTGCAGCTTGATGTATAATATTTTAAATGCTATTTCATTTGCCTCATCAGGGACATCTAGGGACGGCGAGGTGAACTGCAGCTTGATGTATAATATTTTAAATGCTATTGCATTTGCCTCATCAGGGACATCTAGGGACGACGAGGTGAACTGCAGCTTGATGTGTTATATTTTAAATGCTATTGCATTTGCCTCATCAGGGACATCTAGGGACCACAAGGTGAACTGCAGCTTGATGTATAATATTTTAAATGCTATTGCATTTGCCTCATCAGGGACAACTGGGGGCGACAGGTGAACTGCAGCTTTTTGTAGAATTATTTGGATACTATAATATACACTTCCCACTGCTAATCTCGTCCCATAATGCTTTGCAGGCGCTTGATCTCAAAATCATCACCTCTCTCACTGCTTGCTGGGAGCTAATTTCACTTTTGTGAAATGACTATATGCATTTTAGCATGTAGAAATACTTGTTATTTACTATTTAAAGGGAGCAGGAATGTATAGAACCTGGGAAGAAAAAAGAACACTTGCGACGGAATGCCCCCAGCGATTGTCACGCCCCCAGCACACACCCACAGCACAATGCAGACACGCCCACAAGGGACTACATTGCTGGCATAGTTGTTTTACCTTTTAAATGTATATGGTGGGCGTCTGCATAGCCTATGTCCTTCTGCTGCAACTGCCCGTTCCAACTCTGTATTGGGTGTTGTGATTGGTGCTGTGGTTCCTGAGATTACCGCCTCAAAGGTTTGGGCTCTCTCTTTATTATATTAGTATAGAAATAGATATATGAGGTTTCTGTTTTAATAATTGGAAATCTGACGGAACTAAATATTGTGGATTTATTGTACCAAGTTTGCGCCAATTCCGCCCAGTCCTACTTTAAATACCCCTGCACCCCATAATCATAACCCACCCTTACTCTATAAAATACCCCAATAGCCTTAAACACTAACCCATCTTAACCCTATGAATATACCCGCTACCCCAAAACCCAAACCTATCCCTAAACCCTATAAATACCCCTGTACCTCAAAACCCAAACCTACCCCTGAACCCTAAAATACCACTGTACCCCAAAACCCAAACCTAGCCCATAACCCTTAAAATACCCCTGTACCCCAAAACCCAAACCTACCCCTGAACCCTAAAAATACCCCTGTAACCCAAAACCCAAACCTAACCAAGAACCCTAAAATACCCCTGTATCCCAAAACCCAAAACCCAAACCTAGCCCTGAACCCTAAAAATACCCCTGTACCCCAAACCTAGCCCTGAACCCTTAAAATACCCCTGTACCCCAATACCCAAACCTACCCCTGAACTCAAAAAATACCCCTATACCTCAAAACCCAAACCTAGCCCTGAACCCTAAAAATACCCCTGTACCCCAGAACCCAAAACTATATCTGAACCCTTAAAATACCCAAACACCCCAAAACATATACCTCAGTACCCCAAAACATATACCCCTATACCCCTACTTGCCTTATCCAAACATTTAAAAAAAACATGCTTTTATCATTCATGCATTTACAACGAATTTCGTTGTAAATGTATGCGTGGTAAAAGCATATAAAATGTAATGCCACGCGTTATAATGGCATTGCGGAGTCATGGTACTTTCGTAAAGCAAGTATGCGCAGTGATGGTATGCGGAAAGAAAGTTGCGGAATAATGGGTGTTTACCCTCCCCCGTAAGTACATTGGTGGCATGGCGGCCCACATCTCCAGCAACATACTCATATTTTTTCACCACCGATTGGAAAAATGCACAGGTCTCTCTCATTGATGCCCAGCACCGACATACACTTTTAGACACACCTCCCACCACAAGTTCTCGAATTACGAACTTTAGAGATGGGGAGCTACGTTCGAATCTCGGCATCAGCTCCACATCCTGTGATTCCAAACAAATCGCTTTGTCTCCCCGTGCCTACCACAAATGAATGTGTTCTTCTGTAATGTAAATTGTGCTCATGCCATGTTGTCGAGTTTGCGCTATATAATATTGCAAGGAAAATAAAGTAGGGAAACTCGAGTTCACACACTACTGAACGTGCACTCTTAAGTGCATCAGCAGTGCACTGTGAATCGAAGCGTTCCACAGGCCTGTCACAGATAAGAAATGCTATCAAAACGAAATCCTTCGAAACAATATACTACTGGCCAGCAGCAATTCATACCCGGACAACGTCGGGACGGGCTGCTAGTTCGTTTATATTTAGTCAGCCGACTAGGAATAAGATACTGAGTTTGTGTTCTTGTCAACAGCATTACAACTGCATGTTTACGTACACCTTTACAGGGTGTCCCATTATAATGCATTCACTTTGTTCTAGACTCATGCATGTTGCAGCTACAGCTTTTAGACACCCTGGCAATGCAGATGCCACTTGGTTCAATGTAGCAGAAAAATATGCCACAGGATGTCGCATTAGGCCATGTCTCTGTGTTAGGACTGAAAGTGTGCAATTATCACTCTCATCACAGAATAATGCATAATCTTTTGAATAAAATGGCATACCTAGATCAGTTTCGTAATTTTACAAAAGCTGTCATGCTTTAATCATCCCATTCTACTGGATCCTTTGCTCGTTTCTTGGTCATCTGTATCAGAGGTTTGGCTAGTATTTCAAATCACACAATCTACTACCTGCAATAACCTACAACTCCAAGAAACATCCTTATTTCTTGTTGGGTCTGTGGTAACTGCATATGTCTTATTATTTTTATTCTTTCTGATGTCAATCTTCTGCCTCCTCTTTCTATTTGATGCCCCAAATATTTAACCGAAGTTGTGCAAAATTGTAATTTTTCTAGGGACATTTTATGTCCACCTTCAGCTAGGTGATTTAGCAATGCAATTGAGTCAGAAACACAATCACTTCGAGTTTTTGACCTGACTAATATGCCATCAACGTATTGCACCAAAACTGATTGTCTGGGCAACACCAGGGATTCAAGAAATTTTTCAAAATGTGGTTAAAAATGGAAGGACTTTCAGTGTACCCTTGTGGAACACGATTAAAACGTAAACATGCTCATCAAATTTGAACAAAAATAAGAACTGGCTATCAGGATGCAATGGAATGGAGAAAAAGGCATGGCATAAATCAATTACAGTGAACCCTCCTGCATTCAACGGTATCTATACTAATATAATAAAAAGAGAGCCCAAACCTTTGAGGCGGGTAATCTCAGGAACCACAGCACCAATCACAACACCCAATACAATGTTGGAAAAGGCAGTTACAGCAGAAGGACATAGGCTATGCAGACGCCCACCATATACATTTAAAAGGTAAATGAACCATGCCAGCAAAGTAGTCCCTTGTGGGCGTGTCTGCATTGTGCTGTGGGTGTGTGCTGGGGGTGTGACAATCGCTGGGGGCATTCCGTCACGAGTGTTGTTTTTTCTTCCCTGGTTCTACACATTCCTGCTCCCTTTAAATAGTAATTCAGTGAAGGTCCCATTCTATTAGAACCACCCCAAGCACAGTTATTGGCAAAAATACAACTAAAAGACCCTGCAAAGCATTATGGGATAAGATTAGCATAATTTCTAGCATTCATGAAAGGGTTTCAATGTTTTTAAATTTTACTCATCAGGGACATCTAGGGACGACGAGGTGAACTGCAGCTTGATGTATAATATTTTAAATGCTATTGCATTTGCCTCATCAGGGGCATCTAGGGACGGCAAGGTGAACTGCAGCTTGATGTATAATATTTTAAATTCTATTGCATTTGCCTCATCAGGGACATCTAGGGACGATGAGGTGAACGGCAGCTTGATGTGTAATAGTTTAAATGCTATTGCATTTGCCTCATCAGGGACATCTAGGGACCACGAGGTGAACTGCGCTTGATGTATAATATTTTAAATGCTATTGCATTTGCCGCAACAGGGACAACTGGGGACCAGAGGTGAACTGCAGCTCTTTGTAGAATTATTGGGATACTATAATATTCACTTCCCACTGCTAATCTCGTCCCATAATGGTTTGCAGGGGCTTGATCTCAAAATCATCACCTCTCTCACTGCTTGCTTGAAGCTAATTTCACTTTTGTGAAATGACTATATGCATTTTAGCATGTAGAAATACTTGTTATTTTACCTTGAATATATGAGGTTTCTGTTTTAATAATTGGAAATCTGAAGGAACGAAATATTGCAGATTTATTGTACCAAGTTCACGCCAATTCCGCCCACCCCTACTTTAAATACCCCTGCACCCCATAATCATTACCCACCCTTACTCTATAAAATACCCCAACACCCTTAAACACTAACCCATCTTAACCCTATAAATATACCCTGTACCCCAAAACCCAAACCTATCCCTAAACCCTATAAATACCTGTACCTCAAAACCCACACCTACCCCTGAACCCTAAAAATACCCCTGTACCCCAAAACCCAAACCTACCCCTGAACCCTAAAATACCACTGTACCCCAAAACCCAAACCTAGCCCATAACCCTTAAAATACTCCCTTACCCCAAAACCCATACCTACCCCTGAACCCTAAAAATACCCCTGTACCACCCCGAAACCCAAACCTAGCCCAGAACCCTAAAATACCCCTGTATCCCAAAACCCAAACCTAGCCCTGAATCCTAAAAATACCCCTGTACCCCAAAACCCAAACCTAGCCCTGAACCCTTAAAATACCCCTGTACCCCAAAACCCAAACCTACCCCTGAACCCTACAAATACCCCTATACCCCAAAACCCAAACCTAGCCCTGAACCCTAAAAATACCCCTGTACCCCAGAACCCAAAACTATATCTGAACCCTTAAAATACCCAAACACCCCAAAACATATACCTCAGTACCCCAAAACATATACCCCTATACCCCTACTTGCCTTATCCAAACATTTAAAAAAAACATGCTTTTACCATTCATGCATTTACAACAAATTTCGTTGTAAATGTATGCGTGGTAAAAGCATATAAAATGTAATGGCATGCGTTATAATGGCATTGGGGAGTCATGTTACTTTCATAATGAAAGTATGCGGAGTGATGGTCTGCGGAAAGAAAGTTGCGGAATAATGGGTGTTTACCCTCCACCGTAAGTACATTGGTGGCACGGCAGCCCACATGTCCAGCAACATACTCATATTTTTTCACCACCTATTGGAAAAATGCACAGGTCTCTCTCATTGATGCCCAGCACCGACATACACTTTTAGACACACCTCCCACCACAAGTTCCAGAATTTCGAACTTTAGAGATGGGGAGCTACGTTCGAATCTCGGCATCAGCTCAACATCCTGTGATTCCAGACAAATCGCTTTGTCTCCCCGTGCCTACCACAAATAAATGTGTTCTTCTGTAATGTAAATTGTGCTCATGCCATGTTGTGGAGTTCGCGCTATATAATATTGCAAGGAAAATAAAGTAGGGAAACTCGAGTTCACACACTACTGAACGCGCACTCTTAAGTGCATCAGCAGTGCACTGTGAATCGGAGCATTTCACAGGCCTGTCACAGATAAGAAATACTATCAAAACGAAATCCTATGAAACAATATACTACTGGCCGGCAGCAATTCATACCCGGACAACGTCGGGACGGGCTGCTAGTCTGATATAAAATCACTGCTGAATTTGTCACTATTGGACAACATGGTATGACAATTTTATTAATTTTCCCCAAATCTGGGACCACCCTATATTTTCCATCAGGTTACTTTATCCATACTAACATAATAAAGAGAGAGCCAAAAACCTTTGAGGCGGGTAATCTCAGGAACCACAGCACCAATCACAACACCCAATACAGCGTTAGAAAGGGCAGTTGCAGCAGAAGGACATGGGCTATGCAGACGACCACCATGTACATTTAAAAAGTAAAAGAACCGTGCCAGCAAAGTAGTCCCTTGTGGGCGTGTCTGCGTTGTGCTGTGGGCTTGTGCTGGGGGGGCGTGACAAATGCTGGGGGCGTATGGTACGTTCCGCCCTTCGGGCTGGACTGTTCCCATGAGGCACAGGGTCAAGGCTGATTTGCATATGGCCATGTCTGAATTGGGGTGGTGTGGAGTGCAAAAAAACGATGGGTTTAGGCCCAGATCTTTGTACTGGGGTGAATGTATGACATTGTTCTGCATTCTGTCCATCAACTGTTGTTTTTGCATTTGTCACCCCGATGGGATGGGTATGCTCAGACGTGAGTCCCATGCTCTCCACACCACTGGAATCAAGCTATCCTGGCTGAAGACGGCGGATAACCAGAAATTGGTCCTAGGATGCTTGCGTCCGCTCCAGGAAAGACATGGCTTGGCAGTTCGGCCTGTAATTTTCCCATGAGGCACAGGGTCAAGGCTGAGGTGGTGTGGAGTGCAAAAAAAATGTTGGATTTAGGCCTAGATCTCTGTATTGGGGTGAATGTATGACAATGTCTGCATTCTGTCCATCAACTGTTGATTATATATTCCGCCCTTCATGCCATGTCTCATATCGTGTGCTGGGGGTGTGGGCGGGTGCGGGGCGCGCGTTGCTCCCTTTAAATACCCCTGCACCCCATAATCAAAACCCACCCTTACTCCTTAAAATACCCCAACACCCTTAAACACTAACCCATCTTAACCCTATAAATATACCCTGTACCCCAAAACCCAAACCTATACCTAAATCCTAAAAATACCCCTGTACCCCAAAAACCAAACCTACCCCTGAACCCTAAAATACCCCTGTAACCCAAAACCCAAACCTAGCCCTTAACCCTTAAAATACCCCTGTACCCCAAAACCCAAACCTACCCCTGAACCCTAAAAATACCCCTACACCCCAAAACCCAAACCTAGCCCTGAACCATAAAAATAACCCTGTACCCCAAAACCCAAACCTACCCCTGAATCCTAAAATACCCCTGTACCCCAAAACCCAAACCTAGCCCTGAACCCTAAAAATACCCCTGTACCCCAAAACCCAAACCTAGCCCTGAACCCTTAAAATACCCCTGTACCCCAAAACCCCAAACTAACCCTGAACCCTAAAAATACCCCTATACCCCAAAACCCAAACCTAGCCCTGAGCCCTAAAAATACGCCTGTACCCCAAAACCCATACCTATCCCTAAACGCTAAAACTACCCCTGTACCCCATAACCCAAAACTATATCTGAACCCTTAAAATACCCAAACACCCCAAAACATATACCTCAGTACCCCAAAACATATACCCCTATAACTATACTTACCTTATCCGAACATTAAAAAAAAAACATGCTTTTACCATTCATGCATTTACAACAAATTTCGTTGTAAATGTATGCGTGGTAAAAGCATATAAAATGTAATGCCATGCGTTATAATGGTATTGCGGAGTCATGTTACTTTCATAATGAAAGTATGCGGAGTGATGGTCTGCGGAAAGAAAGTTGCGGAATAATGGGTGTTTACCCTCCACCGTAAGTACATTGGTGGCACGGCAGCCCACATGCCCAGCAACATACTCATATTTTTTCACCACCGATTGGAAAAATGCACAGGTCTCTCTCATTGATGCCCAGCACCGACATACACTTTTAGACACACCTCCCACCACAAGTTCTAGAATTTCGAACTTTAGAGATGGGGAGCTACGTTCGAATCTCTGCATCAGCTCAACATCCTGTGATTCCAGACAAATCGCTTTGTCTCCCCGTGCCTACCACAAATAAATGTGTTCTTCTGTAATGTAAATTGTGCTCATGCCATGTTGTCGAGTTCGCGCTATATAATATTGCAAGGAAAATAAAGTAGGGAAACTCGAGTTCACACACTACTGAACGCGCACTCTTAAGTGCATCAGCAGTGCACTGTGAATCGGAGCATTTCACAGGCCTGTCACAGATAAGAAATACTATCAAAACGAAATCCTATGAAACAATATACTACTGGCCGGCAGCAATTCATACCCGGACAACGTCGGGACGGGCTGCTAGTCTGATATAAAATCACTGCTGAATTTGTCACTATTGGACAACATGGTATGACAATTTTATTAATTTTCCCCAAATCTGGGACCACCCTATATTTTCCATCAGGTTACTTTATCCATACTAACATAATAAAGAGAGAGCCAAAAACCTTTGAGGCGGGTAATCTCAGGAACCACAGCACCAATCACAACACCCAATACAGCGTTAGAAAGGGCAGTTGCAGCAGAAGGACATGGGCTATGCAGACGCCCACCATGTACATTTAAAAAGTAAAAGAACCGTGCCAGCAAAGTAGTCCCTTGTGGGCGTGTCTGCGTTGTGCTGTGGGCTTGTGCTGGGGGGGCGTGACAAATGCTGGGGGCGTGTGGTACGTTCCGCCCTTCGGGCTGGACTGTTGCCATGAGGCACAGGGTCAAGGCTGATTTGCATATGGCCATGTCTGAATTGGGGTGGTGTGGAGTGCAAAAAAACGATGGGTTTAGGCCCAGATCTTTGTACTGGGGTGAATGTATGACATTGTTCTGCATTCTGTCCATCAACTGTTGTTTTTGCATTTGTCACCCCGATGGGATGGGTATGCTCAGACGTGAGTCCCATGCTCTCCACACCACTGGAATCAAGCTATCCTGGCTGAAGACGGCGGATAACCAGAAATTGGTCCTAGGATGCTTGCGTCCGCTCCAGGAAAGACATGGCTTGGCAGTTCGGCCTGTAATTTTCCCATGAGGCACAGGGTCAAGGCTGAGGTGGTGTGGAGTGCAAAAAAAATGTTGGATTTAGGCCTAGATCTCTGTATTGGGGTGAATGTATGACAATGTCTGCATTCTGTCCATCAACTGTTGATTATACATTCCGCCCTTCATGCCATGTCTCATATCGTGTGCTGGGGGTGTGGGCGGGTGCGGGGCGCGCGTTGCTCCCTTTAAAATACCCCTGCACCCCATAATCAAAACCCACCCTTACTCCTTAAAATACCCCAACACCCTTAAACACTAACCCATCTTAACCCTATAAATATACCCTGTACCCCAAAACCCAAACCTATACCTAAATCCTAAAAATACCCCTGTACCCCAAAACCCAAACCTAGCCCTGAACCCTAAAAATACCCCTGTACCCCAAAACCCAAACCTAGCCCTGAACCCTTAAAATACCCCTGTACCCCAAAACCCCAAACTAACCCTGAACCCTAAAAATACCCCTATACCCCAAAACCCAAACCTAGCCCTGAGCCCTAAAAATACTCCTGTACCCCAAAACCCATACCTATCCCTAAACGCTAAAACTACCCCTGTACCCCATAACCCAAAACTATATCTGAACCCTTAAAATACCCAAACACCCCAAAAAAGATATACCTCAGTACCCCAAAACATATACCCCTATAACTATACTTACCTTATCCGAACATTAAAAAAAAAACATGCTTTTACCATTCATGCATTTACAACAAATTTCGTTGTAAATGTATGCGTGGTAAAGCATATAAAATGTAATGCCATGCGTTATAATGGCATTGCGGAGTCATGTTACTTTCATAATGAAAGTATGCGGAGTGATGGTCTGCGGAAAGAAAGTTGCGGAATAATGGGTGTTTACCCTCCCCCGGTGAGTACATTGGTGGCACGGCGGCCCACATCTCCAGCAACATACTCATATTTTTTCACCACCGATTTGAAAAATGCACAGGTCTCTCTCATTGATGTCCAGCACCGACATACACTTTTAGACACACCTCCTGCCACAAGTTCTAGAATTGCGAACTTTAGAGCTGGGGAGCTACGTTCGAATCCCGGCATCAGGTCAACATCCTGTGATTCCAGGCAAATCGCTTTGTCTCCCTGTGCCTACCACAAATTAATGTGTTTTTCTGTATTGTAAATTGTGCTCATGCCATGTTGTCGAGTTCGCGCTATATAATATTGCAAGGAAAAGTAAAGTAAGGAAACTCGAGTTCACACACTACTGAATGCGCACTCTTAAGTGCATCAGCAGTGCACTGTGAATCAGAGCGTTTCACAGGCCTGTCACAGAAATGCTATCAATACGAAATCCTACAAAACAATATACTACTGGCCGGCAACAATTCATACCCGGACAACGTCGGGACGGGCTGCTAGTACCAATCATAGGCGAATTACAAGGGCTACTCATTATTTCTTTCAAAATGCCTTGCTCAACTAGTTGTTCAATCTCTGCTGCAAAACAAGCTTTAATTTCCAGGCTCATTTTATATTGTCGGGTATTAGGATAAACTGCAACTTCTTTTACAGTTACTTTTACTGGGTCTATCTGCATTTGCCATTAATCCTACTTCCTTTCCGGTAAAACCCCACACATCAGGATTCACTGCAGTTTGGACCTTGTCTTGTAACTCGTTTGGTATCATCATTCATTTCTATCTTTATTTCGACAATGTTGTCATAAAAGAGATGCATTTGATTAAACAATTAAAAAGAGAAATTCATACATTACATCAAATACATATATGTTAAAAATTTAATCTAAAATCTGAGTCATCAGAAAACCAGGAGGTTATTTCATCACAACGCAAAAATAGCATTAAAGATAAATGGATGCAGTCAGCTACAGGCCCCCGCCCAGCTAGAATCAGAGAACAAGCCCCCTAGGATCAATGCAAGTGTTTCTACCGGACCCTACATTAAACAAAGTTCACATATTTCCCTCTAATTGCCCACATGGCTGCAAGAAATTTTGTTAGAGCAAAAACAATTAGAGGAGAAAGATCCGATTTAAATATTCTGTATGCATGCAAACAGTGCATGACCCCCAGGTTTTTTACACAGTGGAATAATCCACTTTTTTCTGACTTTTGAATAGCTAGGGCAAAAAAAATGACCATGCAATTCATTTTCAAGCTCTGAGGTGCATCCAGGGCAGTTTTTAAATGATGATGGATACCACTTGCTGGTGAAATCTCTGATTGCCAGAGAACCATGTCTCCATTGAAAGAACAACTTCCTGGCAACAACTGGACTAACATCGTCGAAGACAGGCTCAAATTTATAACAGCCTTTAATCATTAAAAAAACGTGGCAGATAGGGTACCAGTTTGGGCTTTCAATAGACAGGCAGTTAAGTTGGCAGTTAAGTTGGTTTCATAGTACGAACTTGCCAGATGCTTGCGCGATATGTTAGTGCAGGCATGCTCCGGGTCAGACCACATAGGCGCAAGACCTAGTCTCTCAAATTCCTCTCTTCTGTACTTTAGCCATGGTAATTTCCGAGCGTTCGGAAGTCTCAGAAAGTCCGACAGCTCTTGCCTATAGGTCATTAACTCAGGGGTAACCCAGAGTCTCCTCCAGAAACTTAGAGGTTTGAGTCCCAATTCTTCATTAACGGGCCTAAGGCCAAGGTATAGCCTGAGCGGGGATGTATGACATTACAACGCATGCTTTTACCACGCATGCTGTTACAACTCAGTTTTTACAATGCATGCTGTTACAACGCATAGCGCTTAGGGGTGCTGGATAGTGAATAGTTTAATTTACTATTCCAACTCCAGTCCCCGTGAATAGTAGGGAAGGTGTTGGATAGTAAATTAAATCCATTCCCTATCCTAGAGCGCCCCCCAGCGCAATGCGTTGTAATGACATGCGTTGTAATAGTTGCGTCGTAAAGGCACTGCGTGGTAAAAGTTGCGTTGTAAAGGATGTTTCCCCTGAGCGGCAACAATGGTGTACTCTGGGGCAATGCTACCAGCTGTCTTAAAAATCAGTTCTCCACGGCGGCGATCGCGGGAGCACACCTGTGGCCCCACAATTCACTGCCATGGATTACAGCCCTCTGTGCCTGCAGTTTGTAAATTTCCAAGGGTGGACCAATTGGTTTAACAACTGATTTATTTAGGAGCTTGATAATGACCCCCACTTTTTGGGACAGCTTTAATTGGAGTTTTATTTGATGTTCACCCCAAGTCATATTTTCATTTAGAGTGAGACCCAGGTACTCAAAGGTCTGAACTCTTTCAAGGCGGACTACACCTATCATAGGGCTTGGGCGAGTTGTTCTTGGGGGGTTGAAAACAATGTATTTAGTTTTCATGGTATTTATTTCGAGCCCCCGATCCTTACAGAAAAGCTCTAAGCCATCCAAGACTCGCTGGATGCCCATAGGAGTCTTAGAGAGCAATAGGGTATCATCCGCAAACATAATCGCAGAGATACCAACCCCAGCAATTCTTGGAGCATCGCTATTGAGGACCGCGTTCAGGCGGAAGATTACCCCGTTGACAAAAAGGCAAAACAGGTTAGGCGCTAAAACGCACCCATGTCTTACCCCCCGGCCAACGGGGAATCTGGATGACAGAGATCCATTTTTCCCACACCTGACCTGTGCGAAATTTTCAGTGTGCAGTTGGATTATTATATTCAAGAGAGCAGGAGGAATGGCCAACTCCGAAAGCACACTCCACAGTTTCCATCGTGGGACTAAGTCGAAAGCCGCACGAAGGTCTACAAAGACGGTGTAGATTGAGCCGCCCTCAATCCAACAGTTTTCCAATGTAGCAGGGTTAGACGAAAGATTTGCTCCGTAGTGGATACCTTCTTTCTAAAACCTGCTTAATATGATCTTAAGATGTCAAATTCCTCCATCCAATCTAGGAGGCGGTCTAGGATCAGCCTCGAGAAGAGCTTTTGTGAAACATCAATAAGGATGATCGGCCTGTAGTTGGCTGGGAGGAGAGGAGAGCCCTTCTTGAAGATAGGAACTATCTCTGCTCCCAGCCAAGTACAAGGAACCGTCATGCCTCCCAGAATGGCCTTGTAAATTACCGCTAGGTACGGGGCCGAGACCCTGGCTTCATGCTAAAAAAGGTCACCAGGCACCCTGTCCAGCCCAGGGGCTTTGCCAAGCGGGAGTTTAGATATGGCAGCCCTCATTTCTCCCTCTGTGAATTCAGGCTCGGGCATTTCTGGATTAGAACAAGGAGCTAATCCATCTAGTGCCAAATCCTCAGTAGGATTTTCCCGCTGATACAAAGTGTGAAAGTGTTCTTCCCACACTTCTGCAGAGATGTTAGGGGCTGCAGCTGATACAGGGTCAGACGACCCCGTGTTCACAATCTGCCAGAACTTCCGAGCATCTCTTGTTGACAGAGCCGCTTTTAGGTTTGCCCAGTTCTCATTAGCCCACCCAATCTTGGCATGGTGAATTAGCTGACGATAGGCTACCCTCCTTTGCTTTATCAGTCCCTTATTATTGTTTTGTTTCAGAGCCTCAAGGAGTTCAGTTTTAGCCGTTCTACAAGCCTTATTATACCAGGTTGGTTTGTTCCCTGCTCTTTTCCCTCTAGACTCTAGACTCTGGGGGATTCAGAATCTCAGCTAAACTGTTGAGTAAGTTCTTATTCAACTCGCCTGCCTTATCATGTAGTTCATGCAGGGGTATTGCAGATTTAGGGCACAGGTGGCCTCCAACACCGGAATTACCCGGGCGTACAGCTCTGCCACTAGTTCCGGTTGGGTAACTAATTTGTCCCATCTAAC
The DNA here is from genome assembly GCF_964263255.1 of Lissotriton vulgaris. Classification (NCBI taxonomy): domain Eukaryota; kingdom Metazoa; phylum Chordata; class Amphibia; order Caudata; family Salamandridae; genus Lissotriton; species Lissotriton vulgaris. The sequence goes on along the minus strand of NC_141686.1, from coordinate 249,442,060 downwards.
CCTACGCCTGTTGTCTGATAGAAGAGCCCTGTTGCCTGTATCGGGCTCTTCACTGTTACTATCACTGGGAATACCTGGGGATAGGAAATCTAAGATCAACGCATTGTGATCACTATCACCCCTAGGTACCACCCTGAAATCAAGGACCTTATGCCAAGCACGGCACTCAACAAAGACATAGTCCAGGCGTGATTCTTGCCCTAATTTATTGAAAGTGCACTTTGAGGGAATATCTGATTTTACTCGGCCATTGCAGGCCCTGATTGAGTGATTTATGGTCAGGGCCATAATCTGTACAGCTAATGGTGCCCATGACCCTGGTGGGGGGCCCACCACTAACAGAATCTTCCAATGCTCATCCTCCTCCTTCCATTAAGCCCGCAAGGGGCTCAAAATGAGAGTTGAAGTCACCCCCCTATCACTACTGTGGTCCTCTCTGGGATCTTATATAAAAAAGAGGAGAGCTCTTCGATGGTTCTAGACTCCGATGTAATATTCACAGGCCTAGAGTAGATATTGACCAGTGCGAGTCTAGAACCATTCAGCCACTCTAGGACCACGCATTGCACGTCCTCTGAACTAATATCCATGACCCTCACACTACAACCAGTAGACTGCCACCCAGATTGTTAGCCCTCCCGAAGGTCTGCCCTCCCCCCCCCCACCTGGCTGGAACTGAAAATGATGCAAAGCCAGATCGAAATTGGTCTTCCCTTGCCCAGGTTTCCTGGAAGAGGCAGATATCGTTCACATCTGTAAAGGAGTCCCAGTCAGGGCTATCAACTTTAATACCTAGGCCAGCCACATTACAAGGAAGGATTTTGAATCGGGTATAATCTACTCGCAATCGTTGGGCTGGCGAGGTGGGTTCAGCCTCAACGACTGGAGTAGGAACCCTAACAGTTCTTGCCTGCCCAGTGACTTCACTGTCAGCGGCGGGATCAGATGTCTCATCCGCCGTTAGCCCTAGTTGAGTGTTCCTCCCACTATCATTTTCCCGGCTGCTATAATGATTCCCCACAGGGCGACTCCCTACACTGGCTTCATAGTGTAGTCAGTCAACCTGATCCAAACACCTATACCTATTGATGTGAAAGTAGTTGGTGGTCGTGGGAGGCTCATGCATATTGGTCTTGATTCCTCTATAGTTGCCCTCAAATCCCACCCTTGTCCAACCCTCTTCTAGCCCGGGATCGAGTTGCATGTTAAGTGGCGGATAGAAGAACGACAATGGAAGGGACAGGATTACAGTGTCCTCATGGCTGGGGGGCCAATTGCAGATGTGAGAGACAATCCCTGGGTTCCTAAAATTCACCAGTATACAGTCACCTTTGATTGTTTTATTAGTATGACCCACCCAAGGGACCCTTCTAACCATTAAGATTTCACTTGAAACATGTGCGGGGAGGGGTCGAAAGGTATTCAGCCAACTAGCGACTTTATTCTTCAAAGATGAATAAGATTCTACCGTTGAATTACTAAGCTCAGGGACGCCGGTGAGAACCACTACGTGAGGAGCAGCCTCGGGGGTAAATTAACTACCTTTTTTATCCTCGATATCCGCTTATCATTCACAGTTGGTTTACTAGGTGGCCTATGGGAACTAATTGATGCAACAGAGTCCATATTCTGTGCTGGAATGGTGGAAATTACTTGGACAGGAATATTTGCTGAAGGAGGGGGGGTTGATGTTAAAGAACCCCCTCTAACAGCATCAGACGCCCTCTGCGTGTTTTCCACAGTCTTCAGCTGGTCTACCAAAGCCTCGGTGGCCGTTTCTATAGATTGCAACTTAAGTTCAATTCGATCCAGTCTAGCGACAAGGGGGTCACTCAAGGTTCTCAAAGTATTTCCGAGGACGAGAGTCAGCTGATCACCCCCAGCAGGGGCGGCATCCCCAAATCTAAATGCAGTAGGCTGTACAATAGGCAATGTGTTAGGTGGATTAGTAATAACCTTGGTTACATGCGGAGCCACGCTAGCTGCTATGGGCCCTACAGAATCTTTAATGGTAGAACATTTATCTAATTTTGCCTTTTTTTGCACCCCTTACTTGTGGCCCGGGTTTTCTTTTTGGGACAGCCCCTTCCCGGATTCCTTGTAGGTCAATAGACATGGAATCGTGGCTGTCACCTAGTGACAGGCTGTTATCATTTAATTGCAGAGGGATAGCCTCAGGGATGACCGCAAGGGAATCTCTTTGGAGAACGGGGCTACTCCTAAGCTCTTGTAATACAGATGTGATGGTCTGATCAATGGTACTAAGAAGAGCAATAAGGGATTCCCTAAGCTTTTCGGGGGTTTTAGCATTAGCAATTAGGCCCAATGAGGATCTTCTAGCATTTTCAATTCCCTGCGAAAGCTGTCTTTCTAGTAAAGTTCATTAGACAAGAGTGAGTTTGCTCTAAGCAGGAAATTGTCCAAAGTACCTGCCACCATGGTACTCGACGCCGTGGCTCTGCTTCTCATTTCCCGAGTAGACATGGTCCTTAATCCGCGAGAAGCCTCCAACCAAGGAAAGGAACAAATACCAAATGCACACGAGATCAAACGAACATGGACCAAGAGGCGTGGCCCGGTCCGGTCTTACTCGGGATGTAACGGGCTAGAATGGGCCCGCCCTTGACCCGGGCTTCGCCTGGCATGCACCCGCGCGCATCACGCGGAGCGTAGTGCAGACCCAGTTATGTAGGGGAATGGCGGTGGAGGCGGGAAGAGGACGAAGCCTTGCCGCGTGGGCTGCCGGTCCTCGCAGTCCCGCCGGTAGAATGCCCCAACAAACAAAGTCTCTGTGATCCTTAGCCTCCTTCTGTTCCCTGTGTAGCTAACATGATCTTGTATACTACGTCTTTATCAGGAGTATGAATTACAACACCATCTGGTGTGCAAAATATTGGCCAGTTTACGGGACTTGAGTCACACACAACAAATCTGTGCATTTCTCTAAAGTTGCCAATACATACCTCCATTGGTTCAGTAATTGGGGTCCTAATTTGTTTATTAGAAATGCCCACTACTTGGATCGCTTCTCCCGAGAGGGGTAGTTTGGGATGTCTTCTGGCAAGGATGCGCCAAGTACGCATTCCTCTTCCTCCCCTCTCAGGCACGTCATTTTTGTTCTGCCTCAAAAAATTAATCCTGCAAAAGAAACTGTGGAGTTACATAATTTTTCTTACCACTTCCCTCCTGGAATCTGGTGTCCACACGGTACTTGGCTTCACTCACAAAATTTGGCATGGGGGCAGGTGGCAATTGACTCTGAACAACCTGCTGCTGTTCCCTCATTGACACCTCATTCTGCGTCTGTGGATTTAAATTTTGATTTTGGACATTATTATTCTGTATAAGCTTACACTCGTTTTTCCAATGCCCCAATTTTCCGCACCCATGAAAGGGAAACTTTTTCTTTGCCTCTTCTCTGCTCGTTCGCCCTCTTGGTTTGCCCCACTATCTTCGCCTTGACCTTGCCACATTCCTTGATTATCTGCCTGATTACTTAGCTGAAGTTCTTGCTACCCTGCTGATTTAACTTGGGCCCACATTACCTTTTCTTCTAAATTCTTTAGTCTGTTGTCGATTTCGTCTCCACGGTACTTTGCGTCCTTGAGGATCTCATCTATAGGCTTTGCTTGACAGGATAACATATGCTGTTTAATCATTTGCGATATTTCCAACTTTAACCCAGACAAAAAACGATATACAAAATGTGTCATGTCCTTGTTTTCAATGTTTTCAACCCCGCTGTACAGCTTGACCACCAGTCAGAGATGTTCATAATATGCATGTACTGACTCATCCTTTTCTTGGGTTGTTCTGTCTATTTTTATCCAATCAGTTTCCTTTGGGGGAATTTTTCCTTTCAAAAATGTAATTACATGATTATATTTTTTCATTACCTGATATGACAGGGCTCCTGTCTTTGTATCTCTTGGGTACTTATCATTAGGCCAATCTATCCTAATTTTAGATTCTGCCCATAATTCAGCAGGAAAAACTTTGCCAAATAAACCATCTAAGTCCTTCAACAAAACTTTTGAAACTTTCACAAACCTTTCAACTTGCCTGTACCATTCTACTGGTTTTTCTCTAAGCTTTGGGAAATCATTTGTAAATGATAACATTTCCTGTCGGGTCCATGGGACATGTCCATAACCTCCTCCTGGATCTTCTCTCATTGGGTACAACCTTTCAAACTTTTCTGTTTCTTTTACAAAATACTCAGATGTTGTTCGTTTGCCTATGCTTCTTCCTTTTTCTTTGTCTACCTAGTTTTCCATCTATCCAAATCTCCCAATTTTTGCAACAATGTTAAAATTCTTTTATTTGTAATTTCCTTCCTGACACATTCATGTTCTCTAAAACTTTATCAGAAAATTCTGCTCTATATAGTTTTTGCAATATATTGGATTTCCCTGCGCCAATTCCCATTTCTGAAGCCAAATTCCTCAGTTTTTCATGGAATATTTTCGTATTTCGGGCAAAGCTTCTGCATTTAAATAACAACTCTTCTTCGCTAAAAGTATTGAATCTTTCTACCCCTACATTTCCTGCTATCATTTCTTCCAATTCTACCAGCATTTTAAATATAACCAATACCTTTGGTTGTGTTTTTGGCTTTTCTATTTCTCGTGTCCACCTTTCTATTTCTGCTGGGGTTACTACAATGGCACTTTTTGTCCCTGTGGATGTTTCAATCTGTAACTCTTTTGAGCATCCAGGTGTGACTTTTCTGAATGAATCGTTTATTGGCTCTCTTATTGGCAAATACATTAGAGAAATTATCAACTCACACTTCCGTGCCTGATCATCAATTATTATTTTTTCTTTTCTGGATTGTGTGATCGGTGTAGTCAGGACGGGAGTTTTAGGACAATTTTGTTTATCTCCATATAAGTGAACAACGGGTCCTATAGTCACTGGTATCGTTAGGGCTTCAAGACTTGTATTTAATGGGTTATTTCCTGAACTAACTAATTTCTATTTGTATTTATTTCTTCTCTTTCTTTTTCTTGAAGTACCCTTTCAAGTGTAGTCTCATGTACAACACAAGGGGTGTTTTCAGAAGTGGGGCACTAGGGGTAATTCTATGTAATTCTTCCCAATAAGGTGGAGGCTTTTTCATTAAAATATCTTCAAAATAATCATCTTCCGAATCTCCACTACCAGTCACTAAATGTTTTGTCTCTCTGTACATTTACTTCCAGTCGTTTCTTCTGTGGTAAGTACAGGATATTAGCCTTCCACTACTAAAGCTATCTCTGGTTTCTCAGGAAAATATAGGATAAAATGTCGTTATGTTACCACTACATTGTGATCTGTCTTGCTCAAAAGCCTCTGTTTCCCATTCTTCTAAAGCTACGTACTTAGTTAATCTAGGTCTTGGTTCAAACTCATTCATGCAAATTCGTAAATTGTGCAAAACTCTTCCATTAATTGTTCTGTGCTCAGGAAATGCTAATATTCCATCATATTTTGTGTATTCTATCCATTTTTCTAACCATACACAAGTGTGGTAGCCTTCTTCTATCATGATGTATGATGCAGGTGTTTTCGGGGGAGGGATAATAATTCCTTCCCTAGTTTTAATGGGTTTGTCCTTTTTTAAATAATTCTTGATTTTCTGCATAAATTACATTTTCCTTTTCTCTCCGTACATTTTGCTTGGATTCCCTCTAATAAATTGCTTGTGGGCAAAACTTATAAGTCTTCTGTCTGGCCAGGGTCCTAATAAAGTAGGATCAATGCTTCACATGCAATCCCCACTGTCTATTAACACAAAAACTGCTATTTTGACGATTTATTGATTGTTTACTTCTACTCTAATGTTTCCCTAATACCAGCGCGTCTTATATTCTGATGACCAATCAACGTCTGGTTTACTGAATTACCGTAACCAATGCTTGTGCGGTTTTTCTGTGACGTTAGTTTTGCTCCTCTGTACTCACCCCTTCTTTACAAATTTACCTCAGCTACAAACCCGCTGTCTCAACCAATCCCAGCGCAGCTCTTAGTGACGTCAGTGCAACACCCGCGGCTGACCCCTCCTTTGCAAGGTAATGCAAAATTTAATTTCATTCAATTTTTTTTACTTACACATTTTATTAATATATAACGTAAAAACATTTGCTACTGTGCCTGATTTTCTAATTTCAAAGAAAAGTCAATTTCTTCGACTGCGAGTAAAACTTTTCTGTTTACCCCTCACACACTGAGTAAAACCTCTTCCGCTTACCCTTCACTCAAGCATCAAAGAACCTGCTACCAATCACTCTCACTTTTATATCAGAAATAATCCCTAACCAGTGCTTCAAGTTCTACCTAACTTTCCACACTTTCTTCATCAAGGCCAGTAACCTCATTGCAGTGTGGCTTCCATTTACCACCTGCTATTCAATATCCACGGGAATTCTAGAAAACATAAAACAATACATACGGGTTTGGGTTAATACATAAATCAATATTCCAATACACAACAATCTATCTATCTTAACTAAAACCTAACCATCCTCTGCTACCAAGAAATACTGATGCAGCAAGATTACCAGCCTGGGTTATTCTAAAACATCATATTGACCTGGGCCCATAAAACATTCATACACAAGCTGGCTACCATGTAATAATATATACCTATACACCGTTTCTTACCAAAAACCTTAACACCTTAGTTCTCAATTTCTCCTTGTCGATCAGGTTGTTAACATAACAGATATAAATTACATTTACCTTTAATTCTTTGAATGACCACAGACTCGGGAGAGTTTTGAATATTTTATCTATGCAATACTTTTGTGAGTCAAATACCAATACATGTCGAACACCAACATTTCAAGGAGAATATAATGATTAAAGCAAAACATAAAGACTTAATAAAATCAAATGATGTTGGTACCTTGGAAGGGTGGAAAAAGGAAAACAGTACAAGGACATACCACACATATCTATATTTACCTAGAATGGTGTGAGGACCAACCCCTGGCCAAGGAGCTGGAAAAGGAACTCCAAAGTAGTCAGAAGACAACAGATCAGGACAGGTTTAGGACAGGACAGGTAACCTTTTCTAAGTACAACACCAGCATTACACCCCTCTCTGGTGCTACTCTTCTTTCCCGTTCTGGATGGACAGACTCTTCTCCCTCAGCAATTTCACTGACTCTCCTCTCTCTGTCTCACCTTTTTCGATTCTTTTGTCAGAGTGCTCGAACAGCGTCTCTGACCTCCTTGGCATCCGCCGTCTTCTGCTGCAGTGTTGGGTCGGTTACAGGTCGGTGACAAGTCTGACAATCTAACTGACTGAGCCTACCTTAGTTATACTTTTCTCGAATGTCTGACGTAATATCGACAGACAGAATATCGACATGCAAAAATATCGGAGCAAAAATATCGACAGCAAAAATATCGGAATCCTATCTTCATTAAGGTAAGTACAAAAATATCGAAAAAATAATATCGTAGTACAAAAATATCGGAATCAAAAATATCGTTTTTTTAGATGTATTAATAATAATGTTAAAATAATATTTAAATACATATAATTTTACAACTATTAAATTAAAATATTAAAACAAAATTAAAACTAATACATATACATTTAAAATAAATAAAACACTTAAAAATTTAAAGTAATTTTAATTTTTTTAATATAATTTATTTGATTTAATGTAATATGTTTTTTTGTTTTTACCCTGTACGCCTGTACCCCAAAAACCCCAAACTGACCCTGAACCCTAAAAATATCCCTGTACCCCAAAAACCCAAAACTGACCCAGAACCCTAAAAATACCCCTTTACCCAAATACTGAAAACTGACCCTGAACCCTAAAAATACCCCTTTACCCACAAACTGAAAACTGACCCTGAACCCTAAAAATACCCCTTTACCCAAAAACTGAAAACTGACCCTAAACCCTAAAAATACCCCTTTACCCAAAAACTGAAAACTGACCCTGAACCCTAAAAATACCCCTTTACCCATGAACTGAAAACTGACCCTGAACCCTAAAAATACCCCTTTACCCAAAAACTGAAAACTGACCCAGAACCCTAAAAATACCCCTTTACCCAAAAACTGAAAATTGACCCTGAACCCTAAAAATACCCCTTTACCCAAAAACTGAAAACTGACCCTGAACCCTAAAAATACCCCTTTACCCATGAACTTAAAACTGACCCTGAACCCTAAAAATACCCCTATACCCAAAATTAATTATTATTATTAAATTACCAATTAATTAATAATTAACAATAACAATAAAGTAAATATATTAGCACATTTGCTGTAATTAATTTAATTTAATAATTAATATTATTTTGCCCAATTAATTAATTAAGAATAACAATAAATTATATATAAAAATTACTATATTAATTTAATTAAATAATTAATATTAATTAATTACCAACTAATTAATAATTATAAATATGTAAAAAATTATAATAATTAATTAACTAATTAATAGAAATTAATTACCAATTAATTGTTAATTAAAATATGTATAAACATATATCAATTAATTAATTATTATTAAATTACTTCCCACCCTATTCCCCTATAAACCCATAACCCGCTACAGAACATATTTATCAATTAATCAATTAATTAAAAATAATTAAAAATTAATTCTCAATTAATTAATTAATAATTCCTACTAAATAATAATTAATTTAACATAATTAAATTACTTCCCACCCTATTCCCCTATAAACCCACAACCCGCTACAGTAGTAAAAGACAATATTTAATTAAATTACATTAAAAATAAATAATAAAACATAATAAATACAATATAATATACACTAAATTAATTTAAAAATTGATATTAGTAACATCAAAGTTATTAATTTCGATATTATTGACATCGATATTTACAACTTCGATATTACTGATATCATACCAATATCGATATTTAGACTGTCGATATTACTTACCTTCGATATTATTGTATATCGATATTTAAACTTCGATATTTTTGTATATCGATATTTAAATATCGATATTTTGTCTGTGTACCACTTTTCTCAGTGTATGTACCACCCTCCAATGTTTCAATATTCGTGAATCCCCTACTTGTCATTGGACAATGGGATGGGGAAATGTCTTCACACTATACTAATGTAATGTCATTTTCTTAGGCTTATTGTTCTATGTTCCCTCCCCTAAATTACTTTTTCCAAACTTTATTTTCCACCCGCATGTCACATTTGGAAATGCAAATTTTGGGCTCGATTCACAGAATGTACTTAAGACTCAATCCTAAACTTACTACTATTTTGGTATTCACAGAATGCACTTACTACTTTTGGCATTCACAGAATGAACTTACTACTTTTGGTATTCACAGAAGTTAGGATTTTGTCTTAAGTCTGTCTTAAGTCTGTCTTAAGTTTGTCTTAAGACAAACTTAAGACAAAATCCTAACTTCTGTGCATACCAAAAGTAGTAAGTTCATTCTGTGAATGCCAAAAGTAGTAAGTGCATTCTGTGAATACCAAAATAGTAGTAGGTTTAGGTTTGAGTCTTAAGTTCATTCTGTGAATCGGGCCCTTTGTCTTTTTCTGCTTCCCCTCTCCGGGTCAAGAGGTGCTGTTCCTAGGCACGTCTTCTGGTTAAACTGTACTTGGCAAAGTTTCAATGTCACAGCTCGAAGTTTGACAGAGTCTAACGCGCTTGCGCATCACCAGGCAAGGTGGATATTTCAGTCACCCTCCAGGCCTAAATACGAACTAATAACAAAGTCAAAGAAAAACATGTTAGAATACGAAAATAAATGAATGCACTGTATACCACTTATTTCTACTCTAATTCCCTTAATTTATTTTAACTATTGCATTAGCAGTTAAGTAAGAAATGCGAGGTTTAGTTTAAGCATAGCTTTGTGCATTAGAATGTGAGGTTCCAGCGGCCATTTTAAAGAGTGTGAGTGTTTATATAGCAGGAACGCGACCCAATTAACCGAAGGTATTAGAATGCCGCTTTAGATGAGCACGCCAGTTACAGTACACAAGGAAGAAGAACAGGACACACAAAGTCAAAAACACCCAAATGTTGGATAGACTTCATATGCCAAATCCATCCTACATACATTTTTGGTAGGCACCGCACGGGGAGATTTATTAAGAGATTTGCCTTAAAAGACAAAACGCGAAAAAGGGGAAACAAGGGAACCCTACTCACAGCGGAACCAGGGCAAACTGTATATCCAAAGAACAATGGTTCCTGTGGCATACGAATTTCAAGAATACAATACTTGACAGCTTAAATAAGCAATATTCACTTGTAGCAGAGAAGGGTCTGGCAGAAAAAGAAACACACACATATGCAAAATTTATAAGAAAGAATTCTTATATTTCAAATCATGAGAAGTGTCCATATTTACAACAGCAACACATATACAAAAGATTGTATGTACAGTGAAAAGTGCAGTGCGTCCCAAGTGATTGTGTGAACACAAAACCAGGGACATCTAGGGAAAAGGTGAGAGTGGGTATTAATAGGTGTGGTTGCTGTATTCTACAGTGTTGTGTGGACTTAGAAATAGGGGGTTGTAATACCTCGTAGTGACCGGGAAAGTGCGATCGAGCGAGTCCTCGTCCTTTGAGCAGGTAAGCTCTGAGACACGCTTTCCAACATCACCATCTCCCGTTATTATATAATATTCTCACCATATGGCCCTTTCTCTCCAGGCATTATCCTGTCTCTTCAAACGCAACCTTAGTGCCTATATACTGAAATACCACAATCAACCACAGTGGTAAGTGGCCCTATTATTCCATGACTAGCCTAATGGTAACCTTGTGCCACGCGCTCGTGAATCTTAATCAATGTTTTACCTTTTTCCTCAACAGTGCCCGGCTGGGTATACTGTAAGTCTGATTTAAATTAACTTATCACGCATGGGTTGCACCACGTCAAGACACTACGAGGTATTACAACCCCCTATTTCTAAGTCCACACAACACTGTAGAATACAGCAACCACACCTATTAATACCCACTCTCACCTTTTCCCTAGATGTCCCCCATTGTATAGTCCTGACGAGACCTCCATTCTCCAGGTCGAAACGCCGTCGACGCTATAGGGAAGGAACCCATTCAGCACAGTGATTTGTGATCCTATGTAGTCACTGTCAGCAACTATTGTATTATATTGCTTGGTCCTTTCCCTGTGTAAATACTCATAACACAAAAACTGTATAGACCCTTTATTTTTTGTGTTTGTTCTGGTTTTGTGTTCACACAATCACTTGGGACGCACTGCACTTTTCACTGTACATACAATCTTTTGTATATGTGTTGCTGTTGTAAATATGGACACGTCTCATGATTTGAAATATAAGAATTCTTTCTTATAAATTTTGCATATGTGTGTGTTTCTTTTTCTGCCAGACCCTTCTCTGCTACAAGTGAATATTGCTTATTTAAGCTGTCAAGTATTGTATTCTTGAAATTCGTATGCCACAGGAACCATTGTTCTTTGATTAAAAGACAAAACTGCACAAAATTTAGAGCCATTGATGGAGCAAGGTTTCGTACGTAAGAAACTTGCTCGGATTCAATCCTCTCGAATAACATGTAATAAAATAAACAACTTGTTTAGTGAATACTAATAATTGCACTACACTACATTTTTTTCATCTAGGGGAAGCTTTTCAATGTGCTTTACTAACATTTAACTCGAGTGGTTTAATATGGCTGCCAAAAACTCGGGAATTTTCTGCGCATGCGTCTACTGCATCTACGTAGTACGACGTATTTCGCTTTGGTGGGAAATCTTTGCAGCTGCGCAGTAGTACTTAACCCCTTCAGTGCTGCGCGAATTCCTCTGCGGTGCTGAAGGTTCTAAAGAACCTATGGACTCATGACGGAACGGTTCCGTCATGAGCACAGGCCAACCGACGCTCATGACAGAACCGTTCCGTCATGAGCACCGAAGGGGTTAAGCATGTGTAGTGGCCTCTCCTTTCTAGGAAAGATGTCTGCTGGGGGTTGCAGTCCCCAAACCAGCAAAACAACATAGCAGGCAGGCAGCAGCAGCTATGGAGTTGTGAGTATCCATTGAAAACAAGGGCTGGTAGAAGCCCGGAGCTCCAACATTCTAATGTTTGACTTTGTTCACAGCTGCTGCTGTGAACGAAGGGTAATCCCGAGGGGATTTCAATCGACTTTGACTCCCTGAAGCCTTTGTTTTATTTGTTAGAACATTCTGCCCTCTAGTGGCAGAATGTTCTAATAGCCTCCTACCTCTTTGTAGCTGGGCTATAACGGCTATTAAAGTCTCATTTCCTAGTTAAAGTCTTTGACGCTGGAGCGGGACTTTAATGACCGTAATGGCCCGCTATGGCAGGCTATAAGGCTATATTACACAGTTCCATGCCTCAAATTGATACTGATGTGCACCCACCCCACCCAGCATGTGAACTGCATATAAAGCCTTTAACTATCATGTAGAAAAAGATAGCATCAGTTTCATTACCTTAAACACTGGAGTTGTTGTGTTGTGGGGGTGCAAGAGCAGCAAAGTAGGTTGGGTTCTGTACAGGATCCTCTTGTTCTTTGCCAAAGAATTATATAGAGCTCGTCACACTGCCTTTACCTGATGCTGAAAAGAAAATATAACTTTCTTAGTAGTAGACGTGGCAACCAAACACATAAATTATAAACACTTATTCTTTGTAATGTTCACAAACCCTATGATTTCAGTTGGTCATGAAACATTGTTACCTCTCTAAAAATTGTTCCAGCAGCTCTGCAGCCTCGAATCGTGGCAGACCACGCCAAAGACCTTCCCCCAATGGCAGCGTACGCACTTCCACATGCTGGAAGTGGGCCTAGGTAAGTGCCAGTTTAGGCAAACTCGCATCCGGCCCAGAATGGAAGCTGGTCATAGAATGTTTATTGTTGTAACCAGCTCAGGAATGAACAGTTGACAGTGGCACCATGTGTTACTTGTATATTTACAGTTTAAGGCTTTAGAAAGTTTAGATATTGCTGCAACTATTCTTTAATTTCTAGCATCAGAAACATTTCTATCTACAAAGAAATCTAGGACCTGCTGGCACGCACCTCTGAGAAGCATACACGCTGTAGCCAATGCTTCTCAGAGGTGTGTGCCAGCAGGGCCTAGCTTCATAAACATTTCTGTCTGCAGTGCACTCAGCGATTCCGCTATTAAAACACTCACACTCTTTGCAGTGCAGAGTCACTTTGCTCTTTAACCCCTTAGATGCTGATGACGAGCTCAGCTCATCATCAGCTACGGCACTTGTATGCTGATGACGAGCTGAGCTCGTCATGTAACGCGGGTTTTTGAAAAATCCAGCGCACAGCTGGAAAACCACTAGCACGCAAGGGGTTAAAAGAGCCAGCGAACATCCACGGCACGGGACGCCATAGCCGCTGCCTGCCTGCTACTTAGTTTTGCCGGTTTGGGGACTGCAACGCCCAGCAAACATCTTTTCCAGGAGGGAGAGGTCACTACACAAGCATTAAAGAGCCAGCGAACACCAGCGACATGGGCCGCGCCGGGCCTTGCCTAGGCCCGGGCCAAGGGCAATCCCATCCTCACCCGTAAGAGCCTGGAGGAGGCTGGGCTGGACCACCCCTCTTGGTTCCCCGTTTCAGGATATATTTCTTAAACATTAACATTATCAGCGCTTGTGAGGAAAGCTGGAAGAGGGGACTCAGCACTTCCAGGAAGCTGCCGTAAAACAGTTTTATTCAACCTGCACTGGATAACAGGTACTCTCCCCTTCGTAAGTCGTACTCCGTCTATTCCCAGGCAACCGTTTTAGTCCAATTGAGGGGACTCGGAGGGATTGGGCTGGACTGGTATCCAAGCCCAAGCGACACTAAGTTCAAGAAGGCTATTGCTTGGGCAGTTTTCTGGACAGTGCACCCGAGACAATTAAAGCTTGGGGCGAACACACACCAGCAGTGGTATCATTATTTGCTCTTAAAACTGCGCCTAGGTTTCTGTAAATTTGCCAATTTGCTAATTATTACAGAAATGTGGTGTGGTTGAGCTGGAAGGCAGCTTAAATCAGCTTAATTATTGTTATAATATTTAAATTTCGCTTTTATTGCATTTTAATATATTTCTAAACATTTGATTATATTGTAGATTGTAGAGCTTAGATCCAGCACTGTAGATCCGCTTATCAACAGGCCATGAAACAAAGGAAAACTTGGGTAAGGGATGAGGCTCGGGACGCATTATGCAGAGCAAGTACAAAGATGTAGATAGTAAACTCTGCACCATTGAGGGAGAATACCGGCCCTGGATTTGTGGTCGCAATACCTGAGGCCGAGTGGATTAAACACTTTTCCGCCAAATATGCTGCTACGACCTCTATACCTGATACTATTCAGGCCACTAATTTCTAAGGCAATTCAGATTTAGACCTGGGTCGATCCTCCAGTATTATCCCATTCAGCCTAGTGAAAGTGAGTAGTGCCACAACAGCCAGCAAATGAGGTAAGGCTCCTGGCTCAATTGCCATCCCTATGGGTTTGTGTAAAGCTAATACATCTCTATGGGGTCCTATCTTAACTGTTGTTTTAAGGGCCTGCTGTGCTTCCAAATTTCTTCCTACATGGGCAGAATCGATAATAGTACCTGTCTGTGAAAAAGGGGATTGGCATTGCCCAGCCTGCTATAGGCCGATCTCACTGCTTGACTCTTTAGTAAAAGTAATGTGGAGAACAATTTTGATTTTGATGATTCTAAGGGTACTCTGACTGACAATAAATGCGGGTTTCACACTGGGTGGAGAACTATTGAACAGTGCTTCAACCTGAGTATGCTAGTATGGAAATATATCATGATTAAGGGAGGGAAACTGTTCTTGGGGTTCGTCGACCTGTCCTCCGCCTTTGGTTGTCTAAACCACTTTAAGCTATGGGCAATAATATCAAATATGGGTGGGACTTTACGATTATTTATTTTTTGAGGGATCTGTACTCAGGTACGAAAGCCAGGGTCAGATATGGGTTTAGGGGAGAATGCACACAGCGATTCAATATAGAAAGAGGGGTGAGCCAGGTTTGTGTCCTTGCCCCATTTTTTTTGCTTTCTTTATTAATGTTGGCACTGCACTGACCCTGACCCCTAAAGATCTTGGTTAAATCGGACATTGTCTCGTGCCCGCCCTCCTGTACGCGGACGATGCCGTTTTGATGGTGTGCACCACATACTCCATAATGACTTTGTTAAGTATATGCAGGACATTGATTTGCAGGTGAATCAAACTAAAACTTTCATAAAGAAGTGCGGTAAGAAATCCGGCAACTGCCACGCTATTAGAATCATGGAGTTACTATCGAATTCACAAACAACTTTTCATACCTGGGTGTCCTTTTGAATCAAAATGGCACGTGGAATCATGCCAATAAGACTAGGGCACCGTTATTCAGAAGTGCCTGGATGGCCTTACGGAAATCTGCCAACAGGTTTGGCACAAATCCCTAGAAAAGGATTTGTTGGTGCGGTTCGGGAGCCTACCCCGACCACGTTCATCTTTGCTCCTCGCGGTTTGGGAGCCTACCCTGACCGCGTTCATTGTAGCGCCTCGCGGTCCGGGTGCCTACCCCGGCCGCACCCGTCTGCCTCTTGGAAGTGAGGAGTACCTGGGAGCCCTCCCCCACGACGTCGGAGCAGCATGGAGGTCCCACATTGGCCATGCTTAATGGCGACCTGGATGCCCACCCCAGTCATGTAGTAATGAGCCCCAGTACCTGAGGTGAGTGTCTTCCTTCGTTTTCCTGGCTGCTGTGAAGGTCCAGTTGAATGAAGAGCTGCTGCCGGTGTGAGAGACCAAATCTCGAGGGGCGCGAGAGTTCGTGGCGGCCATCTTTAAGTCAGGCGCCCGCACCAATCCCCTGCGAGGAAGTCCCGGCGGCCATTTTGAAGTCAGGCGGAGTGCCCAACAAAGAAAAAAGCATTGGTAAATGCAACTGAAAGTATGTAATACATCAAGCACTGGCAAATTCAACTGCAAAATCGGAAAACCATCAAGCATTGGCAAATTCAATTAAAAATCTGGAAAGTCATCAAGCATTGGGGAATGTAACTGAAAAAGTGGAAAATAATCAAGCATTGGCAAATACAATTAAGAACTCTGAAAATCATCAAGCATTGGCGAAGTTAATTGAAAAGCTCGAAAAGCATCAAGCATTAGCTAAGGCAACTGAGAAAGCCTATAACATATTAAGCACTGGTAAATTCAATTGATACAACTTGAAATCCATCAAGCACTGGTAAAGTCAATAGAACAGTTTCCAAATATAGCTGGGGTGTGCCCTCTTGTGCATTAGTTGAATCAAGTCCTCACAAGTTCAAGTCAGGTATGGCCAGTGGTGATTTGGAGTGTGCTTCATCCAGAGCAACAAAGAGGGCTGTCGTCTCCGTCAGTGGACAGACTTGATAGAAGGCCGCCTCATCACCATGTCTACTACCCCACCTCCTCAAGCGGGTCTGGCGCAAGACAATCCGATGCAAGCCAATGCTGGACATATGGGGGTGCTCGGAGTGTCGTTTCTGCATCCACCTGAACCTTTGGTCCTCGAAACAGGAGGAGGTATGGGTCTTCGTTGGAAGGAGTGGCTTCAAGATTTTGAAGACTTCATGAAGGGTTCGCACGTGACGGAAGCCAGTCAACAGCTGATAGCACTATGGAATCGAATAGGAAAAAATGTTGGCCAAATCATAAAGGAATTACCTGCAGCTGATGCAGCATCTTACGCTGATGTGTGTGAAGCATTGAACCGGAAATTTCTACATAAAAGGAACATCGATTATGAGAGATACACGTTTAACCTGGTGGCCCAAGAAAAAGAAAAGCCCATGTGCGTTTTCATCACACGCCTTAGACGATTGGCATGTTATTTGTGAATTTAACTCTTTCTCGACTGAAGATGCCCTTTGTCTGAGAGTTATCGAAGGCTGTCCGAATCACTGCGGCGGAAAATGTTAAAGAAAAGTTACTCGCTGGTTGAAATTGAGGAGATGACACGGGTGCATGATCAGGCTGAAGAACACGCCAAAAAGATGGAAGCAGGGAGAAGTGAAAAGCGTGAACAAGCCTTCAGGCTGCAATCTCGTAACACACGCAGATATTCTCCGGTGAAGCCGAGGTCATCCCGGTTCAAAAAAGTGCTAGGGCCTTTAGGCATCTTTTTCTTCATCTAGTTTGCTGTTGCTATCTCTTTCTGTCATAAGCGCCTAGAGACCTGACGGTGAGTTGCCGCTTTATAAGCTTCAGTTAACAATAACAATAACAATAACAGCAAAATGCAACAGCAACCTGTGAGCCGACGACGTCTCAGCTCCAGTTGAAATAACAGACGGCGTGAACGTCATCTCAAATGCTATCGTTGTGGCTATGACTTTCCCCATACGGATGGTTGCCCCGCTCAAGGTCAGAAGTGCAGGAAGTGTGGGGGGGAGAACCACTTCGAGAACGTCTGTGGAACCTTCAGGAAAGATAAACAGAGAAATCAGGAGAGGCAATCACGACCCTCGAGCATGTGTCATCATGCCAAGGCGGTACTGGATCTCAGTTACTCATCGACGGGATCATCCCTCTCCAGCTACTAGTCTCGCCGAAGCTATCACTCATGAGGCTCGTCCTCCCAAGAATCAAGGTCACTGTCACCTATCTCGCAGGACAGCGATGAATATGTATGTATGGTCGATGAGCCTGACAGACTGAAGAAATACCCTCGGCTCAACATCCAAATGGACACGCACTGGACCAAATTTGTGATGGACAGTGGAGCCTCTCTCAACTATATACCAGTGGCAGAGTATCAGAGGATGAAGTCACCACCTCAACTAAGTCCTGCTCATGTGAGGGTCTACACATGGATGTCCAAAATGCCACTCCCGTGTCTGGGAAGATTCTCAACTCACCTCACGCATCAAGATCGCACTATACCTGCATACATCCATGTCATTGAAGGACCAGAGGCTGATTGTCTTTTGAGTCTTCCAACTGCTGAGCGGCTAAGACTAGTGGAGAACTTATACAAAGTTGATGACGAACTTGATGTGGTTCAGAAATTTCTGAAGCTATTCGCTGGCCTGGGAAAGATGGCTCATTGTCAGATTCGGCTACACATAAATGAACAAATAGCTCCTGTAGCGCAACACCACAGACGAATCCCTTTTCACCTCCAACAAGCAGTAGAACAGGAACTGCAGGATCTACTAAAAGCCGACATCATAGAAAGGACAGATGGACCTACACCCTGGGTTTCTCCAGTAGTAGTTGTACCGAAGAAAGGTGAACCTGCCAAAGTCCGTCTGTGTGTTGATATGAGGGCACCTAACACCACCATTGAAAGAGCAAGACACCCTGGACCACATATCAGTGATATGATTGCGTCACTCAACGGAGCAAAGATATTCCCCAAACTGGATCTTAACAAAGGTTACCACCAGCTAGAACTGCATGAACAGTCACGTTACATTACAACGTTCTCAACCCACATCGGTCTTTTCAGGTATAAGAGACTCAGTTTCGGAGTATCTTTTGCTGCTGACATTTTTCAAGAATCCATTAGGGAAACCATTCATCACATCCCCAATGCCCTGAACTACAGTGATGACATCCTGGTTTATGGGTCTACGACACAAGAACATGACACTGCCTTAGAACGAGTCTGCCATGCACTAATGGAAGCCAACCACACGCTAAACGCTAAAGTGTGAGTTCCATAAGTCCACATTAAAGTTCTTTAGTCATATCTTCTCCCATGCGGGAATGAGACCAGATCCAGACAAAGTGGATGCTCTGAATAACACTCCCAGCCCTCATGATGCAGGAGATGTTCACTCCTTTTTAGGGATGGCCAGTTACTGTGCCCATTATATCCAGGACTATGCGACCATCAGCTATCCCCTGAGACAACTAACAAAGCAAGGGCACCCTTCCCAGTGGTCTGTGGGATGTGAACAAGCATTCAAGGAAATAAAAGTAGCTGTGGAATCGGCAGACAACATGGCGTATTTTGATCCAAAAAACAAAGACGGAAATCACTGTCGATGCCAGTCCCGTGGGGCTGGGAGCCATTCTTGCGCAATATGACATGGAGGGTGACCAACATTATATAATCGCCTATGCCAGCCGGAGCCTGACTGATACGGAGAAAGCATACTCCGGGTCGGAGAAAGAATGCTTGGCTGTCGTCTGGGCATGTGAACATTTCCACATCTTCATATATGGAAAACACTTCACACTAGTCACCGATCATCAGGCCCTTATCACCATCTTTGGCAATCCTCGAGCTAAGATGCCACCGAGAATAGAACGATGGGGTCTTCGCCTCCAAGAATACACGTATACAACTGTGCACAAGCCAGGAAAAGTAGAAAACCCTGCTGACTATATGTCAAGGCACCCCAAAGAGACAACCAGTGCAAACCATCAGTGGCCGAGGAATATGTATGCTTTGTGATAGATCAGGCCAGACCACCTGCCGTCCCACTAGAAGCCATCCAAGATGCCACACAGGCAGATGTTACTCTGCAAGATGTAAAGTGTTGTATACAAAACAATGACTGGAGACACCTTGATGACAACACTTCAGACAGACCAACCGACATACATGAACTTGCCGCTTTCAAGCACGTGAATGATGAACTGTCAGTAGCTACCAATGGCCTGCTCTTACGAGACAATAGAAGAATTATCCCAAAACACCTACGGCAAGGAGTCATAAATCTAGCACATGAAGGTCATCGAGGCATTGTGGCCACCAAGCAAGCACTGAGGGAACGAGTCTGGTTTCTGTTGTTGGACCAAATGGTAGAGATCACGCTAAAAGGCTGTCCCCAATGCCAACTGGTTAGTCGACCTGATCCTCCTGCACCACTGCAAATGTCCCTGTTGCCGGAGGGTGTTTGGCAGCATGTTGCTGTAGACTTCTTTGGGACAATGGCTCTAAATGAAGTCTTGCGAGCTTATAGAAACACGCCTCATTCTACTACTGGCAAGTGTGCCGCGACCCTAATGTTGGGCGGGCCGGTGCGCACCAGAATACCCATGATTGATTGGAATGATGGAACTGTGTCTCACGAGTCTGAACATGATGACATAGCTGTCACTGATCGACTCAAGAAGGAAAAGATTAAAACGAACGCGGATCACCGTTGGAGAGCTGCTCCCTCTCTGATTCAGGAAGGCGATTGGGTGCTAGTAAAACAAGAACAGCACAAGAAAACAGACTGTCGGTATCATGAAACTCCGCTGGTTTTTACCAGACAAAAGGGAACTATGATCACTGCTGATTCGGATGATAAGAGAATCACCAGGAATGTAGCACACTTTCAAAAGTGCAGACCTAAAGTCAAAGAACTGTTAACCGCTCCTGTCGATGGAGAAATGGGACCTGTCGTGACCGAAGCTGGTGATCAGCTGTCAGGGGTGATCCCCGATAGAAGAGAACCTGACTGTCAAGACGGTCATCTACGCCCCCGGCGAAACATCAAAAGGCCGAGTCGTCTGATTGAAGAACTGTAACTACGTGCCAATTTCTTTTGTAGTTATATGTTGAAGGATAATTGAAATAGCTCATTTTGTTAAGAAAGGGGGAGGTGTAATGTAGCACGAATTGCTGGGCAGTAGGACCAGCTCGGCCAAGGAAGGGGACGTTGCGGGATAAGGGTAGAGCAGGAGACACACCAGGAAATGGGCAGTTGTAAGAAGGAGATTGTTTTAGAAGGACGTACAATAAAGAGAAAGTGAACTCCCTACCGAGTCTGTGTCGTCTGTGACCCACAGGACACTACACCTCCCTCGGTCTGTCACCCTCCTCCCTCCCTTTGTGTGTCACTCTCCTCCCCCCCTCCTCCCTCCGTCTGTCACCCTGTGTCTCCCTTCCTCTCCCTTTCTGTCTCCCTCCCTCTCCCTTTCTCTGTCTCACTCCTGCTCCCTTTCTTTGTCTCCCTGCCTCTCCCTTTCTCTGTCTCCCTCCCATTCCCTCTCTTTGTCTCCCTCTCCCTTTCTCTGTCTCTCTCTCCCTCTCCCTCTCTTTGTCTCCCTCTGTCTGTCTCCCTCCCTCTCCCTCTCTTTGTCTCCCTCTGTCTGTCTCCCTCTCTCTGTCTCCCTCTCTTAGTCTCCCTTCCTCTGTCTCCCTCTGCCTCCCTCTGTCTGTCGCCCTCTCTCTGTCTCCATCTGTCTGTCTCCCTCCCTCTGTTTGTCTCCCTCCATCTGTCTCGTTCTCTGTCTCCCTCTGTCACCCTCTCCCTCCCTCTGTCTGTCTCCCTCCCTCTGTCTGTCTCCCTCCCTCTGTCTATCTCCATCTGTCTCCCTCCCTGTCTCCCTCCCCTCCCTTTGTCTGTCTCCCTTTCTCTGTCTCCCTCTCTCTGTCTCCCTTTCCCTCCCTCCCTCGCTCTCCCTCTGTCTGCCTCCCTTTCTCTCCCTCCCTCGCTCTCCCTCTGTCTGCCTCCCTTTCCCTCCCTCCTTTCCTTCCCTCCCTCGCTCTCCCTCTGTCTGGAATGCCCGGGCCCCCAAAGAGCAGCCGAGAATGCAAACACTCTTAAATAAAAACATTTTTTAAGCATGGGTAAATTGTCTGCAAGGTCCGTGGGCCACCAGGGAAGGCTTGCCGGTCCGCCGGAGGCCCGCGGGCCGTACCATGAGTACCCCGTCTTAGAGTGTGTTGTTTCAGTGCAGTGTTAGATAAGATTGTTTGCTGAGAGAAAAGTGGCAAGCCTATTGGCACCTGAGTATTACTAAGAGCCCCAGTGAAGATTGAAGTCTCGCAGGAAGATCTGTCTGTCACTTTGAGAGTATTGATCGCTGATGAAGTCAGTGAGTTCCTCCAAAAAGGAAGAGCAGTCACCAGGCGGGTGATAAATGGCATGAAATCTGAAGGATGAGCAGTGTTTCACCTGAAGCTCCACAGCGCAACTCTGACGAGACTGTTTTGATGACGGGGCATTTGGGCTTCTAAGGGTGATAGGTATAAAGTTCTTGTGAGAGGGTGCCAGGGTAGAATAAGGCTGATGATTAGTTCTGACAGAAGAGATGGTCAGAATAGTGTACAGAGTAGACATACTTGGAGAGGAGAGTGGAAGGGGGAGTGGAGTTAGAAATCTTGTAAACAGCCAGTAAGTTAGAAATATCTGCAGAAGACAGATTGTGATTGGCTTGTTTGGGACGCGGGTGCAAGGTACTCCTCAGGAGTTTGGGGAAGTGAGTATTTGCCAAGGGAATTGGGATGTTTGGAACGGAGGACATCTTAGTGCTTAAGACTGAGATGGTAGTGTCAACCAAGGAAATAGAAGAGATGAGAAATCCTAATTTATTTTCCAGAGAGTAGGGCTGAACACGGAATGTTAGGTGGCTCGATGGATACAGGAGGGAGTGCAATTGGTGAGGGAGGGCAGGGAGAGGTGAGGGTGCGGGGCTATTGGGGTTTAAGTAAAAGGTAGAGATATATGGTGGTTGAGAGAGGATGTTGGTGCAACTGAGGGGGAAAGAGAGTTATCATTGCTGATGTTGAACAGAGGGGCAGAATTGAGATCATATTTAGATGGAGACAGGTTAGGAACGAGAAGGGAGGGAGGAATGCGCAGAGGGGAAAGAGGGGAGTCATAGAATGGCAGGAGGTTTTGGGAAAAGAGAGGAGAAGGAGCTGAAAAAGTCCTGTAAGCTAGGAGAGGTGAATGTAAGGAGACAGGCACCAGGCAGTGTGGGGGGTGCTGGGTTAGAGGGTAGTTGAAGAAAGAATATGGGGGTATATTAGCAAGGTCAATATCGCCGCTTTTGCTGGACTTTTTCCCACTAAAGCAGCAATATTTTTATCGCTCTATCAGCAAGCTGTTGCTAAGAGCAGTTAGCGACAGCTTTTAGGCGATAGCGACTGGTTTGGGGCCCGCTTTGCATGTCAGCGATATTTATCGCTAATGACATGCAAAGTGGGCGTACCCAAACTGTTAGCGACTGAAAGCAGTCGCTAACACAGCTATCGCCTATTAGCAACGCAGGCTTAGCGATAAAAGAAATTGCGCTAAGTGTGATTATCGCTAGAATATAACGCCTGCTAATAGGATGACTTACCTGTGTATTCAATGGGAGGTGGATTGTCAGGTTAAGCCCCCATTGGCGTTAATGGAAATCCAGCGATATTCACACATTTCGCTGCCATAGCTGGATATTTCAGCATAATGGAGAAAAAAGTTGCTAATAGCATGTTTTCTCCGCTAACATATCAGCGATCAAAAAAACACGCTAAGCGCGTTTTGCGATAAATATCTCAATTCCTTACTAATGTGCCCCATGGTTCTGCTAGGTCCAAGGGAGGGAAAAGGAAGGGATTACCGAGGGGGGATAAAGGATTGTGCAGCATTACTGGAGGAATGGGAGGCTAAAGAGAGATGAAAGGGGTTTGTGAGGATTTCAGGGTACAAGGAGAGGGGGAGAGCGGGAAGGGAAAAAGGGAAGGGGGAAAAAGGGGGAAGTATGCAAAGTTAACTGGGAAATTGTTGTAGAAAAGGTGGATTAAATAAGGGGTTGGTGGACAGGGCTAGCGTTAAAGAGGTAACATTGGAATACCGGGAAGGTGTAGAGTGGAAAAAGAGAGTGTTAGCCAGAGGTATGGCTGACGTGTTGAGGAGAAGTTCACATTGGGAGGGAGGAAGAATGGGAGAGGAGTGTGCATGGAAGGGGGGCAGAGGGTCAGACTGTTCCTCCTGGGAGAGCGGCCTATTGGAGTAAAGGGGAGGTCAGGGGAGGAGATAGGGAGTAACGGGCGGAGCTAGATAAAAAATCAAGGGAGATCACAGTCACAGGGTTGGGGAGAAGGGAAGGGAAGAGGTGGTCAGAGAGAGAGACAAGTGTCTTTAGCTTGAATCAAGACAGTACCATTGTTATATAGTGAAATAGTGAGAGAGTCATTAAAACAAGTAGAGGGGGATATTTTTAGCTGCTGCCCATGTGGGATAGATGAGGAGGAGGTGACGTTGAGGGAGTTATGGAAGCTGATAGACCAGGAAGGGATGTTGTGAGTGAAAAAAATGAAGTCATTTTTGAGTCTCCTATAACGACCATTATGGAATTGGTCAACAAAGAGTGAATCAGGAAATTGTTCAATGGTGTTATGCTTGAACCGTTTTGCTGAAGCTTCAGACAGATAAGGGGGATAAATGATTTTGAAGCAGTTAACTTCATGCTTAACTCGAATGGTGGCCATGTTAGGAAAATGAGGTGTAAGAGGGGGGTGAGGGGAAGAGGAAGGTGCCACCAGGGTAATGACAGCGAATAGAAGTATAAGAAAAAGAGGGCACATATTCCGGTATTCGAATGAAATTATCCAATTAATTTGAGGTCAAGAGGCGTCCAGGTTAGTAGGGCAAAAGTCTTTGGTCCAACAAACATTTACTGCAGCATCAAGGTGGGATATTAGGCTAGCCTGAATCCAGTGGCAACATGAGCAAGGGACTCATGTCTGGGCATAACCTGCCACCAGGATTGTAAGGTAGTGAAGACATTTGTAGAGGCCAAATTATTTGTGATGAGCCTTTGTTAGTAGTAAAGTGGGATTGAGGGGAATAGAGTTTTATTTTTGTTCAGGAACCTATTCCAAAGGTGCCAAGGTCAATCGTAAAGGTTTATGAAATAGGATATACCAATGTCCGATGGGCATTTTTAAGATGGCTGCCAGTTTTGCAGGGTTTTCATAGTGAGGGGTGTTGTGGTCCTATTATTGTTTCAGGCAGTGGTGGGTGCCATTTTCGGTGAATTTACCACTTCCCTAGGTGATGCCAAGTAAAAATGGTGGGTTTATTTACAATATTCACGTCATCGGGCTGCTGGCAAATTTAGCCCCATTTTAAACGTTAAAATCCTTTATTGGATACCCTTTTTCAAGAGAGCTTATGGCAGTAGTTAGAAAGGGAGATCACAGGCTCCTCCTTCCACAAAGGCCTCTTCTTGGTTGCCGGTACTGGGCACCATGTAGAGGGAATAGGCAGCATTTGTCCTCGTTGAGTCTTGCTCGCGTGTCCTTGCCCACCGAGCCCCTGGAGCGAGTCAGTGCAGGACTTCGTGAAGAGGCAGGGAATGGGGGAGGAGGCACTAGGTGGTGTAGTGGAACGCCCTCAGCAACACCCATTGCAC
The DNA here is from genome assembly GCF_964263255.1 of Lissotriton vulgaris. NCBI lineage: Eukaryota > Metazoa > Chordata > Amphibia > Caudata > Salamandridae > Lissotriton > Lissotriton vulgaris. The sequence continues at coordinate 249,416,942 of NC_141686.1, read as the reverse complement.
GGTCCTTTCATGCAGATACCTGCGTGAAAGGGTTCCATGTTTACAAAGCGCTGTTAAGCCCTGCAAAGTGACTTAACGTCGTTTTGTAAATATGGAGCAGGGCATTCCGCCACTAGAATGCAAGAAAAGTTAAGTTCCGGTGGCAATCCCCTTGTAAATGTACCCCTTCATTTTCTGACAACTTTGGGGCATATTTACAAGCCCTTTTCACCGCAGGAATGTCATTTTAGTGATATGTGCTTTGCCTTATTTACAAGGCGGAGTTAAGCCACATGGCTTAATGCTGCCTTATAAATAAGGCCTATTTTCACACTGTACATAGCAGGAAAGGGGGAGGCAATGGGTGTTGTGGTGGGGGCTCCACCGCAACACCCATTGATTTTTATGCTGCTCGCTTTTTACAAGGGCAGACTAAATAGGAGGCAGCGGCAACATTAAGATCAGTGAAAACCTGATCTTAAACACGCAAAATTAGGAGAAATGCTTTATTTCTCCTCATTTCTGCTGTTTCCATGTGTGCTGCGTTGTGCAGCACATATAGAAACAACTAAAGGCCTTTGATTGTTTATGTGCAGGAAGCTGACCATTCCTGCACATAAACAATCGTTTAAAAAAATTACAGTTTGTAACTTGACAAAACACCATTTAAAGATTGTTTAGGTGCAAGAAGTGTCACTTTCCTTCAAATAAACAATCTTCCCCTCAATGCAGCCACCCTTGCACTATTGTGCAGGGTACCTGCATTGGCGCTAGGCTGCTAAATTTAGTGCCAGTACAGGGGGAAATGCAGGACTGCACCGTATTATTGTAAATATGGTGCAGTCCTGTGATTCTGAAGTGGCTGAATATGCTCCAATAATCACAAGAACAAAATGGAAAGGCGTCTGCGGTTTCCTCACTGCCGCCCGATGTGCTCCAAGAATCACAAGAACAAAAGTGAATGCGTCAGCGTTTTCCTCACCGCCACCCGACTCTTTAAACTAGCACACTCACCGTCCGACGACAAGTTTCAGCCACAAGGAAGACCTTACCAGGACCATAACGTGTTCCGATAAGCACCAAGAACCTCCACTGTTTTCAACCTGCGGCCGAAGTGAAAACTTAAAAAACAAACAGAATTATACACGCTTATGAACGCGCAACGCATCCTCTTGTAGACGCTGGCTCCTCCTCCCTTTGCCTTCTGGGAGTTGTAGTTAAATGGCAGGAGCCATGCATTATGATTCCTGACAGTAGGCCCCCTGCCAAGCGCCTCCTAGAACCAGGCTTGGTGGGATACTTGCGGAAGAATGCGTTAAAATGGCAGGGGCATGCACGTTGGAACTTGGCTCCCATGAATAATCCTCAGAGGTGTACCCCTTCCAGGAGATGGGATACCACAGCTTGCCCTGCTGGTACTGCGAATCCAGTATCCTCTTCACTTCGTATTCCAATCCCCCCTTGCAGCATACCGGAGGAGGCACCCGCCGCCTAGCCAGTTTCAGGTGGCTGGTATGGAACACTGGATGTATGCGGAGACTGCCAGGCAACTTTAACTTGTAGGCTACTAGATTAACCAGTCTCACTACAGTGTACATGCAAATGTACTTAGGATGGAACACACTGTGCAGTTTGAACCTAATGTACTTCGTGGACAGCCAAACCCGGTCACCCACTTGGTACTGAGGACCGTCTGTTCTGTGCCGGTTCCCCCATTTCATGTACACTTGTTTAGCTGCCAACAGGTGCCTTCTTGCCTTCTTGTGGACAGAGCGTAGAGTCTCTATGTGAGCCTGAACAGAAGGTTGTTGGCAAGGTCGAAGGGCAGGTTGATGGGCAGGGTTTGTGCTCAGTATCTGAGGTTTGCAATGAACAGGGACACCCTGATAGAACAGTGTAAGGCATTGTTGTAAGATAACTCTGCCATCCGTAGCAGAGACTCCCAGGAGTCTTGAGCCTCCATAACACCGCAGATATTTTTTCAATGCATAATTAGGCCTTTCGGTCTAACCGTTTGCTTGAGGTGGAAGATTGTTGCACCCGCCGATTTTATCGGCGGAGCTTTACACCAAGTTCTCCAGAAACTGGCAATGAACTAGGGGCCCTGGTCGTGCACGGTTACCTTGGGCAACCTGTGAAGTCTAATGACATTGTCCAGCAGTAGTTGTGCTGTCTGGCCAGCTGTTGGTAGGTTCTTGCATGGTATGAAATGGCCCATTTTGGTAAGGCTATCCACTACTACTAAAATGGTAGAATATCCCTGATCCATAGGCAGGCTGGTGATGAAGTCAAGATTGATGTTTTGCCATGGCTGTTGACGGGTTGGCATGGGCATGAGCTTCCCTTTCTTTCTAGTGTTTTCCCCTTTTCCTCTAGCATAGTCTTCACATTGCGATACCCATTAGTATGCTTTTTTCTGTAGTGCTTTAGTAGAGAGTTACAACTTACTTTTTGAAAGGGCAGTCCTTAAAGGATGCTATGAGTGACATCCTCTTGTGCCCATCCCTCCCACCAGACTGTAGGTTTGTTCTTGATCACCTCAGTCAGAAAATTGTCAACTCTCAGAACACAGATGACTTTTGCAGGATCGAATATTACCTCTAGGATGCTGGTAAGGGGCTCTACAACTGATTCTTGCCGGGATAAGAAGTCTGCTTTGCGATTGTGTGTCCCTGGCCTGAAAGTAATAACAAAGTCAAACTCAACAAAAAAAGCGTCCATCTCATCTGCCTCTGTGTGAGATGGCGTGCCGTCTTCATGTAATGCAAGTTAGGATGGTCGGATACACAGTGATTGGGTAGCGAGCCCCCGATAAATAATGCTGCCATTCTTGGAAAGACTTTTTTTATGGACAACAGTTCTTTCTCCGCAGTGGTGGGTTTCTTTTCGGCCGCATTTAGGGGCATATCAGCTACAACCGGCGATAATTATCGCTAAGCACACTGAGCGCTAGGATAATTATTGCCGGATTTTATCGTGGAGATAGCGTGCTATCAGCAACGCTTATCTCCAAAGCGATAAAAATTCCAGAGTTTCCTGCCAAATGTGTGATTATCACTGCAAATCCAGTGATAATCGCACAACGATTGGCGATACGTTGTTGATAGGGAAGGGCGGACTTAGGGCCTGATTCACAGAACTAACTAAAGACAAAATCCTAAATTTACTACTTTTGGTATTCACAGAAGTTTGGATTTTGTCTTAAGTTTGTCTTAAGTTTGGCTTAAGACAGACTTAAGACAGACTTAAGACAAACTTAAGACAGAATCCTAACTTAAGTCTGTCTTAAGTCTGTCTTAAGACAAAATCCTAACTTCTGTGAATACCGAAAGTAGTAAGCTTAGGATTTTGTCTTAAGTTAGTTCTGTGAATCGGGCCCTTAGCCATTATATCCACCTTCCATTGGATATAATGGGTAAGTCAGATTGAACGCAGGTGTAAGAAAAGTAGCAATAAGCACGGTTAGCGTTACTTTTCTTATCGCCATACAAGTTAGCGGGAGGTTTGTTGATAGGAGAAATGTCAGTTACCGACATTTCTCATGTTATTTTTGGGCATAAATCGCACTTTGCATCTCATTAGAGATGCAAAGATGGCTGTTGAGGGAAAGGGCGCTAAGGCAAGGATTCACGCAATAGCGAGACCTTGCTGATAATGCGATACAATTATCGCCGCTTTTCACCCGAAAACGGACGCTAAATCGGCGATAATTTGATCACTGCGCCTTGATGATATGCCCCTTCGGTTTTTGGAGAGATAGGCCATGGGATGTAATTGTCTGGTATAATTTTCACTCTGTGGCAGTATAGCTCCAATGGCTTCATCTGAAGCATCTGGTTCAACTATGAAAGGTGTCCCCATTTGAGGATGTCTGTGCACTGGGGCTGTAGTAAATGCTTTTTTCGAGTAGGCAAAGGCTGTAGAGGCCTCATTTGTCCATACAAACGGACCCCCCTTACAAAGCAGCCTGGTGATAGGGTCTGCCACCTGGAAGAAATTCAGGATGAACCTGCGATAATAATTTGCAAAACCTAGGAAGCATTGTACATCCCTTGTACACTTCGGGATAGGCCATTCCTGCAGCCACCTTGCACTCTGCCATGCCCAATCCTTCTGGACACAGTATCACCCTTAGGAACTCCACTTCAGACACCCAAATACGCATTTGCTCAACTTACAAAACAGATGGTATTCCCTTTCCAACACCAAAATGACATGGTTGTTATGCACCTCAGCTGACACAGAGTAAATGAGAATATCATCAATGTATATGACCCCGAAATGGTCCACATACTCTTTCAGGATGTAATTAAAAAACTACTGAAAAGCCGCTGGGGCGTTGCACAGCCTGAACCGCATCACAGTATGTTCAAACAACCCGTAGCGTATCTTAAAAGCCATTTTCCACTCATCCCGTTCTCGGATGCATGCCAAATGACATGCCCCTCTTAATTCTAATCTGGTGTAAATAGAAGCTTCCCGCACCTGATCCAACAAAACTGTAATAAGTGGCAAAGGGTATCTGTTACGAACAGTGTTTTTCTTCAACATTCTATAATCACAACACTCTCTCAACTCACCACTAGCTTTAGCTATAAAGAAAAGAGGGGGCTGCTGGAGACCGAGAGGGCCTAATGAAACCTATTTCCCAAAAATTATCAAGGTATTCTCTGAGGTGTCGGGTTTCAAGATCTGACAAGGCATACACCCTACAAGCTGGAATGTTTGTGCCCTCTATCAGATTAATCTGGCATAAATCCTGTGTCTTGCTGAAAACATCCCAAAACTAAGAATTCTCTACAGGTAATCCTACCTCCTTCTCTGCTGCCATAGCTACCCAACAAGGGTAAGTCAGAGCTGCTGCTTGAGACCTAGGTTCTCGCATACAGTGTTCCTCACATTTCTTTGACAGAAACTGTACTGTTTTGTTTTTCCAGTCTATGGTAAGGTTGTGGTTCTAGAACCATGGCATTCCCAACATCACCTCGTACTGAGGGGCATCTATAATATTTAAGGCTATTTCTTCCAGGAGTTGTCTCTTTCCATCTTCTATCTGCATTTCGGGTGGTAGGCCATTTGGACCAAGAGGTCTACCACTTTTGAGATGTTTGATTTTTTTTCGCCACCTCCTACTGTTCAATATTTTTCTCAGAATTCTTTTGATATTCCACACTATAATATTCACTGCCCACTGCTACTCTCATCCCATAATGCTTTGCAGGGCCTTTGGTTGGGATTGTATTTTTGCCCATAACTGTGCTTGGGGTGGTCCTAGGAGGAAGGGACAGCCACAGAAACGTTCAGTATGATATGCTCTTTGTGTTCAAGGTATCTGCTTGGTCCTCCCCCTAGGTTACGGGGGACCCCAAAAATCATCACCTCTCTCATTGCGAAATATGTCTGATTTCAAAGTTCACTTTTGTCAATTGTTGAAATGTTTATTAGCATGGTCAATTATTCTATGAGAGCAATTGTGGGTGTTGTTGATTGTGCTTCTATACTATGCACAGTTGCAGCCCAAACTGAGCATTTATTTTGTGAACATAGTGTAGTACTATGCCCAGGGTTAATATCAGCAGTAAATGTGTCTGTTTTAGAAATAGTAAGGTCTAGAGTTAAGCTCTTAGAGTGTGTTCCTTCAGTGCAGTGTTAGAGAAGATTGTTTGCAGAGAGAAAAGTGGCAAGCCTTTTTGGCACCTGAGTCTTCCTAAGAGCCCCAGTGAAGATTGAGGTCTCCCAGGAAGATCTGTCTGTCACTTTGAAAATATTGGTCGCTGACGAAGTCAGTGAGTTCCTCCAAAAAAGAAGAGCAGTCACCAGGCGGGTGATAAATGGCATGAAATCTGAAGGGTGAGCAGTGTTTCACCTGAAGCTCCACAGACAGGCATTAAAATGTACTGAAGGAGCTATTAGGCAAAGCCTTAAGTTGAAGGGAGTTTCTGAAGATGATTGCAACACCTCCCCCAACTTTGTCATTTCTAAAGATAGAATAGTCAGTGGGTGACAGAATATCAAACATAGTGTGAGAGGTGTCAGGTCTCAGTGAGGAAGAGAATGTCAATATTGTGGAGAATGATGGTGTCATACATTTCCAGTTTGTGTTTAATTGCAGATCTGCAGTTGTGCAGAGAACAGTGAAACTCTGATGAGACGGTTTTGATGACGGGCATTTGGGCTTTTAAGGGTGATAAGTATAATGTTCTTGTGAGAGGGTGCCAGGGTAGAATAAGGCTGATGATTAGTTCTGACAGAAGAGATGGTTGGAATAGTTTACGGAGTAGATTTACTTGGAGAGGAGAGTGGAAGGGGGTGGAGTTAGAAATCTTGTAAACAGCCAGTAAGTTAGAAATATCTGCAGAAGACAGATTGTGATTGGCTTGTTTGGGACGCAGGAGGTTTAACAGAGATGGAAGAGGAGGCGGTATCGCTATAATCTACAAGAAAATGTTTTCTTGCTCATTCGCTAAGGAAGAATTGCCAGACTGTGAAAGCGCCCACTTTAAAATCACCATAAATCCTAATTTCACTGTGTCGGGTCTCTACATCTATCGCCCACCTGGCCCCACTTCAAAATTCATTGAGGCTCTCCTTGAGACAACAACTTCCTTAATAACTAAAAGTTCAAACTTTACGATTTTAGGAGATCTTAATCTTCACTTTGATCTGCTAAACGACGCCACGATCAAAAATCTCCTCGCAGATCTCTCCGCACTGCAACTGAACTCCTTCATTTCCACTCCAACGCACCTAGCCGGTCACATCCTAGACCCAGTTTTCTCAAACCTAGAGAAACTTACTTCAGAGTCACCCTTACCGATGGGATGGACGGATCATTCCCTTATTAAATTGGGCATTCTGGTCAATAAAAGCAGGCACAATACGTCACCGACCCGCCGTCTAAAAAGACCTTGGCATAAATTATCTTGCAACGACCTCCACACCACCTTAGGGGAATTCCACCATGACTCCAACTCTGACATTAACGCCAACTACAGTGCGTTTCATGAGTGGATCACAGGCAGATTAGATAGTCTCATTCCAGCAAAATGGGCAAAAGGACGTAACTCCCCATCCAACCCCTGGTATAACGATACCCTCAAAAACTTACGCAAAGAGTGCAAAAAGGCGGAGCGCCTCTGGCGAAGGGAATATAACAAGGAAGACAAATCAAATTACCTACTTCTACAAAAAACGTACCACAAAGCCATCCGTGCTGCACGGACTGCTTTCTACGCCGACAAGATCGAATCTAGTCCCACCCCTGCTAAAGAAGTCTTTAAGCTCGTGCAAGAACTTCAGAGCAGCAAAGCTCCTCTCCCTAGTATCTCCTCTGAGCAACAATGCGAAGATCTCGCTAGGTTATTTGTCGACAAGGTACAGAAAATCTACACCTCCTTTCCTCAGCACTCCCCTAGCACCACCAGCAGTCCCTCCTCTCCCCCCAGCTACTCGACCTTGACTTGCATCCCGGAAATCTCTGATGATAACCTCATCAGACTATGCAAAAAAGTCAAATCTGGTTCCCCTGCGGACCCTATGCGCCCGGCTCAATTCTTAGAGTCACTCAACTTCTTCCTACCGACACTCACCGCTATCCTGAACCTCTCCTTCACTTCAGCGTGTGCACCATCTGCCTGGAAGCAAGCGTGGGTTTCACCTATCATCAAGAAACCCACCCTAGATCCATCAAAACCGGAGAATTTTTGTCCAATCTCCCTGCTCCCATGGCTGTCCAAACTCGCTGAAGTGCATGTCAACAGTACTCTATCCCAGCACATGGTCAAAAACAACATTCTGGACCCATCGCAAAACGGGTTTAGACCAGGCCATAGTACTGAATCTGCTCTCTTAGCCACCACAGAGCACCTCCGAACGATTTTAGACGCCGGTCAAAGTGCTGCGCTGATTCTTCTGGATCTCAGCGCGGCCTTTGACACGGTATCGCATGACATCCTTCTCAATCGTTTGGAGACTTTTGGAGTATCTGGTCATGCTTTGGATTGGTTCCGATCATTCCTCGAAAACAGATCCTTTCGAGTTTCTGCCCCTCCCTTCCTATCCAAACCCCACCCCATTGCACAGGGAGTTCCACAGGGCTCTGCGTTGAGCCCATCCCTTTTTAATCTCTACATCCAGCCTTTGGCAGCAGTGGCCAAAGAGTGGGGTTTGACATTAGTATCGTACGCCGACGATACACCGTTGGCCATCGCTCTCTCAGAAGGTCCTTCCAACTCATCCTCTAACTTCAAAAACGGTCTCTCTGCGGTTGCCCAATGGATGACAATGAATTGTTTACAACTTAATGCCGGTAAGACAGAGGTGCTACTCCTTGGCAAAAACACCAGCCTCTGGAATGAGCACTGGTGGCCGTCTTCCCTGGGCACCATCCCCCCCCCCCAAAAATCCTAGTGAAAAATCTGGGCGTTTGGATGGATGCCTCACTCAACTTTCGGGCCCACACCAAAAAAGTTGCCGGCACCTGTATTGGCCTGTTGAGGAGCCTCAGCCACATATTAGGTTTTTTCGACGCCAAAACCCGCCAACTCATTATCCAAGCCACCATCCTTTCGCATCTAGACTACGCCAATGTGCTCCTTCTTGGCACCAACAAAAGTGAGATAGCACGACTCCAACGCGTGCAAAACTCTGCGGCTAGAACTCTGGTCGGGCTACCCCGCAGATGCTCAGCCAGAGCGACCATCAAAAAACTACACTGGCTACCCGTTGATTCTAGAATCAAATTCAAGACCCTCATTATGTCCTTCAAAATCCTCAAACTCAACACCCCCCCTCTGCTTCGACCACTTCTCACTCCCTATGCGCCGTCACAGAACCTAAGATCCTCCAACCAAAACCTTCTATGCGTCCCACGCATAAAACTCTGCCGCATGGGCGGCCGCTCCTTCAGGTTCCTTGGAGCCAAGCTGTGGAATGACTTGCCGCAACACATTCGCTCCATAGATAGCCTACCGGCATTCCGGAAAGCAGTGAAAACGTTTCTATTCCCTTTCCTGTAATTTTCCTTCATCCTGGTTTCTCCCCGCTCAGGCTAGGATCTAGGTTCTTAGCACCGGGACGCCTCATTGCTGGGGCAGCTGTTTGCGCTCTACCAAAACTATAGAATAGAATAGAATAGAATATATCAATGTCTGATGGGCATTTTAAAGATGGCTGCCAGTTTTGCAGGGTTTTCATAGTGAGGGGTGTTGTGGTCCTATTATTGTTTCAGGCAGTGGTGGGTGCCATATTCGGTGAATTTACCACTTCCCTAGGTGATGCCAAGTAAAAATGGTGGGTTTATTTACAATATTCACGTCATCGGGCTCTGGCAAATTTAGCCTCATTTTAACCGTTAAAATCCTTTATTGGATACCCTTTCTCAAGAGAGCTTATGGAAGTAGTTAGAAAGGGAGATCACAGGCTCCTCCTTCCATAAAGGGTTCTTCTTGGTTGCCGGTACTGGGCACCATGTAGAGGGAATAGGCAGCATTTGTCCTTGTTGAGTCTTGCTCGCGTGTCCTTGCCCACCGAGCCCCTGGAGCGAGTCAGTGCAGGACTTCGTGATGAGGCAGGGAATGGGGGAGGAGGCACTAGGTGGTGTAGTGGAACGCCCTCAGCAACACCCATTGCACGGTCCTTTCATGCAGATACCTGCGTGAAAGGGTTCCATGTTTACAAAGCGCTGTTAAGCCCTGCAAAGTGACTTAACGTCGTTTTGTAAATATGGAGCAGGGCATTGCGCCACTAGAATGCAAGAAAAGTTAAGTTCCGGTGGCAATCCCCTTGTAAATGTACCCCTTAATTTTCTGACAACTTTGGGGCATATTTGCAAGCCCTTTTCACCGCAGGAATGTCATTTTAGTGATATGTGCTTTGCCTTATTTACAAGGTGGAGTTAAGCCACATGGCTTAATGCTGCCTTATAAATAAGGCCTATTTTCACACTGTACATAGCAGGAAAGGGGGAGGCAATGGGTGTTGTGGTGGGGGCACCACCGCAACACCCATTGATTTTTATGCTTCTTGCTTTTTACAAGGGCAGAGTAAATAGGAGGCAGCGGCAACATTAAGATCAGTAAAAACCTGATCTTAAACAGGCAAAATTAGGAGAAATGCTTTATTTCTCCTCATTTCTGCTGTTTCCATGTGTGCTGCGTTGTGCAGCACATATAGAAACAACTAAAGGCCTTTGACTGTTTATGTGCAGGAAGGTGACCATTCCTGCACATAAACAATCGTTTAAAAAAAATTACAGTTTGTAACTTGACAAAACACCATTTAAAGATTGTTTAGGTGCAGGAAGTGTCACTTTCCTTCAAATAAACAATCTTCCCCTCAATGCAGCCACCCTTGCACTTTTGTGCAGGGTACCTGCATTGGCGCTAGGCTGCTAAATTTAGTGCCAGTACAGGGGGAAATGCAGGACTGCACCGTATTATTGTAAATATGGTGCAGTCCTGTGATTCTGAAGTGGCTGAATATGCTCCAATATTCACAAGAACAAGATGGAAAGTCGTCTGCGGTTTCCTCACTGCCGCCCGATGTGCTCCAAGAATCACAAGAACAAAAGTGAACGCGTCAGCGTTTTCCTCACCGCCACCCGACTCTTTAAACCAGCACACTCACCGTCCGACGACAAGTTTCAGCCAAAAGGAAGACCTTACCAGAGCCATAACATGTTCCGATAAGCACCAAGAACCTCCACTGTTCTCAACCTGCGGCCGAAGTGAAAACTTAAAAAACAAACAGAATTATGCACGCTTATGAACGTGCAACGCATATTCTTTTAGACGCTGGCTCCTCCTCCCTTTGCCTTCTGGGAGTTGTAGTTAAATGGCAGGAGCCATGCATTATGATTCCTGACAGTAGGCCCCCTGCCAAGCGCCTCCTAGAACCAGGCTTGGTGGGATACTTGTGGAAGAATGCGTTAAAATGGCAGGGGCAAGCACGTTGGAACTTGGCTCCCATGAATCATCCTCAGAGGTGTACCCCTTCCAGGAGATGAGATACCACAGTTTGCCCTGCTGATACTGCGAATCCAGTATCCTCTTCACTTCGTATTCCAATCCCCCCTTGCAGCATACCGGAGGAGGCGCCCGCCGCCTAGCCAGTTTCAGGTGGCTGGTATGGAACACTGGATGTATGCGGAGACTGCCAGGCAACTTTAACTTGTAGGCTACTAGATTAACCAGTCTCACTACAGTGTACATGCCAATGTACTTAGGATGGAACACACTGCGCAGTTTGAACCTAATGTACTTCGTGGACAGCCAAACCCGGTCACCCACTTGGTACTGAGGACCGTCTGTTCTGTGCCGGTTCCCCCATTTCATGTACACTTGTTTAGCCACCAACAGGTGCCTTCTTGCCTTCTTGTGGACAGAGCGTAGAGTCTCTATGTGAGCCTGAACAGAAGGTTGTTGGCAAGGTCGACAGGCAGGTTGATGGCCAGGGTTTTTGCGCAGTATCTGAAGTTTGCAATGAACAGGGACACCCTGATAGAACAGTGTAAGGCATTGTTGTAAGATAACTCTGCCATCCGTAGCAGAGACTCCCAGGAGTCTTGAGCCTCCATAACACCGCAGATATTTTTTCAATGCATAATTAGGCCTTTCGGTCTAACCGTTTGCTTGAGGTGGAAGATTGTTGCACCCGCCGATTTTATCGGCGGAGCTTTACACCAAGTTCTCCAGAAACTGGCAATGAACTAGGGGCCCTTGTCGTGCACGGTTACCTTGGGCAACCTGTGAAGTCTAATGACATTGTCCAGCAGTAGTTGTGCTGTCTGGCCAGCTGTTGGTAGGTTCTTGCATGGTATGAAATGGCCCATTTTGGTAAGGCTATCCACTACTACTAAAATGGTAGAATATCCCTGATCCATAGGCAGGCTGGTGATGAAGTCAAGACTGATGTTTTGCCATGGCTGTTGACGGGTTGGCATGGGCATGAGCTTCCCTTTCTTTCTAGTGTTTTCCCCTTTTCCTCTAGCATAGTCTTCACATTGCGATACCCATTAGTATGCTTTTTTCTGTAGTGCTTTAGTAGAGAGTTACAACTTACTTTTTGAAAGGGCAGTCCTTAAATGATGCTATGAGTGACATCCTCTTGTGCCCATCCCTCCCACCAGACTGTAGGTTTGTTCTTGATCACCTCAGTCAGAAAATTGTCAACTCTCAGAACACAGATGACTTTTGCAGGATCGAATATTACCTCTAGGATGCTGGTAAGGGGCTCTACAACTGATTCTTGCCGGGATAAGAAGTCTGCTTTGCGATTGTGTGTCCCTGGCCTGAAAGTAATAACAAAGTCAAACTCAACAAAAAAAGCGTCCATCTCATCTACCTCTGTGTGAGATGGCGTGCCGTCTTCATGTAATGCAAGTTAGGATGGTCGGATACACAGTGATTGGGTAGCGAGCCCCCGATAAATAATGCTGCCATTCTTGGAAAGACTTTTTTTATGGACAACAGTTCTTTCTCCGCAGTGGTGGGTTTCTTTTCGGCCGCATTTAGGGGCATATCAGCTACAACCGGCGATAATTATCTGAGTTACGCACCTTAGAACTAGAGTTAAAAAACACTGCCCCCACACACCAACATGGACATTTATTAGATCCTGTTTTTGGAAATTGGAAGGGAATTGAGACCTTAGATCCTCAGCCAATCCCCTGGTCTGATCATCACATAGTGCCGATAGTTATTCAACTAGAAAAGGCGGAGTTATATAACCAAAGTTCTCATCGCTTCAAGCGTAGAAGCTGGAAAAATTTCTCCATAGATGCTTTCTCTCACATAATCCAGGCCACTGGCCTCCCAATAGGAAATGACAGTGAGACTGTATATGCTCAGCTACAAAACAATATCGCTAAAGCACTGGATACGACCGCCCCCAACCGCACTATTACCAATGCTACTAGAACGAAAAAAACTGCCCCTTGGTATAATCAAGAGCTCCAGATTGCTAAAACAGCATGCAAAAAACTCGAAAGAGATTGGCGTGTAAATTTCTGTCCAGAAACAAAAATCAGATATAAAACAGCTCAAAAAAACTATTATAAACTGGTGCGAGCGTCCAAAGCCTCCTATTATAACACACGCATTGTGGAAGCGGAGAACTCCTCTAAAGAGCTATTTCAAATCTATAAAGAGATCTCCACAGTCGAGTCCAACCCTACCTCTCAGAAAGACTCAGTGGATACCTGTAATAAAATTGCAAAATACTTTTCTGACAAAATCACCAACATATACGCTAATTTTTCTGGCAATATAAAATCTGGCACTGATTTTTCAGAGAATGTAGATCACATCAACACGTCTATCCACCTGTGTGCCTTCTCTGTACCTCCAATTGAAATCTTGGAAAAAATGTGTAAGGGGATTAAATCTGGATCACCCCGTGACCCCGCACCTCCGAAAATATTAAATGCTAGCCTCCCGGTCCTGGAGCCACACTTTAGACTTATGTTGGAAACATCTTTCTCCACAGCCACCCTCCCTGCTGACTGGAAACAAGCCATAGTGTTTCCCATTAAGAAAAAAACAAATCTAAGTCAGGACATACTGGAGAATCTTCGCCCAATTTCCCTACTCCCCTACCTTGCCAAGTTGGCCGAGAAAGTGGTCAACGCCCAACTAATGACCCATCTCGAAACCCAAAATATCTTCCACCCATCACAATCGGGTTTCAGAACAGGTTACTCCACAGAGACGGCTCTCTTAAGAGCTATTGAAACTCTGCGGGAGGGAGCTGATAAAGGCAAAACTATGGCCTTGATCATGCTGGACCTCAGTGCCGCGTTTGACACTGTAGCTCACTCCATACTGCTACAGTGTCTAAACAGAGCAGGAGTCACTAAAAAGGCTCTATGCTGGCTGAAGGCTTTTTTAACAAACAGAAGCTTTCAGGTCCAAAGAGGGATCTATCTCTCTGAAAGTTTGATCTTAGAACAGGGGGTACCTCAGGGCTCGGCCCTGAGTCCCACCCTGTTCAATTTATATATGTCCCCTTTGGCAGAGGTGATCCAATCGTTCGGCGTAGAGCTTGTCTCTTACGCCGACGACACTCAACTCTTGATCTCCCTGTCTCAATCCCCCTCCTCTGAGGCAGATAACTTCAACTCATGTATGTGCAAGGTGGCTACATGGATGAACGAGCATTGCCTCAAATTAAACGGAACAAAAACAGAGGTACTCGTCATAGGTGGGAACAACACCAACTGGACCAAGGATTGGTGGCCCTCATGTCTGGGATCATTACCCACCCCCAGTCAGGAGGCTAAGAACTTGGGCGTCTGGATTGACACCAAACTTTCATTTGACAGTCATGTCAAAAAAACAGTTGGAAAATGCTTCGGAGTGATGAAGACACTCCGTCGCACCCTGGATCTTCTTCCCCTGAGTTCCAGGCGTACCATGACGCAGGCCCTCATCACATCCCGAATTGACTATGGGAATGTGCTTCTTTTGGGAACCTCAGAAAAAAACATCAGGAAGTTACAGGTCCTACAAAATTCAGCAGCACGCCTTGTGCTACGACTTCCGCGAAGAGCTCCTTCCAAACCTTCCTTGGATGCTCTACACTGGTTGCCCATAAAAAAGAGAATAATATTCAAGGCCCTTCTCTGGTGCCACAGAATTGTTCACCACAGAGCCCCCTCCTATCTGCTTGACTTAGCCTCACCCTATGAACCTTCCAGATCCCTTCGCTCGAAGGGAACAGGTTTGCTTAAGATCATGCGCCCAAAAAAAGCCAGACTTGGAGGTAGATCCTTTCGCATTCTCGCAGCCAAGGAATGGAATACCCTTCCTATGAATATCAGACAGGAAAAAAGTGAAACATTCTTTAGGAAACATCTAAAAACATATCTTTTCACCACTTAAACTGTCTGATGCTCTGCTCCATACAAGCAACACTCTTCTCCATAGCGCGGGGACACGTCGAGAGACGTCACCAGGCGCTCTATAAGCTCCTATAATAATAATAATAATAAATAAATAATAAGCACACTGAGCGCTAGGATAATTATTGCCGGATTTTATCGTGGAGATAGCGTGCTATCAGCAACGCTTATCTCCAAAGCGATAAAAATTCCAGAGTTTCCTGCCAAATGCGTGATTATCACTGCAAATCCAGTGATAATCGCACAACGATTGGCGATACGTTGTTGATAGGGAAGGGCGGACTTAGGGCCTGATTCACAGAACTAACTAAAGACAGGATTTTGTCTTAAGTTTGTCTTAAGTTTGGCTTAAGACAGACTTAAGACAAACTTAAGACAGAATCCTAACTTAAGTCTGTCTTAAGTCTGTCTTAAGACAAAATCCTAACTTCTGTGAATACCGAAATTAGTAAGCTTAGGATTTTGTCTTAAGTTAGTTCTGTGAATCGGGCCCTTAGCCATTATATCCACCTTCAATTGGATATAATGGGTAAGTCAGATTGAACGCAGGTGTAAGAAAAGTAGCAATAAGCACGGTTAGCGTTACTTTTCTTATCGCCATACAAGTTAGCGGGAGGTTTGTTGATAGGAGAAATGTCAGTTACCGACATTTCTCATGTTATTTTTGGGCATAAATCGCACTTTGCATCTCATTAGAGATGCAAAGATGGCTGTTGAGGGAAAGGGCGCTAAGGCAAGGATTCACGCAATAGCGAGACCTTGCTGATAATGCGATACAATTATCGCCGCTTTTCACCCGAAAACGGACGCTAAATCGGCGATAATTTGATCACTGCGCCTTGATGATATGCCCCTTCGGTTTTTGGAGAGATAGGCCATGGGATGTAATTGTCTGGTATAATTTTCACTCTGTGGCAGTATAGCTCCAATGGCTTCATCTGAAGCATCTGGTTCAACTATGAAAGGTGTCCCCATTTGAGGATGTCTGTGCACTGGGGCTGTAGTAAATGCTTTTTTCGAGTAGGCAAAGGCTGTAGAGGCCTCATTTGTCCATACAAACAGACCCCCCTTACAAAGCAGCCTGGTGATAGGGTCTGCCACCTGTAAGAAATTCAGGATGAACCTGCGATAATAATTTGCAAAACCTAGGAAGCATTGTACATCCCTTGTACACTTCGGGATGGGCCATTCCTGCAGCCACCTTGCACTCTGCCATGCCCAATCCTTCTGGACACAGTATCACCCTTAGGAACTCCACTTCAGACACCCAAATACGCATTTGCTCAACTTACAAAACAGATGGTATTCCCTTTCCAACACAAAAATGACATGGTTGTTATGCACCTCAGCTGACACAGAGTAAATGAGAATATCATCAATGTATATGACCCCGAAATGGTCCACATACTCTTTCAGGATGTAATTAAAAAACTACTGAAAAGCCGCTGGGGCGTTGCACAGCCTGAACCGCATCACAGTATGTTCAAACAACCCGTAGCGTATCTTAAAAGCCATTTTCCACTCATCCCCCTCTCGGATGCATGCCAAATGACATGCCCCTCTTAATTCTAATCTGGTGTAAATAGAGGCTTCCCGCACCTGATCCAACAAAACTGTAATAAGTGGCAAAGGGTATCTGTTACGAACAGTGTTTTTCTTCAACATTCTATAATCACAACACTCTCTCAACTCACCACTAGCTTTAGCTATAAAGAAAAGAGGGGGGCTGCAGGAGACCGAGAGGGCCTAATGAAACCTATTTCCAAAAAATTAGTAAGGTATTCTCTGAGGTGTCGGGTTTCAAGATCTGACAAGGCATACACCCTACAAGCTGGAATGTTTGTGCCCTCTATCAGATTAATCTGGCATAAATCCTGTGTCTTGCTGAAAACATCCCAAAACTAAGAATTCTCTACAGGTAATCCTACCTCCTTCTCTGCTGCCATAGCTACCCAACAAGGGTAAGTCAGAGCTGCTGCTTGAGACCTAGGTTCTCGCATACAGTGTTCCTCACATTTCTTTGACAGAAACTGTACTGTTTTGTTTTTCCAGTCTATGGTAAGGTTGTGGTTCTAGAACCATGGCATTCCCAACATCACCTCGTACTGAGGGGCGTCTATAATATTTAAGGCTATTTCTTCCAGGAGTTGTCTCTTTCCATCTTCTATCTGCATTTCGGGTGGTAGGCCATTTGGACCAAGAGGTCTACCACTTTTGAGATGTTTGATTTTTTTTCGCCACCTCCTACTGTTCAATATTTTTCTCAAGAACTGCCCTACCATCAAAGGGTGAGCTATTTGGTATTGGTATATCTCCAGAAATTGTAACAGTTGACCTGTGGTCCCGTCACCCCCGATGCAGTATAGATTTCCCAGGGAATCGGCTAAAGTCTCTGCAATGTCCATGGCATTTCCCTGGGCACACCCACACTCATCTCTGTCCTGCCCCTCCCTGCACCAGCCAATCTAAGAGGTAACCTGCCGTTTTACGCTCCTCATATAGCTTGTGTTCTTGGGCTCGTAAATGTGCCAATAGCGGGCAACGCTTACAAATTCTCAAAACAAAAGCACTCTTAGACAATGCCTACCAGGATGGATGACCTGTGAATCCTACACCAAACACGCATTAGTCACTGTCTCTGTATGTGTGTGATGTAAAGTGCGTGGACACCCTACTGACACTGATATGAGAGGTGCTAAAAAACAAATGAGATACTTGTGGGAGGGTGATAGTGAGGGAATCACTGAAGAGCCATACGATTCTTGTATCTTGACGCACATTAAGGTCATTATGTACTATGCTTTAAAGCTAGTAATGAATATATAATTTCCAATGTGTTGTAGAATGTCTCATTTTTTCCCTACTTTTCTCAGGGTAGAGCGCCCCAAAGCCCCTTTTGTAGTGGTCAGGCTCGCTCTCAGCACTCGCTATGTACCGTACAGGTGCTGGTCAGACAAAATTTGCCAGGGCTGCTTTGGGTTCCCAGTCCGGCCCTAGCAGTAGCAGGATCTTCGTATGTCTAAAAATAGCACCACATACCAACAGACCCAATTGAAGGCCATATTATCAAGAACGGCGTTAAAATTAACGCCGCTTTAGCGGCGATAATGGGCTTGATAATATGCCCTTGTGAATTCCCGTAGAAGCCCAGGTTCACACCAGAACCTGGGCTTCTATGGGAAAGCGGCGATAATTTTAACGCCGTTCTTGATAATATGCCCCTTGGTCTGTCTCACAACCTCAAAATACATGTGCTTGTATAGACCTGAATTTGAAAAATCCATTCTCTCATATATTTTTATTTAATCTTCCACTTTCCACTTCTTAAATGTTGGCATGTACGTGTATTTATTTATGTG
Organism: Lissotriton vulgaris; assembly: GCF_964263255.1. Classification (NCBI taxonomy): domain Eukaryota; kingdom Metazoa; phylum Chordata; class Amphibia; order Caudata; family Salamandridae; genus Lissotriton; species Lissotriton vulgaris. The sequence continues at coordinate 249,398,705 of NC_141686.1, read as the reverse complement.
AAAAAGCTATTGCAGTTTTTATGTACCTAAAAAATAAGTGCAGAAATTACTTGGGAAATGTAGATTCTGGGCTGAGGATTCAACTTTCCGAAATTAAATCAAACATTGAAAAGTTAGTCGGAGCACTAAACTTCCCATTAAAGGTTTTCAAGTTTTGCACATTTTTTTAATATCAAATAATAACGGGGCATATTATCAAGGGGGTTTATCTCCGCTTTTTTGGCTTTAAAAGCCAAGAAAGCGGAGATAAAATTATCTCCCTATTACCTAGCTGTCGCTAACACCAGTTAGCGACAGCTAGTAGGAGATAGCGACCATCTTGGGCCCCACTTTGCATGTCAGTGATATTTATCACTCATGACATTAAAGTGGGCGTGCCAAGATGTTAGCGACTGAAAACAGTCGCTAACATTGCTATCTCCTATTACCAACTTTTGGAGATATTCGCGAGAATATCTCCAAAAACTAACACCTGCCCTGAGCAGTTCTTATCCATGTTATCCAATGGGAGGTGGATAACATGGCTAAGAGCATTAGCTCGGTAATGCATGAATATCGCTGACTTTTCAGCGATATTCATGCATTGCAGCGATTTTTATCGCATTTGCGGTAAACCTTGGTAATACCAAAGTTTATTTGCGGTAAAAATCGCCGCAGCTCAGCTGTAAATTTTTGTCTCTAACCAAGCAATAGCGATAATTATCGCTATTGCTTGGTAATATGCCCCAAAATCTTTAGTAATTCAGGGGCATATTACCAAGCAATAGCGATATTTATTGCTATTGCTTGGTTAGCGAGAAAAAATTATTACAGATAAACCTTGGTATTACCAAGGTTTATCGCAAATAATGCATGAATATCGCTAAAAAGTCAGCGATATTCATGCATTACCGAGCTAATGCTCTTAGCCATGTTATCCACCTACCATTGCATAACATGGCTAAGAACTGCTCAGGGGCAGGTGTTAGCTTTTGGAGATATTCGCGCTTAGCGCGAATATCTCAAAAAGTTGGTAATAGGAGATAGCGATGTTAGCGACTGTTTCCAGTCGCTAACATCTTAGCACGCCCACTTTGCATGTCATTAGTGATAAATATCACTGACATGCAAAGTGGGGCCCAAGATGGTCGCTATCTCCTACTAGCTGTCGCTAACTGGTGTTAGCGACAGCTAGGTAATAGGGAGATAATTTTATCTCCGCTTTCATGGCTTTTAAACCCAAAAAAGCGGAGATAAACCCCCTTGATAATATGCCTCTCAATTTGGTGACACCCCAGCGTTTGGTAGTGATTCGGTGGGAGTCCTCGGGAAGTCAAAGTGTTGGGCGCCACTGATGTAGAGCGCTCCAATACCTTTAGATCAAACTCGAGCTATACAATTACAAAGCTGCGGAAAAACATAGTGAAAACGGTGCCATACCACAGGTCATCACTAGAGGTCCCTAATAAGTAAGCCAGGCACCACACTGTATACCCCACAGAGGTGCAGTGCCAGCGCGAAGCTCCCTGGATGGAGCTAGTGGAGTCCTGTACGGGAGCTCTGGTCCCTACTACCCATAGTAAACTGTTTCTAATGATCCATAATTGCGGGAGATGCTTTTAATTTGCTGTGGAGAAGCCGGAGCTATAGCATCCAGAAGAAAGCACACATCGCCATCTCCTACGAGGCTCTCATCGATTCAGCTTTCCACACATTTACACGTCTATCAATAAATCTAACATTCAAAGGCTTGTAAATCCGTGTTTCACTCTATGTGACCTTAATATAGTCATAATTCATGACTCACTCAATTTGACCTTAAATGGAGGAGTTTGCTAAAGCAAACGCCCTCCAAATATTACCGCCATGTTGCATATCATTGCCACTCACAGTGCAAATGACCAGCAACATATTTCACGGTCATTGACCTAAAGAATGCAACTTTTTTCATGATTTCTTGCCATCCATAAATATAAAAACTTAATAAAGTTATGGTGACTTTAGAAACATTAGAGTACGAGTAAAACTGTAACGTTGTCTTAGAAAAACACGAACACACGTTAACACTTCTGATTCTCAAACCTAAAAAGACTCCTTTTTCCATGAGAATGAAATGGAAGAGTTTGTTGCTTTGCAATGGCTTCTGGGTATGCAAATTTCCCCCAAACAGTTGGTTGCTTCAGGCAGACTGCCCTCTACTAACAGCGGTTGGTACTGCACCTGCCGCTTGTTTGAAGCGTTCCATTTCCTCCCCATCCACTCCATGCAAGTCAAGTCAAGTCAAGTCAGAGAATTTATATAGCGCACTACATACCCAGAGGGTCTCAAGGCGCTAAGGAGGGGGAGGAGGATTACTTGTCAAATATCCACGTTTTAAGTTGCTTTCTGAAAGCTAGGTGGTTCTGGGTAAGGCGAAGGTGAGTGGGGAGTGAGTTCCATGTTTTAGCAGCCAGGTAAGAGAAGGATCTGCCTCCCATGGTGGTCTTGTTGATGCGAGGTACATTTGCGAGGGCTTGGCTGGAGGAGCGTAGTTGGCGGGAGGGGGTGTAGAAGGACAGTCTTGAGTTGAGGCATTCTGGTCCGATGTCGTAGAGTGATTTGTGTGCGTGGGTTAGCAGTCGGAAAGTGATTCTCTTATTGACGGGTAGCCAGTGGAGGTCTTTCAGGTGACCAGAGATGTGTTCGTTGCGTGGGATGTCTAATATGATTCTGGCGGAGGCGTTTTGGATTCGTTGGAGTTTCTTTTGGAGTTTAGCGGTAGTGCCTACGTAGAGGGTGTTTCCGTAGTCCAGTCGGCTCGTGACCAGAGCATGGGTGACTGTTTTCCTGGTTTCGGAGGGGATCCAGCGAAATGTTTTTTTGAGCATGCGAAGAATGTTGAAGCAGGATGAGGATACGGCGCTGACTTGTCTGTTCATTGAAAGTGAAGAATCCAGGATAACGCCTAGGTTCCGTGCGTGGTCTGTCGGGATGGGTGCTTTTCCAAGGGCTTCCGGCCACCAAGAGTCGTCCCATGCAGAGGGGGATGTACCTAGGATGAGGACTTCTGTTTTATCTGAGTTCAGTTTCAGACGGCTGTGTTTCATCCATTCAGCAACTTCTTTCATTCCTTCGTGTAGGTTAGTTTTGGCGGTGCTGGGGTCCTTGGTGAGAGAAAGGATCAGTTGAGTGTCATCCGCGTAAGAGATGATGTTGAGGTTGTGTTGGCGGGCGATGGTCGCGAGGGGGCTCATGTATACGTTGAAGAGGGTGGGGCTGAGAGAGGATCCTTGTGGTACGCCGCAGATGACTTCCGTGGCCTCTGACTTGAATGGTGGAAGGCGGACTCTCTGGGTTCTTCCGGTGAGGAACGAGGTGATCCATTCTAGTGCTTTTCCTTGGATTCCGATGTTATTGAGGCGTTGTAACAGGGTGCTATGACAGACTGTGTCGAAGGCTGCAGAGAGGTCGAGGAGGATGAGGGCGACTGTGTCTCCATTGTCCAGTAGAGTTCGAATGTCGTCTGTTGCTGCGATGAGGGCGGTCTCAGTGCTGTGCTTGGCTCGGAAGCCGGACTGTGAGGAGTCGAGGGATTTGTTGGCTTCGAGGAAGGCGGCGAGCTGGTTGTTGACAGCTTTCTCGATTACTTTGGCCGGGAATGGAAGGAGCGAGATGGGGCGGTAATTTTTGAGTTCGGTGGGGTCCGCAGTGGGTTTTTTCAGAAGGGCGGTGAGTTCAGCGTGTTTCCAGTTTTACGGAAAGGTGGCGGAGTTGAAGGAGCAGTTGATGACGTCTCGGAGGTGCGGTGCTATGACGGAGTCTGCTTTGTTGAAGATGTGGTGAGGGCATGGGTCTGTGGGGGATCCTGAGTGGATGGAGTTCATCAGGCGGATGGTGTCCTCAGTGGAGATTAGGTTCCAGTCGTTAAGGGTGTTCGCGGGGGGAGAGTGTTCAGCATGTGGTTGGTAGGGTTGGGCTCCGGGTTGGTTGTCGAAGCTGTTGTGGGTGTCTGCAATCTTGTTGTGGAAGAATGAGGCTAGGGAGTCGCAGAGGGCTTGAGAGGGGGTGATGTCGTTGGAGTTGGCCGAGGGATTGGAAAACTCCTTGACGATGTTGAAAAGTTCCTTGCTGTTGTGGGTGTTGTTGTCAAGTCGATCCTTGAATGCTGTTTTCTTGGCCTTTCGGATTAGTTGGTGGTGAGTGCGGGTGGCGTTTTTGAAGGCGTCCTTGGTGCTGGTGGTTGGGTCTTTTTTCCACGCTTTTTCAAGGGTGCGGCAGAGTTTCTTGGACTTCTTAAGATCATCGTTGAACCATGAGGCCTTCTTGTTGCCAGGTTTGCTTTGACGTTTTTTCAGTGGTGCTAAGGTGTCGGCGGTGTTGGATAACCATAGGGTGAAGTTGGCGGCGGCTAGGTTTGGGTCCGAGGAGTGGGCTGGGGTGTTTAGAAGGAGCGATGAGGAGATCTGGTCGGTGGAGATTTTTTTCCAGTTTCTTTGCAGAGTTGGTTGGAGGTGGTTGGTGGGTTTGGGCTTGTTGTAAGTGAAGTGAACGCAGCTGTGGTCAGTCCAGAGGAGATCTGTAGTGTGGCTCTCTCTTCTCTCACACACCTTCTCTCTCTTTCTCTCACACACGCCCTCTCGCTCTCTCTCACACACCTTCTCTTTCTTTCTCTCACACACGCCCTCTCGCTCTCTCTCTCTCCTCTTCTCTCTCTTTCTCACTCACACACACACATCCACACACTCTAAAAAAGAAATTGCGGCTAAGCCAATGGTTTGGAATTTTAGATTAGAGGGCAGATTTACAAGCCCCTAGTGCCTCTTTTATGCCGGCCAGCGCCATGCTGCGGGGTATTTACAACATGACGCATCTGGGAGATTCGTCACTTTGTAAAGCCCTGCGCCACATGTAAGGGTTCCGGCGCAGGGAAGCGTTCTGGCACAGGAACGCCTCTTAAAAGTGGCTGAGTGAAATCTACAAGATTTCACTCAGTCACTTTTAAGCCCATTCTGCAGCAAAACCGTGCACCTGCTTGAAATAGGAGTAAGGATTGACACAGCATTTTCAGGATAGGGCACCCCGAGCCTTGCTGGAGCTGCGTCGCGCTTGCGACGTAACTCCAGCAATGCGCCACCTTTACTGCAGCAGATGCGTCACGCATCTGTCCATTTTTGCCCTATGGTGCGCCGCATTGTAAATGAGGAACATCCATGGTGGTGCAGCCGTGACGCACAATATCTGGCGCATCCCTGCTGCTATGCAGGGATGTGAGAGTTATTGTAAATCTGACCTGCAATTGCTTAATAATTCTTTGGTGGTTTTTGTGTCCTAAATAAATCTGTTGCAAAAGAAACAAATGATGGACGGAATGCTGAAAAATGAAAACATTCACACCCAGTTACAAACATCTGGGTTTTATCCATCCTTTACTTCTTTCTTCTTTTGCTCACCAGCCACCCCATTTTAGACCCAGCCATATGCAAATCAGTCTTGACCCTGCTCCTCATAGGAACAGTCCAGCCCGAACTGCCAGGCCAGGTCCTCCATGGAAACAAGCACCCTTTTGCTTGTGTCGCCCGAAGTGGGAAGGGTACGCGAAGACGTGGAAGGGGCGGTTCTTTTGTGTGGGCGTTTGGGCATCGCCCCACTGAATATTTTGCCCAGGGCCCAGGCAGTTGTAGACAAAAATGCAGTATTAAATTACATACAAAATCTCAGCCCACAGCAGGCAGCTGTCTTAGCCGCAAGCCAGTAACGTGACATCACAGTTTGCCTGCGGCAGTCTTAAGGCGGCGGTGTAGGGTTAGTAGTCAATAGTGACACCAACTGCACATTACGCATGTTGGGTTGGCTGGTTGCCTTTCCCTGGCCAGCCAGACATGCACAATCTTAAGAGTCTCGCCTCAGTACAATAGAGAGTGGAGTGGGTCAAAGCCGCAGCCCACGGGTCTCATGATGAGCAGCGAGTTGTCCTGCCCAGGCCAATCCAAGCGCTGCTTTAGCAGCACCTGGATTGGCTGTTTAGGTCTCTAGGCAGAGCCTGGGAGCCTGCCCATGGGAAGCATATTCACTAATCACTGCAATCACACCAATCACAGGATGTTGAGCTGACAACACCAATATGTGAACCTGGTTCCCATCAGGAGAAACAGGTTGGAGTCTCGGTATCGATGGTGATGCAGCGAGATTACCAGCCTGAGTTAATCTAAAACATCATACTCTCCTGGGCCCATAAAACATTCATACATAAGCTGGCAATCACCGCTGGTGATCAGGACTTATTTTACCTTGTAATAATGTTTACCTATACACCGTTTCTTACTAAAAACCTTAACACCTTACTTCTCAATTTCCTTTGGTCAATAGATCAGGTTGTTAGCATAATAGATATAAATGACATTTACCATTAATTCTTTGAATGACCACAGACTCGGGAGAGTTTTAAAAACTACCTATGCAATACTTTTGTGAGTCAAATACCAATACATGTCAAACACCAACTTTTCAAGGAGAATATAATGAATAAATCAAAACATAAAGACTTAATAAAATCTCATGACGTTGGTACCTGGGAGGGGTGGAAAAAAGGAAAACGGTACAAGGACATACGACACAGATTTATACTTACCTAGAATGGTGTGAAGACCAACCCCTGGCCAAGGAGCTGAAAAAGGGACTCCCGAGTAGTCAGGAGCCAACAGATCAGGACAGGTTTAGGACAGGACAGGTGACCTCTTCTAAGTGCAACACCAGCGTTACACCCCTCTCTGGTGCTGCTCTTCCTTCCCCTTCTGCATGGATATATTCTTCTCCCTCAGCAATTTCTCCGACTCTTTCTCTACATCTCTCCTTTCTCGATTCTTCTGTCAGAGTGCTCGAACAGCGTCTCTGACCTCCGTGGCATCCGCCGTCTTCTGCTGCAGTGTTGGGTCTGTGACAGGTCGGTGACATGTCTGACAATCTAACTGACTGAGCCTACCTTAGTTATACTCACACCCTCCAATCCATACTAATATAATAAAGAGAGAGCCAAAAACCTTTGAGGCGGGTAATCTCAGGAACCACAGCACCAATCACAACACTCAATACAGCGTTGGAAAGGGCAGATGCAGCAGAAGGACATAGGCTATGCAGACGCCCACCATATACATTTAAAAGATAAAAGAACCGTGCCAGCAAAGTAGTCCCTTGTGGGCGTGTCTGCGTTGTGCTGTGGGTTTTTGCTGGGGGGGGGGGAGGGTGTGACAAATGCTGGGGGAGTGTGGTACGTTCTGCCCTTCGGGCTGGACTGTTCCCATGAGGCACAGGGTCAAGGCTGATTTGCAGATGGCCATGTCTGAACTGGGGTGGTGTGGAGTGCAAAACAACAATGGATTTAGGCCCAGATCTCTGTACTGGGGTCAATGTATGACATTGTTCTGCATTCTGTCCATCAACTGTTGTTTTTGCATTTGTCACCCCGAGTGGGATGGGTATGCTCAGAAGTGAGTCCCATGCTCTCCACACCATTGGAGTCAAGCTATTCTGGCTGAAGACGGCTAATAGCCAGTAAATAGTCCTAGGATGCTTGCGTACGGTCCAGGAAAGGTTTGGTTTGTAATGTTCCTATGAGGCACGGGGTCAAGGCTGAGGTGGTGTGGAGTGCAAAAATAATGATGGATTTAGGCCCAGATCTTTGTATTGGGGTGAATGTATGTCATTGTTCTGCATTCTGTCCATCAACTGTTGTTAATACATTCCTCCCTTCATGCCATTTCTCATATCGTGTGCTGGGGGTGGGGGTGTGGGTGGGTGCAGGGCGCGCGTTGTGTCAAATATTTCATTGTTTTTTCTTCCCAGGTTCTGTACATTCCAGCTCCGGGTGTTCACCCTGCTCCAAAACCCAACCTTACTCCTTAAAATACCCCAACACCCTTAAACACTAACCCATCTTAACCCTATAAATATACCCTGTACCCTAAAACCCAAACCTATACCTAAATCCTAAAAATACCCCTGTATCCCAAAAACCAAACCTACCCCTGAACCCTAAAATACCCCTGTACCCCAAAACCCAAACCTAGCCCTGAACCCTTAAAATACCCCTGTACCCCAAAACCCAAACCTATCCCTGAACCCTAAAAATACCCCTGTACCCCAAAACCCAAACCTAGCCCTGAACCCTAAAAATACCCCTGTACCCCAAAACCCAAACCTAGCCCTGAACCCTTAAAATACCCCTGTACCCCAAAACCCCAAACTACCCCTGAACCCTAAAAATACCCCTATACCCCAAAACCCAATCCTAGCCCTGAACCCTAAAATACGCCTGTACCCCAAAACCCCTACCTATCCCTAAACGCTAAAACGACCCCTGTATCCCATAACCCAAAACTATATCTGAACCCTTAAAATACCCAAACACCCCAAAACATATACCTCAGTACCCCAAACATATACCCTTATACCTATACTTACCTTATCCGAACATTAAAAAAAAAACATGCTTTTACCATTCATGCATTTACAACAAATTTCGTTGTAAATGTATGCGTGGTAAAAGCATATAAAATGTAATGCCATGCGTTATAATGGCATTGCGGAGTCATGGTACTTTCATAATTAAAGTATGCGGAGTGATGGTCTGCGGAAAGAAAGTTGCGGAATAATTGGTGTTTACCCCCCCCCCCCGGTAAATAAGTTGGTGGCACGACGGCCCACATCTCCAGCAACATACTCATATTTTTTCACCACCGATTTGAAAAATGCACAGGTCTCTCTCATTGATGGCCAGCACCGACATACACTTTTAGACACACCTCCCGCCACAAGTTCTAGAATTGCGAACTTTAGAGCTGGGGAGCCACGTTCGAATCTCGGCATCAGGTCAACATCCTGTGATTCCAGGCAAATTGCTTTGTCTCCCCCTGCCTACCACAAATTAATGTGCTCTTCTGTAATGTAAATTGTGCTCATGCCATGTTGTCGAGTTCGCGCTTTATAATATTGCAAGGAAAAATAAAGTAAGGAAACTCGAGTTCACACACTACTGAATGCGCACTCTTAAGTGCATCAGCAGTGCACTGTTAATCGGATCGTTTCACAAGCCAGTCACAGATAAGAAATGCAAAACCCAAACCTATCCCTGAACCCTAAAAATACCCCTGCACCCCCACACCCAAACCTAGCCCTGAACCCTTAAAATACCCCTATACCCCAAAACCCAAACCTAGCCCTGAACCCTAAAAATACCCCATACCCAAAAACCCATACCTATCCCTAAACCCTAAAACTACCCCTGTACCCCATAACTCAAAACTATATCTGTACCCTTAAAATACCCAAACACCCCAAAACATGTACCTCAGTACCCGAAAACATATACCCCTATACCCATACTTAACTTATCCAAACATTTTAAACAAACATGCTTTTACCATTCATGCATTTACAACGAATTTCGTTGTAAATGTATGCGTGGTAAAAGCATATAAAATGTAATGCCATACGTTATAATGGCATTGCGTAGTCATGGTACTTTCGTGCTGAAAGTATGCGGAGTGAACGGTATGCGGAAAGAAAGTTGCGGAATAATGGGTGTTTACCCTCCCCTGGTAAGTACATTGGTGGAATGGCGGGCCACATCTTCAGCAACATACTCATATTTTTTCGCCACCGATTTGAAAAATGCACAGGTCTCTCTCATTGATGGCCAGCAACGACATACACTTTTAGACACACCTCCGGCCACAAGTTCTAGAATTGCGAACTTTAGAGCTGGGAAGCTACGTTCGAATCTCGGCATCAGCTCAACATCCTGTGATTCCAGGAAAATTGCTTTGTCTCCCCGTGCCTACCACAAATGAATGTGTTCTTCTGTAATGTAAATTGTGCTCATGCCATGTTGTCGAGTTTGCGCTATATAATATTGCAAGGAAAAATAAAGTAGGGAAACTCGAGTTCACACACTACTGAACGCGCACTCTTAAGTGCATCAGTAGTGCACTGTGAATCGGAGCGTTTCACAGGCCAGTCACAGATAAGAAATGCTTTCAAAATGAAATCCTACAAAACAATATACTACTGGCCGCCAGCAATTCATACCCGGACAACGTCGGGACGGGCTGCTAGTCTATACTACTATTATAAAGAGGGAACTTGCACCTTTTGGCCAGGTAAACTCGGGAACCACAGCACCAATCACAACACCCAATACAGCGTTGGAAAGGGCAGTTGCAGCAGAAGGACATAGGCTATGCAGACGCCCACCATATACATTTAAAATGTAAAAGAACGGTGCCAGCAAAGTAGTCCCTTGTGGGCGTGTCTGCATTGTGCTGTGGGTGTGTGCTGGGGGCGTGACAATCGCTGGGGGCATTCCGTCACGAGTGTTGTTTTTTCTTCCCAGCTTCTATACATTCCTGCTCCCTTTAAATAGTAATTCAGTGGTGGTCCCATTCTCTTAGAACCACCCCAAGCACAGTTATGGGCAAAAATACAACTAAAAGGCCCTGCAAAGCATTATGGGATAAGCTTAGCATAATTTTTAGCATTCATGAAAGGGTTTCAATGTTTTTGAATTTTACTCATCAGGGACATCTTGGGACGACGTGGTGAACTGCAGCTTGATGTATAATATTTTAAATGCGATTGCATTTGACTCATCAGGGACATCTAGGGACGGCGAGGTGAACTGCAGCTTGATATATAATATTTTAAATGCTATTGCATTTGCCTCATCAGGGACATCTAGGGACCATGAGGTGAACTGCAGCTTGATGTATAATATTTTTAATGCTATTGCATTTGCCTCTTGGGGACAACTGGGGAGAACGAGGTGAACTGCAGCTCTTTGTAGAATTATTTGGATACTATAACATTCACTTCCCACTGCTAATCTCGTCCCATAATGGTTTGCAGGGGCTTGATCTCAAAATCATCACCTCTCTCACTGCTTGCTGGAAGCTAATTTCACTTTTGTGAAATGACTATACGCATTTTAGCATGTACAAATACTTGTTATTTTACCTTGAATATATGAGGTTTTTGTTTTAATAATTGGAAATCTGACGGAACGAAATATTGCGGATTTATTGTACCAAGTTTGCGCCAATTCCGCCCACCCCTACTTTAACACCTTGGCTGCTAGGCGTTTTCCCCCTCCTGTGCTGGGAATTACCATTTTGCTGTTTCCATGACGAGCTCAGCTCGTCATCAGCACACGACACCCGTGGGTGATGACGAGCTGAGCTCGTCATCAGCATCGAAAGGGTTAAATACCCCTGCACCCCATAATCATAACCCACCCTTACTCTATAAAATACCCCAACACCCTTAAACACTAACCCATCTTAACCCTATAAATATACCCTGTACACCAAAACCCAAACCTATCCCTAAACCCTAAAAATACCCCTGTACCCCAAAACCAAAACCTAGCCCTGAACCCTATAAATACCCCTGTACCTCAAAACCCAAACATACCCCTGAACTTTAAAAATATCCCTGAACCCCAAAACCCAAACCTACCCCTGAACCCTAAAATACCCCTGTACCCCAAAACCCAAACCTAGCCCATAACCCTTGAAATATCCCTGTACCCCAAAACCCAAACCTACCCCTTAACCCTAAAAATACCCCTGTACCCCAAAACCCAAACCTAGCCCAGAACCTTAATATACCCCTGTATCCTAAAACCTAAACCTAGCCCTGAACCCTAAAAATACCCCTGTACCTCAAAGCCCAAACCTAGCCCTGAACCCTTAAAATACCCCTGTACCCCAAAACCCAAACCTACCCCTGAACCCTAAAAATACCCCTATACCCCAAAACCCAAACCTAGCCCTGAACCCTAAAAATACCCCTGTACCCCATAATCCAAAACTATATCTGAACCATTAAAATACCCAAACACCCCAAAACATATACCTCAGTACCCCAAAACATATACCCCTATACCCATACTTGCCTTATACAAACATTTTTTAAAAACATGCTTTTACCATTCATGCATTTACAACGAATTTCGTTGTAAATGTATTCGTGGTAAAAGTATATAAAATGTAATGCCATGCGTTATAATGGCATTGCTGAGTCCTGGTACTTTCGTAATGAAAGTATGCAGAGTGATGGTATGCGGAAAGAAATTTGCGGAATAATGGGTGTTTACCCTCCTCCGTAAGTACATTGGTGGCACAGCGGCCCACATCTCCAGCAACATACTCATATTTTTTCACCACCAATTGGAAAAATGCACAGGTCTCTCTCATTGATGCCCAGCACCGACATACACTTTTAGACACACCTCCCACCACAAGTTCTAGAATTGCGAACTTTAGAGCTGGGAAGCCACGTTCGAATCTCGGCATCAGGTCAACATCCTGTGATTCCAGGCAAATTGCTTTGTCTCCCCCTGCCTACCACAAATTAATGTGCTCTTCTGTAATGTAAATTGTGCTCATGCCATGTTGTCGAGTTTGCGCTTTATAATATTGCAAGGAAAAATAAAGTAAGGAAACTCGAGTTCACACACTACTGAATGCGCACTCTTAAGTGCATCAGCAGTGCACTGTTAATCGGATCGTTTCACAAGCCTGTCACAGATAAGAAATGCAAAACCCAAACCTATCCCTGAACCCTAAAAATACCCCTGCACCCCCACACCCAAACCTAGCCCTGAACCCTTAAAATACCCCTATACCCCAAAACCCAAACCTAGCCCTGAACCCTAAAAATACCCCGTACCCAAAAACCCATACCTATCCCTAAACCCTAAAACTACCCCTGTACCCCATAACTCAAAACTATATCTGTACCCTTAAAATACCCAAACACCCCAAAACATGTACCTCAGTACCCGAAAACATATACCCCTATACCCATACTTAACTTACCCAAACATTTTAAACAAACATGCTTTTACCATTCATGCATTTACAACGAATTTCGTTGTAAATGTATGCGTTGTAAAAGCATATAAAATGTAATGCCATACGTTATAATGGCATTGCGTAGTCATGGTACTTTCGTGCTGAAAGTATGCGGAGTGAACGGTATGCGGAAAGAAAGTTGCGGAATAATGGGTGTTTACCCTCCCCTGGTAAGTACATTGGTGGAATGGCGGGCCACATCTTCAGCAACATACTCATATTTTTTCGCCACCGATTTGAAAAATGCACAGGTCTCTCTCATTGATGGCCAGCATCGACATACACTTTTAGACACACCTCCGGCCAGAAGTTCTAGAATTGCGAACTTTAGAGCTGGGAAGCTACGTTCGAATCTCGGCATCAGCTCAACATCCTGTGATTCCAGGAAAATTGCTTTGTCTCCCCGTGCCTACCACAAATGAATGTGTTCTTCTGTAATGTAAATTGTGCTCATGCCATGTTGTCGAGTTTGCGCTATATAATATTGCAAGGAAAAATAAAGTAGGGAAACTCGAGTTCACACACTACTGAACGCGCACTCTTAAGTGCATCAGTAGTGCACTGTGAATCGGAGCGTTTCACAGGCCTGTCACAGATAAGAAATGCTTTCAAAATGAAATCCTACAAAACAATATACTACTGGCCGCCAGCAATTCATACCCGGACAACGTCGGGACGGGCTGCTAGTCTATACTACTATTATAAAGAGAGAACTTGCACCTTTTGGCCAGGTAAACTCGGGAACCACAGCACCAATCACAACACCCAATACAGCGTTGGAAAGGGCAGTTGCAGCAGAAGGACATAGGTTATGCACACGCCCACCATATACATTTAAAATGTAAAAGAACGGTGCCAGCGAAGTAGTCCCTTGTGGGCGTGTCTGCATTGTGCTGTGGGTGTGTGCTGGGGGCGTGACAATCGCTGGGGGCATTCCGTCACGAGTGTTGTTTTTTCTTCCCAGCTTCTATACATTCCTGCTCCCTTTAAATAGTAATTCAGTGGTGGTCCCATTCTCTTAGAACCACCCCAAGCACAGTTATGGGCAAAAATACAACTAAAAGGCCCTGCAAAGCATTATGGGATAAGCTTAGCATAATTTTTAGCATTCATGAAAGGGTTTCAATGTTTTTGAATTTTACTCATCAGGGACATCTTGGGACGACGTGGTGAACTGCAGCTTGATGTATAATATTTTAAATGCGATTGCATTTGCCTCATCAGGGACATCTAGGGACGGCGAGGTGAACTGCAGCTTGATATATAATATTTTAAATGCTATTGCATTTGCCTCATCAGGGACATCTAGGGACCATGAGGTGAACTGCAGCTTGATGTATAATATTTTAAATGCTATTGCATTTGCCTCTTGGGGACAACTGGGGAGAACGAGGTGAACTGCAGCTCTTTGTAGAATTATTTGGATACTATAACATTCACTTCCCACTGCTAATCTCGTCCCATATTGGTTTGCAGGGGCTTGATCTCAAAATCATCACCTCTCTCACTGCTTGCTGGAAGCTAATTTCACTTTTGTGAAATGACTATACGCATTTTAGCATATAGAAATACTTGTTATTTTACCTTGAATATATGAGGTTTTTGTTTTAATAATTGGAAATCTGACGGAACGAAATATTGCGGATTTATTGTACCAAGTGTGCGCCAATTCCGCCCACCCCTACTTTAACACCTTGGCTGCTAGGCGTTTTCCCCCTCCTGTGCTGGGAATTACCATTTTGCTGTTTCCATGACGAGCTCAGCTCGTCATCAGCACACGACACCCGTGGGTGATGACAAGCTGAGCTCGTCATCAGCATCGAAAGGGTTAAATACCCCTGCACCCCATAATCATAACCCACCCTTACTCTATAAAATACCCCAACACCCTTAAACACTAACCCATCTTAACCCTATAAATATACCCTGTACACCAAAACCCAAACCTATCCCTAAACCCTAAAAATACCCCTGTACCCCAAAACCAAAACCTAGCCCTGAACCCTATAAATACCCCTGTACCTCAAAACCCAAACATACCCCTGAACTTTAAAAATATCCCTGAACCCCAAAACACAAACCTACCCCTGAACCCTAAAATACCCCTGTACCCCAAAACCCAAACCTAGCCCATAACCCTTGAAATATCCCTGTACCCCAAAACCCAAACCTACCCCTTAACCCTAAAAATACCCCTGTACCCCAAAACCCAAACCTAGCCCAGAACCTTAATATACCCCTGTATCCCAAAACCCAAACCTAGCCCTGAACCCTAAAAATACCCCTGTACCTCAAAGCCCAAACCTAGCCCTGAACCCTTGAAATACCCCTGTGCCCCAAAACCCAAACCTACCCCTGAACCCTAAAAATACCCCTATACCCCAAAACCCAAACCTAGCCCTGAACCCTAAAAATACCCCGTACCCAAAAACCCATACCTATCCCTAAACCCTAAAACTACCCCTGTACCCCATAACTCAAAACTATATCTGTACCCTTAAAATACCCAAACACCCCAAAACATGTACCTCAGTACCCGAAAACATATACCCCTATACCCATACTTAACTTACCCAAACATTTTAAACAAACATGCTTTTACCATTCATGCATTTACAACGAATTTCGTTGTAAATGTATGCGTTGTAAAAGCATATAAAATGTAATGCCATACGTTATAATGGCATTGCGTAGTCATGGTACTTTCGTGCTGAAAGTATGCGGAGTGAACGGTATGCGGAAAGAAAGTTGCGGAATAATGGGTGTTTACCCTCCCCTGGTAAGTACATTGGTGGAATGGCGGGCCACATCTTCAGCAACATACTCATATTTTTTCGCCACCGATTTGAAAAATGCACAGGTCTCTCTCATTGATGGCCAGCATCGACATACACTTTTAGACACACCTCCGGCCAGAAGTTCTAGAATTGCGAACTTTAGAGCTGGGAAGCTACGTTCGAATCTCGGCATCAGCTCAACATCCTGTGATTCCAGGAAAATTGCTTTGTCTCCCCGTGCCTACCACAAATGAATGTGTTCTTCTGTAATGTAAATTGTGCTCATGCCATGTTGTCGAGTTTGCGCTATATAATATTGCAAGGAAAAATAAAGTAGGGAAACTCGAGTTCACACACTACTGAACGCGCACTCTTAAGTGCATCAGTAGTGCACTGTGAATCGGAGCGTTTCACAGGCCTGTCACAGATAAGAAATGCTTTCAAAATGAAATCCTACAAAACAATATACTACTGGCCGCCAGCAATTCATACCCGGACAACGTCGGGACGGGCTGCTAGTCTATACTACTATTATAAAGAGAGAACTTGCACCTTTTGGCCAGGTAAACTCGGGAACCACAGCACCAATCACAACACCCAATACAGCGTTGGAAAGGGCAGTTGCAGCAGAAGGACATAGGTTATGCACACGCCCACCATATACATTTAAAATGTAAAAGAACGGTGCCAGCGAAGTAGTCCCTTGTGGGCGTGTCTGCATTGTGCTGTGGGTGTGTGCTGGGGGCGTGACAATCGCTGGGGGCATTCCGTCACGAGTGTTGTTTTTTCTTCCCAGCTTCTATACATTCCTGCTCCCTTTAAATAGTAATTCAGTGGTGGTCCCATTCTCTTAGAACCACCCCAAGCACAGTTATGGGCAAAAATACAACTAAAAGGCCCTGCAAAGCATTATGGGATAAGCTTAGCATAATTTTTAGCATTCATGAAAGGGTTTCAATGTTTTTGAATTTTACTCATCAGGGACATCTTGGGACGACGTGGTGAACTGCAGCTTGATGTATAATATTTTAAATGCGATTGCATTTGCCTCATCAGGGACATCTAGGGACGGCGAGGTGAACTGCAGCTTGATATATAATATTTTAAATGCTATTGCATTTGCCTCATCAGGGACATCTAGGGACCATGAGGTGAACTGCAGCTTGATGTATAATATTTTAAATGCTATTGCATTTGCCTCTTGGGGACAACTGGGGAGAACGAGGTGAACTGCAGCTCTTTGTAGAATTATTTGGATACTATAACATTCACTTCCCACTGCTAATCTCGTCCCATAATGGTTTGCAGGGGCTTGATCTCAAAATCATCACCTCTCTCACTGCTTGCTGGAAGCTAATTTCACTTTTGTGAAATGCCTATACGCATTTTAGCATGTAGAAATACTTGTTATTTTACCTTGAATATATGAGGTTTTTGTTTTAATAATTGGAAATCTGACGGAACGAAATATTGCGGATTTATTGTACCAAGTGTGCGCCAATTCCGCCCACCCCTACTTTAACACCTTGGCTGCTAGGTGTTTTCCCCCTCCTGTGCTGGGAATTACCATTTTGCTGTTTCCATGACGAGCTCAGCTCGTCATCAGCACACGACACCCGTGGGTGATGACGAGCTGAGCTCGTCATCAGCATCGAAAGGGTTAAATACCCCTGCACCCCATAATCATAACCCACCCTTACTCTATAAAATACCCCAACACCCTTAAACACTAACCCATCTTAACCCTATAAATATACCCTGTACACCAAAACCCAAACCTATCCCTAAACCCTAAAAATACCCCTGTACCCCAAAACCAAAACCTAGCCCTGAACCCTATAAATACCCCTGTACCTCAAAACCCAAACATACCCCTGAACTTTAAAAATATCCCTGAACCCCAAAACACAAACCTACCCCTGAACCCTAAAATACCCCTGTACCCCAAAACCCAAACCTAGCCCATAACCCTTGAAATATCCCTGTACCCCAAAACCCAAACCTACCCCTTAACCCTAAATATACCCCTGTACCCCAAAACCCAAACCTATCCCAGAACCTTAATATACCCCTGTATCCCAAAACCCAAACCTAGCCCTGAACCCTAAAAATACCCCTGTACCTCAAAGCCCAAACCTAGCCCTGAACCCTTAAAATACCACTGTGCCCCAAAACCCAAACCTACCCCTGAACCCTAAAAATACCCCTATACCCCAAAACCCAAACCTAGCCCTGAACCCTAAAAATACCCCTGTACCCCATAATCCAAAACTATATCTGAACCATTAAAATACCCAAACACCCCAAAACATATACCTCAGTACCCCAAAACATATACCCCTATACCCATACTTGCCTTATCCAAACATTTTTTTAAAACATGCTTTTACCATTCATGCATTTACAACGAATTTCGTTGTAAATGTATTCGGGGTAAAAGCATATAAAATGTAATGCCATGCGTTATAATGGCATTGCTGAGTCCTGGTACTTTCGTAATGAAAGTATGCAGAGTGATGGTATGCGGAAAGAAATTTGCGGAATAATGGGTGTTTACCCTCCTCCGTAAGTACATTGGTGGCACAGCGGCCCACATCTCCAGCAACATACTCATATTTTTTCACCACCAATTGGAAAAATGCACAGGTCTCTCTCATTGATGCCCAGCACCGACATACACTTTTAGACACACCTCCCACCACAAGTTCTAGAATTGCGAACTTTAGAGATGGCGACCTACGTTCGAATCTCGGCATCAGCTCAACATCTTGTGATTCCAGGCAAATCGCTTTGTCTCCCCGTTCCTACCACAAATGAATGTGTTCTTCTGTAATGTAAATTGTGCTCATGCCATGTTGTCTAGTTCGCGCTATATAATATTGCAAGGAAAAATAAAGTAGGGAAACTTGAGTTCACACACTACTGAACGCGCACTCTTAAGTGCATCAGCAGTGCACTGTGAATTGGAGCGTTTCACAGGCCTGTCACAGATAAGAAATGCTATCAAAATGAAATCCTACGAAACAATATACTACTGGCCGGCAGCAATTCATACCCGGACAACGTCGGAACGGGCTGCTAGTACTAATATAATAAAGAGAGAGCCCAAACCTTTGAGGGGGGTAATCTCAGGAACCACAGCACCAATCACAACACCCAATACAGCGTTGGAAAGGGCAGTTGCCGCAGAGGGACATAGGCTATGCAGACGCCCACCATATTCATTTAAAAAGTAAAAGAACCGTGCCAGCAAAGTAGTCCCTTGTGGGCGTGTCTGCGTTGTGCTGTGGGCTTGTGCTGGGGGGGCGTGACAAATGCTGGGGACGTGTGGTACGTTCCGCCCTTCGGGCTGGACTGTTCCCATGAGGCACAGGGTCAAGGCTGATTTGCATATGGCCATGTCTGAACTGGGGTGGTGTGGAGTGCAAAAAAACGATTGATTTAGGCCCAGATCTCTGTACTGGGGCGAATGTATGACATTGTCCTGTATTCTGTCCATCAACTTTTGTTTTTGCATTTGTCACCCAGAGTGGATTGGGTATGCTCAGACGTGAGTTCCATGCTCTCCACACCACTAGAATCAAGCTATTCTGGTCGAAGACAGCTGATAACTAGAAATTGGATCTAGGATGCTTGAGTCTGGTCCAGGAAAGACAAGGCTTGGCAGTTTGGTCTGGAATGTTCACATGAAGCACAGGGTCAAGGCTGAGGTGGTGTGGAGTGCAAAAAAAAAATAATGGATGTAGGCCCAGATTTCTGTATTGGAGTGAATGTATGACATTGTTCTGCATTCTGGCCATCAACTGTTGATTATACATTCCTCTCTTCATGCCATGTCTCATATTGAGTGCTGGGGGTGTGGGCGGGTGCGGGGCGCGCGTTATGTCAAATATTTCATTGTTTTTTCTTACCAGATTCTGTACATTCCTGCTCTGGGTGTTCACCCTGCTCCCTTTAAATACCCCTGCACCCCATAATCAAAACCCACCCTTACTCCTTAAAATACCCCAACACCCTTGAACACTAACCCATCTTAACCCTATAAATATACCCTGTACCCCAAAGCCCAAACCTATACCTAAATCCTAAAAATACCCCTGTACCCCAAAACCCAAACCGCGCCCTGAACTATTAAAATACCCCTGTACCCCAAAACCCAAACCTACCCCTGAACCCTAAAAATACTGCCGCACCCCAAAACCCAAACCTAGCCCTGAACCATAAAAATAACCTTGTACCCCAAAACCCAAACCTACCCATGAACCCTAAAATACCCCTGTACCCCAAAACCTAAACCTAGCCCTGAACCCTAAATATACCCCTGTACCCCAAAACCCAAACCTAGCCCTGAACCCTTAAAATACCCCTGTACCCCAAAACCCCAAACTTCCCCTGAACCCTAAAAATACCCCTACACCCCAAACCTAGCCCTGAACCCTAAAAATACCCCTGTACCCCAAAACCCTTACCTATCCCTAAACCCTAAAATTATCCCTGTACCCCATAACCCAAAACTATATCTGAACCCTTAAAATACCCAAACACCCCAAAACATATACCTCAGTACCCCAAAACATACACCCCTATACCCATACTTACCTTATCCAAACATTAAAAAAACATGCTTTTACCATTCATGCATTTACAACTACTTTCGTTGTAAATGTATGCGTGGTAAAAGCATATAAAATGTAATTCCATGCGTTATAATGGCATTGCGGAGTCATGGTACTTTCGTAATGAAAGTATGCGGAGTGATGGTATGCGGAAAGAAAGTTGCAGAATAATGGGTGTTTACCCACCCCCGGTAAGTACATTGGTGGCACGGCGGCCCACAACTCCAGCAACATACTCATATTTTTTCACCACCCATTTGAAAAATGCACAGGTCTCTCTCATTGATGGCCAGGACCGACATACACTTTTAGACACACCTCCCGCCACAAGTTCTAGAATTGCGAACTTTAGAGATGGGGAGCTACATTCGAATCTCGCCATCAGTTCAACATCCTGTGATTCCAGGCAAATTACTTTGTCTACCCATGCCTACCACAAATGAATGTGTTCTTCTGTAAAGTAAATGCTCATGCCATGTTGTCGAGTTTGCGCTATATAATATCGCAAAAAAAAATAAAGTAGGGAAACTCGAGTTCACACACTACTGAACGCGCACTCTTAAGTGCATCAGCAGTGCACTGTGAATCGGAGCGTTTCACAGGCCTGTCACAGATAAGAAATGCTATCAAAACGAAATGAATGAATGAATGAATGAATGAAAGTAGATTTATAACAGCGCGAATTGCTGCCCTGAGGCGTCCAAGCGCTAGAGGAACCTGTTGGGTAGGATGGGTGAGGTTGCAGACCAAGAAAAAGAAGGAGAACTGAGTATTATTGAACGGAATTGAACAGGTGTGTTTTTAGTTGTTTGCAGAAGGAGGAGAGGTTAGCATTGGATCTCAAGTGAGGAGGGAGGGAGTTCCAGATCTTGGCGGCATTGTAGGCAAACATCCTTCCACCTGACCTTGACCTTTTGATTCTTGGGACTGTTGCCATAAAAGCCTGGCTAGATCGCAGGTCTCTACCTGGACGATTCTGACCTACTAGACTACGAGTAATTAGAGGTCCAGAGTCCCAAAAGGCCTGGTGAGCAATACACATTGCCTTGAAAGTGACTCTCTTACGCACTGGGAGCCAGTGCAGGCTGGTCAGAGCCGCTTTGACTGACAGTCTGCGTGGGATCTGCAGCAGAGTGCGGGCAGCGCAGTTTTGTACCAGCTGTAATCTCTTTAGGGTGTACTCTGGTGCTCCCAGGTAGAGGGCGTTATTGGAGTCTAAACGTGACTGTATCAGACCCTGTATCGCTACCTGCTTTGCCTCCATGGGGAGCAGAGGAAGAACTTTCTTCAGTGTCCTGAGCAGTCCAAAGCAGGTAGCAGTGAGCTTTGTGACCTGGGTGTTGAGTGAGAGACTCCTGTCCAGCCATACCCCCAGGCTTTTGATGTTGTCCTTCGGAGCCGGGGGGGGGGGGGCCTAGACAGGTGGGCCACAGTGAGTTGAAGAAAGTGGGATCAGCCGGGCCCAGGAGCATAAGCTCCGTTTTGTCACCATTGAGTTTTAACGATGACAGAGTCATCCAGGCCTTCACCTCCTCCAAGCATTTTGTTAGTCCACCTGAAAGTGGCTGTTGAGCCTCCTGCGCTAACGAGACCACCAACTGGGTGTCGTCCGCATAGGATATGATCTTAACTCCATACGGACGAACTACCTCAGCCAGTGGCCTCATGTAGATATTAAAAAGCGCGGGGCTTAAAGAGGAGCCCTGGGGGACTCCACACTTCAGGGGCATGCTGGAAGATACTGTCTGTCCATCAAACACTTGGAACGACCTGTTGCTCAAAAAAGATTTTAACCAGAGCCAGGCCTTGTCCACTATGCCGACATTCGAGAGACGGTTCAGTAGGGTGTTATGACTGACCGTGTCGAACGCCGCGCTGAGATCAAGGAGGATCACTGCCACTGATCCTCCCTGATCAAGAATTTTCCTGGACTCCTCGATGACCATTAGGAGGGCGGACTCTGTTCCGTGCTTAGGTCTAAACCCTGTCTGGGTGGCGTCTAACAGCTGGTTGTCTTCAAGAAAGCTAACCAGCTGGAGATTGACGTACCTCTCCACGATTTTACTCACACAGGGGAGCAGGGAAATAGGTCGATAATTGCCAAAGTCCAATGGGTCCAAGTTTGGCTTCTTTATCAGTGTTCGGACCATAGCCCGTTTCCAGGCAGGAGGGACAGTGCCAGAAGCGATGGAAGCGTTCAGGAGGTTCTTGATGATTGGCAAGACAGCCTGAGATGCTAGCAGCATGACATCTGGGGGTGCCGGGTCAGTTGGGGATCCAGATTTTACTTTCCGAGCCATGGACTCTAAAACTTCGAGATCCATGCAGGGAAAGTGGTCAAGTGTGGGTGGAGAGACAAAAACAGTGTCTATCGCCCTGGTTTTTTCCTGAGCTACCAGAGGAGTTGTAGTGCAGGGGAAGGAAGCGTATATTTTATTTACTTTGGCTGAGAAAAATTCCGCCAGATCATTACATTGGGAAACGGACTTTTCCTCATATACACTAGGGGGAGGGGTTTTGTAAGTTTTTGTAGAGTTTGAAAGATTTCCCTAGGTTTAGATTTTGCTGCTAGGATCTGGTCAGAAAAGTATGCAGCTTGAGCAGCTTTTACTTCCTTTTTGTAAGCTTTTATTTCCTCTCGATATCGAGTTTTTTCCTCCATGGAGTAGTCTATACGCCATTTTCTTTCAATTTTCCGGCATTGGCGCTTTTTGTTCCTAAGGGCCTCCGAATACCAAGGTGCTGTTTTTTGGAGACGTTTTACCGTTAGTTTCTTAAGGGGGAGGATGGTTTCCAGAGAGTGCAAGATCCAGTTCTCATAGGCCTGGTTCGCCATACATGGATCCTCATTATTAGGGGGAAGTTCTTTCATAAGTTTATTTTCCCATTCATCTACTGGTATCCGCGCCCAGGATCTGGCATTTCTTATCATATGTTTTACCGGGATGGGTTTCTGAGTAGATCACGTAAGGGGCACCAGAGAGTGGTCAGTCCATGGGAGGGGGAGCGGAGGTCCAACCACAAAATCCACACAGTTACTGAACACCGGATCTAAAAGGTGTCCTCTCACATGAGTCGATGTTTTTACTCGTTGGATAAGTTGTAACGCGGCCAGGTCATCGGCTAGTGTAATAGCCGTGGGATCCAGCAGTGAATCAAAGTGAAAATTGAGATCGCCTAACACAGTATAGTTGGCGGCAGCGCTAATGCGTGACGCCACAATTGCTGGTAGGAGATTATGAAATTGTTTAGGGGGGCCAGGTGGGCGATATATTGAAATCCTACAAAACAATATACTACTGGCCGACAGCAATTCATACCCGGACAACGTCGGGACGGGCTGCTAGTTTCATTATATTTTCTTTTCCTTCTTTTTTCATTTTCTCAATACCATTTTCTTTTTCTGTAGTTATTGCACCAAATCAATTATTGTTAAGACTAAGTGTTCAATTATTGTTAAGACTTAGGGGCATATTTACAAACCCTGGCACGTCCCTGCAAATCAGCAGGGATGCGCCAGTTATTGTGCGCCACAACTCCGCCATCATGGATGCGCCGCATTTACAATGCGGCGCACCATGGTGCAAAAACGGCACAGATGCGTGACGCATCTGTGCCGTAAAACTGACGCATTGCTGGAGTTGCATCGCAGAGAGCTGAGCGAGGTCAGTGGTGAGAGAGAGCCGAGCTGAACGGGCTAATGGTCAGAGGACGCCAGCCCGCCGCGCCATGCCGTGCTGAGAGAAAGACCAAAAAGGATCAAGTGGTCGAGAGGGCCAAGGCACCAGGGAGCCTGACAAGGAGGTAGGAGACTGCCAGCTTCACCGCTTAGCGGAAAGGCGGAGAAAGGTGGTGAACGGAGGAGGGGCCACGCTTACCCGCTGCTCCTTGCTTGCCTGCCGGCTACTGCTTGCCGCCCGTCCGACGTCGGTCCGGGCTCGGGTTCGGGACTCGGGCGCGGCGAAGGAGCGGGTGCGGACAAGGGTGTGAGCGCGGGTTCGGTCCCCCGGTCCCCAAGTCCGTCGGCTCTGTTCAGCAGTCTGGGGGAGCATAGCAGTTTAGTCTAGCAGCGCCCTGTCCAGTGGTCAGGCCCGGCCAGTAGCGCCAGTAGTGACTTACGGGGGAGGCGCCGAGGCAGTGCACTATTGGGAGCTTGTATCCCAATTGCTGGCCAGCAGACAAACTAACCATCGATCGAACTCGACCAACTGAAGCACCAACAATAAACAACACTTACAGGGATAATAACATCAATCCCTACCGTGACTCCCGTTGTCACCCAACCGATCGCCGGCAAACTAACCTTGAAACAGAGGGAGAGTGGGCCAGTGTACTAGTGGCTGCAGGAAGTGTGAGCGCTGGGAGCTAATGGAAGCCAAGGGATAGCGCTGTGATAACAACACTCCTGTATACACCCCCAACTGCCGTTCTGTCAGCGGGCCAGCGGCAGCAGGTAGTGTGAGTGCTGGAAGCAACAGGAAAGCGCTGAGATAACAACACTCCTGTACGCGCCCCTAACGTCATTTTTGTCATCATAACCACTGCCTCATAAACGCCACAAATGAGAGTAGCGACAAGTTCTAAACAGCCACAAAAATAGAAGGGACAAAGCGAACAAAGCAAACAGCAGCAATGAGGAGGTTCGTACTGCACCTGATCCGCACCCCGTTTGGTACAAGGAAAGTAGGACAGGCACGGTCCCCCTCAAGGGTACTAGCGCCGACTAGCGTGCAGACTGTCACAGCACCTTGCAAGTATCCCAGTCAGTACCCGAACTAGCGGCAAGAAAACACGAAAAACAACACTAATCCACAAAATAATAAAGCAAACCATCTGCAAACCATCTGGGACCATCTGAGGGGAAAGATGAGATCCGGGAGGCCGAGAGTAAACCCACCAAGAAACATCAGGAAGAAGGCCAAGGCCAAGATCAAATCACCTGCTCACACCCAGCAAGCCGACCAACCCCCCAGTCTAATATCTCCAATTTACTCGATTTTTGGAACAGTGAAACCTTCCGGGAAGTTCACATTTATGAAGGACCCGATGTCAGCAATCTATTCAACACCGACAACCCTAAACGGCCTACAGAAGCCAATGACTCCGAAATATCTGTAGCACAAAGACGGAGACAAAGGACACGTCGGCAGCTCAATCAGTCCAACCTGTCACACCCACAATGCCAAACGGAATTGAGACGAATCATAACTGCGCGGAACAAGTCCACGATCCAACGAAACGTACAATGCAATCTCAAGCCCAAGTCCATAGGGACAATAACACGCACGAACCAGCAGCAGGAGCCGACGCAGAGGAAAAACACCAACAACAC
The DNA here is from genome assembly GCF_964263255.1 of Lissotriton vulgaris. Classification (NCBI taxonomy): domain Eukaryota; kingdom Metazoa; phylum Chordata; class Amphibia; order Caudata; family Salamandridae; genus Lissotriton; species Lissotriton vulgaris. The sequence continues at coordinate 249,373,114 of NC_141686.1, read as the reverse complement.
GAGACTTAAACACAGTTCCAGACATCCCGTTTGAAGGTTGCATAAGTAATGTATTACCAAACAATAGTGAACTGAACTTAGTCACGCCTAGCAATCAGCGACCAGACAGTAAAAGGGACAGCCCTCCTAATAACAACCAGTGTGACCCATCAGACAAAGTTTACCTAAATAATCATTCAACTCCTAGACCGGTCTTATGTTCAAACAAAAACCTAAAACTGAGGACAGCGAAAATAAAAGACCTACACCTGGCGTGGAAACTGGAAACATCAACAACAACTAGCAATGACAAGGCCATAAGGCATAGGGACCGCCCGTCCATTAATACAACTCGAAGTGACACGGAGCAATCCAATACAAGCGATAAATTACTGCTTGCCGTGCTGGAGTACCCAGTAATAACAATTCATGACTCACAGTCAGAAATTTTACCCATTTCACCAATCATAGGTCCACTGAGCAATAGTCAGGCAAATACCCTCAGCGGAACGAAACCGGCACAAGGAAACGAACCATTTACATATGCAAGCAACTGTGGTAAGGACAAGGACAACTTAAAGGAAGTGTCTACACTAGAGATCTCAAGTTCCTTGACACCAGACATAGTACCTATCAAAAGAAATTCCAATACTAAACGAAAACTAACCCAAGAACAGAAACACATAACACTAGCAAGCGGTCAGACCGTCCCGGAGCCGGCTATTATTCTTAACAAAGAACACAGCACACAACCAGAAGTTGAACCGGACACCAAAATCAACTTAGAATCCATATTCACGTTACACAAGGCACTGGGACGTATATTGGAAACATCGATAAAAGCCCTAAATATGCAGTTGGATAAGCTTGACGTACAAATATACTTAATGGGCTCAATAGCCGAGCACATAGCTGGCATAAATAAAAAACTCGACGTAATGGCTGGCTCACTCAACATCCTAACAGAACAAGTCTGCTCAAGTAAGCCAACTCACTCCTGCACCTGTCATCCAATATTAGAAAAACTTCAGGATCTGCCATTTATACTGAAGGACATTCTGCAGGAATGTAAGCAGACTAACCTAACTGCTACCAGTATTCAATTGAATGATGATTTGATTTCATTTGATGACAACGTGATCCAAATAAGTAATGCAAACAAGCCCAAGAACTTGCAGGCAGCCAACATAGTTGTCCCCCACCAACAGCTGGCAGAAGGAAACAACAAATATAACAACCCGAGCATTACTGTAACCAACAGACCAGAAAAGTTAAACTTAAAATCTGGCATCGTCTCGATCTACCAACAGAGCAGCACTAAACCTGTTATCATGGTCCAACCACCAGAAGCTGACAGTGGAACAAAACTTACTAAGCGTCAGAAAAAAAAGGGCTAGAAAAAATAGAAATCAACGTCCTAGAAGCGAACCTGAGTACAAGCAGACGTCATCAATCTTCCCTGTTTTTTAACAAGCCAAAGCAAAAAGCAAGAGTGCTACAACTAACGACCCATCTCAGACGACTACACCAAAAGACAAAAAAACCAAGGGGCATATTATCAAGGGATTTATCTCTGCTTTTTTGGCTTTAAACGGCAAGAAAGCGGAGATAAAATGTTCTCCCTATTAGCAACAGGGTGCTAACACGCAAATTCGCATGTTAGCACCCTTTTTCTCTAAGCTTCACCTTGCATCTCTAATGAGATGCAAAGGGGGGCGTTCCAGAGAAAAATAATAGGAGAAATGTTGTTAAGCGACATTTCTCCTATTATCAAGGATTTCGCTAACCCTGTTAGTGATAAAAAAAAGCAGCGCTAACCGCGGTTAGCACTGCTTTTTTTACACCTGGTATTTTCCTGACTTAGCCATGATATCCTATGGAAGGTGGATATCATGGCTAAGTTTGTGAGCCCCTATTATCAAGCTAACGCCAAACTTCGAGAGATTATCGTTGGTTTTCCAGAGATTATCTCTCAATTGGCAGTTAGCGCGAGGATTTTTATCACTACTGAGATAAACCTTGCTAATAGCAAGTTATCTCTGCAATAATTTCCGGCGATGCTTAGCGTTAAAAAATTTGATGCTAAGCATCGTTAGCGGTTAATATCTCTAAACGCTGGTAATATGCCCCCAAGGGTCAGAGGACGCCCGTAACAACTGAGGCACAAGTCGTGAGAATAGATCCCTCCAATAAACGACAACAGAAAATGTTGCCAAACAAAACCCTGTACCCAGCAGAGGCTACCACTACAAAAGCTTTGGGCATAGGGAACTCTACAGGCACAGAGCTCCGCGACCTAACGGGGTCAAATGTTTCCACTGATCAAGAAGACACCATCGACAGTCAGTCAAATAAGCCATTAGCAAATAATCAATCCACATCGGGAAAATACGAACCTCCCTTTAAACAGATCCCAAGTTCACAGAATAGGAACAAGCAGCTCATAACAATTGAGAAAGAACCAATTAATGATAAGTCTGGAAAAGACAGACCCAACAGTCAGGTTGCTGAAAAGACAGCTATCAATGACACAGTATCTCCAATTCTAACCACTATTTCCAGTGTGGTCACAGAACCTGGCAGACGGCTGGCAACAAATGTAACCAGGGAAAATCTTGACCTCATCAAAGTAACCTTCCCAACTGACAGAAAAGGCGTTAACTCTGAAATCAGCAGGAAAGCAGGGGACAGACGCCGCTCGGAGAACTTGGTTGACGCAAATGAGTGCTCACCAGCAATGAGGCAAGTAACAAGTACAGCACATGAAGAGAAGCCATTAAGCATTCCACACAAGCGACCCCTGAACGGTGTTCATTTCCCTTTTGGAAACTTCCACTCCGATAACATGAAAGTCTCTGGGAGCCACAACCAAATGTACCATCGCCAAATTGTCAAAATCCGTGACAACCCACTAACTGCAAAGGAGGAAGCTCCCAACGTAGGAAAGCTTCTTTTCATTCCCGAATTCGAGCAGCGAGGCTTGCAAGACCAGTTAAACCGTGGGAACATACTCCGCTTAACTTCAGCAATCCCCAGTCTTGGTTACCTTACTTCAGCAGACCTCCTGTCGGTTGAGTTTATAACATCGGACGACGAGTCAAAAAAAGAGTGTACAGTCACGACATGGAGGGAGGCTGGAATAGTGACCCACATTCTCTCTGAAACGGCCACATTTAAGGAATGGGGAATCCTTTTGAAGGAAATGGTCAAGGCAGCGTATCCATCCCCGCTCCTAAGAAGGCAGACCAAGAGTGTAAATCTAGCACCGAGGAATCTACCAACGCGCTCGGTCCTCCAAGGAGCAAGGGGAGGCGAAGTAGTAAACCATGAGCACCTTCAGCCGCAATTGTCATTCCCAAATTGAACGCCCAGTAAGTCAACTAACACTGTAAGCCACGCCATAAAAATTCTCTCCTGGAACATTGCGGGCGCTAAAGACATCATGAACAAAAATGGCAAAGCCGCCATTTGTGACCCATACTCAATAATAGCCTTACAGGAAACGTGGCAAACTGATCCAATTGACATACCCGGCCGCTTGGGTTATCACGTAAGCGCGACTCGCCTACAGCGCTTTGGGCAAGCCCGTGGGGGCCTTTCCGTCTACATATTAACATCTTTAAAGATCAGAACAACACAATCGCCTGACCAAACCGCGGACATGCAAATCTTAAAACTAGAGAGTACAACAATGGCCATAACCAGAACCTTAATCTTAATAAACATATACGCAAACCCAAACAAATCTCTCAAAAAAACATTATTCCAACGTATGACCTCGGTGGTCACTAATATGCGTTTGGAACACTCAGATTGGGAGATAATTCTCACGGGCGATTTCAACTCAAACCTTCTACAAGAACCGGAGGACGAAGCCAACATTAATGCTGCAAATGAAATCTGGAACGTCATGCCGCAGGTGGTCCCTCAGGCAAGGAAGAAGGACAAGGAGGGTAAACAACTCATGTGGGACCTTGAAAACCTCGGTCTCAGAGCATTAAACAGAAGAACTAATCAAGACAACCCTCCCTCAATGACCTATAGAGGCCATAACTCCTGTTCCGTACTGGACTACACATTTGTCACACTACCCCTGCTTAGTCAAATACAAGACTTCCACATCATTTGTTCCCTGGACAGTGACCACTCTAAACAACACTTTGAGATCGCGACGGATATACCTAAACTCGCACCAGCCCCCATGCTACCAGGCAATGTCACGACCATCAACCTGAAGCGGCTCAAGTGGACAAGTGAATCCCTCCCACGGATAGCCAACGACGCCAAAAATGTATTAGAAGAGTTCCTGACAGAGAACGCCCTGAGCCCAGTCACTTGGAATAATTACTTGAAGCAACTTCCTAGGACCAATTCAAGTAACAAAACAAGAACCTCTTTTAAATTTAACATCGTATTTAATAGATCAGTACTACCATTAAAGAGGCACTTGGAAAAACGTACACATCAAGCACGTGGACATACCCAAAACGCCAGTGACTAGGCAGCAGTACGCAAGGTCAGGACTCAATACAAAAACTAATATGGACCGAAAATCCAAATCTCCAAAATGAGTTCTGGTCCAAATTACTGCACAACATAAGGAGAGCGGACTCGCGGGCTTTCTGGCTACAAGTCAACTCCGTAAACCGGACAGCCCAACCAATAAGCATGGCCTGTATAACTGAATTGGAATGGTCTCAACACTTAACGGACACATTCTCAATCAATAATTGGAGCACAGCTACTACCTTGGCCTTCGAAGCAACAGATAACCCAGAGCGGGAAGTCATTGCCCCAGTTCACCAAGGGAACAGCGCAAAGGTTCATGGAACAATGGCATCATGCGCCAGACATGACGGCGAACAAACTATTGGAAAAATAATTGGAAAAAGCAGGCAAGACAGCGCCCCAGGTCCAAACGGCGTTCCACAAGCCATCTACAAGGTGGACCCACAGTATTGGGCTAGTAAATTCAACTTACTGTTTCGAACGGTAACCAACACAGGTGGCACTCCCGAGAGCTGGAGGGGAGCGATCATAACTCCAATCTACAAAGGCGGAGAGCGCAAGGATCTGAAAAACTACTGCCTGATCGCCCTCCTTGACGCTGAATCAAAATATTACGTGTCATTGATATTAGCAGACCTGGCTGAATGGTCAGAAACGAACAGTAAAATACCACTGAACCAGACCGGATTTCACCGCGGCATGAGAACAATGACGAATGCCATGGCCCTATGCCTTATTGCCAAGAAAAGTTTACAGAATTCCCGGGAGCTTTACACCTGTTTTGTAGACTTCAAGGCATCATTTGACTGCGTCAACAGGCAAATGCTATGGGCAAAATTAAAACACCTGGGCCTACCGGACTCAATCCTCTTGCCCCTTATTAACATCTACACCGAAACCTGGATGCAGGTAAAAATCCACAATGGGTGTCGCCTGACCAGGAAGATCTATACTGCTGATGGACTAAAGCAAGGATGCGTCCTGGCCCCACATCTATTTAATTTATTTATGAGCGACCTGGCAGAAAGCCTAGACAAGGTCAACGCGCATCCGCCCAGGTTAGGTACCCTTCGTCTAACGCACTTATCGTACGCGGACGATGTGGTAATGTTGAGCCAGACAAGAATCGGCCTTCAACACCTGCTGGATGACCTGTCCAGCTACACAAAAAGGAACCTGTTAACAATAAACATCAGGAAAACAAAGATAATGCTCATATCACGACGACGCAAAAACCCGCCAACCTTCCGAATAAATAACGATCAGTTGGAATCCGTAAACAACTACAAATATTTGGGGGTACACCTAGACAAGCGCTTAAACATCCTAGTGCACTTCAAAGTCATAGAAAGAAAGGGGGCCACCCTACTGCATGCCTTAGCCAGCCTGGCAGTCGAGCTAAAGGGCCCTCTTGTCTCCCCTCTGCTAACCGCAATAAAAGCAAAATGATTGCCTACAATAGCATACGGGAGTGTGTTGCACCACGGGAAAAGCACCACCCTCCTGGATAAAATACAAACTAAAGTCTACAAACGGGTCTCTTGTTACAGAACAATTCTTCTCCAGCGTAAGTTAGACTTGAATTCAGATTAGAATCTCAAGTTTTACTGAAAAAATACGAGGCCATTCATTTCTGGTACAATGTCTGGAGGATCAAGGAGAATAAAATGAATGGTGCACTCTGGGAAGCGATCCAGACAAGCCCGAACTCTGAAGGCCCGATTCACAGAATGAACTTAAGACTCAATCCTAAACTTACTACTATTTTGGTATTCACAGAACGCACTTACTACTTTTGGCATTCACAGAATGAACTTACTACTTTTGGTATTCACAGAAGTTAGGATTTTGTCTTAAGTCTGTCTTAAGAGGATTGAGTCATAAGTTCATTCTGTGAATCGCGCCCTGAGTATTCAAAATACCTAAAGTTCTTACTAGAGGCAACTGAGCTGGGAACATTGTGGGAAACAAAACTGCCAGTTCCTTCGTTTAACCAGGTGGTCAAAAGGATTGCTAAGAAACACTTGTTCCTCAATGACAAAATAATTTTTAGTACCCGAACCCACGCTTGGATGACTATTAAATCGTATACAAGCCCTTCTCCAGCACTTTATTTAGACACGGCATTCTCGTTGACCCTCAAACGCAAATTTCTCCATTTAAGGCTGGGCAGTTTGCCCACAAGACTAGATCAGCCCAGATGGAGGCCACAAGAAACAACAGAATGTGACCTTTGCGGTGCAGGTAAACAAGACTTCATACACATAGTTTGCATCTGTCCAGCTATGTATCAAGGTCGGCGGTACTGGCTTAAGGACAAACTCAACGAGCTAGGAGTCCGCACCTGCCGATCCGCGATAGTCCAGATTTTATGTTCAGCGGATGCCCAACTGATCTGCAGATCAGTAAAATTCCTGGACAGTTTCGTGAAAAAACGAGGCACGCTGCCACATGCCGGATCCCCACTGAGACTTAATAACATTGTTTGAAAGACAAATTTGTGCTCTGGAAAAGTTTACTGAAACTGGTTAGACTCTTTGCTACATAGTCCTCACAGTTTTCCTTTTATATTTTTTTCCCTTCCCCTTTTCTTATTTATTTCCTTATCATAGCCCTAAAAGTTTGTTTTAAATGTTGCAGAATGCTATATATTGTAATGGTTTTAATTACCGGAACAATAAAGAATTTACTTACTTACTTGCGTCGCAAGCGCGACACAGCTCCAGCAATTCTCTGGGGGCCCTATCTAGTTAATGCTGCATCAATCCTTACGCCTGCTTCAGGCAGGCGCAGGGTTTTGACGCAGCATGGGCCTAAAAGTGACTGAGTGAAATCTTGTAGATTTCACTCAGCCACTTTTAGGAGGCGTTCCTGTGCCCCCCTGCACAGGAACGCCTACATGTGGCGCAGGGCATTACAACGTGAAGCATCTCCAAGATGCCTCACGCTGTAAGTACACCCGCACCATGAAGCAGGATTTGCGCCGCCGCTGCGTCACAAAAGTGATGCAACGGCGGCGTAAATGAGGCGCAAGGGGCTTGTAAATCTGCCCCAAAGTCTGTCTTAAGTTTGTCTTAAGACAAACTTAAGACAAAATCCTAACTTCTGTGAATACCAAAAGTATTAAGTTCATTCTATGAATACCAAAAGTAGTAAGTGCATTCTGTGAATGCCAAAAGTAGTAAGTGCATTCTGTGAATACCAAAAAAATAGTAGTAAGTTTAGGATTGAGTCTTAAGTTCATTCTGTGAATCGGGCCCACTATTATGAAATAGCAAATCCCATACCAATGGTCAGGCAGCTTAAAGTAAGCTTTGTTTCCACAAACATAATAAACTCCAGAAAATACTGGATCTGTTCCACTTTTTAGTCTCCATCTCCCTATCATCAGAAAATTGTGCTCACATTCACTGGAACCAAGAAGTAAATTGTTACACTCTGTTTTTAACCTATGGAGACAGATTTCCCTTTCTTTTCTCTGTAGAGGGACATGGCAGCATGAGTCTTGCCAGTTGCCAGTCTTCTCTCTCAGCCCACTTAGGTATCTGAGATTTCGGTTCAGAAGCCCTTCAATGGAAAACCTGTCTCCTTTTCTCAACTAAATTCAAAAATACCTTTTCTTCTTCATGTAACTTACATGTTAGATTATTGTTATGTGCTTCAGCTATGTCTATTGTTTTCATTGTTAGAAAATATTCACCCATACATTGTGCATCTATACTGCTAACAATGGGGTTTATTTTTTTACGCAGGGGAACGTCAGGAAAAATATCACATATATGTTAGAACTAGCAGCCCGTCCTGACGTTGTCCGGGTATGAATTGCTACCGGCCAGTAGTATATTGTTTTGTAGGATTTCGTTTCGATAGCATTTCTTATCTGTGACAGGCCTGTGAAACGCTCCGATTCACAGTGCACTGCTGATGTACTTAAGAGTGCGCGTTCAGTAGTGTGTGAACTTGAGTTTCCCTACTTTATTTTTCCTTGCAATATTATAAAGCGCAAACTCGACGACATGGCATGAGCACAATTTACATTACAGAAGAACACATTAATTTGTGGTAGGCACGGGGAGACAAAGCAATTTGCCTGGAATCACGGGATGTTGACCTGATGCCGAGATTCGAACGTAGCTCCCCAGCTCTAAAGTTCGGAATTCTAGAACTTGTGGCGGGAGGTGTGTCTAAAAGTGTATGTCGGTGCTGGCCATCAATGAGAGAGACCTGTGCATTTTTCAAATCGGTGGTGAAAAAATATGAGTATGTTGCTGGAGATGTGGGCCGCCGTGCCACCAATGCACTTACCGGGGGAGAGTAAACACCCATTATTCTGCAACTTTCTTTCCGCAGACCATCAATCCGCATACTTTCATTATGAAAGTACCATGACTCCGCAAGGCCATTATAACGCATGGCATTACATGTTATATGCTTTTACCACGCATACATTTACAATGAAATTCGTTGTAAATGCATGAATGGTAAAAGCATGTTTTTTTAAAATGTTCGGATAAGGTAAGTATAGGTATAGGGGTACATGTTTTGGGGTACTGAGGTATATGTTTTGGGGTGTTTGGGTATTTTAAGGGTTCAGATATAGTTTTGGGTTATGGGGTACAGGGGTAGTTTTAGCGTTTAGGGATAGGTATGGGTTTTGGGTTACAGGCGTATTTTTAGGGTTCAGGGCAAGGTTTGGGTTTTGGGGTATAGGGGTATTTTTAAGGTTCAGGGGTAGTTTTGGGCTTTGGGGTACAGGGGTATTTTAAGGGTTCAGGGCTAGGTTTGAGTTTTGGGGTACAGGGGTTTTTTTAGGGTTCAGGGCTAGGTTTGGGTTTTGGGTTACAGGGGTATTTTAGGGTTCAGGGGTAGGTTTGCGTTTTGGGGTACAGGGTTATTTTTATGGTTCAGGGCTAGGTTTGGGTTTTGGGGTGCAGGGGTATTTTTAGGGTTCAGGGGTAGGTTTGGGTTTTGGGGTACAGGAGTATTTTAAGGGTTCGGGCTAGGTTTGGGTTTTGGGGTACAGAGGTATTTTTGGGTTCACGGGTAGGTTTGGTTTTTGGGGTACAGGGGTATTTTTAGGATTTAGGTATAGGTTTGGGTTTTGGGGTACAGGGTATATTTATAGGGTTAAGATGGGTTAGTGTTTAAGGGTGTTGGGGTATTTAAAGGAGTAAGGGTGGGTTTTGATTATGGGGTGCAGAGGTATTTAAAGGGAGCAGGGTGAACACCCGGAGCTGGAATGTGCAGAACCTGGGAAGAAAAAACAATGAAATATTTGACACGACGCGCGCCCCGCAGCCGCCCACACCCCCCCACACCCCCAGCATGGTATATGAAATCATGGCAGAATGCGCGCCCCGCAGCCGCCCACACCCCCCACACCCCCAGCATGGTATATGAAATCATGGCAGAATGCAGTACAATCTCATACGTTCACCCCAATACAGAGATCTGGGCCAAAGTCCATCATTTTTTTTGCACTCCACACCTCCTCAGCCATGACCCTGTGCCTAAGAGAAACATTCCAGGCCATTTGAACTGCTAAGCAATGTCTTTCCTGGATCTGACTCACACATGCTAGGACCAATTTCTGGCTATCAACTGTTTTCAATCAGGATAGCTTGACTCTAGTGGCGTGGAGAGCATGGCACTCACGTCTGAGCATACCCATCCCACTCGGGGTGACAAATGCAAAAACAACAGTTGATGGACAGAATGCAGAACAATGTCATACATTCACCCCAGTACAGAGATCTGGCCCTAAATCCATCGTTGTTTTGCACTCCACACCACCCCAGTTCAGACATGGCCATATGCAAATCAGCCTTGACCCTGTGCCTCATGGGAACAGACCAGCCCAAAGGGTGGAACATACCACATGCCCCCAGCATTTGTCACGCCCCCACAGCACAACGCAGACACGCCCACAAGGGACTACTTTGCTGTCACGGTTCTTTAACATTTTAAATGTATATGGTAGGCGTCTGCATAGCCTATGTCCTTCTGCTGCAACTGCCCTTTCCAACGCTGTATTGGGTGTTGTGATTGGTGCTGTGGTTCCTGAGATTACCCGGCTCAAAGGTTTGGGCTCTCTCTTTATTATATTAGTACTAGCAGCCCGTCCCGACGTTGTCCAGGTATGAATTGCTGCAGGCCAGTAGTATATTGTTTCGTAGGATTTCATTTTGATAGCATTTCTTATCTGTGACAGGCCTGTGAAACGCTCCGATTCACAGTGCACTGCTGATGCACTTAAGAGTTCGAGTTAAGTAGTGTGTGAACTCGAGTTTCCTTACTTTATTTTTCCTTGCAATGTTATATAGCGCGAACTCGACAACATGGCATGAGCACAATTTACATTACAGAAGAACACATTATTTGTGGTAGGCAAGGGGAGACAAAGCGATTTGCCTGGAATCACAGGATGTTGACCTGATGCCGAGAATCGAACGTAGCTCCCCATCTCTAAAGTTTGCATTTTTAGAACTTGTGGTGGGAGGTGTGTCTAAAAGTGTATGTCGGTGCTGGCCATCAATGAGAGAGACCTGTGCAATTTTCCAATCGGTGGTAAAAAATTATGAGTATGTTGCTGGAGATGTGGGCCGCCGTGCTACCAATGTACTTACAGGGGAGGGTAAACACCCATTAATCCGCAACTTTCTTTCCGCATACCATCACTCTGCATACTTCCATTACGAAAGTACCATGTCTCTGCAATGCCGTTATAACGCATGGTATTACATTTTATATGCTTTTACCACGCATACATTTACAACAAAATTCGTTGTAAATGCATGAATGGTAAAAGCATGTTTTTTTTTCAATGTTTGGATAAGGCAAGTATGGGTATAGGGGTATATATTTTGGGGTACTGAGGTATATGTTTTGGGGTGTTTGGGTATTTTAATGGTTCAGATATAGTTTTGGGTTATGGGGTACAGGGGTATTTTTAGGGTTTCGGGGCTAGGTTTGGGTTTTGGGGTATAGGTGTATCTTTAGGGTTCAGGGCTAGGATTGGGTTTTGGGGTATAGGGGTATATGTTTTGGGGTACTGAGGTATATGTTTTGGGGTGTTTGGGAAATTTTAATGGTTCAGATATAGTTTTGGGTTATGGGGTACAGAGGTATTTTTAGGGTTCAGGGCTAGGTTTGGGTTTTGGGGTATAGGCGTATTTTTAGGGTTCAGGGCTAGGATTGGGTTTTGGGGTATAGGGGTATTTTTAGCGTTATGGGGTAGTTTTGGGTTTTGGGGTACAGGGGTATTTTTAGGGTTCAGGGCTAGGTTTGCTTTTTGGGATACAGGGGTATTTTAGGGTTCAGGGCTAGGTTTGGGTTTTGGGGTACAGGGGTATTTTTAGGGTTCAGGGGTAGGTTTGCGTTTTGGGGTACAGGGGTATTTTAAGGGTTATAGGCTAGGTTTGTGTTTTGGGGTACAGGGATATTTTAGGGTTCAGGGGTAGGTTTGGGTTTTGAGGTACAGGGGTATTTATAGGGTTCAGTGCTAGGTTTTGGTTTTGGGGTACAGGGGTATTTTTAGGGTTTAGGGATAGGTTTGGGTTTTGGGGTACAGGGTATATTTATAGGGTTAAGATGGGTTAGTGTTTAAGGGTGTTGGGGTATTTTCTAGGGTAAGGGTGGGTTATGATTATGGGGTGCAGGGGTATTTAAAGTAGGGGTGGGCAGAATTGGCGCGAACTTAGTACAATAAATCTGCAATATTTTGTTCCGTCAGATTTCCAATTATTAAAGCAGAAACCTCATATATTCAAGGTAAAATAACAAGTATTTCTACATGCTAAAATGCATATAGTCATTTCACAAAAGTGCAATTAGCTTCCAGCAAGCAGTGAGAGAGGTGATGATTTTGAGATCAAGCCTTTGGAAAGCATTATGGGACGAGAATATCAGTGGGAAGTGAATATTATAGTATCCAAATAATTCTACAAAGAGATGCAGTTCACCTCATCGTCCCCAGTTGTCCCCGATGAGGCAAATGCAATAGCATTTAAAATATTATACATGAAGCTGCAGTTCACCTCGCCATCCCTAGATGTCCCTGATGAGGCAAATGCAATAGCATTTAAAATATTATACATCAAGCTGCAGTTTACCTCGTCGTCCCAAGATGTCCCTGATGAGTAAAATTTAAAAACATTGAAACCCTTTCATGAATGCTAAAAATGATGCTAATCTTATCACAGTAATAACTAGGCCACTCTCTCTGTTTCCATTTTACTCTAGTCCGCCTAATTCTTCCAAGCTAAGCGCAGAGATACCCCTTCGGGGCTGATTCAGGCGCTATACAAGAATTTAAATAAATAAATAAATAAATCCCATAATGCTTTGCAGGGCTTTTTAGTTGTATTTTTGACCATAACTGTGCTTGGGGTGGTTCTAAGAGAATGGGACCTCCACTGAATTACTATTTAAAGGGAGCAGGAATGTATAGAACCTGGGAAGAAAAAACAACACTTGATACATTGTCACGCCCACCCAGCACACATCCACAGCACAATGCAGACACGCCCACAAGGGACTACTTAGCTGGCACGGTTCTTTTACCTTTTAAATGAATATGGTGGGTCTCTGCATAGCCTATGTCCTTCTGCTGCAACTGCCCTTTCCAACGCTGCTGTGGTTCCTGAGATTACCCGCCCCGCCTCAAAGGTTTGGGCTCTCTATTATATTAGTATAGATATCTTCATTATTTCTTTAAAGGTGCAAATATTTATATTATTTTCTTTTCTCTTCTGTTTAGTTTGCTTTTCTTATGATTATTTTTTGATATGACAACATTCAATTAAAATCACATTAAAAAAAGTACATAATCAATAGACATGAAACTATACAAATTGTTGAAGGCAAAGCAGTAGGTGACACAGAATGGAGAACAGTATCATACATTCAGCCCAATACAGAGATCTGGATCTAACTCCATAATTTTCTTTAAACTAACTCCATTATTTTCTTTACACTCCATACCACCTCATGGGAACACTCCAGGCCGACCTGCCAAACCATGTCTTTCCTGGACAGGACTCTAACATCCTAGGACCAATTTCTGGCTATCAGCCATCTTCAGCCAGGATCGCTTAATTCCAGTGGTGTGGAGAGCATGGGACTCACGTCTGAGCATACCCATAACACTCGGGGTGACAAATGCAAAAACAACAGTTGATGGATAGAATGCAGAACAATGTCATACATTCACCCCAGTACAGAGATCTGGGCCTAAATCCATCTTTTTTTTGCACTCCACACCACCCTAGTTCACACATGGCCATATGCAAATCAGCATTGACCCTGTGCCTCATGGGAACAGTCAAGCCCGAAGGGCGGAACATACCACACGCCCCCAGCATTTGTCACGCCCCCCAGCACAAGCCCACAGCACAATGCAAGCACGCCCACAAGGGACTACTTTGCTGGCACGGTTCTTTTATCTTTTAAATGTATATGGTGGGCTTCTGCATAGCCTATGTCCTTCTGCTGCAACTGCCCTTTCCAACGCTGTATTGGGTGTTGTGATTGGTGCTGTGGTTCCTGAGATTACCCGCCTCAAAGGTTTGGGCTCTCTCTTTATTATATTAGTATGGATGGATTCTACAAAGAGCTGCCGTTCACCTCATCGTCCCCAGTTGTCCGCAATGAGGCAAATGCAATAGCATTTAAAATATTATACATCAAACTGCAGTTCACCTCGTGGTCCCTAGATGTCCCTGATGAGGCAAATGCAACCAGCATTTAAAATATTACACATCAACCTGCAGTTCACCTCGTCGTCCCTAGATGTCCCTGATGAGGCAAATGCAATAGCATTTAAAATATTATACATCAAGCTGCAGTTCACCTCGCCGTCCCTAGATGTCCCTGATGAGGCAAATGCAATAGCATTTAAAATATTATACATCAAGCTGCAGTTTACCTCGTCGTCCCAAGATGTCCCTGATGAGTAAAATTCAAAAATATGGAAACACTTTCATGAATGCTAAACATGATGCTAATCTTATCCCATAATGCTTTGCAGGGCCTTTTAGTTGTATTTTTGCCCATAACTGTGCTTGGGGTGGTTCTAAGAGAATGGGACCTCCACTGAATTACTATTTAAAGGGAGCAGGAATGTATAGAACCTGGGAAGAAAAAACAACACTTGTGACGGAATGATCCTAGCGATCGCCACGCCCCCCAGCACACACCCACAGCACAATGCAGACACGCCCACAAGGGACTACTTTGCTGGCACGGTTCTTTTACCTTTTAAATGTATATGGTGTGCGTCTGCATAGCCTATGTCCTTCTGCTGCAACTGCCCTTTCCAATGCTGTATTGGGTGTTGTGATTGGTGCTGTGGTTCCTGAGTTTACCCGCCTCAAAGGTTCAAAGTTCTTCCTTTATAATAGTAGTATAGATAATAATATTCTAATTTTCCAGTTCTGTAAAATAAACTAGCTAAAATACTACATGAAATATGTCAATGGTAAATGATGATATGTTACTCCTCCTGCTACAGATGGCAATTTCATACACACATAACAATCACTAACTTCCATGGTCTAACACTTTTGCAAAACCATTTAAATCTGTATCATTTTTATTTACATTTTGATGTAAATCTGTCTCATCTGGTGCTTCCAAGAATACGTAGTATTGCTTAATGTTAGCTACCTTTCCATGTTCACTAGTGTCCTTCTGTTTGTTTGTGGTCATTAGATAGGAAATGGCTATTGTCAATACTAACCACACTATAAGTACTGGAAATATGCTACATATACATATTCTACAGGATCTCTTTATGCAGTTTCGTTTTGGTTTTCCAGCAGCTCTCTTATTAGCCACTAGCAGCCCGTCCCGACGTTGTCCGGGTATGAATTGCTACCGGCCAGTAGTATATTGTTTTGTAGGATTTCGTTTTGATAGCATTTCTTATCTGTGACAGGCCTGTGAAACGCTCCAATTCACAGTGCACTGCTGAGTGCTGATGCACTTAAGAGTGCGCGTTCAGTAGTGTGTGAACTCAAGTTTCCCTACTTTATTTTTCCTTGCAATATTATATAGCGCGAACTCGACAACATGGCATGAGCACAATTTACATTACAGAAGAACACATTCATTTGTGGTAGGAACGGGGAGACAAAGCGATTTGCCTGGAATCACAAGATGTTGAGCTGATGCCGAGATTCGAACGTAGCTCCCCAGCTCTAAAGTTCGCAATTCTAGAACTTGTGGCGGGAGGTGTGTCTAAAAGTGTATGTCGGTGCTGGCCATCAATGAGAGAGACCTGTGCATTTTTCAAATCGGTGGTGAAAAAATATGAGTATGTTGCTGGAGATGTGGGCCGCCGTGCCACCAATGTACTTACCGGGGCAGGGTAAACACCCAATATTCCGCAACTTTCTTTCCGCATACCATCACTCCGCATATTTTCATTGCGAAAGTACCATGACTCCGCAATGCCATTATAACGCATGGCATTACATTTTATATGCTTTTACCACGCATACATTTACATTTACTCTAGTCCGTGGTACGATGGCACCTTACGTACACTCAAGGGTAGTTGTAGGCGAGCGGAGAGGGCTTGGCGGAAGGCGTACGATAACGGGAAAAAAGCTATTTATCTCGCCTCCGTCAAAATTTACCATGGGGCTGTTTTGCCAAGCTCGGGCAGCTTATTATGCTGCTGAATTCGGCAACAGCTCCAACCCCTCCAAAACCATCTTTAAAGTGATGAAGGATCTCTTAGCAAAGCGTGCCTGTACGACGACGACTGGGTCCACCATTCAATGTGAGGCTCTTGCTCTGTACTTCTTGGAAAAGGTCCAAAACATCTATAGGACGTTCCCTTGTACAGGGCCACCAGTTGAGTCTCCGATCAACATCTATGGAGAATCCACCTTGCACGTGATGCCCCCGTTAACATCAGAGGGGTTTGATCTCTTGGCTTTGCAGGTCAAATCAGGGTCCCCCGCTGATCCGCTTACAGCAACTCTTTTTAGAGATCAGTCGTTTGTGGGACGGGCCGTAGTACACTCCTTGATTAACATCTCGTTGGAGACAAGCACGGTACCCGCCAGCTGGAAGCGGGCGGTGGTTTCTCCCATCTTAAAGAAGCCGTCCCTGGATCCAGATAAACCTGAAAACTATCGGCCTATCTCCTTGCTTCCGTGGCCAACTAAAGTGTTGGAGGCCCATGTCAACAAAGTTCTTTCGGCCCACCTTATCCATGCTAACATCTTGGATCCCACCCAGAATGGGTTCCGTGCTGGTCACAGCACGGAGACTGCCCTTCTCTCCATGGCTGAACATCTTCGCTCAGTGATGGATGCGGGACAGACTGCGGCGCTCCTCTTATTAGATCTGAGCGCCGCGTTTGATACTGTCTCGCATCCCATCCTGTTGCATCGCCTGGAGGAGATTGGGCTGGGTGGTCCTGCCCTCCAGTGGTTCCGGTCTTTCCTAGACGATCGTTTCTTTAGCGTTGCTGTGCCACCGTTCCAGTCCCAATTCCATCCTTTGAAACAGGGGGTGCCGCAAGGCTCCTCGCTGAGTCCCACGTTGTTTAATCTATACGTGAGACCGCTGGCTGAGGTCGTCAAGCAATGGGACATGACCATGGTCTCATATGCTGACGACACTCAGCTAGCGGTTACGATCAGCGGGGACGCGGACCAGGATGCCCCCAGGTTTCAGAGTGCACTCAGGGCGGTGGCGAGCTGGATGAAGGACAACTGTCTCCAGCTCAACGCAAAGAAAACAGAGATCATGATCGTCGGTAAGAGGCCGGAAATATGGGGGGACAGGTGGTGGCCTACGGAGATGGGGCCGGCCCCCCTTCCGGTCACGGAATTAAAAAACCTAGGAGTATGGATGGACCCTGCCCTTAGCTTTGTCGGCCACACGAAGAAAACTGCGGCCTGTTGCTTTGGTATCCTACGGTCGTTACGTCCTGTTTTGAAGTTTTTTGACCATCGCACCAGGCAGCTGATAGTCCAGGCTACTGTGTTATCGCACCTGGACTATGCCAGCTCTCTTCTGGTAGGGTCCAATCTGGCTGAGATTACCCGCCTCCAACGCGTCCAGAACGCTGCGGCGAGAGGTATTGTTGGCCTACCCCGTACATGCTCCGTCTCCGGCACACTGAGAACACTGCATTGGTTGCCTATCAGGGCAAGAATCCAGTTTAAAGTGCTGTGTGTGGCGTTCAAGATTTTGAGGGGGGGAGGTCCTCAAATTCTTGCGGACCTTCTGTCCTGGTATGTGCCTACCCGCCCCCTGAGATCTTTGGGCCAAGCACTCACTGTGATCCCCTGATACAGGCTGTGTCGGGTTGGTGGCCGTTCTTTTCGGGTCAGAGCGGCCGAGCTTTGGAATTCTCTTCCAGTAGAAATGCGGCTGCTAGATGATCTTTTAGTCTTTCGCAAAGCTCTAAAAACTTTTCTGTTTTAATAAATCATTTCTCTTTTCTTTTTGTTGTGTTCCCTGTGGTGTTGCATTTTTATCTGCCATGCGCCAGGACGCCCCTTAGCTGGGGCAGCTGCGCGCAATACAAAAGTTTGTAACATAACATAACATGGTATTTTAAGGATTCAGATATAGTTTTGGGTTATGGGGTACAAGGGTAGTTTTAGGGTTTAAAGATAGGTATGGGTTTTGGGGTATAGGGGTATTTTTAGGGTTCAGGGGTAGGTTTGGCTTTTGGGGTACAGGGGTATTTTAAGGGTTCAGGGCTAGGTTTGGGTTTTGTGGTGCAGGGGTATTTTTAGGGTTCAGGGCTAGGTTTGGGATTTGGGGTACAGGGGTATTTTAGGGTTCAGGGGTAGGTTTAGGTTTTGGGGTACAGGGTTATTTGTATGGTTCAGGGCTAGATTTGGGTTTTGGGGTACAGGGGTATTTTTAGGGTTCAGGGGTAGGTTTGGGGTTTGAGGTACAGGGGTATTTTAAAGGTTTAGGGCTAGGCTTGGGTTTTGGGGTACAGGGGTATTTTAGGGTTATGGGGTAGGTTTGGGGTTTGGGGCACAGGGGTATTTTTAGGGTTCAGGGCTAGATTCGGGTTTTGGGGTACAGGGGTATTTTTAGGGTTTAGGGATAGGTTTGGGTTTTGGGGTACAGTGTATATTTATAGGGTTAAGAGGGGTTAGTGTTTAAGGGTGTTGGGGTATTTTAAGGAATAAGGGTGGGTTATGATTATGGGGTGCAGGGGTATTTAAAGGGAGCAGGGTGGACACCTGGAGCTGGAATGTACAGAACCTGGCAAGAAAAAACAATGACATTTTGGGCACAACGCTGGCTTTTTTTCCCGTAATCCCGCGTCCCGCACACGCCCACGCCCCCAGCACTCACCCGCAGCACACGATATGAGAAAGAAAGTTGCGGAATAATGGGTGTTTACCCTCCCCTGGTAAGTACATTGGTGGCACGTCGGCCCACATCTCCAGCAATATACTCATATTTTTTCAAAACCGATTTGAAAAATGCACAGGTCTCTCTCATTGATGGCCAGCACCGACATACACTTTTAGACACACCTCCCGCCACAAGTTCTAGAATTGGGAACTTTAGAGCTGGGGAGCTACGTTCGAATCTCGGCATCAGCTCAACATCCTGTGATTCCAGGCAAATCGCTTTGTCTCCCCGTGCCTACCACAAATGAATGTGTTCTTCTGTAATGTAAATTGTGCTCATGCCATGTTGTCGTGTTCGCGCTATATAATATTGCAAGGAAAAATAAAGTAGGGAAACTTGAGTTCACACACTACTGAACGCGCACTCTTAAGTGCATCAGCAGTGCTGTGTGAATCGGAGCGTTTCACAGGCCTGTCACAGATAAGAAATGCTATCAAAACGAAATCCTACAAAACAATATACTACTGGCCGGCAGCAATTCATACCCGGACAACGCCGGGACGGGCTGCTAGTCTAAGATAAAACCCGAGTCCACATCCCAGGTTTACTGGAAAGCCAGGATATCAAACTGTCTTAAACATTTTAACCAGATGGGATCTGTGCTTTTTGATCTGATTCCCGCTACATTCCAACTTATCATTTTGCATGTGCGAACCTGATTATGTATTGTATCAGTTACGTCAGTGTTCCCACTTCCAGGCTCCATTAGTTCATCTCCCAGTCAATCATTTTGATCCATCTGCGAGAGGAGTGAAAAACGATTATGTAGCTCTACGTCATCCCTATGAGAAAGATGTACTAGGGGATCTGGTTGTATGAGTGTGGCTATTGGTCTTGATGGAGTAGTAGTCTCCCCTCCCCTAGGGCGCACTTGTGTGGGACTCCCCTGACCACTCATCATTGTTTGATAAGATACTGGGGGTTGTATGAACGTTGCTATTGGTCTTGGTGGGACAATGGTCTCCCTTCCCCTTGGATGCACGTGTGTAGAGCTCCCCTGCCCACGTATCCTTGTCTGATAAGATGTTGAAGGTTTGTGAGTGGAACATGGGTTATATCGTGTATGTTGCTGATTCAATTGTTGACGGCAACTGTGGACACCGACTGGCGGATAGAAAAACCCCAGAGGAAGAGGTCGGCTCCCCTTATTGTCAATGTTAGAACCATCCCAAAATAACTTTTCAGCGATATACCTATTACTAAAATTTACCACTACACAGTCTCCGGGGATACTTTTGGGGCAGTGCCCTACCCAATGAACCCTCCTTGCTGTGGTGAGTGCACAAACAACTTCCTCACCGCCTGAGCTAAACTGATGGCACCACTGTCTAGCTTTAATCATTAGATCAGTGGTGGTTTCAGTAGTGTCGCCCCTAATTGGAGGTACCCCGGTGAACACGGCTACCAATGGGGCTGCCTCTGGAGGCAATTCCAGATTGTGACCCTGCCAGTGCTGTCGACCCTTACTCACAGTCGATGACTGGCTAAGCCCCATGTTTGCACTAGACGAGGGGTCCCCCACCACCGTCCCCACCAGGTGTGCTCCTATCTGTCTTTGGGGGCCCCCTAAACTAGAACTTGTTTTCTGTGTATCAACGGTTATCTGGCTAGTATTATTATTATTATTATAGGAGCTTATAGAGCGCCTGGTGACGTCTCTCGACGTGTCCCCGCGCTATGGAGAAGAGTGTTACTTGGATGGAGCAGAGCATCAGACAGTTTAAGTGGTGAAAAGATAAGTTTTTAGATGTTTCCTAAAGAATGTTTCACTTTTTTCCTGTCTGATATTCATAGGAAGGGTATTCCATTCCTTGGCTGCGAGAATGCGAAAGGATCTACCTCCAAGTCTGGCTTTTTTTGGGCGCATGATCTTAAGCAAACCTGTTCCCTTCGAGCGAAGGGATCTGGAAGGTTCATAGGGTGAGGCTAAGTCAGACAGATAGGAGGGAGCTCTGTGGTGAACAATTCTGTGGCACCAGAGAAGGGCCTTGAATATTATTCTCTTTTTTATGGGCAACCAATGTAGAGCATCCAAGGAAGGTTTGGAAGGAGCTCTTCGCGGAAGTCGTAGCACAAGGCGTGCTGCTGAATTTTGTAGGACCTGTAACTTCCTGATGTTTTTTTCTGAGGTTCCCAAAAGAAGCACATTCCCATAGTCAATTCGAGATGTGATGAGGGCCTGCGTCATGGTACGCCTGGAACTCAGGGGAAGAAGATCCAGGGTGCGACGGAGTGTCTTCATCACTCCGAAGCATTTTCCAACTGTTTTTTTGACATGACTGTCAAATGAAAGTTTGGTGTCAATCCAGACGCCCAAGTTCTTGGCCTCCTGACTGGGGGTGGGTAATGATCCCAGACATGAGGGCCACCAATCCTTGGTCCAGTTGGTGTTGTTCCCACCTATGACGAGTACCTCTATTTTTGTTCCGTTTAATTTGAGGCAATGCTCATTCATCCATGTAGCCACCTTGCACATACATGAGTTGAAGTTATCTGCCTCAGAGGAGGGGGATTGAGATAGGGAGATCAAGAGTTGAGTGTCGTCGGCGTAAGAGACAAGCTCTACGCCGAACGATTGGATCACCTCTGCCAAAGGGGACATATATAAATTGAACAGGGTGGGACTCAGGGCCGAGCCCTGAGGTACCCCCTGTTCTAAGATCAAACTTTCAGAGAGATAGATCCCTCTTTGGACCTGAAAGCTTCTATTTGTTAAAAAAGCCTTCAGCCAGCATAGAGCCTTTTTAGTGACTCCCGCTCTGTTTAGACACTGTAGCAGTATGGAGTGAGCTACAGTGTCAAACGCGGCACTGAGGTCCAGCATGATCAAGGCCATAGTTTTGCCTTTATCAGCTCCCTCCCGCAGAGTTTCAATAGCTCTTAAAAGAGCCGTCTCTGTGGAGTAACCTGTTCTGAAACCCGATTGTGATGGGTGGAAGATATTTTGGGTTTCGAGATGGGTCATTAGTTGGGCGTTGACCACTTTCTCGGCCAACTTGGCAAGGTAGGGGAGTAGGGAAATTGGGCGAAGATTCTCCAGTATGTCCTGACTTAAATTTGGTTTTTTCTTTATGGGAAACACTATGGCTTGTTTCCAGTCAGCAGGAAGGATGGCTGTGGAGAAAGATGTTTCCAACATAAGTCTAAAGTGTGGCTCCAGGACCGGGAGGCTAGCATTTAATACTTTCGGAGGTGCGGGGTCACGGGGTGATCCAGATTTAATCCCTTTACAAATTTTTTCCAAGATTTCAGTTGGAGGTACAGAGAAGGCACATAGGTGTATAGACGTGTTGATGTGATCTACATTCTCTGAAAAATCAATGCCAGATTTTATATTGCCAGAAAAATTAGCGTATATGTTGGTGATTTTGTCAGAAAAGTATTTTGCAATTTTATTGCAGGTATCCACTGAGTCTTTCTGAGAGGTAGGGTTGGACTCGACTGTGGAGATCTCTTTATAGATTTGAAATAGCTCTTTAGAGGAATTCTCCGCTTCCACAATGCGTGTGTTATAATAGGAGGCTTTGGACGCTCGCACCAGTTTATAATAGTTTTTTTGAGCTGTTTTATATCTGATTTTTGTTTCTGGACAGAAATTTACACGCCAATCTCTTTCGAGTTTTTTGCATGCTGTTTTAGCAATCTGGAGCTCTTGACTGTACCAAGGGGCAGATTTTTTGGTTCTAGTAGCATTGGTAATAGTGCGGTTGGGGGCGGTCGTATCCAGTGCTTTAGCGATATTGTTTTGTAGCTGAGCATATACAGTCTCACTGTCATTTCCTTTTGGGAGGCCGGTGGCCTGGATTATGTGAGAGAAAGCATCTATGGAGAAATTTTTCCAGCTTCTACGCTTGAAGCGCTGAGAACTTTGGTTATATAACTCCGCCTTTTCTAGTTGAATAGCTATCGGCACTATGTGATGATCAGACCAGGGGATTGGCTGAGGATCTAAGGTCTCAACAGATACTGCTGGCTGAATACCACCCCCCAATGTCCCCCTATATTGCTTAAGTATATCATCGATATTTTCACATTTTCTCAAAAGCCCAGACACACATGTATTCAAAGTATCAACAATGTCTTTGGCTATGGACACTAGGGCTGGTTCCAAATGAGAGATAATTAAGTCCTCCACCATTTTTCCAATTAAATCTTTAAGGGCAGGTTCTATTCCAAGTGTCTTAGTCCTTGATAACTTTCTTCTACCCATCATGTTTGTGTTCTTGCGCCTATATTTCAGGAGGGGCTTGTATGTTACAGCAGCCGGTATAGTCGCTGATGTTTCAGGGGAAATGTGCTGGGTGGTTGAAGGAATTATAGGGGTGGGAAGCGCTCCCCGGGTGGTAATCACGACGTTAGGCTCCAAAGGAATCACCGGGTTGTTGCTTGTCAAAGGCTCTTGTGTGGGGTCAGTTGATTCTGTAGAGTTACGGCCCAGTTCTTTTTCGGCATTAGCGATCTCTTTTGACAGGACCCCCACAGCAGATGTTAAATAGGAAATTATCGACTCAGACTTTCTAGGATGTTTAGCTTTAGTCCCCATATCATCAATGGCACATACCTTTTTCCTTTTGCCCATTGCGCTGTTTGGACGTTAGGGGGGGTCACCCGACCCGACCTCCTTCAACCCCTGACGACCACAGACCGCCCGCCCTCTGCCCGGGCTCAACCCGGCGACACCCGCGCGCGTCCCGCGAGGCGGGAAGGGCGGCTGTCTCTTATGCGCCTCCGGGCGCTGGTGAGTGATGCGGCCGGTCAGCGTCCTGTAGTCCTGTTAGCTCGCCCCCCTCGGCGGCCGCGATGTCAGCTGCGGCGGCGGGGGAAAGCGTGTGGATGAGGTGATGTCCACGGGACCCCCTGCAGGTAAGGGTCTGCTTCGCTGTGCCCCCAAAGAGTTATGGCCCCCACTCGGCCGCTGGGGCGGCTGTCTCTTATGCGCCTCCGGGCGCTGCTGAGTGATGCGGCCGGTCAGCGCAGGCAGTGAGGGGAGGCTGGGAGTTGTAGTCCTGTAGTCCTGTTAGCTCGCCCCCCTGGGCGGCCGCGATGTGAGCAGCGGCGGCGGGGGAAAGCGTGTGGATGAGGTGATGTCCACGGGACCCCCTGCAGGTAAGGGTCTGCTTCACTGTGCCCACAAAGAGTTATGGCATTTATACAGCGCAACAGCCACCCGTAGGTTTCCCGGCGCTAGGGAACGCAAAAGAACTAAAGAACTGAAGAAAAGCAAGGAATTATTGATTAAACAGCCAAGTTTTTACATCTTTACGAAATTTGAGGTAGTATTGTTGAGTGCGTAAGTAATAGGGAAGAGAGTTCCAAAGTGAAGGGGCCAAACAAGAAAAGGAATTTTCACCCATTCTCACTGGTCTAATCCTAGGAATTTTAAATTGGCACTGATTAGACGATCGAAGTAGGCGGGAGGGGCAATAATGATGTACCAAGGCCTTTAGGTAATGAGGAGCTTTGCCAGAATTAATCTTGTGCATATAGCATAATGCTTTGAATTTGGCACGGTTGTTGATCCAAAGCCAGTGAAGATCACGCAATGAGGCTGAGATGGGAGTTCTGGCAGGGAGTTTACAAAGCAGTCCGGCAGCAGCGTTTTGAACAGTCTGTAACCTATGTAATACTTCCTTGCTTGCACCCAGATATAACACATTCCCATAGTCCAATTTTGATGATATAAGAGCGTGGACTACAGTTTTCTGGGTGGGCAGAGGTAGCATCCATAGGATTTTACTCAGCCATTTTAAGATGACAAAGCAGGTGGAAGCTACTTTGACTGCTTGTTGCCTCATTGTCAGCTGGTCATCGATAAAGAAGCCCAGGTTGCGAGCCGATTGCACAGGAACCGGGATGGATCCCATCTTGGATGGCCAGTGTTGAGGGCCCCAGAGGGATTTGTTGTTACCGAAAAGAAGTAGTTCGGTTTTACCGCCATTTAGTTTAAGTTTATTGGTATGCATCCAATCGGCAATATTTGTTAGCCTCGCGCAGAGCCCCAAAGTATTGTGCTTAGTTTGGGACGAAAGTGAAAAAATAATCTGGGTATCATCGGCATAAGAATTTACCGTGAGCCCAGCTTGCTCTGCTATTCTAGCCAATGGACTTACATAAATATTGAAAAGCAGAGGGCTCAATATGGAGCCCTGAGGGACTCCATGCTGAGAAACATGGACTTTGGAACTAGAAGTAGAAGAGAAAACTTGGAAAGTCCTTTGCAGTAGGAAGCTAGATAGCCACTTGAGTGCAAGGCCAATTATACCATAAGATTGAAGAGTGGTTAGAAGGATGGTATGGGAGACAGTCTAAGTCTAAGTCTAATCTGGTGTAAATAGTGGCTTCCCGCACCTGATCCAACAAAACTGTAATAAGTGAAACGGGTATCTGTTACGAACAGTGTTTTTCTTCAACATTCTATCATCACAACACGCTCTCAACTCGCCACTAGCTTTAGCTATAAAGAAAAGCTGCTGGAGACCAAGAGGGCCCAATGAAACAATTTCCCAAAAATGATAAAGGTATTCTCTGAGGTGTCGGGTTTCAGGATCTGACAAGGCATACACCCTACAAGCTGGAATGTTTGTGCCCTCTATCAGATCAATCTGGCATAAATCCTGTGAGGCAGGAGCTGTTCTGCCTGTGTCTTGCTGATAACATCCCAAAACTAAGAATTCTCTGCTGGTAATCCTACTTCCTTCTCTGCTGCCATAGCAACCCAACAAGGGTAAGTCAGAGCTGCTGCTTGAGACCTAGGTTCTCGCATACAGTGTTCCTCACATTCCTTTTCCAGTCTATGGTAGGGTTGTGGTGCCAGAAGTGAACCATGGCATTCCCAACATCACCTCATACTGAGGGGCGTCTATAATATTTAAGGCTATTTCTTCCAGGTGTTGTCTCTTCCCATCTTCTATCTGCATTTCAGGTGGTAGGCCATTTGGACCAAGAGGTCTACTACTATTGAGATGTTTTTTTTCAGAACAAATTTTATTAAAGTACCGACAAAACACAAAGGGAGGGACACCGTCCCGCATCACAACGCAGGACTAATGAGCTCAAGCATGAAAAGGATATGCAGTCAGTACAAGCAATATTGGATTAATTACCCAACCCCCCCAACCCCCAACACCCTACCACCCCCCCCGGTCCTACCCCGTCCCCTACACAGTGTCCGCTACTCTCAAGGCATAAAGCATGATAATACAAAGCAAGTGCGCTCCCTGTCGCCCAGGGTACAGCAGTTAAAGATCTTCTCCAGTGTCCTGGGCCATCGGTGGTTCCAGCCACAGTCCTCTGTAGTCCGCCCATCTTTTCCATATCCTAAAATGTTTCCGAGGGCATCCCCTGGCCTCAAAGATCGGACGCTCCAGCCCCATGCAAAAGTCCAACCCCCGTCTCCAAACTTCCAATAAAGGGGCCCTGGGGTCCTTCCAGGCCTTGGCAATATCCCGCTTAGCCACAGTAAGGCCCAAGACCAGTAGGTGACGCTTGTATATGTTACCTCCCACCTGTTCCATAACATATAGCAAGCCGAGTTGCGGTGATCGGGAAAGGTCCCAGCCCAGAACCTCAGCCAAGCAGTCCCAGACACCCATCCAGCATCTTGCCAGGTTCGCACACGACCACACAGTGTGGACAAACGTCCCAACGTCCCGTTCACACCTCAAGCACTCAGGGGAGGCAATCAGACCTGCTTTCCACAGCCGCTCTCTGGTAAAATAGGCCCTATGTAAGTATTTAAACTGAATAAAGCGAAGACGCATCGCAATGGCAGCCCCCCCTAGGGGCCTCCAGGGCCTC
Organism: Lissotriton vulgaris; assembly: GCF_964263255.1. Taxonomy (NCBI): domain Eukaryota; kingdom Metazoa; phylum Chordata; class Amphibia; order Caudata; family Salamandridae; genus Lissotriton; species Lissotriton vulgaris. Next base: position 249,346,426 of record NC_141686.1, on the reverse strand, counting down.
CCTCCAGTCCTCCTCTTCGAGAGCTCCAACATCCCTCTCCCATGCAGCACGCAGACCATCCAGGGAGGAGGAGCAGTGTGTGACCAGGGTCTGGTATATATTGGAAATTTTCTTTTCCTCCAATTCCCCCATAAACACCTTGGCCTCCAGGGGGCTAAACTCGGGCAGAGACTCTAAACCCACCAGCGAGGGAGATAATGCATGACGCAACTGCAGATATTTAAAGAATTGGGTCTTGGGCATGGCATATTCCTCCCTCAACATCTGGAAAGACTTAAGGGTGGTGCCCCTCATGACGTGGCCGAGCGTAGAGATACCAATATCGTCCCAGCCCTTGAAGCCATGTAGGGACGCCAGCGCCGGGAGACGTCTGTTTTGCCACAGCGGGGTCTCCCTCGTCAATTTGTACCACCACCCCATGCGGCGCAAAGCTGAGCGCCACACCCGGAAGACCACCTGAGTGACCATGGGGAGCCGTTTCCTGATAGCCGCCGAGTAAAGAATGGTATGTATTGTGTCTGGGTCCATCAAGTACCATTCCAGGGGGTAGGTCGGGTCACCCCGATCCCCATACCACCAGTCGTTAAGCACCAGCAGGTGCGCCGCCTGATAGTAAGATAAAATGTCTGAGGTGGCCAGGCCCCCGCAGTACGTAGAAAGGAAGCAAGTGTGGAGAGCCACTCTGGCCACTCCCCCGGCCCAAAGGAACTGACTCAGTGCAGCGTTTACTTGACGAAACCACTGCGGTGCTATAGGGTATGGGTGGTTCTGCAGCTGGTACAGAAGGCGCGGCAGGGCCACCATTTTAAAGATCGCCGAGCGGCCATAAATATTCAGCGGCATTCTGGACCAAGTTCTCATGTCCGAACGAACTCTGTCCCATACGGGCACCACATTGCGCTCCCATGCCACATCCGGAGCATCCGTAATAAAGACGCCCAGGTACTTGAGTCCACCCGCCGCGCTCTGCAGCGTCGAGGCCCAAGCGCCCAGCTCCTCGCCGTCGCCCAGCACCCACAGCTTAGATTTCTGCACATTCAGATGCAATCCTGTGACTTCCCCGAAAATTCTCATTATCTCCAGGACTCTGGGTCCGGACCTATTAAGGGCCGTGAGGAAGAATAGGACATCATCGGCGTACAGCGCAATGCGGTCGGAGGGGCCCATTTCCCATTCCAGCCCCCAAAGTTGTGCGTCCATCCTCACTCACGCAGCCAGAGGTTCCATGGCCAGTGCGAATAGATAGGGTGAGAGAGGGCAACCCTGCCTGGTGCCCCGTCCGATAGGAAAGGGTTTGGACGCCGCTCCCGCCACTCTCACCGACGCGGTCAGGTCCGTATAAAGCAGGCTCAGGTACGAGAGAAAAACTGGCCCGAGATTGAGGCGGGACAACAGCGCCCTAAGGTACACCCAACTGAGAGAGTCAAATGCCCGATCAATATCGGCCAGGAGGAGCGCCGTTGGGATCTTAGCGGCCCGGGCCGTCTCCACCACCACCTGTGCACGGCGAATGTTGTGTCGTGTTGCCCTATGGGGCATGAACCCTGCCTGATCAGGGTGCACCAGATCAGTGATATATGGGATGAGACGGTTGGCCAAGGCCTTGGCCAATATCTTCGCCTCAAAATTTAGAAGGGAAATCGGCCTGTATGAGGAATGATGTTCCGGGGGCCTCCTGGGCTTACAGAAAACAACAATTTCTGCATGTCGCCAGTCCGCTGGGAGGCGACCACCCTCTCTGGCTGCTTCCAGTGCCAACCTATAGCGTCCCTCCAGCTGGAGGTGAAAAGTTTTCATAAATTCACACGGGAACCCGTTCAGTCCCGGGGCTTTACCAGAGTTCAATTCCCCAAGTGCCGTGCCTAGTTCCTCCAGTGAGAGGGGAAGGTCCAGCTGATCTCTGGCCTCATCTGGGAGCGCGCGCGGCGGGAGGTCCGCCAAGAATTTATCGACTTCCTCCGCAGGGAGGGCCTCTCGGGGAGCATACAGATCCGCATAATACCGTGCAAAACTGGCCGCTATGTCCTCAGGGGCCGCCAACTGGTTTCCCTGCTCATCTCGAATGCCCGGCAGGGTCTGAGGCCGGAATGCGTGTTGGCAGAGCCTGTAAAGCATGGTGCTGGATTTATCCCCCCACTGATAAATTCTGCTCTGTGTGGCCAGCCAAAGCTGGCGTGCCTCATTGAGTAGCAGGGATGAATACGACTGCTGTGCCAGCAGGAGAGGTCCCACAGCCTCATCCATGTCACCCATGGTGCAGTCTCTCTCCAGGTCCTGAACCCGCCTCGCAGCCTCATCCACCTCTCTCAGACGGGTCCTGCGGGCCTCTGCACACCAAGCAATGTCCACCCCCCTGAGCACTGGCTTCATCGCCTCCCACTGGGTGGTGGCATCCACTTCCGGCCCGTCGTTCTCAGCCCAATAATTGGAAATGGATTCGCGCAAATGTGAAGGATAGCCATCTTGCTGCAGGTGCCACGCAGACTGGCGCAATCGGAAGGGCTGTCGCCTCTTGTCCAATAGCAGATCCAAGGACACGGGGGAGTGGTCCGAGATGCCGCGAGGGAGAACAGCCGAGGAAGCGACCCTCGCCAGCCAGGAGAGGGGCACGAACAGGTAATCTAGTCTGGAGAAGGACTTGTGCACAGCCGACACATAAGAATATTCTCGGCTCAAGGCATGCTGGTAGCGCCATGTGTCAATCCAACCCATGCCCTGCGCTAGGCCATGAAGCCTCATCGGCGCCGTGGTCTAGGGTTCCCTACCGGGCCTATAACGGTCTATCCGTCCATCCATCACATCATTCCAGTCTCCCCCCACAATCGCCAGTACATCCGGGATATCAGCCCACACCTCGAACAGCTTCTCGATGAGTGCATCTTGCAACGGGGGCGGAGCATACACACTACCAAAGACCATCGGCTCATCTCCAACCATTCCTTTAACAAACACATATCTACCATGAGCATCGACCCAGTGCGTCTCGTGTACATAGGAGAGCCTGCGGTGTATCAGGACCGCCATCCCCGGGACCCCCTCGCAAAGCCCGCATGAAACACTTGTTGATAGCCATATCTTTGCAAACTGAGGGTCTTGGTGCCTTGAAGATGCGTCTCCTGTAGGAGGAGAATATCCGCCCCTTCCCTCTTCCCCAGCTGCAACACCGCCCCCGCTTTATTTTATCCAGCATCCCCCGGACATTCCAGCTCACCACTCGTATCGTTGCCCTTGGGAGGCCTGACCGTTAGGCATCAACCATTGTCTATGGGGAGGAAATGAAGAGTCCTGGATTCCTGGAGCCACATACACATACAATATAGTTGCCTAAGTAACGTGGACACTGTTCCACCCCCTCCCGCCCCCCCCCACCGTCCTTCCCCCCCACCCCCGCCACCAACCCCACCCAGCCATCCCAACCTCCCGCCAACCCCAACCCCTGTCCCAACCTGACCCCCAACCAAGTCCCCCAACTGTCCCCTCCCCCCCCCCCATACCTCATAGAACACTGAAGTATCTGTCGCGGTACGGGCGGCCTCGGGCCCAAAACAGAGTGCCCAAAGCCTACCATACCAATGGATCCCGAACACCCACTAAGCTAAAGCTTCCCCCCTTACCCCTAACCACTCCCAACCATGTAGGAGGCAGGTAGCCCCTGTATCGGAGCACCCCGAACCCTTCCCATAGTCTTAACATTCGGTGGAACATCCAGCTAAGCGGGACAGTTTACTCAGTGTGTAGTCGTCCGCAAAGCGAAGTACAGGAGGACCAATCTCCCCAGCCGGAGCAGCTGGTATCCGTAGGCGGGCAAGACCACCCATTGCCCCTCAGCCACTTCCACCTGAGAGGTCCGAATCAGCGGGCGCAGCAGTCCTAAGCTCAGTGTTGGAGACATTGCGTCGCCGAGATCTGGACTTCCTACTCCTTTGGCTTCGGGCGTGTTGATCACTCTGGGTTTGCGATGAGTCGCTCGTGTGTCCTGGATCAAGGCCCGGCTGGGCATGCGGCCTGACCCTCACCGTCTCATCAGTCCATCTGAAAACATCTTCTGGCGTCTCGAAAAAGTGAGTCCTGGACTGAAAGACCACTCGTAGTCGGGCCGGATAGAGTAAGGAGTACTGAATCTTCAGGCCCCGAAGTTTTGCCTTGGCGGCCAGGAAAGAGTGTCTCTGTTGTTGCACCATCTTGGTGTAGTCGGGGAAGATCATGATCTTGTGATTTTCAAATAACAGAGAGCCTTTGGCCCTCGCCTCCCGCAGGATAGTGTCTCTGTCATGAAAGTTCAGAATTCTGGCGATCACCGGCCTGGGCCGTCCACCTGCCGGCGGTTTCTGCGTCAGGGCCCGGTGCGCGCGTTCAATCACAAAACATCGGGACAGGGTATCCGGGGGGAGCCAGCTCTCCAACCACTGAGAAAGGAAGCGTTCCATGCCTCCCTTCTCACAGTCCTCCGGAAAACCCACAAAGGGAAGGTTGTTCCTGCGCGCCCGTCCTTCGGCATCCTCCACCCGAAGTGCTAGACCCTTCTGGACACTTTCCATCGCCGCCACTTTCTTTTTCAGGGTCCCGACATCATCTTCCACCACGGAGATCCTGGACTCTGCCTCTGTTATGCGCGCCACTGCGTTGCGCAGGTCTTGCCTCAGAAGGGTCACATCCGCCCCAACAGCCCCAATCTTGGCATCCAGCATATCTCTTGATTGGGTGATAGCTGCCATTAGCGCCGCATTATCCGGCCCCGGCCCCTGGCCGCCCTGCGCTCCGGGGCCGCCATGTGGCTCCGTGAATTTGTCGATGGGCCCCTGCTTCGCGGGTCCACCCCTCCCTCTGGTCATGGCCAAGGCTGAGTCCGGCAAAAATGTCCTCAAAACGTCGGCGGATCCTTTTGGCAGGGCAACCCTCACACCAACAGCTGCCAAGGGTAGTTCACTGTCCAGGCACCCTCACAAGCGACTCCTCACGGACACCGCTTCCGTCTACACCAGAGGATAAGGAGGGGGGGCCCCACAGCTCGTCTCCGCAGACCCTCGCAGGCTAAGTCCCAGCACGTGCAAGCGCCGCCCGGGGCACCTCTCCCTATATGTCCACCTCCTCCGCCTGCTCCGGTGCACCCCGCAAGCCCCAACGACAGCCAGGGGATACCTCCTGCCCGGCAGCCTGTTCGGGGCCCCCAATGGTCTCTCTGGTCACAGCGTCTCCCAGCAGTCTCCGCAGTACGATTTGAGGGGAGGGGGCCCCCACCAGGGGGGGGAGACACTCACGGTTCGTTGGACCCCACCGCGGGTCGGCGCCAGTTCCACACCGGGTCCACCGGCACCCCTGACTCGGCACAGACACGGGCCGCTCCAGTCCGGTCCACAGGCTCTCCGGCCACTGCCCCGGCGACCACAGGAATGGGGAAGGCAACAGTCCGGGCCAGGCGCATGACTGACCCCTCAGCCCCCGGGGCTCCGCTGCGCCTGCACACCCGGTCCAAAGATCAGTGTTGGTGACTCCGTATGGGGACAGCCAAACTCGAGGCCCCAGCTCCGCCAAGGCCAGGTAGGCCGCAGTCCCTCCGAGGCGCCCGCCAGGCACAAGCCCCCACCGCTGGTATGGTGAGGAAAGGCAGGGGACTCCGCGATGGTTTGCCGGCAGCAGGCAGCCTCCAGATCCGGATCAAAGAGCGGCGCCGTAGGCCCCCGGTCGAGTCCTCCAGTCCGGGTACGCCAAAATTGAGGCCCCGGCTTGTCCGTCCGGCACTAGGCCGCCCGCTGCTCCGACTCGCCTCACCGCCGTGAAAGGTCTCGGCTCGCCGCTCCTGGCGTCAGATGGCTCCCAGTGTCGTCCGCTACAATCACCCCAGACGTGGTATACTTTTCGGGTCCGGGGGCCAGGAGAATTGGAAGGATAATCGTCGGGCCGGCGGGAGCTCTAGAAGCCACGTCCGCCATGATCGCCCGCTAAGCCACGCCCCCTACTTTTGAGATGTTTGATGGTTTTCACCACCTCATACTGTTCAATATTTTTCTCAAGGACTGCCCCACCCTCAAAGGGTGAGATATTTGGTATTGGTATATCCTCCACAAATTGTAACAGTTGACCTGTGGTCCCGTCACCCCTGATGCAGTATAGATTTTCCAGGGAATCAGCTTAAGTCTCTGCAATGTCCATGGGCACACCCACACTCATCTCTATCCTGCCCCTCCCTGCACCAGCCAATCTAAGAGCTAACCTGCTGTATTACCCTCCTCACATAGCTTGTAGTCTTGGGCTCGTAAATGTGCAATGGCGGCCACCACTTACAAATTCTCCAAACAAAAGCACTCTTAGACAATGCCTACCAGGATGGATGACCTGTGAATCCTATACCTTGTAGTCCCCTGTGCCTTAGGTAACATTTTTTATACACTGATTTACAAACACGCATCAGTCATTGTCTCTGTGTGTGATGTAAAGTGCTTAGACACCCTACCGACACTGATATGAGAGGTGCTATAAAACAAATGAGATACTTGTGGGAGGGTGGTAGTGAGGGAATCACTGAAGAGCCACAAGATTCTTGTATCCTGGGGCACATTAAGGTCGTTATGTACTATGCTTTAAAAGCTAGTACAATGAATATATAATTACCAATGTGTTGTAGAAGGTCTCATTTTTCCCCTACTTTTCTCAGGGTAGAGCGCCCCGAAGACACATTTGTAGTGGTCAGGCTCATTCGCAGCACTCGCTATGTACGTTACAGGTGCTGGTCTGACAAAATTTACCAGGGCTGCTTTGGGTTCCCAGTCCAGCCCTGGCAGGAGCAGGATCCTCGTACGGCTAAAAATAGCACTACATACCAACAGACCCAATTGAGGGCCATATTATCAAGAATGGAGTTAAAATTATCGCCGCTTTAGCGGCAGGAAACTGCCACTAAAGCGGCGATCATGTGCTTGATAATATGCCCTTGTGAATTCCCATAGAAGCTCAGGTTCACCCCAGAACCTTGGCTTCTATGGGAAAGCGGCGATAATTTTAATGCCGTTCTTGATAATATGCCCCTTGGTCTGTCTCACCGCCTTAAAATACATGTGCTTGTATAGACCTGAATTTGAAAAATCCATTCTCCCATATATTTTTATTTAATCTTCCACTTTCCACTTCTTAAATGTTGGCATGTACGTTTATTTCTTTATGTGAAAAAGCTATTGCAGTTTTTATGTTCCTAAAAAATTGGGGGAATCTTTACAATAACAGGCACATCCCTGCAAATCAGCAGGGATGCGCCAGTTATTGTGCGCCACAGCTCCACCATCATGAATGCGCCGCATTTACACTGCGGTACAAAAGGGGGGTGGTGATGGACGGCGCATCTGAACCAATCAAACACTCACACCTAGTCAACAGATCTGGGTTTGATCCATCACCGTTCTTTAGCCCACTCTGCCACCTCAGTTCAGACATGGCCATATGCAAATCAATCTGACCCTGTGCCTCATGGGAGCAGTCCAGTATTTATAATGCGGCGCACCATGGGGCAAAAACGGCACAGATGCGTGACGCATCTGTGCTGTAAAAGTGACGCATTGCTGGAGTTGCGTCGCAAGCGCGACGCAGCTTCAGCAATGCTCTGGGGGCCCTATCTAGTTAATGCTGCGTCAATCCTCCAGCATGGGCCTAAAAGTGACTCAGTGGAATCTTGTAGATTTCACTCAGCCACTTTTAGGAGGCGTTCCTGCGCCGGAACGGCCTCCCCTGCACAGGAGGCGCCTACATGTGGCGCAGGGCATTACAACGTGACGCATCTCCCAGATGCGTCATGTTGTAAGTATCCCGCACCATGGAGCAGGATTTGCGCTGCCGCTGCGTCCCAAATGTGACGCAACAGCAGCGTAAATGAGCGCAAGGGGCTTGTAAATCTGCCCCTAAGTGCAGAAATTGCTTGGGAAATGTAGATTCTGGGCTGAGGATTCAACTTTCCGAAATTAAATCAAACATTGAAAAGTTTGTTGCAGAATCAAACTTCCCATTAAAGGTTTTCAAGTTTTGCATATTTGTTCAATATCAAATAATAAAGAAGCAGATTTACAAGGCACTTGCGCCACGTTTACGCCGCCGTTGCGTGACGCAACGGCGGCGTAAACGTGGCACATCCTTGCGACCCATTTACAACGTGACGCATCTAGGCAGATGCGCACGTTGTAAAGCCCTGCGCCAAATGTGGGCGTTCCGGCGCAGGGTGGGCATTCGGGGTAGGTGCGCCTCGCAAAAGTGCCTGCCTGAAATCTACAAGATTTCACGCAGGCACTTGTGCGACATTGCTACATCAATTCCTTATGCCTGCTTGAAGCAGGCGTAAGGACTGACGCAGCACTATGGGGCAGATTTATGTCGGACTTACGCCCCGTTTACGCCTCCGTTGCGTCACGCAACGGCTCGGTAACGTGGCGAATCCCTGCGACCTATTTACAACGTGACGCATTTAGGCAGATCTGTCACGTTGTAAAGCCCTGCGCCACATGAAACCCGTGGCAGGTTGCATGTGGGCGTTCTGTCGCAGGGTGGGCGTTCCCTCGTAGGAAAGCCCCGTAAAACTGACGCAGTGAAATCTACAAGATTTCACTGAGTCAGTTTTACGACGCTGCTGGGTCAAATCCTTACGCCTGCTTGAAGCAGGCGTAAGGAGTGACGCACCACGTTATGTATGGGTGGCCTCTGTACATTGCAGGAGTTGCGTCGCACTTGCGACGCTACTCCAGCAATGCGCCGCCCGTACACCACAAGATGTGTCACGCATCTGCCCTTCCTTGCACCATGGTGCGCCGCATTGGAAATGCGACACATCTGTGGTGCCGCAAGGAGGGAATTGCATGACGCATTAGTTCTGGCGCATCCCTGGTGATTTGCAGATATGCGCCAGAACTCATAAATCTGCCCCGTTAAGTATAGGGCACACCCTAGCATTGCTGGAGTCGCGTCGTGCTTGCGACGCGACTCCAGTGATGCACCGCCCTTGCGTCACGAGATGCGTCATACATCTGCCTATCCTTGCGCCAAGGGGAGCCGCATTGTAAATGCGGCGCATCCGCTGTGACGCAAGGGTAGTTTTGCGTGACGCATTTGTTCTGGCGCATACCTGCTGATTTGCAGAGATGCACCAGAACTCATAAATATGCCCCAACATCTTTAGTAATTTAATTTGGTGGCACCCCAGCGTTTGGTAGTGATTCAGTTGGGGTCCTCAGGAAGTCAAAAGGTTGGGAGCCACTGATGGAAAGCGATCCAATACCTTCAGATCAAGCTCGAGCTATACAATTGCAAAGCTGCAGAAAAACATAGTGGATGGGTGCCATACCACAGGTCATCACTAGAGGTCCCTAATAAGTAAGCCAGGCACCACACTGTATACCCCACAGAGGTGCAGTGCCAGAGCGAGTCTCCCTGCATGGAGCCAGTGGAGTCCTGTACGGGAGCTCTGGTCCCTTCTACCCATAATAAACTGTTCCTAATGATCCATAATTGCGGGAGATGCTTTTAGTTTGCTGTGGAGAAGCCGGAGCTCTAACTTCCAGAAGAATCCACACATCGCCATCTTCCTCGAGAGTATCATCAATTCAGCTTACCGCACCTTTTCGCGTCTATCACTGAATCTAGTTTTACGACTTGGACTGTAGCTTTTCGTTCACACATAATGAATCTATCACACATTCTTGAACTTAAGATGGGGAGTTTGCCACAGCACACCCCCTCCAAAAATTACCGCAACGTTGCATATCATTGCCACTCATAGTGCAAATGACCAGCAACATATTTTTCGGTCATAGATTTGAAGAATGCAACTTTCATCGTTATTTCTTGCCATCCATAAATATAAAGAGCTTAATAAAGTTATGGCGACTTTAAAAACGTTAGACTACGAGTAAAACTGTAACTTTATCTTAGAAAAACACCTACACACGTGAACATTTCTGATTTTCAAACCTAAAAAGACTCCTTTATTACCTATGAGAATGAAATGGAAGAGTTTGTGGCTTTGCAGTGGCTTCTGGTTATGCAAATTACCCCCAAGCAGACGGTTGTTTGTAGGCAGCCTGCCCTCTAGTAATAGCGGTTGGTACTGCACCTGCCGCTTGGTTGAAGCGTTCTATTTCCTCCCCCAGCCACTCCACCCACTCACCCTCTCTCTCTCTCTTCTCTCTCACACCTTCTCTCTCTTACTCTCTCCCTCTCCTCTTCTCTCCCTCTCCTCTTCTCTCTCTCTTCTCTCTCACACCTTCTCTCTCTTACTCTCTCCCTCTCCTCTTCTCTCCCTCTCCTCTTCTCTCTCTTTCTCACTCACACACATTCACACACTCTAAAAAAGAAATTACGGCTAAACCAATGGTTTGGAATTTTAGATTAGAGGGCAGATTTACAAGCCCCTTGCGCCTCTTTTACGCCGCAGTGCAAACCAGCACTTTGTACAGCCCTACGCCACATGTAGGCGTTCCGGCGCAGCGGGGGGCGTTCTGGCACAGGAACGCCTCCTAAAAGTGGCTGAGTGAAATCTACAAGATTTCACTCAGTCACTTTTAAGCCCATGCTGCAGCAAAACCCTGCGCATGCTTGAAGCAGGCGGAAGGATTGACACAGCATTTTCAGGACAGGGCACCCCCGAGCCTTGTGGAGCTGCGTCGTGCTTGCGACGCAACTCCAGCAATGCGCCGCCTTTACGGCGGCAGATGCGTCATGCATCTGTCCATTTTTGCCCCATGGTGCGCCATGGTGGCACAGCCGTGACGCACAATATCTGGCGCATCCCTGCTGCTATGCAGGGATGTGCAGTTATTGTAAATCTGCCCTGCAATTGCTTAATAATTATTTGGTGGTTTTTGTGTCCTAAATAAATCTGTTGCAAAAGAAACAAATGATGGACGGAATGCTGAACAATGAAAACATTCACCCCCAGTCACAAACATCTGGGTTTTATCCATCCTTTACTTCTTTCTTCTTTTGCTCACCAGCCACCCCAGTTTAGACCCAGCCATATTCAAATCAGTCTTGACCCTGATCCTCATAGGAACAGTCCAGCCCGAACTGCCAGGCCAGGTCCTCCATGGAAACAAGCACCCTTTTGCTTGTGTCGCCCGAAGTGGGATCGGTACGGCCAGATGTGGAAGGGGTGGTTCTTTTGTGTGGGCGTTTGGGCGTCGCCCCACTGAATATTTTGCCCAGGGCTCAGGCAGTTGTAGACAAAAATGCAGTATTAAATTACTTACAAAATCTCAGCCCACAGCAGTCAGCTGTCTTCGCCGCAGGCCAGTAACATGACATCACAGTTTGCCTGCGGCAGGCTTAAGGCGGCGGGGTAGGGTTAGTAGTCAATAGTGACACCAACTGAACAATACGCATGTTGGGTTGGCCGGGTGCCTTTTCCTGGCCAGCCCGACATGCACAATCTTAAAGAGTCTCGCCTCAGTACAGTAGAGAGTGAAGGGGGTCTAATCCGCAGCCCACGGTCTCATGATGAGCAGCTAGTTGTCCTGCCCAGGGCAATCCAAGCGCTGCTTTAGCAGCGCCTGGATTGGCTGCTTAGGTCTCTAGGCAGAGCCTGGGAGCCTGCCCATGGGAAGCATATTCACCAATCACTGCAATCACACCAATCACAGGATGATGAGCTGACAACGCCAGTAATCGAACATGGTTCCCCTCAGGAGAACCAGGTTCGAGTCTCGGTATCGATGGTGATGCAGCGAGATCACCAGCCTGGGTTATTCTAAAACATCACACTCACCTGTGCCCATAAAACATTCATACATAAGCTGGCAATTATTACACCATAAAATGGCAGGGTATGCTCAGACGTGAGTCCCTTGCTCACTTTGCTACTGGATTCAAGCAAGTCGGTCTGAAGACGGCTGAAATGCCAGAAACCGGTCCTCGGAAGCTTGTTTCCAGTCCAGGGAAGGCATGGCTTGGCAGTTCGGGCTGGACTGTTTCCATGAGGCACAGGGTCAGACTGATTTGCATATGGCCATGTCTGAACTGGGGTGGCAGAGTGGGCTAAAGAACGGTGATGGATTAAACCCAGATCTGTTGACTGGGTGTGAGTGTTTGATTGGTTCAGATGCTGCGTCCATCACCACCCCCTTTTTGTACCACTTGGTTCGCCATAAGTTGGCAGGGTATGCTCAGACGTGAGTCCCTTGCTCACTTTGCCACTGGATTTAAGCAAGCCGGGCTGAAGATGGCTGAAATGCCAGAGACCGGTCCTCAGAAGCTTGTTTCCGGTCCCCGGAAGGCATGGCTTGGCAGTTCAGGCTGGACTGTTCCCATGAGGCACAGGGTCAGACTGATTTGCATATGGCCATGTCTGAACTGGGGTGGCAGAGTGGGCTAAACAACAGTGATGGATTAAACCCAGATCTGTTGACTGAGTGTGAGTGTTTGATTGGTTCAGATGGTCTGTCCATCACCACCCCCTTTTTGTACCAATCACCGCTGGTGATCAGGACTTATTTTACCTTGTAATAATGTTTACCTATACACCGATTCTTACTAAAAACCTTAACACCTTAGTTCTCAATATCCTTTGGTAAATAGATCAGGTTGTTAGCATAATAGATATAAATGACGTTTACCATTAATTCTTTGAATGACCACAGACTCTGGAGAGTTTTAAAAGCTTCATCTATGCAATACGTTTGTGAGTCAAATACCAATACATGTCAAACACCAACTTTTCAAGGAGAATATAATGAATAAATCAAAACATAAAGACTTAATAAAATCTCATGACGTTGGTACCTGGGAGGGGTGGAAAAAGGAAAACGGTACAAGGACCTACGACACAGATTTATAGTTACGTAGAATGGTGTGAAGAGCAACCTCTGGCCAAGAAGCTGGAAAAGGGACTCCCGAGTAGTCAGGAGCCAATAGATCAGGACAGGTTAAGGACAAGACAGGTAACCTCTTCTAAGTGCAACACCAGCGTTACACCCCTCTCTGGTGCTACTCTTCCTTCCCCTTCTGGATGGACAGATTCTTCTCCCTCAGCAATTTCTCCGACTCTCCTCTCTCTGTCTCTCCTCTCTCGATTCTTCTGTCAGAGTGCTCGAACAGCGTCTCTGACCTCCGTGGCATCCGCCGTCTTCTGCTGTAGTGTTGGGTCTGTGACAGGTCGGTGACAAGTCTGACAATCTAACTGACTGAGCCTACCTTAGTTATACTCACACCCTCTAATGTTTCAATATTTTTGCATCCCCTGCTTGTGATTGGACAATGGAATGGGGAGAGGTCATCACACCATACTAATGTAATGTAATTTTCTTAGGCTTAATGGGGCATATTATCAAGAAACGGCGATACATTATCGCCGCTTTTATCGGCAGGAAACTGCTGATAAAGCGGCGATAATGGGCTTGATAATATGCTCCATGGAATTCCAATTGAAGCCCATGTTAGATGTCTTCACATTCACAGATAAATTGTGCATCTCTACTGCTAACAACGGGGGAAACATCCTTTACAAGGTAACTTTTACCACGCAGTGCCTTTACGACGCAACTATTACAACGCATGTCATTACAACGCATAGCGCTGGGGGGCGCTCTAGGATAGGGAATGGATTTAATTTACTACCCAACACCTTCCCTACTTTCCACGGGGACTGGAGTTGGAATAGTAAATTAAACTATTCACTAGCCAGCACCCCTAAGCGCTATGCGTTGTAACAGCATGCGTTGTAAAAACTGCGTTGTAACAGCATGCGTGGTAAAAGCATGCGTTGTAATGTCATACATCCTAACAATGGGGTTTATATTTTTACGCAGGGGAACATCAGAAAAAATCACATCTATGTTAGAATAATAATACGTAATTTTCCAGTTCTGTAAAATAAACTAGCTAAAATACTACATGAAATACCATATGTCAATGGTAAATGATGATATGTTACTCCTCCTGCTACAGATGGCAATTTCATACACACATAAAAATCACTAACTTCCATGGTCTAACACTTTTGCAAAAACATTTAAATCTGTATCATTTTTATTTACAAGTTAAGTCAAAATATGCTTTATTCGAGAGTTCTCTCATAAAAGCAGAAACAATTTAAAAATACAAATCAATTAACAATCAATTACAATAGAAAGAGGTAAAAAAGCATATTATTTACAATTCGTGACTCAATTTACAATACAGGGTTTAAAAATATCATATCAATAATTGACCATTAAAATTTTTTTTAAAGGATTAGGTCTTACAGTTTCCTTAAAAGAAAAATATCTGGTCTTACAGATTCCTAAAAAGAAAAATATCATGGATGGATGTAAACAGGTGGTTCGCCTAGACAGAGAATAGTCAAATGACTAGCAGTCTCTTCCCAGTTTAATCACTCAGTATATCAGACAGAGAATAGTCAAGAGACTAGCAGTCTCCGTCTGATCGACCATGCCCATACAAGATATTTGGCAGTTGCAATTAATATCCACATCTCGCTAGTAGTACATAAAATACGCAAGGCAGCTAAACTACTAGTAGTCCCTACATTCTTGCACATTGGTTTTAACCATACACGTCTTGGGTCCAGATAATCAGCGCAAGAAAACAAGAAGTGACCCTTAGTTTCGTTATCGTGGCCACAAGCAGGACAGCTAGCATTTACGCCACTTTCCCATTTAGAAGTCAAAGCTCGAAGGGGCAATGAACCTGCTCTCAGTTGGAATAGGAGTTTTCGGTCACTTGGCCTTGTTATACAGTCCCAATAAGATTCCAAAGAAGGATACAGTTTAGCCTCTAAAAATCCCTCAGTCATAGAACCTAAGCTAGTGCCAGCCCAACCCCGGGAAGCTACCTTATCCCAATACATTTCTTTTAAAACTCTTTTAGTAGGGAAGACTGATCCAACTTGGTCTGACCAAAGCAGACACATTCCGAGGTCATTTAGAATTACTTTCAGGGAATTAAGCCACCTGTTTTTATGAAATGTATCCGCTCTAGCAATATCTAAAAACCCCTCAGCATAATGTGAAAGCTCAGGCGTGGTCCAGAGCCTCCTCCAATACAGGATTGGTCGAAGTCTGACCAGGTCAGTAACCGATTTTCTACCCAAGTCATACCTGAGGGGCAATAATGGAGTGCTTTTCGGGACGCCAGTTATCGAACGGAAAAAAAGTATTTTCCGAGGTTTGTAATGCAGCCACCTTCTCAAAGCCCCATAACTCGGTACCATAAAGTGCAGAGCCAAGGGCTTTTGCCTTATATACCTGCAAGGGTATAGACAGGGGGGTTACCCAAACATAGTCACTGGGACCTGGGTTCAATATGTACTGAGAGGAAGGAGTCCCAGTGTATGTGTAAATTAATGTTATACAATCAAAGCAAATATTTAGCAACACATTGACTGAGTCCACATTGTTTTAATCACTATGAGACTGGGTATATTAAATATACACAAGAATAAATCAATAGGTACAATTGGTTGTACGGTGCCCCAAGGAGGATAGGGAAAGGTGGTGGTAGGTGATCAGGTGAGGATGAGGTAGTGAGGAAAAATAAGTGACAGTGAAATCAATGAATCAAACAGACTGTATTTGTAAGTCGTATACAGTATGATGGACCAATAGTTCATAACAATTAAGTTAGGGGATCATACTTCTCATAAATCTCATCTTTTTGCACTATGACTCTCACTGTTCACGCCAGCGCCGGGACACTTCATACGGAGGTAGCTGTTGCGCTCTATAAAACTCAGTATTATTATTATTATAAAACAATTAATGAAACAATTGATGGCGTGAAGTTGATAGACCAATGGGTGGTTGTCGACGTTCCGACCCTCAAAGTAATGCAGGGGTTAGTTGAGCCCTTGCTGTGGGGTCTTCATCAGGACAGAAAAGAGGGGCAGGCAACCTATTCAGGTATATAAAATACAAAATTATACTTCAAAGTAGTGGGATGGGCCTCATGATAACTAATTGGCGCACACATATTAAGACAATTTAACTGGAAGTTAATCTCAGAATATCATCAAAATTACATTCAGAGCTTAATAAGTTAAAAACAAACGGTTACAGAGTTATGCTACAGGGAAGTGGGAAATACCTCATACTAACTGATTAACGAACAATTATTCAGACTATTTGGATCAGAGGATAACATCAAATTGGTATATGAACTTGGTTAATTAAAATGAGTCAAGAATCTGATATGAAGGAGTCAAGATCACATTGGTATACACGAGCGTAAAGAGCCAGAAGACGGCCCAGAAGTTAGCATCGGCAAAATCGCTAATACAATAATGCCGGACGGAATACCTTGATATGCGGTATAGAATGTCGAGGTCTCAAGCCATCAATCAGTGGGATCCTATCATGCAGGTAGTGTCTAAAATGGAACATGTAGATCGAGGCTTTAGTAGGTCACAGTGAACCATGATTTTCCATTTAGAACAATCACGGTGGAGATGAATTACACAATAACTTACCCTGTGGTAATTATCAAAATCTTCACTGGGTTGCAGCTAGGGGTTAATGAGGTGACTGTGGTTCCTGTGAGTACAAGGGGGGGAAAAAGGACGCAATCACTCTCTATCCATACATTGATGAGTAAGAAGAGGTGCTCGAACCATGATTCAGCATTTAGAACAATCACAGGGGAGATGAATTCCACAATAACTTACCCTGTGGTAATTATCAAAATCTTCACTGGGTTACAGCGAGGGGTTAATGAGGTGACCGTGGTTCCTGTGGGTACAAGGGGGGAAACGCAATTACTCTCTATCCATACACTGATGAGTAAGAGGAGGTGCTCGTTAGAAGGATTAACTGCTTACCCAGTACTGGGAAAACGCATCAGGGACCGGCCATAAATCAGGGGTCCGGAAGTTCTAAAGAGAAGATTAAGTGGGTATTACTATCTCAGAAATCCAGTGTCAGAAAGTCACCAAAAGGAGCGGAGATGTCCCGCGGTGATGAACTTACTTGGAAAATGCCGATTCAATCATGCAACGGACGCCGCTCGCTATCGCAATGGCGAACCGTTGTTCCTGTTTCTCATATAACCATGGTAATCGTACCACGTGGTGAGTGCACAGCTTAACGACATGGAAGAAAGACTGCGCATCAACGCGGTCAGACAGGGGAAATTAATGACATTTAGAAGATTTGAGAGATTCAAATATTCTATTTACAAAATCAATTGTCATCCTAGAGATACAACTAATTGTAGAATATAAGGAATTGTTAGGAAACCTTGAATGGTAAACACCCCGCGAAGGAGACATTGGTATTGGTGTACACATGATGTAATGCATATCGTGGTTTACAGAATGGCGCAAGTTGGTAAAAAGATGTAGAATGATAACATACACCATTATTGATCATTACTGCCATTACATGCACGGTCAGAATAAGCAATTAAAGCAAACAGTAAATTACTAATTGTGAGGGTGGTGTACCTCCAACAGTGGGGTAAAGACCATTCCTAACCAACTGACAGTCCTGTTAACTGTGGCGCACCTCTCGCAAGAGGGTGTAGGCCAGTGCATTTCAAGATGGTGTTTGTACATAGTTAGATGAAACTTTAAATCAGCGTTGCCAGTTGTGAGAAAGAGCTGTCATGCTCATTCAGACCTGTCTCAATTGAGTCAAAGAAATATATCCATTTCAGTTCACGTGTATTTAAGATGCCTGTGATGTTCCCACCCCTTGGACCCAGAGAAGCCTTCTCTATTACCATCCATTTAAGGTTGTCCGGGGAATGCCCTGCACCCTCAAAATGGTCTACTAAGGGAGCCCCCTGTACGTGGCACCTAATCCTGCTCATGTGCTGAAGAATCCTCGTTTTTACTTTCTGCTGTGTTTGCCCAATGTAGATTTTGTCACACGGGCAGATTATGGCGTAGATCACATTAGCCGAATTACAGTTGCTATGTGTCTTAAGCCTAATTTTATGTCGGGAATGCTGAAATTCCTTGGTCTGGATGGTAGTGTCACTGGCTTTACAGTGTCCACATCTGGTATGCCCAACCACAGGGGGTAAATCCCAGAGTGAAGTGATAGTCGGCTCCTCTGGTGTTGGGAGTAGTGACCGTACTACAAAGTTCTGGATGCTTTCGGATTTCTTGAAAGCATGTAGGGGAGTTTGAGATTGGTTAATATCATCCGATATAAGTTGCCAGTGCTGATTGATTATGCGCTTGATCTTCTTGCTTTTCGTTTTGAAGGTGGTAACACAGACAATCCTGTTATCCGATTGATCACGTTTGTCTTTGACTACGAGTAGTTCATCTCTGGGGTAGTACCAGGCACGTTTGCGTGATTTCTTCACCAGACGTCTTGGGTAACCGCGTTGGTGCAATCGGTTTGCGAGGTCATCTGATTGTGTAAAGTAGTTTTCTTTACTGGAACAATTCCTACGAATCCGTAAGAATTGCCCGAAGGGCAAATTGTCACGGAGCGCCCTCGGGTGATGACTATTATATTGCAGCAATGAATTTCTCTCGGCCGGTTTCCGGTACAATGTGGTGAGTAATATGCCTGATTCCTCATAGATGGTAATATCTAGGAAGTTGATGGCGTGGTTGTCTGACTGAATCATGAATTTCAGGGATGAGGACTGATGATATAGCCATGTGAAGAAGGTGGATAGTTCATCTTGATTGCCATTTCAAATTAACAGAATGTCATCTATGTATGCGATGTAATGGTAGTGCGTTGTAAAAAATGTGTTGTAAGTGATGTTCCCCTAATTTACTGTTTGCTTTAATTGATTATTCTGACCATGCATGTAATGGCAGTAATGATCAATAATGGTGTATGTTATCATTCTACATCTTTTTACCAACTTGCGCCATTCTGTAAACCACGATATGCATTACATCATGTGTACACCAATACCAATGTCTCCTTCGCGGGGT
This sequence comes from Lissotriton vulgaris, assembly GCF_964263255.1. Classification (NCBI taxonomy): domain Eukaryota; kingdom Metazoa; phylum Chordata; class Amphibia; order Caudata; family Salamandridae; genus Lissotriton; species Lissotriton vulgaris. The sequence continues at coordinate 249,327,564 of NC_141686.1, read as the reverse complement.
GTTTAACATTCAAGGTTTCCTAACAATTCCTTATATTCTACAATTAGTTGTATCTCTAGGATGACAATTGATTTTGTAAATAGAATATTTGAATCTCTCAAATCTCCTAAATGTCATTAATTTCCCCTGTCTGACCGCGTTGATGCGCAGTCTTTCTTCCATGTCGTTAAGCTGTGCACTCACCACGTGGTACGATTACCATGGTGATATGAGAAACAGGACAAACGGTTCGCCATTGCGATAGCGAGTGGCGTCCGTTGCATGATTGAATCGGCATTTTCCAAGTAAGTTCACCACCGTGGGACATCTCCGCTCCTTTTGGTGACTTTCTGACACTGGATTTCTGAGATAGTAATACCCACTTAATCTTCTCTTTAGAACTTCCGGACCCCAGATTTATGGCCGGTCCCTGATGCATTTTCCCAGGGATTGGTGTCAGTACAACGCGTTGTGTTACAACGCATTCCGTTACAACGCAGATTTTACAACGCGGGATCCATTACAACGGATGTCAATACAATGCATGGCATTACATCGCAGATGCTATTACAATGCATGGCATTACATCGTAAGTATAGGTAAGTATACTTTTTTTTAAAAATGTTATTTAGTTTATTGTAATTAATTTGTTTTAAATAATTTAATTAAAAGACATTTAATAATTGTCATTAATTTAATTTAATAAAATAATAACTATTTAATAAATGTAATTTTATTAAAAATTGTAATTAATTTAATTTAATTAAAAAAAGTAATTAGTTTAATGTACATATTTTTTATAATGAAATTAAATTAAATTAAAAATATTAGTTTATTTAATTTAAATAATTTAATTAAAAAATGTAATTAATGTAAAATAATTAATTTAATTTATTAAATATATTTTTTAAATGGTAAATATAATTTAATTATCCCTAAACCCAAACCCTGCCCTAAAACCTAAAAACACCCCTGTACCCCAAAACCCAAACCCTGCCCTAAAACCTAAAAACACCCCTGTACCCCAAAACCCAAACCCTACCCTAAAACCTAAAAACACCCCTGTACCCCAAAACCCAAACCCTACCCTAAAACCTAAAAACACCCCTGTACCCCAAAACCCAAACCCTGCCCTAAAACCTAAAAACACCCCTGTACCCCAAAACCCAAACCCTGCCCTAAAACCTAAAAACACCCCTGTACCCCAAAACCCAAACCCTGCCCTAAAACCTAAAAACACCCCTGTACCCCAAAACCCAAACCCTACCCTAAAACCTAAAAACACCCCTGTACCCCAAAACCCAAACCCTTCCCTAAAACCTAAAAACACCCCTGTATCCCAAAACCCAAACCCTGCCCTAAAACCTAAAAACACCCCTGTACCCCAAAACCCAAACCCTGCCCTAAAACCTAAAAACACCCCTGTACCCCAAAACCCAAACCCTGCCCTAAAACCTAAAAACACCCCTGTACCCCAAAACCCAAACCCTGCCCTAAAACCTAAAAACACCCCTGTACCCCAAAACCCAAACCCTGCCCTAAAACCTAAAAACACCCCTGTACCCCAAAACCCAAACCCTACCCTAAAACCTAAAAACACCCCTGTACCCCAAAACCCAAACCCTGTCCTAAAACCTATAAATACCCAAACACCCCAAAACATATACCTCAGTACCCCAAAACATATACTCCTATACTCATACTTATTTAAAAAATCACTTAAATTAATATTTTTAATTTATAATATTTAAAAACAAAAATAAATATTTTTTTATTATTAATAATAATTAAATCAATTAAATAATATTAAATAAAATTAAAAAAAATTAAATACTTACCAATACTTACGATGTAATAGTATGCGTTGTAATAGCATCTGCGATGTAATGCCATGCATTGTAATGACATCCGATGTAATGGATCCCGCGTTGTAAAATCTGCGTTGTAACGGAATGCTACGTAAAAGTTGCGTTGTAGGTGTAACATACCTTTTCCCAGTACTGGGTAAGCAGTTAATCCTTCTAACGAGCACCTCCTCTTACTCATCAGTGTATGGATAGAGAGTGATTGCGTTTCCCCCCTTGTACCCACAGGAACCATGGTCACCTCATTAACCCCTCGCTGTAACCCAGTGAAGATTTTGATAATTACCACAGAGTAAGTTATTGTGGAATTCATCTCCCCCGTGATTGTTCTAAATGCCCAATCATGGTTCGAGCACCTCTTCTTACTCATCAATGTATGGATAGAGAGTGATTGCGTCCTTTCCCCCCCCCCCCCCCCCCCCCTTGTACTCACAGGAACCACAGTCACCTCATTAACCCCTCGCTGCAACCCAGTGAAGATTTTGATAATTACAACAGGGTAAGTTATTGTGTAATTTATCTCCACCGTGATTGTTCTAAATGGAAAATCATGGTTCACTGTGACCTACTAAAGCCTCGATCTACATGTTCCATTTTAGACACTATCTGCATGATAGGATCCCACTGATTGATGGCTTGAGACCTTGACATTCTATGCTGCATATCAAGGTATTCCGTCGGGCATTATTGTATTAGCAATTAGCAGCCTGTCCCTACGTTGTCCGGGTATGAATTGCTGCCGGTCAGTAGTATATTGTTTTGTAGGATTTCGTTTTGATAGCATTTCTTATCTGTGACAGGCCTGTGAAATGCTCCGATTCACAGTGCACTGCTGATGCACTTAAGAGTGTGCGTTTAGTAGTGTGTGAACTCGACTTTCCCTACTTTATTTTTCCTTGCAATATTATATAGCGCGAACTCGACAACATGGCATGAGCACAATTTACATTACAGAAGAACACATTAATTTGTGGTAGGCACGGGGAGACAAAGCAATTTGCCTGGAATCACAGGATGTTGACCTGATGCCGAGATTCAAACGTAGCTCCCCAGCTCTAAAGTTCGCAATTCTAGAACTTGTGGCGGGAGGTGTGTCTAAAAGTGTATGTCGGTGCTGGCCATCAATGAGAGAGACCTGTGCATTTTTCAAATCGGTGGTGAAAAAATATGAGTATGTTGCTGGAGATGTGGGCCGCCGTGCCACCAATGTACTTACCGGGGGAGGGTAAACACCCATTATTCCGCAACTTTCTTTCCTCAGACCATCACTCCGCATACTTTCATTATGAAAGTACCTTGACTCCGCAATGCCATTATAACGCATGGCATTACATTTTATATGCTTTTACCACGCATACATTTACAACGAAATTCGTTGTAAATGCATGAATGGTAAAAGCATGTTTTTTTTAATGTTCGGATAAGGTAAGTATAGGTATAGGGGTATATGTTTTGGGGTACTGTTGTATAAGTTTTCGGGTGTTTGGGTATTTTAAGGGTTCAGATATATTTTTGGGTTATGGGGTACAGGGGTAGTTTTAGCGTTTAGGGATAGGTATGGGTTTTGGGGTACAGGCATATTTTTAGGGTTCAGGGCTAGGTTTGGGTTTTGGGGCATAGGTGTATTTTTAGAGTTCAGGGGTAGTTTGGGGTTTTGGGGTACAGGAGTATTTTAAGGGTTCAGGGCTAGGTTTGGGTTTTGGGGTACAGTGGTATTTTTAGGGTTCAGGGCTAGGTTTGGGTTTTGGGGTACAGGGGTATTTTGGGGTTCAGCGGTAGGTTTGGGTTTTGGGGTACAGGGTTATTTTTATGGTTTGGGGCTAGGTTTGGGTTTTGGGGGGCAGGGGTATTTTTAGGGTTCAGGGGTAGGTTTGGGTTTTGGGGTACAGGGGTATTTTAAGGGTTCAGGGCTAGGTTTGGGTTTTGGGGTACAGGGGTATTTTAGGGTTCAGGGGTAGGTTTGGTTTTTGGGGTACTGGGGTATTTTTAGGATTTAGGTATAGGTTTGGGTTTTGGGGTACAGGGTATATTTATAGGGTTAAGATGAGTTAGTGTTTAAGGGTGTTGGGGTATTTTAAGGAGTAAGGGTGGGTTTTGATTATGGGGTGCAGGGGTATTTAAAGGGAGCAGGGTGAACACCCGGAGCTGGAATGTACAGAACCTGGACTATTTGACACAACGCACCAACAAACCCCCATAGCACATTATATGAGACATGGCATGAAGAGCGGAATGTATAAACAACAGTTGATATACAGAATGCAGAACAATGTCATACATTCACACCAATACAAAGATCTGGGCCTAAATCCATCATTTTTTTGCACTCCACACCACCTCAGCCTTGACCCTGTGCCTCATGTGAACATTCCAGGCCAAACTGCCAAACCATGTCTTTCCTGGACCAGACTCAAGCATTCTAGAACTAATTTCTGGCTATCAACTGTCTTCAACCAGGATAGCTTGACTCCAGCGGTGTGAAGATCATGGGACTCAAGTCTGAGCATACCCATCCCACTCGGGGTGACAAATGCAAAAACAACAGTTGATGGACAGAATGCAGAACAATGTCATACATTCACCCCAGTACAGAGATCTGGGCCTAAATCAATCCTTTTTTTGCACTCCACACCACCCCAGTTCAGACATGGCCATATGCAAATCCGCCTTGACCCAGTGCCTCATGGGAACAGTCCAGCCCGAAGGGCGGAACGTACCACACGCCCCAGCATTTGTCACGCCCCCCCAGCACAAGCCCACAGCACAACGCAGACACGCCCACAATGGACTACTTTGCTGGCACGGTTCTTTTACTTTTTAAATGTATATGGTGGGCGTCTGCATAGCCTATGTCCTTCTGCTACAACTGCCCTTTCCAACGCTGTATTGGGTGTTGTGATTGGTGCTGTGGTTCCTGAGATTACCCGCCTCAAAGGTTTTTGGCTCTCTCTTTATTATATTAGTATGGATTTAGCGGATGCTAACTTCCGGGCCGTCTTCTGGCTCTTTACGCTCGTGTATACCAATGTGATCTTGACTCCTTCATATCAGATTCTTGACTCATTTTAATTAATCAAGTTCATATACCAATTTGATGATATCCTCTGATCCAAATAGTCTGAATAATTGTTTGTTAATCAGTTAGTATGAGGTATTTCCCACTTCCCTGAAGCATAACTCTGTAACCATTTGTTTTTAACTTATTAAGCTCTTGTCTAGGGCTCTGAATGTAATTTTGATGATATTCTGAGATTAACTTCCATTTAAATTGTCTTAATATGTGTGTGCCAATTAGTTAGCATGAGGCCCATCCCACTACTTTGAAGTATAATTTTGTATTTTATATACCTGAATAGGTTGCCTGCCCCTCTTTTCTGTCCTGATGAAGACCCCACAGCAAGGGCTCAACTAACCCCTGCATTACTTTGAGGGTCGAAACGTCGACAACCACCCATTGGTCTATCAACTTCACACCATCAATTGTTTCATTAATTGTTTTATGTGAAGTATGATCCCCTAACTTAATTGTTATGAACTATTGGTCCATCATACTGTATACGACTTACAAATACAGTCTGTTTGATTCATTGATTTCACTGTCACTTATTTTTCCTCACTACCTCATCCTCACCTGATCACCTACCACCACCTTTCCCTATCTTCCTTGGGGCACCGTACAACCAATTGTACCTATTGATTTATTCTTGTGTATATTTAATATACCCAGTCTCGTTGTGATTAAAACAAGGTGGACTCAGTCAATGTGTTGCTAATTATTTGCTTTGATTGTATAACATTAATTTACACAGACACTGGGACTCCTTCCTCTCAGTTCATATACCTGCAAAGCAGGCTTAACAGGTTTCGTTAGAGACTTTCTGTGCTCGGAACTAATAGCACCTGATAGTTGCCTGTGTCTCAATGTAGCTATGTCTATATGATTACTCCAAGAGTTCTTGTTTGAGATATGAATTCCTAAATAAGTAAAAGAGTTCACCACTTCTAAGGGTCGTCCATTCATGATAATTTTGGATTTAAAACTGGGATGGGGATTAAAAGTCATAAGTTTCGTTTTTGTCACATTGACCTCCAAACCATGCTCGCAACAGAATAAATCAAAAATAGCTAGTGCTCGCTGCATGTGGAAAAAGGTAGGGCTATGACCTTTTTCAAGATTTGCCCGGCGCTAACCGCCTTTGTACCATTCAAATTACCAAGCAATGAGGCAGGCGCCGGAGACCAGAAGGCAGGAAACAGAAGTTTTATTCCGACGGAGCAGAACACATCAGATCAGACAACAAGGTATCGTCTCGAGGTGCTCTCTCAGCCTCTCTGAGGCCTGGCCTCTTATACACTGGTTTAAGGCATGTGACCTTTCTTTATTACAATCAAACATTGTGAAGTAAGGAAAAAGACATCCCCGTAATCCTCGTGTCAGTCCCACCCCCATATACCTCCACAATAGAGGTCCTCAACCTGCTGATAAGAGGAGGGGGTCATCACGCAGCTGAGTGTTCCGTCCAGTCTTAGGATGTGTGCGCCTGATCATATCCCAGGGGGTGGGGAGGCCCTGATCAATAGTGGGTCTTTTGAAGAGGAGTGACTTCATACAATAAGGGGCAGTAAATGGTATCTCCCGGCTTAGGCGATGGCCTCGGGCCTGTGTGGACAGCCGGACTTGGGGGAAGGGGTCATCAAAGGAGTGGTATTCATGCCGCGTGGACAATCGAGCGCGGAGGGAAGGTTTATCAACAGAGGGGCATTCATGGAAGGAGAGGAGGTGCTGGTCAGGCGCGGGTGTGACTCCCAAGGACAGGGTCATGCAGGAGGAGAAGGGTTATGCTTATGTGAGGGAGGGAGGGGGAGCCAGGGTGCGCGGAGGATGCTTGCAGGGTCAGAGGAGCGCTCTGGCGGCCGATCGTGGACAGGGAGACCATGATACCTAAAATGGCGGTCGTGCACGTTGTACGTGGGTGACAAGCTGGCGCAGATGATGTTTAGCTCGCAAACTAAAATTCCACAGTCCTCCCTTTTAACATGTCTCGCCAACTTGTCAGTTTGGATTTATCCCCATAAGGCTACGTATTTCTATTTCATAGAGGGGACTCATGTGCTCATTTCGGAAGTCCAAAGTCTTTGGGCACATACAGTTAGTAACGAGTGCACACAAGGATGGCAGGCATTGGATACTTAAGCAGCACACACATAGTATCGCAATCGGTATCAATAAAAAGGTAAACAACCTCCAACCCCAGTCCTTCAAAGTGCCCCAGAACCAGCTCCCAAGCGACCATCCTTCTTGTTCTTGGTGAACCTCCGAGGAAAGTCTGTGGAGGTGCTCAATTGCTTTGTAGACTGAAGGCGAGGTATCTGGCACGTAGGTGCAGCAGCTAGATCCGATGATGCGGCATGCTCCTCCTCGATCGGCTAGGACCACATCCAGAACAAGGCGGTTTTGAAGGGCCACAAGGCGGACCGCTTGAAGCTCAGCCGTGTTGTTAGCGAGGATGCCAGCCGTGATGTTGATCGTCGTTTCTACTGCCTGGGTCAGGTGTCGGATAGCGCGGCTGTTTGCCATTGGGCCCCACAGGGGAACGAGTCCCTTTGCGGCATCCAGGAATTGTGCTCCAGTGGAGTCGGCTTGTTCAATGTCATTTGCGCGCCTCTGCCGGTGATGGTTAGCAGGGGCGACATACGTGGGAGGGAGAACGAAGGCGATGTAGCAGGTGCCCTTCCAGCCTTTCGGGAGCCAGGTGTAAGCTTTTGTGCCACAAACAAAGTACATATTTGGAGAAGCAACAAAGGAAGGGGGGTCAACTGAGTCCAATGTTCTGGTGATTCAGCAGGAACTGTGACCCACCAGCTGTGTTCCCTGGCCTTCGAGACACACGAGACCTGTGACATTGACAACAGACAGACCACAGTCAGGGTGGCGGTAGTTTGTTTTCGCAGATGAGAGAAGGTGGATCTAGCTGGATTGTGGAGCACCTGTACCTCGACATGTTCTTTGGCTGGAATGTCTTTAAGGAAGGTGGCGCCCGTGAGCGCAGGACACAGGGGAGCAGAGGTCTTTCCGGTTTTGTTCAGCCAGAACCCAGAGTAGAAGTGCGACACTGTCTGGCTGGAAGTGGCGTTGTCCTTGTGGCTCTCTTGCATGAGGATCAACCAGGCGAGGCAGGAGCCGTGAACTGAGAAAGGAGAAGGGATGAAGGGGATGGAGTGTCCAGTGGCATGCGGGAGCAACCCGCAGATCCAGCAGTTCGTAGCATTTGCAGCAAGGTTGTGTTGGTGCAACAGTTGCACGAAGGAATTGTTCCAGAATTCCCTGCGCCTTTCTCGGGGCTGAGGCGACAGGGAGATTAGGTGATGCTCTTTCATGGGGGTCGGTTGTGCAGTGGGCAGCAATGCCTCATGAGCCGGTGTGCTTTCCTCCAGGATCCAGAAGGAGGTCATGAGGAGGAGGCAGAAGAGGAAGACAATAAAGAGGGCGATTGTCTTTGATTTGTGCAAATTGTCAGTCTTTGGGTTTCTATAGTGGGTATTTCCTGTTGCTTCCATCATCTTCTTATCTGGCGCTTCCATCATCTTCAAGGGGGCTCGGTAGCGGGCAGAACCACAGACTTCGTTTAGCTTCTCTCCCGGTAACCCTTGGTTGTGTTTAGGTCACCGTTCTGAGATTCAACTTAGTCGGTGGTCTACTTAGCCGAAGCTCCCTCCTTTCGACGCAGGAAATACCCTTCTCTGGATGGCACAGTGGGATCAGAGAATTTTGCAAGTTCGAGTGCCTCAGTGTCGGGATAACAGTTCAATGCTGGCCGGTCTTTGCTCAGGAACTCTTCTTGGGTGTTGACGTTTTCTGTCGTGGCCAGGTTCGCAGAGACCTTCCGGCAGTGATGTGCGTGCAGCCAGTGCCTCTTCCCCTCCACTCGAAGCGCCGTCCGTGTGGTAATCAGCACTTGCCAGGGGCCCGTCCACTGGGGTTCCAGACTCTTGGTCCGTTGGAAGTTTCGTATTAGAACGAAATCTCCCGGTTGGATGTCGTGGCCGGGGCCCCTGGAAGCATCGGGGATGGCCTGCTGCACCTGTTGATGAATGACAGACAACGTCTTAGTTAACTTGCACAAATAATCAGACAGTAGGACGTCCGGGACGTCATGAATGGAGGTTGGTTTGGGAGCAGTCCAGAGGTTCATCGGTCGCCCGAATACAACCTCGTAGGGGGTCAAATGGTGTTTGGTGGGAGTAGAGCGCATTGATAGCAAGGCCAAAGGGAGAGCGTCTGGCCATTTAAGTCCGGTGATTGCCACTATTTTTGACAATTTCAACTTCAGTGTAGCATTATGGCGTTCCACCAGGCCGGCGGATTGGGGGTGGAAGACTGCGTGAAATCTCTGTTTCACCCCCAATCCCTTTAGGATCAGTTGGATAACCTCAGCTATGAAGTGGGGGCCATTGTCGCTCCATAAAATTCGACAAAGGCCATAGCGAGGGAAGAATTCTTTCAGTAGTACTTTGGCAGTAGTCATGGCAGTGTTGTCACGGGTTGGATAGGCCTCTACCCATTTGCTGAAGGCACATACGATGACTAGTACATACTTCAAGCTTTGGCATCTCTCTAGTTGGATGTAGTCCATCTGAAGGACCTCAAAGGGGTGATTGGGGGTCCCAAACCCTCCCCGGGGTACCACAGTTCCTTTCCCGGGGTTGTGTTGCAGACAGATAAGGCACTGCTGGACTAGGCGTCTGGCTGAGTCGGGGATTTTGTCGTTGTGCCAGACTTTGGAAATGAGTTCGATCATGGGTGCAGATCCTATGTGTGCGGGGGAGTGAGCCATCGTCAGTATGGGGATCAGGTATGAGTCAGGCAGCAACCATCTGTTGGCATCCTATGTTCGCCAGCAGCCCTCATCATCCTTCAAACCCACCCCTGCCCATTTAGTCAGTTCGTGAGGGGTGCTGGCCGACTGGATGTCTCTAATCATTTCTCTTGCGTCAGTCCATTTCTCGGCTTGTGACCTGGTCACATACATGCGTGTCACCGTCCTATTCTCAGCTGTGGTTCGTGCAGTGATGTCGGCTAGTGCATTCCCTTGTCCGACTAAGTCTGTCACCTTCTTGTGTGCCTGGCATTTAATCACTGCTAGTCGTTTGGGGAGGAGAACCGCTTCAATCAAAGCAGAGACCAGATCTCCGTGAAGGATGGGGGTGCCGTGGGACGTCAGGAATCCCCTTTCCCTCCACAGGAGCCCAAAATGGTGAACCACTCCGAAGGCATACTGGCTGTCTGTATATACGTTCGCGGTGGTTCCAGTGGCTATGATGCATGCTCGTGTGAGGGCTATCAGTTCTGCTGCCTGTGCAGATCGTTGTGTGATGCGGGCTGTCTCAACTACTGTCCGGGCTGTCGTGACTGCATAGGCAGCTGAAGTGGTGCCATCGGGGAGCTTGATGCATGAGCCGTCTACCCATAGTTCTCCATCGGGGTTTGCGAAAGCAGTGTCTCGGAGGTCAACTCTACTCCTCGTCTGCTCGTCAGTGAGGGTCACACAGTCGTGTATGGGAGGAACGTCGGGGTCATTTTCAGGCAGGGGCAACAATGTGGCAGGATTTAAAGTTGTGCATCTCTTCAGTGTGATGTGGGGTGCCAGTAGCGTCAATTCGTACCCAGTCAGCCGTGCACTAGTCAAATGTTGAGTCTTGGTTTGGTTCAGAAGGGTGTCGACAGCATGGGGTACTAACACGGTGAGGGAGTTTGAAAGTACGATTCCCTCACTCTGACGGATAGAGACAGCAGCGGCAGCTACTGCTCGAAGGCAGGCAGGTAAAGCTCTGGCTACAGGATCAAGAGTGGCGGAGAAGTAGGCACAAGGGCGCTGCTTAGGACCAATGGACTGAGTCAGGACAGACAATGCACACCCCTCCCTTTCGTGAGTGAAGAGGGAGAAGGGTTTGGAGTAATCCGGGGTTCCTAGGACGGGTGCTGAACAGAGGGCATCCCGTAATTCCTTAAAGGATGCTTGACACTCAGGGGTCCAAGGGAGCGGGAAGGGGGCATCTTTGGTCAACAAGGCAAGTAGGGGTTTTACAATGAGGCTGAAATTAGGTAACCACTGTCTGCAAAAAGAGGTAAGGCCAACCAAAGAGCGGACTTGCTTTTGTGTTTTCGGGACGGGGGTGTCTAGGATGGTTTGGATTCGGTCGGGTGTGAGTTTCCTCCCGTCTTTGGACAGGAGATGGCCTAGGTATGTCACTTGTGGCTGGCAGAACTGTAATTTCTTTTTGGAAACTTTATGGCCATTTTCTGCGAGAAACTGTAGGAGTTGAACAGTGGCTGTGATCGCAAGTGGGGTGGTGTCGGCTGCCAAAAGGATATCATCGACATATTGGATCAACACCACTCCATCCGGTAGCTGGACGGCGTCCAGCTGTCTTTTGAGGGCCTGGCTGTAAATACTGGGACTTTCAGTGTACCCCTGGGGAGCTCTACAAAATCGGTACGAGCGGGATTTTAAGGTGAAGCCGAAGAGATAACGGCTGTCTGGATGGATGGGGATAGAGAAAAACGCATTCTTGAGGTCTATAACAGTGAAGGTGGTGGCAGTGGACGGGATGAGGGTCAGAATGGTGGTGATATCTGAGACTACGGGGTATTGAGGTACAACCACTTTGTTAATCTCTCGCAGGTCGATGATGAAGCGGTACGCTTTCTCATCTCCTTCACCTTGCTTCTTAACAATAGGTAGGATTGGGCTGTTGCAGACGTTGCTAACCACTTCTTCAACCACTCCTGCATCCACCAGAGATTGAATGATCGCTACCAGTGCCTTCTCGCCCTCGGGGGATATCCGATATTGTGGGAGTTTCGGGAGCATAGCGTCCTGTCTTACAGTTATATGAATAGGGTCAATCATCATTCGTCCCACATCAGAGTCATTTTTGGCCCATAGGTACGGAGGCAGGGTATCGAGCAAGGATAGGTCAGCATCAGTTATGGAGCACATGTGTCGTGCAGGGCAGGATTTGGGTATGTCTTGGTTGTCGTACAGGATGACTCGGATTCCATCTGGGGAACACCTAATGGTAGCTCGAAAATGTTTCAGTAAGTCAATTCCCATAATGGCGTCAGGGGAGTTGGAGGAGAGCAGAAACGTTGTGTCAGTGGTGTTGCTTTCTAGGTCAAAGGTGATAGGCACGGACAGGGGGTTAGTGGAGGGCGTCCCATCGAAACCTATCGATGTAATGTGTGAGCCAGACAAGGGTGCCCTTGGAATCAGTCGTTTCGATAACACACTACGTGTCGCCCCAGTGTCTACCAAAAATGGAGACTCTGTACCCAGGACCTTAGCAGTGACGTAAGGACCTTGCTGGTCAACACAGAGCTCGACTGGATCCTCCCTTGCCCCTGGCAGTCCTATGCAAAATCGGGGGCATTCTCACCGTCGGATAGTTGATATTGGTTCTGTCGGGGGCGGTCAAATGTGTTCAATCTCCCTGATCTGTCATTGTTGGTGTCGTTTGTGTGCCCTCGTCCTTGTCCTCTATTTCTCGGACCACCCGTCACATCCCCGGGGTCCCTATTTCTATTCATCTCTAGCAGAACCGGACACTGGGATTTCCAATGGCGGAATCCTTTGCAGAAGGCACATTGGTCATTGCTAATGTCTCTACGTCCAGTGTGGGGTGTTGGGGTGTGATCTTTAGGAGGTGGATTTCTGGGGGTGGTCGATTGGTAGTTCCCCCTTTGGGGTTCCCGTCCTACCGCTATACCTTGTATCTGGGCTATCATCACCCTTTCTTTCAAATCTTTCTTCTTTTTCTCGGACGCCCTATCATTCTCATTCTTCTGGTGCTCGTAATACTGAGCCATCTGAAGGATAGCTGCGGGTTTGGAGGCCCCCCAACTACTCTCACTCATCTGTAGTTTTTGGGAGACCTCCTGTGACAGGCCCTTCACATAGTTTTGTACAAACAGGTGTTGTCTGGTTGCGGTGGTCATGTCTTGGCCACTGTAGTCGGAGAACACTGTCTCGAATCGACACATCTTCCTGGGGTTTCTGACGACAGGCCGTGACTATCGACCAATCTACCTTTTTCACTGGGATCAGTGTCTTTAACTTCTGAACTAATTTGTCTGGGAGTTCTAGTATGTCTTTTACTGGTTTCCTTCCAGGCTCTCGCTGTCTATCTAGTTCACTGAGTTGGTTCCAGGTATGCCCAAACAGATCCATGTGGTCAGCCTTCCGGATTTGCTTCCACACGTCAGCTGGCAGGCATAACCCGAAAAACAAGTCAATGTCCGCTAAAGTCATTATCGTCAAACCCAAGGCTGTGCCTAATTCGGTATAGAATGCTGTCGGGTTCTTTATTAAATCGGGCAGAGTTTGTTTAAAGGTTAGGATATCTTGTCGGTCCCATGGTTGGTAAACCCAATTGTACACAACCCTTCCTTTTGCATCTGTGTGATTAATATCATCGCTTGTTCCCTGGCCACGTGGCGGGATCCAGTAAGGGGCCGCTTCTCTGATGGGCATCATAGTATTGGCTACTTCTACTGAGGTTGCTTCAGGGACTGTAACCTTGTCTTCTAGTTTTTGTTCCGTGAGGTGGCGGAAGACCTCCAGCATCTGCCTGAAGAGCTCCATTGCCTCACATTCAGTCCCATCTCCAACATCAACCTTCCTATATAGCGTTGTCAGGTTAGCGGGGCCCTTACTTTTATACCTATCCTCATATGCGTTCAGGGTGTGGTAGCTGAATCGCAAAATGAAAAGCCGTCTATTGCTGGCGGCATGCGAGTTATACATGTTTGTTGTGTATTCTTCGCTCTCCCTTCGCTCTACTAGTGTCTTTGCTATTTTGTCAATCCCATCCCGCTCATCTTTGCTCAACCTATTTGGTCTGGCTGGTGGGTGCTTGCTAGCCTCGGGGTCATTTATTGGTGCTGCTAATGAGGCTGGTGCGGAGGCCGCGAGGGCTGGTGCACTAGCGCTAAGGTTGCTCTCGCTCGCACTCAGGGCTTGCAGGTGCTGTTGGCAGGGGGCATATGGAGGGGGCATGTAGATGATTGGGGGACCTAGCAGTAACTCATCGTTCGCCCGCTGTTTGGAGGGCAATTCAGGATAGAGCGCAGAGGGGGTCCTAACGGGACATTGACCTGTCGATCCTGATTCTTGGTTTTGTGTAGTTTCCTTTCTTGCTTTTATTTCTTCTTCTAGTTGCTTAGCGGCTAGGTGGGATGCCTTTCGTAATTTTTTCCCTATTTTTGCTTCTTCTCTTTTTCTTCGCTGTTCCGTTTCTTTGCGCCACATGCCGATACTGTCGAGCATAGTGGGCGTAGTCTTATTTTTCTGGAGCGCTATTTCTAATGCTCTTATTTTATGATCATCAAAGGAACCTATCAGTGGCCACTGACTTTCGGGGTTCTTCTTTGTATATTTATGCCATAGCTTAGTATAAGCTATAGCGACTAGTCCATGCTTGGTGAACATGTCCTTATTAGGGGTGCCTTCCAGTGGGGCTGGATGGTTCATCTCTAATAAGCGGTCCGGGCTGTACAGGCTACCAATCAGTGGGGAGAAGATAGGCATGACGGGTTACAACGGGGACAAAGGTCTGCACTACCTATCTTATCACGGCGGGCAAAGACTAGACAGAATATTTCTATTCTCCGTTGTTTGCCGGCGGTGAATACCTCAAAAGAACCAATACCGAACAATCAGTGTTCGGTCAATCAAACAATCAGTGGGGAGAATAAGTGGGTACGACGTGTTAAAGGTTTGCGTTACCCACTCTTTCTCTACCTGCAAAGAGAGACCTTGTTCTTCCCTGTTAGCAGACAGAGAATCTCCAGACAACAATCCACGAACAGCAGTTCGGGAAAACAGTGGGGGAGGAAGATAGGCACGACGGATTACAATGGGGACAAAAGTCTGCGTTACCTATCCTTCACTGTTTGCAAAGAGAGAGCCTGTTGTTTCTCCGTTTGCAGACGGTGAATCTCCAGAAGACTCAACAAAAGCGTAATACTAGTATTATCCAAATCAAACAATCATTTCTTAATTTGTCGTGTTTACACGACCTTACCCGGACCGCATGGACGGTTTCCTGTCTTCCGAATCCAGTGCCCGATCGTCCTCTATTCTTCGTGATGTTCGTGGCACTCCTGATGGTTCCCAGTCAGGACCGTAGATCACTCGAGAGAGGTCTGTTCGGAACTAGTGAAGGTCGGATGATCGGCTGTCAGACGAGGGTCTATCGGACACGAGCTCTCCCGATCGTTGCAGTCGTTCAAAGGTAGGGCTATGACCTTTTTCAAGATTTGCCCGGCGCTAACCGCCTTTGTACCATTCAAATGACCAAGCAATGAGGCAGGCGCCGGAGACCAGAAGGCAGGAAACAGAAGTTTTATTCCGACGGAGCAGAACACATCAGATCAGACAACAAGGTATCATCTCGAGGTGCTCTCTCAGCCTCTCTGAGGCCTGGCCTCTTATACACTGGTTTAAGGCATGTGACCTTTCTTTATTACAATCAAACATTGTGAAGTAAGGAAAAAGACATCCCCGTAATCCTCGTGTCAATCCCACCCCCATATACCTCCACAATAGAGGTCCTCAACCTGCTGATAAGAGGAGGGGGTCATCACGCAGCTGAGTGTTCCGTCGAGTCTTAGGATGTGTGCGCCTGATCATATCCCAGGGGGTGGGGAGGCCCTGATCAATAGTGGGTCTTTTGAAGAGGAGTGACTTCATACAATAAGGGGCAGTAAATGGTATCTCCCGGCTTAGGCGATGCCCTCGGGCCTGTGTGGACAGCCGGACTCGGGGAAAGGGGTCATCAAAGGAGTGGTGTTCATGCCGCGTGGACAATCGAGCGCGGAGGGAAGGTTTATCAACAGATGGGGCATTCATGGAAGGAGAGGAGGTGCTGGTCAGGCGTGGGTGTGACTCCCAAGGACAGGGTCATGCAGGAGGAGAAGGGTTATGCTTATGTGAGAAAGGGAGGGGGAGCCAGGGTGCGCGGAGGATGCTTGCAGGGTCAGAGGAGCGCTCTGGCGGCCGATCGTGGACAGGGAGACCATGATACCTAAAATGGCGGTCGTGCACGTTGTACGTGGGTGACAAGCTGGCGCAGATGATGTTTAGCTCGCAAACTAAAATTCCACATGCAGACCACTTGGGGTTTTTGATAAGATAAGCGTATCGTCAGCGAACATTAGTATTGGTATTTTAATACCAGCTAATGAAGGGGCATCCAATTCTGCCGATACCATGGGAGATACGACTCCATTTATAAACAGTGTAAAAAGAGTAGGGGCCATTGAGCAGCCTTGCCGGACTCCCCGCTCTACCGGGAAATCCGCTGTCTCCATGCCCTGACCCCCCACTGTATTCTCGCAAATGTTGATTCATGGAGCCTCATTATTAGAGTCAGCAAATCGTCAGGGACACCCAGGCTCCTGAGGACAGACCACAACTTCAGCCGCGGGACTAGGTCGAAGGCAGCCCGCAGGTCGACAAAAGCCGCGTACAGGCTGCATCCACCCAGCAGCACAGTTTTCCATTGTAGTAAATTAAAGCGGAAAACCTGGTCCACAGTACTTGTCGACCTGCGGAAACCCGCTTGGAAAGGTGACAAAGCATCATTGTCCTCAACCCAATCCAGGAGCCTGTTCACAATGACACACCCTATTGTTTTTTGTATAGTATCAATAAGGCTGATCGGCCTGTAATTGCCAGGCTTGGAGCGATCGCCCTTCTTAAACACTGGTATAATTACTGCTCCCTGCCAGGATTCCGGTACTTCTGCACCCCTTGCAATACTATTAATAAGGAGACTTATGTACCTACACCACCTCTCCTTATCTATCTATACTACTATTATAAAGGAAGAACTTTGAACCTTTGAGGCGGGTAAACTCGGGAACCACAGCACCAATCACAACACCCAATACAGCGTTGGAAAGGGCAGTTGCAGCAGAAGGACATAGGCTATGCAGACGCACACCATATACATTTAAAAGGTAAAAGAACCGTGCCAGCAAAGTAGTCCCTTGTGGGCGTGTCTGCATTGTGCTGTGGGTGTGTGCTGGGGGGCGTGGCAATCGCTAGGATCATTCCGTCACAAGTGTTGTTTTTTCTTCCCAGGTTCTATACATTCCTGCTCCCTTTAAATAGTATTTCAGTGGAGGTCCCATTCTCTTAGAACCACCCCAAGCAGAGTTATGGGCAAAAATACAACTAAAATGCCCTGCAAAGCATTATGGGATAAGATTAGCATCATGTTTAGCATTCATGAAAGTGTTTCAATATTTTTGAATTTTACTCATCAGGGACATCTTGGGACGAAGAGGTAAACTGCAGCTTGATGTATAATATTTTAAATGCTATTGCATTTGCCTCATCAGGGACATCTAGGGACGACGAGGTGAACTGCAGGTTGATGTGTAATATTTTAAATGCTGGTTGCATTTGCCTCATCAGGGAGATCTAGGGACCACGAGGTGAACTGCAGTTTGATGTATAATATTTTAAATGCTATTGCATTTGCCTCATCGCGGACAACTGGGGATGATGAGGTGAACTGCAGCTCTTTGTAGAATCCATACTAATATAATAAAGAGAGAGCCCAAACCTTTGAGGCGGGTAATCTCAGGAACCACAGCACCAATCACAACACCCAATACAGCGTTGGAAAGGGCAGTTGCAGCAGAAGGACATAGGCTATGCAGACGCCCACCATATACATTTAAAAAGTTAAAGAACCGTGACAGCAAAGTAGTCCCTTGTGGGCGTGTCTGCGTTGTGCTGTGGGGGCGTGACAAATGCTGGGGGCATGTGGTATGTTCCACCCTTTGGGCTGGTCTGTTCCCATGAGGCACAGGGTCAAGACTGATTTGCATATGGCCATGTCTGAACTGGGGTGGTGTGGAGTGCAAAACAACGATGGATTTAGGGCCAGATCTCTGTACTGGGGTGAATGTATGACATTGTTCTGCATTCTGTCCATCAACTGTTGGTTTTGCATTTGTCACCCCGAGTGGGATGGGTATGCTCAGACGTGAGTGCCATGCTCTCCACGCCACTAGAGTCAAGCTATCCTAATTTTAAATGGTTGATAGCCAGAATTTGGTCCTAGCATGTGTGAGTCAGATCCAGGAAAGACATGGCTTAGCAGTTCAAAGGGCCTAGAATGTTTCTCATAGGCACATGGTCATGGCTGAGGAGGAGTGGAGTGCAAAAAAAATGATGGGTTTTGGCCCAGATCTCTGTATTGGGGTGCACGTATGAGATTGTTCTGCATTCTGTCCATCATCTGTTGTTTATACAATCTGCACTTCATGCCATGTCTCATATACCATGCTGGGGGTGTGGGCGGCTGCGGGGCGCGCGCTGTGTCAAATATTTCATTGTTTTTTCTTCCCAGGTTCTGCACATTCCAGCTCCGGGTGTTCACCCTGCTCCCTTTAAATACCCCTGCACCCCATAATCAAAACCCACCCTTACTCCTTTAAATACCCCAACACTCTTAAACACTAACCCATCTTAACCCTATAAATATACCCTGTACCCCAAAACCCAAACCTATACCTAAATCCTAAAAATACCCCTGTACCCCAAAAACCAAACCTAGCCCGAACCCTTAAAATACCCCTGTACCCCAAAACCCAAACCTACCCCTGAACCCTAAAAATACCCCTGCACCCCAAAACCCAAACCTATCCCTAAAACCTAAAATTACCCCTGTACCCCAAAACCAAAACCTAGCCCTGAACCCTATAAATACCCCTGTACCTCAAAACCCAAACATACCCCTGAACCCTAAAAATACCCCTGTACCCCAAAACCCAAATCTACCCCTGAACCCTAAAATACCCCTGTACCCCAAAACCCAAACCTAGCCCATAACCCTTAAAATACCCCTGTACCCCAAAACCCAAACCTACCCCTGAACCCTAAAAATACCCCTGTACCCCAAAACCCAAACCTAAACCAGAACCCTAAAATACCCCTGTATCCCAAAACCCAAACCTAGCCCTGAACCCTAAAATACCCCTATACCCCAAAATCCAAACCTAGCCGTGAACCCCTAAAATACCCCTGTACCCCAAAACCCAAACCTACCCCTGAACCCTAAAAATACCCCTGTACTCCAGAACCCAAAACTATATCTGAACCCTTAAAATACCCAAACAACCCAAAACATATACCTCATCACCCCAAAACATATACCCCTATACCCATACTTGCCTTATCCAAACATTTAAAAAAAAAACATGCTTTTATCATTCATGCATTTACAGCGAATTTCGTTGTAAATGTATGCGTGGTAAAAGCATATAAAATGTAATGCCACGCGTTAAAATGGCATTGCGGAGTCATGGTCCTTCCGTAATGAAAGTGTGCGGAGTGATGGCATGCGGAAAGAAAGTTGCGGAATAATGGGTGTTTACCCTCCCCCGTAAGTACATTGGTGGCACGGCGGCCCACATCTCCAGCAACATACTCATATTTTTTCACCACCGATTGGAAAAATGCACAGGTCTCTCTCATTGATGCCCAGCACCGACATACACTTTTAGACATACCTCCCACCACAAGTTCTAGAATTACGAACTTTAGAGATGGGGAGCTACGTTCGAATCTCGGCATCAGCACAACATCCTGTGATTCCAGACAAATTGATTTGTCTCCCCGTGCCTACCACAAATGAATGTGTTCTTCTGTAATGTAAATTGTGCTCATGCCATGTTGTCGAGTTCGCCCTATATAATATTGCAAGGAAAAGAAAGTAGGGAAACTCGAGTTCACACACTACTGAACGCGCACTCTTAAGTGCATCAGCAGTGCACTGTGAATCGGAGCATTTCACAGGCCTGTCACAGATAAGAAATGCTATCAAAACGAAATCCTACGAAACAATATACTACTGGCCGGCAGCAATTCATACCCGGACAACGTAGGGACGGGCTGCTAGTCATTAATAAAGACGTCGGCAGTAACACCATCCTTGCCTGGTGCACGGCCGCTGTTTATAGTACTCAAAGCTCCCAGGATTTCTTGTGAACTAAAAAAATTGTCTTTAAAGTGGGCATAATTTATATCCGCAGTGCATGCAAACTTGTTTGAGTCCGCATACTGCATACTAAAAAACCTTATCCATTCTTCTTCCGGAACATTATTATTTGGGGCTTCGGGTTTCCCCTCACAACCCCATTTAACAATGCTCCAGAACAATCTAGAGTCTTTCTTGTCGGACCAGTGATACTCATCCCAGGCTTTCTTTGCACTCACTATACTGACTTTATACTTCTTTCTAGCAGATTGGATAGCCAAAGTATCCCTACTCTTTAGAGCAGCACCTAAGGCATTTCAGGCATCCCAACAGTTGGCATTATACCATTTTGCATTTTTGGGTACTCTCTTGCTATTATCCCTTACCCTCTTCAAAAAGTGGTGTTTGATTAATTTGAAAAGAGTATCATGGATTTCGGTCACATCCCTTGGCGCAGGCCTGGAGTGATTACACTGTTCCATAGCTGTTATAGCTTTTTCAACCTCAATTTTAATATTTTCAATTGCCTCATGGTTAGTTACAACGTTTGTCAATCTCAACCTACGCATATTATTGCTAGGAACAATTTGCGGTGGGACAGAGGCACTGAAACAGATTTGCCTATGTGGTAACGACCACCATTTATGCTTGATACACAGAGGATTGTGATCACTCTCACTCCTCCACACAATCTCCATGTCACTTAACAATGGCCATAATTTCAAACTGCAGAGAACATAGTCTATTCTGCTCCTGTGCCGCCCGTTGTCAAAAGTCATGGAACCACTTTTATCGCTTTGTGTCCTACCATTTAAAGCTCTGAGACCTTTCTCTAAACATAAAGCATTCATACTGATCACATTTTCAGTCCAGCGCACAACTGGTTTCAACTCTAGTTTCGGGACCCCCCAGTACCAGTCCTCATCATCCCCAATAAAATCTTCATCTGCCACTAGAGGTTCAAATGTTTGGTTAAAGTCACCTGCAATGACAGTCGGGTAATCTCGGGAGTAAACATCAAGCAAGGAACCCAAGGCCGCCAAAACCCACCGTTGTACTCCTCATGTATACATTGCAGATGACTACTGAACCCAAAATATCAGAGTTGATTGTAATTAATTGAATGTCTCTATGCCCGGTTTCTATTACTTTGACATTCAGTTTTGATGACTGTCGAACCCAAATGGTTAGACCACCCATTGGTCTTCCCCTTGGGGCCTTAAGGGCTGGCACAGAGTAATTCAAGTATCTTTGGCAAAAAGTGGTTCACATGACCAAGTCTCCTGAAATATACATATATCAAAAGAATTGACAAATCGAAGCCAGTCTCCAGAGTCCAATTTGGAACCCAGGCCTGCAATGTTCCAAGAAAAGAATTTCCCCACAATGTACACAGTGCCATCAAGATCGTCGATAGAGGATTCGTTACACCTACTTCTCCATCAGAACCATCTATTCGCACAAAGGTATTTCCGATATTAGAACCCGATAAAGGAACAGCAGCACACATATCAGAATCAGAATTTACAACAAAATTGGAAGGTAACTTGGAGGGTTCGGTCTTTTTACTACCAACCAGATAGTTTGTATCATTTGTTGAACTTCCTTGGAGGGTATAAGTAGCTTTAGGAGAACCAATGTCCTCAGCAATAGGAGTGTAAATTGTATTTATCTCAGCAAAGACATTAAGTCTACCACTACCTGCCTTCTCAAGTCAGTCGCAATCATTCAAGTCTGACAATGCTGCAAATCTGTTCTCAACACTAATACCCCACTCACTTGACTGTGGAGCCCTGCCCCAATTATTTGTTACCAGGTTCCATTTTGTTTTTAAAATATTAGGATTCACTGTATTACTTTTCCTATAGAAAAAATCCAAAGTCAGCGGGACAATCTCAGCACTCCTGCGTTGAGGGGGAAATATGTGTCGTAATAGCTCGGGGAGTATTTCTGGGCTTAAAAAGTGCAAGACTACACAATCCCCCTTTAGTTTTTTTACGGTAGGCCCTATCCAGTCCACCCTTCTTGCCATTGTGATCTCCCCTGCTAGCTGTTGTTTTCCTCTCGGAGATATCAACATGTTATTACATAACCAGTGGTAAGCTTTACTAATCAAAGAAGAAGTAGATTCTATTTGACCTGTTTTTAGAGGAGGCACATTTGCCAAAACCAAAACAAGAGGAGGGGCCTCCACAATCAGTTGGACAGGGCCTTGATCCACACTATTCCCTATGAGGTTTGATGGTATATCTTTTCTAGCTGGTGTCCTTATGCCTTTATCAGCAACCTGCTGGGTAGGAGGCACAATTGATCTCACATCATCACTGCTACTCCCCATCCATCTCTAAGGGAGTTTATCGATGGTACAGCGTTGTTTATAGCTAAAGTAGGTACATTATCCACCTCCTCCACTGCCTTGTTCAGCAATCCCCCTAGTCTATTTACTTCAGCTGTTAATATGTCAATTTTAGCTACCAAAGGTTTGATTATTGAATTGATCTTTAAGTCAATCATACTAACTAGCTTATTGATCAAATCATCACCTAATATCTCCTTCTCAGCTTGTTCACCATTCACTTCAGATATAGCAGCGACTTTCAATAGAGATATAATTCTTTTCCTACTGGAACGCATCCCACCCCGTTTATTCTGACCCTTTCGGCATGCTCTTATAGCTCTAGTCACAGGCACAGGTTCGGGGGGGGGTGAGTCGGCAACTGTCAAGTTTAAATGATCACCTTGATCATCATCTAAGTTATCAGCCAGAGGTGTAATCAGGTCGACATTAGGATCCACGTTATGACATGACTCAGAAGGTAAAGCATCAACACTATGTACTTGTACTTGTGCCGGAACTTCTATGACAATAGGATCTGGAAGTAAACTTTGCGTTGAGGTGACCAGTGGTGAGCTCAATCCCAAAGACATCCGCCTAGTACTATTAATTTTGCTCACAACCTGTTCTAGATAATTGTCTATGGTATTAGGTACAGATGAAGACCTTTGTTTAGACATTTTGAGAATCGTTGGTTAATAGTTAAATCAAAATATCACCTCCAAACCAAAGAGCGCTGACAAATTAGAAGAAACTACAGCGTTTTCCAGTGTATATATAAATGACACCTATAGCCTCAGTAAATGCAAGCAGGGGTCCTGGCCCAGCCCAGTTCCGGCCAGTCACGCACTGTCACAGACTGTCCGCCCTTTGTCCAGGCTTCGTCCGGATCACGTCCCGCGCACGTCCTCGCGGGACAAGGGCCCTGACGCAGCTTTAAGCGCCTCCTGGTGCGCTCGGTGCTGGCGTCAGCCTTGAGGAGCCAAGAATCCTGGGTAATGCAGTTTTTCGACTGACCGGCGGAGCCAAGCCCGGCCGGTCATCCGAAGAGGTTGGGGGCGGAGCCAAGCCCGGCCGTAGATCAGGAAGCAGGTGAGCCCCGGTAACAAGAACGAACAAACAAACCGCAAGGGACTCAGCCCCTGACGCAGCTTTAAGCGCCTCCTGGCGCGCGCGGTGCTGGCGTCAGCCTTGAGGAGCCAAGAATTCTGGGTAATGCAGTTTTTCGACTGACCGGCGGAGCCAAGCCTGGCCGGTCGTCCGAGGAGGTTGGAGGCGGAGCCAAGCCCGGCCGTAGATCAGGAAACAGGTGATCCCCGGTAACAAGAACGTACAAATAAACATTTTGATGTAAATCTGTCTCATCTCGCCTCTTAGTTGCGCAAAACTGGAATAAACTCCTGTTATGTCTGAGGATGGAACAATCAGAAACCAGGTTTAGGAGTCTTCTTAAAACTCACCTGTTTTCTAAATAGTTCTCTAAGATGAGCTTGGGCCTGTGGCTTTTTCCTTTTCTATTGAACTAGCCTCTTCTCCACAGCGCTGGGACACGCCGGGAAGGCGTAACCAGGCACTTTATAAACTTCCTTATTATTATTATTATTATTATTATTATTACAAGCAGCCCGTCCCGACGTTGTCCGGGTATGAATTGCTGCCGGCCAGTAGTATATTGTTTCGTAGGATTTCATTTTGATAGCATTTCTTACCTGTGACAGGCCTGTAAAACGCTCCGATTCACAGTGCACTGCTGATGGAGAAGTGTGGCTCACTGGTTAGAGCAGGCAGACCCTGAAGCAGAGGTCAGACCCGGGACCAGGGTTCGATTCCCGACGCGGCAGGGTGTTGAACTCAAATGTCTACGGACTCGATAATTCTCGCTTCGGTGCCTGACCTAATCATGGGTTCACACTCTGCAACTCTGGGCATTAAGCTTGCTTAATCTCCACAACGGCCCCCCGCGGCGGGATGCCTGGCTTTCACCTTGGGGATGCCCTGTAGGGGCTATCTCACAGGGAAAAACCAGGACGGGTTCCCAAGGCAAGCGCGGAGATACCCCTTCGGGGGTCGATTCTGGCGCTATATAAGAAATATAATAATAATAATAATAATAATGCACTTGAGAGTGCGCATTCAGTAGTGTGTGAACTTGAGTTTCCCTACTTTATTTTCCTTGCAATATTATATAGCGCGAACTCGACAACATGGCATGAGCACAATTTACATTACAGAAGAACACATTGATTTGTGGTAGGCACGGGGAGACAAAGCGATTTGCCTGAAATCAGAGGATGTTGAGCTGATGCCGAGATTCTAACGTAGCTCCCCATCTCTAAAGTTCGCAATTCTAGAACTTGTGGTGGGAGGTGTGTCTAAAAGTGTATGTCGGTGCTGGGCATCAATGAGAGAGACCTGTGCATTTTTCCAATTGGTGGTGAAAAAATATGAGTATGTTGCTGGAGATGTGGGACGCCGTGCCACCAATGTACTTACCGGGGGAGGGTAAACACCCATTATTCCGCAAATTTCTTTCCGCATACTTTCATTACGAAAGTACCATGACTCCGCAATGCCATTATAACGCATGGCATTACATTTTATATGCTTTTACCACGCATACATTTACAACGAAATTCGTTGTAAATGTATGAATGGTAAAAGCATGTTTTTTAAAAATGTTTGGATAAGGCAAGTATGGGTATAGGGGTATATGTTTTGGGGTACTGAGGTATATGTTTTGGGGTGTTTGGGTATTTTAATGGTTCAGATATAGTTTTGGGTTATGGGGTACAGGGGTATTTTAGGGTTCTGGGCTAGGTTTGGGTTTTGGGATACAGTGGTATTTTAGGGTTCTGGGCTAGGTTTGGGTTTTGTGGTACAGGGGTATTTTTAGGGTTCAGGGGTAGGTTTGGGTTTTGGGGTACAGGGGTATTTTTAGGGTTCAGGGGTATGTTTGGGTTTTGAGGTACAGGGGTATTTATAGGGTTCAGGGCTAGGTTTTGGTTTTGGGGTACAGGGGTATTTTTAGGGTTTAGGGATAGGTTTGGGTTTTGGGGTACAGGGTATATTCATAGGGTTAAGATGGGTTAGTGTTTAAGGGTGTTGGGGTATTTTATAGAGTAAGGGTGGGTTATGATTATGGGGTGCAGGGGTATTTAAAGTAGGGGTGGGCGGAATTGGCGCGAACTTGGTACAATAAATCCGCAATATTTTGTTCCGTATGATTTCCAATTATTAAAACAGAAATCTCATATATTCAAGGTAAAATAACAAGTATTTCTACATGCTAAAATGCATATAGTCATTTCACAAAAGTGAAATTAGGTTCCAGCAAGCAGTGAGAGAGGTGATGATTTTGAGATCAAGCCCCTGCAAACCATTATGGGATGAGATTAGCAGTGGGAAGTGAATATTATAGTATACAAATAATTCTACAAAGAGCTGCAGTTCACCTCGTTCTCCCCAGTGGTCTCCAAGAGGCAAATGCAATAGCATTTAAAATATTATACATCAAGCTGCATTTCAACTAATGGTCCCTAGATGTCCCTGATGAGGCAAATGCAATAGCATTTAAAATATTACACATCAAGCTGCAGTTCACCTCGCCGTCCCTAGATGTCCCTGAAGAGGCAAATGCAATAGTATTTAAAATATTACACATCAAGCTGTAGTTCACCTCATGTCCCTGATGATGCAAATGCAATAGCATTTAAAATATTATATATCAAGCTGCAGTTCACCTCGCCGTCCCTAGATGTCCCTGATGAGGCAAATGCAATAGCATTTAAAATATTATACATCAAGCTGCAGTTCACCTCGTCGTCCCAAGATGTCCCTGATGAGTAAAATTCCAAAATATTGAAACCCTTTCATGAATGCTAAAAATTATGCTAAGCTTATCCTATAATGCTTTGCAGGGCCTTTTGGTTGTATTTTTGCCCATAACTGTGCTTGGGGTGGTTCTAAGAGAATGGGACCTCCACAGAATTACTATTTAAGGGGAGCAGAAATGTATAGTACCTGGGAAGAAAAAACAACACTTGTGACGGAATGCCCCCAGCGATTGTCACGCTCCCAGCACACACCCACAGCACAATGCAGACACGCCCACAAGGGACTACTTTGCTGGCACGGTTCTTTTACATTTTAAATGTATATGGTGGGCGTCTGCATAGCCTATGTCCTTCTGCTGCAACTGCCCTTTCCAATGCTGTATTGGCTGTTGTGATTGGTGCTTTGGTTCCCGAGTTTACCTGGCCAAAAGGTGCAAGTTCTCTTTTTATAATAGTAGTATAGATTATTATCTGGTGCTTCTAAGTCTACTTTGTATTGCTTAATGTTAGATACCTTTCCATGTGCACTAGTGTCCTTCCGTTTGTTTGTGGTCATTAGATAGGGAATGGCTATTGTCAGTACTAATCACACTATAAGTACTGGAAATATGCTACATATACATATTCTACAGCATCTCTTTATGCAGTTTCGTTTCGGTTTTCCAGCAGCTCTCTTATCAGCCATTTTAGACTGTGAAGATGTTTCCCCTCTTTTTAACTTTTCTACAGAATACATTATATACAACTTGGGGAGTTATTTCTTCAAGTTGGTCTCACTTCCTTGTCGATTCGATTAGCATTTAACTCTTTTCACTATCTCCACTTATTTCCAGATTATAGAAATCTTCAAGAATTACCTATATTCATTCGGGACCCTTGAACTTATTATTCAGTCTTTTCAGTTGTGTACTTCTCCTTCTTGGTTTTTCTGTTGATGGTCCAGATTGACTGGTTACTTCATTATTTGGTCGAATGTGCATGCATGTATTAGACATTGTATGTAATCAATGAGTCACAAAATTATTGTTGATGTTTTTATTTATAGAACACATTTCATTGTTTGTTCTGATGAAGGTGGAAAAGACAATTGTACACAGAAACGCCGCTTCGACTGTTTTTTAACTTATTGATTGTTTATGATATGGTATTGTTTATGCATTTTTATCTTTTTTAACTGATTACAGGATTAATCGTTGCTTTTTTAGAGTGTTACCCGCAGGGAGGCATAGAATCAAATAAAACTTAGTCTTATTCTACAAACTTGTATGTACTTTTTAGAACACTGTGACTCTTGTCAATACCGACGAAATTCTAAACACACTTATAACTTAACAGTTAATAATGTCCATTATTTTTGGGTAAGAAACATATTCCCTTGTGCCAACTAGGCCCTTTGTCACCACAGGGTTATAGTTTTTTATGTTTGACACCCCCTCCCTGTATACCGTATAGGGGTACCTTCCTTTCGTTTCAACTACATTTCTATGCATACATGCGGGTTTGTGACCTTAAAGGCAGCACCATCATCATTCGTCTGCAGTTTCACTCCCTTAGGGGTGCAATAGATGGTACAATTAAGCTTGCACAGGAGATCTCTCCCTAGCAAACACACAGGACTCGAATCACACACCCCAAATTGGTGTTTATCCCTGAAATTTCCTATCTTCCTATTTGCAACACCTACAACTTGGATTGTCTGTCCTGAGAGGGGTAGGTTAGGAACTACTGCAGATCTCACAGTAGAGCGGGTAGCACCAGTGTAAACCAAAAAGGTGCTACGGTGACCATCAACATCAGCTTCTACAAATGGTCCCCTCTGGTCTACCTCCAAGACTGCCCCAAGAGTGCAGTCCTCCTCCCCTCTCAGGCACAGTCATGCCAATGGGTCAAGGTAGCAATCATCACCCTCAGCCAAGAGAGGCAACTGCTTATAAACTTTAGTTCCTGACTGGACCTTGGGTGGCTGGGGAACTTGGATCCGAGAGCTGAAGTCCCCCCTTTTATCGTCTTAGTCTTTGCTACTGCCGTTGTTGTCACCTGAGGTACCTGAACCTGAACCTCCTCTTCCTCCTGTTGTTCCTGATTTGCAGGATTGAAGGGACACTCTCGACTCTAGTGTCCAATCTGATGACACTGGTAGCATTCAGTCTTCTTTTTCAGGGTTGCCAAATCTACCCTGGATTTCGAGTCATCCCCATTTCCTTTCTTCTGACCATTCTGTTTCCTCCCTAAAGTTCCACCTCACGACTGGGCCTGACCTCCCTTGTCAGCCGATTGCATCTGAACCAGCATTCGCTTATCCTTAAGCTTTTTAGTATTAAATCTTTTTATTGAGAAAAAGGCTTGCATACAATGCAGAAAATATCCAACATACAAAGCGTAAACAATGAGTCCTAGGCCTACAGCAGTAACGTCCGAACAAAGCTTTTTAAGAGGTCCATAGTGCCACAAAGACTCCTGTTATAGTCGGTGGTGTAGGAGGTTTAAGGTCATTATCAGAAGAGCCAGCGAAAGGAACAACCCCATCCCCAACCCCTTTAAACCCCTACCACCCCCGGCCTACCCACCCACCATCCCCGTTCCAGGTCCTTTCCCTCACACCAAGCATTCGTCCACTCATTCAACACAAAATCAGGCATCTGGTTGTGACAGTCACAGCAGCTGCAGGTATCTGGGGCACGTCACTTCCCTGAATTCCGTTGCCAACAGAGACAAGAAGGGCTGCCACAGCTCTGCATACTTAGCCCATTCCCCTGCTTTAACCAAGGATAGTTTTTCCATACCCAAGACGGACCAAAGCCGGCATATCCAACCTTGAAAAGTAGGGATCTTTGAGGTACGCCATAAGGCCAGAATGTTCTGGGTGGCGGCGCCCAGCGCTATTGCAATTAGTCGGCCTCTGCGCGCTCTCAAGGGGAAAGTGATAGCATTGGGGAGCCCTAGGAGGACATAGGGCGGGAATCTTGGAACCTCCGTTTCGAAGTGAGCGTCTATCTCATCGAGGACTAACTTCCAGTAACTTTGAATATGTGTACAATGCCACAGGAGGTGTGTCAATGTGCCTTTCTCGCTGCAGCCCCGCCAGCAGGACGTGTCCCTAGTGTGGTCCATCTTGTGTAATCGTTCAGGCGTGTAATACCAGTATGTCACCAAATTAGTGAAAGTATCAGTCAATCCCATTTGATAGGCAGAGTGTCTGACCCGATAGCAAATGTCCTCCCACTCCTTATTGCTCAAACCCCTTCCCAGCTCCCTCTTCCAGCGCACCCTCCCCGCGTTATAGACCCGGGAGTATCGCTCCAATAACATGTGGTAGAGGTCTGAAATGAGTCGCTTGTCCGCTGTCCGTCTGATGAGCCAGTACTCATACCGGCTGAGTTTCCGGTCCGCCGTCCCCCGAACCTGGGGGTTGAGTGCCCAATGCCGTACTTGTAAGAAGCGGAGACACTCCATTTCTGGCAGACCGTGGTCCCGACGCAGACACTCAAAGGGTGCCATTCCCTCCCCAGAGTATATATGGAACAAGCACCTACAACCTGCCGGGCGCCACGGAGCAAACGCCCGCACATCCCTACCGGGTCCGAAGTCTGGATTTTCCAACAGGGGCATCAATGGAGACGGAAAGGTCGTCAGGTTATGCTGGACGCTAATCTGATCCCACACCTCCAATGGTACTTTGGTGATATAGGATGCGTATAGGTTAGGCGGTCGATGCTGTCTGCGGAGGAAGGGGACTTTCTGTAGCGGGCGGTCCGCCACCGCCTGTTCCTGAGCCAGTGCCGCCCGACTCCCACTTACTTCATTCCACCAGAGTCCCAAGCTGCACCGCCTGATAATATAGCATAGAGTCAGACAGTCCCAGTCCCCCCTTCTCTGGAGGGTGCATTGCCAGCCGCAACTTCAACCTAGGGCACCTCCCGTTCCAGATAAACTGTGCGAGTTCCGACTGGGTTTCAAGAATCCAGCCCTCGGGGGAGTCCAAGCGGAATAGCCCGGAAGGTACACAGGATCTGCGGGAGAATAGTCATCTTCACCGCCGCCACCAACCCTAGCCAGGAAAGCGGTAAATGCCGCCATCGCCCCAATTCTGTACGGATGGTGTGGCGGAGATCTGCATAGTTGATACGCACCGTATCCTGCAGAGTTGCTGCCAGTTGTATCCCCAGATCGGGGACTGCCTCCGATGATCAATGGAAGGGAAATCTCTCTTCTAGGGCGGAGCAAGTCTGATGGTCCAGGGAAAGATCGAGAGCCAGTGACTTTGCGAAGTTAACCTTAAAGCCAGATGCCCCCGCGGACGCAGCTAGAATCTCGACACTGGCCGGCAAAGACTCCCTTGGAGCTGCCAGCGAGAGGAGTACGTCATCAGCATATAAACTGATTGTATGGACGTACACTCTAAACTTGATCCCCTTTACTCTGGGGTCCGTCCACAAAGCCTGCGCCAGTGGTTCCATGTAGAGTGCGAAAAGTAAAGGGGAGAGCGGGCACCCCTTCCGGGTCCCGCGCTCTATGGGGAAACGGGGCGACGAGCACCCATTAACGCGCACCGTAGCCGTGGGGAAGGTGTAACAATTCAGCACCCACGTGCGGAACTTGACCACTAGGCCCGGCTTTAGCAGCACCTGTTCCAAATACGGCCAGTGGACCCGATCAAATGCCTTTTCGGCGTCGATCGCCAGCATCATGAATTCACCGGGCAATCTCGTGGCCTGTTCAATCAGGTGGAGCGCTCTCTTAGTGTTATCAGCCGTTTGCCGTTCCGGAATAAATCCTGCCTGGTCGGGATCGACCAGTCCTGGCATAAGCGGAGCTAACCAGGCCGCAAGAATGCTGGTGTAGAGTTTGAGATCCACGTTAAGGAGGGATATGGGCCGGTAGGCTCCGCATTGCGTGCAGTCTTTCCCTGGTTTAGGGATAACCGAAATAGTGGCATCCATCAGGTCTCTCGGGATAGCCCCGGGGTCGGAGAACAAGTTAAAAAGGGCGGTGAGCAAGGGCGCCAGCTGGGAGCAAAAGGTTTTATAAAAAATTGCGGTGAAGCTGTCCGGGCCTGGCGCTTTAGCTAATTTGAGGCGTTATATTGCTGAAATCACTTCCTCTGGGCAGATCGCCCCGTCCAGTAGTTCCGACTGTTCCGCCGACAGGGCCGGCAGCATGACAGACTGCAAGAAAGCCATACTGTCTGCAGGATCAAGCCTGGCTCCGGCGTACAACGAGGAGTAGAAATCGCTAAAGGCGGTTGCTATGTCCCTGACCCCGGTGACCCTGCCTCCCACTGGCGTGGTTATCTCTTGCACCGCATGTCGCTGCCGCCGCTCCCTAAGCGCTCGACCCAGCAGGCACCCGCACCTGTCCCCTGTGTAATACATGTGACGCACCTACAGTGCCGGCACGGTCTTGATCTAAAGCAGCCAGCTTTTGGCGCGCCTGGCGCAGCTGCCTCCAAACCCTCAGGCCCCGGTTCGCTGATGGATTCTTTCCAATTCGCGAGTGTGTGCCGTCAATTCCTCCCTCTTGCGTGCCCGGACCGCGTTTTCCGACCCCGTAAGCGCTAACAACTCGCCCCGTAGGACCGCCTTGAGTGCCGCCCTTCTCATGGCCAGTGATGTGTCAGTGGGTTGATTATGTGCTAGATAGTCCTTCATGGCCTCCCTGATTTTGTCCACAACCTCCTTCCGGTGGAGTAATGGGTCGGGCAATCTACAACAGCGCGGAGTGCGCGCAAGGGGCGGGAAAGAAAACACCACTGTGAGCGGCGCATGATCCGAAAGCGCCATCGCCCCTATCTCTATCTGAGACGCCAGCGCCGCAAGTAAAGTGGATGTCAAGAGGTAGTCCAGTCGTGCGCATGTCTTGTGAGCATTGGAATAGTATGTGTAATCCCTGACCCCGGGATGGAGGCTCCGCCGGAGATCAGTCAGTCCCAACTCTTTCAGCCTACTGTGCCCTCCCTCTGATAGGGTGCCTGACTGTGAGGAGCGCTGCCCTGATCTGTCCAAAAGGTTATCAAAGACTAAATTGAAGTCGCCCCCCACTACAATGTGTCTGTCTGGAGACGTGGCTATCTCGCTGAGCGCTTGGTGAAAAAACTTCTCCTGCCCCTCATTAGGTGGATAAACAGAGCTGACTGTGAAAGTGTCATCCCCCAGTGAGAACCTGTAGGAAAGCAACCGCCACTTAATTTCAGCACCCTTCTGTAGGATCCTACCCTTAAAGTGCTGGGAGACTGAAATGGCGACACGTGCAGTCTTCGTGGGGCAGAAGAGACCAATTGCGTTGGGAAGTGGCGGTATTTCAACTTATGGCAATCTTTGGGCAACAGATGCGTCTCTTGAAGGAGGCAAATATCTGCTTTCAAGTTCTCCAGGAGCGACAGGACCGCCCTGCGCTTCACCGGGTTGTTAAGGCCCCGCACATTCAAAGTGAGGAGGCGCAATTCAGTCATCGGCATAGGCAATCACCATCCTCCCAAGCTGTGCATCCTTATACAGTACTCTGTCTACTGCCTGTCCCCTCTCCGCCCCGGGCATTGCCACCATCGCAGTCCTCCCCCAAGCGCCACTACCAATCCCCCTCGGGATCACCTATTCACTCACATCCACCGACACTCGGACCTGGAACCCCCCCCTGCCCGCAACACTACCCCTGAAAACACATGTCAACCCCTGCCCCCCAATGTCCCCCCTCCACCCCATACCCTCCCTCACCCCAACCTGAGATCCCCAAGCGATCAAAATAGTCCCGAACCAGTCACTACCTTGTTCAGGCCCATGGTATAAGTCAGTAGAGGGAAACGTGGCACTGGCAACCCCAATGGCCCCCATCCAACCCCAATCAGCCCCGCATGATTGTAGAGCTTTACGAGAACCTCCCCCCGGCCCCCCTGTGAGGAGGTGCATCATTCCAGTGCTGCCGTGTCCTTGGACACCTCTTGGATGGCTGCCGCCTGCTCCTGCGCCATCGTCATCAGGTCCGGTCTGACTGACACCTTCGGTGGCCGTCGGCGCCACCCGCGCTGCCATCCATCCCCCGAGGAACGAGGGGATCTCTCTTGTTAGGAACCTCCGGTGTCGTCGCTTCTCGGTGAATTCTCGGCCATGCCGATTCCTAGCAAGGCACAAGTGTATCTCAGTGACCGGAGCTGCTGCAAAGCACCATTCCACTTAAAGACAAGTCGGAAGGGATGACCCTAGGAATATGGGATCCCTTTGTCATGAAGGAACGTAGTAGCAACTTTGAAGGCCCTCTTTTGTAAGGTGATTGCTGAGAGGTCCTGACAGAGGGCCACTTGTTGTCCTTGATAGCGGAGGGGCTGATTCTGGCGTGCCTCCTTCATGATGCTTTCCTTCAGGGGAAAGTCGGGCAAGAACGCAAGGATATCTGGGGGTGGGGCAGGCGCTCTGCGCGCCAGGCCTACCCTATATGCCCTATCAATGCGGATTGTGAAGTCCTCACCTTCGCCGAGGATCTCTCTGAAAAGGTCTTGCAGATAAAGGGTGACACTGTCCCCTTCCGCCTTGGGCGGCACACCCCGGACCCTTATATTGTTCCGTCGGGAGCAATTTTCAAGGTCTTCCGCGTGGGCCTGTAAATCCACCTGCTGTTCCTTTAGGCGTAGCACTTCCTGCTGTAGGTGTTCCACTTCCTCACTTCGTGTCTGGTCAGCCTCTTCGACAGTGGCCACCCGTTCTCCTAATCCGTACACATCCCGGCGGAGCTCCCGATAATCGCCCTCCCTGTCCTGTTTCAAAGTTTGGAAGTCCTCCCGTAAAGAATTAAATAGAGATTCCAGGAATGCTTGAGGGCCCAATTCACAGAATGAACTTAAGACTCAATCCTAAACTTACTACTATTTTGGTATTCAGAGAATGCACTTACTACTCTTGGCATTCACAGAATGAACTTACTACTTTTGGTATTCACAGAAGTTAGGATTTTGTCTTAAGTTTGTCTTAAGACAAACTTAAGACAGACTTAAGACAGACTTAAGATAAAATCCTAACTTCTGTGAATACCAAAAGTAGTATGTTCATTCTGTGAATGCCAAAAGTAGTAGGTGCACTCTGTGAATACCAAAAAAGTAGTACGTTTAGGATTGAGTCTTAAGTTCATTCTGTGAATCGGGCCCTTAGTTATTGGGGCTCCCTCCTCTTCCCGTCCTGCGTTGTCTTTGGCTGCTGCCGGGCCCGAAGGGATCTTCTCCCCCTTAGGGGCCCCTTTCGTCAGCATGTCCGTTATGGTGCGGCCACCTCTGCGTGGCCCTGTCGACATGATGAGCCCAGCACTTTTCCCCAGGGGACCTGCAGTGGAAATGCCCATGGAATGATTGGGCGGGTCACCAGTCCACAGAGACGCCGGACTCACCCCACCCCGCAGGCCAGCCGCCTCCACAGGTATCACCCAGTTCTGTACTGCTCCAAACGTGAGAGAACACAATCCTGGTCAACTGGGCCCCTAATCAATGTAGGACCTCGGGGAAGTCCACCGCTCTCCGGCCCCTACCTTCCGCACTGCTCGGCCATCAAGGGAAACAGGCGTCCGCACCCCACCAATCTCCGCTCCCGGGCTAGGACCCCTCCTCGTGGCGTGCTCTCTGGCAGCTCGCGGCAGTGCCCGCGTGCGCCCGGTCATCTTCCTGAGGCGGGACCCTTACTGGTAGGCCCCAAAGCCCAGGCCTCAAGGCGTGGACGGGCCCCAAGGACACACTGGGCCCCCTCTTTACTTGATAATCGGCGCTTTAGGGACACCCCTGGTGCCTCCGTTGTTTGACCGTGTCTGCCCCAATGGGCCACTACGGGTGCCAGGAAGCATCCTCGCTGAGCTGTGTGAGGCCCTGAGGCCACGCGGCAACAACCTTGCTCTAGTCCTCCAGCTGTAGGCCTCAGAGACCGGGCCTCAATTTCCGCTGCTGCCCACCACGCTGCTTCGCTTCCAGACAGCCATCACCGGCGCTGGCCATCAAACCACGGTCACCCTCTTTTGGCTGGCCTCTCTCCCCAGGCACCGTCTCCACACCGGCCCCGGCGTATCCAGGAGACCCCTGGCGCCTTTCTCTCCTGCTCTCCGGGCAGCTGCCGCCCTCACCCAGTCCACCCCACCAGGTGCATGCCCCGAAGACCGGGCCTCGATTTTCGCGCTCCCCCAGATGTGGGCCTCAGAGCCTAGGCCTCAATTTCCACTGCTGCCCCCGCGCTGCTTCCGCCTCCTGCCAATCTTCTCAGGCACAGGCCGACCTCTCTCCTCAGGCACCTTCTCTGCTTCTCTCCTCACCAGCCACAATGTGCTTAAAAAATCGCTATTAAGGACTCGCAAAACATGACCATGATGAATCTGGGGGTTAGAACGTAGAGGGAAGATTACTCATCAACTTAACCAAATTAGCTCAACAACCCAAGTCAAAATTTGGACTCAAAGGACCACTGACTACAGGCTGAAATTTAAAGATTGATTACAAAG
The DNA here is from genome assembly GCF_964263255.1 of Lissotriton vulgaris. Taxonomy (NCBI): domain Eukaryota; kingdom Metazoa; phylum Chordata; class Amphibia; order Caudata; family Salamandridae; genus Lissotriton; species Lissotriton vulgaris. The sequence continues at coordinate 249,292,039 of NC_141686.1, read as the reverse complement.
CCAAAAACAATTGGATGTACAGACATCTCGTTAAAAATTCAGGAGATTGACTGGCACTAAGACAAACATAATTCTACGCAGGAGTCTCAGACGACTCAGGATGAAAATCAGAATCAACTCAAGAACCATCAGGCATGCGATGATAGCTCCCACTTGAGTTCTAGAATGCATTTACAGAAAGGAAAAACAATATGGTTAGTCTGTCCCTACACTAACTCTAAAGTGACATCCCTACTTAGTATTTCCCCGACAAGAATAAAGGTGCCAGTTGTGAACACTTCCGAACAAGTACACTCACTTTCCCTAAATATGCTCAACATCCGAGCTCATTCTGAGATGCTCCTTTCTACCCCTTAGTCTGTCTCAAGTTCACCATCTACCTACATCTTGCCTTCCCCAAAGCCCACTCTCTAACTTCTGATCTACTCTTCAGGCTGGCTAAGTCCAACTGACTCTCCACCCTCGGGAGCTGTCTCTAATACAAAACCCCAAAAACAGTTGACAGGCCTTCAGGTACGCCCCTCTGGCAGGTGCTGATCATCGGATTTTTCCAGCATGGCACCTCTCCACCAAACGTCCGTTGAAGTGTCCTTGGGTCAGAGGCACCTTCTCCGCTGAATGTTGCACTGCCAAATTCCTTGGCTGCTCCTCTGCGCTCGTGCCTACCATCCTAACTCCCTAAACAATGGGTATTTTCTACCTAACAAGCTACTCGACCTAGCACCTGCAACAGAAGCGCATGTGAACACATTCAAAGTTACATTTCAATATTCACTGAGAATAGCCATTTCCCAAGGAAGAAAAATCATTTTCTTCAACTAAGGCTAACTAAAAGAAATTCAGCTAGGTCTCTACTGACTTCAGCATGTACCAGGCCTCTGCACGTTTAAATGCGCTAACAACATAATGTGAGCATTACATTTCATCATTTAAACACTAATTCTATTCTCAATGCAAGCAATACATATTTCACATTGAAAGCCCATGTTAATTCAGTCATTAATAAATGCATATTTATTTCAATAAGGCACATACTTATTAATGAGACATTTCACATGTGATTACATTTCTACGTTAAGCAAACATCACGTTTCTCAAGGCACTATATGGTCAGCAATTAATAAACACTCCACTACATGTTATACTGATTCTCAACTTAATGTTACATTTCTAAACTACATTAATAAGTCCTCTAAATATGTGGGTGCTGACTACTCAGGAATATAATGCACCCCTACAAAATCTCAAACTGGCATGGCGCTCTCTCAAAGGGTTCATCTTGTATGTCTGGACGTGTTTTGGTACTTAGCTCAGTGACATCGAGACATTCATGTTCGACTTCATCTTTTACCTCTTCATAAGACAGTTCATCTGACTATTATTACATTCTCAGCCCCTAATATAATCTATACTACTATTATAAAGAGAGAACTTGCACCTTTTGGCCATGTAAATTCGGGAACCACAGCACCAATCACAACACCCAATACAGCGTTGGAAAGGGCAGTTGAAGAAGAAGGACATAGACTATGCAGAAGCCCACCATACACATTTAAAATGTAAAAGAACCGTGCCAGCAAAGTAGTCCCTTGTGGGCGTGTCTGCATTGTGCTGTGGGTGTGTGCTGGGGCGTGACAACCTGGGAAGAAAAAAGAACACTCGTGACGGAATGCCCCCAGCGATTGTCACGCCCCCAGCACACACCCATAGCACAATGCAGACACGCCCACAAGGGACTACCTTGCTGGCATAGTTCTTTTACCTTTTAAATGTATATGGTGGGCGTCTGCACAGCCTATGTCCTTCTGCTGCAACTGCCCGTTCCAACGCTGTATTGGGTGTTGTGATTGGTGCTGTGGTTCCTGAGATTACCCGCCTCAAAGGTTTGGGCTCTCTCTTTATTATATTAGTACTAGCAGCCCGTCCCGACGTTGTCCGGGTATGAATTGCTGTCGGCCAGTAGTATATTGTTTTGTAGGACTTTGTTTTGATAGCATTTCTTATCTGTGACAGGCCTGTGAAACGCTCCGATTCAAAGTGCACTGCTGATGCACTTAAGAGTGCGCGTTCAGTAGTGTGTGAACTCGAGTTTCCTTACTTTATTTTTCCTTGCAATATTATGTAGCGCAAACTCGACAATGTTGCATGAGCACAATTTACATTACAGAAGAACACATTAATTTTTGGTAGGCACGGGGAGACAAAGCAATTTGCCTGGAATCACAGGATGTTGACCTGATGCCGAGATTCAAACGTAGCTCCCCAGCTCTAAAGTTCGCAATTTTAGAACTTGTGGCGGGAGGTGTGTCTAAAAGTGTATGTCGGTGCTGGCCATCAATGAGAGAGACCTGTGCATTTTTCAAATCGGTGTTGAAAAAATATGAGTGTGTTGCTGGAGATGTGGGCCGCCGTGCCACCAATGCACTTACCGGGGGAGGGTAAACACCCATTATTCTGCAACTTTCTTTCTGCAGACCATCACTCCGCATACTTTCATTATGAAAGTACCATGACTCCGCAAGGCCATTATAACGCATGGCATTATATGTTATATGCTTTTACCACGCATACATTTACAATGAAATTCGTTGTAAATGCATGAATGGTAAAAGCATGTTTTTTTTAAATGTTCGGATAAGGAAAGTATAGGTATAGAGGTATATGTTTTGGGGTACTGAGGTATATGTTTTGGGGTGTTTGGGTATTTTAGGGGTTCAGATATAGTTTTGGGTCATGGGGTACAGGGGTAGTTGTAGCGTTTAGGGATAGGTATGGGTTTTGGGGTACAGGCGTATTTTTAGGGTTCAGGGCTAGGTTTGGGTTTTGGGGTATAGGGGTATTTTTAAGGTTCAGGGGTAGTTTTGGGCTTTGGGGTACAGGGGTATTTTAAGGGTTCAGGGCTAGGTTTGAGTTTTGGGGTACAGGGGTATTTTTAGGGTTCAGGGCTAGGTTTGGGTTTTGGGGTACAGGGGTATTTTAGGGTTCAGGGGTAGGTTTGCGTTTTGGGGTACAGGGTTATTTTTATGGTTCAGGGCTAGGTTTGGGTTTTGGGGTGCAGGGGTATTTTTAGGGTTCAGGGGTAGGTTTGGGTTTTGGGGTACAGGGGTATTTTAAGGGTTCGGGCTAGGTTTGGGTTTTGGGGTACAGAGGTATTTTTGGGTTCAGGGGTAGGTTTGGTTTTTGGGGTACAGGGGTATTTTTAGGATTTAGGTATAGGTTTGGGTTTTGGGGTACAGGGTATATTTATAGGGTTAAGATGGGTTAGTGTTTAAGGGTGTTGGGGTATTTAAAGGAGTAAGGGTGGGTTTTGTTTATGGGGTGCAGAGGTATTTAAAGGGAGCAGGGTGAACACCCGGAGCTGGAATGTGCAGAACCTGGGAAGAAAAAACAATGAAATATTTGACACGACGCGCGCCCCGCAGCCGCCCACACCCCCAGCACGGGATATGAGACATGGCATGAAGTGCAGATTGTATAAACAACAGATGATGGACAGGATGCAGAACAATCTCATACGTTCACCCCAATACAGAGATCTGGGCCAAAATCCATCAATTTTTTTGCACTCCACACCTCCTCAGCCATGACCCTGTACCTAAGAGTAATGTTCCAGGCCCTTTAAACTGCTAAGCCATATCTTTCCTGGATCTGGCTCACACATGCAAGGACTAATTTCTGGCTATCAACTGTTTTCAATCAGGATAGCTTGAATCTAGTGGCGTGGAGAGCATGGCACTCACGTCTGAGCATACCCAGACCACTCGGGTTGACAAATGCAAAAACAACAGTTGATGGACAGAATGCAGAACAATGTCATACATTCACCCAAGTACAGAGATCTGGCCCTAAATCCATTGTTGTTTTGCACTCAACACCACCCCAGTTCAGACATGGCCATATGCAAATCAGTCTTGACCCTGTGCCTCATGGGAACAGACCAGCCCAAAGGGTGGAACATACCACATGCCCCTAGCATTTTTCACGCCCCCACAGCACAACGCAGACACGCCCACAAGGGACTACTTTGCTGTCACGGTTCTTTAACTTTTTAAATGTATATGGTGGGCGTCTGCATAGCCTATGTCCTTCTGCTGCAACTGCCCTTTCCAACGCTGTATTGGGTGTTGTGATTGCTGCTGTGGTTCCTGAGATTACCCGCCTCAAAGGTTTGGTCTCTCTCTTTATTATATTAGTATGGATAGATATAGATATATGAGGTTTCTGTTTTAATAATTGGAAATCTGACGGAACGAAATATTGTGGATTTATTGTACCAAGTTTGCGCCAATTCCGCCCAGCCCTACTTTAAATACCCCTGCACCCCATAATCATAACCCACCCTTACTCTATAAAATACCCCAATAGCCTTAAACACTAACCCATCTTAACCCTATAAATATACCCGCTACCCCAAAACCCAAACCTATCCCTAAACACTATAAATACCCCTGTACCTCAAAACCCAAACCTACCCCTGAACCCTAAAGAACCACTGTACCCCAAAACCCAAACCTAGCCCATAACCCTTACAATACCCCTGTACCCCAAAACCCAAACCTACCCCTGAACCCTAAAAATACCCCTGTCACCCAAAACCCAAACCTAACCCAGAACCCTAAAATACCCCTGTATCCCAAAACCCAAAACCCAAACCTAGCCCTGAACCCTAAAAATATTCCTGTACCCCAAACCTAGCCCTGAACCCTTAAAATACCCCTGTACCCCAATACCCAGCCCTACCCATGAACTCTAAAAATACCCCTATACCTCAAAACCCAAACCTAGCCCTGAACCCTAAAAAGACCCCTGTACCCCAGAACCCAAAACTATATCTGAACCCTTAAAATACACAAACACCCCAAAAAATATACCTCAGTACCCCAAAACATATCCCCCTATACCCATACTTGCTTATCCAAACATTTTTTTAAAAAACATGCTTTTATCATTCATGCATTTACAAAGAATTTAGTTGTAAATGTATGCGTGGTAAAACCATATAAAATGTAATGCCACGCGTTATAATGGCATTGCGGAGTCATGGTACTTTCGTAATGAAAGTATGCGGAGTGATGGCATACAGAAAGAAAGTTGCGGAATAATGGGTGTTTACCCTCCCCCGGTAAGTACATTGGTGGCACGGCAGCCCACATCTCCAGCAACATACTCATATTTTTTCACCACCGATTGGAAAAATGCAAAGGTCTCTCTCATTGATGCCCAGCACCGACATACACTTTTAGACACACCTCCCACCACAAGTTCTAGAATTACGAACTTTAGAGATGGGGAGCTACGTTCGAATCTCGGCATCAGCTCAACATCCTGTGATTCCAGACAAATCGCTTTGTTTCCCCGTGCCTACCACAAATGAATGTGTTCTTCTGTAATGTAAATTGTGCTCATGCCATGTTGTCGAGTTTGTGCTATATAATATTGCAAGGAAAATAAAGTAGGGAAACTCGAGTTCACACACTACTGAACGTGCACTCTTAAGTGCATCAGCAGTGCACTGTGAATCGGAGCATTTCACAGGCCTGTCACAGATAAGAAATACTATCAAAACGAAATCCTACGAAACAATATACTACTGGCCGGAAGCAATTCATTCCCGGACAACGTCGGGACGGGCTGCTAGTCTGATATAAAATCACTGCTGAATTTGGCACTATTGGACAATATGGTATGACAATTTTATTAATTTTCCCCAAATCTGGGACCACCCTATATTTTCCATCAGGTTTCTTTATCCATACTAACATAATAAAGAGAGAGCCAAAAACCTTTGAGGCGGGTAATCTCAGGAACCACAGCACCAATCACAACACCCAATACAGCGTTGGAAAGGGCAGATGCAGCAGAAAGACATAGGCTATGCAGACGCCCACCATGTACATTTAAAAAGTAAAAGAACCGTGCCAGCAAAGTAGTCACTTGTGGGCGTGTCTGCGTTGTGCTGTGGGCTTGTGCTGGGGGGGCGTGACAAATGCTGGGGGCGTGTGGTACGTTCCGCCCTTCGGGCTGGACTGTTCCCATGAGGCACAGGGTCAAGGCTGATTTGCATATGGCCATGTCTGAATTGGGGTGGTGTGGAGTGCAAAAAAACGATGGGTTTAGGCCCAGATCTTTGTACTGGGGTGAATGTATGACATTGTTCTGCATTCTGTCCATCAACTGTTGTTTTTGCATTTGTCACCCCGATGGGATGGGTATGCTCAGACGTGAGTCCCATGCTCTCCACACCACTGGAATCAAGCTATCCTGGCTGAAGACGGCTGATAATCAGAAATTGGTCCTAGGATGCTTGCGTCCGCTCCAGGAAAGACATGGCTTGGCAGTTCGGCCTGGAATGTTCCCATGAGGCACAGGGTCAAGGCTGAGGTGGTGTGGAGTGCAAAAGAAATGTTGGATTTAGGCCTAGATCTCTGTATTGGGCTGAATGTATGACAATTTCTGCATTCTGTCCATCAACTGTTGATTATACATTCCGCCCTTCATGCCATGTCTCATATCGTGTGCTGGGGGTGTGGGCGGGTGCGGGCCGCGCGTTGCTCCCTTTAAATACCCCTGCACCCCATAATCAAAACCCACCCTTACTCCTTACAATACCCCAACACCCTTAAACACTAACCCATCTTAACCCTATGAATATACCCTGTACCCCAAAACGCAAACCTATACCTAAATCCTACAAATACCCCTGTACCCCAAAAACCAAACCTACCCCTGAACCCTAAAATACCCCTGTAACCCAAAACCCAAACCAAGCCCTTAAACCTTAAAATACCCCTGTAACCCAAAACCCAAACCTACCCCTGAACCCTAAAAATACCCCTACACCCCCAAACCTACCCCTGAACCATAAAAATAACCCTGTACCCCAAAACTCAAACCTACCCCTGAATCCTAAAATACCCCTGTACCCCAAAACCCAAACCTAGCCCTGAACCCTAAAAATACCCCTGTACCCCAAAACCCAAACCTAGCCCTGAACCCTTAAAATACCCCTGTACCCCAAAACCCCAAACTAACCCTGAACCCTAAAAATACCCCTATACCCCAAAACCCAAACCTAGTCCTGAGCCCTAAAAATACGCCTGTACCCCAAAACCCATACCTATCCCTAAACGCTAAAACTACCCCTGTACCCCATAACCCAAAACTATATCTGAACCCTTAAAATACCCAAACACCCCAAAACATATACCTCAGTACCCCAAAACATATACCCCTATAACTATACTTACCTTATCCGAACATTACAAAAAAACATGCTTTTACCATTCATGCATTTACAACGAATTTCGCTGTAAATGTATGCGTGGTAAAAGCAAATAAAATGTAATGCCATGTGTTATAATGGCATTGCGGAGTCATGTTACTTTCATTATGAAAGTATGCGGAGTGATGGTCTGCGGAAAGAAAGTTGCGGAATAATGGGTGTTTACCCTCCCCCGGTAAGTACATTGGTGGCACGGCGGCCCACATCTCCAGCAACATACTCATATTTTTTCACCACCGATTTGAAAAATGCACAGGTCTCTCTCATTGATGGCCAGCACCGACATACACTTTTAGACACACCTCCCTCCACAAGTTCTAGAATTGCAAACTTTAGAGCTGGGGAGCTACGTTCGAATCTCGGCATCAGCTCAACATCCTGTGATTCCAGGAAAATCGCTTTGTCTCCCTGTGCCTACCACAAATTAATGTGTTCTTCTGTAATGTAAATCGTGCTCATGCCATGTTGTCGAGTTCGCGCTATATAATATTGCAAGGAAAAGTAAAGTAAGTAAACTCGAGTTCACACACTACTGAACGCGCACTCTTAAGTGCATCAGCAGTGCACTGTGAATCGGAGCGTTTCACAGGCCTGTCACAGAAATGCTATCAAAACGAAATCCTACAAAACAATATACTACTGGCCGGCAACAATTCATACCCGGACAACGTCGGGACGGGCTGCTAGTACCAATCATAGGCGAATTACAAGGGCTACTCATTATTTCTTTCAAAATGCCTTGCTCAACTAGTTGTTCAATCTCTGCTGCAACACAAGCTTTAATTTCCAGGCTCATTTTATATTGTCGGGTATTAGGATAAACTGCAACTTCTTTTACAGTTACTTTTACTGGGTCTATCTGCATTTGCCATTAATCCTACTTCCTTTCCGGTAAAACCCCACACATCAGGATTCACTGCAGTTTGGAACTTGTCTTGTAACTCGTTTGGTATCATCATTCATTTCTATCTTTATTTCGACAATGTTGTCATAAAAGAGATGCATTTGATTAAACAATTAAAAAGAGAAATTCATACATTACATCAAATACATATATGTTAAAAATTTAATCTAAAATCTGAGTCATCAGAAAACCAGGAGGTTATTTCATCACAACGCAAAAATAGCATTAAAGATAAATGGATGCAGTCAGCTACAGGCCCCCGCCCAGCTAGAATCAGAGAACAAGCCCCCTAGGATCAATGCAAGTGTTTCTACCGGACCCTACATTAAACAGAGTTCACATGTTTCCCTCTAATTGCCCACATGGCTGCAAGAAATTTTGTTAGAGCAAAAACAATTAGAGGAGAAAGATCCGATTTAAATATTCTGTATGCATGCAAACAGTGCATAACCCCCAGGTTTTTTACACAGTGGAATAATCCACTTTTTTCTGACTTTTGAATAGCTAGGGCAAAAAAAATGACCATGCAATTCATTTTCAAGCTCTGAGGTGCAGCCAGGGCAGTTTTTAAGTGATGATGGACACCACTTGCTGGTGAAATCTCTGATTGCCAGAGAACCATGTCTCCATTGAAAGAACAACTTCCTGGCAACAACTGGACTAACATCGTCGCAGACAGGCTCAAATTTATAACAGCCTTTAATCATTAAAAATACGTGGCAGATAGGGTACCAGTGTGGGCTTTCAATAGACAGGCAGTTAAGTTGGTTTCATAGTACGAACTTGCCAGATGCTTGCGCGATATGTTAGTGCAGGCATGCTCCGGGTCAGACCACATAGGCGCAAGACCTAGTCTCTCAAATTCCTCTCTTATGTACTTTAGCCATGGTAATTTCCGAGCGTTCGGAAGTCTCAGAAAGTCTGACAGCTCTTGCCTATAGGTCATTAACTCAGGGGTAACCCAGAGTCTCCTCCAGAAACTTAGAGGTTTGAGTCCCAATTCTTCATTAACGGGCCTAAGGCCAAGGTATAGCCAGAGCGGGGATGTATGACATTACAACGCATGCTTTTACCACGCATTCTGTTACAACTCAGTTTTTACAATGCATGCTGTTACAACGCATAGCGCTTAGGGGTGCAGTATAGTGAATAGTTTAATTTACTATTCCAACTCCAGTCCCCGTGAATAGTAGGGAAGGTGTTGAATAGTAAATTAAATCCATTCCCTATCCTAGAGCGCCCCCCAGCGCAATGCGTTGTAATGACATGCGTTGTAATAGTTGCGTCGTAAAGGCACTGCGTGGTAAAAGTTGCGTTGTAAAGGATGTTTCCCCTGAGCGGCAACAATGGTGTACTCTGGGGCAATGCTACCAGCTGTCTTAAAAATCAGTTCTCCACGGCGGCGATCGCGGGAGCACACCTGTGGCCCCACAATTCACTGCCATGGATTACAGCCCTCTGTGCCTGCAGTTTGTAAATTTCCAAGGGTGGACCAATTGGTTTAACAACTGATTTATTTAGGAGCTTGATAATGGCCCCCACTTTTTGGGACAGCTTTAATTGGAGTTTTATTTGATGTTCACCCCAAGTCATATTTTCATTTAGAGTGAGACCCAGGTACTCAAAGGTCTGAACTCTTTCAAGGCGGACTACACCTATCATAGGGCTTGGGCGAGTTGTTGTTGGGGGGTTGAAAACAATGTATTTAGTTTTCATGGTATTTATTTCGAGCCCCCGATCCTTACAGAAAAGCTCTAAGCCATCCAAGACTCGCTGGATGCCCATAGGAGTCTTAGAGAGCAATAGGGTATCATCCGCAAACATAATCGCAGAGATACTAACCCCAGCAATTCTTGGAGCATCGCTATTGAGGACCGCGTTCAGGCGGAAGATTACCCCATTGACAAAAAGGCAAAACAGGTTAGGCGCTAAAACGCACCCATGTCTTACCCCCCTGCCAACGGGGAATCTGGATGACAGAGATCCATTTTTCCCACACCTGACCTGTGCGAAATTTTCAGTGTGCAGTTGGATTATTATATTCAAGAGAGCAGGAGGAATGGCCAACTCCGAAAGCACACTCCACAGTTTCCATCGTGGGACTAAGTCGAAAGCCGCACAAAGGTCTACAAAGACGGTGTAGATTGAGCCGCCCTCAATCCAACAGTTTTCCAATGTAGCTGGGTTAGACGAAAGATTTGCTCCGTAGTGGATACCTTCTTTCTAAAACCCGCTTGATATGATCTTAAGATGTCAAATTCCTCCATCCAATCTAGGAGGCGGTCTAGGATCAGCCTCGAGAAGAGCTTTTGTGAAACATCAATAAGGATGATCGGCCTGTAGTTGGCTGGGAGGAGAGGAGAGCCCTTCTTGAAGATAGGAACTATCTCTGCTCCCAGCCAAGTACAAGGAACCGTCATGCCTCCCAGAATGGCCTTGTAAATTACCGCTAGGTACGGGGCCGAGACCCTGGTTTCATGCTAAAAAAGGTCACCAGGCACCCTGTCCAGCCCAGGGGCTTTGCCAAGCGGGAGTTTAGATATGGCAGCCCTCATTTCTCCCTCTGTGAATTCAGGCTCGGGCATTTCTGGATTAGAACAAGGAGCTAATCCATCTAGTGCCAAATCCTCAGTAGGATTTTCCCGCTGATACAAAGTGTGAAAGTGTTCTTCCCACACTTCTGCAGAGATGTTAGGGGCTGCAGCCGATACAGGGTCAGACGACCCTGTGTTCACAATCTGCCAGAACTTCCGAGCATCTCTTGTTGACAGAGCCGCTTTTAGGTTTGCCCAGTTCTCATTAGCCCACCCAATCTTGGCATGGTGAATTAGCTGACGATAGGCTACCCTCCTTTGCTTTATCAGTCCCTTATTATTGTTTTGTTTCAGAGCCTCAAGGAGTTCAGTTTTAGCCGTTCTACAAGCCTTATTATACCAGGTTGGTTTGTTCCCTGCTCTTTTCCCTCTAGACTCTAGACTCTGGGGAATTCAGAATCTCAGCTAAACTGTTGAGTAAGTTCTTATTCAACTCGCCTGCCTTATCATGTAGTTCATGCAGGGGTATTGCAGATTTAGGGCACAGGTGGCCTCCAACACCGGAATTACCCGGGCGTACAGCTCTGCCACTAGTTCCGGTTGGGTAACTAATTTGTCCCATCTAACCCTACGCCTGTTGTCTGATAGAAGAGCCCTGTTGCCTGTATCGGGCTCTTCACTGTTACTATCACTGGGAATACCTGGGGATAGGAAATCTAAGATCAACGCATTGTGATCACTATCACCCCTAGGTACCACCCTGAAATCAAGGACCTTATGCCAAGCACGGCACTCAACAAAGACATAGTCCAGGCGTGATTCTTGTCCTAATTTATTGAAAGTGCACTTTGAGGGAATATCTGATTTTACTCGGCCATTGCAGGCCCTGATTGAGTGATTTATGGTCAGGGCCATAATCTGTACAGCTAATGGCGCCCATGACCTTGGTGGGGGACCCACCACTAACAGAATCTTCCAATGCTCATCCTCCTCCTTCCATTAAGCCCGCAAGTGGCTCAAAATGAGAGTTGAAGTCACCCCCCTATCACTACTGTGGTCCTCTCTGGGATCTTATATAAAAAAGAGGAGAGCTCTTCGATGGTTCTAGACTCCGATGTAATATTCACAGGCCTAGAGTAGATATTGACCAGTGCGAGTCTAGAACCATTCAGCCACTCTAGGACCACGCATTGCACGTCCTCTGAACTAATATCCATGACCCTCACACTACAACCCAAGTAGACTGCCACCCAGATTGTTAGCCCTCCCGAAGGTCTGCCCTCCCCCCCCCCCACCTGGCTGGAACTGAAAATGATGCAAAGCCAGATCGAAATTGGTCTTCCCTTGCCCAGGTTTCCTGGAAGAGGCAGACATCGTTCACATCTGTAAAGGAGTCCCAGTCAGGGCTATCAACTTTATTACCCAGGCCAGCCACATTACAAGGAAGGATTTTGAATCGGGTATAATCTACTCGCAATCGTTGGGCTGGCGAGGTGGGTTCAGCCTCAACGACTGGAGTAGGAACCCTAACAGTTCTTGCCTGCCCAGTGACTTCACTGTCAGCGGCGGGATCAGATGTCTCATCCGCCGTTAGCCCTAGTTGAGTGTTCCTCCCACTATCATTTTCCCGGCTGCTATAATGATTCCCCACAGGGCGACTCCCTACACTGGCTTCATAGTGTAGTCAGTCAACCTGATCCAAACACCTATACCTATTGATGTGAAAGTAGTTGGTGGTCGTGGGAGGCTCATGCATATTGGTCTTGATTCCTCTATAGTTGCCCTCAAATCCCACCCTTGTCCAACCCTCTTCTAGCCCGGGATCGAGTTGCATGTTAAGTGGCGGATAGAAGAACGACAATGGAAGGGACAGGATTACAGTGTCCTCATGGCTGGGGGGCCAATTGCAGATGTGAGAGACAATCCCTGGGTTCCTAAAATTCACCAGTATACAGTCACCTTTGATTGTTTTATTAGTATGACCCACCCAAGGGACCCTTCTAACCATTAAGATTTCACTTGAAACATGTGCGGGGAGGGGTCGAAAGGTATTCAGCCAACTAGCGACTTTATTCTTCAAAGATGAATAAGATTCTACCGTTGAATTACTAAGCTCAGGGACGCCGGTGAGAACCACTACGTGAGGAGCAGCCTCAGGGGTAAATTAACTACCTTTTTTATCCTCGATATCCGCTTATCATTCACAGTTGGTTTACTAGGTGGCCTATGGGAACTAATTGATGCAACAGAGTCCATATTCTGTGCTGGAATGGTGGAAATTACTTGGACAGGAATATTTGCTGAAGGAGGGGGGGTTGATGTTAAAGAACCCCCTCTAACAGCATCAGACGCCCTCTGCGTGTTTTCCACAGTCTTCAGCTGGTCTACCAAAGCCTCGGTGGCCGTTTCTATAGATTGCAACTTAAGTTCAATTCGATCCAGTCTAGCGACAAGGGGGTCACTCAAGGTTCTCAAAGTATTTCCGAGGACGAGAGTCAGCTGATCACCCCCAGCAGGGGCGGCATCCCCAAATCTAAATGCAGTAGGCTGTACAATAGGCAATGTGTTAGGTGGATTAGTCATAACCTTGGTTACATGTGGAGCCACGCTAGCTGCTATGGGCCCTACAGAATCTTTAATGGTAGAACATTTATCTAATTTTGCCTTTTTTCCACCCCTTACTTGTGGCCCAGGTTTTCTTTTTGGGACAGCCCCTTCCCGGATTCCTTGTAGGTGAAGAGACATGGAATCGTGGCTGTCACCTAGTGACGGGCTGTTATCATTTAATTGCAGAGGGATAGCCTCAGGGATGACCGCAAGGGAATCTCTTTGGAGAACGGGGCTACTCCTAAGCTCTTGTAATACAGATGTGATGGTCTGATCAATGGTACTAAGAAGAGCAATAAGGGATTCCCTAAGCTTTTCGGGGGTTTTAGCATTAGCAATTAGGCCCAATGAGGATCTTCTAGCATTTTCAATTCCCTGCGAAAGCTGTCTTTCTAGTAAAGTTCATTAGACAAGAGTGAGTTTGCTCGAAGCAGGAAATTGTCCAAAGTACCTGCCACCATGGTACTCGACGCCGTGGCTCTGCTTCTCATTTCCCGAGTAGACATGGTCCTTAATCCGCGAGAAGCCTCCAACCAAGGAAAGGAACAAATACCAAATACACACGAGATCAAACGAACATGGACCTAGAGGCGTGGCCCGGTCCGGTCTTACTCGGGATGTAACGGGCTAGAATGGGCCCGCCCTTGACCCGGGCTTCGCCTGGCATGCACCCGCGCGCATCACGCAGAGCGTAGTGCAGACCCAGTTATGTAGGGGAATGGCAGTGGAGGCGGGAAGAGGACGAAGCGTTGCCGCGTGGGCTGCCGGTCCTCGCAGTCCCGCCGGTAGAATGCCCCAACAAACAAAGTCTCTGTGATCCTTAGCCTCCTTCTGTTCCCTGTTTAGCTAACATGATCTTGTATACTACGTCTTTATCAGGAGTATGAATTACAACACCATCTGGTGTGCAAAATATTGGCCAGTTCATTTTGCACAATAAATCCCTTTCTAGCCAGTTTACGGGACTTGAGTCACACACAACAAATCTGTGCATTTCTCTAAAGTTGCCAATACATACCTCCATTGGTTCAGTAATTGGGGTCCTAATTTGTTTATTAGAAATGCCCACTACTTGGATCGCTTCTCCCGAGAGGGGTAGTTTGGGATGTCTTCTGGCAAGGATGCGCCAAGTACGCATTCCTCTTCCTCCCCTCTCAGGCACGTCATTTTTGTTCTGCCTCAAAAAATGAATCCTGCAAAAGAAACTGTGGAGTTACATAATTTTTCTTACCACTTCCCTCCTGGAATCTGGTGTCCACACGGTACTTGGCTTCACTCACAAAATTTGGCATGGGGGCAGGTGGCAATTGACTCTGAACAACCTGCTGCTGTTCCCTCATTGACACCTCATTCTGCGTCTGTGGATTTAAATTTTGATTTTGGACATTATTATTCTGTATAAGCTTACACTCGTTTTTCCAATGCCCCAATTTTCCGCACCCATGAAAGGGAAACTTTTTCTTTGCCTCTTCTCTGCTCGTTCGCCCTCTTGGTTTGCCCCCACTATCTTCGCCTTGACCTTGCCACATTCCTTGATTATCTGCCTGATTACTTAGCTGAAGTTCTTGCTACCCTGCTGATTTAACTTGGGCCCACATTACCTTTTCTTCTAAATTCTTTAGTCTGTTGTCGATTTCGTCTCCACGGTACTTTGCGTACTTGAGGATCTCATCTATAGGCTTTGCTTGACAGGATAACATATGCTGTTTAATCATTTGCGATATTTCCAACTTTAACCCAGACAAAAAAACGATATACAAAATGTGTCATGTCCTTGTTTTCAATGTTTTCAACCCCGCTGTACAGCTTGACCACCAGTCAGAGATGTTCATAATATGCATGTACTGACTCATCCTTTTCTTGGGTTGTTCTGTCTATTTTTATCCAATCAGTTTCCTTTGGGGGAATTTTTCCTTTCAAAAATGTAATTACATGATTATATTTTTTCATTAGGGAAACAAAGGGAGGTTGCTGTACTGTTCCTATGGAAAGTGAGGGAAGTGTTTAGCTGGCATGACCACAGATGTTAGAGTAACATCCTGGGGCATCCATTTTGTTGGATGTAATGGCCTCACACACCCCGAAGGATGTCATGCTTCATCATCGGCGGTTGCTCCTCGTCGGGGAGGCGGTGCAATCCCCGACGGGCTCACCTCAAGGAGGGGCTCTTTGGCGGAGATCTTTTTCCAACTGCCTTATGGTGAGGTGGGGGTGTGTGGGCTGGGCTAGGTGTAGTGGTGTGTGGGGTGTTAAAATGTAGCAAGGGGTACCTGAATTCAGTTTATTCTGGGGGTCCCCTGGCTGCAGTTAAAAAAGGGGGGTTAGCTCACTAGGTGTCAGCAGGTTAGGTCGGGTGACCCTAGATGAGACTAAAGGTGATGTTGGTCGACATGTTTCACGCTGTGGGTCTAGTCACCCGCGATTCATCAGGACCTTAATAATGTGCAAGTAAAAACATGCTAGTGTCATGTGTGTCAATTGTTACCTCTGTGGGTACTCCTATGCCTAGACATAGAGGAAAAAAGAGAAGAAGGACAACCATTAAATGCTAATCTGCATGTCAACAGTTCCAGTTGATGCCAGGGTGTTTATACAGTGTAGCATGCTTTTGGTGTTGAGGAGTGATATACAACCGCCAAAGCATGCCTTGCAAAAGTCTGTGTGCAGAGTGCGCAGTGAGGAGCACACACAACTGTAGAGTCCGTGAGCAGGTTTGTGGTGGAGTGCTGGCTAACATCAATATCTTAAAACAGTTTTAAAGAAAGATTTAAAAATGCAGCAGTTTCAGAGGATTGGACTGCTCCTTTAGTGTGGAATTCGAGCAGGTATATTTATATATATATGGCACCGTTTGTAACTACATGCACAACAATCACACACTGTGTCCCTAAAGGGAAATTATCAGAAGTCTCACATGTCCCACTTACCTAATGGTTAAGGATTACATGCCACATGAGGGGTCGGCGGGACTAGACATCAGGGAAGAGCCCAAGGTTTTAGCTGGAGATGAAATATAACATAGCGCCTGGAGTTGGAAAGTTGCTAAAGCTAAAGCTAATGTTAAAAGATGTCTCCAAGCAGAGTAGGGCTTGTGAGGTCAAGGACCTCCACGCTATCTCCCTTTGTTGAATCCCAGTCAAGTTAGACTCACCTCCATTCACCCGTGTCCGCACAGTCAGACCTACCCTTCTCCCCCGAGCTCGAGTAGATGTGAGAGCTCGGCGGCCGGGGAAATTTAAAGCGTGTTGACAGGTCGGCGTGTGACGGCGCGTCACCACCTCCTCTGTCAAATCACGTGGTTGGGGCGCTTTCTGTGGCGGCCATCTTAGAGCGGTGTTTTGTTGCGCTTAACGCTGGATACTCATCATTCTAAATGCAAGTGAAACTATTTATGTCACTTAAGGGGGTAAAAAAGGGTTGTGAAAAACACCCCATATTCCCAAAGGCACAACACCATTGTCGAGCGTTTGTAGTGGTTTGTACAAAAAATCACTCGCTTTTATGTATGAAGTGCGGCGGACACTGTGTGATGGGCATAGGATATGCTCCGGGCATTTGCTTACCAATATGGTTATGAAAACGTAGCGGTATGCTGTGTTTTGGTGAGCCTACTGCCTGAGGAGCATGAATGGCATCTGGGACACGTTGCACAGTATGTGATGTCGCGTTGCATAGAGTGTAGTGTTAGCAAAAGGGACTGATATTTAGGATGATTAAGGTGGATCACTGTCGACAATGTGGCCCGTGTACAGGGCGGATGGTTATGCGAGGGATAGGTAAAGGACCTTATTATCCTACAGTGAATGCTACAGTGAATGCCACGGAATATCCTCGTTGAGACCCTGTTTGTCTGTAGACAATCGATGGATCCACCTTTGCTCTTTCCTGAACAGGGCATTTTTTCATTACCTGATATGACAGGGCTCCTGTCTTTGTATCTCTTGGGTACTTATCATTAGGCCAATCTATCCTAATTTTAGATTCTGCCCATAATTCAGCAGGAACAACTTTGCCAAATAAACCATCTAAGTCCTTCAACAAAACTTTTGAAACTTTCACAAACCTTTCAACTTGCCTGTACCATTCTACTGGTTTTTCTCTAAGCTTTGGGAAATCATTTGTAAATGATAACATTTCCTGTCGGGTCCATGAGACATGTCCATAACCTCCTCCTGGATCTTCTCTCATTGGGTACAACCTTTCAAACTTTTCTGTTTCTTTTACAAAATACTCAGATGTTGTTCGATTTGCCTATGCTTCTTCCTTTTTCTTTGTCTACCTAGTTTTCCATCTATTCAAATCTCCCAATTTTTGCAACAATGTTAAAATTCTTTTATTTGTAATTTCCTTCCTGACACATTCATGTTCTCTAAAACTTTATCAGAAAATTCTGCTCTATATAGTTTTTGCAATACATTGGATTTCCCTGCGCCAATTCCCATTTCTGAAGCCAAATTCCTCAGTTTTTCATGGAATATTTTCGTATTTCGGGCAAAGCTTCTGCATTTAAATAACAACTCTTCTTCGCTAAAAGTATTGAATCTTTCTACCCCTACATTTCCTGCTATCATTTCTTCCAATTCTACCTGCATTTTAAATATAACCAATACCTTTGGTTGTGTTTTTGGCTTTTCTATTTCTCGTGTCCACCTTTCTATTTCTGCTGGGGTTACTACAATGGCACTTTTTGTCCCTGTGGATGTTTCAATCTGTAACTCTTTTGAGCATCCAGGTGTGACTTTTCTGAATGAATCGTTTATTGGCTCTCTTATTGGCAAATACATTAGAGAAATTATCAACTCACACTTCCGTGCCTGATCATCAATTATTATTTTTTCTTTTCTGGATTGTGTGATCGGTGTAGTCAGGACGGGAGTTTTAGGACAATTTTGTTTATCTCCATATAAGTGAACAACGGGTCCTATAGTCACTGGTATCGTTAGGGCTTCAAGACTTGTATTTAATGGGTTATTTCCTGAACTAACTAATTTCTATTTGTATTTATTGCTTCTCTTTCTTTTTCTTGAAGTACCCTTTCAAGTGTAGTCTCATGTACAACACAAGGGGTGTTTTCAGAAGTGGGGCACTAGGGGTAATTCTATGTAATTCTTCCCAATAAGGTGGAGGCTTTTTCATTAAAATATCTTCAAAATAATCATCTTCCGAATCTCCACTACCAGTCACTAAATGTTTTGTCTCTCTGTACATTTACTTCCAGTCGTTTCTTCTGTGGTAAGTACAGGATATTAGCCTTCCACTACTAAAGCTATCTCTGGTTTCTCAGGAAAATATAGGATAAAATGTCGTTATGTTACCACTACATTGTGATCTGTCTTGCTCAAAAGCCTCAGTTTCCCATTCTTCTAAAGCTACGTACTTAGTTAATCTAGGTCTTGGTTCAAACTCATTCATGCAAATTCGTAAATTGTGCAAAACTCTTCCATTAATTGTTCTGTGCTCAGGAAATGCTAATATTCCATCATATTTTGTGTATTCTATCCATTTTTCTAACCATACACAAGTGTGGTAGCCTTCTTCTATCATGATGTATGATGCAGGTGTTTTCGGGGGAGGGATAATAATTCCTTCCCTAGTTTTAATGGGTTTGTCCTTTTTTAAATAATTCTTGATTTTCTGCATAAATTACATTTTCCTTTTCTCTCCGTACATTTTGCTTGGATTCCCTCTAATAAATTGCTTGTGGGCAAAACTTATAAGTCTTCTGTCTGGCCAGGGTCCTAATAAAGTAGGATAAATGCTTCACATGCAATCCCCACTGTCTATTAACACAAAAACTGCTATTTTGACGATTTATTGATTGTTTACTTCTACTCTAATGTTTCCCTAATACCAGCGCGTCTTATATTCTGATGACCAATCAACGTCTGGTTTACTGAATTACCGTAACCAATGCTTGTGCGGTTTTTCTGTGACGTTAGTTTTGCTCCTCTGTACTCGCCCCTTCTTTACAAATTTACCTCAGCTACAAACCCGCTGTCTCAACCAATCCCAGCGCAGCTCTTAGTGACGTCAGTGCAACACCCGCGGCTGACCCCTCCTTTGCAAGGTAATGCAAAATTTAATTTCATTCAATTTTTTTTACTTACACATTTTATTAATATATAACGTAAAAACATTTGCTACTGTGCCTGATTTTCTAATTTCAAAGAAAAGTCAATTTCTTCGACTGCGAGTAAAACTTTTCTGTTTACCCCTCACACACTGAGTAAAACCTCTTGCGCTTACCCTTCACTCAAGCATCAAAGAACCTGCTACCAATCACTCTCACTTTTATATCAGAAATAATCCCTAACCAGTGCTTCAAGTTCTACCTAACTTTCCACACTTTCTTCATCAAGGCCAGTAACCTCATTGCAGTGTGGCTTCCATTTACCACCTGCTATTCAATATCCACGGGAATTCTAGAAAACATAAAACAATACATACGGGTTTGGGTTAATACATAAATCAATATTCCAATACACAACAATCTATCTATCTTAACTAAAACCTAACCATCCTCTGCTACCAAGAAATACTGATGCAGCAAGATTACCAGCCTGGGTTATTCTAAAACATCATATTGACCTGGGCCCATAAAACATTCATACACAAGCTGGCTACCATGTAATAATATATACCTATACACCGTTTCTTACCAAAAACCTTAACACCTTAGTTCTCAATTTCTCCTTGTCGATCAGGTTGTTAACATAACAGATATAAATTACATTTACCTTTAATTCTTTGAATGACCACAGACTCGGGAGAGTTTTGAATATTTTATCTATGCAATACTTTTGTGAGTCAAATACCAATACATGTCGAACACCAACATTTCAAGGAGAATATAATGATTAAAGCAAAACATAAAGACTTAATAAAATCAAATGATGTTGGTACCTTGGAAGGGTGGAAAATGGAAAACAGTACAAGGACATACCACACAGATCTATATTTACCTAGAATGGTGTGAGGACCAACCCCTGGCCAAGGAGCTGGAAAAGGAACTCCAAAGTAGTCAGAAGACAACAGATCAGGACAGGTTTAGGACAGGACAGGTAACCTTTTCTAAGTACAACACCAGCATTACACCCCTCTCTGGTGCTACTCTTCTTTCCCGTTCTGGATGGACAGACTCTTCTCCCTCAGCAATTTCACTGACTCTCCTCTCTCTGTCTCACCTTTTTCGATTCTTTTGTCAGAGTGCTCGAACAGCGTCTCTGACCTCCTTGGCATCCGCCGTCTTCTGCTGCAGTGTTGGGTCGGTTACAGGTCGGTGACAAGTCTGACAATCTAACTGACTGAGCCTACCTTAGTTATACTTTTCTCGAATGTCTGACATAATATCGACAGACAGAATATCGACATGCAAAAATATCGGAGCAAAAATATCGACAGCAAAAATATCGGAATCCTATCTTCATTAAGGTAAGTACAAAAATATCGAAAAAATAATATCGTAGTACAAAAATATCGGAATCAAAAATATCGTTTTTTTAGATGTATTAATAATAATGTTAAAATAATATTTAAATACATATAATTTTACAACTATTAAATTAAAATATTAAAACAAAATTAAAACTAATACATATACATTTAAAATAAATAAAACACTTAAAAATTTAAAGTAATTTTAATTTTTTTAATATAATTTATTTGATTTAATGTAATATGTTTTTTTGTTTTTACCCTGTACGCCTGTACCCCAAAAACCCAAAACTGACCCTGAACCCTAAAAATATCCCTGTACCCCAAAAACCCAAAACTGACCCAGAAACCTAAAAATACCCCTTTACCCAAATACTGAAAACTGACCCTGAACCCTAAAAATACCCCTTTACCCAAAAACTGAAAACTGACCCTGAACCCTAAAAATACCCCTTTACCCAAAAACTGAAAACTGACCCTAAACCCTAAAAATACCCCTTTACCCAAAAACTGAAAACTGACCCTGAACCCTAAAAATACCCCTTTACCCATGAACTGAAAACTGACCCTGAACCCTAAAAATACCCCTTTACCCAAAAACTGAAAACTGACCCTGAACCCTAAAAATACCCCTTTAACCAAAAACTGAAAACTGACCCTGAACCCTAAAAATACCCCTTTACCCATGAACTTAAAACTGACCCTGAACCCTAAAAATACCCCTGTACCCAAAATTAATTATTATTATTAAATTACCAATTAATTAATAATTAACAATAACAATAAAGTAAATATATTAGCACATTTGCTGTAATTAATTTAATTTAATAATTAATATTATTTTGCCCAATTAATTAATTAAGAATAACAATAAATTATATATAAAAAATTACTATATTAATGTAATGAAATAATTAATATTAATTAATTACCGACTAATTAATAATTATAAATATGTAAAAAATTATAATAATTAATTAACTAATTAATAGAAATTAATTACCAATTAATTGTTAATTAAAATATGTACAAACATATATCAATTAATTAATTATTATTAAATTACTTCCCACCCTATTCCCCTATAGACCCATAACCCGCTACAGAACATATTTATCAATTATTCAATTAATTAAAAATAATTAAAAATTAATTCTCAATTAATTAATTAATAATTCCTACTAATTAATAATTAATTTAACATAATTAAATTACTTCCCACCCTATTCCCCTATAAACCCACAACCCGCTACAGTAGTAAAAGACAATATTTAATTAAATTACATTAAAAATAAATAATAAAACATAATAAATACAATATAATATACACTAAATTAATTTAAAAATTGATATTAGTAACATCAAAGTTATTAATTTCGATATTATTGACATCGATATTTACAACTTCGATATTGCTGATATCATACCAATATCGATATTTAGACTGTCGATATTACTTACCTTCGATATTATTGTATATCGATATTTAAACTTCGATATTTTTGTATATCGATATTTAAAAATCGATATTTTGTCTGTGTACCACTTTTCTCAGTGTATGTACCACCCTCCAATGTTTCAATATTCGTGAATCCCCTACTTGTCATTGGACAATGGGATGGGGAAATGTCTTCACACTATACTAATGTAATGTCATTTTCTTAGGCTTATTGTTCTATGTTCCCTCCCCTAAATTACTTTTTCCAAACTTTATTTTCCACCCGCATGTCACATTTGGAAATGCAAATTTTGGGCTCGATTCACAGAATGTACTTAAGACTCAATCCTAAACTTACTACTATTTTGGTATTCACAGAATGCACTTACTACTTTTGGCATTCACAGAATGAACTTACTACTTTTGGTATTCACAGAAGTTAGGATTTTGTCTTAAGTCTGTCTTAAGTCTGTCTTAAGTTTGTCTTAAGACAAACTTAAGACAAAATCCTAACTTCTGTGCATACCAAAAGTAGTAAGTTCATTCTGTGAATGCCAAAAGTAGTAAGTGCATTCTGTGAATACCAAAATAGTAGTAGGTTTAGGATTGAGTCTTAAGTTCATTCTGTGAATCGGGCCCTTTGTCTTTTTCTGCTTCCCCTCTCCGGGTCAAGAGGTGCTGTTCCTAGGCACTTCTTCTGGTTAAACTGTACTTGGCAAAGTTTCAATGTCACAGCTCGAAGTTTGACAGAGTCTAACGCGCTTGCGCATCACCAGGCAAGGTGGATATTTCAGTCACCCTCCAGGCCTAAATACGAACTAATAACAAAGTCAAAGAAAAACATGTTAGAATACGAAAATAAATGAATGCACTGTATACCACTTATTTCTACTCTAATTCCCTTAATTTATTTTAACTATTGCATTAGCAGTTAAGTAAGAAATGCGAGGTTTAGTTTAAGCATAGCTTTGTGCATTAGAATGTGAGGTTCCAGCGGCCATTTTAAAGAGTGTGAGTGTTTATATAGCAGGAACGCGACCCAATTAACCGAAGGTATTAGAATGCCGCTTTAGATGAGCACGCCAGTTACAGTACACAAGGAAGAAGAACAGGACACACAAAGTCAAAAACACCCAAATGTTGGATAGACTTCATATGCCAAATCCATCCTACATACATTTTTGGTAGGCACCGCACGGGGAGATTTATTAAGAGATTTGCCTTAAAAGACAAAACTGCACAAAATTTAGAGCCATTGATGGAGCAAGGTTTCGTACGTAAGAAACTTGCTCGGATTCAATCCTCTCGAATAACATGTAATAAAATAAACAACTTGTTTAGTGAATACTAATAATTGCACTACACTACATTTTTTTCATCTAGGGGAAGCTTTTCAATGTGCTTTACTAACATTTAACTCGAGTGGTTTAATATGGCTGCCAAAAACTCGGGAATTTTCTGCGCATGCGTCTACTGCATCTACGTAGTACGACGTATTTCGCTTTGGTGGGAAATCTTTGCAGCTGCGCAGTAGTACTTAACCCCTTCAGTGCTGCGCGAATTCCTCTGCGGTGCTGAAGGTTCTAAAGAACCTATGGACTCATGACGGAACGGTTCCGTCATGAGCACAGGCCAACCGACGCTCATGACAGAACCGTTCCGTCATGAGCACCGAAGGGGTTAAGCATGTGTAGTGGCCTCTCCTTTCTAGGAAAGATGTCTGCTGGGGGTTGCAGTCCCCAAACCAGCAAAACAACATAGCAGGCAGGCAGCAGCAGCTATGGCGTTGTGAGTATCCATTGAAAACAAGGGCTGGTAGAAGCCCGGAGCTCCAACATTCTAATGTTTGACTTTGTTCACAGCTGCTGCTGTGAACGAAGGGTAATCCCGAGGGGATTTCAATCGACTTGGACTCCCTGAAGCCTTTGTTTTATTTGTTAGAACATTTTGCCCTCTAGTGGCAGAATGTTCTAATAGCCTTCTACCTCTTTGTAGCTGGGCTATAACGGCTATTAAAGTCTCATTTCCTAGTTAAAGTCTTTGACGCTGGAGCGGGACTTTAATGACCGTAATGGCCCGCTATGGCAGGCTATAAGGCTATATTACACAGTTCCATGCCTCAAATTGATACTGATGTGCACCCACCCCACCCAGCATGTGAACTGCATATAAAGCCTTTAACTATCATGTAGAAAAAGATAGCATCAGTTTCATTACCTTAAACACTGGGGTTGTTGTGTTGTGGGGGTGCAAGAGCAGCAAAGTAGGTTGGGTTCTGTACAGGATCCTCTTGTTCTTTGCCAAAGAATTATATAGAGCTCGTCAAACTGCCTTTACCTGATGCTGAAAAGAAAATATAACTTACTTAGTAGTAGACGTGGCAACCAAACACATAAATTATAAACACTTATTCTTTGTAATGTTCACAAACCCTATGATTTCAGTTGGTCATGCAACATTGTTACCTTTCTTAAAATTGTTCCAGCAGCTCTGCAGCCTCGAATCATGGCAGACCACGCGAAAGACCTTCCCCAATGGCTGCGCATGCACTTCCACATGCTGGAAGTGGGCCTAGGTAAGTGCAAGTTTAGGCAACCTCACCTCAGGCCCAGAATGGAAGCTGGTCATAGAATGTTTATTGTTGCAACCAGCATAGGAATGAACAGTTGACAGTGGCACCATGTGTTACTTGTATATTTACAGTTTAAGGCTTTAGAAAGTTTAGATATTGCTGCAACTATTCTTTATTTTCTAGCTTCAGAAACATTTCTATCTACAAAGAAATCTAGGACCTGCTGGCACGCACCTCTGAGAAGCATACACGCTGTAGCCAATGCTTCTCAGAGGTGTGTGCCAGCAGGGCCTAGCTTCATAAACATTTCTGTCTGCACTGCACTCAGCGATTCCGCTATTTAAACACTCACACTCTTTGCAGTGCAGAGTCACTTTGCTCTTTAACACCTTAGATGCTGATGACGAGCTCAGCTCATCATCAGCTACGGCACTTGTATGCTGATGACGAGCTGAGCTCGTCATGTAACGCGGGTTTTTGAAAAATCCAGCGCACAGCTGGAAAACCGCTAGCACGCAAGGGGTTAAAAGAGCCAGCGAACATCCACGGCACGGGACGCCATAGCCGCTGCCTGCCTGCTACTTAGTTTTGCCGGTTTGGGGACTGCAACGCCCAGCAAACATCTTTTCCAGGAGGGAGAGGTCACTACACAAGCATTAAAGAGCCAGCGAACACCAGCGACATGGGCCGCGCCGGGCCTTGCCTAGGCCCGGGCCAAGGGCAATCCCATCCTCACCCGTAAGAGCCTGGAGGAGGCTGGGCTGGACCACCCCTCTTGGTTCCCCGTTTCAGGATATATTTCTTGAACATTAACATTATCAGCGCTTGTGAGGAAAGCTGGAAGAGGGGACTCAGCACTTCCAGGAAGCTGCCGTAAAACAATTTTATTCAACCTGCACTGGATAACAGGTACTCTCCCCTTCGTAAGTCGTACTCTGTCTATTCCCAGGCAACCGTTTTAGTCCAATTGAGGGGACTCGGAGGGATTGGGCTGGACTGGTATCCAAGCCCAAGCGACACTAAGTTCAAGACGGCTATTGCTTGGGCAGTTTTCTGGACAGTGCACCCGAGACAATTAAAGCATGGGGCGAACACACACCAGCAGTGGTATCATTATTTGCTCTTAAAACTGCGCCTAGGTTTCTGTAAATTTGCCAATTTGGTAATTATTACAGAAATGTGGTGTGGTTGAGCTGAAAGGCAGCTTAAATCAGCTTAATTATTGTTATCTATACTACTATTATAAAGAGAGAACTTGCACCTTTTGGCCAGGTAAACTCGGGAACCACAGCACCAATCACAACACCCAATACAGCGTTGGAAAGGGCAGTTGCAGCAGAAGGACATAGGCTATGCAGACGCCCACCATATACATTTAAAATGTAAAAGAACGGTGCCAGCAAAGTAGTCCCTTGTGGGCCTGCCTGCATTGTGCTGTGGGTGTGTGCTGGGGGCGTGACAATCGCTGGGAGCATTCCGTCACGAGTGTTGTTTTTTCTTCCCAGGTTCTATACATTCCTGCTCCCTTTAAATAGTAATTCAGTGGAGGTCCCATTCTCTTAGAACCACCCCAAGCACAGTTATGGGCAAAAATACAACTAAAAGGCCCTGCAAAGCATTATGGGATAAGCTTAGCATAATTTTTAGCATTCATGAAAGGGTTTCAATGATTTTGAATTTTACTCATCAGGGACATCTTGGGACGACGAGGTGAACTGCAGCTTGATGTATAATATTTTAAATGCTATTGCATTTGCCTCATCAGGGACATCCAGGGACCACGAGGTGAACTGCAGCTTGATGTATAATATTTTAAATGCTATTGCACTTGCCTCATCTGGGACAACTAGGGACGACGAGGTGACCTGCAGCTCTTTGTAGAATTATTTGGATACTATAATATTCACTTCCCACTGCTAATCTCGTCCCATAATGCTTTGCAGGGGCTTGATCTCAAAATCATCACCTCTCTCACTGCTTGATGGAAGCTAATTTCACTTTGGTGAAATGACTATATGCATTTTAGCATGTAGAAATATTTGCTATTTTACCTTGAATAAATGTGGTTTCTGTTTTAATAATTGGAAATCTGATGGAACGAAATACTGCTGATTTATTGTACTAAGTTCGTGCCAATTCCGCCCACCCCTACTTTAAATAGCCCACCACCCCATAGTCATAACCCACCCTTACTCTATAAAATACCCCAACACTCTTAAACCCATTTTAACCCTATAAATATACCCTACACCTCAAAGCCCAAGCCTACTCCTGAACCCTAAAAATACCCCAGTACCCCAAAACCCAAACCTACCCCATAACCCTAAAATACCCCTGTACCCCAAAACCCAAACCTAGCCCATAACCCTTAAAATACCCCTGTACCCAAAATCTACCCCAGAACCCTAAAAATACCCCTGTACCCCAAAACCCAAACCTAGCTCAGAACCCTAAAATACCCCTGTATCCCAAAACCCAAACCTTGCCCTGAACCCTAAAAATACCCCTGTACCCCAAAACCCAAACCTAGCCACGAACTCTTAAAATACCCCCATACCCAAAAACCCATACCTACCCCTGAACCCTAAAAATACCCCTATACCCCAAAACCCAAACCTAGCCCTGAACCCTAAAAATACCCCTGTACCCCATAACCCAAAACTATATCTGAACCCTTAAAATACCCAAACACCCCAAAACATATACCTCAGTACCCCAAAACATATACCCTTATACCCATACTTGCCTTATCCAAACATTTTTTAAAAAAACATGCTTTTACCATTCATGCATTTACAACGAATTTCGTTGTAAATGTATGCGTGGTAAAAGCATATAAAATGTAATGCCATGTGGTATAATGGCATTGCGGAGTCATGGTACCTTCGTAATGAAAGTATGCGGAGTGATGGTATGCGGAAAGAAAGTTGAGAAATAATGGGTGTTTACCCTCCCCCGTAAGTACATTGGTGGCACATCGGCCCACATCTCCAGCAACATACTCATATTTTTTCACCACCAATTGGAAAAATGCACAGGTCTCTCTCATTGATGCCCAGCACCGACATACACTTTTAGACACACCTCCCGCCACAAGTTCTAGAATTGCGAACTTTAGAGATGGGGAGCTACGTTCGAATCTCGGCATCAGCTCAACATCCTGTGATTCCAGGCAAATCGCTTTGTCTCCCCGTGCCTACCACAAATGAATGTGTTCTTCTGTAATGTAAATTGTGCTCATGCCATGTTGTCGAGTTTGCGCTATATAATATTGCAAGGAAAATAAAGTAAGGAAACTCGAGTTCACACACTACTGAATGCGCACTCTTAAGTGCATCAGCAGTGCACTGTGAATCGGAGCGTTTCACAGGCCTGTCACAGATAAGAAATGCTATCAAAACGAAATCCTACAAAACAATATACTACTGGCCGGCAGCAATTCATACCCGGACAACGTCGGGAGGGGCTGCTAGTAATATTTAAATTTCGCTTTTATTGCATTTTAATATATTTCTGAACATTTGATTATATTGTAGATTGTAGAGCTTAGATCCAGCACTGTAGATCCGCTTATCAACAGGCCATGAAACAAAGGAAAACTTGGGTAAGGGATGAGGCTCGGGACGCGTTATGCAGAGCAAGTACAAAGATGTAGATAGTAAACTCTGCACCATTGAGGGAGAATACCGGCCCTGGATTTGTGGTCGCAATACCTGAGGCCGAGTGGATTAAACACTTTTCCGCCAAATATGCTGCTACGACCTCTATACCTGATACTATTCAGGCCACTAATTTCTAAGGCAATTCAGATTTAGACCTGGGTCGATCCTCCAGTATTATCCCATTCAGCCTAGTGAAAGTGAGTAGTGCCACAACAGCCAGCAAATGAGGTAAGGCTCCTGGCTCAATTGCCATCCCTATGGGTTTGTGTAAAGCTAATACATCTCTATGGGGTCCTATCTTAACTGTTGTTTTAAGGGCCTGCTGTGCTTCCAAATTTCTTCCTACATGGGCAGAATCGATAATAGTACCTGTCTGTGAAAAAGGGGATTGGCATTGCCCAGCCTGCTATAGGCCGATCTCACTGCTTGACTCTTTAGTAAAAGTAATGTGGAGAACAATTTTGATTTTGATGATTCTAGGGGTACTCTGACTGACAATAAATGCGGGTTTCACACTGGGTGGAGAACTATTGAACAGTGCTTCAACCTGAGTATGCTAGTATGGAAATATATCATGATTAAGGGAGGGAAACTGTTCTTGGGGTTCGTCGACCTGTCCTCCGCCTTTGGTTGTCTAAACCACTTTAAGCTATGGGCAATAATATCAAATATGGGTGGGACTTTACGATTATTTATTTTTTGAGGGATCTGTACTCAGGTACGAAAGCCAGGGTCAGATATGGGTTTAGGGGAGAATGCACACAGCGATTCAATATAGAAAGAGGGGTGAGCCAGGTTTGTGTCCTTGCCCCATTTTTTTTGCTTTCTTTATTAATGTTGGCACTGCACTGACCCTGACCCCTAAAGATCTTGGTTAAATCGGACATTGTCTGGTGCCCGCCCTCCTGTACGGGGAAGATGCTGTTTTGATGGCGTGCACCACATACTCCATAATGACTTTGTTAAGTATATGCAGGACATTGATTTGCAGATGAATCAAACTAAAACTTTCATAAAGAAGTGCGGTAAGAAATCCGGCAACTGCCACGCCATTAGAATCATGGAGTTACTATCGAATTCACAAACAACTTTTCATACCTTGGTGTCCTTTTGAATCAAAATGGCACGTGGAATCATGCCAATAAGACTAGGGCACCGTTATTCAGAAGTGCCTGTATGGCCTTACGGAAATCTGCCAACAGGTTTGGCACAAATCCCTAGAAAAGGATTTGTTGGTGCGGTTCGGGAGCCTACCCCGATTACGTTCATCTTTGCACCTCGCGGTTTTGGAGCCTACCCTGACCGCGTTCATTGTAGCGCCTCGCGGTCCGGGTGCCTACCCCGGCCGCACCCGTCTGCCTCTTGGAAGTGAGGAGTACCTGGGAGCCCTCCCCCACGACGTCGGAGCAGCGTGGAGGTCCCACATTGGCCGTGCTTAATGGCGACCTGGATGCCCACCCCAGTCATGTAGTAATGAGCCCCAGTACCTGTGGTGAGTGTCTTCCTTTGTTTTCCTGGCTGCTGTGAAGGTCCAGTTGAATGAAGAGCTGCTGCCGGTGTGAGAGACCAAATCTCGAGGGGCGCGAGAGTTCGTGGCGGCCATCTTTAAGTCAGGCGCCCGCACCAATCCCCTGCGAGGAAGTCTCGGCGGCCATTTTGAAGTCAGGCGGAGTGCCCAACAAAGAAAAAAGCATTGGTAAATGCAACTGAAAGTATGTAATACATCAAGCACTGGCAAATTCAACTGCAAAATCTGAAAACCATCAAGCATTGGCAAATTCAATTGAAAATCTGGAAAGTCATCAAGCATTGTGGAATGTAACTGAAAAAGCGGAAAAATATTCAAGCATTGGAAAATACAATTAAGAAATCTGAAAATCATCAAGCATTGGCGAAGTTAATTAAAAAGCTCGAAAAGCATCAAGCATTAGCTAAGGCAGCTGAGAAAACCTATAACATATTAAGCACTGGTAAATTCAATTGATACAACTTGAAATCCATCAAGCACTGGTAAAGTCAATAGAACAGTTTCCAAATATAGCTGGGGTGTGCCCTCTTGTGCATTAGTTGAATCAAGTCCTCACAAGTTCAAGTCAGGTACCGCCAGTGGTGATTTGGAGTGTGCTTCATCCAGAGCAACAAAGAGGGCTGTCGTCTCCGTCAGTGGACAGACTTGATAGAAGGCCGCCTCATCACCATGTCTACTACCCCACCTCCTCAAGCGGGTCCGGCGCAAGACAATCCGATGCAAGCCAATGCTGGACATATGGGGGTGCTCGGAGTGTCGTTTCTGCATCCACCTGAACCTTTGGTCCTCGAAACAGGAGGAGGTATGGGTCTTCATTGGAAGGAGTGGCTTCAAGATTTTGAAGACTTCATGAAGGGTTCGCACGTGACGGAAGCCAGTCAACAGCTGATAGCACTATGGAATCGAATAGGAAAAGATGTTGGACAAATCATAAAGGAATTACCTGCAGCTGATGCAGCATCTTACGCTGATGTGTGTGAAGCATTGAACCGGAAATTTCTACATAAAAGGAACATCGATTATGAGAGATACACGTTTAACCTGGTGGCCCAAGAAAAAGAAAAGCTCATGTGCGTTTTCATCACACGCCTTAGACGATTGGCATGTTATTTGTGAATTTAACTCTTTCTCGACTGAAGATGCCCTTTGTCTGAGAGTTATCGAAGGCTGTCCGAATCACTGCCGTGGAAACTGTTAAAGAAAAGTTACTCGCTGGTTGAAATTGAGGAGATGACACGGGTGCATGATCAGGCTGAAGAACACGCCAAAAAGATGGAAGCAGGGAGAAGTGAAAAGCGTGAACAAGCCTTCAGGCTGCAATCTTGTAACACACACAGATATTCTCCGGTGAAGCCGAGGTCATCCCGGTCCAAAAAAAGTGCTAGGGCCTTTAGGCATCTTTTTCTTCATCTAGTTTGCTGTTGCTATCTCTTTCTGTCATAAGCGCCTAGAGACCTGACGGTGAGTTGGCGCTTTATAAGCTTCAGTTAACAATAACAATAACAATAACATCAAAATTCAACAGCAACCTGTGAGCCGACGACGTCTCAGCTCCAGTTGAAATAACAGACGGCGTGAACGTCATCTCAAATGCTATCGTTGTGGCTATGACTTTTCCCATACGGATGGTTGCCCCGCTCAAGGTCAGTAGTGCAGGAAGTGTGGGGGGGAGAACCACTTCGAGAACGTCTGTGGAACCTTCAGGAAAGATAAACAGAGAAATCAGGAAAGGCAATCACGACCCTCGAGCATGTGTCATCATGCCAAGGCGGTACTGGATCTCAGTTACTCATCGACGGGATCATCCCTCTCCAGCTACTAGTCTCGCCGAAGCTATCACTCATGAGCCTCGTCCTCCCAAGAATCAAGGTCATTGTCACCTATCTCGCAGGACAGTGATGAATATGTATGTATGGTCGATGAGCCTGACAGACTGAAGAAATACCCTCTACTCAACATCCAAATGGACACGCACTGGACCAACTTTGTGATGGACAGTGGAGCCTCTCTCAACTATATACCAGTGGCAGAGTATCAGAGGATGAAGTCACCACCTCAACTAAGTCCTGCTCATGTGAGGGTCTACACATGGATGTCCAAAATGCCACTCCCGTGTCTGGGAAGATTCTCAACTCACCTCACGTATCAAGATCGCACGATACCTGCATACATCCATGTCATTGAAGGACCAGAGGCTGATTGTCTTTTGAGTCTTCCAACTGCTGAGCGGCTAAGACTAGTGGAGAACTTATACAAAGTTGATGACGAACTTGATGTGGTTCAGAAATTTCTGAAGCTATTCGCTGGCCTGGGAAAGATGGCTCATTGTCAGATTCGGCTACACATAAATGAACATATAGCTCCTGTAGCGCAACACCACAGACGAATCCCTTTTCACCTCCAACAAGCAGTAGAACAGGAACTGCAGGATCTACTAAAAGCCGACATCATAGAAAGGACAGATGGACCTACACCCTGGGTTTCTCCAGTAGTAGTCGTACCGAAGAAAGGTGAACCTGACAATGTCCGTCTGTGTGTTGATATGAGGGCACCTAACACCACCATTGAAAGAGCAAGACACCCTGGACCACATATCAGTGATATGATTGCGTCACTCAACGGAGCAAAGATATTCCCCAAACTGGATCTTAACAAAGGTTACCACCAGCTAGAACTACATGAACAGTCACGTTACATTACAAAGTTCTCAACCCACATCGGTCTTTTCAGGTATAAGAGACTCAGTTTCGGAGTATCTTCTGCTGCTGAAATTTTTCAAGAATCCATTAGGGAAACCATTCATCACATCCCCAATGCCCTGAACTACAGTGATGACATCCTGGTTTATGGGTCTACGACACAAGAACATGACACTGCCTTAGAACGAGTCTGCCATGCACTAATGGAAGCCAACCACACGCTAAACAAAGCAAATTGTGAGTTCCATAAGTCCACATTAAAGTTCTTTAGTCATATCTTCTCCCATGCGGGAATGAGACCAGATCCAGACAAAGTGGATGCTCTGAATAACACTCCCAGCCCTCATGATGCAGGAGATGTTCACTCCTTTTTAGGGATGGCCAGTTACTGTGCCCGTTATATCCAGGACTATGCGACCATCAGCTATCCCTGAGACAACTCACAAAGCAAGGGCACCCTTCCCAGTGGTCTCTGGGATGTGAACAAGCATTCAAGGAAATAAAAGCAGCTGTGGAATCGGCAGACACCATGGCGTATTTTGATCCAAAAAACAAAGACGGAAATCACTGTCGATGCCAGTCCCGTGGGGCTGGGAGCCATTCTTGCTCAATATGACATGGAGGGTGACCAACATTATATAATCGCCTATGCCAGCCGGAGCCTGACTGATACAGAGAAAGCATACTCCGGGTCGGAGAAAGAATGCTTGGCTGTCGTCTGGGCATGTGAACATTTCCACATCTTCATATATGGAAAACACTTCACACTAGTCACCGACCATCAGGCCCTTATCACCATCTTTGGCAATCCTCGAGCTAAGATGCCACCGAGAATAGAACGCTGGGGTCTTCGCCTCCAAGAATACACGTATACAACTGTGCACAAGCCAGGAAAAGCAGAAAACCCTGCTGACTATATGTCAAGGCACCCCAAAGAGACAACTAGTCCAAACTATCAGTGGCCGAGGAATATGTATGCTTTGTGATAGATCAGGCCAGACCACCTGCCGTCCCACTAGAAGCCATCCAAGATGCCACACAGGCAGATGTTACTCTGCAAGATGTAAAGTGTTGCATACAAAACAATGACTGGAGACACCTTGATAACAACACTTCAGACAGACCAACCGACATACATGAACTTGCCGCTTTCAAGCACGTGAATGATGAACTGTCAGTAGCTACCAATGGCCTGCTCTTACGAGACAATAGAAGAATTATCCCAAAACACCTACGGCAAGGAGTCATAAATCTAGCACATGAAGGTCATCGAGGCATTGTGGCCACCAAGCGAGCACTGAGGGAACGAGTCTGGTTTCTGTTGTTGGACCAAATGGTAGAGCTCACGCTAAAAGACTGCCCCCAATGCCAACTGGTTAGCCGACCTGATCCTCCTGCACCACTGCAAATGTCCCTGCTGCCGGAGGGTATTTGGCAGCATGTTGCTGTAGACTTCTTTGGGACACTCAATGGCTCTAAATGAAGTCTTGCGAGCTTATAGAAACACGCCTCATTCTACTACTGGCAAGTGTCCCGCGACCCTAATGTTGGGCGGGCCGGTGCGCACCAGAATACCCATGATTGATTGGAATGATGGAACTGTGTCTCACGAGTCTGAACATGATGACATAGCTGTCACTGATCGACTCAAGAAGGAAAAGATTAAAACGAACGCGGATCACCGTTGGAGAGCTGCTCCCTCTCTGATTCAGGAAGGCGACTGGGTGCTAGTAAAACAAGAACAGCACAAGAAAACAGACTGTCAGTATCATGAAACTCCGCTGGTTGTTACCAGACAAAAGGGAACTATGATCACTGCTGATTCGGATGATAAGAGAATCACCAGGAATGTAGCACACTTTCAAAAGTGCAGACCTAAAGTCAAAGAACTGTTAACCGCTCCTGTCGATGGAGAAATGGGACCTGTCGTGACCGAAGCTGGTGATCAGCTGTCAGGGGTGATCCCCGATAGAAGAGAACCTGACTGTCAAGACGGTCATCTACGCCCCCGGCGAAACATCAAAAGACCGAGTCGTCTGATTGAAGAACTGTAACTACGTGCCAATTTCTTTTGTAATTATATGTTGAAGGATAATTGAACTAGCTCATTTTGTTAAGAAAGGGGGAGGTGTAATGTAGCACGAATTGCTGGGCAGTAGGACCAGCTCGGCCAAGGAAGGGGACGTTGCGGGATAAGGGTAGAGCAGGAGACACACCAGGAAATGGGCAGTTGTAAGAAGGCGATTGTTTCAGAAGGACGTACAATAAAGAGAAAGTGAACTCCCTACCGAGTCTGTGTCGTCTGTGACCCACAGGACACTACACCTCCCTCGGTCTGTCACCCTCCTCCCTCCCTTTGTGTGTCACTCTCCTCCCTCCCTCCTCCCTCCGTCTGTCACCCTGTGTCTCCCTTCCTCTCCCTTTCTGTCTCCCTCCCTCTCCCTTTCTCTGTCTCACTCCCGCTCCCTTTCTTTGTCTCCCTGCCTCTCCCTTTCTCTGTCTCCCTCCCATTCCCTCTCTTTGTCTCCCTCTCCCTTTCTCTGTCTCTCTCTCCCGCTCCCTCTCTTTGTCTCCCTCTGTCTGTCTCCCTCCCTCTCCCTCTCTTTGTCTCCCTCTGTCTGTCTCCCTCTCTCTGTCTCCCTCTCTTAGTCTCCCTTCCTCTGTCTCCCTCTGCCTCCCTCTGCCTCCCTCTGTCTGTCTCCCTCTCTCTGTCTCCATCTGTCTGTCTCCCTCCCTCTGTTTGTCTCCCTCCATCTGTCTCCCTCCCTGTCTCCCTCTGTCACCCTCTCCCTCCCTCTGTCTGTCTCCCTCCCTCTGTCTGTCTCCCTCCCTCTGTCTATCTCCGTCTGTCTCCCTCCCTGTCTCCCTCCCCTCCCTTTGTCTGTCTCCCTTTCTCTGTCTCCCTCTCTCTGTCGCCCTTTCCCTCCCTCCCTCGCTCTCCCTCTGTCTGCCTCCCTTTTCCTCCCTCCCTCGCTCTCCCTCTGTCTGCCTCCCTTTCCCTCCCTCCTTTCCTTCCCTCGGTCTGGAATGCCTGGGCCCCCAAAGAGCAGCCGAGAATGCAAACACTCTTAAATAAAAACATTTTTTAAGCATGGGTAAATTGTCTGCAAGGTCCGTGGGCCACCAGGGAAGGCTTGCCGGTCCGCCGGAGGCCCGCGGGCCGTACCATGAGTACCCCTGTCTTAGAGTGTGTTGTTTCAGTGCAGTGTTAGATAAGATTGTTTGCTGGGAGAAAAGTGGCAAGCCTATCGGCACCTGAGTATTCCTAAGAGCCCCAGTGAAGATTGAAGTCTCGCAGGAAGATCTGTCTGTCACTTTGAGAGTATTGATCGCTGATGAAGTCAGTGACTTCCTCCAAAAAGGAAGAACAGTCACCAGGCGGGTGATAAATGGCATGAAATCTGAAGGGTGAGCAGTGTTTCACCTGAAGCTCCACAGAAGGCATTAAAATGTACTGAAGGAGCTGAGGCAAAGCCTTAATTTGAAGGGAGTTTCTGAAGACGATTGCAACACCTCCCCCATCTTTGTCTGTTCTATCATTTCTAAAGATAGAATAGTCGGTGGGTAACAGAAGATCAAACATAGTGTGAGAGGTGTCAGGTCTCAGTGAGGAAGAGAATGTCAAGATTGTGGAGAATGATGGTGTCAGAAATTTCCAGTTTGTGTTTCATTGCAGATCTGCAGTTGTGGAGAGAACAGCGCAACTCTGACGAGACTGTTTTGATGACGGGGCATTTGGGCTTTTAAGGGTGATAGATATAATGTTCTTGTAAGAGGGTGCCAGGGTAGAATAAGGCTGATGATTAGTTCTGACAGAAGAGATGGTCGGAATAGTGTACAGAGTAGACATACTTGGAGAGGAGAGTGGAAGGGGGGGTGGAGTTAGAAATCTTGTAAACAGCCAGTAAGTTAGCAATATCTGCAGAAGACAGATTGTGATTGGCTTGTTTGGAATGCGGGAGCAAGGTACTCCTCAGGAGTTTGGGGAAGTGAGTATTTGCCAAGGGAATTGGGTTGTTTGGAACGGAGGACATCTTAGTACTTAAGACTGAGATGGTAGTGTCAACCAAGGAAATAGAAGAGATGAGAGATCCTAATTTATTTTCCAGAGAGTAGGGCTGAACACGGAATGTTAGGTGGCTCGATGGATACAGGAGGGAGTGCAATTGGTGAGGGAGGGCAGGGAGAGGTGAGGGTGCGGGGGCTATTGGGGTTTAAGTAAAAGGTAGAGATATATGGTGGTTGAGAGAGGATGTTGGTGCAACTGAGGGGGAAAGAGAGTTATCTTTGCTGATGTTGAACAGAGGGGCAGAATTGAGATCATATTTAGATGGAGACAGGTTAGGAACGGGAAGGGAGGGAAGAATGTGTGGAGGGGAAGAGGGGAGTCCTAGAATGGCAGGAGGTTTGGGGAGAAGAGAGGAGAAGGAGCTGAAAAAGTCCTGTAAGCTAGGAGAGGTGAATGTAAGGAGACAGGCACCAGGCAGAGTGGGGGTGTTGGGTTAGAGGGTAGTTGAAGAAAGAATATGGGGGCATATTAGCAAGGGCAATATCGCCTCTTTTGCTGGACTTTTTACCGCTAAAGCAGCGATATTTTTATCGCTATCAGCAAGCTGTCGCTAACAGCAGTTAGCAACAGCTTTTAGGCGATAGCGACCGGTTTGGGGCCCGCTCTGCATGTCAGCGATATTTATCGCTAATGACATTCAAAGTGGACGTACCCAAACTGTTAGCAAATGAAAGCAGTCGCTAACAAAGCTATCGCCTATTAGCAATGCAGGCTTAGCAATAAAAAAAGTTGCGCTAAGTATAATGACATCGATTTCCAAGCGCTTAGAGACCTGCAGGTGATTGGGCGCGCTATAAATCTAAAATAACAATAACAACAATAACAAGTGCGATTATCGCTAGAATCTAACGCCTGCTAATAGGATGACTTACCTGTGTATTCAATGGGAGGTGGATTGTCAGGTTAAGCCCCCATTGGCGTTTATGGAAATCCAGAGATATTCGCGCATTTTGCAGGCTATAGCTGGATATTTCAGCTTAATGGAGAAAAAAGTTACTAATAGCATGTTTTCTCCGCTAACATATCCAGCGATAAAAAAAACACGCTTAGCGCGTTTTGCGATAAATATCGCAATTCCTTGCTAATTTGCCCCATGGTTCTGCTAGGTCCAAGGGAGGGAAAAGGAAGGGATTACCGAGGGGGGATAAAGGATTGTGCAGCATTACTGGAGGAATGGGAGGCTAAAGAGAGATGAAAGGGGTTTGTGAGGATTTCAGGGTACAAGGAGAGGGGGAGAGCGGGAAGGGAAAAAGGGAAGGGGGGAAAAAGGGGGAAGTATGCAAAGTTAACTGGGAAATTGTCGTAGAAAAGGTGGATTAAATATGGGGTTGGTGGACAGGGCTAGGGTTAAAGAGGTAACATTGGAATACCGGGAAGGTGTAGAGTGGAAAAAGAGAGTGTTAGCCAGAGGTATGGCTGAAGTGTTGTGGAGAAGTTCACATTGGGAGGGAGGAAGAATGGGAGAGGAGGTTACAGGGGAACGGGGGCAGAGGGTCGGCTTGTGCCTCCTGGGAGAGCGGCCTATTGGAGTAAAGGGGAGGTCAGGGGAGGAGATAGGGAGTAACGGGCGGAGCTAGATAAAAAATCAAGGGAGATCACAGTCACAGGGGTGGGTAGAAGGGAAGGGAAGAGGTGGTCAGAGAGAGAGACAAGTGTCTTTAGCTTGAATCAAGACAGTACCATTGTTATATAGTGAAATAGTGAGAGAGTCATTAAAACAAGTAGAGGGGGATATTTTTAACTGCTGCCCATGTGGGATAGATGAGGAGGAGGTGACGTTGAGGGAGTTATGGAAGCTGATAGACCAGGAAGGGATGTTGTGAGTGAGTCTTCTATAACGACCATTATGGAATAGGTCAACAAAGAGTGAATCAGGAAATTGTTCAATGGTGTTATGCTTGAACCGTTTTGCTGAAGCTTCAGACAGATTAGGGGGATAAAGGATTTTGAAGCAGTTAACTCCATGCTTAATTCGAATGGTGGCCATGTTAGGAAAATGAGGAGGAAGAGGGGGGTGAGGGGAAGAGGAAGGTGCCACCAGGGTAATGACAGCGAAGAGAAGTATAAGAAGAAGAGGGCACATATTCCGGTATTAAAATGAAATTATCCGATTAATGGGAGGTCAAGAGGCGTCCAGGTTAGTAGGGCAAAAGTCTTTGGTCCAACCAAACATTTACTGCAGCATCAAGGTGGGATATTAGGCTAGCCTGAATCCAGTGGCAAAGTGAGCAAGGGACCCACGTCTGGGCATAACCTGCCACCAGGATTGTAAGGTAGTGAAGAAATTTGTAGAAGCCAAATTATTTGTGCTGAGCCTTTGTTAGTAGTAAAGTTGGATTGAGGAGAATAGAGTATTCTTTTTGTTCAGGAACTTATTCCAAAGGTGCCAAGGTCAATCGTAGAGTTTTATGAAATAGGATATACCAATGTCTGATGGGCATTTTAAAGATGCCCTCCACTTTTGCAGGGTTTTCATAGTGAGGGGTGTTGTGGTCCTATTTTTGTTTCAGGCAGTGGTGGGTGCCATATTCTGTGAATTTACCACTTCCCTAGGTGATGCCAAGTAAAAATGGGGGGTCTATTTACAATATTCACGTCATCAGGGGATGTATGACATTACAACGCATGCTTTTACCACGCATGCCTTTACAACGCGGTTTTTACAACGCAAACCTTTAAAACGCATAGCGCTTTGGGGTGCTGGATAATGAATAGTTTAATTTACTATTCCAACTCCAGTCCCCGTGGAGACTATGGAAGGTGTTGGATAGTAAATTAAACGTATCCCCTATCCTAGAGCGCCCCCCAGCGCAATGCGTTGTAATGGTTTGCGTTGTAAAAGTTGCATCGTAAAGGCACTGTGTGGTAAAAGTTGCGTTGTAAAGGATGTTTCCCTATCAGGGAACTGGCAAATTTAGCCCCATGTTAACCGTTAAAATCCTTTATCCGATTCCCTTTCTTAATATAGCTTATGGCAGTAGTTAGAAAGGGAGCTCATAGGCTCCTCCTTCCACAAAGGGCCCTCCTTGGTTGCCGGAACTGGGCACAATGTAGAGGGAAGAGGAAGCATTTGTCCTCGTTGAGTCTTGCTCGCGTGTCCCTGCGCACCGAGCCCCTAGAGCGTGTCAGTGCAGGACTTTGTGATGAGGCAGGGAATGGGGGAAGAGGCACTCACCCGGTCATCGCGGCTTCCTCTCGCGCGGTTCCTGGAATCGATCATGTGGTCTGTCCCTCAGCACCACTGCATTCTGTAGAGAATGAGATTCACGTTCCCCCACAACTCTCTACTGACTTAAAATGTTACGTTGAAGAAAACACTGTCTCTGCAGCTCATTCATTAGTGCAGAAACTGACCCAGCAGTCGGGAGGCATAATGAAGCTCGTGGCAAACAACAAATCCTCGGTTAGGCCGATCGGCCCCCCACTACAGATCTATAAATCCCAGGCCAAGGGGGCTGTCATCTATGGATCAGAACTCTGGGGCCACGAAAATACATCTAAATTGTTGAAGGTGGAAAATAGATTTATCCGTAAAATTGTAGGGCTACCACCGAGCACCCCCCTTGTCCCGTTGAGGATGGACCTTGGCTTATGCCCGCTTGATGAGGACCTGGCTCTACGCCCACTGGCCTTCTGGCGTAGATTATGGACAACCCCTGAATTGGCCAGTTACAGGGAAGGACTACGGGAGATCCTAGCCACTCCTGGCGCCGGAAAAATCAAATGGCTCTACTATATCAAGCTTGAACTGGTGGCTGTAGGCCTCTCAAGTATGTGGTCTGACCCCCAGAACGTGTGCCACACCCTCTCTAAAAAGGATCTAGCCAGGTCTTACAGAGAATCTAAACTTTCCCTGATTCTCAACCATCAACATCCTGGGTCCCTGACAGCGTCCTTTTTCTCTCACAAGGTGAACTACAACATGGAACCTACTCTAGACAAAATTTATCCCAATGTACTGAGAAAATTATATCTTCAGTGGAGACATGGCTCTCTCCCCATCAAAACTTTTACAACCAAATGGAACCATGATCCTAGCAGTACATGTCCTGCTTGTAGAAACTCGGATGAAAGTGAGCTCCACATCCTTTTTTTCTGTCCAGCTTACCATGGGATCCGTAGGCACTGGATTCTCCCCCTATGCAGAAACCTGGGATTTAAGAAGTGTCTGCACGCTTACAGAGTCCTAAAAACTGACTTGTCAGAACACATTGTTTTTACAATGGCCAAGTACCTGGGCGCCCTTTGGTCCATCAGAAGGCAATGCCTCAAATCATAGACTGAGTATGGATCTGTTTTTATTATATGAGGATTCCTCTCCAGTATTGTTTTTATGTATTTTACATCTCATTGTACAAACCATTTAAATGTACTGTTTTATATGATTGTCTTTTATGGTAAATTTTTACCGAAATAAAGGTTTTTCAAGTTTCAAGCTTTGCCTTATTTACAAGGCGGAGTTAAGCCACAGGGCTTAACGCTGCCTTGTAAGTAAGGCCTCTTTTCACACTGTACATAGCAGGAAAGGGGGAGGCAATGGGTGTTGAGGTGGGGGCTCCACCGCAACACCCATTGACTTTGATGCTGCTCGCGATTTACAAGGGCAGAGTAAATAGGAGGCAGCAGCAACATTAAGATCAGTAAAAACCTGATCTTAACCGCATCGCTGCGGCGGTTATTTTTGCGCTACGCAGCTTTTTTCTAAAAGCCGCGTTAGATGACGAGCTCAGCTCGTCATCCGCACACGCCCCCCGTGGCTGATGACGAGCTGAGCTCGTCATCAGCATCGAAGGGATTAAACAGGCAAAATGAGGAGAAATGCTTTATTTCCCCATATGTTTGCTGTTTCCATGTGTGCTGCGTTGTGCAGCACACATAGCAACAACAATGAATGAATTTTGAATGAATGAATGAATGAATGAATGAATGAATGAATGAATGAATGAATGAATGAATGAATGAATGAATGAATGGATTTTGGGACTTATATAGAGCATGGCTGCCCGGAAGCGTCCCAGCGCTGAGATTGCAGACAGACAACTGAGGATAGAGGCTGAGGGGGAAGGGAAAGAGGTTATTGCGGGAAGAGGTGGGTTTTGAGAAGCTTTCGGAATTTCATATGACTAGGTTCAGACCGGAGTTGGATTGGGAGAGAGTTCCAGAGGGTTGCGGCGACCACCGAGAAAGGCCTTTGATTGTTTATGCGCAGGAAGCTGACCATTCCTGCACATAAACAATCTTTTAAAAAAATTACAGTTTGTAACTCGACAAAACACCATTTAAAGATTATTTAGGTGCAGGAAGGGTCACCTTCCTTCAAATAAACAACCTTCCCCGCAAAGCAGACACATTTGCACTATTGTGCAGGGTACCTGCATTGGCGCCAGGCTGCTAAATTTAGTGCCAGTACAGGGAGAAATGCTGGACTGCATCGTATTATTGTAAATATGGTGCAGCCCTGTGATTCTGAAGTGGCGGAGCGTGGCCTTATACCAAGGAGGCTAACGCCACGTTCCGCCACTTCATTGTAAATATGCCCCTTAATCCCTTAGCTGCTGAGCTTTTTCCACCCTTAGTGTTAAACCCTTTTTTGATGTTTGGGGCACTTTGCAATTAGGCCTTCATTACTGTTTTTTTTCTACAATTGGTATACATGCCAAAGGTGTGTGATTTATTCCCATATCTCGGGGATTCGAAAGTTTGTGGATTCCGCTAGAAAGAACTGAAAAAATATCCAAAATATAGCAGTGTTTTTGCTGTTAGTAAAATTAGAAGAAAGTGCTGTGCAAGAAAGCAAATGTTTTTATTCATAATAATGGAATCTACAAAATGTATTTATAAGTTTTATATTGCGCTAGCTAGAAGCAAAGGTATCAGAGCGCTTTACATATAATGCAAGATCGTTTGATTGAAGTCCATACATATATACAGACAAAGAAAATCGTTAGGCAGTCAAGGTAGTTACACTATGCTGACATCAGAACAGCATAAGTTAATGAAGTACATGACATAGTAGACAGCTGAAACAATACATCCACCGTCACAACGGGACAAGTAAGATTGGGTGTGAGCACATAGCTCAGTCTGAGTGTGTGTTGAAGGATTTGTTGAGAAGGAGGTATTTAATGGAATGTTTGACACAGGAAAAAGAAGGTTTGCAGTGAAGATCTATAGTGAGTGAGTTCCAGATCCTCAGTGGATTTCCAGAGAGAGTGTCTGGGAGGATTTCTTTTTCAGTTTGGGAGGTGTGAGAATAAGTGAGTTTGAGCTTCTCAGAGTCCTGTGTCTTCTTGCTTTCGAAAGTTTGGTATCTAGATTGTTGGGGTTATGTGTATGAAGGACTTTGTGGGTAATGCAAGCCGGCTAGCAGATACATCTTCCTTTGATGGGAAGTCAATTGAGGTTCTTAAAGGTCGGTGAGATGCGCTCAGACCATTCAAAAACTGCTGGGCTGAGAATTGTTCTTGGGGGAGAAGGTGATTTTTCAGTGTTCCTGACTGTGAAGAAGGCATTGACAGTTTTCAGACGACTAGAAAGTGCACCCCCGTCTTAAAGTCATCAGGGGGATTGAACGGATTGATTTTCTTGAGATGTTTTGGCTGAGTTGTTGATGTGGTACTTCATTGCCATGTTTTTGTTCATGGTGATGCCCAAGGACTTTAGGGAGTTTGATAGTGTGAGAGAACAATTTAGGACGTCCAAATTCTTGAGCCAATCTTGGTTTGTTTCTAGGGGAGAAATGTAGTAGTTAAGTTTATTTGGGGTTCAACTTTAAGTGGTTGGTGTTAAGCCAAGTTTGTATCTTGATTAGTGTGGCGTTCAGATGTAGGATGCCACTGGGTGTTTTAATTTTGTAGTAGAGTTTGGTATCATCAGCATATGGGTGGTTTGTTACCCCTTCTTGGTCCAGGATAACAGTAAGGGTTCGAGGAAGAGGTTGAAAAGGGATGGGCAGAGAATCGAGCCTTGGGGTACACCATGTGGAACTAGTGTTGGTTTCGAGACACATTTGTTGATTTGTATTTGTTGTGAGGGATGTTGCAGGTAAGATGTGAACCATCTTAGGACTGTGCCATTGCTACCAGTGAGATTTTTGAGTGTCTTAAGTAAGGCTGTGTGATTTACTGTATCAAAGTAGGATTAAGAGGCATTCACCTTCATCTAAGGATCTGTGAATGTCATCTGAGATATTGAGAATAGCAGTTCCAGGGTTACAGCCTTTTCTGAATCCTGATTGGAATGTATTGTAGAGTTTGATTTTGTTTATATGTTGGTTGAGTTGTGGTAGAATGCACTTCTCCATTGTTTTGGCTAGGAATGGGATGTTGATGGTAGGTCTGAGTTAATTGAGGTCATTGGGGCCTTCACCTTATTTTTTGAGTATGGTTGTGATTTGACCTAAACAACAATCAATCAATCAATTCTTTTGTAAAGCGTGACTACTCAGCCGTAAGGGCCTCAAGGTGCAGTGGAGGCTGCTGATCCGTCAAAGGCTCTGTGGTTCAGTCGAAGAGCTAGGTCTGAGGTCTTTCCTGAATTGATTCAGTGATGGTGATTGCCTGAGGTGGGGAGGCAAGGTGTTCCAGGTCTTTCCTG
Source organism: Lissotriton vulgaris (assembly GCF_964263255.1). Lineage (NCBI taxonomy): Eukaryota > Metazoa > Chordata > Amphibia > Caudata > Salamandridae > Lissotriton > Lissotriton vulgaris. The sequence continues at coordinate 249,247,714 of NC_141686.1, read as the reverse complement.
CAAGGTAGGAGAAGGATCTTCCTCCAGCTGTCGTCGTGCAGATCCGTGGGGCAGTGGCCAGGGCCAGTTGGGTGCGTGGAATGTGAGGCGTGGTGTGTGTGAGGAGCTTGAATGTGATTCTTTAGTTGCCGGGAGCCAGTGGAGGTCTCTCAGGTGGCAGGTGATGTGGCTGCGGCAGGGAATGTTGAGGATTAGTCTGGTGGAGGCGCTGGGAATGCCCTGTAGTTTCTTGTGAAGTATTTGGGTGATGCTGGCATAGAGTGCATTGCCATAGTTGATTCTGCTGATCATGAGTGCATGGGTGATAGCAGTTCTGGACTTGGTGTGTGAATTGATGATCTTTCAGAGGAGGCGTAGCGTGTTAAAGCAGCATGATTAGACTGCGTTATTATGGCGGTTCATGGTGAGCGAGGAGACCAGGATGATGTCCAGGTTTTGTGAGTGGTCTGTGGGTGTGGGGTGGGTTGCGAGAGCTGCAAGCCACCAGGAGTCATCCCAGGCAGAGGGGGTAGAACCCTGGATGAGGACTTAGGTTTTCTTAATTGAGTTTGAGGCAGCTGTTCCTCATGCAGGTGGCGATAGCCTTCATTTAACCGTGGTAGTTGTTCTTGGCAACTATGTGTTCCTTGCTGAGGCAGAGGATCAGCTGGGATGTTGTTGGAGTAGGAGACGATGTTGAGTTTGTGGTCCCCGGCGATTGCTGTGACCTGGTCATGCAGATGTTGAAGAGTGTGGAGCTCATAGAGGAGCCCTGAGGCCATCCCACGTGGGACTCTATACTGACTTTACCCAACCATAGGTCAGTGAGTATGCACGACTCCTTGACGTCAGTTATTTTTTTCATTTGACTAATATTATTGCACTCCTAGGTTTCCCCCCTTCCCCTTGTCCTGAGGAAGACCCGTCCGCTGAAGTTGTAGATTACCCTCTATGCGCCAGGGTGGAAACGTCGACACTCCCCCAGTGGACCTGTACCTGATACCATGCCAGCCCTGCCCATTCAACAGATGATAAAATCTCTGTGCACCTCTAGAAAATCGGAAAACAACATTTTGGGAACTATCTGTGAGGGACAGGCCTAATTGTGAACTGGTGTTATTAGAAATCAAGGCCGGTTTGCTTAGGATACTAAAGTGAAAAGAGTTTTAGTGAACTCAATCCTGACTTGATTTCCCTTCTTTCATATCTGTTCCATTCACTAGCACACTTTCTCTTTCAACCTCCTTTTGGAGCAACTGCTCTGTTAAAACATTTAATATGGTGATCTGTTATAAAAGTAATTGAGATACAATAAACAGTTATTATTGGAGATATATTTGGTGCTGTTGTGTCTTTTGAGGATGTACAGTTTTGATAATTGATTGTGCATTCATAACCAGATGCTTAACGTATATATATATCTGATGTGGTTTTCGATAAATCAATGCTTTCTTAATTAATTTGTTCTCATAACTAAACTGTAGTTAATACGTGTAGGACCATTGTTTTCTATATCTAAAGCACAGCGCAGCAGATCCCTGTGGGTCCAGAGTGGAACTGTGGTAGTCTGACTCTCAGTGCTTGGCTGATGAGGAAGGAGTGGATCTATGCCAGGGCTTTGTCGTGGATGCTGGCGTTGTGGTGTCTTGTGCATAGTGTACAGTGGGAGACAGTATTGAATGCGGCCAAGAGGTGCAGAAGGATAAGGGTTGCAGTTTCGCCTAGTTCGAGGAGGGTACTGACATCGTCTGTGGCAGCAAGGAGGGTGGTCTAGGTGATGTGGTTGCTTCGGAAGCTAGATTGGGAGAGGTCCAGGATGTGTTTCACTTCGATGAGCTCAGCAAGTTGAGCATTTATGGCCTTCTCGATGCCCTTGGTGGGAAGGGGAGGGGAGAGATGGGTCTTAAGTTCTTGAGGTCCGTTGGGTCGGCAGAGGGTTATTGCAGCAAGGGGTTGATCTCTGCATGTTCCCCGTCTTCCAGGAAGGGGGCAAAGTTGATGGAACAGTTGATGGTGCGGCAGAGTTCAGGCATTCTTTTGAAGATGCGGTGCAAGCAGAGGTCGGAGAGTGCCCCGCAGTGGATGCTCTTCATGATCTTGAGGGTGTCGTCCGCTGTGAGGGGAGTCCAGCTAAGTAAGGTCTGTTGTGGTCCAGTATCCTTGGGTGTGGTGGTTGCGGGTGGGGAGAGAGGGTCTTGGGAAACAAGCAAGCAAAGATTTGCTGGGCTAAGATCACGTTCTTCCCAGCTTTCTGGAACAGGTAGCGTTGTAGAAGAAAACCAACGTTCTTAACCACATGCTTTCTATTTCCCTATCTTGTAGTCCTATTTTTTATGGATTCAACCTACTTGCAGTTTATGGTAGAAACAGGTGTCAACAACATTGGTGAACCTGGAAAGCTATACATTTCTGAAAACTAAAGGAATTTCTGAATTCAACAAGGGTTAATTTGTGTGGATTGCTCATTGTTTTCCAAAGGTACTAATTGTTCAACAAAACATTATTGAAAATAAGTAGGAAAAAATAGCAATTCATTTTTTGCTCTGGTGGTCGATTTTTAATTGCATTCCAACCACGCAGAAATGTATATAGTACAATCTACTTAATGGCAAGCATTTGCAATGCAATAGGTTTTGCATTTACATGAGTTTGAGCTATTGATATTGACATTGCAAATAACATTGCCTTTTATTTTTGTTTTTTGTTTAAAAACATAAATAAAAGGCATTGTCATTTACAATGTCAATAGCTTAAACTTGTGTAACAGCGAGACCTATTGCATTGCAAATGATTGTTTAACGAGGGAAAGAAAAACGCCTGAGGGGGTTTGGTGGGTGGTCTGAATTATGTTTTCATTTGAGAAACTCGGATCACTGCATGTGGTTTTAATATTGTGACCTGGATAAGAAGTGAGGGGGGGCTCTTGAGCGAGGACTGTTACATAAAAAATGCTGCGGGTCTTGAGCAATGGCCGGTGTTATTTCTCCACACTACGTCACTTTTTATATTATCTTCAGAGTTAAAAGAAAGATTCCAAGCTTCAGGAAAAAGGACCTGTTGCCTGTAGGTTATACATTTTTCTGAAGAAGGCGCTCAACACCATCGACGTATACATACAGATTGCACTTCCACTCTTCAGACGCCGCCAAGCGCGGGCGCGCGCGCACACACTCACGCACTTTATGAACACAGGTACGGTTGGTGAGTCCCTTCCAGAATCTGGTAGGACAGCTGGTATGGAGGCACTGGCGACTGACCCTACCACTCCCACCCCGTAATGGCCCCCAAGCATGTCCTGAGGTGTGAAGATGGTCTTTGAAGACCGTTTACAGCCTTCCACATGGTTTTCTGGTGTGAGAGCTGGGGACAAATGTTTTGGGGTGCCATAAACTCATCTGTGAGGTGTGAACCCCCCTCCCTGTGGCTTTCTTTCATGGAAAGCTAACTCGCAGAATCCCATGCCATGTTCAAAAATATTTTTGTGTTTTTTTTGGTTCTGGCTGGCGGCGCCTTGGCCATAAATGAAAGATAAAGGGAGAGACTGCGGAATTGAGCGCGAGGCAGAGGCGGGCTGTAGAGGGGAGAGAGCGCGCAGGCGGGGGGGCATACTGTCAAAGAGAGAGAGAGAGAGAGACCGGCAGCAGACTCAGAGGAGAAAGAGCGCACGAGAGGGGTAAAGGAGAGACAGAGAGACAGTCAAAGAGATAGAGAAGCTGAGACAGGCAGTCAAAGAGAGGCAGTCAGAGAGAGAGGCAAGCCAGGCAGTGGTTAGTGAGAGAGGCAGAGACAGGCAGTGGAGTGAGATAGAAGCATAAAGAGAGAGAGAGAGAAAGAGAGAGGAGCGAGGCCAAGTAGAAAATACAGGCAGACAGAAAGTCAATGTAAGAAAAAGAGAGAAAGGCAGTCAGAGAAAGAAAGTGAGAGGCATTCAGAAGAAGAAAAAAATGCAACAGGCAGAGAGAGCAAGTCAAAACAAGCGCACGCCTAGTGCGATCGCAAAAATACAAGCATTTACAATGCAATGGTTTCGCCTTTGGAAAAGTTAGAGCTATTGGCATTGTAAATGACAAATTTTGTATTTATGTGTTGGTTTTGAAAACAGATAAATAAATGGCATTGTCATTTACATTGCCATTAGCTTAATCTCTCGCAAATGTGAGACCTATTGTACCCTACGGACAAGCTCAGCAGACAGCAATTACTACCACACACACACACCCAGAGCCACACACACACACCCAGAGCCACACACACATACCCAGAGCCACACACACACACCCAGAGCCACACACACACACACCCAGAGCCACACACACACCCACAAACCCAGAGCCACACACACACCCACACACCCAGAGCCACACACACACCCACACACCCAGAGCCACCCACACACCAAGAGACACATACACACACACACACTCAGAGCCACGCACACACCCACACACTAAGAGCCACACACACTCACACCCAGAGCCACACACACACACCCACACACCCAGAGCTACGCACACACCCACACACCCAGAGCCACACACACACCCACACACCCAGAGCCACACACACACCCACACACCCAGAGCCACACACACACCCACACACCCAGAGCCACACACACCCACACACCCAGAGCCACAGCTGTTAAAATTTACAATATCCATCAATCAAAAACACTGGGGCATATTACCAAGCAATAGCGATAGTTATCGCTATTGCTTGGTTAGAGACAAACATTTACCGCAGCGCTGCGGCCATTTTTACCGCAAATAAACCTTGGTATTACCAAGGTTTAACGCAAATGCGGTAAAAATCGCCGCAAAGCATGAATATCGCTGAAAATTCAGCGATATTCATGCATTAGCGAGCTAATGCTCTTAGCCATGTTATCCACCTCCCATTGGATAACATGGCTAAGAACTGTTCAGGGCAGGTGTTAGCTTTTGGAGATATTCCCGCTTAGCGCGAATATCTCCAAAAGTTGGTAATAGGAGATAGCGATGTTAGCGACTGTTTTCAGTCTCTAACATCTTGGCACGCCCACTTTGCATCTCATTAGTGATAAATATCACTGACATGCAAAGTGGGGCCCAAGATAGTCCCTATCTCCTACTAGCTGTCGCTAACTGGTGTTAGCGGCAGCTAGGTAATAGGGAGATAATTTTATCTCCGTTTTCTTGGCTTTTAAAGCCAAAAAAGCGGAGATAAACCCCCTTGATAATATGCTCCACTATTATTAAACGTTCAATTTGAGCATGCAGCTCAGCTTCGGAATAATTTAATCCATAATTAACAGTGTGGAAACGCAGCGCTTGAAACCTTCGAAATTAACCTACGCGGGAAGAAGCATCACAGAGCAGTGACTGCCCAGTGGAAGTGAGAGAATATTTACAACAAGGGGTGGCGAGGGACAGAGTCTCTGAATTAAGCAGAAAGCTCTCACCCAGTCAAGAGATCAGGGCTAGATCCAACACCGTTTTTTAGCTCACTGCACCATCCCAGTTTCAGAACCTGGCTGTATGCAAATTAGTCTGTTCCTGTCCCAGTGCATGATGGGAACAGGGCAAACCAAACTACAAAAGCCAATTCTTACACTGGGAAGGAAACAAGCTCCTGGGGACCGGTTTCTGGCATTACAGCCGTCTTCGGCCCGATTTGCTTGAATCCTGATGAGCAAGGGTCTCACATCTGAGAATACCCTTCCACGCTTAGGGTAGCTTCCCCGGTAGCTTGTCTCCTTTCTGGTGAAGAATTGGCTTGGTAGTTTAGTCTGCCCTGTTCCCATGATGCACTGGGCCAGGGACAGACTGATTTGCACATAGCCAGGTTCTGAGCTGGGATGGGGCAGTGAGATAAATAACGGTGATGGATCAAGCCCTGATCTTTGGACTGGGTAAGAGTGGTCTGCTCAATTCAGACACTCTGTTCATCACCACCCCCTTTTCTGAAACGTTTTTGGCCACTATAGGTGTGGCAGGGTATACTCAGACATGAGTCCCTTTCTCACTGCTCCATCAGGATTCAAGCAAGCTGGGCCGAAGACGGCTGAAATGCCAGAAACCGGTCCCCAGTAGCTTGTCTCCTTTCTGGTGAAGAATTGGCTTGGTAGTTTAGTCTGCCCTGTTCCCATGATGCACTGGGCCAGGGACAGACTGATTTGCACATAGCCAGGTTCTGAGCTGGGATGGGGCAGTGAGATAAATAACGGTGATGGATCAAGCCCTGATCTTTGGTCTGGGTAAGAGTAGTCTGCTCAATTCAGACACTCTGTTCATCACCACCCCCTTTTCTGAAACGTTTTTGGCCACTATAGGTGTGGCAGGGTATACTCAGACATGAGTCCCTTTCTCACTGCTCCATCAGGATTCAAGCAAGCCGGGCCGAAGACGGCTGAAATGCCAGAAACCGGTCCCCGGTAGCTTGTCTCCTTTCTGGTGAAGAATTGGCTTGGTAGTTTAGTCTGCCCTGTTCCCATGATGCACTGGGCCAGGGACAGACTGATTTGCACATAGCCAGGTTCTGAGCTGGGATGGGGCAGTGAGATAAATAATGGTGATGGATCAAGCCCTGATCTTTGGACTGGGTAAGAGTGGTCTGCTCAATTCAGACACTCTGTTCATCACCACCCCCTTTTCTGAAACGTTTTTGGCCACTATAGGTGTGGCAGGGTATACTCAGACATGAGTCCCTTTCTCACTGCTCCATCAGGATTCAAGCAAGCCGGGCCGAAGACGGCTGAAATGCCAGAAACTGGTCCCCGGTAGCTTGTCTCCTTTCTGGTGAAGAATTGGCTTGGTAGTTTAGTCTGCCCTGTTCCCATGATGCACTGGGCCAGGGACAGACTGATTTGCACATAGCCAGGTTCTGAGCTGGGATGGGGCAGTGAGATAAATAACGGTGATGGATCAAGCCCTGATCTTTGGACTGGGTAAGCGTGGTCTGCTCAATTCAGACACTCTGTTCATCACCACCCCCTTTTCTGAAACGTTTTTGGCCACTATAGGTGTGGCAGGGTATACTCAGACATGAGTCCCTTTCTCACTGCTCCATCAGGATTCAAGCAAGCCGGGCCGAAGACGGATGAAATGCCAGAAACCGGTCCCCGGTTGCTTGTCTCCTTTCTGGTGAAGAATTGGCTTGGTAGTTTAGTCTGCCCTGTTCCCATGATGCACTGGGCCAGGGACAGACTGATTTGCACATAGCCAGGTTCTGAGCTGGGATGGGGCAGTGAGATAAATAACTGTCATGGATCAAGCCCTGATCTTTGGACTGGGTAAGAGTGGTCTGCTCAATTCAGACACTCTGTTCATCACCACCCCCTTTTCTGAAACGTTTTTGGCCACTATAGGTGTGGCAGGGTATACTCAGACATGAGTCCCTTTCTCACTGCTCCATCAGGATTCAAGCAAGCCGGGCCGAAGACGGCTGAAATGCCAGAAACCGGTCCCCGGTAGCTTGTCTCCTTTCTGGTGAAGAATTGGCTTGGTAGTTTAGTCTGCCCTGTTCCCATGATGCACTGGGCCAGGGACAGACTGATTTGCACATAGCCAGGTTCTGAGCTGGGATGGGGCAGTGAGATAAATAACGGTGATGGATCAAGCACTGATCTTTGGACTGGGTAATAGTGGTCTGCTCAATTCAGACACTCTGTTCATCACCACCCCCTTTTCTGAAACGTTTTTGGCCACTATAGGTGTGGCAGGGTATACTCAGACATGAGTCCCTTTCTCACTGCTCCATCAGGATTCAAGCAAGCCGGGCCGAAGACGGCTGAAATGCCAGAAACCGGTCCCCGGTAGCTTGTCTCCTTTCTGGTGAAGAATTGGCTTGGTAGTTTAATCTGCCCTGTTCCCATGATGCACTGGGCCAGGGACAGACTGATTTGCACATAGCCAGGTTCTGAGCTGGGATGGGGCAGTGAGATGAATAACGGTGATGGATCAAGCCCTGATCTTTGGACTGGGTAAGAGTGGTCTGCTCAATTCAGACACTCTGTTCATCACCACCCCCTTTTCTGAAACAGTGGAAGTGAGAGGCTCAGGCACCAGGAGTTTGAATTACACAAACCAAGGCCGCCGAGCCTCGCCTTTTACTCACGGGAGGAGCTAACCACGCCATCTACGACGTTCGCCAGTTATTTTGCCATCACTCACCTCCCAGTGACCGTTCGGAGAGCACACAGCTTCCCCAACAACAGTGCCCTGCCAGCAGAGCCTCTCATGTGCCTCAGGCTTCGTAACTAATCACAGCGGCCAATTGCGGTCTCCGCCAATCAAATATTAGTCAACTTCCTCATGCACAGCTCGGATTGGTTCCGATTATTAGAAGCTATGTACGACTGGTAACACTTGAACCAAAGGTCAGTCAACCTAGCACATATCCCTGTCTTGTTTCATGTGGGAAACTGTGTCTGAGATAGAAACTGAAGAGGGACAACTTGAACGTATCCCGTTTCATTGAAAGAGTGGCCATGTTTTAAGGGAACTTTGTCAACAATCTTTTTCTATAGACACAAAAGTCCGAATAGGACTATAGAAAACCAAGAGTATGTTTATTTTAATTTCAATATCTAAATGTGGATATTTTAATTTTGTATCGGTTAGTTAAAAAAAATGCTTCGCAAAGGTCTCTGAAAAGAGCGAAGAAAAAAGTGATTCTAGAAGAAGTAACTCTCAACCATATATTTCAAAGGTAGGAAAGTAAACCCCTTTGTTAAGGTTGCCTTGGTTCCAAATGGACGGGGGCATTGGAGCAGTCACACCAGTTTGATAGTCCTATTTTGGTCTCCATGCTGACTTAAATCGGTTGGTGTTCAGTTTGGTTTCAGCTTTGACACATCCCCTCTCCATAGTTCGGGTATATCTACAAACAGTTTGCGCCTTGTTTGTATGTCGGTGCGCAACCAGCTGGCAGAAGGAACATTGCCTTATTCCGATCAACTGTGGCACAAACATACTTGTTGACCTTAGTTTACTGTTCAAAAGCAGCACAAATTCGGCGCATTTACTACCATTATTGAGAGTGGGGAGAGGCGAGGGCTCACTAGAGGCCAGAGTTGTCTTTCATTAGAGTGCTAGCAAAACAACAAAGGTTAAACAAGGAAAGGCACGGACAGCGGGAGGGGGGGGCGGGAAAGGCACGGACAGCAGGAGGGGGCGGGAAAGGCACGGACAGCAGGAGGGGGGGCGGGAACGGCAAACGGCAAGAAAGGCACTCACCTGGACTTCCTCCGGCGGCGGTCGGCCGCAAAATGACCCAAACAAACGTTGACGACCCAAAAAATAAACCCCGCCCACCGCCGCACTGACGTCCTAAAAGGGTCCGGATGAGAAAAATTCTCAGAAACGCCCACGAGTCGCCTCGCAGAATGACGGACGCCTCTGTTTTCCAATGGCTAGCCTCCATTTATGGAGCTAGCCAATGGGAAACAGAGGCGGGACTTTTGTCCATACTGCAAAACAAAAGTTTTCGCTTGCGCAGCTTTCGGCAGGCGAAACCTAACAAAAAGGACTGCAAGTGTGTGCACGCACATCACCGCAAGTGCTACAGTGCCGGCCACCAGCTTGCTATTATGTGTATTTGCGCGTTCTAGCAAGCTGATGGTAAGGTTGCACTTTTTTGAAAGCAGCTACTAAATATCTCAGCCAGAACAGCGCATGTGCTGGATCAGGCCCAGACCTAAAAAATGAAGGAAATGAAGGAAGTCCATGTATTTTAAAAATGGGAACAAGCCAGTTTTTGAACTGTGATTTTTGAACATATTATTGTGATTCATAAGGTATTTTGCAAAACATGATTTTTCTTGCACACTGGCTTCCATTTGAAAGCCAAAAATGTGGAAAAATGTAATTCATAATAATAAATGTTACACTATACTATGGTCCATCACCTCTCCCCAAAAAATGGTTCCTGTGTGTGTGGCTGGGTCAGGAGGCCCTGAAACAAAAGGGAAACTTCAGAAGTCTGCAAATATGCACAAACTTCCTACCACCCAGCATTTCTACAATTCCGACGATAAAAACAGTGTCTCACTTGTGTGGCCGAGCCTAGTTCACATGGCATGACTAGATCAAACCAGGGACCATGGGAACCTTGCTTCCTCCCTGGCATTCTGGGTAAGGAAACTAGTGGGATTCACACAAGGATCACCACCATGCACTCACCTGAGTGTTTAGTTTTCAGAAATGTCTGGGTTTGGAAGATTTCCCTAGGTCGAAGGTCAAGCCCACTCCTGAATACTGCAGCCTTTGAGCATAGCACGTAAGAAGAAAGTTGGGTTTATCCCCTCTATGCAGGTCCATATTTAAAAACTATGCTCAAAGCAGATGTGGGAATATTTTCTATTGAAGTCCTCCTGAGGTCCACCAAGGTCTTCAACTGTGCCAATGATCCCAAACTGAGCAAAAAAGGCATGCAGAAATGCAACACATGTGACTCAGGGGCTGATTTGCAAAGGAGCATGCAACGCCGTTGCGTCATTTTTTTCTGTCACACTGGCGCCACTTTCTTTACTCCATATTTACAAGATGTTGCATCTTGGCTGATGTGTCACTTTTTGTCAGTCTGTATCGGTTTTTACCTTCAAAGGAATCGGCTGTGTTGCGTTAGAATTAATATACACAAGGTAGGTGTTCACATGTAAAAACCCCCATAAAACTGACACAGTGGTATTTATGACTTCTTGGAAAAGTCATGTATCATAGGGAAGCAGACCGCTGCTCTTACAATGTGCAAAATTCCTATGCCTCTAAAACCCAGGTGCAGGAGTGACACCTTGACTTTGGCATACGTATCTGACAAGCTAAAGTCACTTCCAACAATGTAAAATGCAAGGAAATCACATCCCCTCAACAGGTAAGTGCACACATTAGGTGGGTAACATAGTAAATGCCACATTACACAACAATAATGATGTATTCACACGCTTAGCGGTCTCACACAATACGTCACACATACTTAGAACTAGTGGTACACAGAAGTACACTGTGCCCACTTGTATGCAAGATATGTAGAGCCAATGTTATAGAGTCCAAGGTGAGTTTTTCACCTTTTTACACTTTATTTCGATGGTCCCCATACAGTAGGCTACTACTTGCGTCCTTCAGTACGGCCGCATTACCTCTGTTTTTTTTACGCAATGCTGTAGTTGCATCAGTCTTATGTCCAGCTAAAGCAATGCAACACCTTTGCGCATGAAACCTTGCAGCATCCTTCCCATATATTCGTCACTATTTCTGATGCATCTGTGGGTCCTTGTGCCATGGAGCCCTGTTTTGTAAATACAGCGCATCCATGGTGTCGTATAAGTGTTGGTGCAAGTAATTTTGAAGCATTGATGTGTTACCGCAGAGATGCATAATTTCTTGCAAATAAGGTCATCGGAGTCTATGGACGAATCTCCTTGGGGTGTGAGTATACTCATGTGCCCAGTAACTCACGGTTGGTAGCCCTTAGTGTGTGTCCCCACAACATTGCAGGGCTACTACAATGCAACCATATCTCTGTAATGGCTATTGCTTTGGGAGGTAAAACATTGTAAAGTATTATAATACAAAAACAATTGCAAATTGTTTAGGAAAGATTATTAACAGCTAAATGAATATTTTTTCAGGAAGCATAATATCATTTAATAATTATTAGAAAAACAGTGTTATTAGAACATCCTTACAACAATGTAATAATAATAATTTGTAGTTAAAAACATTCATATATTTTTTTAAAGTATTGAAAAACATTTGTTAGAATATTTATTTTTTGTATGCAGCCACTGAAAACAATTGGCAAGTCTTTTTTAGTTAAGTAAGAGTGGAGATGTTCTTAGATTTACTGAAAGAAAGTCTTCAATTAATTAAAGAACTGTGTACTGGGGTGAATGTATGACATTGTTCTGCATTCTGTCCATCAACTGTTGTTTTTGCATTTGTCACCCCGAGTGGAATGGGTTTGCTCAGACGTGAGTCCCATGCTCTCCACACCACTAGAGTCAAGCTATCCTGGATGAAGACGGTTGATAACCAGAAATTGGTGTTAGGCTGCTTGAGTCCGGTCCAGGAAAGTCATGGCATGGCAGTTTGGTCTGGAATGTTCCAATGAGGCACAGGGTCTAGGCAGAGGTGGTGTGGGGTGCAAAAAAATGATGGATTTAGGCATTCTGTCTATTAACTGTTGTTTATCCATTCTGCCCTTCGTGCGCGTTGTGTCAAATATTTCATTGTTTTTCTTCCCATTCTGCGTGGGTGGGACAGGTGCGTCATTTCCTTATTAACCTCTCGCAAACTACAGCCAATCACTGAATCGAGAAAAGTTGAATTTAGTTAGTAGGTGTGGTTTTGTGTCTGCTTAGTAGGAAAAAAAGAATCACAAGCCTGTGGCGCAGCACTTTTTGCTTTCATCCTCCTTGGCAGTAACTTCTTGTGGCTTTCAAAGGCAACTGGTAAGTGTTGGTATAGATTCATTGTTGTGCGCTACTTTACTTTGCTATAGGTTTCTAAAAATAAAATTCGATTTTACTGACCGTGATGGGCAGAAAGCAAAGCGGCTGCAGTTGAACAAATTGCAAGGGTAATTGTAAGTGCCGGTATAGCTTTATTGTCTTGCACTACTTTAGTTTGCGATAGGTTTCTGAAACAAATCCCATTTCACTGAACGTGATTGGTGGAAAGCGAAGGGGTTGCAGCTGCAGTCATGGCACGACGGAAACAGCAAAAAGAATACTCCTAAATAAGAGTTAAAACATGCTCGCGGAAGTTAACTACAGTTGGCTGGTGCTTCTCTTTGAAAAATCAAAAGTGAGGTTTCCCTGTGTGAACCACTTAGGAAGCAGCCAAGTAAAGAGACACTGCATTTAACCAGTGGGAAGGCAGCAGACTGGAGCTCCTTTTTGACTACATCAGGTCTTCCAGAAAGTGCATACACAATGCCTAGGCTCAACCTAAAAAGTTATGCCCATTTAGGTATATTAATTTTATTTGAATCTTTTGACAATAAAGCCTCTATACTGCTGGATTTTCTAAGCTTCTGGAATGCCATTATTGTTTCTGCTTTAATGTAACTTTTAAGATAAGATCCCAGCTGTGGGTAATGTGTGCCAGAGTCTTATAGATGGACAAGAGCTCACACACTTTTCCAGTGACAAGGAGGCGGAAAACATAGGGGCATATTAGCAAGGAATTGCGATATTTATCGCAAAACACGCTTAGCGCGTTATTTTTTATCGCTGCCTATCGCTGGATATGTTAGCGGAGAAAACATGCTATTAGCAACTTTTTTGCTAAAATATCCAGCTATAGCCGCGAAATGCATGAATATGGCTGGAAATCCAGCGATATTCATGCATTACCGTCAATGGGGGCTTAACCTGACAATCAACCTCCCATTGAATAAACAGGTATATTAGAGATGCAAAGTTGGGCGTTGAGGGAAAGGGCTCTAAGGCAAGGATTCACACACTATTGTGACCTTACTGATAATGCGATAAAATTATCGCTGCTTTTTGCCCGAAAACAGACACTAAAGCGGCGATTATTTTATCGCGGCTCCTTGATGATATGCCCCTTAGTTCTTGGTAGAGATAGGCCAGGGGATGTAATGATACAAGTATCATTATCCCTCTGAGACAGTATGGCTCCAATGGCTTCATCTGAAGCACCTGCTTCGGCTATGAAAGGTGCCCCCATTTGAGGATGTCTGAGCACTGGGGCTGTAGTAAATGTTTTTTTCTAGTAGGCAAAGGCCGTAGAGGCCTCATTTGTCCATACAAACGGAAACCCCTTACGAAGCAGCCTGGTGATAGAGTCTGCCACCTGGGAGAAATTCAGGATCACCTGAGATAATAATTTGCAAAACCTAGGAAGCATTGGACGTCCCTTGTACACTTCGGGATGGGCCATTCCAGCACCTTGCATTCTGCCATGCTCAACCCTTCTGGACACAGTATCACCCTTAGGAACTCCACTTCACACACCCAAAAATCGCATTTGCTCAACTTACAAAACAGATGGTATTCCCTTTCCAACACCAAAATGACATGTTTTTTATGCACCTCAGCTGACACAGAATAAATGAGAATATCATCAATATATATGACCACAAAATGGTCCACATACTCTTTCAGGACGTCATTAAAAAAATACTGAAAAGCCGCCCGGGCGTTGCACAGCCCGAAAGGCATCACAGTATGTTCGAGCAACCCATAGCGTATCTTAAAAGCTATTTTCCACTCATCCCCCTCTCGGATGCATACCAAATGATATGCCCCTCTAAAGTCTAATCTGGTGTAAATAGTGGCTTCCCGCACCTGATCCACCAAAACTTAATAAGTGGCAAGGGGTATCTGTTACGAACAGAATTTTTCTTCAACATTCTATATTCACAACACACTCTCATCTCGCCACTAGCTTTAGCTATAAAGAAAAGAGGGGGGTTGCGGGAGACCAAGAGGGCCTAATGAAACCAATTTACCAAAAATTATCAAGGTATTCTCTGAGGTGTCGGGTTTCAGGATCTGACAAGGCATACACCCTAAAAGCTGGAATGTTTGTGCCCTCTATCAGATCAATCTGGCACAAATCTTGTTTGGCTGTTCTGCCTGTGTCTTGCTGAAAACATCCCAAAAACTAAGAATTCTCTACTGGTAATCCTACCTCCTTCTCTGCTGCCGTAGCTACCCAACAAGGGTAAGTCAGAGCTGCTGCTTGAGACCCAGGTTCTCGCATACATTGTTCCTCACATTCCTTTGACAGAAACCGTACTGTTTTGTTTTTCCAGTCTATGGTAAGGTTGGAGTTCCAGAACGATGGCATTCCCAACATCACCTTGTACTGAGGGGCGTCTATAATGTTTAAGGCTATTTCTTCCAGGTGTTGTCTCTTCCCATCTTCTATCTGCATTTCAGGTGGTAGGCCATTTGGACCAAGAGGTCTACCACTTTTGAGATGTTTGATGGTTTCTGCCACCTCATACTGTTCAATGATTTGGTCAAGAACTGCCCTACCACCAGGGTGAGATATTTGGTATACACATATCCTCCACAAATTGTAACATTTGACCTGTGGCCAGTCACCCCTGGCGCAGTATAGATTTCCCAGGGTATCAGCTAAAGTCTTTGCAATGTCGATGGCATTTCCCTGGGTACACCCGCACCCATCTCTGTCCTGCCCCTCCCTGCACCAGCCAATCTAAGAGCTAACCTGCCGTATTACCCTCCTCACATAGCTTGTGTTCTTGGGATCGTAAATGTGCCAATGGCAGCCGCCACTTACAAATTCTCAAAACAAAAGCACTCTTAAACAATGCCTACCAGGATGGATGACCTGTGAATCCTACACCTTGTAGTCCCCTGTGGCTTAGGTAACATTTTTTTATACACTGATTTACAAACACGCATCAGTCATTGTCTCTGTGTGTGATGTAAAGTGCTCGGTCACCCTACCGACACTGATATGAGAGGTGCTATAAAGCAAATGAGATACTTGTGGGAGGGTGATAGTGAGGGAATCAGTGAAGAGCCACAACATTCTTGTATCCTGGTGCACATTAAGGTCATTATGTACTATGCTTTGAAAGCTAGTAAAATTGAATATATAATTACAAATGTGTTGTAGAATGCCCCATTTTTTCCCAACTTTTCTCAGGGTAGAGCGCTCTGAAGCCCCATTTGTAGTGGCCAGGCTCGCTCGCAGCACTCGCTATGTACAGTACAGGTGCTGGTCTGACAACATTTGCCAGGTCTGCTTTGGGTTCCCAGTCCGGCCCTGGCAGGAGCAGGATCCTCATTCGGCTAAATATAGCACTATATGCAAACATACCAACCAACCCAATTGAGGGCTATATTATCAAGAACGGCGTTAAAATTCACCAGAACATGGGCTTCTATGGGAATTCAGAAGGGCATATTATCAAGCCCATTATCGCTGCTTTAGAGGCAGTTTCCTGCTGGTAAAGCCACGATAATTTTAACACTGTTCTTGATAATATGCCCCTTGGTCTGTCTCACCGCCTCAAATTGCATGTGTTTGTATAGACCTGATTTTGAAAAATACATTCCCCCTTATATTTTTATTTAATCTTCCACTTTCCACTTCTTAAATGTTGGCATGTACGTGTATTTATTTATGTGAAAAAGCTATTGCAGTTCTTATGTACCTAAAAAATAAGTGCAGAAATTACTTGGGAAATGTAGAATCTGGCCTGAGGATTCAACTTTACGAAATTAAATCTAACATTGAAAAGTTAGTCGCAGCACCGAACTTCCCATTAAAGATTTTCAATTTTTGCATATTATCCATACTAATATAATAAAGAGAGAGCCAAAAACCTTTGAGGCGGGTAATCTCAGGAACCACAGCACCAATCACAACACCCAATACAGTATTGGAAAGGGCAGTTGCAGCAGAAGTACATAGGCTATGCAGACGCCCACCATATAGATTTAAAAAGTGAAAGAACCGTGCCAGCAAAGTAGTCCCTTGTGGGCGTGTCTGCGTTGTGCTGGCGGCTTGTGCTGGGGGGTGTGACAAATGCTGGGGGCGTGTGGAACGTTCCGCCCTCCGGGCTGGACTGTTCCCATGAGGCACAGGGTCAAGGCTGATTTGCATATGGCCATGTCTGAACTGGGGTGGTGTGGAGTGCAAAACAACGATGGATTTAGGGCCAGATCTCTGTACTGGGGTGCATGTATGACATTGTTCTGCATTCTGTCCATCAACTGTTGTTTTTGCATTTGTCACCCCGAGTGGAATGGGTTTGCTCAGACGTGAGTCCCATGCTCTCCACACCACTGGAGTCAAGCTATCCTGGATGAAGACGGTTGATAACCAGAAATTGGTGTTAGGCTGCTTGAGTCCGGTCCAGGAAAGTCATGGCATGGCAGTTTGGTCTGGAATGTTCCTATGAGGCACAGGGTCTAGGCAGAGGTGGTGTGGGGTGCAAAAAATGATGTATTTAGGCATTCTGTCTATTAACTGTTGTTTATCCATTCTGCCCTTCGTGCGCGTTGTGTCAAATATTTCATTGTTTTTCTTCCCAGGTTCTGTACATTCCAGCTCCAGGTGTTCGCCCTGCTTCTTTAAATGCCCCTGCACCCCATAATCAAAACCCACCCTTACTCCTTAAAATACCCTAACACCCTTAAACATTAACCCATCTTAACCCTATAAATATACCCTGTACCCCAAAACCCAAACCTATACCTAAATCCTAAAAATACACCTGTACCCCAAAAATGAAACCTACCCCTGAACCCTAAAATACCCCTGTACCCCAAAACCCAAACCTGCCACTGAACCCTAAAATACCCCTGTACCCCAAAACCCAAACCTAGCCCTGAACCCTAAAAATACCCCTGTACCCCAAAACCCAAACCTAGCCTTGAACCCTTAAAATACCCCTGTACCCCAAAACCCAAAACTACCCCTGAACCCTAAAAATACCCCTATAACCCAAAACCCAAACCTAGCCCTGAACCCTAAAAATACACCTTTACCCCAAAACCCATACCTATCCCTAAACGCTAAAGCTACCCCTGTACCCCATAACCCAAAACTATATCTGAACCCTTAAAATACCCAAACACCCCAAAACATATACCTCAGTACCCCAAAACATATACCCCTATACCCATACTTGCCTTATCCAAACAATAAAAAAAACAAATGCTTTTACCATTCATGCATTTACAACGAATTTCGTTGTAAATGTATGCATGGTAAAAGCATATAAAATGTTAATGCCATGCGTTATAATGGCATTGCAGAGTCATGGTACTTTTGTAAGGAAAGTATGCGGAGTGATGGTATGCGGAAAGAAAGTTGCAGAATAATGGGTGTTTACCCTCCCCGGTAAGTACATTGGTGCACGGCGGCCCACATCTCCGGCAACATACTCATATTTTTTCACCACCCATTTGAAAAATGCACAGGTCTCTCTCATTGATGGCCAGCACCGACATACACTTTTAGAAACACCTCCCGCCACAAGTTCTAGAATTGCGAACTTTAGAGCTGGGGAGGTACGTTCGAATCTCGGCATCAGCTCAACATTCTGTGATTCCAGGCAAATCGCTTTAGCGATAATTATCGCTATTGCTTGGTTAGAGACAAAAATTTACCGCTGAGCTGCGGCGATTTTTATCGCAGATAAACCTTGGTATTACCAAGGTTTATCGCAAATGCGATAAAAATCGGCTGTAATGCATGAATATCGCTGAAAAGTGAGCGATATTCATGCATTACCGAGCTAATGTTCTTAGCCATGTTATCCACCTCCCATCGGATAACATGGCTAAGAACTGCTCAGGGCAGCAGGTGTTAGATTTTGGAGATATTCACGCTTAGCGCGAATATCTCCAAAAGTTGGTAATAGGAGATAGCGATGTTAGCAACTGTTTCTAGTCGCTAACATCTTGGCACGCCCACTTTGCATGTCATTAGTGATAAATATCACTAACATGCAAAGTGGGGCCCAAGATGGTCGCTATCTCCTACTAGCTGTCGCTAACTGGTGTTAGCGGCAGCTAGGTAATAGGGAGATAATTTTATCTCCGCTTTCTTGGCTTTTAAAGCCAAAAAAGCGGAGATAAACTCCCTTGATAATATGCCCCGCTTTGTCTCCCCGTGCCTACCACAAATAATGTGTTCTTCTGTATTGTAAATTGTGCTCATGCCATGTTGTCGAGTTCGCGCTATACAATATTGCAAGGAAAATAAAGTAGGGAAACTCGAGTTCACACACTACTGAACGCGCACTCTTAAGTGCATCAGCAGTGCACTGTGAATCGGAGCGTTTCACAGGCCTGTCACAGATAAGAAATGCTATCAAAATGAAATCCTACGAAACAATATACTACTGGCCGACAGCAATTCATACCCGGACAACGTCGGGACGGGCTGCTAGTTTCAATATAAAATAATAAAATCTTCAGTAATTCAATTTGGTGGCACCAAAGCGTTCGGTAGTAATTCAGTGCGGCTCCTCCTCGGAAAGTCAAAAGGTTGGGCGCCACTGATGTAAAGCGCTCCAATACCTTTTAGATCAAGCTCGAGCTATAGAATTACAAAGCGGCAGAAAAACACAGTGAATGGGTGCCATACCACAGGTCATCACTAGAGGTCCCTAATAGTATACCCACAGAGGTGCAGTGCCAGAGCGAATCTCCCTGCATGGAGCCAGTGTAATTGCGGGCGATGCTTTTAGATTGCTGTGGAGGAGCCGGAGCTCTAGCGTTAAGAACAAGTCACACATCACCTTCTCCTACGAAGCTCACATGAATCCAGTTTACCACACCCTCACACATGTCCATCGCACACTATCTCGAAGACTCGCATTCAAACTTCATTCGTACTTATACAAGTAACACTCTATTTATACTTATCAAGCGGTGTTTGATTAACCAAACACCCTCCAAAAATTAACGCAACGTTACATTTCATTGCCACCCGAAGTGCAAATGACCAGTAACATAGTTTACGATGATTAATGTTCACGAAAATTTATTCCTCACTTGTCATCAATATAAACAACTTAATAAACTTGCGGCAACTTCAAAAACGTGAGACTATGAGTAAAACTGTAATACTATCTTACCAAAACAGGAACATACGTAAACACTTCTGATTTTCAAAGCTAAAAAACTCCTTTACTCATGAGAATGAAACGGAAGAGTTTGTTGCTTTGCAAGGCCTTCTGGGTATGCAAATTTCCCCCAAACAGTTGGTTGCTGTCAGGCCGCCTGCCCTCTAGTAACAGCCGTTGCTACTGTACCTACCGCTTGGTTGAAGCGTTCCATTAGCACCCCCCCCCCCATCCACTCCACGCAAACACCCTCCCTCTCTCTCTTCTCTCTCTCTCACGCCTTCTCTCTCTCTCTCTCCCACACACCCTCTCGCTTTCTCTCTCCTCTTCTCTCTCTCTCCTCTCTCTTTCTCACTCACACACACACACATCCACACACTACACAGAAATTGCAGCTAAACCAACGGTTTGGAATTTTAGATTAGGGGCAGATTTACAAGACCCTTGCGCCTCTTTTACTCCGCCGCTGCGTCACTTTACTGATGCAGTGCCGGCGCAAAGCCAGCACCATGCTGTGGGGTATTTACAACGTGACGCATGTGGGAGATGCGTTGTGTCGTGTTGTAAAGCCCTGTGCCTGCGCATTCCGGCACTGGGGGGGCTTCCGGCGCAGGAACGCCTCCTAAAAGTGGCTGAGGGAAATCTACAAGATTTCACTCAGTCACTTTTAAGCCCATTCTGCAGCAAAACCGTGCACCTGCTTGAAGTACGAGTAAGGATTGACACAACATTTTCAGGATAGGGCACCCCGAGCCTTGCTGGAGCTGCGTCGCGCTTGCGACGTAACTCCAGCAATGCGCCGCCTTTACAGCAGCAGATGCGTCACGCATCTGTCCATTTTTGCTCCATGGTGCGCTGCATTGTAAATGGGGCGCATCCATGGTGGCGCAGCCGTAACGCACAATAACTGGCGCATTCCTGCTGATATGCAGGGATGTGCCAGTTATTGTAAATCTGCCCTGCAATTGCTTAAGAATTCTTTGGTGTTTTTTGTGTCCTAAATAAATCTGTTGCAAAAGAAACAAATGATGGACGGAATGCTGAACAATGAAAACATTCACCCCCAGTCACAAACATCTGGGTTTTATCCATCCTTTACTTCTTTCTTCTTTTGCTCACCAGCCACCCCAGTTTGGACCCAGCCATATGCAAATCAGTCTTGACCCTGCTCCTCATAGGAACAGTCCAGCCCGAACTGCCAGACCAGGTCCTCAATGGAAACAAGCACCCTTTTGCTTGTGTCGCCCGAAGTGCGAATGGTACGCCCAGACGTGGACGGGGCGGTTCTTTTGTGTGGGTGTTTGGGCGTCGCCCCACTGATTATTTTGCCCAGGGCCCAGGCAGTTGCAGGCAGTTGTAGACAAAAATGCAGTATTAAATTACATACAAAATCTCAGCCCACAGCAGTCAGCTGTCTTAGCCGCAGGCCAGTAACGTGACATCACAGTTTGTCTGCTGCAGGCTTAAGGCGGCGGGGTAGGGTTAGTAGTCAATAGTGACACCAACTGCACAATACGCATGTTGGGTTGGCCGGGTGCCTTTCCCTGGCCAGCCCGACATGCACAATCTTAAGAGTCTCGCCTGAGTACAATAGAGAGTGGAGGGGGTCGAAGCCGCAGTCCACCGGTCTCATGATGAGCAGCTAGTTGTCCGGACCAGGCCAATCCAAGCACTGCTTTAGCAGCGCCTGGATTGGCTGCTTAGGTCTCTAGGCAGAGCCTGGGAGCCTTCCCAAGGGTATATTCACTAATCACTGCAATAATACCAATCACAGAATGTTTAGCTGACAACGCCAATATTCGAACCTGGTTCCCCTCAGGATAACCAGGTTCGAGTCTCGGTATTGATTGTGTTGCAGCGAGATTAATAGGCTGGGTTATTCGAAAACATCATACTCACCTGGGCCAATAAAACATTCATACATAAGCTGGCAATCACCGCTGGTGATCAGGACTTATTTTACCTTGTAATAATGTTGACCTATTTTCCGTTTCTTACTAAAAACCTTAACACCTTAGTTCTCAATTTCTTAATAGATATAAACTAGCAGCCCGTCCCGACGTTGTCCGGGTATGAATTGCTGCCGGCCAGTAGTATATTGTTTCGTAGCATTTCGTTTTAATAGCATTTCTTATCTGTGACAGGCCTGTGAAACGCTTCGATTCACAGTGCACTGCTGATGCACTTAAGAGTGCGCGTTCAGTAGTGTGTGAACTCGAGTTTCCCTACTTTATTTTCCTTGCAATATTATATAGCGCAAACTCGACAACATGGCATGAGCACAATTTACATTACAGAAGAACACATTCATTTGTGGTAGGCAAGGGGAGACAAAGCGATTTGTCTGGAATCACAGGATGTTGAGCTGATGCCGAGATTCGAACGTAGCTCCCCATCTCTAAAGTTCGTAATTCTAGAACTTGTGGTGGGAGGTGTGTCTAAAAGTGTATGTCGGTGCTAGGCATCAATGAGAGAGACCTGTGCATTTTGCCAATCGGTGGTGAAAAATATGAGTATGTTGCTGGAGATGTGGGCCGTCGTGCCACCAATGTACTTATGGGGAGGGTAAACACCCATTATTCCGCAACTTTCTTTCCGCATACCATCACTCCGCATACTTTCATTACGAAAGTACCATGACTCCGCAATGCCATTATAACGCGTGGCATTAAATTTTATATGCTTAAACCACGCATACATTTACAACGAAGTTCGTTGTAAATGCATGAATGATAAAAGCATGTTTTTATTAAATGTTTGGATAAGGCAAGTATGGGTATAGGGGTATATGCTTTGGGGTACTGAGGTATATGTTTTGGGGTGTTTGGGTATTTTAAGGGTTCAGATATAGTTTTGGGTTCTGGGGTACAGGGGCATTTTTAGGGTTCAGGGCTAGGTTTGGGTTTTGGGGTATAGGGGTATTTTAGGGTTCAGGGGTAGGTTTGGGTTTGGGGGTACAGGGCTGTTTTAAGGGTTCAGGGCTAGGTTTGGGGTACAGGGGTATTTTTAGGGTTCAGGGCTAGGTTTGGGTTTTGGGATACAGGGGTACTTTAGGGTTCTGGGTTAGGTTTGGGTTTTTGGGTACAGGGGTATTTTTTGGGTTCAGGGGTAGGTTTGGGTTTTGGGGTACAGGGGTATTTTAAGGGTAATGGGCTAGGTTTGGGTTTTGGGGTACAGTGGTATTTTAGGGTTCTGGGTTAGGTTTGGGTTTTTGGGTACAGGGGTATTTTTTGGGTTCAGGGGTAGGTTTGGGTTTTGGGGTACAGGTGTATTTTAAGGGTTATGGGCTAGGTTTGGGTTTTGGGGTACAGTGGTATTTTAGGGTTCAGGGGTAGGTTTGGGTTTTGAGGTACAGGGGTAGTTTAAGGGTTCAGGGGTAGGTTTGGGTTTTGAGGTACAGGGGTATTTATAGGGTTTAGGGATATGTTTGGGTTTTGGGGTAGAGGGTATATTTATAGGGTTAAGATGGGTTAGTGTTTAAGGGTGTTGGGGTATTTTATAGAGTAAGGGTGGGTTATGATTATGGGGTGCAGGGGTATTAAAAGTAGGGGTGGACGGAATTGGCGCAAACCTAGTACAATAAATCCACAATATTTAGTTCCGTCAGATTTCCAATTATTAAAACAGAAACCTCATATATCTATACTAATATAATAAAGAGAGAGCCCAAACCTTTGAGGTGGGTAATCTCAGGAACCACAGCACCAATCACAACACCCAATACAGCGTTGGAACAGGCAGTTACAGCAGATGACATAGGCTATGCAGACGTCCACCATATACATTTAAAAGGTAAAAGAACCATGCCAGCAAAGTAATCCCTTGTGGGCGTGTCTGCATTGTGCTGTGGGTGTGTGCTGGGGGCGTGACAATCGCTGGGGGCATTCCGTCACGAGTGTTGTTTTTTCTTCCCAGGTTCTATACATTCCTGCTCCCTTTAAATAGTAAATAACAAGTATTTCTACATGCTAAAATGCATATAGTCATTTCACAAAAGTGAAATTAGCTTCCAGCAAGCAGTGAGAGAGGTGATGATTTTGAGATCAAGCCCCTGCAAAGCATTATGGGACGAGATTAGCAGTGGGAAGTGAATATTATAGTATCCAAATAATTCTACAAAGAGCTGCAGTTCACCTGTCATCCCCAGTTGTCCCTGATGAGGCAAATGCAATAGCATTTAAAATATTATACATCAAGCTGCAGTTCACCTTGTAGTCCCTAGATGTCCCTGATGAGGCAAATGCAATAGCATTTAAAAAATTACACATCAAGCTGCTGTTCACCTCGTCGTCCCTAGATGTCCCTGAAGAGGCAAATGCAACAGCATTTAAAATATTATACATCAAGCTGCAGTTCACTTCGCAGTCCCCAGATGTCCCTGATGAGGCAAATGCAATAGCATTTAAAATATTATACATCAAGCTGCAGTTCACCTCGTAGTCCCAAGATGTCCCTGATGAGTAACATTCAAAAACATTGAAACCCTTTCATGAATGCTAAAAATTATGCTAATCTTATCCCATAATGCTTTGCAGGGCCTTTTAGTTGTATATTTGCCCATAACTGTGCTTGGGGTGGTTCTAAGAGAATGGGACCTCCACTGAATTACTATTTAAAGGGGGCAGGAATGTATAGAACCTGGGAAGAAAAAACAACACTCGTGACGGGATGCCTCCAGCGATTGTCACGCCCCCCTGCACACACCCACAGCACAATGTAGACACGCCCACAAGGGACTACTTTGCTGGCATGGTTCTTTTACATTTTAAATGTATATGGTGGGCGTCTGCATAGCCTATGTCCTTCTGCTGCAACTGCCCTTTCCAACGCTGTATTGGGTGTTGTGATTGGTGCTGTGGTTCCCGAGTTTAGCTGGCCAAAAGGTGCAAGTTCTCTCTTTATAATAGTAGTACTAGCAGCCGTCCCGACGTTGTCCGGGTATGAATTGCTGCCGGCCAGTAGTATATTGTTTGGTAGGATTTCATTTTGATAGCATTTCTTATCTGTGACAGGCCTGTGAAACGCTTCAATTCACAGTGCACTGCTGATGCACTTTAAAGTGCGCGTTCAGTAGTGTGTGAACTCAAGTTTCCCTACTTTATTTTCCTTGCAATATTATATAGCGCGAACTCGACAACATGGCAGGAGCACAATTTACATTACAGAAGAACACATTGATTTGTGGTAGGCACGGGTAGACAAAGCGATTTGCCTGGAATCACAGGATGTTGATCCGATGCCGAGATTCTAACGTAGCTCCCCATCTCTAAAGTTCGCAATTGTAGAACTTGTGGTGGGAGGTGTGTCTAAAAGTGTATGTCGGTGCTGGACATCAATGAGAGAGACGTGTGCATTTTTCCAATTGGTGGTGAAAAAATATGAGTATGTTGCTGGAGATGTGGGCCGCCGTGCCACCAATGTACTTACGGGGGAGGGTAAACACCCATTATTCCGCAAATTTCTTTCCGCATACCATCACTCTGCATACTTTCATTACGAAAGTACCATGACTCCGCAATGCCATTATAACGCATGGCATTACATTTTATATGCTTTTACCACGCATACATTTACAACGAAATTCGTTGTAAATGCATGAATGGTAAACGCATGTTTTTTAAAAATGTTTGGATAAGGCAAGTATGGGTATAGGGGTATATGTTTTGGGGTACTGAGGTATATGTTTTGGGGTGTTTGGGTATTTTAATGGTTCAGATATAGTTTTGGGTTACGGGGTACAGGGGTATTTTTAGGGTTCAGGGCTAGGTTTGGGTTTTGGGGTACAGGGGTATTTTAAGGGTTCAGGGCTAGGTTTGGGCTTTGGGGTACAGGGGTATTTTAAGGGTTCAAGGCTAGGTTTGGGTTTTGGGATACAGGGGTATTTAAGGGTTCTGGGCTAGGTTTGGGTTTTGGGGTACAGGGGTATTTTTAGGGTTCAGGGGTAGGTTTGGGTTTTGGGATACAGGGGTATTTTAAGGGTTATGGGCTAGGTTTGGGTTTTGGGGTACAGGGGTATTTTAGGGTTCAGGGGTAGGTTTGGGTTTTGGGGTACAGGGGTATTTTTAGAGTTCAGGGGTATGTTTGGGTTTTGAGGTACAGGGGTATTTATAGGGTTCAGGGCTAGGGTTTGGTTTTGGGGTACAGGGGTATTTTTAGGGTTTAGGGATAGGTTTGGGTTTTGGGGTACAGGGTATATTTATAGGGTTAAGATGGGTTAGTGCTTAAGGGTGTTGGCGTATTTTATAGAGTAAGGGTGGGTTATGATTATGGGGTGCAGGGGTATTTAAAGTAGGGGTGGGCGGAATTGGCGCGAACTTGGTACAATAAATCCGCAATATTTTGTTCCGTCAGATTTCCAATTATTAAAACAGAAACCTCATACATTCAAGGTAAAATAACAAGTATTTCTACATGCTAAAATGCATATAGTCATTTCACAAAAGTGAACTTAGCTTCCAGCAAGCAGTGAGAGAGGTGATGATTTTGAGATTAAGCCCCTGCAAACCATTATGTGACGAGATTAGCAGTGGGAAGTGAATATTATAGTATCCAAATATTCTACAATGAGCTGCAGTTCACCTCGTTCTCCCCAGTTGTCCCAAGAGGCAAATGCAATAGCATCTAAAATATTATACATCAAGCTGCAGTTCACCTCATGGTCCCTAGATGTCTCTGATGAGGCAAATGCAATAGCATTTAAAATATTACACATCAAGCTGCAGTTCACCTCATGTCCCTAGATGTCCCTGATGATGCAAATGCAATAGCATTTAAAATATTATATATCAAGCTGCAGTTCACATCGCTGTCCCTAGATGTCCCAGATGAGGCAAATGCAATAGCATTTAAAATATTAAACATCAAGCTGCAGTTCACCTCGTCGTCCCAAGATGTCTCTGATGAGTAAAATTCAAAAACATTGAAACCCTTTCATGAATGCTAAAAATTATGCTAAGCTTATCCCATAATGCTTTGCAGGGCCTTTTAGTTGTATTTTTGCCCATAACTGTGCTTGGGGTGGTTCTAAGAGAATGGGACCTCCACTGAATTACTATTTAAAGGGAGCAGGAATGTATAGAACCTGGGAAGAAAAAACAACACTCGTGACGGAATGCCCCCAGCGATTGTCACGCCCCCAGCACACACCCACAGCACAATGCAGACACGCCCACAAGGGACTACTTTGCTGGCACTGTTCTTTTACATTTTAAATGTATATGGTGGGCGTCTGCATAGCCTATGTCCTTCTGCTGCAACTGCCCTTTCCAACGCTGTATTGGGTGTTGTGATTGGTGCTGTGGTTCCCGAGTTTACCTGGCCAAAAGGTGCAAGTTCTCTCTTTATAATAGTAGTATAGATGACAATTACTATTAATTCTTTGAATGACCACAGACTCGGGGGAGTTTTAAAAACGTTATCTATGCAATCATTTTGTGAGTCAACTACCAATACATGTCAAACACCAACCTCTCAAGGAGAATATAATGAATAAAGCAAAACATAAAGACTTAATAAAATCTCATGATGTTGGTACCTGGGAGGGGTGGAAAAAAGGAAAACGGCACAAGGACATACCACACAGATTTATAGTTACATAGAATGGTGTGAAGAGCAACCCCTGGCCAAGGAGCTGGAAAAGGGACTCCCGAGTAGTCAGGAGTCAACAGATCAGGACAGGTTAAGGACAAGACAGGTAACCTCTTCTAAGCGCAACACCAGAGTTACACCCCTCTCTGGTGCTACTCTTCTTTCCCCTTCTGGATGGATAGATTCTTCTCCCTCAGCAATTTCTCCGACTCTCCTCTCTCCCTCTCTCCTTTCTCGATTCGTCTGTCTGTGCTCGAACAACGTCTCTGACCTCCGTGGCATCCGCCATCTTCTGCTGCAGTGTTGGGTCGGTGACAGGTCGGTGACAAGTCTGTCAATCTAATTGACTGAGCCTACCTTACTTATACTATTCTCAGTGTATGTACCACCCTCCAATGTTTCAATATTTGTGAATGCCCTACTTATGATTGGGCATTGGGATGGGGAAAGGTCATCACACCCCCCTAATGTAATATCATTTTCTTAGGCTTATTGTTCTATGTTCCCTTCCCTTAATTACTTTTCTCAAACTTTATTTCCCACCGCATGTCACATTAGGAATAATACATTGTATGCAAATTTTGTCTTTTTCTCCTTCCCTTCTCCGGCTCAAGAGGTGCTGCTCCCAGACGCGTCTTCTAATTAAACTGTACTTGGCAAAGTTTCAATGTCACAGCTCGAGGTTTGACAGATTCCAACGCGCTTGCGCACCACCAGGCAAGATGGAGATTTCAGTCACCCTCCAGGCCCAAATACGAACTTATAACAAAGTCAAAGAAAAACATGGTAGAATACGAAAATAAATAAATGCACTGTATACCACTTATTCCTACTGTAATTCCCTTAATTATTTTTAACTATTGCATTAGCAGTTTAGCAAGGTATGCGAGATTTAGTTTAAGCATAGCCATGTGCATTAGCATGTGAGGTTCAAGCGGCCATTTTAAGTACTACTGCACAGCTGCAAAGATTTCCCACCAAAGCGAAAGGCGTCGTACTACGTAGATGCACTAGACGCATGTGCAGGAGATTCCCGTGTTTTTGGCAGCCATATTAAACCACTCGAGTTACCTGTTAGTAAAGCTCATTGAAAAGCTTCTCCTAGATGAAATAAATGTTGTGTAGTGCAATTATTAGTATTCACAAAACATGTTAGTTATTTTATTACATGTTATTCGAGAGGATTGGATCAGAGCAAGTTTCTTACGTACGAAACCTCACTCCATCAATCCCCTCTTTGATGGCATTCTATACCATCACTAATTACTAAACCAGATGCCAACTTTAATAATTTCCCATTTCTATTTCTTCTATCCCTTTGGAATCGCCCTTTCCCTTTCTCTTTTGAAAACCTTTCATTCTCTTGTAAATATCTCCTTTCATTTCTTCAAGCTAAATTTCATTATATTTTCTTTTCCTTCCCTTTTCATTCTCTCAATACCATTTTCTTTTTCTGTAGCATTTGCACCAAATCAATTATTGTTAAGACTAATAGTGTTATTCCGATTATTGGCATCAGTATTTGACCTATAATACTTCTTCCTACATTAGAAAACCAAATACCTGTAGAAGAAATACTATATGTTAGTTTTTTCCATGCACTGTCAACTTCCAGTGGTTTCAATTCTTCTTCCAAATTTGTGATATTTTTGACATATCTCTCAATTTCAACACTTTTGTCAGGTATGTAGGTGTAACAATGTTACGCCTTTAACATTTTACAGGCTCCGCTCTCTTTTGCCAATAATATATCAAGGGCAAGCCAATTTTGCAAAACCATAGATCTGAGGGCAACTAATTCGGTATTGATCAATAAGAATCCTCCAGCAGTGTCAGCCGATAAGCGATCCAACACTGTTGATAATTTACAAATTCTTTGTGTATTCAGAATTACTCCCACTGAAGGTATCAATGCACTAAATATATCTCCTACAATTTCTAAAAAACTAGCTCTTTTCTCGCGTGTTAGTCCATTATTATTTACTTCATTGCTTCCAGTGATTCTTTTTACATGGTATACCTTTGGGAATACTATTCCGAAATAGCAAATCCCATACCAATGGTCAGGCGGCTTAAAGTAAGCTTTGTGTCCACAACATAATAAACTCCAGGAAATACTGGATCTATTCCAACTTTTAGGTCCCATCCCCATATCATCAGAAAATTGTGCTCACATTCACTGGAACCAATAAATATATTGTTATACTCTGTTTTTAACCTATGGAGACATATTTTCCCTTTCTTTTCAAGGTCCAGGGACATGGCAGCATGAGTCTTGCCAGTTACCAAAAACAGCCAGATTCATGAAGGTAAATTGCGATCGCAATAGCTGCGAAAAAGCTATTGCGATCGCAATTCGAAAAAGGTATTTATGAAAAAAATTAGCGAATTCGCTAAGACATAATTGCAAATTCGCAATAGAATTCGCAGAATCCCAGCATTAGCCCAATAGCGAATCAGGTAATGCGAGAAACCACGGATTCTGCGAATAAGTATGCGAAAACGCAATACAATCGCAATCGCTATTCAAGAAAAATCGCAATTAGCGAAAAACCAGAAAATCGCTTTTTGCGAGGCGCAATTTAAGGACAACCCAAAGCAGGTGGTAACCATCAAAGAAAAAAAAATGTTTTTGAAAAACCATTTCCCAATCAGCAATAGGTGCTGGCCTGACTAAACACACTTAAGGAGATGCAGCTGCAGCATTAGGACTCTCACAATGCCAGGACTGTACATGGTGGTCAGGCGGTGAAGGCTACAGCGAGCTACACAAAACAGACGTAGGATCCAGGAGAGGATATTCCGCCAGCGGGTCACCGTGCTGGGCCAAACCAGAGAGCAAATATACGCTAAGTACCGCCTGAATGGCACAATGATAATCAAGCTAATCCAGGACCTGGACCCCCTGATGCAGCACCCAACAAAGCGGACCAATGCTGTGCCCACACATGTCCAGGTATTGTGCAGCCTGCACCTTCTGGCCACCGGAAGCTTCCAGGGGATAGTTGCCGCTGCTGGGGGGATATCCCAGCCCACCATGTCCCGCTGCCTAAAGAGTTTCCTAGATGCAATGCTGACCCAGCTACACCAGCACATAAATTTCCCCAGCAGCCAACAGGACTTGGATGAGACCAAGCATCGATTCTACAATGTTGCGCAATTTCCACATGTGATAGGATGCATTGACTGTACCCACATCCACATCTGCCCACCAGCACAAATGGAATACATGTACCGCAACCGCAAGTCCTACCACTCCCTCAACATCCAGATGGTGTGCAATGCTAAGACATACATCACGGCCATAGTGGCACAGTACCCGGGCAGCACACATGACTCCTTCATATTCCGGCACTGCGGCCTCCATACACGACTGGCCAGGGGAGACTTTGGTGAAGGACACCTACTTGGTAAGTACACTTGCCCCACAATGTTACACTGTGATGAACTAGCTGCGCTGCACAGGCACTCACCCTCTGCTCCTCTCATTCAGGTGACAGTGGCTACGCTCTCCGTGAATACCTCCTCACCCCATACCTCAACCCTGCTACACCACCGCAACACCGATACAATGTAGCACACATAGGCACAAGGAATTGCATTGAGAGGACATTTGGGCTACTGAAGTGCAGATTACGCATACTTCACAAGACTGGTGGGGCCATGTACTACAGTCCTGATGTCTGCTGCCGCATTGTGGCTGTGTGTGCAATACTACACAACATTGCTACCAAGCGCCAGATTCCTGTAGAGATATCTGGCAGTGAGTCGGAAGGGGACGACCGGCCACCTGCACATGCGCGTCATGCACGCGGGGAACATCCTGCTGAAGGACACAGACGGCGCAACCACATCACAATGAACTGTTTCTAGTGCACCCACTCCCCTCACCCAACACTTCACAAATGCATGACAATGGAAATAATGACAGGAGTTTGATGTTGAATGCTTGAATAAATATTACTGTTGATAGCACAATAATATGGAACAATTGTTATGATTTACATGTGAGGAGTATTGCGCCATACTGCTCAATGTTTTAAACATGACATGCTTCTGTCAGCAGCATGTCCCTGCCCATGGATTGAAATGTCATGTGCGCCTCCGGCACGCCACACCCAGTCGCCTCTCAGGCTCCTCCTCCGGCAGGGCATGTGATCCCGCACTGGGCCTGCTGCTGCGGCGTAGGACACCGACCCGTGTTGCAGACAGGCTGCTGACACTCGATGTCCCCTCGATTGTGTCATCCCCACCAGCATTGGCTGGGCCAGTTGGTTGTGGAGCCAGGACGGCACTGGTCACCTGCTCTAGTACACCTGCCACGTCCTCGCAGCATTGCACCATCTGCAGCTGCATTGCTAGAGACCGACGGGACAGCTGGAAGGTGGCATTTCCTATCACGTAGTTGGAACGCGTGGCGCGTGAGTAGCTGGCGGTGGCGGCGGCGGGTGATGTTGCGCTGGCTGATGATGGCCGCAGTGTTTACCTCCATGGCAGTTGTCATCTGGTCAATTCGATCTGACACAATGGCAACATTTCTGCCTATGTTGTGGAGCTGCAGTTGTATGGCACCTTGGCGTCGTGCCTGCAATTGGTGCACGCGCAGCATGCGGTGCTCATTACTGAGCTCTGGCACACGCACAGCCATCGCCCTCCTGCCGGTGCGTGCTGTACTCTGCTGCGGCTCCCTGACATGCCTGCTGTGCTGGCTGGTCACAGTGGGTGTGCGCTGTGTCGCAGGTCTAGCAGTACCTGATGTAGATGGTGCCACTGGGATGGGTCTTGCAGCTGGCACTGGTGCTGTGTCTGATGTAGCTGGCGTAGCTGGTGGTGGTCTTGCAGCTGGCACTGGTGCTGTGCCTGATTGAGCTGGCGTAGCTGGTGGTGGTCTGCATGGTGGCACTGGTGCTGGGCCAGATGGATCTGGTTGTGTGGATGTCTGCTCCTCCTCACCCTCAGGCTCCTCTGGTGTTATCTGCGCCACCTGTGATGGAAAGTGGACGTAGATTAATTGCATGTATCTTAGACATGTGCAGTTGCTACATGCATGCTGGCTAACATTCCCTGAATGGCTGTTGCATTGCGTACATTGGGACATGTCTGGCTGCATTGGAGTTTTTGTACATTGTGGGCAGACTACATGTCCCACAATGCAATAGGGCATGTTCTGATGTGCATGGGCTGCATGACTGGGGGTTTATTATGGGAGGCTATAGGGTCATGGCCATTGTTAGGGGACAGGGTCGCAGTCGCATGCCACTTACCTTGGCTGTCTTGGGTGGGTCGGGATGGGTCCAGAGGGATGACCCCAACACATGCCTCACGATGCAGTGTATCCTCCACACGATCCTCCAAGGGGGTGTTGGGAGGGACAGTTGGATCTCCCCCTCCAGTTCCAAGGCTCTTACCCAGCCTCTCATCCAACCTCTCCTTGGCACGACCTCGGAGGTCGTACCACCTCTTTTTGAGGTCATCTATGGACCTCTGTGTTACTCCCACTGCGTTTACTCTGGCGCGGATACGCAACCACAGTCGCCGTTTCTCGGCCTCAGGCACCCTCCTGGAGTCCTTGCCGAAAAGTTTGTTGTGGTCTTGGCAGACTCCATCAATTAGATGCTCCAGCTCCTGCTCTGAGAATTTTAACTTCCGCTTGCGCCCGGTGTCCCTGGGCCCTGCTGCTGCATCCTCTGGCATAGCTGCAGTCTGCAAGAAGCAAAGAATCCAAGTCTGGAGGTGTTTTTAGAGGAGCTCTGAGTGTTGCTGCTTCAATCTCTGCCTCCGAGTTCTCAATGGGGGAGGGAACTGCCTGCTTCCTGGTTGTGAGGTCATCACTGTGCTCGAAATGCGACGTCTCGTTTTTGCGATCTCGCTATTAGCGAGATCGCAATTTGCGATCTCTCTAATTGCGAGATCTCTATTCCTACACGGAAAAGGACGGATTTAGCCATTTTTCTGCGATTTTGAACAATCGCTATCGCCTTTTGCGGCCGGTTGCGATTCGCTTTATTTTCTCGCAGTTTTTGATGAATCCCATTCTGCGAATTCTAAATTGCGATTCGGTATTAATCGCAATTTAGAATTCGCAGAATTCAGTTTTCATGAATCAGGCTGAAAGTCTTTTCTCTCCGCCCACTTAGGTATCTGAGGTTTTGGTTCAGAAGCCCTTTTATGGAAAACCTGTCTCCTTTTCTCTACTAAATTCAAAAATACCTTTTCTTCTTCATGTGACTTACATGTTAGATTATGGTTATGTGGTTCGGCTATGTCAAATGTCATTGTTAGAAAATATTCACCCATGAATTGTGCATCGATACTGCTAAGGACGGGGTTCATATTTTTACGCAGGGGAACTTCAGGAAAAATCACACCTATGTTAGAATAATAATATTGTAATTTTCAGTTCTGTAAAATAAACTAGCTAAAATACTACATGAAATACCATATGTCAATGTTAAATGACGATATGTTACTCCTCCTGATACAGATGGCAATTTCATACACACATAACAATCACTAACTTCCAAGGTCTAACAGGTATGCAAATACATTTAAATCTGTATCAGTTTTATTTACATTTTGATGTAAATCTGTCTAATCTGGTGCTTCTAAGTCTACTTGGTATTGCTTAATGTTAGCTACCTTTCCATGTGCACTAGTGTCCTTCTGTTTGTTTGTGGTCATTAGATAGGGAATGGCTATTGTCAGTACTAACCACACTATAAGTACCGAAAATATGCTTTTCTCGTCCCAATCACGCTTGGCTCTTATGACAGCATTTTTATACTTCAGCCTAGCTGCCCTGATATTTTCAATGGGCTCAGATTTGATTGCTTTTCCCAAATCAAGGCGGGCTTTCCTGCATTCACCAGAACACCAGCGTGGTGGTTCCGGTGACAGGAACCTTTCCTCCTGCAGGGCTTAACAAAAAGGCTTTTAAGTTCCTCAAAAAGAACCTCGTGGATCCTAGTTCCATCTTGTAATTTTAAAATATTGTTGTCCCCTTCCGATAACAATAATAAATTTAATTTCGCCTGCCCAAGCTTGCTAGTTATAAAATCCACATTCTCTTTATAAAG
Organism: Lissotriton vulgaris; assembly: GCF_964263255.1. Classification (NCBI taxonomy): domain Eukaryota; kingdom Metazoa; phylum Chordata; class Amphibia; order Caudata; family Salamandridae; genus Lissotriton; species Lissotriton vulgaris. The sequence continues at coordinate 249,213,506 of NC_141686.1, read as the reverse complement.
GGAAACTTTGGGCCATCGAACGTGGTGCATATCATTTGATGTCCAATATCAAGAGAGGGAGTAGGAGTCAATACAGCCCCAAGATGATCAGAAGATTCCCAGTAGGAAAGATTCATAGACAAGATATCATGGTCGCTCTCAACCCTATCTATAATCTTCATATCCTGAAGATATTTCCACAGGCCCATGTTAAACAGAATATAATCTACTAACAGCCCGTCCCGACGTTGTCCGGGTATGAATTGCTGCAGGCCAGTAGTATATTGTTTTGTAGGATTTCGTTTTGATAGCATTTCTTATCTGTGACAGGCCTGTGAAACGCTCGGATTCACAGTGCACTGCTGATGCACTTAAGAGTGCGCATTCAGTAGTGTGTGAACTTGAGTTTCCTTACTTTATTTTTCCTTGCAATATTATATAGCGCGAACTCGACAACATGTCATGAGCACAATTTACATTACAGAAGAACACATTAATTTGTGGTAGGCACGGGGAGACAAAGCAATTTGCCTGGAATCACAGGATGTTGACCTGATGGCGAGATTCAAACGTAGCTCCCCAGCTCTGAAGTTCGCAATTCTAGAACTTGTGGCGGGAGGTGTGTCTAAAAGTGTATGTCGGTGCTGGCCATCAATGAGAGAGACCTGTGCATTTTTCAAATCGGTGGTAAAAAAAATTTGAGTATGTTGCTGGAGATGTGGCCCGCCGTGCCACCAATGTACTTACCGAGGGAGGGTAAACACCCATTATTCCGCAACTTTCTTTCCGCAGACCATCACTCCGCATACTTTCATTATGAAAGTACGATGACTCCGCAATGCCATCATAACGCATGGCATTACATTTTATATGCTTTTACCACGCATACATTTACAACGAAATTCGTTGTAAATGCATGAATGGTAAAAGCATGTTTTTTTAATGTTTGGATAAGGTAAGTATAGGTATAGGGGTATATGTTTTGAGATGTTTGGGTATTTTAAGGGTTCAGATATAGTTTTGGGTTATGGGGTCTAAGGGTAGTTTTAGCGTTTAGGGATAGGTATGGGTTTTGGGGTACAGGCGTATTTTTAGGGTTCAGGGCTAGGTTTGGGTTTTGGGGTATAGGGGTATTTTTAGGGTTCAGGGGTAATTTTGGGTTTTGTGGTACAGGGGTATTTTAAGGGTTCAGGGCTAAGTTTGGGTTTTGGGGTACAGGGGTATTTTTAGGGTTCAGGGCTAGGTTTGGGTTTTGGGGTACAGGGGTATTTTAGGGTTCAGGGGTAGGTTTGGGTTTTGGGGTACAGGGTTATTTTAGGGTTCAGGAGTAGGTTTGGGTTTTGGGATACAGGGGTATTTTTAGGATTTAGGTATAGGTTTGGGGTACAGGGTATATTCATAGGGTTAAGATGGGTTAGTGTTTAAGGGTGTTGGGGTATTTTAAGGATAAGGGTGGGTTTTGATTATGGGGTGCAGGAGTATTTAAAGGGAGTAGGGTGAACACCCGGTGCTGGAATGTACAGAACCTGGGAAGAAAAAACAATGATATATTTGACACAACGCGCGCCCCGCACCCACCCACACCCCCAACACACGATATGAGACATGGCATGAAGGGCTGAATGTATAAACAACACTTGATGGACAGAATGCAGAACAATGTCATACATTCACCCTAATACAGTGATCTGGGCCTAAATCCACCATTTTTTTTGCACTCAACAGCACCTCAGCCTTGACGCTGTGCTTCATAGGAACTCTCCAGGCTGAACTGCCAAGCCATGTCGTTCCTGTACCGTACTCAAGGATCCTAGGACCAACTCCTGGCTATCAACCATCTTCATCAAGGATAGCTTGACTGCAGTGGTGTGGAGAGCATGGGACTCACGTCTGAGCATACCCATCCTACTCGGGGTCACAAATGCAAAAACAACAGTTGATGGACAGAATGCAGAATAATGTCATACATTCACCCCAGTACAGAGATCTGGGCCTAAATCCATCGTTGTTTTGCACTCCACACCACCCAAGTTCAGACATGGCCATATGCAAATCAGCCTTGACCCTGTGCTTCATGGGAACAGACCAGCCCAAAGGGTGGAACATACCACATGCCCCCAGCATTTGTCACGCCCCCACAGCACAACGCAGACACGCCCACAAGGGACTACTTTGCTGTCACGGTTCTTTAACTTTTTAAATGTATATGGTGGGCGTCTGCATAGCCTATGTCCTTCTGCTGCAACTGCCCTTTCCAACGCTGTATTGGGTGTTGTGATTGGTGCTGTGGCTCCTGAGATTACCCGCCTCAAAGGTTTTTGGCTCTCTCTTTATTATATTAGTATGGATCAGCTCATGTCATTTGATATGACAACAGGAAACTGTGCAGAATGCAGTACACATAGAAAGAGGAAGAAACAAAGAGAAATAGAGATATTTCTCCTCTTTACAGTAGACACTACACTCCTGAGACACAGCCGGGAGCGCGTTTGCATTCTGAACCTACTCGCTGTTTTTAAAACTTTTTATAATCTTTGTTGTGATACTTTGCTAATCCCCCTCCCTTCGCCACCATTACCTTTTTGAGCAGGACATCCCCGCGCAGCCGATTGAACGCTGCTGCGGGCTTCAAAAGTGCCGCCATTTCGGAGACTAGGCCACGCCCACTCCATCTGGCCACGCCCCCCGCCGAGGTTATGAAAGAGCGCTGACTGCTAGCGCCAACCAGACAGTAGACACTGCACTCCTGAGGCACAGCCGGGAGCGCGTTTGCATTCTGAACCTACTCGCTGTTCTTAAAACTTTTTATAATCTTTGTTGTGATACTTTGCTAATCCCCCTCCCTTCGCCACCATTACCTTTCGAGCAGGACATCCCCGCGCAGCCGATTGAGCGCTGCTGCGGGCTTCAAAAGTGTCACCATTTCAGAGACTAGGCCACGCCCACACCATCTGGCCACGCCCCCCCGCCGTCATCATTTCTGATACAATATGTGCACTTCCCGGCCCCGCAGCGGACGAGCGCAGCGGGCGCGCCGACAGCGCGCCAAAGGCGTGCCTAAGGCAAGCCTGTCTGCGCCCGTCCGCGCCTTGACCGGGCCTAGGGCCACTGCCCCTGTCACTTTCCCTAACATTGGCCCACAGATGACTCTAACTTATGACTCTAAGGGCCCGATGTAGGTAAATCCCATTTACCGATTTTGAAATACCGAATTTTACCGATTCGGTATTTCAAAATCGGTAAATGGGATGTAGGTCCCAACATCTGGATTCGTTACCGAATCCTTAACAATTCTTGAATTACCGATTCGGTAAATACCGAATCGGTAATGCCCATTCATTCCTATGGGTTTTGAAGTCCATAGGAATGACTAGGCATTACCGATTCGGTATTTACCGAATCGGTAATTAAAGAATTCACAAGGGTGCAGGGGGTGTCACTTTGACACCCTCTAGCACCCCCAAAATGGGCATGTGTGCAATGTGGCACACAGACATTCCCTAAGGGCACGTCTGTCTGTCACATGGCACATGTGTACATGCACAGATGTGCATGTACACAGGAATCGGTATTTTACCATGGATTTGTATTCCATGGTAAAATACCGATTCTGTAAGCCATGTGCCAATAGAAAATTGGCTACCCACATAGCATTTTCGGTAATTTTACCGAATCGGTAAATATTACCGAATCGGTAAATATTACCGATTCGGTAATTATTACCGAATCGGTACTTATTACCGATTCGGTAATAATAACGATTCGGTAAAATTACCGAATATGTGCACCTACATCTCCCTAGCCCTTTACCGATCGGAAACGGCCGAAAATCGGTATTTTCGGCCGATTCCGATCGGTAAAGGGCTACCTACATCTGGCCCCTAACTTTTTACATTCTTTAAATTCTTCACCTCATCATTGCCAACGCCTGGAACTGGCCAATCAGCCATACTCTCTTTCTTATACATGTCCCAGTTGTTCTTTTGTCACTAATAATTATCGTCGTCCACCAACAAATATCACTGGCAGGAATATGATATTACCTAAACCATGTGTGGCAGCACTAATCAATGTACGTTCCCTGCCCAAACACAACTATGAGATTTCAAACTTTATTGAGGACTACAAACTCGATCTCCTTTTTATTACAGAAACTTGGGGTGATATCTTCTGTGGACCTGACTTTGCTACCGCGACCCCTGAAGGATTCTCGAATGTTAGAGTAGACAGACCACACCCTAAAAAAGGAGGTGGACTAGCCATTATATATCGTAGCAATCTAACAGTGCGAACTGAGGTCGTCCCCATCACAAGTTGTGAAGCTCTTTCTGTACCCTCCCCGCTCCCGCCTCCCAGCTGCTCCGCCCTCCCTCGCACTTGGCCATATATGGCGACCGTGCGACGCAGGTGAGTGTGACCTAGTTTAGGACACCCCGCGCCGCACGGCCACCAGCTGCTGCGTGTGCCTCCCGCCTGCCTGCCTCGCTGCCCCGGTCGCCGCCGTGTGACCACGCCCCCTGCCACCGAGCGGCGTGGTCTGCTACGGTGTAGCGCTGTGCCCGCCTGACCTGCAGGCTCCTGGACCCCGCTATCTTGTTGTGTGCCCCTCTGCTTTTTTTCTGTATTGTAGTGTGAAATTGTAAATTTTGTAATTTATTTGCCGGTTTCTAGCTCCCCCCGTCTCCTCCCTACCCGCTCCCCGCTTCCCGCCACCGCCGCTAACCACGCCCCCTTTTTTCTTTCTGTACCCTCCCCGCTCCCGCCTCCCAGCTGCTCCGCCCTCCCTCGCACTTGGCCATATGTGGCGACCGTGCGACGCAGGTGAGTGTGACCTAGTTTAGGACACCCCCGCGCCGCACGGCCACCAGCTGCTGCGTGTGCCTCCCGCCTGCCTGCCTCGCTGCCCCGGTCGCTGCCGTGTGACCACGCCCCCTGCCACCGAGCGGCGTGGTCTGCTACGGTGTAGCGCTGTGCCCGCCTGACCTGCAGGCTCCTGGACCCCGCTATCTTGTTGTGTGCCCCTCTGCTTTTTTTCTGTATTGTATTGTGAAATTGTAAATTTTGTAATTTATTTGCCGGTTTCTAGCTCCCCCCGTCTCCTCCCTACCCGCTCCCCGCTTCCCGCCACCGCCGCTAACCACGCCCCCTTTTTTCTTTCTGTACCCTCCCCGCTCCCGCCTCCCAGCTGCTCCGCCCTCCCTCGCACTTCGCCATCTATGGCGACCGTGCGAACGTGCAGCGGTCACGCGCAGCGGGAGCGCCGATTGTGCGCCGAAGGCGCGCCAAAGGTAAGCCCGTCCGCGCCCGTCCGCGCCGGGACCGCGCCCAGCGCCAGGACTACTGGCCCCCATCGACGGAAGACGACCCGACTGTCCTACAACGCCACCGAGCTCATCGCACTCAACACCGGCGGGATCCCTGGATGCTACCGAGCCTCCCCGAGGCGCACCCACGGACCCTTCAGCTGCCACGCCTGCAAGTTCACCTGCATCCGGACCTGCCCCACACCAGCACCCGCCAAGCCGAACTCCAGCAGCAACCACCTCAAGTGCATCCTACTCAACACCCGCTCCGTCCACAGGCACGCCATAGAACTCTGGAACCTCCTTGACACCACGGCTCCTGACGTCGCCTTCCTCACGGAAACCTGGATGAACGACTCCTCAGCACCCGCCATCGCCATCCCAGAGGGATACAAGATCACCCGAAGAGACCGCGTCAAACAGACGGGAGGAGGCATCGCCATCATCCACAGGGACACCATCCACATCACGACCAAAAACGACGACACCCTGAAAACCGCCGAACACCTACACTTCCAGATCCGCACCTTCCCGAAGACCACCCTCAGAGGCACCCTGATCTACCGACCCCCGGGACCACGCACACAATTCAGCGAGGACATCGCCGACTTCGTAAGCCCGCATGCCCTCCCCTCCGCTGACTACATCCTCCTGGGGGACCTCAACTTCCACCTGGAGAACAACAACGACCGCAACACCATCACCCTGCTCGACAACCTCGCCAACCTCGGACTCAAGCAGCTGGTGTCCACCCCCACCCACCTCGCCGGACACACACTCGACGCCGTCTTCTCATCCAGCAAAGACATCGCCTTCAGCCACGCCACTGGACTCCACTGGACGGACCACAGCTGCGTCCACTTCACCTTCAGAAGAACGTATTTTAAAAGTAAAATCGACAACATACTGGCTTCCCTTCCCCGGCTAGGTGAGATCTCCTCTTTGGAGGACAATCCCAGCTCCCAACCTGAGTCACCATTGGCGGAGTTGGCTTCCCTCGGTCCAGTTACTAAGGAGGAAGTCCTGTCGGTGCTGAGATCTATGAAGAGCGGCTCCCCGAAAGACCCAGCACCTATTAAATATCTTAAACAGGTGTCATCTACTATCGTTGGCCCTGCTACGGACTTGATAAACCTGTCTCTCGCCCATGGGGTGGTCCCCCCCAGTTGGAAAGGGGCGGTGGTTAAGGCTCTTTTGAAAAAGCCTAACCTTGATCCCGCCGATCTCGCCAACTTTCGGCCTATCTCTTTGCTGCCGGGTATCAGTAAGGTGGCTGAGAAGCTGGTGAATAGCCGCCTCTCCAACTTCTTGGAAGCCAATTCCCTCCTGGGCGACTCCCAAAAGGGTTTTCGGCCCGGTCAGGGGACCGACACCGCCCTGCTGGCGGTCGTGGAGAATGCGAGGAGCATGCTGGATTCGGGGGGATCAGTGGCAGTGATCCTCCTGGACCTCAGCGCTGCTTTTGACACCGTGGACCATCAGGTGCTTCTTCAACGGCTGTCAGGGGTGGGGGTCACGGGTTTGGCCCTCAAATGGTTCGCCTCCTTCCTGGAAGGTCGTACATTTGAGGTGTGGGAAGGCCAGGAAAAATCATCTTCTACTCCTCTCCAGTGTGGTGTGCCACAGGGCTCTTCATTGAGCCCTACCCTATTCAACGTTTACATGGCCCCCCTGGAGAATGTGGTACGGCCGCTGGGTATCAAAATCATCAGTTACGCTGATGATACCCAGCTGGTGGTAGGCCTCTCCCAGTCGGCGTACCATCCCGACCGGCTGCACACGTGTCTTGAAAAGATCTACACGTGGATGTGCAGCTCAGCCCTAAAGTTAAATGGCTCCAAAACGGAACTGATGCTGCTGGGGAACTCCTCTCCATCTTTGCCCCCCAGCAGCTGGCCAGACTGCTTGAGACCGATGCCCCCCCCCCCAAGCAGGAGATCAAGAGCTTGGGGGTATGGCTGGAGCAGGACCTATCATTTAAAACCCATGCCAAAAAGACTGCTGGCGTGTGCTTTGGCCTGCTCCGTTCAGCCCAGAAGATTCTGCCCCTGCTCCCAGTGGCCACTCGAAGGCTTATCATCCAGGGACTTATCATCTCGCGGCTGGATTTCAGCAATGCGCTTTTCCTGGGCGCACCCGAATCTACCCTGAACAGACTGCAGCAAGTGCAGAACGCGGCTGCCAGGCTTTTGACGGGTCTCCCTAGGCGGCAATCTGCCCGCCCGGCGTTGAGGGCACTGCACTGGCTCCCTGTGAAGGACCGGGTGAAATTCAAGTCACTCTGCATCGCCCACAAAGTCCTGCACGGGGTGGGTCCACCTATTCTTGAGGAGATGGTCCAGCCCTATAAAGCCTCTCGTTCCCTCCGCTCTGACCACCAACATCTCCTTCAGGTTGGCAGGGTGAAAAAGGCAAGAACTGGGGGCAGAAGGTTTTCAATAAATGTGGCCTCCTTGTGGAACTCACTGCCCCTACAACTGCGCTCCGAAGCCAGTCTCTTCAGGTTTCGTAAACTTTTAAAAACTTTTTTGTTCTCTGTTTAATCCTTGCATTCTTGTAGCTGTGTTATGTTCTGATAAGCGCGGGGATGCCTATTGGTAACCAGGCGCTATACAAAACTCGGAATAATAATAATAATAACGACGATCCACCACCACCAGCAACCGGTTGCTCGAAGAAGCTGGAACAAGATCACAGCCGACCAGCTCGCCTCTTCCCTGAGCCAGCACCCCCCTGCCAGCTCAGCGAACCCCAGCCAGGCCGCCGACAACCTCACCAAGTGGATCAACAACTGCGCGGACGAACTCGCCCCACTAAGGACCCCGTCCAGGAGACCCGGCAGCAAGAAGGCCCCATGGTTCACGACGAACTCAAGAGCTCAAAGAAGAACTGCCGAGCCCTCGAGAAAGCCTGGAGAAGGGAACCAACACCGGACAACATGACCGCCCTCAAGCTTGCCACCCGGAAGCACCACCAACTGATCCGCGCCACTAAGAAAACTGCATTCAAGGACCGGCTGGACAACAACGCACACAATTGCAAGGAACTCTTCAACATCGTCAAAGAGCTCTCCAACCCCAACGCCGGAAACAACGACATCACCCCATCACAAGACCTCTGCAATTCCCTCGCCTCCTACTTCCACAACAAGATCGCGGACATACACAACAGCTTCAGCACTCAACCGGCGCACGCCACTACCGAACCACCGCCCCCCACCACCACCCTCCGCGCCTGGACTCCGATCAGCACCGAAGACACCATCCGCATGATGAACTCCATCCACTCCGGATCTCCGACCGACCCCTGCCCTCACCACGTCTTCAACAATGTCGATGTGATCATCGCACCCCACCTGCGGGACATCATCAACACCTCCTTCCACACCGCCACTTTCCCGGAGAGCTGGAAGCACGCCGAACTCAGCGCCCTACTAAAGAAACCTACAGCGGACCCCACCGAACTCAAGAATTACCACCCCATCTCGCTCCTCCCGTTCCCAGCCAAAGTCATCGAGAAGACCGTCAACAAGCAGCTGGCCGCCTTCCTCGAGACGAATGGATCCCTCGACCCCTCACAGTCTGGCTTCCGAGCCAACCACAGCACCGAGACCGCCCTCATCGCTGCCACCGATGACATCCGAGCCCTGATGGACAACGGAGAAACAGCGGCCCTCATCCTCCTAGACCTCTCCGCAGCATTCAATACTGTCTGCCACCGCACCCTAGTGCAGCGCCTCAGCAACGTCGGAATCCAGGAGAAGGCAATGGAATGGATCATCTTCTTCCTCGACGGAAGAACACAGAGAGTCCGTCTACCACCGTACAAGTCAGAGGCCACCGAAGTCATCTGCGGCGTCCCTCAAGGATCCTCGCTGAGCCCCACCCTCTTCAACGTCTACATGAGCCCCCTCGCGGCCATCGCACGCCAACACAACCTCAACATCATCTCCTACGCTGACAACACCCAGCTGATCCTCTCCCTGACCAACGACCCGCCGCCGCCAGAGCCAACCTCCACGAAGGGATGAAAGACGTAGCCGAGTGGATGACGACCAGCCGCCTGAAACTGAACTCAGACAAGACGGAAGTCCTCATCCTGGGATCCTCACCCTCCGCCTGGGACGACTCCTGGTGGCCCCCCGCCCTGGGCAGCGCACCCAAACCGACAGACCATGCACGCAACCTGGGCTTCATCTTGGACTCCTCCCTCACCATGACCAGACAAGTCAACGCCGTCTCCTGGTCATGCTTCAACATCCTGCGCATGCTACGGAAGATCTTCCGGTGGATCCCCACCGAGACCAGGAAGACGGTCACCCAGGCCCTCGTCACCAGCCGACTGGACTACGGCAACACCCTCTACGCCGGAACCACCGCCAAGCTCCAGAAGAGACTCCAGCGGATCCAGAACGCCTCAGCCAGACTCATCCTCGACATCCCACGACACGGCCACATCTCCGGACATCTGAGAGACCTGCACTGGCTCCCCGTCAACAAAAGAATCACCTTCCGTCTCCTCACCCACGCACACAAAGCCCTACACGATCAAGGCCCGAGCTACCTCAACAACCGCATCAACTTCTACGCTCCCAAACGACATCTCCGATCAGCCAGCCACGCCCTCGCCGCCGTCCCCCGCATCCGAAGAACGACAACAGGAGGAAGGCCCTTCTCCTACCTGGCCGCCAGGACCTGGAACTCCCTCCCGACCGACCTGAGTCTGACCCAAGACCACCTCTCCTTCAGGAAGAAGCTCAAGACCTGGCTTTTCGAGCAGTAGCAGCACCCCCCCCCCCTAGCGCCTTGAGACCCTTCGGGTAAGTAGTGCGCTCTATAAATGTCTGTGATTGATTGATTGATTGATTTTACAATCTCCATTCCCCATGCCCCCCCTTTTAAAGGCACTCTTATTTACCGCCCTCCAGGACCTCGCAGTTCCTTTCTCATTAATTTACCCATTCTATTAGAACCATTGGCAGGTGAAAATCAGTATACCATTCTGGGTGATTTTAATTTTCACCTCGAGCTGCTGGATAATTCTGACACCGCAGCTCTTCTATCCGAATTGGATACAATAGGACTCCCACAATTAGTCTCCAGTCCCACGCATACTGCGGGCCACCTTCTGGACGGTCTTTTCTCTAGTGATACTTCACTCACGATGAAGGATGTTCTTCCCCTCACTTGGACTGATCACTCGGCAATTCTTTTTGATTTTCTCTTAAAAGCTATTCCCCCCTTGGCCAAAACCCCCTCTTCCACTAATCAATTTAAAGCATGGAAAAGTATTGACATTCCCGCTTTAAAGTCATCACTATTGACTTCTTTGCCACCCACTGTGACTGATCCTTAGCTAGGAGCTAATAACCAACTGGATACAAAACATTGTCAACCTGACAGTTCCTTTAAAGAAACAATCTACTAACAGGGCCTCTAAATCTTCACCCTGGTATAATGATACTCTTAGACAAGAAAAACAAAAATGCAGACGTCAGGAACGTAGATGGAGACGAGACTATGACCCAGAACAAAAATCCTGCTATAAAGTCATGATGTCCAACTATAAGCAGCTTATCATTATGGAGAAAAGTAAATTTTACAGGACCCAGATCAATCTCGCACATGACTCTACTAAACAACTGTTTCAGGTTGTAACACGTCTTTCTGGACAAGCAGCAACCTCCCTCATCATAGCCACGCAAGAGCTCTGTGACTCCTTGGCGAATCACTTTCAAAAGAAAGTGACTGACATCTTCACCCAATTCAAGGCTCACACTACTATTACTGGGCATCCATCTACTACCCCCAATGAACATATATCCCTTCCACGGGCACGCCCCAACCTGCCTGATTCATTCCTCCCCCACTCCTTCCAGGAATTTACTCAGCCCCTGTTGGAACTGGTATCTCACCTTATTTGTACCACGAACTCTGGTTCACCGGAGGATCCATGTCCCCCCTCCATTCTTAAAAATTTCTCAGATATTGTAAGTCCTAAACTTACAGATGTTTTTAACGCCATGTTTTCATCTAACATTTTTACTTCCATCTGGAAGAAGGCGACTATAAAACCTCTTATTAAGAAGAGTTCCTTAGGGTATGCATTGACGACTCTTTATCAATGAAACAGCAGGTAAACAAAGTAGCTGGTACGTGCTTCACCATCTTGAAATGGTTACGGAAGATCATCTGGATGCTGCCTATGGATACCCAGAAGACCGTAGTCAATGCACTGATTACATCTAGGCTTGACTACGGTAACATCTTATATCTGGGCTCCAATTTAGCTGTGATTAGGCGGCTCCAACTGGTCCAAAATTCCGCCGCCAGGCTGCTATGTAAGATCCCTAGGACAGCTAGGATCTCAAAGCACCTAAAGGACCTGCACTGGCTTAGAGTTGAGAACCGGGTCCGGTTCAAAGCATTGACCTGCATGTTTAGGATCAAGGCAGGGACCGCACCAAAGTACCTGCTGAATCTGGTTAGGCCCTACGTTCCTGAACGAAACCTCCGCTCTTCAAATGGAGCCAACTTTGTGGTTCCTAGATTTAAACTGGCCCGTATGGGGGGAAAGTCTTTCTCCCATCTGGGACCAGTTCTTTGGAACTCTTTGCCTTTAGCCCTGTGTAAGGAGGTAAATCTCGCCAGTTTTAAGAAAGGTGTAAAAACCTGGCTCTTTAATAAATAATTGCAGGCTTCTAATAGGTTGTTCTTCTGCGCTTTCAGTGTTCTCAGCTCTCATATCTTTTGCGCCGGGAAACCCTTTGTGGGTATCTGCGCGCATTATAAGTGCAAAAAATAAAATTAAAATAAATAAATAGACCCTTCTATAGTCGCTAATTACCGCCCTATAGCTTGCCTCCCTTTCCCTGCCAAAATTGTGGAAAAGATTATGAACACCCAAATCTCTGATTTCATAGATCAGAACAATTGCCTAGACAATTCACAATTTGGTTTTCGGAAAGGACATGGAACGGAAACAGCGCTTATTAAAGCTACAGATGAAATCAGGATGACACTTGATGGCGGAGGAGCAGCAGTGCTGATCCTGCTGGACCTGTCGGCTGCTTTTGACACGGTCAATCATTCTATCTTGATTGACCGTGTCGCAGCGGCAGGGATCACAGGTGGCGCCAAAGATCTTATCTCTTCTTTCCTCACTGATCGTGTGCAATCAGTCACCTTTGGCAATTTCAACTCACCCCCTTTCACTCTTCCCTGTGGTGTCCCCCTAGGGATCCTCGCTAAGTCCGACACTATTTAACATTTATGTGTCTGACTTGGCGAGGATCCTAAAAATCCATCACCTGGCGGTGACATCCTACGCTGATGACACCCGGATTGTCTTGGCCATTAACAAAAATGGAGATGAAGTGGCCTCCAATTTCAATCAGGGAATGTTAGCCAACTTAGATCGGCCAATCAAGCCCTCGTCACAATCCCGCGCAGCCGAAAATCCACCATGGGTGGCAGGTCCTTCTCCTTCCTGGCTGCCAAGACCTGGAACTCACTCCCCACTCACCTCCGTCTCACTCAAAACCACATCTCCTTCAGAAAAGAACTCGAAACCTGGCTTTTCGACAAAAATTGATCCCCCTTCCCCAAGCGCTTTGAGACCCTTTGGGTGAGTAGTGCGCTATATAAATCCCTGAACTTGAACTTGAACTAAGTGACTGGATGTCCACAAACTGCCTGAAGCTAAACTCTGATAAAACGGAGGTGATGGTGTTCGGCAATCTCTCCCCAGCCTGGTCACCTGCCTGGTGGCCTGCCGCACTGGGACCACCCCCTTCCCCGGTGACCAAGGCAAGAAATCTGGGAGTCTTGTTGGACACTAAACTCATTTTTACGCACCATGTTAATGTGGTAGTATCATCCTCTTTCTACACCATGAGAATGATTAAGAAACTCCTACCTTATCTCCCCATGAACATGGCTAGAACCCTGGTTAGCACTCTAGTTATGTCTCGCATAGACTATTGCAATGCGCTTTTAGTCAATGCCCAGGAAGGAGTCCTAAAAAAGCTACAGCTGGTGCAGAATGATGCGGCCAGATTGATTACGGCCACCCCTAAATACGCCCCCATCTCTGGCACTATTCAACAGCTTCATAGGCTGCCAGTGAAGAAGAGAACTACATTTAAAGCACTTTGTATTGCTTATAAGGCAATCCACTCTCAAGGCCCTGCTTTTTTAAAGCATGCACTCTGTCCTTACAACCCGGCTAGATCCCTTCGTTCTTCTACGGCCGGTCTGATGCAGGTTCCCAGGACTAAGAAGGTCTCTTGGGGAGACAGGTCCTTTATAGTGACCACTACCAAACTATGGAACAGTCTTCCAAGTTACATCAAAACCTGTACTTCCCTTCTCTCTTTTCGTAAACAGATAAAGACCTGGTTGTTCAAACAATAACCACTCACGAACAACACAACCTGCCTGCTTTATTTAATAACTACTCATGGATAAGTATAGTGGATACTCAGCGCCGAGACACCCTCGGGTATTTGTGCGCTTAACAAATTTCCTAAATAAATAAATAAATCTTTACGCCTCCCCTGGGAAGGTTTAGGTTTTTGGCCCATCCCCAAGTTTACACGTTTCTTGTTAATCTGGGGAGCACCCACGCAACCTCCATGGAATGCCAACTCAGTGTAGAGTAACACAATGCGGCGATTTGCATGGCTTAAAAAATCAAACTTAGAGGTTTCCATCACATATGTACCATGTTGCGTGGTGCAAACGGGACGCAAGACTCTCATAAATAAAGCCATCAGTTTTACCCCGGATAGGAACGTAAAGAATACTACTGGTTTTCTCTGTTGACCATGTTTCAAGCCACAATTGAGGGCTTACATTTTGACTCTCAGAAACTAAATGCGCAGGTAGAACTATTAAACATGTTAGCCATTGTTGTCATGGGCATTGACACCAAACTGGAAACTTTGAAGAATCTTATACAAAGTTTAAAAGCTAAGATTAAGAAGCAATCCAAGTCTTGTACATGTGCCCTGTTTTTGTGCAGGAAGGGGCACCTTCTTGTACAAAAACAACCCTGCCAATAACACAGACACCCTTGCTCTATGGTTGGAGTGTGCCTGCGTTGGGGCAAGGCAGTACCCAGTGCAGCACCGCGCAAGAAGAGAGCACCTTCCTGCAAAAAACAATTCCTCTTTCTATATGCACTGCAGAATACAGCACAGATGGAAAGAGAAAGAAGTGATGAAAAACAATAAGCTTTCTCCTGTTACGCCTCTGATGGGAAAGCGCACCATTTTAGCAAAAACCCAGGTGAAAAAGACTTTGAAAATCAGGGTTTGCATCAAAATACAAAACCCATGATCCATCCATGTAATGTCTCCCTCACACAAAGTAATGCAAGGTAGCGCTACTTTATATTCAATCGACCACGCAAAGTCACACAATGTGGCTTTGGGTTGCTTAGTAAATTGTAACAATTATTTTGCATCGGGGCTGTGCCAAAAAAGTGATACAACCCAAAGCAAAATCAATAGTAAATCTGAGCCTTGGTGTCCCTCTCAAGTCAAAAGAAAAAGTATTGATATTGTCTCATGAAGGGGCAATTCCACAAGTCATCACTAGGTGTCCCTCTCGAATCACATACAAATAGTTGCATGAAGCCGTAGGTCCACAAATTGGGCCCGATTCACAGAATGAATTAAAGACTCAATCCTAAACTTACTACTATTTTGGTATTCACAGAATGCACTTACTAATTTTGGTATACACAGAAGTTAGGATTTTGTCTTAAATTTGTCTTAAGACAAACTTAAGACAGACCTAAGACAGACTTAAGTTAGGATGTTGTCTTAAGTCTGTCTTAAATTTGTCTTTAGACAAACTTAAGGCAAAATCCTAACTTCTGTGAATTCCAAAAGTAGTAAGTGCATTCTGTGAATACCAAAGTAGTATTAAGTTTAGGATTGAGTCTTAAGTTCATTTTGTGAATCGGGCCCACTGTCACTAGGAGACCCTCTCCAGTCAAATGCAAAAGCAATGAACATTCTTATGAAATTCTTATATGAAGCTCCATGTCTAGGTGTCTCTAACTAGTCAGTCGCAGAAACCTTCAGAGTGGCTTGCAGCCTTGGGTTCATTTTTAGCTAAGAACTGCAATAAATGTTGCCTTTTCCTTTTAAAATTAAGGAAAGGCTATGTTTATTTTACATTGTTATCAGGCTGCAGATACAAGAGCTGATAACGAGCAGCTCCACTCAGACCTATGACCCATGCGGGCCACAGAGGTCCAGAACTGAAGCCCTGAGGTATTTAACTCTTACACAAAAGACTCAGTAGTGAAGCAGGAGAACAGAATTATATTTCTGAACGCTGTTAAATGAGAGAAATTTAAAATGAAGGGTTAACTTAATGATTAAGTGTCACATTTCCAAACAGCAGGCATCTTGCGCCCAGGGGCTGGTAGACACAACGCATTATTTACAACAAAAAATATTGTCATTTTCTTTTAAATGGGAGAAATTTAAAGTGAAGAAAAATGTTTCTACGAAACATTGTCTTAATATTTTCTCTACTTTAAATTAAGCCATAATGTTTTATTAAACATGTTTCTTCGCTTTATATTCCTCCATTTAAACAAATGACTGTATTGTCCTGTTAGAAATATGGCCCCATGTTTACAGGACACTGGGAGTAATATGCCTGCTGTTTGTAAAGGCACTTTGCATTGGAGAAAATGTAAATGATGAGTTTTATGTAATGCACATAAACATAAAGTTAACCCTTCAGTTAAATTCCTCCCATTTCAAAGTGTCTCATTTACACACAGCAGGCATGTTGCTCCCACTCGCTGGTAGACACACTGCCATATATATATGTAACTAAAAAATACAACAATTTTCTTATATGGTACAAATTTAGGGGCATATTACCATGTGGGGTGATAGGCAATTATCGCCGACTTAGCGGACGCTAAGCAGCGATAATACTATCGCCCTATTACCAAGCTGTCGCTAACTAATGTTAGCGACAGCTTTTAGGCGATAGAGAGCGGTTTGGGGCCCGCTTTGCATGTCAGCGATGTTTATCGCGAATGACATGCAAAGTGGATGTACCCAACCGTCGCTATTGCCTATTAGCAAGGCAAGGCGTAGCGTTGGAAATATTAGCGCTAAGCGCGAATACCTCCAAATACTAACACCTGCCCAGACCAGTTCTTAGCCATGTTATCCAATGGGAGGTGGATAACATGGCTAAGAGCATTTTGTCACTAATGCCTGAATATCACTGTATTCTCAGCGATATTCATGCATTTCGCCGCTATCGTTGGATATTTTAGCACAATGGAGAAAAACGTTGCTAATAGCATGTTTTCTCTGCTTACATATCCAGCAATAGGCAGCGATAAAAGAATCGTCGCTAAGCCTATTTAGCGATAAATATCGCTACTTGTTGGTAATATGCCCCTTAATGTGCAGAAAAATGTTCCATATTATGAACATTTTTGTAGACATTTTTTCTGCACTTTAAAGGGCAGATTTACAAGCACCTTGCGCCTCTTTTACGCCGCCGCTGCTTCACTTTTGTGACGCAGCCGCAGCGCTAAAGATGCACCATGGTGCGCGGTATTTACAACGTGATGCATCTGGGAGATACGTCACGTTGTAAATCCAGAGAGCCAGAAGTAGGCGTTCCTGCGCAGGGGGGCGTTCCGGCGTAGGAACGCCTCCTAAAAGTGGCTGAGTGAAATCTACAAGATTTCACTCAGTCACTTTTGAGCCCATGCTGCGTCAAAACCCTGCGCCTGCATGAAGCAGGCGCAAGGATTGACGCAGCATTGGACAGATAGGACCACCAAAGCATTACTGGAGCTGCGTTACGCTTGTGACGCTACTCAAGCAATGCGTCGCCTTTACGGCACAGATGCGTCACGCATCAGTGCCGTTTTTGCCCCATGGGGAGCCGCATTGTAAATGCGGCGCACCCATGGTGGCGGAACCGCTGCGCACAATAAGTGGCGCATCCCTGCTGATATGCAAGGATGCACCACTTATTGTATATCTGCCCCTCAATTTCTCCCAATTATAAAACAAAAATGGTTGTATGGTTGTGTTGTACATGTAACGGTGCCACATATTGCGTAAGGTATGTTCTGTGCCACAAGTGCATACAACACAGGCTCAGTCACAGGCACCCATACACATATATCCCATTCCTTAACACACATGTTCATGCAGCCCCACCGACCGTGCTCACACTGACGTACATGGCATCCCTACCATACTACCCCTCGACACAGTATTTTGTTCAAACCATAGTATCGGGCTCCATGGACATTAGGTTTAAAGTCAATGAAGCTGGGTGTGAGGGTGTCTGGTAAGAATGCACGAGTTACTTGGCCTTCAGTAGCTCACACAATTTTTACTGATCAGAAGTAGTTCTCATTGCAGAAAAGGTAGGAGACTTCCTGCACGAGTCCCTGCTAAGTGTCCTTCACAAGTCAAATGCAAAAGCATTGAAATTCTTCCATGAAGCTGCAGTTCCACCAGCTGCTACTAGGGGTCCCTGTCAAATCAAGGCAAAAGCATAATATTCTTTCATAAAGCTGTGTTCCACTTGTTAGTTGAGGTCCCGCTCAAGTCAAATGCAACTGCTAGAAATGACTTGCATCAAGCTGAGGGGGTATTGCTTTCATTTATACATTTGCATGCACACTTTTACTATTTTAGTCATTTGTGGTAGTTTTCTAGAGGTTTCATTATTTGTCAAACTTGGTTCATAACAATGAGTCAAAATTACAGATTTCAATATATTTCTTGATTTTTATCAAAGTAAGTGATTACACTTGATGGATCAGGGATTCTTAAATCTCAAATGTTGGGTGTAATCATCATACAAAACCCGTCACTGATCGTATGGTCCTTTTTTTCTGCAACATGGAGAGACACCTAACAGCATTCATTTACATAGAATTGTGAAGACCGATGGGCCTTAAAAAGAAATAGCAAAGAAAATTGTAGTATGTTTTAAAAGATTTACCATTTATCATTGAATTTAAGATAATTAAGGGCCATATGTATCATACCAAATTATGATGGCAAATGCAAAAATTCACAGAATTTCGGCGTTTGCGATCTCAATTTGGCTCAGTGGTATGTATGAAAGCAAAACTACCTCGCAAAATAAGGAATCACAAATATTGCGATTCCTTATTTTGCGATTGCATTTAAAGAATCGCAAATTGCCATTCCTTAAATGCAATGTAAGAAGCACAGAAAAAGTGCAATTTGGCCTTAAGGAACAGCAAATTATCACCAACTTCAAGTGGTGGGACTTAGCGATTTCTTTGAAAAATGCACTTTTTGCATTTTTTAAAGTGCCATGTGGCGCATATACATGCCCTCATGGCATGTGTGCCACATGTGCACACATGTACAATTCAGGGGTGCAACAGTGTGTCCTTTTGACACCCTGGCACCCTTGAAATTGCATTCTCAAATTGCAATTCTCTAATTGAGAATCGCAAATTGAGAATGTCTTCCAATTCATTCCTTCTGATAGAATTCACTTTTCGATACCCCAATTACCCATTGATGATATGTGAGTTAGCATCATATGGCTAACTGATGAAGTTCGTATATGCACCTATGTTGAACTATTTTACTTGCTGCTTTCATATTCAAATGTACGTGTGACCATATTAGTTCCTTCGCTTAGCCTGTGTGTCACCATTTTGCGTATCCATCTGTGTCCGCGGGCCCTGCTCGCTCATCTACCCCTCCCGCAGGAATACAGAAATTCACTAAGACAGCAGTTTTCGTTTCTCGGCTTGCTGTGGCCGAAACTAACAAGTCTCTTTATCAGTAATGTTCTCATGCCCCAGAGACGCCGAAGCCTAGCTCCATGGCCTTGAGTAGAGATAGCGATGTATCCCTTGCAGGTGCAGATGCCTGCTGTATGATGGCATTGTTCACTGGTCTGGGTTTCGGTAATTTTCCACAAGGGGCGTACCCTTACTAACTGTATTGCATTATAATGTATTGCTGTGATGCAGAGAGTCAGTCCTCTCGTTCGCACTCCTAGGAGTGAGGTCAGACAGGGCCCTCTCATATGAGTGTGGTTTGGCCTAATAAAGACTTTTGTTTATTCTTCTCCACTGTCCGGCTGACTTCATATATAATTACTATAGGTGAGTGCGGTAAGTCACTCGGGTGGATTTGAGCCACGCTTATCAATGAGCCCCTAGGAATGAATGGGGAGGTATTCCTTAATAGCGATTCTTTAAAAATCGCTATTTGAGAATCGCAAAACCAAAGTTTCACACACATGGCCCAAAGTAATCTAATTTGAGCTTCTTTAGTATAAATTTAAATGGTCCAGGAGATGATATTTCAAAATATGGAAATATAGAACATTAACCAGAACTACCCAAATAACACAAAATACACAAAAAGTGTGTTTCATGAAGAAAACCCATAATCTAAATTAAGCACGTATGGGCTGGAAAACTGGCTTTTCTTAAGCAAGTATGGTAAGGTGTCAGCTTCAGGAAAAACAAATAAAGGTTTCTGATGACGGAATATGCGGAATATGATTGATTAGGTATTACACCTTTGCACTTGGGCAGTGGAGATTAGCAGAGGTGAGAAGCAACTTCTCAGTTTGAAGTCAGCAAGCATCTCGGTAAGTAGTCTAAGGGAGACACACTATTATAATTCAACAAAACTGTAGTTTGCAACATTACAGCTTGTTCTCACTCTCAGGAACTAATCATATATGGCCCACTCTGGGAGCAGGTAAACTCCCCTTTTGCTCAGGGCCATGCAAGGGTCCCTGCATGGCTATGTCCTTGAATTGTTACATTGGACAGTCTGTTGGGTACCGTCAGCTCTTCCCATGAGTCTCACCCATAATGGCACCTTCTTCTTTTGATGGGAACCTCACTACAATATTGTATTCACAAGCTAGAAAAAGATATCTACAAAAACACAGCATCTGCAATGGAAAAACACAAAACGTGCAAAATAAAAAAATTAAAGGTGCCATCTTCTCGGTCTTAAACGTGTAAATACAAGATTAACAAGCATTTGCAAAGCATTAGGTTTCGCATTTGCGAGAGTTTAAGCTATTAGCATTGTAAATGACAATGCCTTTTATTTATGTTTTAAAAACAAAAACATGAATAAACAAGCGATGGCATAGCCAATAGATCTCGCCTTTGGGAACTGTTGCACAATAATTTTACCTTATGTCTAGGTTTCAGTCCTGAGTTAGTTACATTTACATTTCACTCTACATAGGGTGTCTAGAGTTTTTACCTTAACACAGTGCACAATTTCTAGGTTTCAGTTTACCTCTCCATGAGGTATGTGTCTTTTCTTACAGTACACAATGTTTTTACCTCTTCACAAGGTGTTTCACATGAGTTGTATTTCGCTATTTTAGTGCACAACACCGACCTCTCCTCGAGGTTTGTTTCTTTAATTACAGTGCACACCTTCACCTCATGACTCACATGTTGTGAGGACTTTTGTCCCGCATTTACAATGCACATTGTCTCTTTACCTCTCTGCGAGGTGTGTTTGATCTTTCCGTGAGGTGTGTTTGTTGGGTCTTCCCTCATCCTGTGCATAACGCATGACCTCCAGTCGAGGTGCGTCCTTACATGGACATGCTATTACACATGACACTACATGTTTTATACCTTCACTACAGTGCATGTTCTTACCTTACTTACGGTGTCTAGTTTGGGTTGCTTGTTTTATTCTACAGTGCACATTAATTGTATCTTCTTTTGTTGTTGCCTCTGCACGTTCATATTGTTACCCACATGGGTGTATAGTTTTTGTTCTTGTACATTAACTATAGTGCATAGGTTCACGTTAGACTGGGCGTTTTTGTCTCAACTCTGTTTTCCCTTTTATGCTCAACACTGTAGCCCAGTACTTTTCTATTTTGTTTTAACTTAAATGTTTGTTATATTATGGAGAAGAATGAGTTTTATAATGTATTTCTTTTCTTCTCTTTCATCTTCTATTCTCCTGATGTGGATTGCTCTCTTGCATACTTACCTGGGCAGTTGGTGTACAGAGAGTACTCATTGATGGTTTCTCTTTCTCTTCTTTATTTCGTTCCCTCATTTATAGAAAGGAGGATGGGAAACAGGTCATGTTTATCTGTTTCTTTAAGAGTTTTGGTTGTTTTCTTTCTCTCTACCTTTGCTTTGTTGTTCTGTAGTACTCTCCTCTCTATTTCATTCTTCTAGCTACATCTGATTATAAATTTCTCTTTTCTTTTTTCCTTTTGGAAGAAAGGAGAATATGCAGTATCTTGGGGGCATATCATCAAGCCCTGGAGATAAAATTATCGCAGCTTTAGTGTCCGTTTTCAGACGTAAAGCGGCGATAATTTTATCGCCTAATCAGCAAGGTCACGCTTTCGTGTGAATCCTTGCATTATCGCCCTTTTCCTCAATGCCCATCTTTTCTTCTCTAATGAGATGCAAAGTGGCCGTCCCTGCCCTGACATAACTGGAGAAATGTCGCTAAGCAACATTTCTCCAATTATCAATGGCATGCTAACCTGCAGAGCAACAAGCAAAGTAGCAATAGCCTCTGCTATCTCTACTTTCCTTACGCCTGCTTCAGAACTAACTTAGGCATGATATCCTATGTAAGGTGGATATCATGGCTAAGTATATCGTGCCCTATCAGGAAGCTTTCACCAAACCTTGTGCGATTATTGCTGTATTTCCAGTGATAATCGCACAATTGGCAGCTTGCACTCTGAATTTTATTGCTTTGGAGGTAAGCGTTGCTGATAGCACGCTATTTCTGCGATAAAATTCAGAGTTGGCTGGGGATAATTAACCTTGCCCTAAGAGCCCTGAGCGATAATTATCACATCGCCTTGATGATATGCCCCTCAGTTATGCTTTTCATGCCATCCACTGCTCCACCAGTGGAACTCTCTAGATATGATGTAACATAGAATGTTGGTGTATGAAATCCATAGTTGGAGAAGGGCTGAGCGCCTTGCTGGCTGCTCCTGGTGGAGCTGTATTACTGATCTTGTAACCAACATGAATAAATCCTCTTGGACCTCATCTAACTGTGTGGAGTGATTGCTACAAACATTAATGGGCAAAACAACAAGGCGGCTGACGCTCAATTCCTTGGTTGCATAAAAACATTTGACATTATCCTATTGCAGGAAACGTGACAAGAGGAGCCTCTGCAAATAGAGGGTTACACCTGGTTCCACACTCCGGCACTAAGGAAAAGCAGCTACGGCCTTTTATCAGGCGGCCTAGCTAATTAGTCAAAATTAAAGAAATCGTAGTGCGAAGGAATTACCTCCTCTACTCCCATCTGTAAAAACCACAAAGATTCAATTAGACCTCTGTGGGAAAAAGAAGGAGGTATTGTTGATTAACACATACATCAATGTTGAACTGATTTTCTGCACTAGCACTTTTCTCAAAATCGCGATCAGCACACGCAGGTCTATGATGGATCCCTGAGCACTTGTGATACAATTTGGGAAATGTTTTAATTGTTTTATGAAAAAATGATGGCTTTGTTCTTTGTACTATGCACTTTAGATAGTGGAGAAGTGTGGCTCAGGGGTTAGAGGCGGCAGACCCGGAAGCTGAGATCGGCCCTGGACCAGGGTTCAATTCCCCGCCTCGGCGGGTCTTCGACTCAAAAAATTCCACGGACTCGATAATTCTCGCTCCGGTGCCTTCTCAACTCACGGGTTCACACTCTGCGACTCTGGGCAATAGCTTGCTTAATCTCCACAACGGCCCCTCGCGGCGGGATGCCTGGCTTTCACCTTGTGGATACCCTGCCGGGGTTATCTCACAGGGGAATACCAGGACGGGTTCCCTAAGCAAGCGCCGGGAAACCCTTTGTGGGTAGCTGTGCGCTATATAAGCTCAAATACATTTACATTTAGATATAAGAATTTTTATATGTTTATGAACTGTTTGTGGTGTAATAATGATTTGTGCTTTTATGGGTATTATTGTATTCAAATAAAGTTGAACTGAACTGAGCATACATCAATCTGAAAAAGAAAAAATATGATTCAAACACACTGATTGAACACCTTTTACCAATTGATGAGTACACATACTATTCCAAACCTCATTCTGTCAAGTGATTTCAATCAACATTTACTAGGTATCTCCCCAAATGAAGATATCCAAGCACAATCTTTTTATTGGAACATTCCAACTCAACTGTACAGCTCCCAAGGTAGAAAAGCAAAGGGTGTACAAGAGCTGCTAATTTTTTTTTGTGCACATTTTATCACTGTAAAATGCTGATGATATGTATTAACATTACACTATGGCCACCCTAAGAACGATTTATCAGTAGTAACCACCCAAACATTCCTCTAGAGAACATTGGCCTATGGGTGCTAAATGGCAGATTTGTGGATGATTCCCCACCGTCCGCCTCTTTCCACTCTGGCCATGCAACCTCCACAATTGACTACACCCTAGTGTCTCTCTCATTTTTCCAAAACATAAAAGGCTACTATCAAGGAGACTAAGGGGGCAGTGACCATAGGCCTCCAGAAATCTCATTTTACGCAACACCGGATAAATCAATCCCAAACCCAGTTGGAACGCATAAATGCCACACAATGACCCTCAAAAGATTTAAGTCATCAATAGCAAATTCCAGGGAAGTAGGCATGACAGCAAAACAACATTTCAATGAGCTTAATCAAACTATGGGAAACCACATTCATATCTGGGAAACCTTTACGGCCACGTTTTCAAATTCCTACTCCTCTGTAGTTCAGCTCTCCCTGCCTAACGACCCAACAATCGCAGGGAAGGCCACAAGCGTGCAAAGGACGATGCTGAAAAGCCTCAAATAAGCCATAAATAAAACACTAAGGTCACTGAGGGAACGAGGCTCTAAACCAACAGCTCCGTAAAAGAAAGGCAGAAAGGCCAAACTCAGGAAATTGAAATGGGAGATAAGAAAAGCACAAGAAAACAAACTTTGGGCTAAACTCCATCACGACTCCAAAGGTAATAACGGTGCACGCTTTTGGCCAACAATAAACACATTTCTACAACCCGCACATGGTGGTCTAACATCATACACAACAGAAAACAATTGGACATCCTTTTTAGAACATCACTTTAATCAACAGGTTCTTGGATTAAAAACTAGCATGGACAAACAACCTGCATTTCAATTTCATACCACAACGACGGATGAGGTAAAGGCAATTGAGATCGATGCCAACCAGATCAGAGAGCAAATACGCAAAGGGAGGAAGGACGGTGCACCCGGGCTGAACGGGATCCCGAATTTTGGTCATAATCCCTAGCTCCCATGTTCAGCTCAGTTAGGCAAACTGGGTGTATGCCGGCACAATGGAAGGGCTGCATCATATCACCAATCTATAAAGCGGTGGACAAAACACTACAAAAAACTACTGCCTAATTGCACTACTGGATCTGGAGGCAAAGTACTTTGCGGAGAACTTACTAATTGAATTACAGGATTGGGCAACAGAGCAAATTATAATCCCCCGAGCCAAACAGGGGGCTATATTATCAAGAACGACAATAAAAATGATCGCCGGTTCAGCAGCAAAAAACTTGAGCTAAAGCGATGATAATGGGCTTGATAATATGCCCTTGAGAATTCCAATAGCAGTCCCTGTTCTGGTGTGAACATGGGCTTCTACTGGAATTCTCCAGGGCATATTATCAAGCCCATTATTGCCGCGTTAGCAGCGGTTTTCTGACGCTAAACCAGCGATCATTTTAACGCTATTCTTGATAATATGCCCCACAGTTCTTTAGAGACACTGGAACAACAACAAACCTTTCAGCCATGGCACTACTCGTTGACAAAGCGTTTTTGACGAAACAAACAAACCACTTTTGCTTTGTTATTGTTATTGTTATTGTTATTGTTATTGTTAATGGGTTTTTATAGCGCGCCTAATCACCTGCAGGCCTCTAAGCTCCAGGAAAGATGGTAGTAACAATAACTTAGCAAGATGGGATTACACTCTGCTCATACTTTGTCTGAACAAGAATGTTTTTAGGCTCTTCCTGAAACGTAGTAGGTTCCCTTCCCGACGCAGTACCTCCGGCAGCCTGTTCCATAGCTGAGGGACTAGCACTGAGAAGGCTCTCCCTCCCTTGGTCACTAGCCTGTAGCGGGGGCAGACCAGTAGTTGAGAGTCTGAGGATCGAAGTGTTCTCGTGGGGCAATAAAGTTGCAGACGATCTTTGATGTTAGATGGGGCTTTCCCATAGATTGCCCTATGGGCCGTGCATAAGTTCTTAAATTCCACTCTTTCTTTGATGGGGAGCCAGTGCAAGCTTTGCAGTAGGGGAGTGGCTTTAGATCTCCTCGGTAATCTGAAAATCAACCGGGCAGCGTCATTCATTATGACCTGGAGTCTACTGGTCAGAGTTTTCGGTAAGCCCAGGTACAGGGCATTCCCGTAGTCAATTCTGGAGATGATGGTGGCCGTTACTATTGATCGCATCATGGATTGTGAGAGGACGGGAGTTAACTTCCGCAGTTGCCTAATGATGTTCGTGCAACTTCCCACAACCACAGAGATCTGAGGGGCCATTGACAGGTCGTCATCCAGTTTGATCCCCAAGCTCTTTACAGACGAGCTTGGTTTTGGAGCCGGGCCCAGCTCTGTAGGCCAATAGAGATCACCCCAAGGTGAGGCAGTAGATGGAATCACTAGTACCTCGGTCTTGTCAGGGTTGATTTTTAACAGATTATCTGTCATCCATTGCACTGTGAACCGCAAGATGTTCTGAGTTTGGAGTTGCGCGGCCGTGGTGTCATCGACACTTAGCAACAGTTGCGTGTCGTCCGCGTAGTTATAGACTTTACAGCCCATAGTGGCCAGAGAAGCAATCAATGGTTGCAAATAGAGGTTAAATAGAAGCGGGGACAGGGCGGACCCCTGTGGCACCCCGCACTCTAAAATCCCCACCTCGGATGTTTCGTCCCCCAGTTGTATCTTTTGGGTCCTTCCTGTAAGGAATGATTGCAACCATTGAAAGGCCTGGCCCTTAATCCCAAAGTCCCTCAGTCTGTCCAAAAGCAAGGCATGGCTGACAGTATCGAACGCCGCTGATAGGTCCAGCAAAATCAGGGCGCTCGGTTTCTTGGAGTCAGCCATGCCTCTTAGCTCATCCAACACCGATAGCATCACCAACTCGGTACTGTGATGAGCACGAAAACCTGCCTGTCGCTCGTGGAGTAGATGGTGAGTTTCCAAATAGAGGGACAGGGACTTTAGTATATGCTGCTCGAGAACTTTAGAAAGGAAGGGCAACTGGGAAATAGGTCTATAGTTCTTTAACATCGCCGGATCAGATCCAGGCTTTTTCAGTAAAGGTCTTACACGCGCCTCCTTCAGTTCAGCCGGTAAGTACCCCGTGTCTAAAGATCTATTAAGGAGGGAGATGATACGCTCCTCCAGCAAGGGGCGCGCCACACGGAAGATCTCAGGTGGGCACGGGTCAGCTGGGGAACCAGATTTGATTTTCCTCATCAGTTGTTCTAGGATCAATGCATCCATCTCTGGGAATATTTCAAGGGAGCAGTCGGTCACGATCTCAGATGCTGATGTTATAGCAGTCCCTGATCCCACCCCAATCTTTATCTCCTGGATGATGAGCTTCACCTTCTCTAAAAAGTAGGCCTGAAAGGTGTTGCAGTCAATAGGAGCCCTAGAATTGTCGGTTTTTTTGCTCAACTCTGCCAATATTTTAAAGGTCTCTTTCTGAATATTCGCTGCCTGACTTAGGCGGGACTCGAAGTGGTCCGCTTTGGCTTGGGTCATCAAGTTTTTGTATTGTTGAAGGGAAGCTTTATAGCATTTCCTGTCAGAGTCCTGTTTGGTTTTCCTCCATACTCTTTCTAGAGCTCTGAGCTTTCTTTTTGTTTCCCTTAAGGCTGGCGTAAACCAAGGAGCTCCTTTACCGGATCGCTTCATTTGCTGTAGTCTCACCGGCGCTATTTGATCAAAGGCAAGATAAGATCAGAATATTCACAATCCAAGCTGCATTCCAGATCAGTGGCCTGGGATATTGCCGGGAGCGCTTTAGTCAGGGATGCTAGAACAACCTCAGTCCATTTCCGGGTTTCCTGATACCAGGCGGACAGCTGGTGATACAGCCTTTAATGCGGGCCTCACAGGATATCAGGTAATGGTCAGACCAGACGCAAGGGGCTACGTCTATAAGGGTTAGACTTGTATCTGTGGTCCACACGAGGTCAAGAGTGTGACCTTTTTCGTGTGTGGGAACATGTACAATTTGTTTAAAACCCACCGCAGACATTAAAGTGTCCAGCTGGCGCGTGGGTAGGTCCCAGTTGGGTTTATCCCAATGTAAATTGAAATCTCCAGTTACCAGGATTTTCATATATCTGGAACATAGATCGGATATAATAGGGCAGAATAGATCATTGAAGAGTGGAGTTGAATTGGGCGGACGGTAGACTGACAGGATCACCCAGCACACATCGTGCACAGTGACCTTTACCCCAATCACATCCGTCAGATCAATTGTCTCAGATAATAACTTTTCAACTAACAGGGTCTTCCTATAGAGGATAGCTACCCCGCCTCCCCGGGCACCACCTGGGCGGTTGTGCCACATCACATCATTTGTGGACTTTAAGGCGACGTTCAACAACGTTAACCGAGCAAACCTTTGGGTGAAGTTGTCTCCCTGGGGGATTTCTCCGTCCCTCTTGAACCTTCTAATTGAATTTCATTCTAATATGTAGATAACGGCTCTCATCTGTCGAGGCGTATACAAACAACTAAAGGTCTCAAACAGGAGTGCGTTCTCTCACCCTTTGTCTTTAACCTTTAGACAGCAGACCTGACAACAGCACTTACCACTTCTAATGCGCATGCCCCCGAATAGGAGGAAAAACAATTTCCAGCATGTCTTATGCAGACAATGTCGTTCTAACTAGCCATACTCAAGTTGGTCTGCAACGGCTACTCAGCACACAGCATAGGTACGCCAACGAGAATTATCTGGAAGTCAACATCGACAAAACTAAAACACTGACAATGAATGGAAAAAATTGCCCCACTCTTGGTTTCTAGGTAAAACTGTAATTACCAACTGCGATGTGTAAAAGTACCTAGGTGTTATGATTGACAAGGGGGGTCACTTCACAAATCAGCTCAAAGCCCTTAAGAGGAAGGGAATGGTGATTGCGACAACTTAAAACAAAACTGACAGGACCAACATTCGCTCAACTTCTCCGTGTTGCGGAAGCAAAAATTCCTTCATCAATTACATATGGCCACAAGGTTTTGCGATGCAGGGATGCTCTACTACTGGACACCACTATGACAAAAGCATATAGAGTAATGTTAAACTTACTGCCTTATACGTCGCCAGCACAGATTCGGCTTGAGCTTGGTCTAACAAAGCAACTACTCGCAAGGTGAGTCTCAGACATCATGTGCTGGCATAAAATTAAGAACTCCACCACAAACACACTGAATCACCAGCTCTGGCAGTAACTGTGCAGCACAGCTACCTCGCTGGCCAAAGCCTACTTGGAGGAATCGCTAACCATAACGGGACTAGCCGACCTATGGGAAATCCCAACAACGCATTTGCACTTTAAACGCATCACTAATAAGGTTGTTAAGAAACTTTTCTTTATAGAACACAAAGCTGCGTTTGCATACAGGAGCCACACATGGATGACTCTATCCAATTATAAATCATTTGGCTCACAGGCATACTTTGAACTAGGGTATTCAAGGAAGTCTAAAGAAGCCTTTCTAAGGTACAGGCTAGGAATCCTGCCAGCCACACCTCATCTTCCACCATGGCTGAGAAAGAACTATGGGTACTCATGCAGGCTATGTGGAGTTGGAAAGGAGGACATTGAATACATAGGGGCATATTTACAATAGCTGGCACATCTCTGCATATCAGCAGGGATGCGCCAGTTATTGTGCGCCACAGCTCCGCCACCATGGATGCGCCGCATTTAGAATGCGGTGCACCATGGGGCAAAAATGACACAGATGTGTGACGCATCTGTGCCGTAAAAGTGGCGCATAGCTGGAGTTGCATCACAAGCGCTACGCAGCTCCAGCAATGCTCTGGGGGGCCCTATCTTGTTAATGCTGTGTCAATCCTTATGCCTGCTTCGAGCAGGCGTAGAGTTTTGACGCAGCATGGACCTAAAAGTGACTGAGTGAAATCTTGTAGATTTCACTCAGCCACTTTTAGGGGGCGTTCCTGTGACAGAACGCCCTCCCCTGCGCAGGAACGCCTACATGTGGCGCAGGGCATTACAACATGACGCATCTCCCAGATGCGTCACGTTGTAAGTACCCCACACCATGGTGCAGCATTTGCGCCGCTGCTGCCTCACAAAAGTGACGCAGAAGCGGCAAAAATGAGGCACAAGGGGCTTGTAAATCTGCCCGTCTATATGCTCCTGAGTAAAGCTTGACAAGAAAAGAGTTGGCCTGCTAAAAACTCATTTAAAGCGAACGAGGCATCCGCACCCGGAGACAAGCAGTACTTGCTTCAACCCACTGGATCCACAACTGAATGGGAAGCTCGTCAAGTTCCTATTTTTGATAGCATCCAAGCAAAAGATGCTTGTTACTACAACTAGCATATAATTCTTCACAGGCTCCTAGCAAAATTAATCTGGATGCTCTGTACTTTTAACTTATGCACGTGTGCAATGACACTTAAAAACCTTTTAACAGAGCATTGATAGAAAAGTCATTTTATCAAAATGTTTGACTTGAATTTATTTCTGTAATGGTTTTAATTCATCAAAAACAATACATTTTACTTACTTACTTACCTTGTACAGATGGTTGGCCACTGGAATTTCATTAAACTTATAGCTCTCAAATGGTCACTCTCTTGCAACATATTTACACCGAGGTGTATGATCAGGGAGAGTTACCCCACTTCCTTCCGGCAAGCGGTGCTGGTGGTCCTGCCCAAACTGGATTGGGACAAATTACTTTTGGGGTCTTATCGTCCACTATCACTTCTAAATTCAGACTATAAAATACTTGGAAGGGTTCTGGCCAATAGATTGCAAACAGTTGTGCATCATGACCTTCAGGTCGAGGTGGCGGGATAGCACTAATCATCAAGGAAACATTTCCCTGTCACACATTTGATTTATGCCACCTTAAGGACACTGAAAGCTTGGGTTTCTCAATTAAAATCAATGCCTCATTTTCCCTCTCGGGTGGGCTCCTTTATCGTCCTCCGGGCAACCCTACGTCATTTCTCAACTCTTTGGATGAGGCCCTCGGAGCGCTCATGCTACAATACCCTAACTTCACGCTCCTTGGCGATATGAACCTACATATGGAATCACTTATTGACCCCCACACCATCTCCTTCCTACAGTCCTTGAACATCTTTGGACTCTCCCAACGCATCAACACGGCCACTCACAGTGCTGGACACACCATTGATGGCATCTGCTCCAATCTCTCTACCCTCTCCACTTCCCCTCCGTTGCCTCAAATTTGGACTGACCACTATTTCATCCCTTTTGACATTATGACACCTATTCCTACCTTATCCAGCTCTAGGCATACCCAAGCCACCTTTACAGTCAACTGGAAGAAAGTGGCCGAACGAATAAAGCTGGAGTCAAAACCATTGCCCTCACCCCCCACTGTAACTGGAGATGTTGAAATTGACTCCTGCAACTTCCATATCTGGATGAACCAAATAGTCGCGGTTAACACTGAACCCAAAAACCACCAAGGAAAGGGCCCTAAGAAGAAAAAAACAAATGCCCCCTGGTACACTCAGACCCTTGCAGATAGTCATCTTCTATGTCGGAGACTAGAAAGACACTGGAGACAAGCATATGACACGGTCTCCAGAACACGTTATGTCCAACAGAGGAAATTATATCTCTCTGACATAAAAACAGCAAAAAAGGAATATTACACCAATCTTATAATGGAAGCACACCAAAATCAAAAAACTATCTTTACCATAGTTAAGTCTTTCACTCATCCGAAAGCCCTCACCACCGATATACCTCCCTCAGAGAGCCTTTGCAATCAAATTGCTGATTACTTCATTGACAAAATTGTCAACATTCAGAAAGATTTTCCCCCTCCTTCGATAACCCCCTTAGAGGTAACAGTTAACTACCCTCTTCTCTCCAGTTTCAAATCGGTTCTCCCTGCAACAGACAAGCAAGGCAATCCGGGCCTGTAAATCAGGAGCACCCACTGATTCCTGTCCCCCCATCATTCTTCATCACCTGATTGACACAGTCAACCCCTACATTAATGTCATTATTAATGAATCCCTTGAATCCGGAACTGTACCTGCCGAATGGAAGAAGGCCACTGTAAAACCTCTGTTGAAAAAACAGAACAAATCGCCAACAGATTTGACTAACATGCGCCCCATCTCCTTACTTCCTATTCTGGGCAAAGTCACGGAGCATTTAGTGCATGAGGAGCTTAAAACTTTCGCAGAAGCCCATAACATCCTGCACCCTCAGCAATCAGGCTTCCGCTCCGGTCACTCCACCGAAACAGCTTTGATCGAACTTGCCGACTCCTTCAAATTCCTGCAGGATGAGGGCAAGCAAGCTGTCCTCATCCTGCTGGATCTCACAGCAGCGTTCGACACCATCTCGCATGCCATCTTAATCAACCGAATGCGAGAGATCGGCGTGACAGACACAGCCTTGGCCTGGATTTCATCATTTCTATCAAATAGGTCTCAGACTGTGTCCCTTGGACCCCACCTATCCTGCGAAAAACTCATTACATCCGGAGTGCCCCAGGGGTCCATATTAAGCCCTTTATTTTTTAACATCTATATGGCACCCCTTTTAGCTGTGATAGAATCACATGGGATCCTTGTCACGTCTTACGCCGACGACACTCAATTGGTCGTCACCATTGACAAACAGCTGACTGATGCAGATCTCCGGTTTAAAAACTGCCTCTCTGATGTTTTTGAGTGGTTAAATACTAATCATCTTAGATGTAACAGTGCAAAGACGGAAATTATTCCATTAGGTAAGAATCTTTCTTTTTGCCCGAAAGATTGGTGGCCCACAGGATCAGAGGCCCCTCCTAGTGCAGTCCCATCAGCCAGAAACCTGGGCGTGCAATTCGATTCTTCCCTTTCTTTCGATGACCACGTTAAGATCACCGCCGGTCGTTGTTTCGGATTAATAAAATCTCTGAAGAAATGTTTTGATTTCCTCCCAATTGCAGCCAGAAAGTCAGTCGCGGTAGCCCTCATACTCTCCCGACTTGACTACTGCAACGGCCTTATGGCCGGAGTGAAAAAATCTACTCTCAGAAAGCTGCAGAGCATCCAACATGCTGCAGCTCGACTGGTTTTACAACTCCCCAGAAGGTCATCTGCGTCTGCAGCCCTGAATTCGCTCCACTGGATGCCACTGCATAAAAGAATCCTTTTTAAACTGCTCCTTACAGTCTTCAAAACCATGCAAAACACAGGGCCCCGCTACTTTGTAAACCGTTTTACGCGCTATAACCCCCCACGTTGCTTGAGATCCTCTGGGACAAATCTGGTTCTAATTCCCAGATTCAAATACAAGACCAAGGGTGGAAAATCCTTTAATGTTCTGGCAGCTAAAGCCTGGAACACTCTACCTGTCAACCTCAGAGCCATAGAAAATGAGAACAACTTCAGAAAACTCCTCAAGACATGGGTCTACAAACAACCAGACTCCTCTATCCTGGCTGCCATTTAGTTTCTCTCCTCCATTATACTCCACTCTCTCAGTTATTTCTCTGTAGCTCGCCCAGCGCCATGATGCTCCCTTGGGAGCGAACGTTAGTGCTTTACAAATGCACACAAATATCAAATAAATATCAAATGATCATACCCGGTAGGAACACCTTCCTAAACCTGCGAAGATTATTTATGTTAATGGCATGGGCACTCCTGACTGGTGTCCCTCCTTTGGCCACCTCTCGTGGTATAGAGAAGAGTGTTGATACCCTGTTGTGGTGCTATCTGAGGTTGGTGCTTACTAAATTTGGGAGGGGCCCAAATTCCTCAAATGGATTTCAATACTGTATAGCTCACCGGTAGAGCGGTTGAAAACAGGTACCATTATTTCTGACCCTTTCATCATAGAATGAGGCACCGGACAAGGCAGACATCTTTCCCGAATTGTCTTTGCACTGGCGATGGAGCCACTCGCTTGCATGCTCAGGCAGCGGGCTGAGAGTCAGGGCATAAGGGCAAATGCCCACCAACACATAATATCTATGTATGCAGACAATGCACTGGTATATTTGCGGAATGACGCAATGATATTACCGGATCTTATGGCGATACTGGAACGATTTGGTCTAGCATCTGGCTTAAAGGTAAACTAGGATAAATCCCATTTATATCAGATGGCATTGCTGTCTTCCGACCAAAGAATGGCACTCCCAGTTGCACCACTTCCATGGTCCTATGACTCCTTTAAGTATCTGGAAGTCCGAGTATATCACTCACCTAAAGATTTATTGTATGGTAATCTGGGCAGGGCAGTTGCCAGTGCCAGGTCTTCTTTATCATGGACTAAGCTACCGCTTTCCCTATGGGCGCACATTCGAAGATGCTGCTTTTAACCAGATTGCTATCTTTTGTTTCCGCTCTGCCCATCCGGATCCCCCAAAAGCTTTTTCAAGACCATGTTCTTGGGTACCAGTAGAAAGCGGGTGTCTCTCACGAAGTTATATGTGCCCCTAGCAGAGGGAGGCTTGGGTGCCCCGAGCAATAAATATTATTATGTGGCCGCAATGCCCAATGTGCTGGTTAACAGGCCATTACTAAGCATGGGCGGATTTTGCGGATCCACGATCCGCGGATTTTGCGGATTTGCGGATCGTGGATCCGCAAAATCCGCGGATTTTGCGGATTTGCGGATCCGCGGATTTGGGGCGGGGCTTCCATGCAAGTGCACATGCCTCTTGTGTGTTTGAAAGGTCTGAGAAAGATCAGTTCAGCAGATGAAGAGAAAGAAACCCCTGGTCACAAGAACAGCACGGGTATTGTGCTCGTGAAACTCAAGGATGCAAAGGCCTCTATCCAGCATCACAGCTGATTTTCCACGGTAGAGTTGGGAAGAAGGCACACCTGTCCAGCCTCGACGACGCTCACGATTGTTTTTGGGCTAATGAATGAGTCACTGAATTTGAGCATCAACTAGTTCGAGCGACCATGTGTGTGTTACTATGCAATCGCCCCGAAGGGCGCAGGGGTCCCTTGAGTGAGCTGTCCATCATAGTGGTTGAATGGCGGGAAGACGGTGCAAACCGCGAGTGTGTGGGCGGGGCCAAACGGGCAGGGCTACCATGCGAGTTCCACATGCTTCTTGTGTGTATAAAAGGTCAGAGAAAGATCAGTTCAGCAGATGAAGAGAAATAGGCTCCTGGTCACAGAAACAGCACGGGTATTGCGCTCGTGAAAGTCAAGGATGCAAAAGCCTCTATCCAGCATCACAGCTGATTTTCCACGGTAGATTGGGAAGAAGGCACACCTGTCCAGCCTCGACGACGCTCACGATTGTTTTTGGGCTAATGAATGAGTCACTGAATTTGAGCATCAACTAGTTCGAGCGACCATGTGTGTGTTACTATGCAATCGCCCCGAAGGGCGCAGGGGTCCCTTGAGTGAGCTGTCCATCATAGTGGGTGAATGGCGGGAAGACGGTGCAAACCGCGAGTGTGTGGGTAGGGCCAAACGGGCAGGGCTCCCATGCGAGTTCACACATGCTTCTTGTGTGTATAAAAGGTCAGAGAAAGATCAGTTCAGCAGATGAAGAGAAATTAGCTCCTGGTCACAGAAACAGCACGGGTATTGCGCTCGTGAAAGTCAAGGATGCAAAAGCCTCTATCCAGCATCACAGCTGATTTTCCACAGTAGATTTGTGAAGGAGGCACACCTGCCTCGACGACGCTCACGATTGTTTTTGGGCTCACAGGAAGGGCATGTTGTAAATATTTTACGATGGCGCCGGCAAGCTGCCAGCGCTATCCTAAAATATTTACTAAATTAGCTTCAACAGGAAGCTCTAATAGATAAAATCGAGCACCTGCTTTATTTTATCTATTAGAGCTTCCTGTTGAAGCTAACTTAGTAACTATTTTAGGATGGCGCTGGCAGCTTGCCGGCGCCATCGTAAAATAGTTACACCAGGCCAGGCTTCAACTTTTGCCCCCGGAATAATCCGCCGCTCGCGGATTTGCCATTTCTCGGTAAATTCGCGGGAGTTCGCGGATCGCGAATTTACCGAAAATTCTCAAAATCTGAAAGCGGACGGATTTTCCGCTCATACTTGGCCATTACACAACTGAATTGGGATACTGTGTAACTGGGACACACCCATCTAGAGTGTTGGAGTGGCTATTGGGCTGAGCGGCCGCAATCCCAAAAGTGGTTGGGAACAACCTTATGTCCACAGCCCGTTCATGTTGGAATATGTACCTACAAAAACAGCACCCCCCTCCCCTGCACTTATGAGTTATCCCTTTGGCCGATGCCCATTTGCATAGACCTCTGTTCTAGACCAGAAGTGATTGCTTGGATTAATGAGGGCCTAACATCCTGAAAATCTGACAGGTGATTATGGGATTCCAGCAGGCTGCTTCCTCCTCTATGCTTCACACTCAACACTTACATAAGCTCTGGGTTAAAACACATGATGAACCCGAAACATTCAGAACTCTCCAAACTATAATTGCACATGGGGTTGGCCGCTGTGCTATTACACTGTCTGTTATATGATTAGCTGTGGAGTACCTTAGGGCTCATTGTGACCCTCTGGGACTCTGTTGTGTACACACATTTCAATGAAGTGATCACTCGGAGATAGTTTACTTATCAGTTGATGGTTTATTCCAGTTACTTGTTTCGCCTGTAACACAGACTTGTTCACACACTGCATTCTGGGAACGAACACCAATACATACAGAGTATTTATTTATTTGTTTATTTATTTGATTTATATAGCGCACTATAACCCAGAGGTCTCTAAGCGCTTTGTCAGGGTCCGCTAGGCGATACTTAGGGATACATCTGGTAACAGATTAAAGACCACCCCACGCTTGCTGGAAGAGTACAGTTTTTAATTTCTTTCGGAAGGACATTAGCTTAGTTTCTTTCCGCAGTTCCAGTGGCAGGTTGTTCCACATAGCTGGAAGTGTGTGTGAGAAAGCACGCCCACCACCGTAGCCAGTCTACAGCGGGCTGAACTAGGAGGGTAGCTTCTGCAGATCTAAGCACCCTCCCCGGTTTGTAGAGAGTCAAACGTGATTTCATGTAGGTAGGTGCCTTACCATAAAGGGCTTTATGGACAATACATAGCCCCTTAAACATTAGCCTCTGCTTGACTGGCAGCCAATGTAGTTCACGCAAGAGGGAGGATGCATGAGTGTTCCTCGGTTTTTTAAAAATAAGTCTGGCAGCGTCATTCATGACAATCTGCATTCTATTTAAAAGTCTTTGTGGTAGTCCTATGTACAACGAGTTGTCATAGTCCAGCCTGGCTAGGATCATAGCGGAGACCGCACTCCTCAGAGTGGAGAAGGAAAGCAACGAGGAGACTTTCCTGAGTTGTCGGAGGAGGCCGACACAGGTGCCCACCACAGCTGTAACTTGCTTTTTCATGGACAGTTTACTGTCCACATGGATGCCCAGGCTCTTGACCACTGCCGCCGGTTCCGGGGGCCTGCCCAGCTCCCTAGGCCAGAATTGATCACTCCAAGGGTTGCCAGCGATGGTAATTGGCAACACCTCTGTTTTGTCCGGATTGATTTTTAGGGAGTTCCCGGACATCCAGTTAGCTGTACTTCTCAGAATGTTTTGCAACCTAGCAAAGGCATCCTGGCTGTCATCCAATTATAATTTGGGTGTCATCCGCGTAGTTATATACCTGGCAGTCCATTTGATTAAGCATTAGAATCAGAGGCTGTAGATATATATTGAACAAAAGGGGTGACAGTGCAGACCCTTGCGGAACTCCGCAGGTGATCGAAGTTGCGGTGGAAAGCAGGTCATCTAGTTGCACTCTCTGCATCCTCCCTTGAAGAAAGGATGTGAACCATGCATGTGCTGTGCCCTGAATGCTGAAATCTCTCATCCGCAACAGTAGTTGTTCATGACACACGGTATCAAATGCCGCGGAGAGTTCCAACAGCACCAGGGCACCTGGAGTTTTCTTGTCTACTCTGTTCCTAAGTTCATCTACTATCGACAGCATGACAAGCTCCGTGCTATGGTTCGCACGAAAACCTGCTTGATTCAGCTCTAGCAGCATGTTGCTTTCCAGGTGTTCCGACAAAGTGGTGAGAACGTGTTGCTCCAGTACTTTCGCCAGGAACGGTAGCTGGGAGATTGGTCTAAAAGTTTTCAGACATTTCACATCCGCCCCTGTTTTTTTTAGCAGGGGGATCAGCCAAGCTTCCTTAAAGAAGGCAGGCACTTGTCCTACCTGTAAAGAAAGATTTAGGAGGCTCAGCACATCTTCCTCTATGCCAGGGAGTACAAGTTTAAACACTTCAGGTGGACAAGGATCCGACCTGGAGCCCGACTTGAGCCGCCCATAAGAGAAGACAACCTCTCCTTTGTAATCAAGGGTAAGGTGGATAATGGAGTTGTCACTGGCATTCTAACTGGTATAACCAGTGGCGGGCAGTCAATCTTAGGAGTCGCCGTAATTTCAGTGACAAGGTCAATGATTTGTTGGTATAAAAGTCCTGGAATCTTTGGCAATCTTCCTGAATAAAGTCCAGAGTCTGTTCCTTATTTTTCCTAAGCTCCGTAAGGACTCGGAAAACTTCTTTTGGGGAGTTCGTCGCAGTTGTGATCCTCTCCTCATGAAACTCGGACTTCCTAGCTATGATCGCTTGCTTGTAGCTAGCGAGAGCCAGTGTATATCTGCTCCGAGAGTCGGGACTATAATCCTTACGCCAGGCTCTTTCTAATTTACGTAGCCCGCTTTTCTTTTCTCTAAGTAGTTCATTATACCATGGGGCCCCTCGTCCTCTATCGACTAGGTTCATCCTGCGGATTGGTGCCACTCTGTCCGTAGCCTTCATGAGTTTGTCCATGAGTTCCCTGCAAAGGAGCTCTGGATTATCTGTCCGGTTGTTAGGGGGGGTTGGTTCGAAGTAGATGTACCATTTTGTCTCCATCGATGTTATTTCACTTTCTAACTGCCTTCCACCCTCCTCTAGTTGTTATTATTTGTTTGTCCACTAGTAGCTCACCTCTCACCAGATAGTGATCGGACCATACACATGGCTGGGCCGTTACCGCGCCCTGCGCAGGGACTGTCGTCCAAGCCACGTCTAGGCCGATTTCCCTCCTGCCTGCTCTCGCAAAGATAGTGGAAAAGCATGTTCATACTGTGCTCTCCACTTTTCTTGAAACTCATAACTTGCTGCACTCCACCCAGTCGGGCTTTCGATCCAACCTAAGCACCGAGGCGGCACTTTTGGAGGTCAATGAGGCCATTAAGGAAGTGCTGGACGCAGGAGGAAGGGCCATGTTGGTAATGTTAGACCTGTCGGCGGC
Source organism: Lissotriton vulgaris (assembly GCF_964263255.1). Lineage (NCBI taxonomy): Eukaryota > Metazoa > Chordata > Amphibia > Caudata > Salamandridae > Lissotriton > Lissotriton vulgaris. The sequence continues at coordinate 249,174,624 of NC_141686.1, read as the reverse complement.
TTTCAACACCGTCCCTCATGAGGGTCTCCTCAGCAGACTCCATGAGATCGTTCTGAGAGGGACGGTGTTGAGCTGGTTTAGATCTTATTTAGCTGGTCGCTGGCAGGTGGTCTGGGCCCCCCCATACTCAGCCGATGTGCCGCCTTTGGAGGTCGGAGTCCCTCAGGGGTTGGTGCTTAGCCTGACTCTTTTTAATATATTTATGCCCCCTTTGGCGGTGCTGGTGGAGTCCTGTGGGGCTCAGATCGTGTCATACGCCGATGACACCCAGCTCCTCTTCACTTGTGAGAAGGGGGCTGAGTTCGACTGAGAGAGCATCCGCGGGTGTCTTGGGGCTGTTTTCGATTGGTTTCAGCGAAATAGCCTCAAGTGCAACCCAGATAAATCAGAGGTGCTTTTCTTCGGGTGTCAGGCTGACCCGAGCTGGCAGGATTGGTGGCCTGTAAACATGTTCCCTCCCACGTCCTCCTCTCTGGCTGCTAAGAACTTGGGGGTCAAAATTGACAACAGCCTATCGCTTAAGTCCCAGATCCTTGGACTGACTGGCACTTGCTATGGTCTCCTCAAAATGTTAGGCAAGTTCCTTTCCCTGCTCCCGCTGGCGCATAGGAAGACTACGGTCCAGGCTCTTATTTGTCCTAGGCTAGACTACTCAAATGTTTTATATTTGGGTCTTCTGGACTATCTACTACAAAAACTCCAGGTGGTCCAAAACTCGGCGGCACGGGCGATTTTTGGCCTACCTCGCCGAGCGAGAGCCTCGGACCTCCTACATTCCCTACACTGGCTCCCTATTCGGAAGCGGATTGTTTTTAATACACTTATGCTGGCGCATAAGGCACTCCATGCTGTGGGAGCTGAATATATTCAGAAACGTATGAACATAGATTATGGGTTTGCTTACAATAAACCACACTTCTCCAAAGTAATGCCAGTTGTGCTGATATGATTTGATAGTATCTATGGCAACCAAGGCCAGGGTGCTTCAGGGTATATGACACCTACCCACCAAAGTGTCAGTTAGTCCTGGGATTCAGCAGAATCCAGGTCACATATGAGAAAACGTAATACCCAAGCTACACCAACGTCAGTATTTTCATGTGGAGGGGCGCATAGATATTCTTACACACACATTACTTAGTTTTTTCCCACAGCGCCCTGTATCCACAAAGTCCATAAGAAATCTCAATAGAACCAATAAAATAGTCCAATCAAAGCTTCTGTCTTGAAGTCTGTTTTTTTAATTTCCACAGGTTCATGATACTCCAAGTTACAGCCGACGCGCGGTTTGCCTTCTGGGCTTTCTCAAGGCTTATTTAAGTCTGATACAGTCTGGAAGAAGTGGAAATGATTCCCTTTATTTTAGTGCAGTATTCCGATTCGCGCAAAGATGAGGGCACATTCATAAATCAATAGTAATTGTTCAGGCTTCAATCGATATTTTGTGAGGTTCAGAAATCGACTTATTGTGGATTTATCGTGGTATCCAATGCAGATATCCATTATAGTATATTGGTCAAGGTTCCAAGTCAGTTACTTCCAAGTCAGAGCAGGAACTGACCGGGAACATACCATGGCTGAGAACTAACACGCTCAGTCGGCAGCATTCGGGATCTATCACAATCCTATGTAATTTGTGGCCAAATTGACGAACCTTGACCAATATACAGGATGCCCCCTTCATTACTTCAGCCTTACCACTAGCTAATACGCTCCTCGTCCAATCTGCACCGTCCCGGTACTTCAATCTCATCTCCTCCCCCTATACCTACCTGCTACTCCCTTTTTTAGTCCACCTCTCCTCCAACCTTCTACCCCAGTTAACTTTCCTTATGCTCCCCTCAATCCTCCCTCTTCCCCTCTTCTCTACCCCTTCCTCCCCTCGCCTCTTACCCCGATTTCTCCACAATCCCATTGCATCTCTCTCCTTCCCCCCACTCCTCCAGCAATGCTGTGCTACCCCCTTTCCCCCCATGGTAACCCTTTCAATCTCCCTCCATCGGGCCCAGCAGAACCATTTCCTTTCTTCAACTTCCCCTTCTCCCAACCTCCCTCACTCTGCCAGATGTCTGTTCCCTCACAGCCACCTCTCATAGCCAACAGGACCTCTCCAACCACCTCCCCTCTTTTCCTCCCAAATCTCCTACATTCCTATGACACCACAAAGTCCTCCCCTCTCCATCTACCCCACTGCCTTGATCCGCACCCATCTCCCCTAAATATGTCCTTAATTCCTTTCCTTTGTTCAACGCCAACAAAGACAACTCTCTGATACACCAACCCCTGCTCTCAACCTCCACCTTTCCCCACCTATGAACCCTATACCCCAACTCTGACCCCCCTGCTCCCTGCCTTCCACCACCAATTTCACCTCCTCCTGTTGCCATCTAGACACCCAACCTTCCGTGCTCTGCCCTACTCTCTCTTGAAAATAAGCTAGGCTCTCTTATCACCTCCTTCTCCCAGCTTGTAGCTACCATTTCACTTTTAAGCTCCAAGATTTCCACTTTCCCATTCACCTCAACTCTTTTGGAAAACTTTCACCTTCCCACGAGATGCACCTCTCCCCCTCACCCCATCATAGCCAAGCATAACCTGTTGTCTGCAAACATTGTTCACTCACACAAGCCCTTGAACGCCACCCTTCTTCAACTTGCATCTCCGAGTAACCCAACTATCTACACTATTCCGACCATCTCCTCTGTCAGAACCAAGCATCCACCTAAACCCTCCCAGGCACCCCTGTATAAGTACAATATCCCTATCACCCTTCTTAGCCCAAGTGCCCCGTCACCAAAACTGTCTTGACAGAGCTGCGCTGTCTAATCCACAACTGCAGATCTGCAATAAAACACAAACTTGAAATCCCTGATACCATCACCCTTCACAATATTGACATGCTCTTCCTTACAGAGACCTGGTTCAACAATACCTCTCACTCTATGTTTGATCTCCTGTTACCCACAGGCTATTCTATTTTTAGGAATGACAGAACTGTCAAAGTTGGGGGAGGTGTTGCAGTCATCTTTAGAAACTCCCTTCAACTTAAGGCTTTTCCTATCAGCTTCTTCCACACTTTGAATGCCTATCTCTTGAGCTTCACCTACACCACCGCTCACCCTTTAGATTCCATGCCATTTACCGCCCACCTGGCAGCGGCCCTTCGTTTATGGAGGAACTCACTGACTTCATCAGAGACCAATACTCGCAAAGTGACAATCAGACCTTCGTGGGTGACTTCAATCTCCACTGGGGCTCTCCGAAAGACTCTTCCGTGAATCTGCTGGCCACCTTCCTCTTTACAAACGATCTTATCAAACACTGCTCTGAATCAACACACTCTAAGGGCTCCGTCACCAAAACAGTCTTGACAGAGCAGCGCTGTCTGCTCCACAACTGCAGATCTGCAATAAAACACAAACTCGAAATCTCCGATACCATCACCCTTCACAATATTGACATGCTCTTCCTCACAGAGACCTGGTTCAATGATACCTCTCACTCTATGTTTGATCTCCTATTACCCACGGGCTATTCTATTTTTAGGAATGACAGAACTGTCAAAGTTGGGGGAGGTGTTGCAGTCATCTTTAGAAATTCCCTTCAACTTAAGGCTTTTCCTATCAGCGCCTTCCGCACTTTTGAATGCCTATATCTTGAGCTTCACCTACACCACCGCTCACCCCTTAGATTCCATGCCATTTACCGCCCACCTGGCAGCGGCCCTTCGTTTCTGGAGGAACTCACTGACTTCATCAGAGACCAATACTCGCAAAGTGACAATCAGACCTTCGCGGGGGACTTCAATCTCCACTGGGGCTCCCTGCAAGACTCTTCCGCGAATTCGCTCGCCACCTTCCTCTCTACAGACGATCTTATGAAACACTGAACAGAATCAACACACTCTAAGTGCTCAATCCTGGACCTTGTTATTTCTAAAGCAGGCATGGTTTCTATCGCTACCCCAATTCATGCAGACTGATCTGACCACCTCCTCATCCCATTCTCTATTCACCTAGCACACTCTATAACTCTTGGCCAACCTAAGAGGGCTACCTCTGGTTCCCTGAAACTTAAAATATTGACACTGTTTCCCTCTGTGAATCAGCTTTGCTGTCACTTCCAGGCTAGACCCGAACCTAGATGTTGACGAACTCACCTCCCAATGCCTCTCAGTCCTTGCAGTTGAAATCAATAACGTCGCTCCTCTCCAAAGCAAAAAGAAAAGGCTCATTCCCTCAGCACCTTGGTTCAACAAATCCCTCTGTGAAGAAAGGAAGCACCTAAGACTCCTGGAGAAACAACGGAGGCAAGCGCCCTCCACCGATAATTTGGCCAAGCTGCGTTCAGCAAGATCCAAGTACCACAAGCACATCTTCCTTGGGAAAACATCACACTTCAGAACCCTCCTTGACTCAGCCAAAAATAGACCCAAAAAACTATTTGATCTCATCAAGAATACTAACTGCCCTCTCCCAACCTCCAAGTTGGAGGATTCTACAAAGGAAGCAGCGGATTTCGCTGTATTCTTTGACGAAAAAGTGATATCACTTGTGGATCAGGTCACTCATCCTACACCTCCAGGGGAGCGCAAATCACTAGCCATTTGGCAGAACTTCGACCCCATCTCTGATGATGTCCTCCTCAAGTGCATCCTCGAAACAAAGCCCTCCAACCATTCTCTTGACCCATCCCTAGTGCCATTGCCATTGACTTCTATACCCATTCTCTTCCCTATTGGACCACTCTGGTCAACCTCTCCCTCTGTGAAGGCTCCCTTACTGTTATCTTCAAAACTGGGCAGGTCACCCCTCTGCTTAAAAAACCCACTGTTGATGCGAATGACCTCAACAACTTTCGCCCCATCACTAACCTACCCTTTCTTGTGAAGATCACAGAAAGATGTGTTGCGAAACAACTCTCTCGTCATATCAAGGACAATGATCTTCTTGACAATTTTCAGTCCGGCTTCATCCTAAACTGCAGCACTGAAACTGCCCTGCTGCAAGTGATTGATGATGCGCTCCGGGTACTCAATTCGGGGGGTCTTGTCTTCTAATTCTCCTTGGGGCATATTATCTAGGGGGTTTATCTCCGCTTTTTTGGCTTTAAAAGCCAAGAAAGCGGAGATAAAATTATCTCCCTAATACCAAGTTGTCGCTAACACCAGTTAGTGACAGCTAATAGGAGATAGCGACCATCTTGGGCCCCGCTTTGCATGTCAGTGATATTTATCATTTCATTTTTCATTTCATTAATCTTTATTTCGATCACAGATCATAAAAGATGCAAAACAATACATACATTTAAAAACTTATTAAAAATAGTGTGATCCAAATTTATAAGAAGTAGTAAAAATGTAAATAAGACATTTGTGGAAAGCCGCTGGTCTTGTCCATTTATACCAGACTTTTCATCATTCGGCTACGGGTGAACCACAGTGAAGTTAAAAATTTGGACAGTGCAAAAACGATAGGAGGGGAGAGATCAGATTTTAGGACTCTATAAGCAGCTTGGTGAGATCTAAAACCCAAGTTCCTGAGCATCGGTACAAGCCAATATTTCCTGCTCCGCTCGTAGCCCTTGCAGAAAAGAACCGCATGCATGTCGTCCTCCTTTGGGTGTGCGCACATTGGGCAAGTTGATGTAGTGGAGCAGGCTGACCAAGATGCTGTAAACGAAGCCAAGGGAAGGCATCCATAACGCCATTGTAAAAACAATTTCCTGGTTAATGCAGGGGAAATCTCATCTAAGGTTTTTTCAAGGGAATAGGTGTCTTTTGTATTCAAGAATAAATTTGTCAGAGACCCCTCGCGAGTGTCATTAGAGGCTCTGGTGAGCATCATGGCGTAGTAGGTATTCGCAAGTGCCTTTTTTGGGATCTTGGTGCAGGAATTAAGAGGATCTGTCCATAGTTCCGGAAATCCCATTTCCTCGCACCTTCCCTTGACGTAAGTCAACCAAGGAATCCTCTTTGTGTTTCGGAGTTCCAGGAATTCTTGTAGTTCTTCTCTATAACTTGCAAGATCTGGGCTAGACCACAAACGCCTCCAGAATTTTAGGGGTTTTAGTCCCAGCTCCTCTGTAATGGGTCTGATTCCCAAATCCAACCTGAGTGGTAGTAATGGGGTGCTCTGGGGGAGGGCAGCTACCTGTCTCAAAAACTTATTCTCCGTGGTCTGTAACTTGGGGTACTGGGTGTATCCCCACAACTCTCCCCCGTAGGTGACCCCTGCCCTAGCTTGTGTTTTGTATATGTGAATAACTGGGGTGAGTGGTCGATAGCTAGATTTGTTTGCCAGACGCAGAGTGCCACCCGCCAACTGTGCCAGTTTGATGGTCACTTTGGCCTGGTGGGTCGACCAAGTTAAGTGTTAATTTATAGTGATCCCCAGGTATTCGATATTATGCACCCGTTCTAATTGAACCATGCCTAGCTTGGGAGGGGTTCTATTTCGGGAGTTGGGATTTAAAATCATGAATTTTGTTTTTGGGGGATTGACTTCCAGTCCCCGGTCGGAGCAGAAGTTAAGGAAGCCGTCCAGAATACGCTGAATCCCAATAGGGGATTTAGACAGCAACAGGGTGTCGTCTGCAAACATAATTGCAGGCATCCTGTTGCCAGTCAACTTGGGGGCGTCCGAGTTGGCAATCCCGTTAAGGTGGGCAATTACCCCGTTCACGAAGATGCAAAACAGGGTGGGTGCAAGTACACAACCCTGTCTTACACCTCCGCGAACGGGGAACCGCTCAGATAGTTTTCCACCTTTGCCACACCTAATGCGGGCATAATTGTTAGTGTGGAGTCTTATCAGGATTGCTAAGATGTCGGCAGGGACATTGAGTTCTTTCATGACATTCCACAGCCTAGCTCTAGGCACCAAGTCGAAGGCGGCACGTAGGTCTACAAAGGTGGTATAGAGACTACCGCCTTCGATTATCGCCGTTCTCCAATAGAGCAGTTGTAACCTAAATATTTGGTCTGTGGTGGATACACCCTCCCGGAATCCTGCCTGGTAAGGGGACAGGATATCCATTTCTTGGATCCATGCTTGCAAACGATTTAAAATCAGTCTGCCAAAAAGTTTTTGAGAAATATCTATCAGACTGATAGGGCGATAGTTGGACGGGAGCAGGGGGGATCCCTTTTTATAGATTGGGACTACCTCTGCTCCCGTCCAAGTATCGGGCACAGTCATTCCTTCCTGGATGGCGTTAAATATTAGTGTGAGGTACGGTGCCCAGATCCCTGGTTCCTGTTTGAACAGGTCCCCCGGGACCCCGTCCAATCCCGGGGCTTTTCCAGCAGCTAGACCTTTAATGGCCTCCCTTACCTCTTTTTCAGTAAATGCCGCCCCCGAAGGGGTAGATGCAGGCAGAAGACTCACAGTGCAAGAATCATGACCTCTCTCCGCATATAGTGCTTCAAAGTGAGCCTGCCACACCGAGGCGGCTATGTTGGGTTCTATTGCCGATGATAACTCACCCGTACCATTCACTACTATACGCCAGAATTTGCGTGAGTCTCTGGTGGATAATGCCTTCACGAGATTCTCCCAGTAGTTGTAGTCCCATTCCGCCCTGGCATTCACTAGGAGGGACTTATACTTATTTCTTCTCTCGCGAATTACTTCCCTGCTAAGGCGTCCCTTTATAGCAGATAACAAATGAGCCTTAGCCTTTCTGCATGTAGCATTATACCAAGAGTTCTTTGGCTTATAACCCTTCCTTTTCATGGAAGTTGTAAACAGGTCTTGTTCGAGGGAATCTGTGATATTTTTATGGATTATTGCTAGTTCCCTTCTGGTGTCTTCGTCTGGGTTTTTAATACCCAGATCAAAGGCACTCTCTAGTAAGGTAACAAGCCTTTCATAAAGGCGGGGTAGTTTATCTGTGCTGCTAGCCAGCTTCTCCCACTTCACTTTCCTACGGTTAGTTTCAAGTAGGAGACCCGTCTTATCAATCCCAGATCCCTGTGATGTGTCCTTACTACCGGGAAGGGAGTAAGTCAGTTCCAGTGAATTATGATCACTATCATTTCTTGGGCACACTTTAAAGTCAACTATAGCTGGCCACATGGAGGTTTTGACCATGATGTAATCAAGTCTGGATTCACTACCAGGTTTGTTGTAGGTCGGGTTACTGGGTATATCCGAGCTACAACGGCCATTACATGCCCTAAGACCGAAGTTAAGGGTAAGGGCATTTATTTGTAGGGCTAGGGGAGTCCAAGCCCTTGGCGGAGGCGCCGCCGTCTCAGGTATAAGCCAGCAGGAATCTTCATCTAGGGAAGGGCCATCGCTTAGTCCGGGCAGGGGTTCATAGTGGGAATTAAAATCGCCCCCGACCAGACAGGCGATATCGCACGGAACACCCTCCAGGAATCTAGCTAACTCTTCTATGGTAGGCGACTCTTTATGCATTTGGGTCGGTCTAGAGTAGATATTAATGATTAATAGCTTTGTTGAATCCGGCCATTCCAATAGGACAGCCAACAGATCGTCAGAAGCGGTCTCTATATCATAGGCTTGGCAACCTAGATCTGTTGCTACCCCTATCATTAGTCCCCCAGATGGTCTCCCCTTTCCCCCCCACTTGGCTAATTTGGAGAATGAAGCGAAGCCAGTTATGTCTATTATTTCTCGCGCCCAGGTTTCTTGCAGGAGTATTAAGTTCTTAGAACTAATGTAGGAGGCCCATTCTAGACAATCTAATTTACTAGAGAGCCCTGCTACATTCCACGAAATTGCTGTTATGTGTGGTGTTTGGGCGCGCAGCGGACTCGCAGCAATATCAGTGGGCTCTTGGTGGGCCCTATGGGTTGAGGATGGATGTGTGATGACCAATGGACTAGTGGTAATGGGTAAGGGAGGGTTCATCATGGCTGGCGTCTGGGTCGAGTCACCTGGACTTGTTATTAGTGTACCCGCCAGTGTATGTGAATTTATATCACATATGGATACTGCAGGAGTATTAGTGGAAGTTGGGTAGGTTGCAGGGGCAACGTTCCCCTCTCCAGCCATCTGTCAATCTATCATATCTAAGTTGCTGTATCGATTCTGTGTTGATAGATAAGCGGGGTAGTGTGTTCTATATGGTCCAGATATTCCCCTCCTATGACCAGCACCCCCTCTCCTCCTCCTAGTGACGGTTTCCCACCCCGCCTCATCCCCGTAACCAGAGAAATACTCAGTTGGTCTCCCCCTATAAGGAGGGTAGGTGTTAATGTCTCTGTGACGAGTTTCCCAACCCTCCAATAACTCTTGATGGTGCCCCCACCTGTGATCCTCTGAGTCATAAAGATTGGATGGGTAGAAAAATGAGAGGGGAAGTGTTTGGATGGTATTACCGAAGTCCTCATCAGTAACACAGGAGCAAATATATGCAGCTGTGTTGGGGTCTCTAAAAGAGACCAGAATGCAATCTCCTCTGATGGACTTCCTAGTATGCCCCACCCATGCTACTCTCTTTGTCGTGGATATATCACTCGCAGTACCTCTCGGTAGTGGTCTATTAACCGAGAGCCAATTTATTACTTTATTCTTCAGTGAGGTATATGATTCAAATGTGGGGGGGTCAAGTTCTGCTACCCCAGCCAAAACAACAGTGTAGGGGGCAGCTTCTGGTGGGAGGTTTACAAACTGTAGTTTTCGTTTGAAGTGTGGCTTCTCTCCCTCAAGTGGGGGGTTGTCCTTGGTTTTAGTCAGAGGAGTTGGGTTTGGTTTTGATGAAGAGGCCGGTTTGGGAGTAGTAGTGTTAGGTTGCTGTGAGGGTGTCGGAACTGTAAGTGTAACAGTAGGCTTTGGTGCATTGTTTTTTGCATGTTGTGTAGATCCAGGTTTTGGGTCTAGTGGTTTGGAGTTTGATACAGCCTGCAGGTTGTTGTTTTTGGCAGTATTAGAACCTGTACCCTCCTTTAATGTCTTGGTGATATTGCTATCGGTTTTCCTAGCATCAGCGAGTTGCACCGTTGCCTTTTCGATACTCACTAATCTTGCTTCGATCTTGATCAGTCTTGCCTCTAATGGGCTTAATAGAGACCTAAGCAGTGAACCTATGTCCTCCAGAGTGATGTCATCCGAGGAGGTATCTAGTGGGGGATTGTCAGTAAATTGTAGGGGTGGGGTTGATTTGGGTGGTCTGGGAGTGGATGGAGTTCCTGATCTGACCCCCATTGCGGCAAGGGCGTTTAATTTCCTCCCCTTACCTCTAGTTTGTTTAGGTTTGGGGGTTTTGGTCCTAGGTTCTTCTTGATTTTGCGGCCCTTGCTTTTTCTTTGGAATCGCTCCCTCTCTAGCTCCCTTATTGTTATCATTGTTGAATTCTACGGTTGAAGCTACCTCAGTGTTCTGTGCTGGTATAGGTTGGGTGTTTTGAGTGTTGGGTAGCACCATTAGGCTCATGTCCTCTATATCGCTTGGTGCATCAATAGTGATTTCTGGGCTGTTTGTTAGTGTGTCCGTGGGGTGAAATGGTGTCTGTTCAGAACTATGCACGATAGGTCTTCCTGAACTATTTTCAGGCGTTCTAGCTAGTACCATCGGTCCCATAGACGATCTCCTTACCCAATCAATTTCTTGTGAAATTCTTCGTTCCAGGACTTGGATCTACTCAATCAGGAGTGAGCCAGCCTTGGCAAAGTAAGTGTCGATTGGGCCTTTGACCGCTCCAGCTGCAGCGAGGGAGGATGTTTTACTTCTTGTTTCCCGTGTGCACATTGTTCAGGGTATCAGTGGTCTCGATGGGGCAGGCAAAGAGGGGGGGCCCGGTCCGGACTCTCCCGTACTCGAACGGCCTCAAACGGCCCGCTCTTTGCCCGGTCTTCGCCCCGAGCTCCGCCCCGCGCGCGTCCCGCGTCGCGGTTAGGCTGGGGTGGAATAAATGGACCAAGGCAAGGGGCGTGGCCGCCGGGGGAAGAGGCACCAGCTGAGTCAGCTAGGGCTGCTGGTCCTCGCAGTCCTCCGGTCGGCTCCACGCACAATCCAACGCTTGTGGCACACCTGGGAGCGCGTTAGATCTTCACCGCTTGTGAAGCCGCTCACACCAGGCAGACACGGCGCGTATGCTAATGAGCGGCACCCGCGAAGCGGGTGTCGCGAAAAGTAGCGCTGGTAGATGGGTCCAGGAATACAGCAAAGTCTCTCTCCACAAAGGGTAGCAGCCCCAGAAGCACCCACTCGATGTTCGGGCTCAGGCGGTCTTATTTCCGTGAGGCAGGGGGCGTGGCAGCCGGGGGAAGAGGCACCAGCTGAGTCAGCTAGGGCTGCTGGTCCTCGCAGTCCTCCGGTCGGCTCCACACACAATCCAACGCTTGTGGCACACCTGGGAGCGCGTTAGATCTTCACCGCTTGTGAAGCCGCTCACACCAGGCAGACACGGCGCGTATGCTAATGAGCGGCACCCGCGAAGCGGGTGTCGCGAAAAGTAGCGCTGGTAGATGGGTCCAGGAATACAGCAAAGTCTCTCTCCACAAAGGGTAGCAGCCCCAGAAGCACCCACTCGATGTTCGGGCTCAGGCGGTCTTATTTCCGTGAGGCAGGGGGCGTGGCCGCCGGGGGAAGAGGCACCAGCTGAGTCAGCTAGGGCTGCTGGTCCTCGCAGTCCTCCGGTCGGCTCCACGCACAATCCAACGCTTATGGCACACCTGGGAGCGCGTTAGATCTTCACCGCTTGTGAAGCCGCTCACACCAGGCAGACACGGCGCGTATGCTAATGAGCGGCACCCGCGAAGCGGGTGTCGCGAAAAGTAGCGCTGGTAGATGGGTCCAGGAATACAGCAAAGTCTCTCTCCACAAAGGGTAGCAGCCCCAGAAGCACCCACTCGATGTTCGGGCTCAGGCGGTCTTATTTCCGTGAGGCAGGGGGCGTGGCCGCCGGGGGAAGAGGCACCAGCTGAGTCAGCTAGGGCTGCTGGTCCTCGCAGTCCTCCGGTCGGCTCCACGCACAATCCAACGCTTGTGGCACACCTGGGAGCGCGTTAGATCTTCACCGCTTGTGAAGCCGCTCACACCAGGCAGACACGGCGCGTATGCTAATGAGCGGCACCCGCGAAGCGGGTGTCGCGAAAAGTAGCGCTGGTAGATGGGTCCAGGAATACAGCAAAGTCTCTCTCCACAAAGGGTAGCAGCCCCAGAAGCACCCACTCGATGTTCGGGCTCAGGCGGTCTTATTTCCGTGAGGCAGGGGGCGTGGCCGCCGGGGGAAGAGGCACCAGCTGAGTCAGCTAGGGCTGCTGGTCCTCGCAGTCCTCCGGTCGGCTCCACGCACAATCCAACGCTTGTGGCACACCTGGGAGCGCGTTAGATCTTCACCGCTTGTGAAGCCGCTCACACCAGGCAGACACGGCGCGTATGCTAATGAGCGGCACCCGCGAAGCGGGTGTCGCGAAAAGTAGCGCTGGTAGATGGGTCCAGGAATACAGCAAAGTCTCTCTCCACAAAGGGTAGCAGCCCCAGAAGCACCCACTCGATGTTCGGGCTCAGGCGGTCTTATTTCCGTGAGGCAGGGGGCGTGGCCGCCGGGGGAAGAGGCACCAGCTGAGTCAGCTAGGGCTGCTGGTCCTCGCAGTCCTCCGGTCGGCTCCACGCACAATCCAACGCTTGTGGCACACCTGGGAGCGCGTTAGATCTTCACCGCTTGTGAAGCCGCTCACACCAGGCAGACACGGCGCGTATGCTAATGAGCGGCACCCGCGAAGCGGGTGTCGCGAAAAGTAGCGCTGGTAGATGGGTCCAGGAATACAGCAAAGTCTCTCTCCACAAAGGGTAGCAGCCCCAGAAGCACCCACTCGATGTTCGGGCTCAGGCGGTCTTATTTCCGTGAGGCAGGGGGCGTGGCCGCCGGGGGAAGAGGCACCAGCTGAGTCAGCTAGGGCTGCTGGTCCTCGCAGTCCTCCGGTCGGCTCCACGCACAATCCAACGCTTGTGGCACACCTGGGAGCGCGTTAGATCTTCACCGCTTGTGAAGCCGCTCACACCAGGCAGACACGGCGCGTATGCTAATGAGCGGCACCCGCGAAGCGGGTGTCGCGAAAAGTAGCGCTGGTAGATGGGTCCAGGAATACAGCAAAGTCTCTCTCCACAAAGGGTAGCAGCCCCAGAAGCACCCACTCGATGTTCGGGCTCAGGCGGTCTTATTTCCGTGAGGCAGGGGGCGTGGCCGCCGGGGGAAGAGGCACCAGCTGAGTCAGCTAGGGCTGCTGGTCCTCGCAGTCCTCCGGTCGGCTCCATGCACAATCCAACGCTTGTGGCACACCTGGGAGCGCGTTAGATCTTCACCGCTTGTGAAGCCGCTCACACCAGGCAGACACGGCGCGTATGCTAATGAGCGGCACCCGCGAAGCGGGTGTCGCGAAAAGTAGCGCTGGTAGATGGGTCCAGGAATACAGAAAGTCTCTCTCCACAAAGGGTAGCAGCCCCAGAAGCATATTTATCACTAATGACATGCAAAGTGGGCGTGCCAAGATGTTAGCGACTGGAAACAGTCCCTAACATCGCTACTCCTATTACCAACTTTTGGAGATATTCGCGCTAAGCGCGAATATCTCCAAAAGCTAACACCTGCCCTGAGCAGTTCTTAGCCATGTTATCCAATAGGAGGTGGATAACATGGCTAAGAGCATTTGCTCGATAATGCATGAATATCGCTGACTTTTCAGCGATATTCATGCATTGCGGCCGTTTTTTATCGCATTTGCGATAAACCTTCCTAATAGCAAGGTTTATCTGCGATAAAAATCGCCGATTTGCGGCAATAATTTTTGTCTCTAAACAAGTTAGAGACAAAAATTATCGCTAGTTGTTGGTAATATGCCCCTTGACCTTTCTACAGCCTTTGACACTGTCAATCACAACACCCTCCTCAACACTCTTCAACAGAGGATGGGCATGGAACGCACTGTGCTTAAATGGTTTGCTTCTGTCCTCTCTGATAGATCCCAAATGATCAAAATAGCGGACAGCCTTTCATCTCCTTTGGTCAAGGTGTTCCTCAAGGCTCTATTCTTGCACCCACATTGTTCAATCTCTATTTGGAACCACTGGGAAATCTCCTAAGTAAATCTGGGGTCCACTATCATCTCTACGCAGACGACACCCAAATCTACCTCAAGGTTGCCTCCACTCACGATCTCTCCGTCCTAAGCTCTACTCTGGACTCCATTCAAAACTGGATGTCAACCCATCAACTGGCTCTGAATCCCTTCAAAACTGAGGGGCATATTACCAAGCATAAGCGATAATTATCGCTATGCTTTGTTAGCGGCAATAATTTTATCGCCGTGCTTCGCCTATTTTTATCGCTTAGGAGCCTTGCTATTATCAAGGTTTATCTCCTAAGTGATAAAAATCGGCCGAAATGCATGAATATCGATGAAAAGTCAGCGATATTCATGCATTACCGAGCTAATGCTCTTAGTCATGTTATCCACCTACCATTGGATAACATGGCTAAGAACTGCTCAGGGCAGGCGTTAGCTTTTGGAGATATTCGCGCTTAGTGCGAATATTTCCAAAAGTTGGTAATCGGAGATAGCGATGTTAGCAACTGTTTTCAGTCGCTAACATCTTGGCACGCCCACTTTGCATGTCATTAGCGATAAATATCGCTGACATGCAAAGTTGGCCCCTAAATGCCCGCTATCACATACAAGCTGTCGCTAACTGGTGTCAGAGACAGCTTGGTAATAGGGCGATGAAGTTATCGCCGCATTAGCGGGAAAAAGTCCCGCTAATGCGGCGATAATGGCCCTTGGCAATATGCCCCTGAATTCCTCCTCCTCTTCTCCTCACTTTCTCCTCCCCCGGATCAATCATGGATGGACCAGAATAATCTACTGAACAATAAACCCATCATTGTCGACTGCGCAAAATCCCTTGGTGTCATACTCAACAAAAAACTCAATCTACTCTCCCACATTAATTCAATTGCAAAATCAGCTCGATACCAACTGCGCCTTCTTTGGGGGATTCGTCGCTTCTTCCCGGAGCATGACCTTAAAACCCTTGTCCAATCGCTCGTTCTCTCCAGACTGGACTACTGCAATTCTCTTCTTACTGGCCTCCCCAAACCCACTGTCCCTCCTTAAGTCTGTTCTCCATTCAGCAGCTCGTTTCATTTTTGGGGCCAAAAGAAGCGACCGCATCACACCCATGTTATCCACCCTCTGCTGGTTTCCCATCGAGGTAAGATCTACCTACAAGACTGCCTGCATCACCCACAAAGCCTTGCACTCCTCCTCTCCTCGCTACCTAGCGAAAAAACTGAAACTCTCTGGAGGCTATAGACCATCACGAAATGCGGAAAATGTACTGCTTGAACCTCCCACTTTCAAGAAGGGGCCCAATCCTTTTCAGGTAACGCGGTGAGAATCTGGAACTCACTTCCGCCTCAGCTCCGGACCACCTCCTACTCCCAGGCCTTCAAAACTGACCTCAAAGTTCTCCTCCTTCAAAGACACTTCCAAATTAAATTCATTCCCTCTCTCTTAACTGAAGGAAGACCTCTTATTATAGAAAATGCATGACTATGGAAGTAAATTCTATTCTCCATGACTATGGAAGTGCCTTCCCAGTGTGTTATTTTGGTTTGTGAGTCTGAAATGTATTGCAGTAATACCCTTTTACCTGTGTTTGGTACTCTTGTGTAACATGCACACGTCACTTTTCTCTTGTAACACATTGTTTGCTACCTCTTACATTTTGTTTGCTTTCGATACTTGCACAAGCGCCACCATTGCCTATGTAACGTTTGTTCTTGTGTTTGAGTTTCTGCCATGTATTGCAGTATTTTTACCTCTACTTGTATTTAGGACGCTTTTGTAACCTGCACACATGTCACTTTTTCCTCCTGTAATGCACCGTTTGCTACCTCTTGTATTTGTTTGCTCAGGATTGTCACTTTTGCCTCATGTAACTTAGCGTTTGCTTTTGTAATTTGGTCACTTGTAATGTTCTCATGTATCAGTTCTGTTCCTATTGTGAAGCGCTCTGACACCTTAGGGTAAAGTCCGCGCTATATAAAAACGCATAAATAAATAAATAAATAAACCCAATCGGTGAGCTCAGAACTAGCAGCGTCCCTCACTCCTATCCTATGGCCAGTAATTACCTAACCCCTCTTTGCTTAAACCTATGGCCAGTAATTACCAAAACCCTCTTTGCTTATTAAACCTCACGAGCCAGCGAAAGCACATTCTTCGAATACGGCTGACTCCCCAACTTCCTATGCCCGCATCCTAGGTTCGAATACACTCTTATTTGCACATGATTTATGGACTATTGTCACAAAACAGACAGTCCTCTAAAAATTGCTTAGACCTGGGATCTCAAAGCCACACGAAGTGCAATTGAACATCCCATGATCTCTCATCTAATTCTAACGGAATGAATATTTATTGCTCTATGATGAGAATATATACTTCAGAAAGGTATGGCGACAACCTTAACTACTACAAAAACAATTTTTTTTTCAAAACACGCAGACGTTTATAAGCAATATAGCACATTAAAAAAGAACTTAAATAGCAAAACTTTAGTAAATGCATCATGGATATGCAGATTTAGCCCACAGGATTGTGGGTATGATGCTTTTCCCAACGAAAGTACTGTGGGTATGACGATTTTAAACTGGATGTGGGCGTGCGGTGCTGTGCATAGCGCGCATGCGCAATAGAGGCGGTGTGAACGCTGTAAACATAACACAGGCTCAGATATGGCCTCTGTTCCCGCTCCAGAGTAGACCGGATCCCGCTCCTTTGATTCCGAGCTCAGGAGCAGGTGCGGCTCCTGAGGCCAAACCCTCGGTCTAGTATCCGGCGCCTCGGTGGCGATAGATGAGAAACCACGTGCAAAGGCTGCAGTCCCACCGACAGCCGACAGAGGGCCTACTGCTGCACCCTCAAAACAACAAAAAAAGTTCCATTCATTTGGTGATGATGCAGATATCGGAGAGTTGCAGAATATGGAGTTATGTCCAATAGTAATTCATATTTGAGTGGAAACAGATTCCACACATTAATTAGAGTGCAATTTAATAAATACTGGAGAGACAAAAAAGCAATGTTTTACTGTATTAAATAATGAGTGAAGTGTAGTGGTGCGCACCAGTTGTTGCACGTCACGTAATGACGTGACGTGCGGGCGGCCATTTTGGGTGGCTGCGCGCGCAACTCACGGCGAGGCGCGAAAGCCTACGGGGAAACAGCGCTGGCTCGGCGCTCTTTAGGGCAGCGATAATTACAAATAAAGAAAGCGTTTCCACCCACATATGTGCAGCGTCCTCATTCCAATCAGCATCTTTACAGTGGCGACGATGCTACACCCCGGCACCTAAAAGAAAAAAAAAAAAATCTGACCCACCACGAGGGCGCACCGAGGGAGACAGCAGTACACCGGTGAACCCAGACCCTGATTGGGATCAGAACAGCACGGCCAAACAGCCAAGAGGAGCACAGTGTGGACGGAGCTTGCACAAAAGCCATCAAATAAGGTACCAGACCCTAAAGAGCGCGGCAGAGCCCAAACACACCCGGAAGGGGGAAGACAACCTGGCAAGGAGGCAGAAGGAGCCAGGCGTAGTCAGGATAGAGCGCGCCAAACCCAATCGACCAAACAGACGTGAGGAACCGCGCTGGCTACCGTAAAAGAGGGGGAGGGGGCTGACTCTGAGAGTCCCCAGTCGCAACCAGGAAAGCAAGAAACGGACAACACCCCAGGTAGCCCCAGTAGCAAAGGGAACACAGCGCCCACAGTGAAGGAGGAGAAAATGAGCACACCCGCGGGATACGCAATAGCGCCAGTCCAATTCCTGCCCAAACCAGGGGAACCACTAATGAAGTGGGAAGACTGGAGAGAATACATAGACAATTTCATAGGAGTCCTGGAAGACGAGAATGAGGAACAATTTAACCCCAAGAGAAAAAAGCGCATACTACTACTCAATCTGGGACCAGAAGGACTCAGAATTTACAAAAGCCTGGTACCCAAACCGAGAGGAAACGCAGACGATGACGTATATGCCCATGCCATTGACGACCTGAACGAACACTACCGGCCGACGGTATGTGTGTCAGTCGACAGATTCAACTTCCTGCAGAGGAAACAACGGCCCGGAGAGACGGTAGAGGAGTATGTGGCGGCCCTGAAGAAGCTGGCCACGTGCAGATATGGAGCATGGGAGGAGGAGTTTATCAAAGACCAGATAGTGATGCACACCACCAGCACGAACGTTCGGGACAAGCTGTGGGCAAGTGGGGACACCACCCTTAAGGAAGTAATGTGCATTGTCAAAAGGGCAGAGCTGGCACGCAGGTGCGCAGATGCAACCAAGAAAGAAACGATGCCCAGTCCCATGGTGAACAGAGAGTACGATGAGGAACCGCGTAGAAACTATAAGTACAAGAGTTCCGCCCCAAAAGGACCTAGCAAATGGCAAGGCAACCCCGGACCACCAGGGAAACAAGCAGGCAACAACAATAAGAAAATGTGCTACAGATGCGGAAGCTGGTCTCATGAGGCACACGACAGAAAATGCCCAGCGTTCCGGGCCAAATGTATGTACTGTGGTATCATCGGCCACTACGAGAAGGTGTGCCGGAAGACATCGTCCAAGAGAATGGTGAGGTACATTGACCAGGGTGATGAAGACCAGGAAGGAAGCACAGAAGAGGAAGTAGTCACGGTCCTGTGCATATACGACCAGGTGCTATGTGTGGACGGAAAAAGGACAACAAAACCTGTACTAGAAATGATGATTGGCGGAATACCCATAAGTGTAGTGGCGGACACCGGCTCGCCCTACACCATCGTCCAGAGAGCGGTGTGGAACGAAACATTCAGACCACACTTGGGCCCAGAACTAGAGAAACTAGACATCCGACCAGTCACGTATAACGGCGAACGCATACCTATGGCGGGATTCCGGCCCTTAAAGTTCGAGTTCAGAGGACGGTCAGCATTCTGCAAGCTGTACATCTCAGAGAAGGGACCGTCAGTCTTGGGATGGCTGGACCAGGGCGACCTGGGAATCAAACTGGATCCAGAAGGAAAGGAACAGATACTGCTTATGGAGCCAGAAGTGTGGCCAGATCTGGCCAAGTGGAAAGAAGACTATCCGAAGGTATTCGGAGGCACAGTGGGGAAACTGGAGACATTCCTACACAAAATTGTACTGAAGGAGGGAGCCATACCAATCGCCCACAAAGTAAGAAACGTGCCCCTAGCGGTGAGAGATGCGGTGCAAACGGAACTACAGGACTTGGAGAAAAAGGGGATAATTGAACCCATCACGTGTGCAGAGTGGCCCGCGCCATTGGTGGTAGTCATGAAGCCCAGCGGGAAGGTCAGGCTCTGTGTTGACCTGAGAGAGCTAAATAAGAACATTGTGGTGGAGAAATTCCCTCTTCCAAGGATTGATGAAATGTTGGCAAAAACCAGGGGAGTCAAGTGGTACTCCACCATTGATTAACCTCCGCCTACCACCAAATAGTCTTGCACCCGGACAGCAGGAAACTCACGTCATTCATCACCCCGTTCGGATGCTATCAGTTCTGCCGTATGCCGTTTGGACTGGCCTCGGTGGCTGCAGTGTTCCTGAAACTGATGCACCAGCTGTTTAGGAACATGGAGGGCGTCCAATACTTCCAGGACGACATCCTGGTAATGGGGCGTGACAAAATGGACCATGACTCGAAGCTTGGCAAGGTGCTGAAAACCCTGGAGGTCAAGGGCCTCACGGCAGAATGGACAAAATGCCGACTAGGCCTAGAGTCGGTGACCTACCTAGGCCACGAGATAGGGGTGCAAGGAATCACACCCAAGGCGGAAAATGTAAAGGCGATCTCCGAGGCTCCGCCCCCCACCAACAAAGAGGAGGTCAGGTCATTTTTGGGCATGGCGGAGTACTACAGCAAATTCGTGGTACACTTCGCCTCAAAGACACACCACATGAGGATGCTGACCAGGGAGAGCACCACCTTCCAGTGGACAGCAGAGACCCAAAGTGAATTCGAGACAATCAAGAAAGACGTTGCAGGAGCTGTACCGCTCCATGGGTATGACCCTCAGGGCACAACGGTGCTCACAACCGACGCCAGCGACAAGGGGTTAGGTGCAGTACTCATGCAAGACCGGGGACAAGGGAAGATGGAGACGATCAGTTTTGCGTCCTGCGCATTGAGTGACACCGAAAGAAAATACAGCGTAATCAAAAAGGAGATGCTGGCTGTAGTGTGGGCCATGACAAGATTCAGACAGTTCCTATGGGGAACCCGATTCCAACTAAAGACAGATGACAAACCCTTGGTGAAAGTGTTAACGTCCAGCGGACATGCCAACGCCACCCCCAGAATATCTAAGATGACTCTGAAGTTACTTGAGTTTAGGTACGACGTAGAGTACATTCCAGGAAATCGGAACAGAGTAGCGGACTACCTGAGCAGAGCGGCAGCCATGGAGCCAGGAGAGGAAGACCCAATGGGAAAGGAGGAGATGGTAGCGTTCCTGGAGGACCAAGAGAGAGCCATCAGCTACCAAGAGTGGACAGAGGCCTACGAGGAAGACAGCGTCATGCAAGAATTGAAGATACACATCGTCAAGGGTTGGCCAGACAAAAGACAAATGAGTGAGAGCCTTAAGCCCTACTTTGAGGTCAGGGAAGAATTGTCGTTAGGTGACAGGGGAGTATTCACGTACAGAGGAGACAAAGTCGTCCCACCAAGAGGCATCATCCCCAAGTTACTAGACATTCTACATGAGGGCCACCTGGGTATAGGAAAAATGAAGCTAAGGACCAAACAAAACTACTGGTGGCCAGGCATGGACATACGGGCAGAGAGACACGTCAGAGACTGTCCGCAGTGCCAAGGAGCTGACAAGACACTCAAACCCTTGCGCCCGGCCTTAGGAAAGTTCGACTCCCCGCAGAATCCATGAGAAGAACTGTCGATAGACATTTTAGGCCCAATCCTTGATGGCCAAGGCATCCAGAAGTACGTATGTGTCCTCATGGATAGATACTCCAAATGGCCAGAGGTAAAAGTAGACGAAGCTATGGACGCTGAGAACATATTGAAATTTTTGTCGGACACATTCATGAGAGAGGGCATCCCCAAGTCCATCCTGAGTGATAATGGCCCCCAATTCACGTCCGAAAGATGGAACTAATTCATGCAGAGGAACGGTATCACTACCAAACATACGTCGATCTACCATCCAGCTGGTAACGGCCTGGTGGAGCGATTTAATAGAGTCGTGATGGGAGCTGTGCAAGCAGCGATATCCAGCAACAAGGACTGGGAAAGGGCAATATGGAACATGGTATGGGCGTACAGAATTACCCCCACTGGAACCGGATACAGCCCATTCCAGATTTTGAGAGGCCGTGAACCATTCACGCACGACAACCGTGCTTGGAAAGAAAAAATCATAACGAGTGAGTGGTCTCCCGCAGTGGTACACGCCAACCTGGAAAGAGCACAGACCATTTATGCCAACCACTACAACAAACGCAGGAACGTGAAAGAGACTGAGCTGGAAAAAGGTGAGTGGGTGCGAGTAAAACTGGCAACGCTACAGAAGAAGGGAGACAGTAAATATAGTAAACCCATGCAGGTTAAGGAAGTGTCTGATCGAGCGGCCCTGCTGAGCGACGGGAATGTGTGGTCCCAAGATCGCATGGCCAGATGTAACAAAATCTTGCGATGGCAGCAAGGTGGAACTGAATGGGAGGACATGGAGGAACCAATGTGGAGCTGGAACAACCGGTTGGAGGGCTGCAAGAAGGGAGAAGCGAGAGAGGTGAACAACCGTAGGAGAGAAGCCCTGACAGCGACCAAGTAACCGAAACAGACATGCAAATGAGGAGCACTGACGAGAGCGCGGCCGCGCTGAGAGAGGGAAGAATAAGCACAGAAATCCAGAGCAGGGGGGCCCCGGCGACCCTGACTAGGGTAACCCGGAGTGGAAGGACTGTGGTGAGACCCTCCAGGTTTCGAGACTATGATATGGACAGCGAACTGTAAGTGACTTATCCATTGTTTGGAAAAAAGGGAGATATGTAGTGGTGCGCACTAGTTGTTGCACGTCACGTAATGACGTGACGTGCGGGCGGCCATTTTGGGTGGCTGCGCGCGCAACTCACGGTGAGGCGCGAAAGCCTACGGGGAAACAACGCCGGCTCGGCGCTCTTTAGGGCAGCGATAATTACAAATAAAGAAAGCGTTTCCACCCACATATGTGCAGCGTCCTCATTCCAATCAGCATCTTTACATGAAGCCCTATTAGATCGAAATGAGAGAGGTTTTAGTCCTACTCTGTACATGCCACAGGATTGATTCAATGGGGAGGCTCCTGAGGGTATATTTACAAGAACTGTCTCTAACTTGCGTTAGTTAGCGGCAGTTCTCTTAACGCAGCCTATCACCAAAAACGATTCCCTTGTAAGTGATGTATTTATAATAGGTCGCTACATGGCGATATTTCCAGGTAGCCGCAGTGAAAACTGTCGGTAACACTAGCGTGAAGGAGATACATATTCTGACGTTAGCGGGTAAAAACTGAAGAAAGGCCCATTAGTGGCAAAAAACACGTTAGTCAGTCCAACGTGACTTTTTTTTGCATCTAGAGGCAAAAATAGCCTATAAGTCCACCTCCAATGAAAAATAGGAAATAAAACCAATGGAATGCAGAATGGAGCAACCAGGGCCAAGTGCAGCACACATCAACAACCATCCCAAGCCCCCCAAAAGCATGGATGACCAGCCAGAGTCCCAGGGGAAGTGGAAATTCAGGGCTACATCCATGAAACGGGGTGCATTGCTGTCCAAAACCAGTGATGCATTCCATTTCATTGTGCACTTTTGCAACACCAAGACATCCAAAAACTTGAAAGCACAGACAGTGCCCAGGGCCCAGAGGTCTCGCTGGGCCTTCGTCTGGGACCCGGAGTGTGATGCGGAGGTGCTGTGGAGTCCTTGATCTGTGGCAGTAGATATTGAAGCATGGCAATTGTTCTTACCTGGTGGCGAAGTCTGGGAGGTCGCAAGGAGACATGTTGCTTACCTGTGTGAGAAGACCGCTTGGCACCCCTTGGAACTGTGATAGTTAGAGGCACTCTTGCGCACCAACGTAGGGAGGTCTGCATCGCATACCATGTGCCACCACTACACAGGGGTGTATGGGGGAGATTACCAAATGGTAGGCCGCGCATCTCTGTATCACAGGCTGGGGAATTTGGCACTGGAGGGATGCTGTGGAGTGTGACACTCCAAAGCTGTACCCAACTTGTGTGGCGGCAGCGCTTCAACTTCACCCCTAAGGGTGCTCTGTTGCATCACCTGCATCGGGAGGTTACCCACCGGACTTGGCGGCAACTGCTGTACCCAGACTTGTGAAATCCCGTCTGGCTGAGGCTCCTGCTGGCTGCGTGTTATGTAAGATGTATTTATGCTCTGTGCAAGGACCTTCAATTCTGATTCTATTCCAGAGTCTTAGGTCCGTACCTTGCTATTCTGGGGCAGTTGGAGGTTGTCTCAGATGGTGTTGATGCATACTGGTGGTGCTGTACTTCTCTATTAAACTACATTTTGGAACCAGTTCTTGGCTCAGTGAATAACTCAACAATATTGGCGTCGATCAAGAATACAACAGCACCACCATACGGATCTATGTGTGCATTTCTATTATTTGGATTTTTTTGTGTGTTTCTACTGGCTGCTTTCGCTACTTCATACAAGTTAAATATCGCTGGATTGGATTACCCTTTTGTTTTGTCTACAATTTTTTTTCGACGTTTTATGGAGTTTAATGGCCGTGGCGTTTAAAAAAAAAAATCTGACTCACCGATGCTGCCAGAATTCTGGAAGAGAGGATTCATCATCGCATTCCGCTCTGAGTTCCGACAGACGACGCCTTCACAGGAATCATCCACATCACTAAAGCCACGACGCCTCACCTGGAAACATCTACGTCACGAAGATCACGAGCTAGCACGTTTACTTCTACGCTTGGCATCACCACGCATGTTACATGCCGCCATATATTATGTTCCTTCTTATTCACATTTCATTACCTGGCAATCACTGTGTTCACACTCTGTGTGCTTCATGTGTGTCCTTCGAGTCTACCGACCGGATTCATTTATGGTCACAAGCCCGATGCTCCAAGTTCCTTCGTTTACGATTCCTGAATCTACAAACCAGATACACCTTTTTTTATCCCTGAAGTATTGGAAGAGACATAGCGTTTCTTTTATTTTTCTGTTTCTTCTTGTATGGACACAGCAAGCTCATCTTACCATTTCTCCAAAGGGATAATTAGTGTGACTTTATATTTGACATTTCCTATTACTATCTACTTTAAACATGTCGACACAACATTTTAATTTGGCTCCCCAGCAATGTTTCTGGCCTGCTGGTAGTTGTCCTTGCATGAAGTGGCCAGAATGGAAAGCATACTTTCTCAACTACATCAACACTCTAGGGGGCAGATTTACAATAACTGGTGCATCCCTGCATATCAACAGGGATGTGCCAGTTATTGTGCGCCACGGCTGCGCCTCCATGGATGTGCCGCATTTACAATGCGGCGGACCATAGGGCAAGAATGGACAGATGTGTGACGCATCTGCTGCTGTAAAGGTGGCGCATTGCTGGAGTTGCATCGCAAGCGTGACACAAATACAGTAAGGCTCGGGGGTGCCCTATCCCTAACATGCTGCGTCAATCCTTATGCTTGCTTCAAGCAGGTGGAGGGTTTTGACGCAGCATGGCCTTAAAAGTGACTGAGTAAAATCTTGTAGATTTCACTCAACCCACTTTTAGGAGGCGTTCCTGCCTCGGAACGCCCCCCCTCCCAGCGTTGGAACGCCTACATGTGGCGCAGGTCTTTACAACGTGACGCATCTCCCAGATGTGTCATGTTGTAAATACCCCACAGCATGGCGCTGGCTTTCAGCTGCGTCACATAAGTGACGCAATGGCGGCGTAAAAGAGGCGCAAGGGGCTTGTAAATCTGCCCCTAGATGTGCAAAGAAAAATGTCACCTGAACATAAGAAGGACATATTCTTACATTCCGTAGGCCCAGAAGGACTTAAAGCGCATGATCAAATGACAAAAGTTGGTGGGGGGTAGTAATGGGGCATATTGACAAGATGTGCGTTAAAGAACGCACATCGCACATTTCACTATCGCCGGATTTTTTCGCCGTGTTAGCGCGTTATTATCAACGCGTAACACGTAGGCGATAGTAAATCCTGCGATAGCCGGCGATAGTGAACATTAGCGCATGAAAACAAGCGTTGTTTTTGCGCGCTAATGTGTGCCTTGATAATATGGGGGGTGGATTCAGCTTTATGATCCACACCCCCATGTTATTAATGCCTAACGCCTGGTCAGAGCAGGGGTTGGGAGACCTGTGATAAACGAGTTTATCGCAGGTCTTTTCCTCCCAAAGCCTGCCTTGGTGATAGGGTGTTCCCACCTCCAACCACATTTTACATGTGGTTGGACGTGGGAACGCCCACTTTGCATGTCATTAGCGATGTTTCTCGCTGACAATCAAAATGGGCTTTAGGCAGGCGTTGCAATGCCCTTGTTAATAGGGCGCTGGAAGTATCGCCGCTTTCTCCGCGAATTTTGCCTTCGAAAGCGGCGATACTTCAGCTTGTTAATATGCCCCAATGTTTTTACAGCTGCAATTAATGATTTTGATTGTTATTTTTCTCCAAAGGTGTGCATTGGCATTACTAGGTACAAATTTTTCCAACGAAAACTAAATGCTGAAGAGTCAGGTGACAGTTATATGAACACAATGTGCATCCTGAGCTAACAGATAATAGGAAGTGTAAATCAGCAAATGACAAAATCTTGTCTTTTCTTTTCTTCTTTTATTTTGATGTAAATCTTCTTAAAATTTATCTAGCCGTTGCCAACACGTGTTTCGTCTTAGGGGGTGTTAAACCGCAGACTTCTTCAGGGCTAGAACAATGTAATTTGAATCTATCAGTCAATTCATCTTACATGCCAAAAATCACAAATTTTCACCTTAAATGCTAAAAGAGCATATTTTCACCATATTGTTTGGCATACATCAACAATCAGTCAAGTAACCAGTTGTTAGTACCCAAACAAAGGAACAATGAAAATGCAAGGCAGCAGATCCTCAAAAAGTTTGTGGGTCATAGAAGTTCCAATTAGAAGTGTTTTGTGAAAAGCGGGAAACACCATAAATCCCATATCGTAAAAAAAAAACACAGTCACCTCTGTGTGCAACATTCCAAAATTATTGAGTGCCAATGGTCAATTCATGTGATCAGACCGAATTCCAAAGGCCAATAGGGGCCAGAGAGTAAAAGAAACAAGAAAAGGGGAGAGTAGAAAGAACTACTGTGAGTAAATGTACCTGGCTTATCTAAGGTAAGTTTCCCAATTCTTCTTTCTCAAAAACTCAATTTTTGATGTACTATGGATTTGCGGTCTTAGTAATCTGCTGAGAGCAATAATAAAATATTATCAAAATTTATAAAGAACCAGATCAGTAAGCGCAATCATATCATGTCGCAGGCTCCAGATAAGGACTCACTTTTCCCGGCTCCATATAACCGCAAGTCAACAGTGTACTCCACGTATAAGGAGAGACCATATGTTCTTCTTATATCAGGAGTAAACCAAAGGGAACATGGTAAACGGAGAAAAGTTATTCTCCACATCCTGTTAAGTTTATTTCTTCTGTTTAAATAAACTAGATCAAATGACTAGTAATATGAACTGGTATGAGCATAGTCAGCGCATTGTTTTTAGTCAGCTCCTAAGCATGTTCTCGCACGTTATCTAGGTCCGAATTCATATCGGCTATAGTGCACATATATCAAACCCCCACGTCCCTATTATTAAAATCACAGTCATCAGTGGCTTGATATGAGTCACGGGTAAACGTGTCTCAAATACCAGTATTTATACTCGGTACAGAGCATGATGGTTTTTATCCATCATTATTCAAACCACTCACATAAAATCCCAAATAAATATTAATTTATGATAGTAATGAATTGTCGTTTTATTTAAAACAGTTTATTTTGGTGCGTCAAAATTATTCCCATCTAATTGAGGGCAATATCACACTGTGTCCACGGACAGAGCAGACTCACCTAAGACGGAGTAACGTCTTCTTCGAAAGGATTGTAATCGGCGTCTAGCATCAGTGCCATGTTTGGGAAACGTAAAAATACCCGTATCTCGACTTAGGAAACAAACAACGGACTACGCATGCGTGGTCAGTTCAGTTTTTAACAAATCGTATTTCGTTGCGCATCTTGTATGAGGCATTAGTATGCCTATCAGAAGTTCATTAGTATATCTGTAGGTACAATATACTTCAGTAGCTAAAACATGTAGTTTCAATATCCGTGTATAGGCAAAGACCTGATCTTGTACTATTTATTCAAAATGTTTGTATCATAATTGGTTTAAATAACGCACTACCATTAAGACTCTCCAATTTCATCCATGTTAATTAAGTAAACTCTAGTAGTCAAAGTCAAAATCACTAGAATAATGTAAACCGGAAAGATAAAAACATTTTTTTGCTGCTCATCACGCTATTGGATCATCGAAATGCAGTCCGGCGCCTATCCATAAACTTTTCTATTTTGGAGGTCAACAACGATTTGTATTCTCATTGCATTGTTGTTTAACGAGATTTAAAGCTCTTGATAGGCATGTGTAAAAGTCCTAATAATTTTCTAAAGTATAAGTATAAATTGAAGTGCACAAAGAGAGTAAAGGAAATGGAAAGTACAGTTACAGCCGTCACCATTGAGTGCCCGTATTGCTCTTGAATACCATCTGTCTGATACATCAATCAGTTAGGCATCCTTGTTAACCCAAACTGACAATGGTACACATGTGCTACAACATTTTTGTACTTCATAAACCATTCCAAATTCTCGACATTAAGGATTGTGAAAAACTTTTTCATGATAGGCTTATCAATTTCAATAAGTACATAACACATTAATAAGAAAGTTGATTATTGTACAGATATGACTTATTCTCAGTTAAAATTGTCTAATATCCAACCTGTTTTAAGATGTTTCATCATTATTAGTATGTTAAGGGAGCAGTCCATCTATCCTATCCCTGTATAGAGTGACAATAGTTAGATCAGTTCATCAGTTATACATCATATTCCAATTTCGTCAGAAAGACACATCTTCTCGAAAACAGTAAGTTCCAAAAGGGGAATCCCCTGGGATTCATCATGGTATAATTAAAATTCAGTAGCGTATACATTTTTAGAACCAATGGTGAGTATATACTCTATTGTTACATTGATCATCTTAATCTTTCCATACAGTGGTACAATAACCAAAAGCCATCACATTGATGTTCAAAGCGATTAACTTAGATTAATTACCTAAGAAATATTGAAGTTCATCATCGAAATTCAAACCCCTTTCCCCTGCATGTACCTACATTATCCATCTAGCCTCCAATTGGCGGAGTTTGAGTTCCCGATTTCCACCTCTTACATCTGGGGACATAATCTCAATCCCATGTAATGCCATGGATAAGTGTTCTGTTTGTGAGTCGCACTCTAGTGCATGTACTGTCAGCGGATATTTAGTATCCCTGTTTTTTAGTGCCCTGTAGTGTTCTGCCATCCGATCTCTCAATCTCTGAATTGTACTACCTATGTACACTAAGTTACACCTACAAGTCACAGCATACACAACATAGGTGGTATTACAATCAATGTGTGTCCTAATATAATAGGTCTTGGAACCAATGTAGCTAAAGTGTAACATCCCATGTAGTGACATTTTACACATGCTGCAGTCCCCACAGCGAAAGGATCCTTTGGCCAGTAAGTGCAACCAAAAGAGTCTTCTCTGTTGGTTTGAGGTAACTAGGGCTAATCATATTTTTAATAGTCATACCCCTCCGATATGTGATGGATGGATTAGAATCAATGTGATGTCTCAGTTGACAGTTATGTTTCTGCTTTGAGAACTCTTTCTCTATTGCAAATTTGGTGGTCTGCAGGATGATTTTATTAGGGACCAAGTAGTCATGCATGTTAGGGATCCCGCCATTCAAGATAGATAGTGGGTTAATGGAGACTCCAAACTTGAGGACATTTTAGCCATCATAAGAAAAGCAGAGATGTCATGTAGAAGTGCTAAAGAAGTAAGAGTTGAAGAAAGTGATAAAACTAGTAGTATTATAGCCAGAGTAGGAAATGCGGATGTAAGCTATAATTATACAAGACTAGGATCTAAGGCTAGGACTAAAGATCGAAATTCTGTCTCTGACAAAGAAAGAAATTATTTATCTGACAAAGAAAAATTCAGATGTTATAGATGTGGTAGTAGGTTACATTTAGCAAACTACAAAGGGTGTCCCGATATTAAACAAAAGTGTGCTGTTTGTGGTGTTTTCGGACATTTTGCTAAAGTTTGCAGGAAAGTCAAGAGTACTAAAGTTAAGTGTGTGGAAGATACTTTGTCAGTTGAGGGTGATGGTGATAACAAAGATGCTGATTTTAAAAGGTCTTACTTGTTGAACATTAGAGACTCCCCTTCTGTAATTTTGAACATTGATAACTTGATTGTTAAAAAGAAACCTATTTGTGACATGATAATAGGCGGTGTCGAGGTACAAAGTTATGCTGATTCTGGTTCGCCATATTGTATAGTGAATAAAAACATTTGGAAAACAATTTTGTATACAAGCTTGGATCCACTTTAAATCCCCCGGACATGAATCAAGAAGGATATTCTGGAGAGAAGCTAGAAATAATAGGTGTTCATTCACTTGTTTTTAGATTTAAAGACCGTGAATGTGTGGCGAAATTATATGTATCCAAACAGGGACCGTCTGTTTTAGGCTGGTTCGAACAAGGAAAACTCAACATTACTCTTAACCCCAACAATCCTTATCCTGTCATGGTTGTTGGAGAGTCTAATGAATATAGTAAGAATT
Organism: Lissotriton vulgaris; assembly: GCF_964263255.1. Taxonomy (NCBI): domain Eukaryota; kingdom Metazoa; phylum Chordata; class Amphibia; order Caudata; family Salamandridae; genus Lissotriton; species Lissotriton vulgaris. The sequence goes on along the minus strand of NC_141686.1, from coordinate 249,144,646 downwards.
ACACTAACAAAATTCCAGATGTCTTCAGAGATGACATTTATTTATTTATTTATTTTTTGAGCTTTTAGAGCGCGACAGCTACCCAAAAATGTTTCCCGGCACTAATGAGGCAGTAGGTTAGTGAGTCGAGCTAAATTACTATGGTGCAGTAAGGGGCTCTTTATTGATTAAACAACCATGTCTTTATGGCTCTGTGGAAATGAACATAGCTAGATTCCTTGCGTAAAGTCAAGGGGAGCGAATTCCACAATTTGGGGCCCAACAGAGAAAAAGACCTCCCGCCCACCCTGGTGAGTCGGATCTTGGGCAGGCTGAAGATCTCAGACAACGGGCCGGAGTATATGTGTGCACCAAGGATTGTAGATATCTCGGGGCAGTGCCCCATTTTATTCTGTGCATAAAATTGAGGGTCTTAAACTTGACTCTGTATTCAACTCTGAGCCAATGTAGCGTGTGAGGATGTCCTGACATGCGTTCCATTCTGTGGCATTTGCATAGTAGTCTTGCGGCGGCATTTTGTACAAGCTAAAGGCGTCTGATGACAGTCTGAGATGCCCCTAAATAGAGAACGTTTCCGTAATCTAAACGTGAAGTAATTAAGGCGTTGACTACAGACTTCTGTGTATCTCCAGGCAGCATCCAGATGATTTTCTTGAGCTAACGCAAGATGGTAAATCAGGTGGCTGTTAGTTTCCTGACCTGGGGTTGCATAGTTAGGCCTTTGTCTATGATGATCGCTAAATTTAGTACCTGTTCCGAAGGAATGGGAAGGGTCCCCATTTCAGAAGGCCAGTGTCTTGGGCTCCAGAGACCTTGTTTGGGGCCCAGTATTAAAACCTCCGTTTTGTCCCCGTTTAATTTGAGCAGGTTGTCCCTCATCCATTTTGCAATTTTGCTAAGACCGGACTGCAGGGGGGAAATGGAATCGTTACCAGCATTTGAGAGTGAAAAAATGATCTGGGAATCGTCTGCATATGTAAACAATGTCAGACCTTCAGTTTCGGCTATCTCAGCAAGTGGAGTTACATATATGTTAAATAGCAAAGGGCTGAGTACCGAACCCTGAGGGACTCCATACGGAGACAGATGAATGTTGGAAGAGGCTGTATTGGAGGTGATTTGAAAAGTTCTTTGGGTTAAAAAAGAGGCGATCCAGTCCAGGGTTTTACCCCTAATGCCCCTGTCAGAGAGGGAATTTAGCAAGATGTTATGGGAAATAGTATCAAACGCTGCGCTGAGATCAAGTAAAATCAGCGCAGCCGAGTCACCTCTATCTACCAGATGGCATATAGTTTCCGTCACTCCCAACAGTGTTGACTCCGTGGAGAATCCGGGGCAGAAACCTGACAGGGAATAATGAAGTATATCATTGGCCTCCGTGTACTGGGCAAGATGGCAATGAACATGTTTCTCCAAAATTTGGGAGAAAGCAGGCAGGAGGGAGATGGGACGGAAATTGGCGAGAATTTTAGGATCGGCTGTAGGCTTTTTTAACAAAGGTGAGACATTGGAGAGTTAGTCAATTTCAAACACAGAATAATTTTGAAAGACAATGCTTGTCCCAAAGCTCAAAATATTCATTTATGGTGAGCAACAAGGTTGAAAAAGAACTCGATAAATTGGCTTAGAGTACTATTATAGAAAAGATTGAAACCTCAGAATTGGTTTACCCCATTATTATTGCCAGACGTTCTAATGGCAATCAATCAATCAATCAATCAATCAATCAGGCGTTTGTTAAAGCGCAACTACTCACCCGTAAGGGTCTCAAGGCGCTAGGGGTGGTGGGGGGGGGGAGGGGGTGCAGGTTCCATTCCATCAAGGAGGGGGTCTGTCAAAGAGCCAGGTTTTGAGGTTTCTTGCGAAGATGGGGAGCGATGTTGTCTGTCTGAGGTGGAGCGGAAGGGCGTTCCATGCTTTGGCCGCGAGGAAGGAGAAGGAGCGGCCTCCCGATCTGGTCTTTCAGGTGCGGGGACCTCGGCGTAGGAGAGCTGGGCTGATCGTAGGGTCCTTTGGGGTGCGTGGAATTTGAGCCGGCTGTTCAGGTAAGCTGGTCCGGTGCCGTGGAGGGCCTTGTGTGCGTGGGTGAGCATCTTAAAGGTGATTCTCACCTCGATGGGGAGCCAGTGGAGTGTGCGCAGGTGCTGGGAGATGTGGCAGTGTTTTGGCAGGTTGAGGACCAGTCTTGCGGCGGCGTTCTGGATGTTCTGTAGCTTGCGGATGAGGTTTTTGTTTATTCCGGCGTAGAGTGCATTGCCGTAGTCGCGTCTGCTGGTGACCAGGGCGTGAGCGACTGTCTTTCGGTGTTCGAGGGGGATCCATTTGAAGGTCTTACGAAGGAGACAGAGGGTGTGGAAGCAGGAAGATGAGACAGAGTTGATCTGGCGGTCCATTTTGAGCTCGGAGTCCAGGATGATTCCCAGGTTGCGTGCGTGGTCTGTGGGGGTTAGCGGGTTTCCGAGGGCGGTGGGCCACCAGGTGTCGCTCCAGGCATCGGGGTTTGGGCCCATGATGAGTACTTCTGTTTTGTTGGTATTTAGTTGTAGGCAGCTGTTTTTCATCCATTTGGCGACCGCTTCCATGCCTTCTTGAAAGTTGCGTCTGGCGGTGTTAGGCTCGTTGGATAGGGAGAGGATGAGCTGGGTGTCGTCTGCGTATGACACGATGTTGAGTCCGTAGGTTCTGACGATGGGGGCAAGTGGAGCCATGTAGACATTGAAGAGCGTCAGGCTGAGGGAGGAGCTCTGGGGGACTCCGCAGGTGGTAGGTGTGGGGTCTGAGAGGAAAGGGGGGAGTCTGACCCGTTGCGTCCTGCCGGAGAGGAAGGAGCAGATCCAGTCGAGGGCCTTGTCCTGGATTCCTGCGTCGTAGAGTCTGTGTATTAGGGTGCGGTGGGAGACTGTGTCGAACGCCGCTGATAGGTCTAGGAGGATGTGGGATACTGTTTCTCCTTTGTCCAGTAGGGTGCGGATGTCGTCTGTTGCGGCGAGGAGGGCGGTTTCCGTACTGTGGTTTTTTCTGAAGCCGGATTGGGAGGAGTCGAGGATGTTGTGTTCTTCAATGAATGTGGCGAGTTGGCTGTTGATGGCTTTCTCGATGACTTTCGCTGGGAAAGGGAGCAGGGAGATGTGTCTGTAGTTTTTGAGGTCGGTGGGGTCCGCTGAGGGTTTCTTGAGGAAGGGGTTGACCTCGGCGTGTTTCCAGTCGTCGGGGAACGGGCGGTCGCCAGGGAGCGGTTGATGGTGTGGCAGAGCATGAGTGCGATGGTGTCAGCGGCTCTGTTGAAGATGTGGTGGGGGCCCCTGAGTGGATTGACTTCATTGTCTTCAGTGTGTCTTTGGTGGTGAGGGCTGTCCAGTCATCAATCGCTGGTTTCCGGGTGTCAGGGGTGGTTGGTGAGGGTTCAGTGTGTTGGTTGTCTTCGTCGAAGTTGTCGTAGATGCTCTTGATTTTGTGATGGAAAAAGGTGCTGAGTTTGTCGCAGGGGTCTTGTGAGGGAGGGATGTCGGTAGACTCGCTGGTGGGTTGGGCGAACTCCTTGATGATGCTGAAAAGTTCCTTGCTGTTGTGTGCGTGGGTGGAGATTCTGTCTTCAATCGCTTTTTTCCTCCTTTCTCTGATGAGTTGATGGTGAGCGTTGGTGGCGGCTCTGAGGTTGTTGTGGGCTTCTGTGGATTTGGTGTTTCTCCAGGCCTTTTCGAGGCGGCGGCATGTGCGCCTGGACTCTCGAAGTTCAGTGGTAAACCATCTGGCTTTCTTGGCACGGGTATTGTTGTTTTTCTTGAGGGGGGCTATGGTGTTGCTGCTGTCCGAGATCTATCTAATGAGGGTTCGGGCTGCGGTGTTGGGGTCGTCGTCTTCCGCGATGGTTGGGGTGGAGTTGTTGAGTGAGGAGATGAGCTGGTCATCAGTGATTTTGGTCCAGTTTCTTTGTGGAAGCAGGTGCTGGTGTCTGTGGATGTTGGGTGTTCTGAAGGTGAAGTGGAAGCAACGATGGTCGGTCCATGGGAGTTCGGTGGTGTGGCTGAAGTTGATGGAGTTTCCTGTAGTGAAGAGGAGGTCGAGGTTGTGTCCTGCTGAGTGCGTGGGCTCGGTCACGATCTGGCAGAGTCCAATGTTGTGGAGGTTGTCCAGGAGGCATGTGGTGTTGGGGTCCAGTTGATTGTCGAGGTGAAAGTTGAGGTCTCCCAGCAGGGTGTAGTTGGTGGATGCGATGGCCTGCGGGGAGATAATGTCTGTGATGGAGTTGGCAAAGGGTCCGCGGGGTTCAGGGGGTCGGTAGATGAGGGTTCCTCGGAGGGAGGCAGTGGGGCTGGCCAGTATCTTGAAGTGAAGGTGTTCCATCAGTTCTGTGGACTCGTCAGGGAGTGTGCTCAGGCAGAGGCTGGATTTGTGGACAATGGCGATTCCTCCTCCTGGGTGGGTGGGGCGGTCCTTCCTGTAGATCTTGTATCCTTCGGGGATGGCGATGACGATGTCCGGTCCTGAGGTGGCGTTGGTCCAGGTTTCGGTGAAGAATGCTACGTCCGGGGTGGTGCTGTCGAGGAGGTCCCAGATTTCTGTGGCTTGTTTGTGGAGGGATCGGACGTTGAGGAGGATGCATTGCAGGGTCTTTGGTTCGTTGTGTTCTTGTGGGCGGGTTGTGCTGGAACCGTGTTCTTGGCGGTGCTGCAGGTGTGCCGGCAGCGGTGACAGCTGAAGGGTCCATGGGTGTCGGCTGGTGATGCTAGCTTGCAGTTGTTGTTGCAGCCCGGGTTGAGTGGGTGGAGTGCTGCTGGGTCGTAGCGTTGGCGGGGCGGAGGTCCAGGGTTCCTGGTGCTGGTCTCGGACGGGTCGCAGGCAAGCGTAGACGTGCTTGCCTTTGACGCGCCTTCGGTGCACCAGCGGCGTGCCCACAGCCCGAGGCCGCTGCGCGGCTGCGCAGTGGCCGCCATTAAGTAGGGGTCGGGGAGAGCTGGACAGCTAGGAGGCGGGAGCGGGGAGAGGAGCTGGATTGGGCTGGTCGCGCTGGGGGGGGAGGGGCCGCGGGGGCAGCAGCGGCGGGGAAAGGTAAAGGGAGGAAAGAAGGGATAAAGAAAAAAGGGAAAATAAGCAGAAATAAGGCACAAAAGAGCAGAGATGCAGAAAAGGGCAGAAAGGTGAAAGATGGAAAGGGTAGAAAAACGAGTGAAAACGAATGAAGGAGCAGATGGAGAGAAAGGGAAAATGGGCAGAAATAAGGCAAAAAAGAGCAGAGGTGCAGAAAGGTGAAAGGTAGAAAGGGTAAAAAAAGAGTGAAAACGAGTGAAGGAGCAGAGGGAGAGAAAGGGAAAATGGGCAGAAATAAGGCACAAAAGAGCAGAGATGCAGAAAGGTGCAGAAGGGTGAAAGATAGAAAGGGTGGAAAAACGAGTGAAGGAGCAACGTGAGAGAAAGGAGACAGAGGTCAAATCAAATCAAATCAAAACAAGTAATCATAAAAGCATTTGTACATCCATGCATTAAAAACTTGAAAGTATCATAGAGTTAATCAGTACATTACGAGAATAGCTTGTATGAAAAAGATCTTTACCTCCAGATTCGTTAAAAATGATTAAAAAACAGGCATTTCATTAAAAACATCAACAATCCAGGGTAAGAAAAAAGACTTAAAACATAGATTTTCTCCAGTTTACAACATATTTTAAAAAGCATGAAACAGCGTAAACTACATGATTATCTTCTAGCTGTAGCATTTTCATGTATGCAGATCTGCATTTACGAATCCCCCAACGTTTAAGGAAAGGTATCAAGAATTGTTTCCTGGGTTTTGAATAATACTTGCAGAAGAACATGATATGGATATTAGATTGGAATGATGTACTATCACAAGGACATATGAGTTTGGTGGTAGACCAATCATTACAAGTAGGTAAAGTGACCATGCGGAAAAAAGACCCCAAACGTAAGCGAGTCAGCAGCATTCTGGGGTAGGGAGTCTGTACCAGGGCTAGGTAGGATTGAAGTCCCTCCTTCGGTGTAATTTCCTGGTAGTTAAGCACTGTAGTTTTGGATTTTTCACTATTCCATCTGATGGTATCTAAATGGATAGTCATCATCTTTTTCAGTGCTTTTCTGGGTATCCCTTCTAGGGTGCTAGGGTTAAGAAAGAACTCAGGGTGGCCCATTTCAGTGAGTAAAGTTCTCACATAGGATAACCATTTGATGTTACCTACCCCATCCAGTGCTAGGCAGTCTTTAATAAGGTCTCTATTCAATTTAGCTTCCTGCGTAGTCCATACCTTGTGCCAGAGCAGGATAGGGGACATCTTAATATTGTCACTAATGTAAGTGACCCCCACCTCGATATGTGACATATATGTGGATGTTGTTTTCGACATTCCCAATAGATGGCAAAGGAATTGGTTTTCACAACTCTGTAGGGAATGGTCTTTCTCAATGCCCCTTAGCCCTGTGCCATAAGTGGCTGTGGATACGCACTTCGCTCTGTAAACCTGGATTAGTTCCTTGGCTGGTTTACCTCCATATTTTATTCGAGAAAGAGCGTAAAGCACCTATGGTTCGACTGAAAGCCAGTTTCCGGGCTGCAATAGCAGCCTGCCAGCGGCCCCGCCTGTCAAACAAAATTCCCAGGTAACAAAATCTATCTGTTGTTGCTATTCTTTGATTGTCCAGGAATATAGTGCAGGGGGCCCTATTAATCTTTGGTGCACAGGGCATAGTATACGTTTTTGAGATGTTAACTCTTAAGTCTCTGTCCCTCATGTAACTTGTGAACTTATCTACAGCGCGCTGTAAGCCGATTCTGGTATGGACATTATGGCCGCGTCGTCGGCATATAATAAAATGGGCACCGGGGAACCATTAACAGTAGGGTAGTTGTTAGGTGAGGTTGACAAATGCTTACCAATAGAATTAATATATAGTGTAAATAACAATGGCGCCAATATGCAACCTTGTCTAACCCCTCTAGAGATAGAAAATTTATCTGAACATTCCCCCGTTGGCCGTACCTCACCCTAGCCCCTGCATCTTTATAAAGTTCTTTAATAAAGGTGATAATGCAGGCGTCGATGCCAATGTCCCGCAGGGTAGTCCAGGGAAAGCCATGATCAACACAATCAAACGCGGAACTAAGATCAATAAAAGTTATGAAAATGTTCCGTGTTTGGCCTGGGTGTATTTGGAAATAAGAAGAGACAAATTTAGGCATTGCTCTATCGTCCCTATTCCCTTTCTGAACCCATTTGGTGGTTTTCCTCCCAAAGTTGAATTCTTTTTAAAATTATCCTACCCGCCACCTTCATAAGGCCATCTAACAAGGAAATTGGCCTATAGCAGGCTGGATCCTCTCTGTTGCCTTTTTTGAAAATAGGGACCACTATGGCATCTGGCCAGGTAGAGATGAACCCACACTAGTTTCCCATGTTTAAAATATTTGTAAGCAACGGTGCCCAGAAATCAGGTTCTGCTTTATAAACTTCCACCGGGGTACAATCCGGTCCGGGCGCTTTACCAGATGCACTCTTCCTGATAGCATTGTATACTTCCTGATGGGTAAATAGTATATCTATGGGAAATGGGTTAGGTTGAGAATGAACACCGGGATTATTAAGGATTGCCCTTGATGTAAGTGGACATGGGCACACCCCTGGGATTAGTGTACCTGTACCAGGAGTAGGGTGATTATACAGTTGCTTAAGATGATCTACCCAGGTGTCACCAGTTATGGCTATGTCTATAGTAATCTCGTTATTATTCAGTTTGTATGAGGATTTAACCACCTTCCAGAAGGCAGAACTGTTTCTCTGTCTGGATGCCTCCATTAGGGACTCCAAAGCCTCACTTTTCATTTTGGATTTCCTAGCTTTAATTGCTAATTTATATGACCTCCTAGTCTGGCGAATGTGGTCTGGATTTTTAGGTACTAGACGTAGGGCCCTTTTTAACTCTTTCAGAGCCGCAGTGCATTTGCTGTCAAACCAGCCTGGGGATTTTTTAATGTTTCCTTTGGGTACTCGAACCATGAAATTTTTAATTGTGTGTTGGATATTGGAGAAGGCAGCCATTACCTCCTTTGGATTATTATTTTCTTCGAGGCACACTGAAATATCAGCTGCACGCGAAGAAACAAGGTTTTGAAGGAAATCTAGGGGTTGAATCTTTTCCCATTTAACAACATATCCGTTTTCTTTAGTCAAGTTAATCTTAATCTTTGTTGCCCCAAAACATTTATATTAAAGATTAGCGGATAGTGGTCACTCAACGGGACTTTCCCGTTTCCCAGTGGGTTATGAGCCCAGGTGTAATGGGGGAAATTAGGCCAAAGTCTATCGTGGAATTACAACCCGACCATTAAAAGTTGACTCAAAAGGGGCAGGTGGTAAGCATACCTGATTAATAAATGACAGGTCAAAGTGAAAAACAATGTCATTAAGAAGGGTCCCCATCTTGGTGTGGGTAAAGTGTGTTGGACCATCCTCCCCGTAGTCTGCCAGGCCGCACAAACCTAGTTCATAATACGGGCAGGTGGTACAATTGAAATCCCCCACCCAGATGATCAGTTTTTACCCCACAACTTCTTCTCCTAACATCTCAATGGAACTCAGGACTTTTGCCATAATGGACTCCATCTCAGTGCTCGGTATATTATTATAAAAATTCACTAAGATAATATTATGCAAGAAGCCCCATTCAAAGGTTAGGATTTGGTAGTACACACTTGACTGAAACTTATGCACTTTAACATCCCCCGTTGTTGATACATATATACAGAGACCCCCCTTATTACGACCCTGAGTAGAAGCGGTGGCTGGGGAGTGAAAAGTTTGATAACCTGTTATGTGGATTTCATCCAGGAGCCAGGTCTCTTGTAAACAAAGGATGCTATGCTTTCGGATGACATCCACCCACGTATTAAGAGTGATTTTACTTGCCAAGCACGCTACATTCCAGGAGAGCAATGTATGTGTATGGTTAATATTAATAAGTCCATCCCCGGTAGGTCCAGAATTCCCGCTGGTGTTTAAGATGGACAAGGGAGGGGTATGCTGCAGATTCATTATAGGAGTGGAAGATGAATGGGATTGTTCTGGAGGTAACAATTGGTGGCATTGATCTAAAACTATTGTCTCCTTATGGTCTCTAGCTAAGTGCGACTCTGACGCTCCAGTTGTCTCTAACACAGTTTCTGGTGACCCAAGCGTAACGTTTGTAATCATTGCTAGCTGTTGTAGTTGCTTATTATAATGGGTTATTGGTAGCGTCTCGATTACTGGGAGTGTCTCCACCTGATCAGAGTGCCGTGCCTGTTAGTCTAGATCTTCAAGACCAGGCAGAGCATCGTATCTGAAAATGAAATGAAAATGAAATGAAATTTAGGTTTTATATAGCGCATGGCTGCCCGTGAGCGTCCCAGCGCTGGGATTGCAGAACCTATGGGGGTGGAAGCCGGAGGTAGGGAGGAAAGTTATTGTGGAAAGAGATGCGTTTTAAGAAGCTTCCGAAATTTCAAATGATTGGTCTCGGAACGAAGATGAGATGGTAGAGCGTTCCAGGTGGTAGCCGCTGTAACCGAGAAGCGACGTCCTCCAGTTCGGGCTTTTCTGGTTCTGTGGACTGTGGCCAGATGACCTTGGGCTGAGCGTAGGGGCCTGTTGGGTCTATATGGGAAGATCATAGCTTTTAGCATTGGGGGCCCTTGATTTTGCATGGCTTTATGAGTGGTGCAAAGGGCCTTAAATTTGACCCTTTCGCGGATCGGCAGCCAATGTAGTGCCTTAAGGGCGGGTTTAGCTGAGGCTCTACGGGAGGTCCCTGTAAGGATCCTTGCCGCAGCATTCTCAGTTCTTTGAAGGATGTTGATCGTAGATTCTGGGGCAGCCAGAAAGAGAGCATTGCAATAGTCCAGTCTTGATAAGACTAGACCTTGGACGAGCAATTTCTGTGAGGGTCCCGGAAGTAATGGGAGAATCTTTCTGATGGAACGCAATAGCCCCACACATGTACCAGCTGTTTTTTTTGCTTGCGTTTTCAGGGATAGGTCTTGTTCAGGCCAAAAACCCAGACTTTTTAATTCAGTCTTGGGTTGTGGGAGGGGGCCTAAGCATGCTGGCCACATGGCAGAGGGAAGAGATGGGATTTTGTTTCCCAGCAGCATGAGCTCAGTTTTCGAGCCATTGAGCTTGAGCCTTGAGGTGGACATCCAAGCATGAATTCCTTCCAAACAGTCATGGAGATTTTTGAGCTTGTCCTTTTCCAGTGAGAATGATACGATCATTTGGGTGTCGTCAGCATATGTGACGGCTTTTATCCCAAAAGGGGAGACCACATCTTCCAGGGGGGCCATGTATGTATTGAAAAGTGTAGGGCTCAATGAAGATCCCTGGGGGACACCACACTGGAGAGGGAGGATGTCGGATCGCACATTCCCTTCGCAGACCTGAAATGTTCTGTCTTTTAGAAACGAAGAGAGCCAGCCAAGGGCTGTGCCCCTTACTCCCAGACTGTAGAGGCGCTTAATCAGAGTTTTATGATCCACCGTATCGAATGCAGCGCTTAGATCCAGGAGGATCAGTAACACTGATCCTCCCGAATCCAAGATGCATCTGGCCTCTTCAACCACTTTCAGGAGGGCTGTCTCAGTCCCTTGACCTGGACGGAAGCCTGTCTGTGTAGGGCGAAGAAGATTGTTGGTTTCAAGGAAGGCAGACAATTGCTGGTTGACCACCTTCTCTGCAATCTTACTAAGGCCTGGTAAGAGGGAAATTGGGCGGAGGATGGTCAGATCTGCGGGGTCCATACCTGTTTTTTTCTGTAATGCCTTGACAATGGCGTGTTTCCAATTGGGGGGGACCACTCCTTGGTTAAGAGAGGCATTTATGAGGCTGGTGGCCAAATGCGAGATGGTAGGTCCAACTTGTTTAAGGATGCGGATAGGTGCTGGATCGTTAGGGGAGCCACTTTTCAAATCTGAAAGGACTTTCAGAAAGTCGTCATTAGACAGTTGGTTGAAGCTGTCTAGAGTTGGACTAGTGACAAGGGCTGATGGAACGGCCGGGGGATTGTAATTGTTTAAAGGTGGAAGTGACTGTAAAATATTAGTGATTTTATCTTGAAAAAAACAAGCTACTTGGTTGCATCTGGCAACTGTGGGTAGTTGGTTTGAGGGGGGATTGGGTATTGTGAGGAGCTCTTTGACTATTTTATAAGTCTCACGAGACGAGTTGGAGGCAGCTTTGATTTTTTTGTCACAGAAGGAGGCTTGTGCTGCTTTTCGCGCAGCTTTATATGTCCTCATCGCTAATTTGTATTCATCCTTGATGGTAGGGTCCCATTTTTTCCTCCATTTGCACTCGTGGATTTTGCAGATTTTCCTTAGGTTCCTGAGTTCCTGTGAATACCATGGGGATTTAAAGGTGGTACTTTTTTTCTTTAGGTCTATCTTGGGAGCGACTATATCCAAGGTGGAGGTGAGCCAATTGGTAAAGTTCTCGTTGGCTGTCATGGGGTCAGGGTCTGCAAGAGGGATAGAGCGTATTAACTCCTGTGTCCAGCCTTCAAAAGATATTCTGGACCATAGTCTGTCACGTTCTCTTGGAATTGGCATGTGGCCAGTATTTATGGTGGTTTGCCACATAAAAGGGATGAGAAAGTGATCAGACCACGGGAGAGGAAGTGGGGGGCGAGCTTCAATTATTGTGAAATTGGCAAAGAGAGGGTCAAGAAGGTGACCCTTAGTATGAGTTGCCTCTGAATTAATCAGGTGAAGGTCAAGTACTTTTAGATCTGAGATAAGATCCCCAGCAGTTTTATTAGTACTGTCCTCAAAATGTAGATTTAAATCACCAAGCAGGATGAAATTAGGGGACAAGGTACAAGAGGAGGTGGTGGTTTCCAGTAGTGAGGTAACAAAGTTACCTGTGCTCCCCGGGGGTCGGTATATCAAAATACCTGAAAGGGATTTGTTGGGGGTTAATTGGAGTGAAAAATGAGCACTTTCACAATCCTCAATTCCTCTTTCTTGTAGCCTACATGTGAAGGAATTTCTGTAGATAATCGCTAGGCCGCCTCCTATACCCTTTATTCTGTTCTGGTGATGTATGAGGTAATCCTTGGGTAGCATGCTCACAATGTCAGCTTCTGAGTGAGGCGTTAACCAAGTTTCTGTGAGAAATAAAATATCTACTTGTAGATCTTGGATAAGTGTTTTAATCTCTAACGCATGCTTAACATCCGATCGGCAGTTCAGTAGAGCCAGACTAAGGCTGTTGGTTGTCTGGGGAGTGAGTGTCTCAGGAGATTCGTCATGGAGAATGATTGAAGGGGTAGGAGTTGGGGGTGAGGCTACCGAGCAGAATTGTAGAAGGTAGTCCCGTGAGTGTCTGATTCGACATCCGTGCGAAACGGGCATAGAGGGTGGCCCTGTGCCCGGCCTGGCCCGGACGGGCACAGACGGGCTTGCCTTTGGCGCGCCTTCGGCGCGCCGCCGGCGCGGACGTGCATGTCCGTCATTTTTATTCATGGTTGAGTGGGTGGGAGGAGGGTGGGAGGGGCGATCAACTGGACCGTCGACCTTCCCTACCCAAGATGGCGGGTCCGTTCGGTGAGGCGATTCAACAGCGCCTATCACGAAGATGCTACCTGGCGAAACAATCTCGCTGCAGGTAAGGAACCAGCAGAGCCTAAAAACTGCTGTTTAAAATATATACAATTTTTTAAAAATTTCAGCTCAAACTAGCGGGTACTCGCGGCGGGACTACCCAGATGTGCCCGTGCTCCTGTTTGTAGTCAACAGTGCTCCGTTCTAAATTCAATTATGAAAATGAGCAGAATGCGCAAGAGAGCGCTGAGAGCCCCGGCTTCCGCCTCAGGGTAAAGTTTCAGCAATCTTAGAGCGTGAGTAAGGGACCACCCTTAAGTATGCTGGGAGGGCGGGAGGGGCGATCAACTGGACCGTCGACCTTCCCTACCCAAGATGGCGGGTCTGTTCGGTGAGGCGATTCAACAGCGCCTATCACGAAGATCTATTGACTAAAGGGATTTGCCATTGTGGCACATATTGCCATGAAGGTCTCCTGGACCCTAGATTCATGTTCAATAGAGAGGGAACAAAGGGGCGTTCGGAGGGGTTATTAAATTTTTTTTCCATCATGCAGTGGTGTCACTAGTGACTGAGGGTCGAAATAACTCAAATCCCTTGTGGCGATACCATTTGCACCCCGCGTGTCGTACCAGTCAGTGATATGAGTAACCACCCTATGATCCCTGAAATTGATGGCAATCACATCCCCTGGTAAGTCTTTGGGCCTCTGTCCTACCCACCCTAGTCTCCTTACGTTTGTTATCTCTCCATTGAGGTGGGGCGTTAATGGTCTGTTGTTTCTAAGCCAGTGGGTTACCTTGTTTTTTAGATCAAAGTAGCCTCCCGGCTACCTTCTGGGAGCTCAGGAACCCCTGTAAGAATAATTACAAAGGGGGCCGAATCGGGTGGTAGGTTTATATGGTGGTGAGTATTGTGTTTTTTTCTCTGCGGTCGTCCAGCTTTACTCAGATTTCTTGTTGGCTCAGGTCTTGGCGGGGGAATATTTTTGTGGGCAGTATTAGGAGTACCCTTATCTTTTTTCCCGTTTGTGGTCAATCCCCCGGCCCCTGTGGGAGTGGGAGTTTCGGTCTCTGGTGCTGGATTTGGTGGATCTATCCTGATTTGTTTAGATGGGACGGTTTCCTTAACCCTCTTAGTAAGAAGATTTTCTTTTATGTTATGATGTGTTGCAGGATGTACCTTATCAGAGCGTGTCGATGGGGCCGTGGTATGAGGTTTCTGGCCTTCTATGGTGACAGGTTGTTTAGTACGATCTGATTTTATATAAGGTGCCAGATCTTTCAAAAGTTTACTGTTTTCATTCGCTAATTCTGTTAGGTTGGACAGATCATTGCCCAGTTTTTTAACGCTCTCTAGTAGAGGCATAATTAATGATTTCATGAGGTGCTCTATGTTTTCCACAGTACACGGAAATACGCCATCTACTTGTACGGGAGGGGTTATAATATGTAAAGGCTCGACACTTTGCTGTTTTTTCCTGGGGTTATTCGATGGAGTCTTTCCTAGGATAGTTTTTCTAGAAAGTCTGGGAACTTTCGTGGTTCTCCCCTTCAGAGGCGGGCCCTTTTTCCTCTTCAAATGTACTCTTGTAGGCGGGTTGCCTGTTAAGGGTTTATCTATGTTGCCCTTAGGAGTTGGTAACGGCAATTGTAGTAAGGAGGGCTCAACTGAGGAAAGGTCTGAAGAGAGTTCTAAAGGAACCTTGCTTGGGAAGGGGCTATTCACTATGATATGAGAAGGTGAGTAATCTTGGAATATGAGCGGGACATCTATATCCACAGGTTTATCTGTCTGTACAATTTGTGTGGGTGATGGTATTGGTGATATACTAGTGTCTTTTGAGGACAGCTTACTTCTTTGCAAGCCAAACGATAATCGCCTTTCAACGAGGGCAATTTCATGCTCTAAGGCTGCAACCCTCTTAGTTAAATAGGCATCTAATGGCCCTATCACATTTGCCCTCCCATGCGGAGTGAGTAAGTTGGTAGATCCCTTGCTAGACATGGCAGTTCGTGCAAGCAGGTAATCAACTATAGGTCTTTAATATGTGCCACTATAGCAGTAGTTCATCAGGATATTGTCCATCCGGTGATTACTTCAGGACACAACAGTTTAAAGTGGGACAAAAGTACAGTATATTGTTCGTCAAAAACTTTAAGGTAAAACTCCTTACTGGTAAAGCAGCAGATGTTAGAGGGGTGGGCCGGTCCGGTCCTGGATGGTTTTGGATGGGCTTAGACGGGCCCGCCCTTGGTCCGGGCTTCGTCCGGGCGTCCCGCTCGCGTCCCGCGTTGCGGCCGTGCCCCAGCTTTGTAGCTCCTCCAGGCGCTAGTTGATGACGTGCTCCTGAAGCGCCGCCGCGGTGACCCCTGGGAAACCGAGTTCCTCCCAACAGCGGCGGCAGGTGTTGCTAGTGCGTCGGCAGGAGGACTCGGCGTGGAGGACCCGGCAGTCAGCAGAAGGCAGGCAGGGGGGACAAACGGGTGAGTCCTTGGTGTGCAGCTCCTTAACAGCAGCCCTTCCGTGGAGTAAAAAGAAATGCCCAGATGGTCGGGCGTGCCCCAGCTTTGTAGCGCCTCTAGGCGCTAGTTGATGACGCGCTTCTGAAGCGCCGCCGCGGTGACCCCTGGGAAACTGAGTTCCTCCCAACAGCGGCCGCAGGTGTTGCTCGTGCGGTGGCAGGAGGACTCGGCGTGGAGGACCCGGCAGTCAGCAGCAGGCAGGCAGGGGGACAAACGGGTGAGTCCTTGGTGTGCAGCTCCTTGAAAGCAGCCCTTCCGTGGAGTAAAAAGAAATGCCCAGATGGTCGGGCGTGCCCCAGCTTTGTAGCGCCTCCAGGCGCCAGTTGATGACGCGCTCCTGAAGCGCCGCCGCGGTGCCCACTGGGAAACCGAGTTCCTCTCAACAGCGGCCACAGGTGTTGCTAGTGCGGCGGCAGGAGGACTCGGCGTGGAGTACCCGGCAGTCAGCAGCAGGCAGGCAGGGGGACAAACGGGTGAGTCCTTGGTGTGCAGCTCCTTAACAGCAGCCCTTCCGTGGAGTAAAAAGAAATGCCAGGATACAGAGGTCCACTGGACCACCAGGGATGAGGCGCAGGGAAACCTGCGGGTGGAGGAGGGCCTCGATCACTAACACTCAAGAGTGCAGGGGCAGGGGCACCTCACTTAATGGTGGAGCTGCGAGGGTGGGAGAGCAATTTCACTGACAATGAGACATTAGGTTATGCATAGATTTGCGTAATCTCAACAGTAATATTGTCATCGACCAATTTCCTTTACATCGTAAAGCTGAAATGTTTGACCTGGTTGGTAAAGCTAAGTTCTTTTCTTGCATAGATCTTTCTGCTGCTTACCATCAGATCATCCTGCACGAAAGCTGGAATAAATACACTGCATTTATTACACCATTTGAGTGTTTTCAATTTAAGAGAATGCCTTTTGGCCTTGCGTCAGTGGCGGCTGTTTTTCAGCATATCATGCACACATTTTTGGATACTAAAAAAGAGGTGTGTTTTCAGGATTACATTCTTGTGTTTACCAACACCAAATCTGATCATGACCATGCATTAGAAGTAGTTCTTGGCAGATTATCTGCAAATGGTTTAACTGTGAAACATGCAAAGTGTAAATGTGGTGTTACTTCTGTGACTTACTTAGGCCAAGTTCTCTGTGAAGATGGAATCCAACCCTAACCTGACCTTGTTGAGGCCATACGGCTCGCTCCAACACCTGAGTCTAAAGATGGCGTAAGGTCTTTTCTGGGTCTGATAGGACCCATTCACAGAGCTAACTTAAGACAAAATCCTAAACTTACTACCATGTTGGTATTCACAGAAGGCACTTACCCATTTTGGTATTCACAGCAGGCACTTACTCATTTTGGTATTCACAGAAGTTAGGAGTCCTAACTTTAGGACTCTAGGCATTTAGGAGTCCATACTTTAGGACTCCTAAATGCCTTCTGTGAATACCAATAGTGTTAAAGTTAGGCTTTTTCTAAGTTTAGGAGTAGTAAAGTTAGGACTCCTAACATTACTACTCCTAAACTGAGAAAAATCCTAACTTTAAGACTTTTGGTATTCACAGAAGTCATTTCAGAGTCCTAAAGTTAGGATTCCTAACTTTACTACTCCTAAACTGAGAAAAATCCTAACTTTAAGACTTTCGGTATTCACAGAAGGCATTTAGGAATCCTAAAGTTAGGACTCCTAACTTCTGTGAATGCCGAAATGAGTAAGTGCCTTCTGTGAATACCAAAATGGTAGTAAGTTTAGGACTTTGTCTTAAGTTAGTTCTGTGAATCGGGCCCATAGACTTTCACTCTAAATATATTAAAACAATCTCTTGCTGGTTTTTAACATCAGACAACTGTCGAAGAACAAATGCAAATTTTTATGGGATGTTGCGTTTAGGAATGAGTCAAATGATGTTAAGTCTGCTATTCGAGAGGCTACTGCTCTTAATAATTTTGATCCTCAACTTCCATGTGTTATCACTACCAATGCCAGTTCAAAAGGCCTGGGAGCTGTATTAGCACAAAAACGTTTAAATGGTGGTGAAGTCATTATGCTTATGCGTCAAAGGCATTATCTCCTTCTGAGGAAAAGTATTCCACAATAGAAAGAGAGACTTTAGCCTGTGTCTTGAGCTTAGAACATTTTAGAGTGTTTGTCAGGGGCAAAGAATGTGAGATCAGGAGTGATCATAAACCTTTGGTGCGTTTATTCACTACTGATGGAATGATAAACGCTTCTGCAAGGATTGCTAGAATATCCATGAGATTGTAAGACTTTATTTACAAAATAATATATGTACCTGGTAAAGACAATGGGCCCGAATCACAGAATTAACTTAAGACTCAATCCTAAACTTACTACTATTTTGATATTCACAGAATGCACTTACTACTTTTGGCATTCACAGAATGCAGTTACTACTTTTGGTATTCACTAGTACACGATGAAGGTGCTCTACCAAATAAGAACGGGATTTGGTGTGCTGAGTATCTTAAGGATGAAACGTTATGAGATGTTCAAAAGTACATACTAGAAGGATGGCCTCCCAAAAAGGATCTTACTCCTCTTTTGGGAAGTGAGAAATGGGCTATAATTTACTAAGGGAACTATCTGGAGGGATGACAGAGCTGCAGCTCCCCCTGGTATAAGACACATTATTGTCTTACATGGTCATGAAGGTCATAATGGGATTGATAGAACAAAATAATCCGTTAAAAAAACATTTTGGTGGCCAGAATTAGTAATTTTGGGAGAACGCATTGTTAGAGAATGTGTCTGTTGTGCAAATGTGGACAAATCGTTGAAAACTTTAAAACCTAATATGGATGGGAATTGCATCCCCAATGTATCTGTATTTTGTATGTATTTGGGTGTTTGTAAAGCAAATTAATCATCCCGAGGGACATCACGGCACTAGGGCTGAGTTTAATGCAGTGCTGTTCACTCAAGGATTAACCATTAGCAGGGTCAGTATCTAGGGAAAAGAGTGGTTTCAGCTTTTTTTCTGAACAGTAAATAGTTGTCTGTTAGATGTAGATCAAGTAGGAGGTAATTCCAAAGGACCGCAGCTGCTTAAGAAAGAGAACGATCGACCTTGGTCGTACATTTGGCTGAAGCAAATGCCAGATGGTGCAATCTCAAGTTACGTGTTGGGACATGAAATTCTATTTTGTCGCGTATGATGTATGTGCCTTTTTTGTGCCGGATTCTGTGTGCAAAGCAGAGGAGCTTGAAACTGGCTCTTTGGCTCTGTGTAGCTCCTTCAGGCAGTGGGAGGCTCAACTATATTTCTTTTTGTTACAGATTAGTTTGGCGGCGGCGTTCTGAACCACCTGTTAGCCATGCCAACATAAAGAGCATTGCTGTAGTCCAGCCTGCTCATAAGCAAGGCCGGTGTCACAATGTTTCTGCAATTCAGAGGGATCCCAGGGAAAAGTCTTCTAAAGAGTTTTAGTGTGGCAAAGCCTTTTCCTCAGAAAGTACATACTGGATCCTTCATAGAAAGGGTATCATAAAAGATGATGCCCAAATTTCTTGAAACCCGTTTTGGTACTGGGGCGGTGTCCAATGTCTGAGGCCACCAGCTGTTGTCCCAGATTGTATTGGCGCCCCCGAAAAGCAGGACCTCAGTCTTTTTGGGATTTAATTTTAGGCAGTGCCTGAACATCCACCCTGCAAGTCCTGAGAGGCAGTTTATTAAGTTGTTCCTAGTGTCAGCGATGGTCAGCCTATTTGCAAGGGGAATCACTAATTGTGTTTCATTAGCGTATGAGCAGATGTCAAAGCCCCATTTCCTGCTGATGTCCGCCAAGGATGAGACTCATACATTAAAAAGGGTGGGGCTCTGAGTGGCTCCTTGTGGACCCCCATATTTGATGATTTTAGCAGTAGAGGAACAAGATCGCATTTGAATTGTTTGGGTTCGATCTTTCCAAAAAGATGTGGACTATGCTTTACAGCAAAGCCATTTTTCATGGAGGATTCGTAGTAGGTTAGTGTGGGAAACAGTGTCAAAAGCTTAATGCTACAGCTCTTCCTTCATCGACAAGTAGTCTGATGTTGTTGGATATGGCTAATAGAGTGGCCTCGGTACTGTTGTTGGCCCTGAAGGCAGTCTGAGAGGGGTCGAGCAAATTATTAGATTCGAGGAAGGTGGTAAGTTGTTTATTGACTAGGCGTTCCAGGACATTAGTTGTGGTATGGTAGTTGGGATATTGGGCGATAGTTTGCTGGATCATGAACCTCAAGGTCAGCTGTCTTTGGTAGTGGAAAGACCACTGGGGCATATTATCAAGGACCGATGTTAAAATTATCGCCATTTTATCGGCAGGAAACTGTAGATAAAACAGAGATAATGGGCTTGATAATACGCCCTTGTTAATTCCCAAAGAATCCCATGTTAACATCAGAACATGGGCTTCTATGGGAATTAACATGGGCGTATTATCAAGCCCCTTATCGCCGTTTGAAGGACATAGGCTATGCAGACGCCCACCATATACATTTAAAAAGTAAAAGAACCGTGCCAGCAAAGTAGTCCCTTGTGGGCGTATCTGCGTTGTGCTGTGGGCTTGTGCTGGGGGGCATGACAAATGCTGGGGGCGTGTGGAACGTTCCGCCCTTCGGGCTGGACTGTTCCCATGAGGCACAGGGTCAAGGCTGATTTGCATATGGCCATGTCTGAACTGGGGTGGTGTGGAGTGACAAAAAAACGATGGATTTAGGCCCAGATCTCCTTTCTTGGGTTGAATGTATGACATTGTTCTGCATTCTGTCCATCAACTGTTGTTTTTGCATTTGTCACCCCGAGTGTGATGGGTATGCTCAGACGTGAGCCCCATGCTCTCCACACCACTAGAGTCAAGCTATCCTGGCTGAAGATGGCTGATAGCTATAAATTGGTCCTAGGATGCTTGAGTCGGTCCAGAAAAGACATGGCTTGCCAGTTCGGTCTGGAATGATCCCATGAGGCACAGGGTCAAGACAGAGGTGGTGTGGAGTGCGTAAAAAATGATGGATTTAGGCCCAGATCTCTGTATTGGGTTGAATGTATGACATTGTTCTGCATTCTGTCCATCAACTGTTGTTTATACATTCCGCCCTTCATGCCATGTCTCATATTGTGTGCTGCGGGTGCGGGGCGCACGTTGTGTCAAATATTTCATTGTTTTTCTTCCCAGGTTCTGTAAATTCCAGCTCCGGGTGTTCACCCTCATTCCGCCCTTCGTGCCATGTCTCATATTGTGTGCTGGGGGTGTGCGCGGGAACGGGGCGCACGTTGTGTCAAATATTTCATTGTTTTTCTTCCCAAGGTCTGTACATTCCAGCTCCGGGTGTTCACCCTGCTCCCTTTAAATACCCCTGCACTCCATAATCAAAACCCACCCTTACTCCTTAAAATACCCCAACACCCTTAAACACCAGCCCATCTTAACCCTATAAATATACCCTGTACCGCAAAACCCAAACCTATACCTAAATCCTAAAAATACCCCTGTACCCCCAAAAACCAAACCTACCCCTGAACCCTAAAATACCCCTGTACCCCAAAACCCAAACCTAGCCCTGAACCCTTAAAATACCCCTGTACCCCAAAACCCAAACCTACCCCTGAACCCTAAAAATACCCCTGCACCCCAAAACCCAAACCTAGCCCTGAACCATAAAAATAACCCTGTACCCCTAAACCAAAACCTACCCTTGAACCCTAAAATACCCCTGTACCCCAAAACCCAAACCTAGCCCTGAACCCTAAAAATACCCCTGTACCCCAAAACCCAAACCTAGCTCTGAACCCTTAAAATACCCCTGCACCCCAAAACCCAAAACTACCCCTGAACCCTAAAAATACCCCTATATCCCAAAACCCAAACCTAGCCCTGAACCCTAACAATACGCCTGTACCCCAAAACCCATACCTATCCCTAAACGCTTAAACTACCCCTGTACCCCATAACCCAAAACTATATCTGAACCCTTAAAATACCCAAACACCCCAAAACATATACCTCAGTACCCCAAAACATATGCCCCTATACTTATACTTACCTTATACGAACTTTAACAAAAACATGCTTTTACCATTCATGCATTTACAACGAATTTCATTGTAAATGTATGCGTGGTAAAAGCATATAAACTGTAATGCAATGCGTTATAATGGCATTGCGGAGTCATGGTACTTTCATAATGAAAGTATGCGGAGTGATGGTCTGCGGAAAGAAAGTTGCGGAATAATGGGTGTCTACCCTCCCCCGTAAGTACATTGGTGGCACGGCGGCCCACATCTCCAGGAACATACTTGTATTTTTTCACCACCGATTTGAAAAATGTACAGGTCTCTCTCATTGATGGCCACCACCGACATACACTTTTAGACACACCTCCCGCCACAAGTTCTAGAATTGCGAACTTTAGAGCTGGGGAGCTACGTTCGAATCTCAGCATCAGGTCAACATCCTGTGATTCCAGGCAAATTGCTTTGTCTCCCCGTGCCTACCACAAATTAATGTGTTCTTCTGTAATGTAAATTGTGCTCATGCCATGTTGTCGAGTTCGCGCTATATAATATTGCACGGAAAAATAAAGTAAGGAATCTCGAGTTCACACACTACTGAATGCGCACTCTCAAGTGCATCAGCAGTGCACTGTGAATCGGAGTGTTTCACAGGCCTGTCACAGATAAGAAATGCTATCAAAACGAAATCCTACAAAACAATATACTACTGGCCGGCAGCAATTCATACCTGGACAACGTCGGGACGGGCTGCTAGTAGTGGATAAAATGCGTGGAGGATGACACCTGGGTGACTAAAATCCAGGTTTTTTCACCTGTCTGATGTGTTGTTACATTTGACAAAAAACAACCTAGGCAACTAGTGTTTTAAGACATCCAACAATGTAGTATATATAAAGACAATTGGCTACAAATTATTACAAAAATACATGTTTTATTATAAATTTTTAAACATTTAAAAAAAAAACTAATGGCACAAATGTAGTTAAAAAAAACAATGAACACAATTTGAATCATATATCATACAATATCAATAGAATTCATACATTCATAACATTTTATGTAAACAAAGATTTAGAAAGGTTAAAAAATTATAAGTGGCAGAATGGGTCTCTACGCGCGTTTCGGCGAACCAGCGCCTTCTTCTGGAGTAGCCACATAAACTCTAAAAAGATATATATAAAAAGGAACATTAATTTTACATGATTCAATTAAAAGAAAACACATAATATCTTGCGTTCTAACATAGTAGCCAAATTGTCCTTTTTCTAATCAAGAGTTATTTATATATTTCTTTCTTTTCATTTCCTTGCATTATCTAAGATGTTATCATTAGGATAAGAGGTTCAGAGTAAGTGATAAACATGAATTAATTCTCTGTCTTTCAACCAGGATTTTATGAAAAACAAGTGAACAATTGCAACAAAAAACAATTCAAATAATGGCCTTCTAGGTATATTGGCCTCTTAGTATATATATATTTAGAGCGGAGAAAACGTATTTGACTGCTCTTATTAGCACTGATTTTTAATGAATTTTCTGGAAATAGACAAATGTCTTGTAGGTAATTGATACTTACAAGCAATAATGAAAATACACCGAAAGTTGATAGTGAATCAGTTTGATGCCCGGGTATTTTCTATGTTGATGAGATGTTGCAGGTGCTTTAGAGGAAGAGAAGTGGGATATGACATCTCTTTTGATTAGTCTATACATTGTTTTTGGCCTTTATTAATTATATATAATTATATGGCTCTTTTCCAGTTTACCTGATTAGATGCAGCTTATAAATATAGTTCCCGCCAGCCGGAGACTTGTCATAAGCTAGTCACTTTTGATAGTCTGGTATCGTCTTCTTCTATACAACCAATTTATTTATTTTGAAAGTGAAGGGAAAGGATAGTGATATCCTTTGTATATTTCTTCTATTTAGATTTAATTTGATTGAGCTATTAAAGTTACTCTCTTTAACTTGTTTCACCTGTATCTAGCTAGCTGGATAAGTAGCTCAAAGATATTTGCATTCCCTTTTATTATTCTTGTTATATTATTCTGAATATCATTTCTCCTCATATTTCAATGGTTCCCCACTTTTGGGCTTCATAATAAAGGTAATAAAGGACTTGTATTTTATCCTAGGTTTGTATGCTACAGATAATTATTGGGTCTTCATTTGTATATCACTGAGGTTTTGTCACGCCCTACAGGCAGGGAGATCTTTTAAATACTCGCCTCATAATCACTGTTTATGAATCTTGGAGCGTCTTCCTTAAATCCTAAGGTAAGCTTGTTACTTGCCAAGAATTTCTCATTCAAAGGTAAATGAATCTAGATAAATGCAATAAGCAGAATAGCTAGCCTTCTCCCAGTGATATACAAATGAAGACCCAATAATTATCTGTAGCATACAAACCTAGGAGAAAATACAAGTCCTTTATTACCTTTATTATGAAGCCCAAAAGTGGGGAACCATTGAAATATGAGGAGAAATGATATTCAGAATAATGTAACAAGAATAATAAAAGGGAATGCAAATATCTTTGAGCTACTTATCCAGCTAGCTAGATACAGGTGAAACAAGTTAAAGAGAGTAACTTTAATAGCTCAATCAAATTAAATCTAAATAGAAGAAATATACAAAGGATATCACTATCCTTTCCCTTCACTTTCAAAATAAATAAATTGGTTGTATAGAAGAAGACGATACCAGACTATCAAAAGTGACTAGCTTATGACAAGTCTCCGGCTGGCGGGAACTATATTTATAAGCTGCATCTAATCAGGTAAACTGGAAAAGAGCCATATAATTATATATAATTAATAAAGGCCAAAAACAATGTATAGACTAATCAAAAGAGATGTCATATCCCACTTCTCTTCCTCTAAAGCACCTGCAA
The DNA here is from genome assembly GCF_964263255.1 of Lissotriton vulgaris. Lineage (NCBI taxonomy): Eukaryota > Metazoa > Chordata > Amphibia > Caudata > Salamandridae > Lissotriton > Lissotriton vulgaris. The sequence goes on along the minus strand of NC_141686.1, from coordinate 249,120,635 downwards.
CATCTCATCAACATAGAAAATACCCGGGCATCAAACTGATTCACTATCAACTTTCGGTGTATTTTCATTATTGCTTGTAAGTATCAATTACCTACAAGACATTTGTCTATTTCCAGAAAATTCATTAAAAATCAGTGCTAATAAGAGCAGTCAAATACGTTTTCTCCGCTCTAAATATATATATACTAGCAGCCCGTCCCGACGTTGTCCGGGAATGAATTGCTGCCGGCCAGCAGTATATTGTTTCGTAGGATTTCATTTTGATAGCATTTCTTATCTGTGACAGGCCTGTGAAACGCTCCGATTCACAGTGCACTGCTGATGCACTTAAGGGTGCGCGTTCAGTAGTGTGTGAACTCGAGTTTCCCTATTTTATTTTCCTTGCAATATTATATAGCGCGAACTCGACAACATGGCATGAGCACAATTTACATTACAGAAGAACACATTGATTTGTGGTAGGCACGGGGAGACAAAGTGATTTGCCTGGAATCACAGGATGATGAGCTGATGCCGAGATTCTAACGTAGCTCCCCATCTCTAAAGTTCGCAATTCTAGAACTTGTGGTGGGAGGTGTGTCTAAAAGTGTATGTCGGTGCTAGGCATCAATGAGAGAGACCTGTGCATTTTTCCAATTGTTGGTGAAAAAATATGAGTATGTTGCTGGAGATGTGGGCCGCCGTGCCACCAATGTACTTACGGGGGAGGGTAAACTCCCATTATTCCGCAAATTTCTTTCCGCATACCATCACTCTGCATACTTTCATTACGAAAGTACCATGACTCCGCAATGTCATTATAACGCATGGCATTACATTTTATATGCTTTTACCACGCATACATTTACAACGAAATTCGTTGTAAATGCATGAATGGTAAAAGCATGTTTTTTAAAAATGTTTGGATGAGGCAAGTATGGGTATAGGGGTATATGTTTTGGGGTACTGAGGTATATGTTTTGGGGTGTTTGGGTATTTTAATGGTTCAGATATAGTTTTGGGTTCTGGGGTACAGGGGTATTTTTAGGGTTCAGGGCTTGGTTTGGGTTTTGGGGTATAGGGGTATTTTCAGGGTTCAGGGGTAGGTTTGGGTTTTGGGGTACAGGGATATTTTCAGAGTTCAGGGCTAGGTTTGGGTTTTGGAGTACAGGGGTATTTTTAGGGTTCAGGGCTAGGTTTGGGTTTTGGGATACAGGGGTATTTTAAGGGTTCAGTTGTAGGTCTGGGTTTTGGGGTACAGGGGTATTTTTAGGGTTCAGTTGTAGGTTTGGGTTTTGGGGTACAGGGGTATTTTAAGGGTTATGGGCTAGGTTTGGGTTTTGGGGTACAGGGGTATTTTAGGGTTCAGGGGTAGGTTTGGGTTTTGGGGTACTGGGGTATTTTTAGAGTTCGGGGGTGTGTTTGGGTTTTGAGGTACAGGGGTATTTATAGGGTTCAGGGCTAGGTTTTGGTTTTGGGGTACAGGGGTATTTTTAGGGTTTAGGGATAAGTTTGGGTTTTGGGGTACAGGGTATATTTATAGGGTTAAGATGGGTTAGTGTTTAAGGGTGTTGGGGTATTTTATAGAGTAAGGGTGGGTTATGATTATGGGGTGCAGGGGTATTTAAAGTAGGGGTGGGCGGAATTGGCGCGAACTTGGTACAATAAATCCGCAATATTTCGGTCCGTCAGATTTCCAATTATTAAAACAGAAACCTCATATATTCAAGGTAAAGTATTTCTACATGCTAAAATGCATATAGTCATTTCACAAAAGTGACATTAGCTTCCAGCAAGCAGTGAGAGAGGTGATCATTTTGAGATCAAGCCCCTGCAAACCATTATGGGACGAGATTAGCAGTGAGAAGTGAATATTATATTATCCAAATAATTCTACAAAGAGCTGCAGTTCACCTCGTTCTCCCCAGTTGTCCCCAAGAGGCAAATGCAATAGCATTTAAAATATTATACATCAAGCTGCAGTTCACCTCATGGTCCCTAGATGTCCCTGATGAGGCAAATGCAATAGCAATTAAACTATTACACATCAAGCTGCAGTTCACCTCATGTCCCTAGATGTCCCTGATGATGCAAATGCAATAGCATTTAAAATATTATATATCAAGCTGCAGTTCACCTCGCCGTCCCTAGATGTCCCTGATGAGGCAAATGCAATCGCATTTAAAATATTAATAATCAAGCTGCAGTTCACCTCTTCGTCCCAAGATGTCCCTGATGAGTAAAATTCAAAAACATTGAAACCCTTTCATGAATGCTAAAAATTATGCTAAGCTTATCCCATAATGCTTTGCAGGGCCTTTTAGTTGTATTTTTGCCCATAACTTTGCTTGGGGTGGTTCTAAGAGAATGGGACCACCACTGAATTACTATTTAAAGGGAGCAGGAATGTATAGAACCTGGGAAGAAAAAACAACACTCGTGACGGAATGCCCCCAGCGATTGCCACGCCCCCAGCACACACCCACAGCACAATGCAGACACGCCCACAAGGGACTACTTTGCTGGCACGGTTCTTTTACATTTTAAATGTATATGGTGGGCGTCTGCATAGCCTATGTCCTTCTGCTGCAACTGCCCTTTCCAACGCTGTATTGGGTGTTGTGATTGGCGCTGTAGTTCCCGAGTTTACCTTGCCAAAAGGTGCAAGTTCTCTCTTTATAATAGTAGTATAGACTAAGAGGCCAATATACCTAGAAGGCCATTATTTGAATTGTTTTTTGTTGCAATTGTTCACTTGTTTTTCATAAAATCCTAGTTGAAAGACAGAGAATTAATTCATGTTTATCACTTACTCTGAACCTCTTATCCTAATGATAACATCTTAGATAATGCAAGGAAATGAAAAGAAAGAAATATATAAATAACTCTTGATTAGAAAAAGGACAATTTGGCTACTATGTTAGAACGCAAGATATTATGTGTTTTCTTTTAATTGAATCATGTAAAATTAATGTTCCTTTTTATATATATCTTTTTAGAGTTTATGTGGCTACTCCAGAAGAAGGCGCTGGTTCGCCGAAACGCGCGTAGAGACCCATTCTGCCACTTATAATTTTTTAACCTTTCTAAATCTTTGTTTACATAAAATGTTATGAATGTATGAATTCTATTGATATTGTATGATATATGATTCAAATTGTGTTCATTGTTTTTTTTAACTACATTTGTGCCATTAGTTTTTTTTAAATGTTTAAAAATTTATAATAAAACATGTATTTTTGTAATAATTTGTAACCAATTGTCCTTATATATACTACATTGTTGGATGTCTTAAAACACTAGTTGCCTAGGTTGTTTTTTGTCAAAAGTCCTGCTTTCCCTGACCTAGGAACCATTGTATCCATACTTTCAGGGGGTCCTTGTTGAATGCACGCCATGATGTGTTGTTACAGTCTTAGATTGCTTGTTTGGTAAAATGACTGAAAAGGAGTTTAAAAAGTGATCTTTCCAAGGGAGTGGTTTTACCTCATGAATGTTAATAGATTTTATATTGGAGAACAGTAGATCTAAGGTGTGTCCGGCTACGTGGGTTGATTCAGAGATCCATTGCGTTAGTTGCATTATGACCATATCATTTTTGAGGTGACTAACCCCTGGATTAGCAGCATTTTCATAGTGGAGATTAAAGTCCCCTATAACCAGGAACTGGTTTTGTTTTAGGCAGAGGGGCAGAAGTTGTGACTGTATGTTAGAGCTTAGATCGGGATAAAAGCCGGAGGGGTTGTAGACAGCTGCTCCTCCCAGCAGTAGAATATCTCCCTCAGAAACTGAGAACGCTAAGATCTTGAGTGTGCCTATTTGGGGTGTTGTAGTGGTAGTGCAGAAGAGGTATTCTTTAAATAAGATGGCTGTACCCCAGCCTTTTTTGCCCTTTCTGTTCTGTTTTAAAATGTTATAGCCATGTCGTAGGGCAGAGACAATATCAGGCGTGTTATTGTCATCCAGCCATGTTTCTGGGACAAAAGTCAAATCTGGGCATGGGTCATCAAGTGTTTCCCAGATCTCAATGCTATGTTGTGGGAGTGATCTAGAATTAAAGTAAATGCAATTCAGGGCCAGGTTACTGGAGTGATGGTTTATATCTGTCTTTATGGGTGTAAAATGAACCTCTCGACTTCCCCATTTACTGTTAGGGCAAGCGAATGGTCCCTCCAACTCAACAGGGGATGATTCCATATGGCACATGGTTTAATGCTCACTTGCCAAGTCAAGGAACTTATCGCTAGAGGTGGAAAGGGGGGGTTTCCTTTTAAAATGAAAGGGCCAGGGTTTCTGGCCCCTGGGCCCATTGAGGCGCGGATGGTCATGGACGGGCGCGTCGGGCATGCCGTAGGAGCGCCTGCTGTGCGGCCGCGCAGCAGCCCTGTTTTTGTACTGTGACGTGGCTCCTCCCTCAGCGCTCCTACCGGTGACCTCCGGTTTCACGCTAGAGCTACGTGTCAGATTTTTGTTCCCCCGCCCTTTAGGTAACTGTAAGTACTTTGTTTCTGACTTACTAAAATGCCAACACTTTGTAGCCTTTAGTGCAGATTCAGTTCCCCAGTACAAGTGACAGTATAAACAAAATGTGGTAATTGGCACAGTTAAAAACTGTTTTGTGCTCAAATTCAATAGCGACGGTGCAGATTAAAACTGTTCAGTTCAAATTCAGTTACAACGGTGCAGTTTGAAACTGTTCAACTTTTACTATTTGCTTTGGCTAATCTTACGAGTGTAGGTGCAAGCAAGATATCAGTCCTGGCCAATGGGAAATGATTGCCATGGATATCATGGGTCCTATTTGCACAAAAGAGTAAGTTTATTGTGGCCGTCATTGATGTATTTTCCAAGGGCCTGTCATAAAGGTTGTAGATAAAGTCAATACTAATACCATCTTGTTGTTTTTGGAGGAGGTTTTTACTGAGGAAGGTTTGCCTATTCGCGTTATTACTGATAACGGTGTACAATTTGTATCCAATAAGGCTGAAAACTATTTTCAAAGTGTTGGTATCATACATTCCACTACTCCTATTCATCAAGAGGGTGGGGGACTCTAGGCGCAATTTAAGAGGTTCAGTGACTCGTGCTCCTGAAATTAAACTTATAAAAAAAGGGAGTCACTGTTCCTTAGTAGAGAAAGAAAGAAATAGAAGTAAGAGGTACTCTTGTCGTGTGCTTCTCTAGTTGTGGGGGGCGGTGTGTCCTCTTCTTGTTGCCCTCTCACACCCCGAAGGATGTCATGCTTCATCACTGGGCTTTGCTCCTCGTCGGGCCAGCGTTGCAATGTCCTACGGGTAACAAAGTGTGTGGTGCTGCTCTAAGGGGTATTATGTCCCTTGGTAGCTGGGTCAACCATCTGGGCTGCATCACCTGTGTGCCGCTCGAGGTCTCCACCGGCGGAGACAGTGAGAGGCACACAGGTGATGCAGCCCAGATGCACTGAGAGAACCCTCTCAGGTGACCCTCACAAATCTCCTAGGGTCTTACCCTACTTACTAAGGGAAGTTCTACTCCCTTCATTTATCCAGCGGCACTGAAACCTTCGGGCCACTGTAGATTTAACTTTTTTACTTGGTCCTGACAAAGCGCTCTGGATCTCCTCCTGAGACCATAAAAGCACAAAACATGTTGACCAGACATATGCCCATTAGGGACATATGCTTCACCCAGCTACCAAGGGACATAATACCCCTTAGAGCAGCACCAAACACTTTGTTTTTATAATGACAGAGGGATCACCTGAATAAAATTGATCACTCTTCCTCCAGCCATTTTTTAATACACCCTTTAGGACTTCACTGCCACTTACAACCACGCACCCATACGGCTTCATCAAAAGATATACAATAAAGAGACCCTTTGGGGGACCTGTTGGGCATTGCATCGCTGGCCCGACGAGGAGCAAAGCCCAATGATGAAGCATGACATCCTTCAGGTGTGTGAGGGCAGCAAGAAGAGGGCACACTGTCCACCACAGCTAGAGTAGCACACAACGAGAGTACCTCTTACTTCGAAACATTCTACTACCTCATTATATAATCCCAGCGGGGAATGGGATCATCAATAGGTTTAATAGAGTTCTTAAGAGTACTATACAGATTGCAGATGTTGAGGATGACAAATTATAAATCCAAGTGATAGAAACCATGTGGAAATATAGGATCGCCCCTAATGATGCGACTGATTGTTCTCCTTTTGAGATCATGAGAGGAAGATTACCCAGGACAAAAAGCAACCCATCTTGGTTAATACCGTCTACCAGGAGTCTTGTTGGCTTAAACATGGTCAAGACGAGAATGGAAAGATCTCACATCCTTTACATGCATACATTTGATTTAAGGAAAGGAGCTAGGAGAGATCTATTTATTCAGGTTGGAATGCTTGTTAAGGTAAAAAAACCTTGGAGGGTTAGTTAAGGTCAAAGTCAATTTATGGTCCCTTTTGTTGCAAAGGATCTTCTTAAAAATTCTGTGAGACTTTCTAATGGTAAAGTATAGAACTTACGTTGGATTGCTGTACTTAAAGGTGAACAAAAAGTATATCAAACGGAATGTTTTGCTCCCAAGTACAATTTAGACTTTGAAGAGGTTGTTGAGCAAGGCTCCACTGAAGTTCAGATGAGCAGTGATGGTAGTCCACTGGCACCTCTTCTCCTGAGTTTGTGTCCGTTCCGCATTCCACTGTTTCTAATGATTCAAACGATGTTCATGACAACATTTCTGTTTCTCTGTGCTCTGATACAAAACGTTTATGTAAGAAACCTTTGTGGTAATCTGATTTTGTTACTGGCATTAGAGATAAATTTAACGCATGATTTTTGTTGTTGTTTTTTTTGTTATCTTGTTTTTCTTTGTTTAAAGGGGGAAGATGTGCTATGTAAGATGTATTTATGCTCTGGGCATGGACCTTGTGATTCTGATTCTATTCCAGAGTCTTAGGTCTGTGCTGTGCTATTCTGGGGCAGTTGGAGGTTGTCTCAGATGGTGTTGGATGCATAATGGTGGTGCTGTACTTTTAACTACATTTTGGAACCAGTTCCTGGCAACGTGAATTACTCAATATTGGCAACAATCTGAAATACGACAACACCACCATACAGATCTATGTGTGCATTTCTATTATTTGGATATTTTTTTGTGCGTGTGTTTCTACTGGCTGTTTTCGCTACTACATACAAGTTCAATATCGCTGGAGTGGATTACCCTTTCGTTTTGTCAACAATTACTTTTTCGACGTTGCTTGGAGTTTCCTGGATGCAGCGTTTAAAAATATAAATCAGACTCACCATTGCTGCTTGAATACTGGGGAGAGAGGATTCCTCGTCGCATTCTGCTCCACGTTCTGACTGATGACGCCCTCACAGGAAACATCCACATCACTAAAGCCACAACGCCTCGCCTAGAAACATCTACGTCACGAAGATCACGAGCTAGCATGTTTGCTTCTACGTTCGGCATCCTCACGCATGTTACATGCCGCCATATTTTTTTCCTTATTACTCACATTTCATTACCTGGCAAACACTGTGTTCACAAACTGCATTGCTTTGTGTATGTCCTTTGAGTCTATCGACCGGATTCTTTTGTGGTCACAAGCCCGACGCTCCAAGGTCCTTCATTTATGATTCCTGGGCCCGATTCACAGAACTAACTTAAGACAAAATCCTAAACTTACTACCATTTTGGTATTCACAGAAGACACGTACTCATTTTGGTATTCACAGAAGACACTTACTCATTTCGGTATTCACAGAAGTTGGGAGTTCTACCTTTAGGACTCCTAAATGCCTTCTTTGAATACCGAAAGTCTTAAAATTAGGATTTTTCTCAGTTTAGTAGTAGTAAAGTTAGGAGTGGTGTTCCAGTCCCGCACTCATTTCTTCGACACCCCGGAGGATGTGTTCAAATGGACAGACGAGACAGTTCCAATCAGGGCGCACACACCTCCGGGGTTGGAGACGTGACTCTTCTCAGAGCCGGACGTAGCCACGGGCCTCTCGAGGGACTTGGCGATAGGGCAATTGGAGGTCCCGGTCCCGGCAGCGTTCAACATCCGGGAGTGCATCCGAGAGGGGAAAGGGGGCCCCTGACAGTCGTGTCGATGGAACCTGATGGTGGTATCTGCTACGAATTGGGACTACTATCGAATGCAAGCTTGAATATTCTGCTCTGTATTAGTATATATATGTCTATTTCTATTCCCGTAGGTTGGACCAGTTGTGTAGTTAGGTGGCTCTGTGGGAGCCGTTTCCATGGCACACGAGATTAGAGGAGCACTAGAGAGCGGGTTGGGGGGATGGTTTGGGCGGGTGGCTCCCCGAAGAGCGGGTGGGTTGAGGGTGACTGAGGGGTTGGGGAGAATTGATGGGGATCCATTGGGGTAGACGGCCTCCAGCCTCCCGTTGGGGGTCGGGTGTCTGCTATGCCGCAACAGATACTTCACCGTTTCTGAGGTATGGGGGTGTGGGGGTAGTGGGAGAAGGGGGTTGTTAGAGTTTGGGGTTGGGGATCGTTGGTGGGGGGAGGGTTTGCATGGTCTCATGGGAGTCAGGAATGTAGACTTGTGTGCGCAGACAGGGCCTAATGACTGGGCGTTCACCTTCGATGTACCCTAATAGCTGACTCTGACCATAGAACACAGGGGTCCAGGAGCACTCTTAGGGTCCTCAGTTGGAATGTGCGAGGTGTCCTGGATAAGATCAAGAGGGGGGCAGTACTATGGCAGGCTAAGAGGGCAGGCACAGATGTGCTACTACTCCAAAAAACACACCTAATGGGCACAAAATTACTATGCCTACAGTGATATGGGTATCACAAGGTGTTTCACGCGGGCTTTACGAGAGGTTCTAGGGGAGTGGCTATCCTCATACATCACAGGATAGCCTATGTCCACTCAGCGCAATAGACTGATGTACAGGGCTGCTATATCATTATCAAAGGTAACCTAGGTGAGGAACCGCTGGTGTTAGGGAGTGTTTATGCCCCGCCCCCTCTGCAATGGTTGCTGGTTGAAAAACTGTTTGGGGTGTGGGCAGACATCCCCGATGCCCTACAAATCGTAGGAGGTGATTGGAACGATGTTATGGACAGCTATATAGATAGGTTTCGCCCGGGAAGTGGTGGGGTTGTAGGCCCATCTACTAAACCTCTGGACATGGCACGGGGTCTCAACTGGGTGGACACCTGGTGGCACCTACACGGTGCTACGAGGTGGTAAACCTACATTTCTGCGGTCCATAAATCCATTTCTAGGCTGGATTACCTATTTGTCCCAGGTGCAGCGATACATAGGGTAGAGGCAGCAGAAATCCTGCCCCGAGGGCTCTCGGACCACTCCCCTAATACAGTGGATGTTGGTTTAGACAAGGAGAGGCGGCCATTCAGGTGGCGCCTCTCCGTGTGGCACCTGCAGCAGCCAGATTATCAGAAGCACATGGGCGAGGCCATTGCCGACTTCCTGACCGAAAATGTAGGGACAGTAGCGGAGATTGGCACAGGGTGGGAGGCAATGAAGCCAGTGCTCAGGGAAATATACATAGCATGGTGCGCTGCTGCGTGGAAGAAACGTGGGGAGAACCTGGTTCGGGCCGATGCTAACATTCCACCATTAGAGCTCCTAGGGAGTACAGAGGGTGGGGCGCGAGCAGCAGGGCAGCTTCTTTTAGCGCAGAAATTCTATGTGTCCATGCTGATGGACGAAGCCAAACAGATATGGCTGGCCACCCGCAGCCGGATTTACCAATGGGGAGACAAGTCCGGAACAATGCTCCACCGGCTCTGCCAGGGTACATTCCAGGCCCAGACCCTACCTCGAATCTTAGACGCTGAGTGGACCCCGGTCACAGATCCCAAGGCATTGGCGGAGGGGTTTGTCTCTTACTATGCCAGCCTGTACGCTTGGAATGAATGTCTCCTGGCCGATGTTGTGGATAAATTCCTAGCTGACATGCTGCCGCGCTCGGTCTCGGATGAGGTGCGGGACCGTCTGGAGCTCCCCTTAACAGAGGAGGCACTGGGTACTGCACTGGGCGAACTTAACACTGATAAAGCGCCCGGGCCCAATGGGTTTCCCAGTGAATTCTATAGGAAATATCACCTACAGCTAGGGACTCATTATAGAATGGCTGTGGAGGAGGCACAAGAGCGGGGCAACCTTCCACCCGACTGGAGACACGCGGAAGGGGTTGTCTTCCATAAACCTGGCCGTCCTCCCCAAGCAGTATGGATCATACCTCCCGATTTCTCTTTTACATGTTGAAGCAAAGATTCTTGCCAAGGCATTGGCCAATCGTCTCCTGCCCCACGTGGCTGATCTTGTTCACCCAGATCAGGCAGGCTTTATGCCCCAGAGGGCAACCAGGCATAACATACGAAGAGCACATGTGGCAGTGGCAGCAGTTCAGAAAACCGGGGTGCCAGCGGCGCTCCTGTTGGCCGACATGGACAGGGCATTTGACTCGCTGAGTTGGATTTATTTATTTGCCCTCCTGTCACGACTGAATCTGGGTCCTCGCTTCCTGTCGTAACATCCGACTGCTGTATACCGACTTGACGGCGTCGGTTACGATAGCAGGGGTCGCCTCCTCTAGATTCGCCATCAGGAGGGGCACCCGACAGGGTTGTCCCCTCTCGCCCTACCTGTTTGCCCTGGCCATGGAGCCGTTGGCCGTGTGGGTGTGCATGGACGCGCAACTACGGGGATTCGAGTGGGATCGGGACCTGTCTGATAGAATAGCGTTATATGCGGACAACGTATTATTTTTTCTAACAGACATCGACAGGTCAGGACCACGCATCATGGAAATCATGCAGATCTTTGGGGAGACATCGAGACTCTACATGAACCACCGCAAATCCACCCTATGGTTACTGGGGGTGTGTCCCCAGCAGGGGATTGGGCGTCAGCGCTACAGGTAGCTGTGGGAGGCATTAAATACCTGGGCATGTTCATATCCAATGTCTCAGCGATCTCCTGGGAACGGAATGTCGTGCCGGTGTGGGAGCGGGCCAGAGCTGATATAAAAACATGGTCCCGCATGCTGTTGACCATATACGGTAGGTCGGCCATTTTTAAAATGGTGGCCCTTCCTAGACTGCTGTACCAACTGCAGAATCACCCTTACCCAATAACCCTTCCAGTGGTTTAGGCAGGTCAAGGCGGCGCTCAGGCAGGTCCTATGGACAGGGGGCGCAGTATGGGTCGCAGTGCGCACTTGCTTCCTCTCCACCTGTTGTGGTGGTTTAACGACATCTGACATCCTCTCCTACTACCAGGCATCCCATCTGCTCCTTCAAAATGATTGGTGGTATGGGGATAGGAGAGACCCGGCGTACGCTTTGGAGCGCCTCCTAATTGGTGCCCACTCGCTCCACACTATCCTCTATGCGGTGCAGATACGAAAGATGCTGCCGCCCGGCACACAACTGGTATTTCAGATCTTGAGGCAGGCCCTGCGGCGTATGGGCTGGTGGCACACTTTGACAGGTGAAACTCCCCTCTGGGCAATGGTCGACTTCTCGGCCTTGCCGCGTTACAAGGCTTTGGAGGGTGGACAGCATTGGAATCTCCACACTGGGGAACATACCAAACTCCCGGCTGAGCTCCTGGAAGGACTTAAGGGTCACACTGATATTGGGCGTGACCCTTAAGTCCTTCCAGGAGCTCAGCCGGGAGTTTGGTATGCCCCGCACTCAATTTTTCAAATACCTTCAATTCCGCCACGCTCTCTCCCCATCTCTGGCGGGGTTGGAATCCCTCCCTGAGTTTATCCCCCTAGAGGCCAAGGTATTTATGGGAGATCTGAGGCCCAAAAAGATATCCCGCATATATCAATCATTAGTTACACACTGTTCCACTTCACTACAGAAACTGTGGGAGTCCTGGGAGGCGGATGTGGGTGCCTTGGAGGAGGAGGATTGGAGAGAGGCATTGGCCGGGCCCCGGGTGGCGCCATCTCGATGCGCCTGCGGCTTATTCAGTTCAAGTACCTCCATAGGGTCTATTTCACCAGACAACGCTTATGGCAGGCGGGCCTGATACTGTCCCCGGACTGTCTACGATGTGGGCTGGCATTTGGGACGTTCCTGCATCCAGTGTTGTTATTGTTATTGTTATCTGAGGCTTGTATAGCACCAAATCACCGTCAGGTCTCTAGGCGCTTCTGACAGATGCAGTAACAACAGTTGAATAAGTGAACAGAAGGTACAGATGTAACAACCTTACTCAAATTTGGAGCTGTTCTGCACTGACTAGATTTTGGAAAGGGGTGTGGGACTGTCTGTCTTAAGTGCTTGGATGGGAACTCCCCCGTACACCACAGCTAGGTCTCCTTCATATCTTGGAGTGGGTAGGAGGGAATATTTATACATTTGCTGCTGTTGGGCCTCACCCTGGCCAAGAGGGATGTGGCCAGCGCTTGGAAAGACATGCAAGCTCCCATGGTGGTGGCTTGGAAGAGGGGGCTCGATTTCTGCATGGGGTTGGAGAGGCCGATATTTGTTGCTAGGGGCTGCCTACGGAAACACTTCAAAATTCGGAAGAGGTGGGCAGATTTTAGGGGTCTGTGGCTCGAGCCCCCGGAGGATCAGGACCCTCTGGTGGGTGTGGGATGAGATACTAATATTTATTTTATTTTTTTATTTGCACACTTGTACCGCGCTGGGAATCGACTCCCTGGGGAGTATCTCCGCGCCTTTGGCATCATCAGAAAGCAAATAGCCCTGTCATGTGTTGTTAAATGTTCAACCAGAATTAATAATTAAACAGGAAAGTTTTTAGTTTTTTCCTGAAGGGAAAGTGTTCCCTACATGCTCTGACTTCAAATGGAAGTTCATTCCAAAGCTTCGGGCCCGCCACTGATAGAGCTCTTCCACCTTGTCGTGTCTTCCAGAATCTGGGGACGCATAGTAATTCACGGTCTCCAGATCTCAGGGATCTTGCCGGGATGTATGGGATGAATTTCTTAGTTAAATAATCCGGGCCTCTACCGGAAAGGCACTTGTGGATGATGCAACAAGTTTTAAACATCACTCTTTGTTTTACCGTGAGCCAGTGGAGTTTATTGAGTAGGGGTTTTGAAGGAGTCCGGGCCGGGGCATTGAGAACAAGGCGTGCAGCCGTGTTCTGCACAACTTGAAGTCTGGCAATGATCCCCTCATTGGCGGCTAGCAGCAAACCATTACAGTAATCCAGTCTACTCAGCACGAGCGACTGAACTAAAGTTTTCCTTGTGGTATCAGGTAACAGGGGGAACACCCTTCGGAGAAGCCCAATACCATGGAAACAGGAGCTTACTACTTGAGTAGCGTGATGTTTAAGGGTGAGCTCCTGATCCAGTTTAACTCCTAGATCTTTCACTACCACTTTTGGCTCAGGAACTGGGCCTAGATCTCGAGGCCACCAGTCAGGAGTCCACAGACGTTTGGCTTCCCCAAAGAGCATCACCTCCGTCTTGGAGACGTTACACTGAAGGAAGTTTGCTGCCATCCAATGTGCCACTTCTTTCATCCCCTGGGCAAAAGAGTGACGCACTTCAGGAGTCATGATTTTAAACGGAAAGAGGAGTTGTATATCGTCTGCATACGATACAGGGATAAACCAGTGGGATCTCATGATGTTAGCTAGGGGTGCCACATAGATGTTAAATAATGTTGGGCTCAAGCAGGAGCCCTGTGGCCCCCCCTTTGAGATCTCCACCTCCTCTGACTGGTAGGGACCAAGTATGACTCTCTGAGTGCGTTTGGTGAAAAAGCTCCTTAACCAGGCCAGCGCCTTGCCTCCCAGACCGATGTCAACTAGTCTGGTGGTCATGATATCATGTGACACAGTGTCAAACGCCGCTGACAAATCTAACAACACCAGGATAACGGAGTACCCCTTATCCTGAAGCATATGAAGATTGTCAGCGACGGACAGCAAGGCGGTCTCAGTGCTGTGCCTGGGCCTAAAACCCGATTGGGAGGGGTCTAGTCCCCCTGCACTCTCGATGTATTTGGATAAGTGCCTGTTAACAAACTTCTCGGTAAGCTTCCCTAAAAAAGGGTGGAGAGAGATGGGTCTCAAGTTTGTGAGGTCAGTCCATGGAATGGAGTTGTTCTTCCATAGAGGCCTCACCAAAGCACGCTTCCAATCTAGGGGACTTCCCCTGATCCTAAGGATAGATTAACTACCCACTGAATTCCGGCTCCCAGATCATCCCTCAAAAGTGACATGATCCGAGCTGGAATGATATCCGAAGGGCATCCACTCTTAGTTTGATTGATTAGAGTGCCAATGTCCTCCATTGATATAGGAGGGAATTCAACAAGCTTGCTTGCGTTGTTTTCTGCTGTGCTAAGGTGTGGCGGAGCCATACTGTCAACAGTTCTCAAGGTATTAGAGGTAGATTTTGAGGCTAAGATCTTAACATAAATGCCTTCTATTTTTCTAACAAAGAACTGTGAGATGTTATCACAGAGTTCCTGGGTCTCAATCTCCTCTGTTTCACAGGCTGCAGGCTAGATAAAGGTCTCTAAGATTTGATAAAGGACTTTAGCATTTTTACCCGCTGCTGATAATTGGGCTGCTATGTGATGTTTCCGGGCAGACCGAATAGCTTTATGATAACTTTTTAGGGAAGTCCTATGAATTTCTTTATCCTCTGCCTTACGTGTGACTCTCCATCGTTTTTCAGATTTCCGTGCAATTATCTTTAGTTGTCTGAGATCGTCTGTGAACCAGACTTCTTGTTTTGGGGCAGGTCGTGGTTTATATGTTCTAAAAGGAACAACGTGATTAATGGAAGTAGTTACGGCTTCATTAAAGATGGCTAGTGCAGCGCTGACGTTGTCGCCACATTCAGCCCAGTTAGGTTCGGTAAATTTCTCCCTAAAGCTCTCTGACGTTAATTTATTCCAGGGTCTTCTGACATCAGCCAAAGTCCTCTGGACCCCCTTAACCTCATGATTAGAGTGAGTATAGAATTCGATAATGGAGTGGTCAGTCCAATCCACTTGACAGGGAGGCAGACATTTTATAGAGGTGGAGTTATATAGCACAAGGTCCAAGGTGTGACCGGCTAAGTGCGTGGGTCCCTGATTAACTTGATGCAAGCCAAGAGTAGTCAGATCAGCCAGGAGTGTCTGTGCCTCGACACAGGAGGTTAGTTCACTATGAACATTAAAATCCCCTACCAAGATGAAATCAGAATTCACCTGTATGTGGGGGGCCAGCGTTTCAACAAGTTGAAGGGAGAAATTCCCAGGTGGACCTGGGGGTCGATAGACTAATGCTCCCTTCCTGGTTTCCCTAGAATTAGGGTTGATAGTGAAGATCAGGAGCTCCATTTGTGAGTTACATACGGTCTCAGTGACCACTACCTCCATTTCTTGTTTAAAAACAATGGCTAATCCCCCTCCAGTTTTAATTGGCCTGTCCATCCTTACTAATTTGTATCCTTGCGGTACCCCATAGTAATGGCCGGAACAGAGTGGGGCTTTAACCAAGTCTCCGTTAAAAAGCAAAGATGTGGCTTTTCTGATGTTATAAGATCCCAGACCTGGGTAGAATGGGTAACTAAAGAGCGGACATTACACAAGAGGTTTTTGCAGTTAAGTGATGAGTCATTAGGAGGACTGACAATCGATTTTGGCTGATAGTGGGTAGGGATAGAGGAGGTAGACCTTAGCTGACAAGGAGTGATTACAGCGCTGCCAGTAAATTGTGTAAAACAACCCCTGCAGGAGAACGGTCCCTCCAGCCTACTCTCTACCCTATGGGAACACAGCATGGTGGCATACCTGCTTAAAGCCAATAGGGTCTGTCGGAGGGGGCGGAGCTAGCCAGCGTCGATGGCGGATGCGTGAGCTTTCGGCTCCTTGCATAGCCCCGGAATAATCCTGTTAAATTATCCTTAATTGTGCCGAACATGCTATAGCGGGCTCTCGAACATCTGCTGGCACCCCCAGCTGCCTTTGAGGAACTTTTGGGCCGATTGCGGGCGAGCCTTCCCAGCCATTCGAGGGTGTTGTCCCCGGCGGCACGGCAGTGGAGAACTAGGCCGGCAGCCGCGCACTATCCTGGAGAGGTGGCCGGGCGACGTCATCGGACATGCGGCCTTAGCGCTGGAAGTGGTTGGGCTGAGCGCGGACCGACTCGCAGTTTGGATCTGTCACTGACCGAGGCGTCCTCTCCTTCCTAGTCGGCGACCGCCCCATGAGAGAAGGGCCTGGAGGCTCTGCGGCGTGGGGAAGCGGACAACACTGAATTCCTGCGTCACGAGGTGGAGTGCGCGTTAGCTTGGTGCCATAGCCTTTACAATTCCCTGCAGCGGCGTACCGCTATCCCGACGTCCCCTAGCCAAGAAGGGGCGAGGTTGACCGGGGCTGGAACTGTGGACCTGTCTGCCTCCTGGGCTATGAGGTTGCGAGACTTGCTGAAGTGAAAGGAAGGGCTTCGTCCGCCATTGCAGACGCCATCTTGGGCGCGTCGGACACCCGGAGTCTGGTGGCAGTACTTTGATTACCTACGGAGACCCTGGGGTTGCATGTGCGGCCTGCTCCCCTGTTCTGAACTATTACACATTGGAGACTGCGATGGGGAAGAATGACACGGCCCAGGGGAAGATCTCCTTTGAACGGCGCCGGCCGAAAGGGTCGGAGGTGGCGGCGCCGGACACATCGCCGAAGGGAGCCGCGGCGACGGCCCCGGCAACCACGGAGCTCCGAGACATGTTAGCCGCAATAGAGAAGGGCATTCAGGATAGCTTTGCATCTGTGGGCACCAAGATAGACGCTCTGTCCTACCGCATGGATCGAATGGCGGAGCGTGTGGACAAACATGCGGAGCGCCTAGACATGGCGGAGCACCGTCTCACCGAAGCTGAGGAGGCTCAAACGGAGTGGGACAAAGAAAGAAAGCAGTTCGATCGACTCCTACATGTTATCAGAGACAAGACAGAGGATTTGGAGGCGCGTTCCACAGATCCAACCTCCGTATCACAGGAGTAGCGGAAACTACACAAACGGGGAAGATGGAGTTATACGTAGAGAAACTGCTGAAACTGCTACTGGGTGAGGAGGTGTTTTCCCCCATGTTCATTGTAGAACGCGCGCACCGCACGTTGGGCCCACAACCTCAGCCTGGCGCGCCTCCTCGCCCCATTATCGCGAAGCTACTTAACTATCGCGACAGAGACACAGCTTTGCGAGTGGCGAGGGAGAAGGGCAAACTACAACATGAGGGTATGGATATCTCCATCTTCCCGGACTTCACAGCCAGGGTGCAGGAAGAACGGCGACAGTTTGCGCCATATAAGAAACAACTTCGAACTCTGGGCCTGGACTACGCGATGTTGTATCCCGCCAAGCTCTGTATAAACACCGGTGGGGGGTCGTATTATTTCACAGATCCTAAGGAACTTCATAAGTCCCTGAAGACTTGGACGCGGGAGCGGAAAGAGGCCCGGCGAGGCCAAGAAGACGAAGCCGGCTCGACATCAAACCTGGAAGACCAGGACTAGAGGCTACTATGGCGAGGTTTGAAACTCTTCACCGAAGGTAGTCACCTGACCCTGGCACCACGAGGACTCCATGTTTGCAGAGGCGCAGGAGGCCTACATTCGCTTCACTAGGGCTTTTTTGTTGGGGGTGGAGACACTGATTGGACACTGGCCTCGCGCACTGCTGGTAAGGTAGTAGTTGAAGCGGGGGAGAGTAACCTGGACAAATGCGGCAGACTTGGGGGGGCCAGTATGGGTAGGAGAGGGCTATAACACTTGATATTCGAGGGGCACTGACATTCAAGTGGGGCCGGACTGAGGCGCTGATCAGACATTCCTTCGGAACAGTTAGTGGTGCTCTATTTTGGCGCGCTCTGCCCTGGTGCCTTTGGTTGTGTTACTCTCTGAGGGGTTAGTGCTGGACTATTGAACACTACACTTATTGAGGGTTGATGGGGGGGGTTCTTGGGGCCTGTCTGACCAGGTTGGGGGAGGTCGGCTGTGGGTGGGTTGGAGCTCTAGGGGTGGGGACTAGGATTTGGTTTGTTGAGGAGAGTTGTCGCCTGGGGTTGTTTGTGGGGTTTGACTGCGTGGAGTGTGAACTGCAGTGTGGTGCTGTACCTGTTCGGAAAAGCCCGCTGGCGATTTTGAGATTATGTGAACTGCTGTGTCCTGATTTGCTTATCCTCGATAATTATGCACAAGTGAATCCTGGTAATGTCTAATGTTGCATCGAATTTGCTTACACGTGCCCCAGATAAGCTGAAACTGATGACATGGAATGTGCGGGGCCTGAACGACTTCCGCAAATTAAGGAAGGTCCTTAGCTATCTGAGTAGGCATCACGTAGACCTCGCCCTGCTACAGGAAACGCACTTACCACACTCCAGTAGAATGCTAAAATCTAGGGGTCTGGCTGGGAACATAGTCGCCGCGGGCTTCACGACGCATGCCCGTGGGGTGTTAATCTGGGCCAATCCCTCGTCACAGCTGAGGCTCATTCCGGTGCACTCTGACCCGGAAGGCAGGTACGTCCTGGCAAGATGTGTGGGTAAAGGTCTGGACCTCTTGGTGGTGAATGTTTATGGCCCCAATTATAACCACCCTGAATTCTACGCGACTCTGTCTGCTCTTGCCAGATCATATGCACAGCCTTGGACGTTATGGGGCGGGGACTTTAACTTTGTATTCGACCCAGCTATGGACCGATCTGCGGGCACTGTTCGGCGCCCTGTGGCTTCGGCCTCATATATGGCAGCTGAAATGACCAAATCTGACTTGGTGGATGTTTGGAGGGAGAGGCATCCAACGAAGGGCGGTTTTACACATTACTCGGCATTCCACGATGTCCACACTAGGATAGATTACTGGTTGGCGTCCCCCCTGGTACTTGGTAACATTAGCGCATGCGAGGTCCTTCCACGCACACTCTCGGACCCTTCCCCTATTCTCCTACACCTCTTAACAGCCAGGAAGGGGATCCCGGCCTTCACTTGGAGGTTCCCTCCTTTTGCGCTTTTGGATGACGCATTCAGGGGGGAGCTTGCAGAAGACATAGAACAATACTTTGTGACAAACATAGGCACAGTAGACGACTTCTTTACGGTCTGGGAAGCTTTTAAGGTATACATCAGGGGGGTGGCAATGTCAAAGCACTCGAGTGTGTTACGCGCCATCAGACGGGACCTCACCACTCTGGAGAATAGGATAGCGGAGCTGGAGGCTAGGCGACTGCAATCAGGCGGCGATACTGAGGAACCGGCGATCACCCAACTTCTGTCCGAGTTTCAGGCTCTGGCGGACAGGGAGGTCCTCTATATGGGAAAATATGCCACAGCCAGACAGTACGGGGAAGGGGAAAGGCATGGCGCGTTACTAGCGCGCATGGTCCGAAGCACTAGACGCCCACTGGTCGTTGAGGAGCTGAGGACTCCAGAGGGAGACACAGTCACAGATGAGGAGCAGATACTAGAGACCTTCAGGAGATACTACGCAGAGTTATATCAGTCCAAGGCGCAGGGAGTAGAGGACGAAATGGAGGACTATTTAGATCATATTGCTATGCCGTTCCTCAAGAACTCGGATAGGGAATTCTTGATGGCCCCCTTCCACCAGGACGAAATTCTGGAGGCTCTAGCGAGTATGAGATCGGGCAGTGCGCCGGGCTCGGATGGCCTCACGGTTAGTTTTTATTAAGCCTTTAAGGACTTACTGCTGCCACACTTGGTTGCCCTCTTTGATGCCATTTGTGAGAATGGCGAAATGCTGACTACTATGCGTGAAGCGCTGCTCATCACTATACCCAAACCGGGAAAACCGCCTGAACCTTGCGGCTCGTACAGACCACTCAGCCTGCTAAATGTCGATGCTAAGATTTATGCAAAGGTCATAGCCACTCGACTGGCCTTACTGGTCCCTGAACTGGTCGCTCCGGAGCAATCCGGATTTGTCCCGTGCAGAAATTTAACCTACAACATACGCACGGTACTGGGCACTATGCAGCATGTCAAGCAGGAGAACAGCGCGCTGGCAAGCTTCCTTGACATGGAAAAGGCGTTCGACTCGGTTGAGTGGCCCTTCATGGTACGTGTACTGCGAAAGTTGGGTCTGGGTGAGCCGTTCCTGCAGCAGACCGGGGCGCTGTACCATCGGCCCTCTGCCAGGCTACGTCTGGGCGATAGGGTGACGGAGCCGATATACATTGGAAGGGGCACGCGACAGGGGTGCCCCCTGTCGCCGTTGCTCTATGCACCGGTGGCGGAACCCCTGGCGTGTGCCATACGGGAGTACCACAGCCTGGAGGGTACTAGCTTCCCCACCTATAAAATAGGGATATCGACTTATGCAGATGATACGTTATTGTTTGTTAGAGACCCGGAAGCCAACTTGGCTTCGGCTCACTGTCGGGCCTGAAGGTGAACTGGGATAAGTCGATTGCTTTCCCGCTCACCCCGGTGACACGACCGTTCGCTATGGAGTACCCGCTGCAGTGGTCCTCCGACTCGGTCCGTTACCTGGGCATTCGCCTTCACACAGATCCTGAGATCCTCATTCGGGACAATTACGGGGTGGCTTATAGCAAATTGGTGGACGATGTTGATAACTGGATCAGGCTCCCGCTCTCCCTTTCGGGCAGAATCGCTTTAATGAAAATGGTGGTGCTTCCCCGATTCCTGTTTCTCTTCCTGAATTTGCCTGTGGTATTGTCGAAGGTCTTCTTTAGGCAACTCACCAAAGTAATGGTGCGGCTGGCTTGGGGTGGCAAGCAGCCTAGAGTCCGATGGACGACCCTGATTCTCCCCTGCGAGATGGGGGGACTGGGGGCACCGGACTTAGGACGCTACTATAGGGTTGCACAGGCATCGCAGCTACACTCGTGGATACATGGTGATGCTCGGACCCGGCATCTCATATTGGAGCGGTTGTTTGCGGACCCGCTTCCTCTGCCCGCCACTGTTTGCCTGCCCACGGATCGCACGGTTGGCCAGATGGACTCACTTAAAGCGACCAACCATGCCTGGAACTACTTGGTGAGTTCTCGTGGCTGTACATTACTATACTCCCCACTGTTGCCTGTTGAGTGGGCCCTCTGGCTTGACCCGCTGGGGGAAAAAGGAGTGATTAAAGCCTTGCAGACTCTTGGCATAGTAAGAATGGAAGACCTATTCGCGGATGGCATACTTAAAACCTGGGACCAGTTGACTACCACCGAGTCAGGCCACACCCTGCTACAAAAGTTCCAATATCACAGACTCCGCTCTGCGTTCCGTGAGATATTGGGCCCAGATCTGGAGGAACCGGAGGAGGTCCTGGAACTGACCTATGTACTCAAATCCACCTCGTCGGTGAAGCTCATTTCGCAGGTTAACAAGTTGGGTATAGTGCAGCAGCGCCTGCGGCCTTCTAAGGCCAGGGAATCCTGGCAGATTGATTTTCAGTCCCCCATAGATGATGTAATGTGGCGATACTGCTGCCCCAGCACGCGTAAGATTTCCTTGAACGGCAGGCACCGGCTGGTGCATTTCAAATATCTACAGCGGGTGTACTATTCACCTGAGCGTCTGCACCGTTATGGCCTCCGCCCCACAGCTGAATGCGAGCGCTGCCGGACAATGGTAGCGGACTTTTTCCATTTGGCGTGGTTATGCCCTGGTGTTCAGGCATTCTGGGGGGAGGTATTTGCCGAAATGGACCAGATTCTGGGGGAGACTCTGCCCCGCACTCCGGCGCTCGCGCTTATTGGTTATTCTAAGCCACTGGCCCCAAGTGTGCGTCGTCTGGTGGACATGGCGCTGCTGTTGGCGAGGAGGGTGGTGGCGGCTTGCTGGATGCGAGGGCCCCTGCCCACCAAAACAAGATGGATGCGAGACCTACAGTACTGCTGCACCCAGACAGAACTATACAGCGACCTGCTACCGCCCAGGAGTAGGCCCAAGAATTTCTGGGATCTTTATAAAGAGCACTTACAGAAAGGGGAGGAGGACAGCTCTGACACATCCGAGGCGGTGGAACTACAGGATAGGGTGGAGGAGTAAGGTTCTGACTGTGTTCACCGCGATACAGGAGAGGGACGGGCTGGGAGTGCTCCGAGTTAAGTGAGGGCTGCTGTGAGGACTCCAAGTTGAGATAGAGTGAGAGTTGCCGGGGGAGGACTGTTCACTAAGGGGGATAGGCACTGGACACAGAGTAGGTACACATGGGGACATGATAGTTGGGGCAGGGTTGGCAGACACACAGACACACTCTAGAGGGTGGGGTGGGAGTTTAGTGGGGGTTGTTTTTCTTGAACTTGTCTCGATACTAGATCTGTTGACCGCGATTGCAGAAGTAGATTGCCAGTTGCCACACCGCACCAATAAGTAGCTTGCGACATAACACTTTTAATGGCACAGTTATACAATTGATGCATTACCACGCCGCCGGGCCTCCGGGATGCCGGCTAAAAGGCTGTGTACGAACTAATACTTTGCTGCTCATGTGATTATCGTACTGTATGAGGAGGTACACTGTGCTCGTGTGTTACATATGGTGATGTCAATGGCTTTGCTATCAATAAAGGTCTTTTTATAAAAAAAAAAAAGCCAATAGGGTCTGTCTGGTGTACGAGAGACCAGGGCGATGGAGAGGCGCAAGGCTAGTAATAGAATCCGCCATAGCCCCCTGCCCCTGGCCCCGTCCTGTCGCGGACGGGCGCAGACGGGCTGGTCTTTGGCTCATCTTAGGCGCAGGAGTAGGCGCCACACTGCGCGTCAACACTGCGCGTTGGGCCGACGAGTTGCTTTATAGCCCTCGAGTCTGGGAGAGCTAGAGCGCTAACCGCTCGCCTCCCTGGATGTTCCTGGCTCTGCCCCGCCTTCCGTACCCGTGATAGGCTGGAGGGTCGGACTGCAATAATCCGAGTATGCATTAGGTTCAGAGTTTGCGTGCCGAAGTGGAGACGAAGGTTGATGACCGTGCGAAAGGGGGGTGGGAGGGGGCGGGGAGTGGGGGTAGGGGGAGGGCGGAGTTTGTGTGGTGGGTGGTTTGGGGGGTTAATATTCACATTTGTCTCTGTATTTGTTGACTGATCAGTTCAGTAGAAAATTGGATTGTACTATTTTTTTGGAAGCTTAAATGTCCTGCAGTTATCTCTGGGGAACAGAGATCTGCACATTGTGTACAATCTTAATAAAACATGCTTAAAAAAAAAGAAATCAAAGGAAGCGCATTTACTGTCTCAACGCTGGATTGCATTATGATGTGGGACTACTACTCCCAGGGACCATTAGCAGATTCTGTGATATCTTCTGACTACCGTTTGCATTAGTGAATGAGCGTAGGAACTCTGTACAAAGACCCAACAATGAATTAAATCAAGCATACTCTTGTTTTTGGTTGCCTTTAGTGCCAGGTAGACGGGGTGGACTCCTGATGATAAGTGGTAGTCCGCTATGCAACTTGGACTGAAGCCCGCTCACCCCTCTTTTTGAGGCTTTTGATGCCTTCCTTCTGGCACAACGACGTGCGCAGCTACGAGAAAACTGGTGATTACTATCTGCATACTTCAGCCTTGTAGTAATTTTTTGCCATTTTAATGTGAATATTATACTCTTCCTCATTTTAAAATTGAAATCGAAGCACTTTAGTTTTAACTGTTGATCCGCTACCTGGGCTTTGCACTTTCTGGCCTACACCGAGTTCCACCGCGGGGTGACCCCGATTGTCATGGAGGGTGCTGGGGTGTTTTTCTGAGTGTTTCTTTGGTTGGTGGGGCTTGTGGGGGCGGGGCTTGGATGGTCAAGTGACCAAGAGTCTGCTGCCTACATAAAGTTGCTACCTTCCTTCTCACGCACTGGACGCACGCAGCGGGCGTGCCGCTGGCGCGCCAAAGGCAAGCTTGTCTGCGCCCGTCCGCCTGGGGCCAGGGGCCACGACCCCTCTTCCAAACTCCACAGACAAACTTGTGTTCTCATCAAGCCAATTATTGGCTTATCGCCGTCCCCTTCTCCACGAGTTAACCCTACTACAAATAGACATCAGGTATGGGAAATGTCTTTGTTGTGGTTTCTCTTTTGACACAACTCAGAGACTTGGAACCGCTCAGAAGGGTAACATAAACAATATTTAGCCTGACATTTTTAACCTCCTAAGCAACGATCAACCTGACGCACTATTTCTGACGTAGCATGGTTGCATGAGAGCCCAGGCCCTGATGCTGCAGCCGCTTTACCCCGTAATTACGCAATAGTCAGGAAGGATAGAAGCCCTAAAAGTGGCGGGGTGTAACCATCATTTTTAAAAAGAACTTTCAGTGTAAATTCAAACTCCCAGCTCTAACTAATTGTGAAGTAGCACTATTCAACTGACATTGACCCCAAATGTTACTCTTTCTGGAATACTGGTATACCGTTCCCCTCTCCCTGCTTCCTGGGCTTCATCCTTCCCAGCCATATAACCCCTTTGCTTATGAGTACGGCCAACTTTTCAATTTTGGGCGATTTAAATATACACCTGGATGACCAAACAAATAAAACCAGTACTAATATTGTTTCTGACATGGCAGCCATAAACATAAACCTTCATAATTCTGGCCCTACACACAAGGCAGGTCACCTACTTGATCCTATCTTTTCCAGCCTTCCCGACATTCACTGTTCCCTCGCACTACCCCTCTACTGGTCTGACCACGCTCTGACCAGGTTCAGTCTAACACCCCCTGGCAACTCTATGTCCTTCCTTCCTACTCTAAGGATACTAAAAAGAGACTGGAAAAAAAATCGACCTTACTGTCCTAAACAGCATCTTGTGTTCCAACTTACCCATCTCCGAACAAAGAGTGAACATGCTCTCGGACACCGTAAGAAAATGGATTCTCAATGCCATAGGTCTCTGCCTTCCTCTTTCTTATAATAAAAAGATTAATAATCACCGTCTGCCTGCGCCCTGGTACACCAACACTCTAAAAACAGAAAAATCCAAGTGTAAAGCACTAGAACAGAAATGGAGAAGCGATTACACTCTCGAATGCAAAAATGTATATAAAAGGGCCAAAAAACGATATCATAATCTCTGCAAATCAGCCTGTGCTGAATATGTCGCACCTACCATCTCTGATGCTCCGAAATGCTCCAAAACACTTTTTGGGACAGTCAAGGAGCTTGCCGGCTCAGAGACCCTATCTAGGTGTCCACCACTCAATAAACGTCAGTGTGAAGACCTCGCTTCCTTCTTCATCCAGAAAGTTGAGAAAATCTATTTGTATATTGTCAGCACACAATCTGATAATCCCCCCTCCTTCACTACCTGCCAATTCCCTTCAACCAGTATTTTCACCACACATAGCGGACCTTATCCTCCGAGACCAGGACAAAGTGCTTGCTACTCCCTCAAACAATCTGGACACTTGGCTCCTACTCACTGAAGACTCCTTTCACAAAACCCTAGGTAGCATTGAATCAGGATCACCCAAGGACCCCCTACCTATCTCTGTCCTCAAGCAGCATGAGCCACCATCTCTGCTTGCCATTATGAACCCTCTAAATGCTTCCCTACTCGAAGACAGAGTTCCACCTGACTGGAAGCACGCAATGGTGACCCCTCCCATAAAAAAGCCCAACATTGACCCCGATTTTCCCTCCAACTATCGGCCCATTTCTTTGCTGCCGACCTTCTCAACAAGTTTGGAGAAACACATCCACTCCCAGCTCTCTAAGGGGCATATTATCAACACCTAGCGATTATTATCGCTAAACGTGCTTAGCGAGTGTTTTGCTATCGCCGGCTATCGCTGGATTTTATCGCCATGATAGCGCTGTTTTAAAAACACTTTGCACATTGGTGATTTAAAATCCAGCGACAAAATGCTTGAATATCGCTGGAAATCCAGCGATATAAACTCACCAATGGCGAAATCCTTGTTGATATGCCCTGGTAGACTCAGCCTGACAATCCACCTTCCATTGGCAGGATGGCTAAGTCAGGTTTTCTTCAGGGGTTAAAATCCAGCGTAAAACGTGGTTAGCACGGCTTCTTTGATCACCTGACTCGCCTCGATAATAGGGCAATGTTGTGTTTTTGACGGAATCCATGCGGATTAGGTTGCGAACGCCCACTTTGCATGTCATTAGGGATGTAAATCGCTGATATGCAACGTAGGGTTAAAAAGGCGCCTGGCTCAATCAAACTCGCGCTAAAGCGTGATCGCGAGTCCTTGTAAATTGTGAGTTGTAAAAATCACTGCTTTTCCGGCGCATAACACCAGAAAAGCTGCAATTTTGCTCTTGATAATGTGACCCTAAATTTGTCGAAACCAACAAAATCCCCCATCCATCGCAATCTGGTTTCAGAAACAACACTTCCAGGGGTAACGGAACGCCTACGCTGCCATCTGGATGCTGGAGACACTGTTGCCCTTATTTTATTAGTCCTAAGCGCAGCATTTGATACAGTTTCTCACACAACACTAATCAATACCCTGAGATCACTAGGCATTTGCGGCTCAGCCCTAATGTGGCTCGTTTCTTTCCTGGCTAACTGCACCTTCCAAATTGTTTCCCCAATAGCTAGCTCTGACAGCCATCCATCCCCCTATGGGGTGCCTCAGGGCTCCATCCTTAGCCCTCTACTTTTTTTAACATATATGTAAAACCCTTAGCCGACATTGCGGAAGATGTTGGGCTGACTCTGTTCTGACTCTGTTCTCCTACGCAGACGATTCCTAAATTATCTTTTCTCCCTCCATGGAAAGTACGGACAGATCATCCCTCTTTCAGCTAGGCCTAAGGGAAATTGCATCCACTGAGGTTGTGATCCTTGGCAAAAACAGAGATCGTTTTAGCGGCAGTTTTAGCGACAGTTTCCTGCCGCTAAAACGGCTATAATTTTAACGAGGTTCTTGTTAATATGCCCCTGAGCCTCTCAAGTCATATGGGAAGTCTTCCACTGTTAGCACGCAGAATACTTCTATGCATAAATTCTGATTCACCAGTTTGATTGCAGTCATCATCATTAGTCTGTAGCTCTACTCCCTTGGGCGTGCCTTAGATGGTACAATTCAATTTACACAAAAGGTCACAATAAGCAAACCGGACTCAAATCGCACAGCACACATTGGTGTCGATCCTGGAATGCTCATATTCACACGGGTAACTTGTCTATTAATGGATTCATCATTTTCTTATTCGCGACTCTTACAACTTGGATTGATTGTCCCGAGAAGGGTAGGTTTGGAGCTACTGTGGACCTCACAGTAGAACGTGTAGCACCTGTATCAATCAAGAATGTGATGGAATGCCATCCACACCCGCCTCCTACTAGTCTACTACAAGAGTACAGTCTTCCTCACCCTCAGGCACCGTCATTGCAACAGGTCCGGATCAAACTCATCCATTGTTTCAATAAAAGGCATCTGTTGATATACTCGATTTCCCTGTGGAATTCTCGGAGGTTGTGGAACTTGCTGACTCAGACCCGCTCCATTCATTGGCCTGGGTCTCGATATAGTATTTGCAACCTCAGGGGCCTGCATTATCTCACCATCTTGGAGCTGATTTGCTGGATTTAATTGGCGCTTGCGCTTCTAATGCCTGATTTTGTGACAAAGATGATATGCAGTGGTCTTTCCTGTTTTAGGATCTAATGCTCTTCCACACCCCTGACCCGTGTTAGTCGACGCATTCTGAGTCCCTCCATGAATATCTCCCTGTTTCCAACCCACAGTTCATCTACTCGTCTGTGCTTGATCTACCCTGTCTGAATTCCTCATCTGGACTAGCAACAGGTTAGCCTTTATTTTCCTATGCTTAGAATCCACTTTGTCACTACAGTATCTGCCATATCGCAGAATCTCGTCCACTGATTTGTTCTGCCAGCAAATCAAATGCTGTTGGATCATAAAGCTAATATCTGGTCTTAGGACCAAAACAAATTTGGAAACAGACTGTCCCATGTCCTTAGAATCCAGTGTCCAATCCACTATACTGTTTAAAGGCTTGCAAGAGCATTTCATAATAAGCATGTACTGTCTCCTTGACTCTTGAGTGGTTCGATCTATCTTAAGCCAATCAATATCTTGTGGCGAGATCTTAGACTGTAGCCATGTGATTACCTGCTCTTCTTTTTCATAACCAAGGCTGAAGGACCATGTGTTATTGCGTCCCTATCTGATTCTACAGGCTGGCAATCAACAGCAATTTTGCAAGCAGACCGCGAATCACTGGCTACCACAATGTCAAATAAAGTGTTCAAATTGACCCACAACTACTTAGAAACCTTCACAAAACGATCAACTTGTTTGTACCATTCGGCAGGCTTCTCCCTCAGCTGAGGAAAATCATTCATAAATGCTGCCAAAAAATCATCCCTGCTCCAAGGCACATGCACAAACTCTCCGCTTGGTACCTCTCGCAATGGGTAAGCCTCTACTCCTACTGTGCCCCATCCCGGAGTTGGCATATTGCCTATCCCCTTCTTGACATTCTTCTTCTATGACCATCTTTCTTCCCACTTATCAAGCATGTTCCATGCATGTATCACTACAACCCATTCTCGAATGTGTGGTTTCAAGTCTATAACTCTTTTCTCCTCTAATTCCTGATCACTGTAACTTAACATGTGACTTCCCTGTAGCATTTTCGTTTTGGACAAATCCAAATCATACTTTTATGCCAATTCTGTCAATTTCTCGTGTGCCCGCCTCGCCTTAGGAGTAACATCCTTCACCGCAAACAACAGTTCATCTTGCTCATACAGTTCTATCCTCTCCAAAGGTAAACTTCCACTGATTATTTCATCCACCTCTGCCTTCAAACATACTATGACCAGCACTTCAGCCATTACTGCATTCTTGATTGTTCCCTGACTTAACATGCTACTCTGTTCTTCTCCTTCGCTGCTCTGATTTCTATGACAATGTGCGAGACATCCTGACCTCCAGGAACTCCCTCATTGACACCTACATCTGACATCCTTCCAACGGGCCCTCTAACTGCTGCTTCCCACTTCCTCAAGTCTGAACATGAACCCACTGACACTGAACATGACACTGATTGTACTGCACTAGACCTAACACACACCCTAGAAGTATCCGCAGTTGCTGGTAATGGAGTACTAGCTTCTACGGGTACCAAATAGCGACCACTTCCATTTGTAAAAACATTTCCTCCTAAATAGACCCTTTCCCCAATGCTGACTGCTGCTGACTAGTACCTTCTCCTTGGCTCGGGTCATACACTGACACTATAGGTCCAATAGTGAACAATACCGTAAGGGCTTCCAGTAACCTCATAGCAGCGTTAACTCAGCTCTTCGCCGTACTTTCCAATGTTGGTCTCCCCATTCCTTCCATTTCTGTTGAAATCCTTCCCACTACCATCGCATTAGGGTCTGTCTGCAGTACTCTCATTTTCTCCTGATCTCTGCATTAGCCAATTCCTGTCTCCACTTCTCTGAATTTGGATTATATGGTGGAGGACGCTCCGCTAGTAATCTATCTAGCAAGCTGCCATCGGTGTCAGTATCATCATCTTCCTTCCTATTCTGAGCATTTCCCTCCTTCACCAATAGTGGGTACAATCTCTCTCCCTCGATGGTGTCTACTCTTCACTTCTTCAACTGTGAGTCACCTTCTACACTGATAGCCAGTATGGGTTCGGTGTGGTTCATGACTTCGGACAGCTATGGTCAAAGAGAGGGTTCTTAACGTCATCAGGATCTCCCATCAGAAATGGGGAATATGTGAGACAATTTTTGGGAGCTTTGCAGCAGCCAAAGGGAATAGCTGTAGTCAAGTGTCTTGCCCATGGGAAGGGGGAGGACTTTATTAAATTGGGCAATCGGTATGCAGATGATGTTGCATGTTTTTGCGCTGAACAAGGTTGCATTTTTAATGGGACCTACACAGGAGAGAGCACAGAGGGAACCAAACTCAGAATGATGTTAGTCATAGTGGACACTTGGGATGAGGTTAAGCATCTGCAGGGAGAGTTATCAGACCAAGAGGAAGCTGGTTGGATTAAAGTGGGTTGTGAGAAAAGAGATGATAGCATTTGGGTTTCAACGGATGGTCGAGTTGTGTTGATGGATTGTTTACTGAGCCCTATGACAAGGCAGATTCATGGAGCAGTTCACATTGGAAGAAATGCCATGGTGCCAGTGTTCAGGCAGACCTAGTTCAATCCATGGTTACATTGGTTTGCTGATGTGGTGTGTCACAGATGTGTTATGTGTCAACAAATAAATGCTGGAAAGAAAACTGGTTGCGTGGAGTCACATTGGAAGGCCCGGGGGTCCCTTTAACAGCATCCAACTTGACTTTATTGAGATGCGTAAGTGCAATGGATTGAGACATTTTCTGTTTGCGGTGAGTGTTTTCTCACGGTTGGTGGAAGCACATTCAACAAAAAGGGGTGACAGTCTCACAGTAGCAAGTTGTTACTCAGGGGACTTATACAACACTTCAGGTTTCTAACTTCATTTGAGTGGATAGAGGAACGCATTTCCACAGTGAAATGATGAAGATGTTGTGTACTGCCTTACAAGTTGATCAGAGGTTCTACCGTAGTTACAGGCCAGAGGTGTCTGGTCTTGTGAAACAGATTAATGGGATGGCAAAGGTGTGCTCTTCCACGTCTTTGGTCGAAATGAGCATGCGTCGCATTCTCGATAGGAGGAGAGGACTCTCGCTCTATGAAATCTTGATGGGGAGGGCAATGCACTTGCCAGCAGTTCCATCTACAGCATTGATAAACATCACAGATGATTTGATCCTTAATTATTGCAAAGGACTGGCTGATGTGGTCCGTTCTGTGTCTCACTTTGAAGGACCTCTGTCGCGACTTGTACCCCGGCAATTGGATACTTGTTTGGAAGCATGTGAGGAAGAATTGTCTTGATGATCGCTGGAGAGGTCCGTACCAGGCGATTTGATGACAAATACAGCTGTGACGTGTGGATGCTTGCCGAACAGTATTCATGCCTCCCACACCCGCAGAGCTTCAGGACCCTCGGAAGAAACAGCTCCTCTCCCTGAAGAAAATCCAGCAGTGGTTGCGAGCCCACATGAGAGGACTAGCCAAGCTGTGGGGTTTCCTGAGGGGGTCTGGTTACCCACCAGAGCGAGCTGAGGGGAGGTCACATTACACAAAACCCAGGCATTGACTCTGAGGGAGACGGCAACATGCGAGTGGTACAGAGTCAGACTCAGCTGAAAAAGCTGGTGTGGAAAGTGTCAGTGTAGAGAAGGAGAGCAAAAGTTGCTCAAGAGTCGTGGCCTGTGAGACAGAAGAGACAGAATCTGAGACTTGCTCCTGAAAGAGACTGTTGTAAGGTAAATTCCAAAGATGACCAGAGGTTGCCACAAGGTATATTTCATGTAGAAGGTTTATTGGTTGGTTCAGTAGTATGTCACAGGTTTCATAGAGGTCCCACCAGGTGCAACATGGTTGCTGCTCAGCCCACTCTCTTCAACTGTCATTCTATCCGCACAAGCAGGCACACTAACATCCCACTCTCTCTGTCATCAAGCATTCTAACATTCCACGCAGTCATCACATTCATTCTGGTTGAGCAGCTAAGGAGGAGATGCACTTGAAGGAATCAAGGTATAACAGAGACCTTGCCCCAGTATCTGAAAAGTCTGAGTCGGAGCCAAGCACAGGAGGGCTTAAGGAGATCAAGGAGAGCAAGAGTGTCGTGCCAGAGATGCCTTGCCCTGTTGCGCAATCACACGAGGCGCACCGGTTGTTTCCTTCCTGACGTTGTGTAGTCCCAACGCCCTCGCGAACCAGTCAACTTAGCAAGGATATGACCTCTTGATAAGCAAACTTGTCCACAAGGGAAAGGGGAAGTGGAGAGAGAAACAAACAAAACACTGGCCTTCTTCCAGCTACTGTTTCTCGTTGAAGTGCTCTGGGCCGTGATCAGTGCTTTGCTGTCTGCAAACGTTCCTCTGATGTCAAAACATTAAAGAAGACTTTACTAGAGTGTTCCAATAATAGCTTTCCAAGAATAATCCTTTCGTCTAGTTAAAAGAAACACATTACACACCGTTTATCACAAGGCCCATGCCCTCACATCACAGGGTCAGGAATATTGACTGTCAGACTCTTGTCTTGCTTTTTCCCTTTTGAAACAATACAAGGAAGTTATCCTTCAAATCAATGACTTTGATCCGTTGACATTATCAAATGTTAGCTAGGTTAGTGATGAACATTAATCAACTCGTTATCATGCACACATACTTGTAGACCCTGGAAGAATGCTTAAATGGGGTTCTAATCTGTAAAGGAGAAATAAAGAGAAAAAAAAGGTACAAACACCCTAACCAATCCAAGTACAGGCAATTAAGGACTGGTCTATGTGAACTTATGATTTATACAGTATTCGCTAAGCATACAGCGTTTATGCACATTATCAATTACTAACATCTAAACACACAGTTGACTTGTATGTGCGCTTTTATCTCTAGTGCTCACAAATTTTACAGTGTCCAATGCTTGTTGATTGTTAATCCCAACGCCTTATTCGGCATCACTTCAGTTTCAGCTGTATTTAACATTTACTGTACTCCTATACATCATATACACTGTATACACTGAATATATGCTAATAGTCTCTTTGCATTGTGCTATGCTTGTTTGTTATTTCAATGTTGTCCAGAAATTGTCGGGCAATGCATAGAATGGGATATAAGTTGGTGGGAAAAGGCTTGGTTTACTTCTGGTTCTAGGGGAGTGGGAATCCTGATCAGAAAAGCGCTCCTGTTAATGATAGACTCAGTGGGCCCAATTCACAGAATGAACTTACAGCCTTATTCATGAAGGCTAAATCGGCTCGCAAAGGGCTGGATTCTGAGAATCCGGCCCTTTGCGAGTGCGATTTTTGCTTTTGGGATTCAGCATCCCAAAAGCAAAAATCGCTAATTGCGATGTCGCAATTGTGCGAGGAAATGACATTTAAGGAATCTCTATTTGAGATTCCTGAAATGCTATTCAACATCCTATTTCAATTTGCGATTTCGCTATTTCTAGGCGCAATTTACCGCGAGGTCAGACCTCGCGGTAAATTGCGAAAACTCAGAAAAATGCATTTAAATGCATTTTTCTGAGTTGCATGTTACACACACACATGTCCTTTGGACATGTGTGTGTGCAACACCTGTGTCACAGATCATTTGAGGGGTGCTACAGGGTGTCCTGTGGACACCCCTGGCACCCTTCAAATCGCAATCTTATTTGCGATTAGCTAATTGCTAATCGCAAATAAGGAATACTCCCCATTCATTCCTATGGGCCTTTTGGCCCATAGGAATGAATGGCGAGTTATTCCTTATTTGCGATTAGCAATTTGCTAATCGCAAATAAGGAATCAGTAGGAATCGCATTTTATTATGCGATTCCTACATGATTACCGTTTTGCGAGTCCTTAATAGCGAATCGCTATGATTCGCTATTAGGGGCTCGCAAAATGGCCCCTTCATGAATAAGGCTGATTAGACTTAATCCTAAACTTACTACTATTTTGGTATTCACAGAATGCACTTACTACTTTTGGCATTCACAGAATGAACTTACTACTTTTGGTATTCACAGAAGTTAGGATTTTGTCATAGGTTTGTCTTAAGACAAACTTAAGACAGACTTAAGACAAAATCCTAACTTCTGTGAATACCAAAAGTAGTAAGTTCATTCTGTGAATGCCAAAAGTAGTAAGTGCATTCTGTGAATACCAAAATAGTAGTAAGTTTAGGATTGAGTCTTAAGTTCATTCTGTGAATCGGGCCCAGTGTTTGAAGATGATAGAGGCAGTTACGTTGGGGTTACGGGTCACTGGGAGGGACGCACCCTCTCGTTGTTGTTGATCTATGTTCCCCCTGGTCTGCAGGCTACAACCTTCATTGATTTGGGGAAGCTCCTCCTCGACTTCCCAGAGGGACTGACAATTTTGGGATGGGATTTTAATGCTGTGGTGTCCGGAGCCATGGACAGATATCCTCCAAGAGATGTAGGGCGAGCTCAGAGGTGGTTGTCTGATTTTTTAGAGGCTATGGCAGTGGTTCCCAAACTTTTTTGACCCGTGGCTCCCTTGACCTAATTGGCAGCGGGCTGTGGCTCCCCACCATTTTTTTAACGGCGCACTGGGGTGCCGAGGCGCACACTTTGGGAACCACCGCAGTAGACCTTTGTACTCTCTACCATTCCTATGTGACTCTTAGAGTTTATCCATTTGTATCTCTTCCTTGAGTGACTTTACAACCTGTACATTTGCAATTTTTTATATTTGTCTCTTCCCTGTGTGACTTGTACATTTGCAATTTATTTTTGTTTATATCTCTTCCCTGTGTGACTTTATAACTTGTGCATTTGCAATTTTTTTCTGCTTGTATCTTTTATGTAACGCATGTAATCCTAAGTCCTTATGTATCACAACTGGTTATTATGTAAAGCGCTCTGACACCTCACGGTAATGCTGCTTCCTTGCGAATAAAAACAATTGAGTACCCTTCCCTCAAAAAGTATTTGCCACAAAGAAATATTTGTAAACAATATTTTCAAATATCCGTTTCTTTGAACACTTGCTATCATACTTATTCAAGGCTGTCCACCTCTATTCGATACATCCAAACCGGAAGTGTACTGGCCCCACTGTAAAAATCCAACTCTACAACAGTAATTATTAACACAACCTTTGCTGTTTTGACAGCTTTCTCCCACTCTATTTCTGCCGTGATGTCAGCCGCAAGAAGGTGTTCGAAGCTATTTCTGCTTTCAATGTAATTCCGATTTATGACACAAGACGCACCAGGCTGGAACTCCGAAGGAAACCATATTAAGACTCCGCCACACTCCACGAAAGGGAAAGTAAAATGGAAAGCACCAGAGCTTTGTGTAACTTGTATTTACCATCAACAAAAAAACACAATGCACAGGGTAAGACGTTCATTCAGGAACAAAGACCAGTGCTTAAACTCTGAAACAAACCATACAGCAATGTCCACAGCACTCTCCGTAACCGCACCGAGCTCTTAATTGAGCTATTTAAATGCAGAGGGCGAGGGCAGGGATCACATTCAGCACAAAGGAGCCACATCCTGGGCGGCGGCGCGGCGCCCCTGGCTTCTCATCACGGCGCACCGCTAGAGGCACCAGGGGGGCGACTGAATGCAAAGATAAATTCTTAGAGGAGGAAACTTGGGTCAAGCACTTTACCTTGTTATATGCTTGTGAAAGTTCTGGCGAGATTGAAGGTTGGGACAGCTTGCAGCCTCTTTTGGCTGCGCATGACACACCTCTTGTCTTCTCCTTGACAGAAACAATTCTAGCAATCAAGGCAGTTAAGCCAGGGAAAGCGCCAGGCCCTGACAGAATACCAGGTGATCTTTGGAAGCACGAGAATTATATTTGGGCTCCTTATATCAATTTATTATCTAATGATATTGCTAGAGGAGCTCCTGTTCCAGAAACCTGGAAGGCGGCGGAGATTGTAACACTGTTCAAGAAGGGTGACAGGTCAAATCCCGTCGCATTATCGGCCTATCAGCTTAATTGACGTGTTGCAAAAAATTTTTGCCCGTCAAGTTCTTAGCCGGCTTTCCACTTGGATTGAAGAACACTCTATCTATACAAAATACCAGGCAGGTTTTAGATCAAAGATAAGCACTGTAGACCAGGTTTTTAGATTTTTATGTTTAGTCTGGAAATATACGATTATAAGAAGTTCCCATATATACGTGGCTTTTGTTGATTTGAAGGCAGCTTTCGATATGGTTCCAAGGGTAGCCCTATGGAAGACATTAAACAAGATGGGCGTCCCCGGGAATATCTTTCAAATTCTAATTAGACTTCACGAGAATAATTACGCACGAGTTAGATGGGGACCAAACGGAGAAGTCAGTGAGAAGATATAAATAGCAAAAGGGGTAAGGCAAGGGTGCGTAATGGCACCTACCTTATTCTCTTTATACGTCAATGACATTCCCGACACTCTTTTGGGCTGCGAGCATGACTCTCCCAAATTGAGCGGGCAAGCCGTTCCGGCATTATTGTTTGCAGACGACACCATTTTAATTTCCCAGACACCCAGGGGGCTCCAAAACCTTTTAAATAAATTCAGTTTGTATTGTCACGACAAGGAACTAGAAATCAATTCCTCAAAAACAAAAGTTATGACAGTCAACCCTCATAAAGGTTTTAGTAAAGTTTTTAAGATAAATAACAAACCTATCGAAGAAGTCCCCAATTTTAAATACCTGGGTATCATTTTAGACAGTAACGTTACATAGAAAACACAATTGGAGAACTCAAAATTAAGGCTGACTCAAAATCAGTGTCCGATTTTAAAGAGGCATAAGAATAGCCATTTTAAAGCAGTCTCACCAGCCATTGAACTATTTAAGTACAAAGTGCAATCATCCTCACTTTATGGCGCGGATCTCTGGGCTTATGCTTTAAAGGATACTTTCCGAGTGAGGGAAAATTCCTTTATTAGGCAACTCTTAGGGATACCTGGGTTCAACACCACTGACACCCGTATTATGGGACCTTAACTTCCGACATACAGATGACTATGCTTCTCTCAGTCCGCTGCTCTATTGGGTCCGCTTATGGTCCACTGAGGAGCTGACTGATTACAGAGAAGCATTGAAAGAGATTCTGGCTATAAGGAATATCACGCATTTGCCATGGTGAGAGTACGTCAAAAAATGGTTTGAAAAACTAGGGTTAAGTGATTTTTGGTTTGATCCTGACTCTCTCACAAATAGCTCAAAAAGGATCTTAAAACAAAGGTACTGGGACTATATTAGAGACTCAGTGCTATCAAACCCCAGAACAGGGACTCTAACCTCGAAATTTTTTGAATTTAAAGTGACCATGCAATTAGAGCCCCTTATGGATGAAATTTACCCTCCATTGGCCAAAAGCTTATACTTAAAGTTCCGGTATGGTATTTTGCAATTAAAAGAAAGGACAACTAGCTGGAACTGTAAGAAGGGGGTGGCCGGGGCCGCTGGCTCCGATATATGTGAGTTTTGCGAGATGGGGCTGAAAGAGGATGTGTCCCATGTTTTATTTATATGCCCAGCATACCTTAAAGCCAGGAAAAAATGGCTAAAGCCAATCTGTAAAAGGTTAGGCCTCTGACAAATTAAGGTTGGACTTAGAATTTTTAAGGGAGACACTGCCCAACCGATTGTGTTCAGCCTGAGCCGTTTCCTCTTATGCGTAGCCTTGATTAGGAAGATGAAAGACCAAAAAACCTAAGGAAATAGGCTAGTTTACCATGTTATTGAGTCATCTGTTGGCTGCTAAAGTGCTGCTTGCTTTACTGTTCTGGTGTACACTTCTTTTAACAAAAACAGATGTTTAACTTATTGTTTTATTATTTTGTATATTTATTCAGTGTTCTTGTATATTAGAGGGGCCAACTAGGACCAAGCCACCCTCAAGTGGATGATCTGGAAAATGAATTGAATTCTATGTATTTTATGCAAAGGAAGTGTGTCGATATTTTTATACACCCGCTATTTTTTTAATGTATTTAAATTGTGATATGATGTATTATGATTGAATGTATTGTATCTTACAAGGTTTTTTAAACCGAATAAAGATTGAAGTGAAATGAAAGTAAAATGGAAAGCACCGGAGCTTTGTGTAACTTGTATTTACCATCAACAAAAAAACACAATGCACAGGGTAAGACGTTCATTCAGGAACAAAGACCAGTGCTTAAACTCTGAAACAAACCATACAGCAATGTCCACAGCACTCTCTGTAACCGCACCGAGCTCTTAATTGAGCTATTTAAATGCAGAGGGCGAGGGCTGGGATCACGTTCAGCACAAAGGAGCCACATCCTGGGTGGCGGCGCGGCGCCCCTGGCTTCTCATCACGGCGCACCGGGGCGCCGCGGCGCACACTTTGGGAACCACCGGGCTATGGGATTGGTAGACGGTTGGAGATTGCTTCATCCGGACCAAAAACAGTACACCTTCCATTCTGGTGCCCATGGTAGCCTCTCTCGTCTGGATTATTGCCTGGTACCAGCGGCCCAGGCAGCCTACATTGTAGAAGCAACACACCTTGCTAGGGGCATTTCAGACCACTCTCCGCTCTGGCTCCGATTTTGTATTCATTTGGGTTCGGGAGGTAGAGTAGCCCCATCAATCCTTGGCATATGCGCAACCCTAAGATCCGAAATGCACTGATCAAAGCTTTAGATTGTTACTTTTTGGAGAATGTGGGGTCTGTCACCTCCTCCGTTTCACTTTGGGAAGCCTTCAATACGGTTATCAGAGGCCAGGCCCTCTCACTGATTATGGGTGAAAAGAAGGATAGGAATAAAACCGTCATTGAATCAGAAGTTGAGATAGCACCCTTGAGGCGGGACTGGAGGAGGAGGTGACTCGATCTAAATTGCACGTCTTGAAGCTCAAACAACTCAAGTATAGATCAATGGTCATGGATACCGCCAGAGACCTGTGCAGAGAGCAGCAGGGTAGGTTGTATGTTGTCTGAGACAACACGGGGAAACTCATTGCCTGGTTAGACAAGAAAGATAGAGCGGACCGGGTCGTCCCGGAAATTGTGAACGAGGATGGTGTGCGACTCACAGACCCACAGAATATAGTGGACAGTTTTGCTGATTACTTTCAGAAAGTGTACAGGTCGGTATCGGATCTGCCGGAGGAGGATTCTCTCCTGCTTCTGCGGGATCTACGGTTACCATGCTTATTTAGTGAGGACCGGTGCCTCATGGACGCTGTTTTTACGGCCGATGAGGTGGCTCTGGCCGTGCGTTCATTGAATGCAGGTAAGGCGTTGGGACCAAATGGACTCCCGATTGAGCTTTACAAATTACGGCCAGATAAGATCGCGTCTCACCTGAGGGACATGTTTGTGGAGGCCCGGGAGGCGGGAGTGTTACCTTATGATCTGAGGATTGCCTCTATTGTGGTTATACACAAGGAGGGAAAATTAAAATCGAGCTGCGCCTCATACAGGCCAATTTCATTGTTGAATGCAGAGCCTAAGATACTAGCTAAGTTCCTCGCTAATAGATTGATTAAAGTGGTCGGCGAGCTGATACACCCGGATCAATTGGGCTTTATTCCGCACAGAAACACGGCCTTAAACCTGCGCAGGCTGCATGGAGTAATAGCTAGGGCACACACCCTAAGAGAGCCGGCCATAATAGCGTCACTCGACGACACGATGGCCTTTGACACAGTGGAATGGCCATATTTATGGGCAGTTCTGGCTAAATTTGGTTTCGGTCCCGAGTTTATTCGATGGGTGCGATTGCTCTATACGGAGCCTCTGGCTCAAGTGGTGGTAAACAACCGGGTCTCTGCACCATTTTGTCTAGGGCAGGGCACTCTACAGGGCTGTCCCCTTTCTCCACTTTTGTTTTCGCTTGCTCTCGAGCCTTTGGCGGCCTGGATCCGCTGGGAGCCCTCGATTCGAGGTATTCGATGGTCTTCGCAGTGTGAAGACCGGATCTCCCTATATGCGGATGATATTCTCCTTTATTTGACTTCACCTAGGAAATTCCTAATTGTAGTGTGTGATGTGTTGGCCTCTTTTGGCAGGAACTCGGGGCTGTCAATAAATTGGGGGAAATCACTTTTGTATGTTCTTTCCGGGGAGGCTCCGGTCCCCCCGCGAAATTGCCCATTTCAAATCGCAGGCCACTGAGGGGTTCAAGTATCTCGGGATTTTCATCACATTAGACTTCTTGATCTGATACACCAGGAACCTCCTCCCCCCTTTGTCCCGGCTGAGGGCAGACACAATCAGCTGGAAGAAGCTTCCTATATCCTTATTGGGGCGTGCAACACTTTTTAAAATGATGTTTCTGCCCCGCTTCCTTTATGCCCTTCAAAACACGTTCGATGTAGTTCCGGCTAGCTATTTTTGGGAGGTGGAAGGACTACAGAGTAGGCTATTATGGGAGGGGAGGCCCCGTATCGCCCTGGCCAAATTTTCACTCCCCTGGTATGATGGGGGAATCGCTCTCCCCGATATCAAACGTTATTATTGGGCCTCACAGCTGGCAGCCATCAATCACGGGACCTATGGGCCTGTTTCAGACCCTGGTTTTGCGATGGACAAGTGGCTTCTCCCTGGTGGTAATTATAATAGGGCACTATACGGAAGATCTCCGGCCACGAATCTCGCAGGACCTACCAAACATGTGGTGCGTATTTGGCGAGACGCCACAAATTCGATGGGATGGAGGGATCGGCTAACACTGGCTACCCCGCTTTTTGCGTCTGAAAAATTAGGCAAGCTTTGGCACACAAAAGGGTTTGATAAGTTGGACCTGATTGGGATCTCGAACATTGGTAATATTTTGGTGAAAGGGAGGATTAAAACTTTTGAGGAATTACAGACGGAATTTGAGCTGGGGGATCTGAGTTTTGCAGATACGCACAAATTACGCATGTGCTGAAAACAGCTCTACCGGCGGAAACAGACTTGCCAGAGGCCTCGCCCCTAGAGGACAGGATTCTGGATGGCCATATGCCGGAGATGACTATCTCCCTGATTTATTAAAAAATTATTAACCTTAGGGCTGATCTGCTTACGGAGGTGAGGGGAAAATGGACAAGAGATGGACTTGAAATAGACGATGAAGATTGGTAGTCAGCTGTGTCTTCACCGAAGGAGGTTGCGATCCCAGCAAGGCTAATGCTTATTTAGCTGAAAATTCTACACAGGGTGTATGTTACGGGACCCCGACTGGTCCGGATGGGGCTATCTGAAACGGATTTGTGCAGAAGAGGGTGTGGCCTTGTTGCTACGTTCATTTCTGCTAAACCTCTAGGTGTGTGAATCCCAGGTTTCCATCCCCTGTAGCTTACTTTCCTTCTTTTTGCAAAGCGCCGGGACGCCCCTTTGCTGGGGCAGCCGTGCGCTATATAAGATCCCTTAACATTAACATTAACATTAACATTAACATTAACATCCATGTCCTCTGGGAGTGTCAATATATAGTTGAATATTGGAATAAGATACATAATACGATGAGTGAGGTCTTGGAGATCACCTTACGTCCAGAGGCTAGGAGAAGCATACTCAATATTTGGGAACCAACAGATCTAAATGTGGCCCAGACCAAGTGGGCAATGTTGGATGCCATGATCGCAAAACGTAATATTGCTCAAAAGTGGGGATCCGAGAGTCCACCTACTCTCGAGAGTTGGAAAGAGGATATGGACTGGTCACTTTCAGGGCAATGCTGCGTCAAAACCCTGCGCCTGCTTGAAGCAGGCGTAGGTCTTGACGCAGCATTGTGCAGATGGTGTACCCCGAGCCTTGCTGGAGCTGCGTCGCGCTTGCGACGCAACTCCGGAGCTGTGGCGCACTGTGGCGCACGTTAACTGGCACATCCCTGGGGATGCGCCAGTTAACATAAATCTGGCCCCAAGTCTTTTTCCTTGTCCCTTGCCCCCCCCTTCCGCACTCTCCTGTAATA
Organism: Lissotriton vulgaris; assembly: GCF_964263255.1. Classification (NCBI taxonomy): domain Eukaryota; kingdom Metazoa; phylum Chordata; class Amphibia; order Caudata; family Salamandridae; genus Lissotriton; species Lissotriton vulgaris. The sequence continues at coordinate 249,079,228 of NC_141686.1, read as the reverse complement.
AGTGCTGTAATATTGAAAGATGTCACCTCTGAATAATGCCTTTAACCTCACGATGCCTTGTTTTAAATAAAAAAAATACAATAAAAAGGAGAACAGCCTAATGCAGCCTGTGAAGTGTTATTATATGAAAATTCTGCCCAAGGTAAACACTTCGTCCCAGTTATTAGTCATGGTGGAAAGTAAACAACGCAAACCCTGCTCAAGATATTGGTTTACTTTTTCTGTTTGGCCGTCTGTCTGGGGATGGAAGGACGAGGATAAGGCTAATTCAATACCTAGCTGTTTACTGAGTTGTGTCCAGAATTTTGAAATGAATTGCTGGCCTCTGTCCAAAATAATTTTACTTGGAAGGCCATGCAATTTCACAATATTAGTCAAGAAAACATCACTGAATTCTGCTGCTGTTGGCAGTTTCCGTAAAGAAATGAAATGTCCCATTTTTGACAATAAATCTACCACAACTAGTATGGTGGTAAAATCGTTTGATTTTGGTAAATCAGTAATAAAATCTAAATTAATTGTATGCCACGGATGTGGAGGGTGTACCAGAGGTTGAAGCAACCCCATTGGAGCTGTGTGTATGGCGTTTTGCCGTGTACATACGATACATGCCTTTATGTACTGTTGAACATCAGATGTCATATGATCCCACCAAAAATGTCATTGACACAGTTCTAGAGTTTTGTGTATTCCTGGGTGGGCTGCCATGGCTGAATCATGATTCTATTGCAATACTTGATTCTGTAAATCCTTAGTAGGTACAAAGAGTTTATTCTTATGAAAGAAAAAACCTTCACTTATCGTATTATGTTCTTGTGACAACCATTGTGTTGGATCCAGTATCTCAATGTGCTTTTTGACCGATTCCAGGAAGGTTCCTGACTGGATTTCGGTTTCGGCTGCAATCCTTTCCTTAGGAATAATACTTTGGGATTCTATATTATGATCCTGATGTTTGTTACAAACCAAACGTGATAAGGTATCAGACAATAACTGTTTGTTTCCAGGACGGTAAGTAATTAGAAAATCAAATTCACAAAAAAATTGCAACCATTGCATTTGTCTAGGAGTGAATGCCTTTACCGTGGAATAAAATTGCAGGTTCTTGTGATCGGAGTAAATGGTGATGGTATGTTTTGCTCCCAAAAGATGATGTCTCCATTCTTGGAACACATCTTTAATTGCCAACAGTTCACGTTCGGCAATGGTATAGTTTTATTCTGCTAACAGCAGTTTTCGAGAGTGGAAAGCTATTGGATGTAAATGTCCAGTTTCTGGGTCTTTTTGCATTAACACACCCCCAAGAGCAGTTTGTGAGGCATCCGCCTCGACAAAAAATGGTCTGTCTGGATCAGGATGCACCAAAATAGGTGCTGAGGTAAACGCCTTCTTTAAACAGTTAAAAGCTTTTTCAGCCTCTTCCGTCCAATGGATTTTTTTTCCTTTTTTTCAACAGTTGAGTGATTGGGGCTACAATTTCGGATATTTTGAGATGAACCGTCTGTAAAAGTTTGCAAACCCCAAAATTCTTTGTGCATCTTTTATGGAGGTTGGTGCTGGCCAATTCAGTAATGCTTCCACCTTTTTTGGATCCATAAGAATCCCTTCAGGAGATAACCAGTATCCCAAGAATTCCACTTTTGTTGTGTTGAAAACACATTTTTCTAATCTATACTACTATTATAAAGGAAGAACTTTGAACCTTTGAGGCGGGTAAACTCAGGAACCACAGCACCAATCACAACACCCAATACAGCGTTGGAAAGGGCAGTTGCAGCAGAAGGACATAGGCTATGCAGACGCCCACCATATACATTTAAAAAGTAAAAGAACTGTGCCAACAAAGTAGTCCCTTGTGGGCGTGTCTGCGTTGTGCTGTGGGCTTGTGCTGGGGGGGCGTGACAAATGCTGGGGGCGTGTGGTACGTTCCGCCCTTCGGGCTGGACTGTTCCCATGAGGCACAGGGTCAAGGCTGATTTGCATATGGCCACGTCTGAACTGGGGGGGTGTGGAGTCCAAAAAAACGATGGATTTAGGCCCAGATCTCTGTACTGGGGTGAATGTATGACATTGTTCTGCATTCTGTCCATCAACTGCTGTTTTTGCATTTGTCACCCCGAGTGTGATAGGTGTGCTCAGACGTGTGGTCCCATGCTCTCCACACCACTGGAGTCAAACTTTTCTGGCTCAAGACAGCTGTGATAGCCAGAAATTGGTCCTAAGATACTTGAGTCCGGCTGAGGTGGTGTGTGGTGCAATATAAATGATGGATTTAGACCCAGATCTCTGTAATGGGGTGATGGTATGTTATTGTTCTGATCTCTGTCCATCTACTGATGTTTATAAATTCTGCCTTTCATGCCATGTCTCATATCGTTCTTTTTTTCCCAGGTTCTGTACATTCCAGCTCCGATTGTTCACCCTGCTTCTTTTAAATATCCCTGCACCCCATAATCAAAACCCACCCTTACTCCTTAAAATACCCCAACACCCTTAAACACTAACCCATCTTAACCCTATAAATATACCCTGTACCCCAAAACCCAAACCTATACCTAAATCCTAAAAATACCCCTGTACACAAAAAACCAAATCTACCCCTGAACCCTAAAATACCCCTGTACCCCAAAACCCAAACCTAGCCCTGAACCCTTAAAATACCCCTGTACCGCAAAATCCAAACCTACCCCTGAACCCTAAAAATACCCCTGCACCCCAAAACCCAAACCTAGCCCTGAACCATAAAAACAACCCTGTACCCCAAAACCCAAACCTAGCCCTGAACCCTAAAATACCCCTGTACCCCAAAATCCAAACCTAGCCCTGAACCCTAAAAATACCCCTGTACCCCAAAACCCAAACCTAGCCCCGAACCCTTAAAATACCCCTGTACCCCAAAATCCCAAACTACCCCTGAACCCTAAAAATACCCCATACCCCAAAACCCAAACCTAGCCCTGAACCCTAAAAATACGCCTGTACCCCAAAACCCATACCTATCCCTAAACGCTAAAAATACCCCTGTACCCCATAACCCAAAACTATATCTGAACCCTTAAAATACCCAAACACCCCAAAACATATACCTCAGTACCCCAATACATATACCCCTATACCTATACTTACCTTATCCGAACATTAAAAAAAACATGCTTTTACCATTCATGCATTTACAACGAATTTCGTTGTAAATGTATGCGTGTTAAAAGCATATAAAATGTAATGCCATGCGTTACAATGGCATTGCGGTGTCATGGTACTTTCATAATGAAAGTATGCGGAGTGATGGTCTGCGGAAAGAAAGGTGCGGAATAATGGGTGTTTACCCTCCCCCGGTAAATACATTTTTGGCATGGCGGCCCACATCTCCAGCAACATACTCATATTTTTTCACCACCAATTTGAAAAATGCACAGGTCTCTCTCATTGATGGCCATCACCGACATACACTTTCAGACACACCTCCCTCCACAAGTTCTAGAATTGCCAACTTTAGAGCTGGGGAGCTACTTTTGAGTCTCGGCATCAGGTCAACATCCCGTGATTCCAGGCAAATTGCTTTGTCTCCCCGTGCCTACCACAAATTAATGTGTTCTTCTGTAATGTAAATTGTGCTCATGCCATGTTGTCGAGTTCGCGCTATATAATATTGTAAGGAAAAATAAAGTAGGGAAACTCGAGTTCACACACTACTAAACGCGCACTCTTAAGTGCATCAGCAGTGCACTGTGAATTGGAGCATTTCACAGTCCTGTCACAGATAAGAAATGCTCTCAAAACGAAATCCAACAAAAGAATATACTACTGGCCGGCAGCAATTCATACCCGGACAACGTCGGGACAGGCTGCTAGTTTAACATAAAATGAGTCTTTGCAGCACTGATCGAACATGTTGCACATGATCTTCAGTATTTTTTGAATGTATTAAGATATCATCTATATATACTATGCAACAGACATCCAAGAGATCATGTAGTACTTCATTTATGAAGTATTGAAACGCAGCTGGGGAGTTGCAAAGTCCAAACGGCATAACCGTATACTCCAAAAATCCAAATTTTGTGCGGAAGGCGGTTTTACACTCATTGCTTTACGCAAATTAAGTGATAGGCGCCTCGTAGATCTAACTTAGTGTAAACACTGGAGCCTTTGACCTGATTGAGTAGTACTGGAATTAATGGCAGAGGATACCTGTTTTTAATTGTCACCTTATTAACTGCGCGATAATCGATGCAAGCTCTCTGATCACCAGTTTTCTTAGCCACAAAGAAAAGTGGCGACGAGACTAGAGATGTTGAGTGGCGGATGAACCCTATTTCTAATAGATCATCCAGATATTTTCTCAAGTATTCATTCTCGGGTTCTGTTAGAGCGTATATCCTGCTGCACGGTAATACAGCTCCAGGACTTAAATCAATTCGGCAATCATAGACCCTGTGCGGTGGCAATTTTGTGGCTTTTATACATCAGCGAAGACCAGATACTAGGTAGGAATACCCGTTATTTCAGAACTTATGGCTGCACAGAACAGGGGCATTACAGGGTCTTTTGCTTCTTGATAGCAATGCAGTTTACAATATGATGACTCCAAGGAGACTGTTTAATCCAATCAATTTTCAGATTATGTAATTCGAGCCATGGAATGCCCAGAATCACCCCAAAAGTAGGGGTGTCAATGAGGTCAAATACCATGTTCTCGGTATGACCATTGTCTGCCACAATAGTTAACAGCTCGGTATGAAATCGTATTAAACCAGAGGACAAAGCCGAACCATCCACCGCTCTTACCGGTTCAGGCTCTTTTTTGGGCACTTGGACAAGTTGTCGTTTTCGAGCTAACTCTAAGTCAAAAAAGTTTCCGGTGGCTCCAGAATCAATAAGTACCGGTATGCTATGTCTTTGTTGCAGAGATAAAAAAAATATTACCCGTATAGTGAAATGTTTAGGAATACGAGTAATGACATTGGTAGCATACTGAGAGATCTTTGAGACTACACCCGGAGAAACGATCTCCTCTTTCCCCGAGGAATTTAGTTTTCCGACAGAGATTGTGGACTTTCCTCAACTACTAAGGCTTTTTTCTTAACCGGTCTTACAGAGCAATCTTTAGCTAAATGACCAGGTTTTCCGCAATAAAGGCATAAATTCCCTTTACGCCTTCGCTCTTTTTCTTTAGATGACAAGGACCCTTTATCCCACCAATCTGCATAGGTTTTATGGAAGAGGTTTTATCTTCAGCATCTTTTTTGTCAGTTCTAAAATGTAAATTCCGTATGTCCCCTCTAGGTCTTGAAATTCCCCAAAATCATCAGGTAAGTTGACTATGTATGCTAAAGAGTCCTTCAAGTCGTCTTTAAGACCCCTATAAAACAGGGAGACCCTCTTTTCTTCAGGCCAATGAGTTTCGGCTAATAGTCTATTAAAGGTAGTGATGTAAGTGATTAGATCCTTTGATCCCTGACAAAGACCCAGAAGTTCGTTATCAGATGCCTGAATAAACACATGTTTAGCAAAAAGATTAGACATGGCCGTCTTAAAGTTATGTAGATTATGTAGAAGAGGATCGTTAGTGTCTACTAAAGGCATTGCCCAATTAGCAGCAACTCCCCCTAAATAAGAGATGATAAAGGCTACCTTGGCAGTATCTGAATCAAAAACCTGTGGTTTGCACATAAAGTGCAACTGGCACTGACTTATGAAGGTAGCGTATTTTCTACTTTCCCCTGTGAACCTTTCAGGATTGGCAAAGGGGACAGGACTAAGAGTAACCACTATAACCTGTACCAGTTGTTCAGTGGACTGACTTACATGTGATCGTGCTTGAAATGACGTAGTACCAATCTTAGAAGGGGTTAATATATGCTTTCTTTCCTCGGTTGAGTCCCTCCAAGAAGTGAAGCCTACCTTAGTTTTATCTAATTCCTGTCGGAGAGATTGATTTTCTTGACGCAATGCCTCCATCTCCTCGTTTAATTTGTGCACAAGTTGGGTTAATTGAGGGGTATCCATTGAACTAGGACTAACAAGATCAAGAGGAAACAAAAGGCGGCTTCGCTTTCTGTTGCGCAATCACACGAGGCGCACCGGTTGTTTCCTTCCTGACGTTGTGTACTCCCAATGCCCTCGCAAACCTGTCAACTTAGCAAGGATATGACCTCTTGATAAGCGAACTTATCCACAAGGAAAAGGGGAAGTGGAGAGAGAAACAAACAAAACACTGGTCTTCTTCCAGCTACTGTTTCTCGTTGAAGTGCTCTGGGCCGTGATCAGGGCTTTGCTGTCTGCAAGCGTTAACATTAAAGAAGACTTTATTAGACTGTTCCAATAATAACCCTCCAAGAATAATCCTTTCGTCTAGTCAAAAGAAACACATTACACACCGTTTATCACAAGGCCCATGCCCTCACTTCAGAGGGTCAGGAATATTGACTGTCAGACTCTTGTCTTGCTTTTTCCCTTTTAAAACAATACAAAGAAGCTATCCTTCAAATCTATGACTTTGTTCAGTTGACATTATCAAATTTTAGCTAGGTTAGTGATGAACATTAATCAACTCGTTATCATGCCTGTAGACCCTGGAAGAATGCTTAAATGGGGTTCTAATCTGGAAAGGAGAAATAAAGAGAAAAAAAAGGCACAAACACCCTAACCAATCCAAGTACCGACAATTAAGGACTGGTCTATGTGAACTTATGATTTATACAGTATTCTCTAAGCATACAGCGTTTATGCACATTATCAATTACTAACATCTAAACACACAGTTGACTTGTCTGTGCGCTTTTATTATTAATATTATTATTATTATGTTTCTTATATAGCGCCTGAATCGACCCCCGAAGGGGTATCTCCGAGCTTGCCTTGGGAACCCGTCCTGGCTTTTCCCTGTGAGATAGCCCCTACAGGGCATCCCCAGGGTGAAAGCCAGGCATCCCGCCGCGGGGGGCCGTTGTGGAGATTAAGCAAGCTTAATGCCCAGAGTTGCAGAGTGTGAACCCATGATTAGGTCAGGCACCGAAGCGAGAATTATCGAGTCCATGGACATTTGAGCTCAAGACCCTGCCGCGTCGGGAATTGAACCCTGGTCCCGGGTCTGACCTCTGCTTCAGGGTCTGCCTGCTCTAACCAGTGAGCCACACTTCTCCAGTGCTCACAAAATTTACAGTGTCCAATGCTTGTTGATTGTTAATCCCAATGCCTTATTCGGCATCACATCAGTTTCAGCTGTACTTAACATTTACTGTACTCCTATACATCATATACAAGTTTATACACTGTATACACTGAATATATGCTAATAGTCTCTTTGCATTGTGCTATGCTTGTTTGTTATTTCAATGTTGTCCAGAAATTGTTTTCATTGCTGAGATATAGTTTGCTTTGCAAGACGTTTGAATATTGTCCTAGGTACGGCGGTTGCTAAGTAACACAAGTAAGCTTACTGTCCTTCTTCTTGTGTTGCAGCTTCTCGTCGAGTTTCCGGGAAGGAGGGGCCGGTTCCGGTGACGATTGAGGAGCAGAGAAGAGCCGTCGAGTGCAGGTCCTGGAGATGAGCTCGAACTGTGGCGCAGGATCATGTAAGTGGGGAAAGTAGGTTTGGGAGGAAAAGGGAGACTGGGAAGAGAGGAATCTTACGTGGTATCAGGTTCTTAGAGGGATGCTGAGTCAGGTCCGGAGCTCTTCGTCGTGACGCGATGCAATAAAGCGAAGCATCGTCACGTTCGTGAGAGCTCACTTTATAGGGCTTGGTGAGCGGCGGTTAATATATTTACATACGCTGCACATGGAGCCTGTCTGTCGGTTGGTTCGCGTGAGCGTGCACATGTGGGCACAATGATAAAGCAACAAGCATTGCTACCTATCAAACAAACAAACATTGCTACCAATAAATGCAAGGCAGATAACTATAAGAGCAATCTACAATGAGAATGAATTAAACCATAGCAGCATGAGCTCCCTTAACATGCCCTGGAGTGGACTTATCTGGTTACAGATGCCAGGAAGAGTGGGGACCGGGATGCTAAGGTCTTCATGAGTGATCAGCAGAGTTCCAGAACTGAAAATTGAAGCCAATGGAGTGTTGACAGTGACTGTACCAAATCCTCCAATATTGAGTGGCTTGAAGGTGTTGATTTCATGAGATCTGTTGTTTCCAACCTTTGGATATCAGCCACCAGCACAGGAGATTGCAGTAGTTCGTCTTGATATTCTACAGTGCATCACTTATGAAATTGGCTCTGATCTTATAAGGGATTGTTGATTGAACTGTGAACTGTATATAAAATTCTTTTGTTTTAAAGACGATAACTTAGGCCAGAGTGAAAGAAGAATAAATGTAGGGATTTTCTGTTGAAGAATAAAGAGGGCTCAGGAAGTCTTTTTGAACTGTGTAAATAATTGTACAAACAAACTGTGAAATTTATTTCCAGGACTCCAAGGAACTGTGCATGAACTTTGTTGATTAGCGGTAAGAGACTCAGCAAGAGACTTTGTGTTAACCCCTCTTGCTTTGTTACATTATTACACCATTGAACATTGTACAGAAAAAGTCTCTTACCAAACACATGCAACTACACAAACAGCAGAACCACCAGTAGGAAAACCACAACCTGGAACAGTCTAAAGAGCAAAAGCCTTGAACTAGAACAAAAAGGGAGAAATAAAGTATTACCGTTTCCATTCACAAGAAATAAAACAATTAACATTATAACACGCTATGGGCCCGATTCACTGAATGAACTTAAGACTCAATCCTAAACTTACTACTATTTTGGTATTCACAGAATGCACTTACTACTTTTGGCATTCACAGAATGAATTTACTACTTTTGGTATTCACAGAAGTTAGGATTTTGTCTTAAGTTTGTCTTAAGACAGACTTAAGACAGGCTTAAGACAGACTTAAGACAGACTTAAGACAGGCTTAAGACAGACTTAAGACAGACTTAAGTTAGGATGTTGTCTTAAGTCTGTCTTAAGTTTGTCTTAAGCCTGTCTTAAGTCTGCCTTAAGTCTGTCTTAAGACAAACTTAAGACAAAATCCTAACTTCTATGAATAATATGTATTATTACGCGTTTCTCCCCACCTGGCGTCCTGTGGTATCGTTGCTCCGCATTTTTCTTGAATATCTGCCTCATATTTGTTGCCATTGAAAACAATGGGGTAAACCCAAATAATCAATAGGACCTGGGTAACAGTAATTATGTAAAGAAGGTGGTCCTAGATATAAGTTTTAGACGCGACTAGTCAAGTAGATGTTATTACTTCATAATCAGCAAAAAATCAGAATGAATCTGAAAACAAACACATGGAGATTTATTGCAAGCTTAAATCAATGCAAAAATTGTAATAAATGCAAGTAACCCAACACAACAATAAATTCAACAGATGCTGCTGCAGTTTATTTACAAATTCATAAAATTGAGCAAAGGCAAAAAATTGAAAGGAAAGGAAGTTGGTGCTCAAGTGAAGGAAAGTAAAGGATAGATTTAAGGGTAATTGAGTGCAACAGAAGGATTATTTATACATTGCACACGTAAAGCCTACCCATTTACAATCTATATACAATTTTATACAAGGGGACAGGGAGGGGCAGGTGTAGGCTTTGATGAAATGACGGGGGGGATCGTCGACGTTTCGACCCTGGCGATTCCAGATCAGTTGGGCAGAACTGATCTGGAATCGTGACACCGTTCCAATTTTAATTGGTAATGTACCCAACACCCTTTTTTTATCATTTTAGATTTGACTCCCCCTAAAAAATTGTAAAATATTCATACTTATTATTACAGGTGCTTCCCTGTCCCCTGCCCCCACTACCGTCCTGAAGAAGACCCGCAGCAGAGGTCGTGACTTCCCCCTATTGCGCCAGGGTCGAAACGTCGACGATCCCCCCCGTCATTTCATCAAAGCCTACACCTGCCCCTCCCTGTCCCCTTGTATAAAATTGTATATAGATTGTAAATGGGTAGGCTTTACGTGTGCAATGTATAAATACTCCTTCTGTTGCACTCAATCACCCTTAAATCTATCCTTTACTTTCCTTCACTTGAGCACCAACTTCCTTTCCTTTCAATTTTTTGCCTTTGCTCAAATTTATGAATTTGTAAATAAACTGCAGCAGCATCTGTTGAATTTATTGTTGTGTTGCGTTACTTGCATTTATTGCAATTTTTGCATTGATTTAAGCTTGCAATACATCTCCATGTGTTTGTTTTCAGATTCATTCTGATTTTTTGCTGATTATGAAGTAATAACATCTACTTGACTAGTCGCGTCTAAAACTTATATCTAGGACCACCTTCTTTACATAATTCATATTTGTTGCCTGCAGCCTGCCCTGCTCGCCGCTTTGCTGTTGTACCATTTTGAAAGCGCTATCATATTTGTTTGTATTATTACGCGTTTCTCCCCAAGCGCTACGCTCTGCTGACCCCTCCGCTGCCATTTTGTTTGTTGTGGTCGCCCTCTGGAGACCGCCCCGCCTCCCAGCTGAGCCGCCCTCCCACTGACTAGAAACAGCGCTCCGTTACCTTTACGCGCTGTGACTCGCTTCGCTCTCGAGCAGAGTGGTCGCTCCCCTGCCTCCCTGGCGTCCTGTGGTATCGTTGCTCCGCATTTTTCTTGAATATCTGCCTCATATTTGTTGCCTGCAGCCTGCCCTGCTCGCCGCTTTGCTGTTGTGCCATTTTGAAAGCGCTATCATATTTGATTGTATTATTGCGCGTTTCTCCCCAAGCGCTACGCTCTGCTGACCCCTCCGCTGCCATTTTGTTTGTTGTGGTCGCCCTCTGGAGACCGCCCCGCCTCCCAGCTGAGCCGCCCTTGCCCCTCCCCCTCCACCATCCATATATGACAGGAGTTCCCGCGCGCAGCGTTTACGCGCAGCGACCGCGCCCAACCCGCGCCGAAGGTGCGCCAAAGGTAAGCCCGTCTACGTCCGTCCGGCCTGGACCGCGCCCAGCGCCAGACCCCCTGGCCCCCGTCCCTCCCAGCCCTCCCGCATTACCTACGATGCCCCCACCCTCCTAGCCCTTAACCCCGGTCGCGCCCCCAACTGCGTCCAAGCCGCTCCTGGACACACCCATGGACCTTTCTCCGGCTACTCCTGCAAATTCAGCAGCACCGACAACATCTCCGCTACGACCACACCACAGATTCCTAACCCCAACCACCTACAATGCATCCTTCTCAACACCCGCTCGGTCCACAGACACGCCATTGACCTATGGAATCTACTAGACACCATCTCTCCGGACGTCGCCTTCCTAACGGAAACTTGGATGAACGCCTCCTCCGCCCCTGACATCACTATTGCCATCCCTGAAGACTATAAGATCACTCGCAAGGACCGTACCGGCCACACAGGAGGAGGAATCGCTATCGTCCATAAGAAAGCAATCCGCATCTCAACCAGCTCTGACGCCAACCTCGCCAACTCCGAACACCTTCACTTCCAGATCCACATCGACCCCAAGACCACACTCAGAGGCACCCTCCTCTACAGACCACCAGGACCCCGCGCAAAATTCAGTGAAGACATCACAGACTTCATCACTCCATACGCGCTCCCCTCCAAAGACTACATCCTTCTGGGAGACCTCAACTTTCACCTTGAAAAGATCAACGACCGCAACACCACCACCCTCCTGGACAACCTCGCCAACCTCGGACTTAAACAACTGGTCACTTCCCCCACCCACATCGCAGGTCACACACTCGACCCCATCTTCACCTCCAGCAATCATGTCTCCTTCAGCCACACTACGGATCTCCTCTGGACTGACCACAGCTGCGTTCACTTCACCTACAACAAGCCAAAACCTATCAACCACCTCCAACCAACTCTGCAAAGAAACTGGAACAAAATCACCATCGACCAGATCTCCTCATCGCTCCTTCTAAACACCCCAGCCCACTCTTCTAACCCAGGCCAACTTCTCCCTATGGTTATCCAACACCGCCGACACCTTAGCACCACTGAAAAAACATCAAAGCAAACCTGGCAACAAGAAGGCCTCATGGTTCAACGATGATCTCAAGAAGTCCAAGAAACTCTGCCGCTCCCTTGAAAAGACCTGGAAAAAAGACCTAACCACTAGCACCAAGGACGCCTTCAAAAACGCCACCCGCACACACCACCAACTAATCCGAAAGGCCAAGAAAACAGCATTCAAGGATCGACTTGACAACAACGCCCACAACAGCAAGGAACTTTTCAACATCGTCAAGGAATTTTCCAATCCCTCGGCCAACTCCAACGACATCACCCCCTCTCAAGCCCTCTGCGACTCCCTAGCCTCATTCTTCCACAACAAGATTGCAGACATCCACAACAGCTTCGACAACCAACCCGGAGACCAACCCACCCAACCATATGCTGAACATTCTCCCCCCGTGAACACCCTTAACGACTGGAACCCAATCTCCACTGAGGACACCATCCGCCAGATGAACTCCATCCACTCAGGATCCCCCACAGACCCATGTCCTCACCACATCTTCAACAAAGCAGACTCCGTCATAGCACCGCACCTCCGAGACGTCATCAACAGCTCCTTCAACTCCGCAACCTTCCCGGAAAGCTGGAAACACACTGAACTCACCGCCCTTCTGAAAAAACCCACAGCGGACCCCACCGAACTCAAAAATTACCGCCCCATCTCGCTCCTCCCATTCCCGGCCAAAGTAATCGAGAAAGCTGTCAACAACCAGCTCGCCGCTTTCCTCGAAGCCAACAAATCCCTCGACTCCTCACAATCTGGCTTCCGAGCTAAACACAGCACGGAGACCGCCCTCATCGCAGCAACAGATGACATTCGAACTCTACTGGACAATGGAGACACAGTCGCCCTCATCCTCCTCGACCTCTCTGCAGCATTCGACACAGTCTGCCACAGCACCCTTTTACAACGCCTCAGAAACATCGGAATACAAGGAAAAGCACTTGAATGGATCACCTCGTTCCTCACCGGAAGAACTCAGAGAGTCCGCCTTCCACCATTCAAGTCCGAGGCCACTGAAGTCATCTGTGGCGTACCACAAGGATCCTCACTCAGCCCCACCCTCTTCAACATATACATGAGCCCCCTCGCGACCATCGCCCGCCAACACAACCTCAACATCATCTCTTACGCGGATGACACTCAACTAATCCTTTCTCTCACCAATGACCCCAGCACCGCCAAAACTAACCTACACGAAGGAATGAAAGAAGTTGCCGAATGGATGAAACACAGCCGTCTGAAACTGAACTCAGATAAAACAGAAGTCCTCATATTAGGTACATACCCCTCTGCATGGGACGACTCTTGGTGGCCGGAAGCCCTTGGAAAAGCACCCACCCCGACAGAGCACGCACGGAACCTAGGCGTCATCCTGGATTCTTCACTCTCAATGAACAGACAAGTCAGCGCCGTATCCTCATCCTGCTTCAACATTCTTCGCATGCTCAAAAAAACATTTCGCTGGATCCCCACCGAAACCAGGAAAACAGTCACCCATGCTCTGGTAACGAGCCGACTGGACTACGGAAACACCCTCTACGCAGGCACTACCGCTAAACTCCAGAAGAAACTCCAGCGAATCCAAAACGCCTCAGCCAGGATCATATTAGACATCCCGCGCAACGAACACATCTCTGGGCACCTGAAAGACCTCCACTGGCTACCCGTCAATAAGAGAATCACTTTCCGACTGCTAACCCACGCACACAAGTCACTCTACGACATCGGACCAGAATGCCTCAACTCACGACTGTCCTTCTACACCCCCTTCCGCCAACTACGCTCTTCCAGCCAAGCCCTCGCCACCGTACCTCGCATCAACAAGACCACCATGGGAGGCAGATCCTTCTCATACCTGGCTGCTAAAACATGGAACTCACTCCCTACTCACCTTCGCCTTACCCAGAACCACATAGCATTCAGAAAGCAACTTAAAACGTGGATATTTGACAAATAATCCTCCTCCCCTTCCTTAGCGCCTTGAGACCCTCTGGGTATGTAGTGCGCTATATAAATTCCTTGACCTGACTTGACTTGACTAGAAAAACTTGTGTGTTATTTTTAAAAATGGTGTTTTTACAAATCTACCTTGATCAGGACGCACATTTGACTGCGCTGCCCTTACATTTTCTGCCGCTATCCCGTGCAGCCGAGTAGGTGCTGGTGCGGGTAGAGTTAGTTTTGGCCGCCATATTGGGGGTAGCCCGGGATCACCGCTCCAGTGGTTCGGCCACTCCCACCCCAGCCAGGTATTTAAAGCCCGCCCTTAGCCTCGCGCATAGATCTAGTGCCACGAGTAAAATCTCCTGAGGCACAGCCAGGAGACTTGTTGTATTTTAGAAAAACTTGTGTGTTATTTTTAAAAATTGTGTTGTTTTTACAAATCTACCTTGTTCAGGACGCACATTTGACTGCGCTGCCCTTACATTTTCTGCCACTTATCCCGTGCAGCCGAGTAGGTGCTGGTGCGGGTAGAGTTAGTTTTGGCCGCCATATTGGGGGTAGCCCGGGATCACCGCTCGAGTGGTTCGGCCACTCCCACCCCTGCCAGGTATTTAAAGTTCGCTCTTAGCCTCGCGCACAGACCTAGTCCCGTGCGTAAAATCTCCTGAGGCACAGCCGGGAGACTTGTTGTATTTTAGAAAAAGTTGTGTGTTATTTTTAAAAATGGAGTTGTTTTTACAAATGTACCTTGTTCAGGACGCACATTTGACTGCGCTGCCCTTACATTTTCTGCCGATATCCCGTGCAGCCGAGTAGGTGCTGGTGCGGGTAGAGTTAGTTTTGGCCGCCATATTGGGGGTAGCCCGGGATCACCGCTCGAGTGGTCCAGCCACTCCCGCCCCCAGCCTGAATATGAGCAGCACACCCTCCCGGCCACGCAGTGGGCGCGCTGGCGGCGTGCCAAAGGCAAGTCCGTCTGCGCCCATCCGCGCCCGGGCGGGACCAGGGGCATGGTCCGACCCATCCCTAGTTCCCCTATTTTGGGTAACAAAGGCTGTACGGGGAGCACAACCATCCAACATACGGTGGGACCGGTAGTGGTGCAATTTACCACTGTATGAATGAAAAACATCCTTGGAGGCAGCCAAGCCATCGTTAGGTATTGACATTGAGGAGGCAAATGCGAACTTCAAAAGGTGGATTCAGGAAACTCTTGATAGGGCTCTCCCCAAGGTTATTGTTCAAAAACAAAATAGGAAAAATGTAGCCCTGTGGTATAGCCCCCAACTGAGATTATTAAAGCAATCTTGCCGCAAGTTGGAAAGGCTATGGAGACTCGACCCCTCGCAAGAAACAAAAGAAACCTATAGGAAGGCGATCAGGAGCTATAAAACCGAGATTAAAATGACCCAGGCAAACTTCTATGAGACCAAAATAAGCACTGCAGCGAATTCCCCTAAAGAGATCTTCCGACTAGCCCTTATTATCCCTCCACAAACTTCTTCCTCACAGGAAGGGGCCCTTGAACGCTGTAATCAATTGGCGGTGTTCTTTAAAAAGAAAATACAAGCTATCTACACCACTTTCTCTTCCAAGCAGGCTGACGTGGTGGACAATATTACCACAGATCTAGCTCATGTCCAGTGCTGGATCAATTACATCTTTTGGATGCAGAGATACTTGACAAAATTGTCAGCAAAGTCACCTCGGGCTCTCCGCTTGACGCGGCTACGCCCCAACAGCTTAGGGCAGCTATCAAGGCTGTTCAGACCACCATTATAGAGGTTTTAAACCTCTCCATTTCCACGTGCACAGTCCCTCTCATGTGGAAATGCGCTATGGTCAAAGCATTAATAAAAAAACCTAGCTTAGATCCATCTTTCGAACTACCGCCCAATTTCTCTCCTGCCATGGCTTAGTAAGCTGTTGGAGAAACATGTAAACAGCATTCTGTCTAACCATCTCGAATCCAACAAATTGTTGGACGACACTCAAACTGGCTTCCGCCCAAACCATGGAACAGAGACTGCGCTGTTGGTGGTAACCGAAAATGCAAGGAGGCTGGTGGATGAGGGAGGAAGGGCTGCCATTATTCTTTTAGATCTTAGTGCAGCGTTCGACACGGTCAACCATTCCATCTTGATCAACCGACTCAAGAGTAGTGGGGTGTCGGGCGCTGCACTAGATTGGCTCACCTCCTTCCTCAGCAACCGCCGCGTCCAAGTCTTTGAGGGAGATGTGGTCTCCTCCAGTCTGTCCTTGGAATGCGGGGCACCACAGGGCTCAGCCTTAAGTCCGACGCTCTTTAATGTGTACATGCAGCCATTGGCAGCCGTCATCCATCCATTTGGCATTAAGATCATCAGCTATGCAGACGACACCCAGTTAGTGGTATCTCTGTGCCACGACAAGGGATCGTCTGGCATGCTGGCCCCCTGCCTTGAAGCAGTGTCCAGGTGGATGGAGGACTCTTATCTCCGCCTCAATGGAGATAAGACGGAGATCATGTTACTGGGCAACTCTTCTCCCACACTTTCCATCCAAGCACGGCCCTCATGCCTAGGGCCAGTGCCACTGCCAAAGTCACATATAAAACGTTTGGGCGTGTGGCTAGATGACACCCTTAACTTCGGTCACCAGGCTACGGTCTTAGCATCAACCTGCTATGGGTTGTTGAGGATGTTACGCAAAGTCCTTCCTTTACTTCCATTCGATGCCCGCAGAAATATGGTCCAGGCTCTGATATTATCTCGGCTGGACTACGGAAATGTCCTATACTTAGGAGCCCCACTGACCACAATAAACAAATTACAGGTGGGTCAGAATAGTGCAGCAAGACTGCTTCTACACACTGGCAGGGCCTACTAAAATTGCTGTGCGAATTCGGCATGATGCGAATGCTGCTTTGGAATGGTGTGGTAGACTGACTCGTGCAACCCCATTGTATGCATCTGAAAGATTGGGTGGTCTTTGGAGGACGAAAGGTTTTGAGAAATGGGACATGATTGGCATCAGCAGAGTGGGTGGCCTCTGGTCCAAGGGGAATGTTAAGACCTTTGAAGCGCTGAGGGCGGAATATGAGCTCGGCGACAAGGAATTCTTTAGATATGTGCAGGTGCGCCATGCTTTACTGTCGGTTTTTGCTGTGGGCACTGATATTCCCGTGTCCTCGCCACTTGAAGACCGTATATTGGATGGCTATGTACCTGACAGCACGATTTCATTAATTTATAAAAAGCTGATTAATAATCGAGCTGATCTACTTACTCGTCTCAGGGAGGCATGGACTGCTGATGGGTTGGAGCTGGATGACGAGGATTGGCAATCTGCGTTGTCATCGCCTAAGGAGGTGGCCATACCTGCCCACCTTCGGTTTGTCCAGCTTAAGATCCTACACCGTGTATACCTCACTGGTCCTAGTTTGGTTCGAATAGGTTATTCTTTAGATGGGTTATGCAAGCGTGGTTGTGGCATGACTGGTACCTTCCTCCACATTCTATGGGAATGTTCGGAGGTGGTGGCGTTTTGGGCCTGAGTGCATGCTGAGATGAAGGCGGTCACTGGAGTGTCGCTGCCGCCCGAAGCCAGGCGCTGCCTATTGAACGTGTGGGAGCCGAATGATTATAATGTTGCTCAGACCCGTTGGGCGACCCTTGGTAACATGATAGCCAAGAGAGATATTGCACAGCTGTGGGGTTCCCAGAGGCCGCCAACGGTATCGGTATGGATGGAAAACATGTTTCGGGAAAAAACGGTGTATCTGGCACGGGGTAGACCTAAACAATGGAACAGAGTCTGGTCATAGTGGAATGCCTACCGTGGAAATATATGTAATCCCCCGCATGGCATCGCCCCCAAAGTTTCCTTATCCCCCTGAAAGACATTCCATGTATTATTTTTACCTGTATTTATTGCACTGTTTCCTCGCTGCCTCCTTTCCCGCACCTGACTATAATTGTAATATGTGTAACCGATCTGCTTGGAGTAACACTCTTTATGGACTCATGATCGTCATTATGGTACTATTGCCTTGTGTAAGTGTTGTTGTAGTTTTTGTTTTAATAACAATAAAAATATTTTTTTTTTAAAAGACTGTTTCTACAGGTTCCTAGGAGACAATCTGCAGGACCAGCGCTCCGTCAGCTGCATTGGTTACCTCTGGCCGCCAGGATACAGTTTAAGGCGATGTGCATAGCCCATAAAGTTATGTGGAAATCTGGCCCAGCTATCCTTCACTCTATGCTTTCGCCCTACGTACCATCAAGATCTCTCCGCTCCAGTAACCAGTTTCTGGCTACTACAAGGAAAATTGAGAAATCAAGATGGGGAGGTCGCTCCTTTTCATATACGGCGGCCAGACTATGGAACTCACTCCCCCAGTCAGTAAGAGAGATCCGTAGTCTGACGACCTTCCGCAGACTTTTGAAGACACATTTATTCAACTAGTAGTTCAGCTGAGGCCTTTGTCTGTGGCATTATTGGTTCCTGAAGCGCTACGAGGCCTCCGGGTAGTTTAGGCGCTATATAAATATTTTTTAATAATAATAATTCATCAAATGTTCGCAATAAAGTCAACGCAATGCCGGAAAAATGCAAAACACGAATGCAAAAGAATTGTGGTGAGGCCAATTGCGATACAAAAATCTGCGAAAACCAGGGACAGGCCTACAATTCACACACGTCAGGCGGGACAGATCACCATAAAAGTAGAAAGAAAACATACAAACGAAAGCCAAACAACAGCGAAGCACAATTGATGTTGCTGGAGCAAGTACAGAGGACAACCAGAACCCCACAAGCCCCCTGGAGGAGCAACCCAGGACCTCTGGGTCAGGGAAGGGCAAGGAAAAGAAGAGTAGGAAGAAGCGGTTCAGTCCGCAGGAAAACAGGATCCTGATAACGGAGGTGGTAGAACACCATCAACTACTGTTCATCACCTCCACTGTGTCGTTGGCAACAAAAACTGAAATATGGCAGTCTATCGTGGTCATGGTGAATGCAGTCGGAGTGCTGAAGAAGACAATGGAAGAGGTCAAGAGGCTCTGGAATGATGTGAAGCGCAACACCAAGCAGAAACTTGTGAACAACCGGAAGGCAGCAATGCAGACTGGAGGTGGCAGTCCTGTGCCACAGGAGGGGCTGGACGATATGTATGTATGTATGTATGTATGTATAGCATACTTATATAGCGCGTACTGTCACCCAGAGGGTATCCTGGTGCGTTGACTCCATAATCGCAGTACAAGCAGAGGAGGATCAGTCAGCCCTAGGAAAAAGGTGAGACTTCAGACCCTTTTTAAAGTGGGTCAGCTCATTCAACTTTCTTAAAGAGAGTGGAAGAGTATTCCACAATTTAGCAGTAGTAAAGCTTAAGGAGCGACCACCCATTCGCATCCTCTGAATGTGGGGGACCCCCACCAAAAAGGCAGAAGAGGAGAGTAAAGGCCTAGCTGCAGAATACCATTTGAATTTGTTCTGAAGAGCAATGGGTCCCAGTCCTTGAAGCAGATCCGCTGATGTATAGGCAGCCAATGAAGGTCTTTAAGAGCCAAAGATGAAGATGCAGAACGCACATGTGAAAGAGCCAGCTTGGCTGCCATATTCTGGATCCGCTGCAGTTGCCTTATCAAAGAACTAGGGGCTCCTAGAAGTAGTGTGTTACAGTATTCTAACCTACTGAGTATAATACTGCGCACTACCAACAAAGGTAGCATAGGGAGAATTTTGCGCAGCATTCTTAGCAACATCAGGCAAGTGCTAACTAAGCATGGGCGAATTTTGCGAATCTGGCGTTCGCGAATTTGGGTATTCGCGAATTCGCAATCCGCAAATCCGTGAACTCTCGCAAATTTGCGGATTTTTTTTGTTGTGTTCGCAAGGGTTTCTGCCAGTTCGCGAGGGGTTTGTACCAGTTCGCAATTGCGAACATACTTGTCAGCTCGCAACGGTCGCGATTATGTTGTTTCTACGTCTGGTTCATCATCACAGGTTCACAGCACCCCTCTGTTTCACCACTGCCACCCTCTGCTTCACCCATGCCAC
This sequence comes from Lissotriton vulgaris, assembly GCF_964263255.1. Classification (NCBI taxonomy): domain Eukaryota; kingdom Metazoa; phylum Chordata; class Amphibia; order Caudata; family Salamandridae; genus Lissotriton; species Lissotriton vulgaris. The sequence continues at coordinate 249,059,236 of NC_141686.1, read as the reverse complement.
CCTCTGGTACATCACTGCCACCCTCTGGTTCATCACTGTAGATTATGAGTGGGAAAAGCAAGCACACCTGCCCTGCTTCAACTGACATGAATTAATTTGGGGTTGATTTATTAAAGTGTCACTGAATTTAAACTTCCAGTCTGGCACCTGCTTCCTTATCTGTAATTTGCTTTCTGTTACAGTGCAATTTTTTTTCCCAGGACCTTTGTGGCCTACTTGTAGCTATTCTATGAGCCTGCTGTGAGGGTCAGAGCAGGGTCATAGAATAGTTGCAAGTGGGCAACTGAACTCTGGAGGGGCCCCTCAGGAAGTACTACAGGGAATGGTTACTAATGATGAGTTTGAACTTTTGCACCTGCTGAGTGCTTTCAGTTTTGCAAAACTCGTTTTTCTGCAATTTCGCGGGATTTGCGGGGCGCAAATTTGCACGAGATCGAATTCGGAAGCCGCAAATTCGTGTGAATATGCGATTTGTTTTTTTGCGGCGTGTTAGTTCGCAAGGTTTTGTGCGTTTTAGCGAGCCGCTTGTAGCGCAACGGCGTGAAGTTACCCTCACGGTCGTTCACGGGCGCGGCCATCTTGTTTGCATGACGTATTTCCGTTTCCGGGCGCGATGTGTAATCTCGCAAAGTGTGCGGCTCGCTAGTACAATTTCGCGTGTGATCACGAGGAAAATCTTGCGCGAACTTACCCACGCGGTCGTGAACGGGCGCGGCCATCTTGTTTCTCATACATTGCTATGGTTCTGGGCATGCTTTCTGTATCCTCTCTGAATCTCTGCCATCCTTTGCTTGTTTGAAGTTTTGTTTGATCCATTTTACTTATTATCTATCCCTCTATTTTTCTAGCTCTATATTGTTGTGTTTTCTGCTACTTTTGGTTAATTTTAAACTACTTTTTTAAACTCTTTTCTTTTCTTCTTCCCTATTCTATTTCTTCTTTATTATTTAGCTTCCTTTCTGCCAAGACCATGGTAAAGGGAGCCGGGAAGCATCCTGAGAAGGGGAAGGGTCCCGCACCCGTGCCCGGCTCCCGTGCGGGCGTTTGAGGGGATGGACTGTCACAGCCCGGGAGATCTTCAGCGCGGAGGAGGTGGCCGCACTAGTTTTTTATGTTCAGCGCCGCCTCCCCAGGACCATCATGGCAGGCAGCAAGATCGCTAGCGGGTACGGGATCCGGGTGCGCCGGAAGCAGTGGGAGAAGGTGTGCCGGACCATGTACCAACACTCTTGGGTCCGGCGCACCTACAATCAGGCCAACCACCGTTGGACGGATCTCCTGGACCGGGAACGCGATCTGCTTGACCTGCTCGGCCTTGAGATCCCCGGGCTTGGTGAGTAGTAGTAGCTATATCTTTACTACTCTGTTTTCTCCTGCTCTGTGTGTTATTATCTTGCAAATTTTTGTTTTTTACCAAGAGCAATAATGCTGCTGATTACATTGTAGGTAAATTATATTTCAAAATCTTCTGTGCATTTCAGGTGCACTGCTCTCCTTCTCAGTAGCGCTGCTACTATGCTTATTTGTTTTCGATTTTGTGTTCATTTCATTGGCCTGTGAAATTATGCATGAGTGTAGTTTAAAGAACTGCGTAATGCTAGACACTAAGGGTCAGATTTTTTATTACCAGCGCATCCCTGCAAAGTAGCAGGGATGCGCCAGTAATTGTGCGCCACGCCACCACCACCCATGGTGCGCCGTATTTACAATGTGGCGCACCATGGGCCCAAAACGTCACCGAAGCGTTACGCTTCTGTGCCGTAAAGGCGGCGCATTGCTGGAGTTGAAACGCAACGATGGCGCAGCTCCAACAATGCTCTGGGGTGCCCTATCTCCCCAATGCTGCGTCAAGCCGTACGTCTGCTTCAAGCAGGCGCAGGGTTTGAGTCACGCATCATTGTCCTCAAAGTGACTGATTGAAATCTTGCAGATTTCCCTCAGCCACTTTTAGGATGCGTTCCTGCGCAGGAACGCCCTCCTTTGCACCGGAACGCCCCCTGATGGCGCAGGGCTTTACAACGTGATGCATCTCCCATATGCGTCACGTTGCTAATATACGCCACACCATGGCGCCTCTTTTGTTCTGCCGCTGCGTCACAAAAGTCACGCAACAATGGAGCAAAAGAGCCGCAAGGGGCTTCTAAATCAGCCCTTACAGACTCAAGTCCAGTCCTTCCTTTGTACACCTGGCGATAAGAAGAAATAGTGGTGGTGGATTGATAGTTTGAGTATTTTAATGACTGGTTAATGTAGTAGGAAACTTTTTAGTGTTGTCGCTGATCTGCAATCACGATGGACTTTGTCACTTCGCGTGCTGCGGACTGCTGCCTGCCAGTCCTAGGCGAACCTTTTTAGTAGTTTGTTTAGTGAGTTACATAACTTTCCAAGTCTACGGTCCGCAAATCAAGCAATACTAATATCGTAGTAGACCACATGAGATATGTCAATATATCCCGTGGAATACTTGTCCATTTGCTATTTCGCCAAAATATTTTGTTATTGTTCTTTTGAAATGTTTGATTTGGTTGACAAATATCATCCATGTTTTCTGGTCTTTCTTTCTTTCATGTTGTACATCAGCTCCCCCCAGGGGCAAGAGGGTATTGGAGGAGGCTGCTGCTGCTGCTGAACAAGGCCAGGATCGGTCAGGCGAGGGCTCCTTTGCTGGCCCCGGTAAGTTTTTAGTTTTAATATAGAGTACCTATTTTTTCCTAGCGTTCCTCATTCGATTTTTTCTAAATCGTCTTTGATCTTCTTGTAGACTGTATCTAAATTCTTATCCTGCCTTGACTATGACTCCCTGTGGTATTACTAGATTATTCTTATTAGTATGTCTGTGTAGCTAAGTAAGATTGCACATTTGGCAATTCCATTGCACTCCCATTCTAGTCAGCAATAGCTCTATGCACTGAGTGCAGTCCTCTGGGATTGTCCATAATGTCTTTTCAAGTCTTCTAAATGTTTATGCTTTGACAATTGCCAACAATAAAAAGGTGAATGACCACCAAGAAAGAATAAGATACTACGTTACTTTTGGTTTGGATAGGAGGACAATCCATTCTACTACTGTTGCAGGGACAAATCTGCACAAACAGAACAATGGACACTAAATAGTGCATTGTTTATCAATTATAATAGGCGCAGGTAGACTTTCCACATACCTCAGTGATATCAGACTTTGAAGAACCCCCAATCTCCTTACTGACTAGAGAGTGTGGCAGAGTCATTTAGCTCCCGGATTCATCGATGATTAATCCCCAATGATGATTATCCAACACAGGACAAGAGTACGGAGTCAGAGTCCAGAAGTGTCAGAGGCACAGACTCATGCTTGCAAATTGCGAAACCTTTTGCTCATTCACTCATGACCAAAAATCACAGAGTCTATTTAAGTTTTAAAGCTTTATTAAAAGTAAAAATATTTATTAAAATCAAGCTTGTCATAAAACATAAACGGTTGATTAAAAATGGAAAAGTGCTTATACTAATTTTTTATTTCACACATTTATTGTGGGCGAGCCGAGCCCTCACCTGGTTTGAACTTTCATTTTTCTTTTAGGTGCTGAATCATTGGTCCCTTCATCCTAATGATTTGTTCTTAGAAGTGAAGCTTCTGTCTGTTATGAGGAAAAGGGTGCGTGTTAAAAAGCAAGCATTCATCAGTTGTGCCAAATAATGCTGCAAGACAACACCCTTCCCTGGAAAAAGGGACATTTTTACTTTGGAGTAGACAGTCACAAATTATTAGATTGGTTTCTGTATTCACATTTCTTCATTCCTAGACAAAATACTAGTGAGTGGCGTATGTCTATGACATCTAACATTCTTAAATGTACTTTGTGGGTGGAACATCTGTGCTGGGCCCAGCGCGGAGGTGGAGGGAAGCTCTGGGGAGGAGGTGGAGTCAAGTCAAGTCAGATAATTTATATAGCGAGCTACATACCCAGAGGGTCTCAAGGCGCTTGAAGAAGGGTGGGGAATTATTGGTCGAATATCCAAGTTTTAAGTTGCTTTCTGAATGCTGGGTGGTTTTGAGTGAGGCGAAGGTGAGTGGGAAGTGAGTTCCAGGTTTTAGCTGCCAGTTAGGAGAAGGATCTTCCTCCCATGGTGGTTTTGTTGATGCGAGGTACAACAGCAAGGGCTTGGTTGGAGGAGCGTAGCTGGCGGGAGGGGGTGTAGAAGGAAAGTCGTGTGTTGAGGCATTCGGGTCCAAGTTCGTAAAGTGCTTTGTGAGCGTAGGTTAGGAGGCGGAATGTTATCTTCTTATTAACGGGGAGCCAGTGGAGGTTTTTCAGGTGACTAGAAATGTGGTCTTTAATCGGGATGTCTAGTATGAGTCTGGCTGATGCGTTCTGGATGCGTTGGAGTTTTTTCTGAATTTTTGCGGTGGTACCGGCGTAAAGGGTGTTTCCGTAGTCCAGGCGGCTCGTGACCAGTGCGTGGGTGACCGTTTTTCTAGTTTCGGTGGGAATCCAGCGAAATGTTTTTTTGAGCATGCGAAGAATGTTGAAGCAAGATGATGAAACGGCGTTGACTTGTCTGTTCATCGAGAGTGAGGAGTCCAGGATGACGCCCAGGTTCCGTGCGTGGTCCGTGGGGATGGGTGCTTTTCCGAGGGCCTCTGGCCACCAAGAGTCATCCCAGGCGGAGGGGGAGGTACCTAAGATAAGGACTTCTGTTTTGTCTGAGTTCAGTTTCAGATGGCTGTGCTTCATCCACTCGGCTACTTCTTTCATTCCTTCATGTAAGTTGGTTTTGGCGGTGTTCGGGTCTTTGGTGAGTGAGAGGATCAGTTGGGTGTCATCAGCGTAGGAGATGATGTTGAGGTTGTGTTGGCGTGTGATGGTCGCGAGGGGGCTCATGTATACGTTGAAGAGGGTGGGGCTGAGTGAAGATCCTTGTGGCACGCCGCAAATGACTTCAGTGGCCTCTGCTTTGAATGGTGGAAGGCGGACTCTCTGAGTTCTTCCGGTAAGGAACGAGGTGATCCATTCCAGTGCTTTTCCTTGGATTCCGATGTTTCTGAGGCGTTGTAGCAGGGTGCTATGACAGACTGTGTCGAAGGCTGCGGAGAGGTCAAGGAGGATGAGGGCGACTGTGTCTCCATTGTCCAGTAGAGTACGAATGTCGTCTGTAGCTGCGATGAGTGCGGTCTCAGTGCTGTGTTTTGCTCGGAATCCGGACTGTGAGGAGTCGAGGGATTTGTTGGTTTCGAGAAAGGCGGCGAGCTGGTTGTTGACAGCTTTCTCGATGACTTTGGCCGGGAAAGGAAGGAGCGAGATGGGGCGGTAGTTTTTGAGTTCGGTGGGGTCAGAAGGGCGCTGAGTTCGGCGTGTTTCCAGATTTCCGGGAAGGTGGCGGAGTTGAGGGAGCAGTTGATGACGTCTCGGAGGTGTGGTGCAATGATGGAGTCTGCTTTGTTGAAGATGTGGTGAGGGCATGGGTCTGTGGGGGATCCTGAGTGGACGGAGTTCATCAGGCGGATGGTGTCCTCAGTGGAGATTGGGTTCCAGTCATAAAGGATGTTCAAGGGGGGTGAAGGTACGGCAGAAGGTTGGGTGGGTTGGTCTCCGGGTTGGTTGTTGAAGCTGTTGTGGATGTCTGCAATTTTGTTGTGGAAGAACGAAGCTAGGGAGTCGCAAAGGGTTTGAGAGGGAGTGATGTCGTTGGAGTTGGCTGAGGGGTTGGTAAATTCTTTGACGATGTTGAATAGTTCCTTGCTGTTGTGGGAGTTGTTGTCTAGTCGGTCTTTGAATGCGGTTTTCTTGGCAGTTCGGATCAGTTGGTGGTGTATGCGGGTGGCGTTTTTGAAGGCGTCCTTGGTGCTGGTGTTTGGGTCTTTTTTCCAGGCCTTCTCAAGGGAGCGACAGAGTTTCTTGGATTTCTTAAGATCATCGTTGAACCAGGGAGCGTTTTTGCTGCCTAGTTTGATTTGACGTTTTTTCAAAGGTGCTAGGTTGTCGGCGCTGTTAGTTAGCCATTGAGTGGGGTTAATGGCTGCTTGGTTGGGGTTCGAAGAGTGGGCAGGGGGTTATGAAGAAGCGATGAGGAGATCTGGTCAGTGGTGATTTTGTTCCAGTTTCTTCGCAGAGTAGGTTGAGGATGGTTGTGGGTTGTGGTCTTTTTGTAGGAAAAGTGAACGCAGCTGTGGTCCGTCCAATGGAGAACTGTGGTGTGACTGAAGGAGATATGTTTGCTGGAGGTGAAGATGGGGTCGAGTGTGTGACCTGCGTAGTGAGTGGGGGTATTAACAAGTTGTTTGAGTCCGAGGTTGGCGAGATTCTCCAGACGGGTGGTGGCGTTGCTGTCGTTGCTCTTTTCCAGGTGAAAATTGAGGTCTCCTAATAGAATGTAGTCCTCGGAGGGGAGGGCGTGTGGGGTGATAAAGTCAGTGATGTCTTCACTGAATTGTGCACGGGGTCCAGGTGGCCTGTAGAGGAGGGTGCCTCTGAGTGTGGTCTTGGGGTCGGTGTGGATCTGGAAGTGAAGGTGTTTGGCGCTCGCGAGGTTGATGTCTGAGCTGGTTGAGATGCGGATGGAATTCTTATGGACGATTGCGATGCCTCCTCCTGTTTGTTTGGTGCGGTCCTTACGGATGATCTTGTAGCTGTCCGGGATGGCAATGGTGATGTCTGGGGCTGAGGAGGCTTTCATCCATGTTTCTGTTAGGAAGGCGACGTCCGGAGAGATGGTGTCTAGTAGATTCCACAGGTCGATGGCGTGTCTTTGGACCGAACGGGTGTTGAGCAGGATGCATTTAAGGTGGTTAGCGTCGAAGCTCTGTTTGGTGTTCATGGATGAGGAGTTGGTCTTGGTGCCGTCATACTTACAGGAGTTGCAAGTGAAGGGTCCATGGGTGTGTCCAGGAGCGGCTTGGGCGCAGTTGGGGAGTCGGCCGGGATTTAGGGCTAGGAGGGTAGAGGCGTCGTAAGTAATGCTGGTGGGGAGGGTGGTACGGGGGCTAGGGGGTCTGGCGCTGGGCGCGGGCTTGGCGCGGACGGGCGTAGACGGGCTTACCTTTGGCGCACCTTCGGCGCAACTGGGGCGCGACGGCTGCACGTGAACGCTGCGCGCAAGTGCTACTGACATAAATGGGTGGAGGGGGAGGGGCGAGGGGGGCTCAGCTGGGAGGCAGGGCGGGCTCTAGAGGACGGGCTTGCAGGGAAAACAACAACAACGAAATGGCGGCGGATGGTAAAGCACTATCAACAAAGCGCCAGAGATGAGTGCAACGAAGGCACAGTGAAAGTAAATGCGCAACAATTAATTGTATGCTGAAAGAATGAGGCAGACTTCAATAGTTATCGTCACAGCAGTCACAGTGCAATTATCGCGCTACAAGTTTAAATGCCAGATCCCAAGCGCAGCCCAGTGCAATTATCACGTTACAAGTTTAAAAGCCAGATCCCAAGTGCAGCACAACGATACCAGTTCAAGCAGGGAGCCAGGGGAGCGACCGCTCACAGCAGCGATGTGCCGGACCAAACTGCTGTGCGGGTTGCCACGGTAGTGGCGGGCAGTGGTAAGCTCTTATATTCCTTACTTATTGAGATTGCAGCGGCGGTCCCTCCATGGTAATTAGGATGTGACCGCCACCCTGGGGGTCACATCCTGTATTTTTATCATTGCGGCGGGTGCTGCTTGAAGCAGCACCCGCCGCAAAGATAAAAATGGAAGTTGTGCATTTGCCGCCGCTTTGTGCAGGCAAATGCAGGGGGTTACCATAGGTACCCCCCATGTGCACCCTCCACCCCCCCTTCACCTCTGGGGGCCCACAACGGGCCCCCAAACAAAAATCCGTATGCCTTTGCACGTCAGAAATGCCGCCATGTAAAGGCATGTTCCTCCAGACATCCTAATATGGCTGGCGGTGTCTGATAGACACCGCCAGCCATGTTAGTGCTTTACCGCCGCGGACGGGAGGCGACCGCGGCAGAAAAGCTGCGGACTGAAAAACGATCCCCCAGCCATCCTAATCTGGCGGGGGTCTTTTTCAGTCCGCAGCGGATTTCCCGCATCCTCCGGGCCCGCGGTGGATTCCGCCGGCCCGGAGGATGCGGGAAATCCGCAATCCTAATCTGCCCCATAGTTTGAAGGGATGGATGCCTGGTTCATGATACTATCTGACTCTTAGATAGCATATGTGTATCTAGAGAGAGTAGACGGTCACTGGATAAACTAAGTGTTACTTTGAAGAGCATGTAACACCGCACCCGCACGTCCATCCCAGTGTAGGAAAGGCAAGGAAAAGAAGTTATAATTTTGTCCGAATACTACCATGAATAGTAGCAGTAGTTTGTATTGCAAGCACAGCATATATCAGGCTATTACGATGGCCATTCACTACCTCTGTTAATAAGTTTAGTAGAACTCGGTCATTTATGTGTGGATGTATCACTGTTCACTCAATAAAAAGCAAAGCACCTAAAGTCATCCCATATGTAAGTAAATACATACCATGTGCAGTGATAGATAATCAGATTATTTATCTTCTTCATTTTCCTTTTCTAGTATTCATTGGCACTGTAGGGTGAAAGTTAAATTAATTAAGCAGTAGACATTGTAACAGAATATTCTCAGTGCCACCCGTAATAGAAAAGTAAGAGCATCACCACCTGCATGTACTGGACTGGTACAGTAACGCAAGTCTGTCTCACTCATCATGGCGGGCGTCTGTTTTCCTCGGGTGCAAGTTGACTGCGCTGGCACTATGCCGGCTTGCAGAATTAACGTACCAATTTTGCTAAACAAGAGAGAAGAAGAAGAATAAGACTGGTGTACTGTCATAGTCGACTCTAATGGAGTGAGTCCATAGTGCTCGTAGAATTAATTCCTTAAACTCCCACTAATGTTAGAGCAAGGGTGAAGAAGTGGGAGGTTAGATAGATACTGGCCACAATAGTTATGTACTGCACTTGCAAGTTGCTAGTTCTACTGTGACACAACTTTCTGCTGAATCATTTTTTGTTAATCTTAAAGAGCATTGGTTACAGACTATGTCTTTCTTTCTTCATATGGATGCTCCTTCCAAACCAACCCGGAAGGAGCTGGCTAGACGGGCCCGGCAACGGAGGCTGGAGGCCAATGTCGCTGAATATCGCCGGCTGGTGGCCCAGGAGGAGGGGGACACGCAGTTTACCACAACATCTACCGGGACAGCTGCATCCTCCTCCGCGCTCCCTGGGTCACCCAGTCGGCGCAGGTCTCCAGCGGTACGGAGTCGGGGTACCGCACCCACCCGCCACCGCCGAGCAAAGAAATCAGCTGCCCCCCACAGCAGTTGCAAGAAACGCATGCACCGCCTTTCCCTGAGGGTTTCCTACCTCGAGCAGGACCTGCTCAACACGAAAACCCTGCTCGAGTCCCTCCGCAAGGAGCATTCCGACCTGGCCCGGAAATTCAACAGCAGCAGCCAGCAGTACGAGGAGACTGTCCCTTGCCCCTTTTTTAAAGACTTCTGGGGGATGGGACTTTTCACGTACATTCGTTGGGGTCAGGGAGTGGGGGTGGGTTGGGTCTTGTGGGAGATTATTTTGTCAGGGATATAAATAAACTTTAAAGTTTATCTTAGCATACGTGTTTTTTTTACTGCTTTTGAGACTGGTGAGTGGGGGTTTAACAGTAACTTTGATTTGGTGACACTTAAGTGGCATCTTGATTCAAGTTGTGTAATTAATTGCCCAAATGTTTTCAAAACTAAGTGCCTCTCACAGAGTAAGTGAATTCAATAGTCCTATCAATCAATCAATCAGGAGTTTGTTAAAGCGCGACTACTCACCCATAAGAGTCTCAAGGCGCTAGGGTTGGGGGGGGGTGAGGGGGTGCAGGTTCCATTCCACCAAGGAGGGGGTCTGTCGAAGAGCCAGGTTTTGAGGTTTCTTGTGAAGATGGGGAGCAATGTTGTCTGTCTGAGGTGGAGCGGAAGGGCGTTCCATGCTTTGGCCGCGAAGAAGGAGAAGGAGCGGCCTCCTGATCTGGTCTTTCTGGTGCGGGGGACCACGGCGTAGGAAAGCTGGGCTGATCATAGGGTCCTTTGGGGTGCGTGGAATTTGAGTCGTCTGTTCAGGTATGCTGGTCCGGTGCCGTGGAGGGCCTTGTGTGCGTGGGTGAGCATCTTAAAGGTGATTCTCGCCTCGACGGGGAGCCAGTGGAGTGTGCGCAGGTGCTGGGAGATGTGGCAGTGTTTTGGCAGGTTGAGGACCAGTGTTGCGGCGGCGTTCTGGATGTTCTCTAGCTTACGGATGAAGTTTTTGTTTATTCCGGCGTAGAGTGCGTTGCCGTAGTCGAGTCTGCTGGTGACCAGGGCGTGAGTGACTGTCTTTTGGTGTTCAAGGGGGATCCATTTGAAGGTCTTACGAAGGAGGCAGAGGGTGTGGAAGCAGGAAGATGAGACAGAGTTGATCTGGCGGTCCATTTTGAGCTTGGAGTCCAGGATGATTCCCAGGTTGCATGCGTGGTCTGTGGGGGTTGGCGGGTTTCCGAGGGCGGTGGGCCACCAGGTGTCGCTCCAGGCGTCGGGGTTTGGGACCATGATGAGTACTTCTGTTTTGTTAGTGTTTAGTTGTAGGCAGCTGTTTTTCATCCATTTGGCGACGGCTTCCATGCCTTCTCGAAAGTTGCGTCTGGCGGTGTTGGGCTCGTTGGATTGGGAGAGGATGAGCTGGGTGTCGTCTGCGTATGACACGATGTTGAGTCCGTAGGTTCTGACGATGGGGGCAAGTGGCGCCATGTAGACGTTGCAGAGCGTTGGGCTGAGGGAGGAGCCCTGGGGGACTCCGCAGGTGGTAGGTGTGGGGTCCGAGAGGAAAGGGGGGAGTCTGACCCGCTGCGTCCTGCCGGAGAGGAAGGAGCAGATCCAGTCGAGGGCCTTGTCCTGGATTTCTGCATCGTAGAGTCTGCGTATTAGGGTGCGGTGGGAGACTATGTCGAACGCCGCTGATAGGTCATGGAGGATGAGGGCTACTGTTTCTCCTTTGTCCAGTAAGGTGCGGATGTCGTCTGTTGCGGCGAGGAGGGCGGTTTCCGTACTGGGGTTTTTTCTGAAGCCGAATTGGGAGGAGTCGAGGATGTTGTGTTCTTCAATGAATGTGGCGAGTTGGCTGTTGATGGCTTTCTCGATGACTTTCGCTGGGAACGGGAGCAGGGCGATGGGTCTGTAGTTTTTGAGGTCGGTGGGGTCCGCTGAGGGTTTCTTTAGGAGGGGGTTGACCTCGGCGTGTTTCCAGTCGTCGGGGAACGAGGCGGTCGCCAGGGAGTGGTTGATGGTTTGGCGGAGCATGGGTGCGATGGTGTTGGTGGCTCTGTTGAAGATGTGGTGGGGGCAGAGGTCCGTGGGGGCCCTTGAGTGGATTGACTTTATTGTCTTCAGTGTGTCTTCAGTGGTAAGGGCTGTCCAGTCATTAATCGCTGGTTTCCGGGTGTCGGGGGTGGTTGGTGAGGGTTCAGTGTGTTGGTTGTCTTTGTCAAAGTTGTGGTAAATGCTCTTGATTTTGTGGTGGAAAAAGATGCTGAGTTTGTCGCAGATGTCTTGTGAGGGAGGGATGTCGGTAGACTCGCTGGTGGGTTGGGTGAACTCCTTGATGATGCTGAAGAGTTCATTGCTGTTGTGTGCGTGGGTGGAGATTCTGTCTTCAATCGCTTTTTTCCTCGTTTCTCTGATGAGTTGATGGTGGGCGTTGGTGGTGGCTCCTAAGTTGTTGTGGGCTTCTGTGGATTTGGTGTTTCTCCAGGCCTTTTCGAGGCGGCGGCATGTGGGCCTGGACTCTCGAAGTTCGGTGGTAAACCATCTGGCTTTCTTGGCACAGGTATTGTTGTTTTTCTTGAGGGGGGCTATCATGTTGGTGCTGTCCGAGATCCATCTATGCAGGGTTCGGGCTGTGGTGTTGGGGTCGTCGTTTTCCGCGATGGTTGGGGTGGAGTTGTTCAGTGAGGAGGTGAGCTGGTCATCGGTGATTTTGGTCCAGTTTCTTTGTGGAAGCAGGTGCTGGTGTCTGTGGATGGTGGGTGTTCTGAAGATGAAGTGGACGCAACGATGGTCGGTGGTGTGGCTGAAGGTGAGGGAGTTTCCTGTAGTGAAGAGGGGGTCAAGGGTGTGTCCTGCTGAGTGCGTGGGCTCGGTCACGATCTGGCGGAGTCCAATGTTGTGGAGGTTGTCCAGGGGGCATGTGGTGTTGGGGTCCAGTTGATTGTCGTGGTGGAAGTTGAGGTCTCCCAGCAGGGTGTAGTTGGTGGATGCGATGGCCTGCGGGGAGATAATGTCCGTGATGGAGTTGGTGAAGGGTCCGCGGGGTCCAGGGGGTCGGTAGATGAGGGTTCCTCGGAGGGCGGCGGTGGGGCTGGCCAGTATCTTGAAGTGAAGGTGTTCCATCAGTTCTGTGGACTCGTCAGGGAGTGTGCTCAGGCGGAGGCTGGATTTTTGGACGATGGCGATTCCTCCTCCTGGGTGGGTGGGGCGGTCCTTCCTGGAGATCTTGTATCCTTGGGGGATGGCGATGGCGATGTCCGGTCCCGAGGTGGCGTGGGCCAGGTTTTGGTGAAGAATGCTACGTCTGGGGTGGTGCTGTCAAGGAGGTCCCAGATTTCTGTGGCGTGTTTGTGGAGGGATCGGACGTTGAGGAGGATGCATCACAGGGTCTTCGGTTCAGTTGTGTTCTTGTGGGCGGGTTGTGCTGGATCCATGTTCTTGGCGGTGCTGCAGGTGTGCCGGCAGCGGTGACAGCTGAAGGGTCCATGGGTGTCGGCTGGTGATGCTAGCTTGCAGTTGTTGTTGCAGCCTGGGTTGAGTGCGTGGAGTGCTGCTGGGTCGTAGCGATGGCGGGGCGGAGGTCCAGGGTTCCTGGTGCTGGTCGCGGACGGGTCGCAGACGGGCGCAGACGTGCTTGCCTTTGCCTTTGACGCGCCTTCGGTGCACCAGCGGCGCGTCCGCAGCCCGCGGCCGCACAGTGGCCGCCATTAACTAGGGGTCGGGGAGGGCTGGACAACTGGGAGGCGGGAGCGGGGAGGGGAGCTGGATTGGGCTGGTCTCGCGGGGGGGAAGGGCCGCGGGGGCAGCAGCGGCGGGGAAAGGTAAAGGGAGGAAAGAAGGGATAAAGAAAAAAGGGAAAATAATCAGAAATAAGGCACAAAAGAGCAGAGATGCAGAAAAGAGCAGAAAGGTTATAGAAAGGGTAGAAAAACGAGTGAAGGAGCAGAGGGAGAGAATGGGAAAATGGGCAGAAATAAGGCACAAAAGAGCGGAGGTGCAGAAAGGTGAAAGATAGAAAGGGGAGAAAAACAAGGGAAAACGAGTGAAGGAGCAGAGGGAGAGAAAGGGAAAATGGGCAGAAATAAGGCGCAAAAGAGCAGAGGTGCAGAAAGGTGAAAGATAGAAAGGGGAGAAAAACGAGTGAAGGAGCAGAAAGAAAGAAAGGAGACAGAGGTCCACTGGACCACCAGGGATGAGGCACAGGGAAACCTGCGGGTGGAGGAGGGCCTCGATCACCAACACTCAAGAGTGCAGGGGCAGGGGCACCTCACTTAATGGTGGAGCTGCGAGGGTGGGAGAGAAATTTGACTGACAATGAGTCAGTGGTCTTGCTCGCCTGTCCCCGCAGTGGCCGCCATTAAGTAGAGGTTGGGGAGGGCTGGACAGCTGGGAGGCGGGAGCGGGGAGGGGAGCTGGGTTGGGCCGGTCGTGCTGGGGGGGAGGGGCCACGGGGGCAGCAGCGGCGGGGAAAGGTAAAGGGAGGAAAGAAGGGATAAAAAAAGGGAAAATAAGCAGAAATAAGGCACAAAAGAGCAGAGATGCAGAAAAGAGCAGAAATGTGAAAGATAGAAAAGGTAGAAAAGCGAGTGAAAACGAGTGAAGGAGCAGAGGGAGAGAAAGGGAAAATGGGCAGAAATAAGGCACAAAAGAGCAGAGGTGCAGAAAGGTGAAAGATAGAAAGGGGAGAAAAACGAGTGAAAACAAGTGAAGGAGCAGAGGGAGAGAAAGGGAAAATGGGCAGAAATAAGGCGCAAAAGAGCAGAGATGCAGAAAAGAGCAGAAAGGTGAAAGATAGAAAGGGTAGAAAAACGAGTGAAAACGAATGAAGGAGCAGAGGGAGAGAAAGGGAAAATGGGCAGAAATAAGGCGCAAAAGAGCAGAGGTGCATAAAGGTGAAAGATAGAAAGGGGAGAAAAACGAGTGAAGGAGCAGAAAGAAAGAAAGGAGACAGAGGTCCACTGGACCACCAGGGATGAGGCGCAGGGAAACCTGCGGGTGGAGGAGGGCCTTGGTCACCAACACTCAAGAGTGCAGGGGCAGGGGCACCTCACTTAATGGTGGAGCTGCGAGGGTGGGAGAGCAATTTCACTGACAATGAGTCAGTGGTCTTGCTCCTAGGATTTACTAGTACTAGCGTCAGTCTCTCGTCTCTCCTAATACTCCATTATACTTCCTCCTCCAAACACTTATCTTACCTTAATTTGTGTTTGGAAATAGGGCTAGGCACAGGGCTGGCTGCACGGCAAATGGCGATTAAGGTTCGCAATCCTGGGCGGATGAAATGTCATCATTGCGTTGGTACTAGTGGTGTTACACAGTGGCAGTTGCAGCATCTGAAAAAAAAGAAAATGAAACCTTGTTTGTACTTACCGTAGCATTAGAACGGTACGATAGAGAATATAGCAGGTAACAGTACACTACAACAGTGCCACAATGTAGCCTAACAAATGGTAAAGTATTGAAAGTATAACTAGTACTTGCGTTGAATTTCTTTGAAATTGGCTACTACTACAAGAAATAGTACTGAAGGTGAAGGACACAGCAGCGTAATAATTTGCCACTTCTAGGAGGAGGATGTTCTTGATGACCTATCAAGTTGATGGCGCACATGAAAATCTGCTTTCATTTGCCAATAGTGATTGAGTGTGAAGCTGAGTAAGAATAGAATATATCCACGGATTCCTTCACCAGCCTGTTGCTATGACCTTATCCTCCCCAGCAAGTGTGTGGAATTATTGCTGTCATTTAGTCACACATCAATCAAAACCACACAGCCCGGGATAAGAGGGTTAGGGTTTATAAAATGGATGGGAATGGGGGATTTTGGGAAAGTTTTTTTGAGAGAAGAAAAAAAAAGCACAGCATGTACAAACAATAATTGAACATAAAGAAATCTTTGGGTATAAAGCTAACCATAAATCGTTTAAGTGACATAAAGGAAGTGCATTCACTACTGCATGCATGGTTACTGAAAAGTAAGTAGTACTTTCGACAACCGTGAATGACAGAATGCGACAGTACAGGGCTGCAGCGTTTTCACTTGCCTATCTCTGCACTCAGAGAAACACTTCTTACATTAAATTAGGTTTAAAAAATAGCCGAAGTAAAACCTATAGAATGGCTGTAGAGATCAATTTAGAAGCAGAGAGAGATCCAAGAAATGCAGAGTCACACTCATAGAAGTTCACAGCAATAACATTACTCAAAAGATAATTAGAAAAGAACGGATACTGTATCTGTATGTTGTTGTAGTTGTCCTGTTGACTTTGGTAAGTAAGTTGCACGCATCAAACCATTCCTCTTATTAGCGGCACTCCTCCATTCCAGCTGACGCTCCGTCCATCAATGTTGGTGACCAGAAGGCACTGCCTGCCTGGCGGATGCTGAATTGCGGCTCGCTAATGTGAAGCCTGACTTCATCCTTTTTTTCCCGTTGCACAGACTGAAACCCGGCCTGTAATTATTGATGGAAAAACAGGAAGTGATATTAGAACACCACTGACAAATAAATATAAGGTATGTACGCTGTGTAGTGCAAAAAGTCACACTTTGAGTTTCCTAATAGACAGTACAATATTTTTGAAAGTGCGTACTCTGTCTGAGTCTCCTTTTGAAGGATAAATAAGTATGGGCAAATTAATTTAGCAGATCTTTCCCCTCAAGCTAGGTGTACTGTAAACTGTGTTTTAGAACAAAAATAGACCTTCCCAGCAGTGCTCCCACCCAGACCCTTACTAAAGCCAGTCGCAAAAATGTAGAAGACCCCCAATCAGATCTCAAAACGAGGCCTAGTAGAAAACTGGTGACAAAACGTACTTTGAAAGTAAAAGTAGGCCCAAATCCCCCGTTACCCACCGTGGATTGTATTCAAACAACTTGCAAGCAAGCAAAAGTATCCATATCCAGCATCGCTCCAAGACTCGCAAACCCCCCCACAAACAGTCCCCCACCCAAACACATGCAATACAAATACTGCTAACCCTAACGAGCCCTAAGTTAAGAATAGTGGCAAACGCTTTCTTTAACTATGACAAATCCCCCCTTTCCCACCATGGATTTTCTTCAAATCACTTGCAACCAAAATTACACATTCCCAGGAGTGCTCTAAGACCCCAGAACTCAGTTGCAAAATCTAGAACACCCTGAAACACATGCAATCCTGCTGCTAGGGCTAACCCTAACGAACCCTAAGTTACAAAAAGTGCCAAAAGGCTTTTCCGCATGGATTTTCTCCAAACCAGTTTTATCCGGTACTAGACCTTCCCAGCAATGCCCCAAGACCCGCCAAACCACCCGCAAAAAAGCACAACACCCCCAAACAGCCAAAAAGCCAAAATGGAAAATCTCATACTTACAATATTTTTCGGCCTTCTGTCCAAACGCGCTGTGCAGCTAGGTCATAACTCCCGTTTTCCACCATGGATTTCCTGAAAAGCAAATGCAATCAAAATTAGACTGTGCCAGCAGTGCTCCCAGACCCCAAAACCCACCCACAAACACCCGGAACCCCCCCAAAGAGCACCTCAAAGACAAGCAAGTCAGCAAAAAACGCAAAAATAATTTTGCCTCCGATTTGGTCCAAACCACTTTTATCCGGTATTAGAGATTCCCAGCAATGGCCCCAGAGCCGTCAAACCAGGCGAAAACTAGTAGAAGACCCCCAAACAGCCAAAAAGCAAAAGTACAAAAATGGGGACCTAGTCATTTTCATGGCAATTTCCAAAATCACTTCGCGCGCGCTCTGCAGCTAGGCCCTTACTCCCCTCTGCCACCATGGATTTGCTTCAAACCTCTTGCAATCAAAAGTATCCATACCCAGAAGTGCTCCCAGACCCCGAAACCCACCCACAAACACCAGGAAGTCCCCCAAACAGGCCCCCAAAAACGCTACATTGAGCAAAATGTCAGAATAGCAGAAACTTTTTCCTCATGGATTTTGTCCAAACCCCTTCTATCCAGTATTAGACCTTCCCAGCAATGCCTCAAGACCCGCCAACCCACCCGCAAAAAAGCACAACACCCCCAAACAGCCAAAAAGCCAAAATGGAAAATCTCATACTTACAATATTTTTCGGCCTTCTGTCGAAACGCGCTGTGCAACTAGGTCATAACTCCCGTTTTCCACCATGGATTTCCTGAAAAGCAAATGCAATCAAAATTAGACTGTGCCAGCAGTGCTCCCAGACCCCAAAACCCACCCACAAACACCCGGAACGCCCCCAAAGAGCACCTCAAAGACTAGCAAGTCAGCAAAAACGCAAAATAAATTTTGCCTCCGATTTGGTCCAAACCACTTTTATCCGGTATTAGAGCTTCCCAGCAATGGCCCAGAGCCGTCAACCCAGGGAAAAACTAGTAGAAGACCCCCAAACAGCCAAAAAGCAAAAGTACAAAAATGGGGACTTAGTCATTTTTATGTCAATTTCCAAAATCACTCCGTGCGCTCTGCAGCTAAGCCCTAACTCCCCTCTGCCACCATGGATTTGCTTAAAACCTCTTGGAATCAAAAGTATCTTTACCCAGCAGTGTTCCCAGACCCCAAAACCAACCCACAAACACCAGGAAGCCCCCCAAACAGGCCCCCGAAAACATGATAGTGAGCAAAAAGTCAAAAACGTTTTCAAGTCTGATTTGGTCAAAACCAGTTTTATCCGGTATTAGACCTTCCCAGCAATGCCCCAAGACCCGCCAACTCACCCGCAAAGAAGTAGAACACCCCCACAAGTGCAGAGTCTTTCTTCATTGGGCGTAATCCAGCCCTCTGCTTTGAGGGAAATAGGAGTCTGGAGGAGGAGGATAGAGAAGCATGTTCTTGTGAACTTGTGAACCTGCGGAATGCAGACTGCGGCACCTTCAAATCAATAAGCAAATAAGTGAAGACAGTTCTGCTGATGGGCTTGTTTTTGTGATTAGGTGATTAAAGTTTTTATTATATTAACTGTGCAAAACAAAGAAAGACAGACACACAGGAAAAAAAGTGAATAAGGACGAAAAAGAAAGTTATTGATTCATTGACTCATTTTCAGGGCTCGGTGTCAGGGAATAAGAGTTCGTCCTCATACTCTGCGAATTCAGGCAGGAGTAGGTCAGTGTCATCTAACAGAGAACAAATTCCCTCATCTAAGTTGCTGTCCTCCTCGTCTTCATCCGGCGTGTGTTCTCGTACTTTGTAATCTGGTGGTATGAGGTGCTGATTCATCTTGATCATTGTTAATCTCTCCACATTTTTGGGCGAGAGGCGGGTCCGTTTGCAAGTTACAATGCCACCAGCAGCACTGAAAACACGTTCAGAAGACACGCTTGCGAGTGGGCAAGACAAGTAGTTTATAGCCAGGTTGGAGATCTGTGCCCACAATTCTTTTTTCCCATGCCAATACGCCAAGGGGTCAGCATTAACATAGACCTCTATTGAGTCATTCAGATAGTCCTGCACCATCGACTCAAGGTTCTCCACGGTTCCTCCACTTTGCTTACTTTTTGCTAGGACCTTTTGAGAACCAAACCTAAGCTGAGTTAGCCAATCCTCTACTTCACCCAATGTTACTGTTGTGTCTGGTGCAGATGATCCGGTTGCCGGTGTCTTTAACGGCTGAGAGGTCACTTCTGCCACAGCCACAGGTGCAGAAGTGGATTCTTTTGACTGGGGATGGCCTGCTGATGCTGATGTACTGCCTTTTCCTTCAATTGTCTGCCGTTCTCTTTCAAACCTCATGGCTGACAAGGCTAGCCAACGTTTGTACTTTGTAACATATTCTTCACCAAAAGGAAAGAATGCTCTGCCTGCCAGCGCCTTTTTGTAGCTTGGATCCAGAATAGTAGCACAAATGTAATGCTGTTCTGAGTGGATCATTTGAAGACGTTCATCGCCAAGTAGGCACTCTAATAATTTCTCCGCCAAAACAAAAGCTTCTTGCTTTTCTTCCATCTTTTTGAAACATAGAAGACACCGCCTTCAGTTGGTGCTCCAGCATGCACAACAATGGGATAGCTTTTCCCAAATTACAGTCCTCCCTGCTGACTGCATGCGTGAAGACCTCAAAAGGACGAAGCATGTCTGTCAGGCTTTTAACTAGCTTCCATTGCGCCGCATCTAGCCTCAGGTCCTTCTGAACTGTACCCAATGTTAAGAAATACTGATCGAGTACCGTAAACTGCTCATACAGACGCTCAAGCATGTAGAAGGTTGAGTTCCAAAGTGTTAGCACCTCCTGGATGAGTGCTTTCACTGGCATTCGACGTTCATGTAGCAGGCCCCTCAGATGCTTCTGGGCCTTAAAAGAATGGCTGAAATGGTTGCACATTCTTTGGCAGGTGGTCACTAACTCGCACACTGGGCTGTCTTCACTCAAGAATTTTTTAACAACCAGGTTTATACAGTGCGCCAAACAAGGCACTCTGAAATAGTTACCCAGATCCATGGCCTTAACTACATTGGCGCCATTATCCGTGGAAACATAACCAATCTTGCGTTTTTTTGGGAACAGCCAGTGAAAGACCTTTGTGTTAAACTCATTCAAAATGTTTTCTGCTGTATGACGTTTCTCCAAGCCAAACATGGCTAGTGTTGCATGTTTCCGAGCAGCTTTAAAAACTTGGTCCGGGTCAACACCTGCGTTTAGCTTTGCTTTAACCCCTGAAAAAGAGACCCAGTGTGCAGTGACGCACATGTAATCAGTGCCTGCGCCACTGGTCCACATGTCTGTTGTCAGATGTATGGTATGAACAGCACTCTTCTGCAAAGCTGCCCCAATCACCTCTAGCACATCTTCATGTAGTGCTGGAACCGCAACTCTGGCAAAATAGAACTGGCTAGGAACCTTGCATTTAGGGCTGAGCGCTGCCACTAATTCTAGAAAACCAACCCCTTCTACAAAAGAAAAAGGGAGAAGGTCCAGAGCTAGCATTTTAGCCAGCTTAGTGTTATACAGACGCGTCAGTGGGTGGTTGCGTTCACATGGCGCTTCCGAAAACAACATGGTTCTAATGTTGGCCTGGACCATTTTACGGGATGATGATGATGACTTCTTCGACCCAGTTACGCTCGCTGATGAACTTTTTCGCATTGGTGTCTCACTCTCTCCCACACTCTTAGTGTGGCTCACAGGGGGTGTGCTGACAGGGGTACTGGGTGTAAGTGAAGTGTTTGACGCTTCTTCCTCCTCGTCATCATCAGATGAAACATCAACGTTTTGTTGACTTGCAATTCGGGCTTCCTTGATCTCCTTTAGGTGCGCAAACCATTAGACAGCGTGCTGTCTCTCAAAATGACCTCTCTGGCCTCCGGTACCATAGTTGGTACCAAACTTACCACGACTAACTGCAAACTTACAAATGCTACAAATGGCTATGTTTTCCTTTTTTGGGCAAACACTAAAGAAGTCCCAAACTGCGGACTTGAAATGTCTGTGGGGGCCGGAGGAGGTGATACTGGTGGTGGTCATGCTGCTAATGCCAGATGAAGTGGAGGATGTGTGTTGCCGAACTTTACTACGTTGTGCACTTGCACCACCACTAATTGAGGTCGAGGTGGATGGAGGTCCCTTCTGGCGAGGAAGAAATATGGAAGCGGTAGGTGGTGGTGTACTAGTTAACTCCAATGATGGTGGTGATCCCATTGCCTCCTCGTTGACAACATCATCACGCTCAGCAGCTTTTCGGGCTAGGGTCAAAATGTCGGTTTGCTGCATGCCCGCTGAGGCTGGAGTGAAGCCTATGATGACTGCGTCGTCGTTGTGAGAGTCTTCATCAGCAGGAGTATACGCCACTTCTTGTTGAGCGTCATCACACTCCATAACTATGAGAGTTTCGGGGACCTTCCTTTTACGCTTAGCTCCATTTGTCAGATCATGGTGTGCCTCACTCTCAGACGGCAGTGGTGGTTCCCAAGTATGATCCATATCATCAGAAGGAGGTGGGCTTGAAGAAGATGTAGACACCATCCTTGATCTTTTCCTTGCTAGGGATGTGGAAGACAATGAATGCTCATCAGGAGGAGTGGCTTCCTCAAATGATAGCTCGGCTTGAATGTCGATTTCCTGTTGTGCCCCTACTTCGGGAGGAACAACTATTGTGGGCACTTGTGCCCCTCCATGCACCTCTGCTTGTGCATCTCCTTGCGCTGCCTCTCCTTCCACATGTACTTGGGCTTGTACTTGTGATGGAGCAAGGATTCGCACGTAAAGCGACTTGCTCACATTCATGAACCTCGTTAACATGTAATAGTATTAACCAATCCTGTTTGTCATTAATATTCCACTTTTACAGTACACGCGGGTGTCCCAGAGACGCTTGCCTATGTGTCTATTAATCCTAACAACGCTTGCATACTACAGAATGGCTGCTTCGCAGAAATCCAGTCTGCGCATGCGTCGGTCATACCCATGTGATGTGACGCACTCGCAGTTTTGGAGGGATATATCGCTCATGCGCATTGTAGCTAAAATGGCCGCTTGTCTCTAAACACGCTTTCTGCTTGCATTTCTATCTATTTCTGCTTAACTCTTAACCGCTATAGTTATTATGAAGTAAGGGGTGCAGTGTAGATTATCGTGGTGTACAGTGTATTCATTTTTTCCTGTGTTTCTAATTTGTTTTCGCTTACTTTTCATGTACCGCGTATCTGGGGGCCTGGGAGTGGGGAGCCTCTCCATCTTAGAAGTCTATGTGGACCCGATCACGTGACATGAGGACCGGGCCTTGCATCAGTGGAACTCAGCCAGCTGGCTACCGAAGCTGAGACGCTCCTGGGAACCTACCCCTTAACCCAGGGAGAAGATGCTGAATTTCACCTGAAAATGTTACATTTGTTTCTGTCCACTGTGTGCTCTATTGTTCTCTTCTACACATATGCCTGGGAACAGGAATGTAAGGGGTGGGTACTGAAAAATAAATATTAAACATGGGAACCCAGAATTTTAGGTGGTGACAATGACCTAACCACCTCTCCTGACCAATCGTAAGTTGGGACCCTGTCACTTGCAACATTTGTGGGTGGTCTAGGGACCCGAAAAGGGTATAACAAGCCTAGTTTTAGTTAGAGAAATTGTCCGACTTGTCCGAATAGCTGACCTGTCACCGACCCCATGACTCTATAGGTGATTGATACAGAGAGTTGCGGAGCCCTCTGTCCGAAATTTCCACAAACTCCAAGGGGTGGAAATAGTCTTAAGGGCTGGCGGAGCACTTTGCTGGGAGATTCGAGAACCCAATCGGGGTTACTGGCGGATTCCGTGCAGTGAGGGGGTGGCGGAGGCGTTGCATCCGAAGCTGCAGGTGTTGGTCGTGCCCTTTGGTGAGCCCAGTCCTGACCCAAGTCCTGAGGGGTATCCTGTCCTGATTTTCCATGAGCTGTACCTGCTCACCTACTGGCATCCTAAATCCTTGAGGGTCTTTGTCCTCGTCCTTCCAAAGCTGACCCGTGGCCAGGGTTAGTCCTCATTCCTGTCCTAGGTAAATATAACTTGAGGGTGTCCGTTTACTATCCCTTTTCTTCCTGCTCTTTAATAAAGCCTCTATGCCCATGATATTCTCTCTGTTCTCTCTAATGTCGCATATGCCAACTGTTTATTAGTATGTTCCATTTTTCCCCTTCCTGTGGGGCATATTGAAACAGTTTTTGCTTGAATAGTGTGATGAACTTTATTGATGTTTAGGATCTAAGTTTAGTTTAATAGATAGACTAAGATTAGGGTTTGAATCACTTATAGGTCTTAAGAATTCACTGACTAATGTGTTTTAAAACTTACCTACCCTAGTATAAGCCTGACACTGAATAGCATGTTCCCTGTTACCCTCACCCAGTAGATTTTCCACTCGCACTCAAATGGTGCTTGCCCTTATCCATAGCTATATCAATGTCGTAATCTTGATCATTGATGTTTTGATTTGCATCAGTCTTATTCTCTTGTCACTTTGAATTTTACTTACTATATAAAATCCTTAAAAACCCCAGGTGTCTGTGGTCATTGAAGAATTATAAAGTGTTATTGAATGAATAGAGTATTTTAGGATTATCGTGTCTCCTGTCTACAACTAGCTCCTGATTCATTGTGAGAATATATGTACCTGTGGTAAGTCAGGTACCATGGTAATAGTGTTAAAGAAGATACATACAAAGTACTGATAGTGGTGCGTAAACTTGCCTGACTCACAAAATAGTGTCATAATCACGTCATGGGCCCAAGTGCGTGAAAATCTGGTAAACTCAGAGCCGGGTGACCTGAGCGCTCTATCAGTATTTTCTGGTAGCAAGATGATGGTTAGGACTAGTTAAGATAGGTAGATAAGAAAGATTCTGTTGAACCGTGAAAAATAAAATGTGCTGCTAAATATTTTTTGCTGCTAAAATAAGGATTGTTATTGCATTTAAATGTCATAGAATAAGTTTATTATATCTCATGAAATACTAAGTACATATTACTAACCAATTGTGAGTGATTGTTTTCGTGTTGTGGGGATCCCCGGAGAAATAAAATAGCAGGTGGTGAGTAGAATCCACTTGGCTGTGAGGTCACTGGCTAGGAGGGAGATTAGTGCATGGTTAGGCAGAACTGGAAGCGCTAATTAGGATTTTCATGAATTAATTGATGTGTAAATGTTAGCTACGAATACCTTGATGAAACTCCTGTTGTGATATCACCTAGTAAGGGTCACGGACGGCAGGAGTAATAGGTTCTTTTGAGCTTGAATGACAGCAAAGGAGGACGCAGGTGAAAATTTGACTTAGTATATATCCCGGAAATAAGTGGATTAGTCAAAAGAGTAGCAGGTTCTCTATTGCTTGTGTGAGAGGATAGGCAGAAGAGATCTATCCGTAGTGAATGAAAAGTAGACAAAAGTGGTTTACTTGCAGTAAAAGAAAAACCCTGGGCCTCATTTATGAAAAGTGACACATCGCTGCGTGAAAACAGCGATGCGTCACTTCTCACTGCGCACTCCTTACGACATTCCTGATGCGTCATATTTAATGTATGACGCATCATGTCGCAAGGAGTTACAGATACGTCAGTATTTCTGACGTATCTGTAAGCGCAAAAGTGACGCATTGCTGGAGTGTGTCACAAAAGTGACGCAACTCCAGCAATGCGTCCTTTCACATGGGGAAAGCCCCATGTGAAAGGGCTTGCGTCAGTCTTACGCCTGCTGTGAGGCAGGCGCAAGATTTTGACGCAACAGCGTCCTAAAAGGGACGCAGTAAAATCTCATAGATTTCACTGCGTCACTATTACGAGGCTTTTTGCGGGGGAACGCCCCCTCTGCATACATTATACCTGATGCAGGTATAATGTGGCGCAGGGGTTTGAAAAGTGACGCATCTACCTAGATGCGTCACTTTTTAAATATGGCGCAACGAGGTGCATTTTTTACACCGCTGGTGCGTCACAAAAAGTGACGCACCGGCGGCGCAAAACTGACGCAAGGCCTTCATAAATAAGGCTCCCTCTTTCTTTTTAAAACCCTCAATCACAGTGGCGAACGTTATACGTTGTTAACTAAAATTCGCACTTGCACTTTAAGGAAAATTCAAAGTTTCCATTACCTTGTGAAGGAGGGAGTCGGTTGCAAGGCTGCACTGACGTCACTCCGTCCCGCGCTGGTATTGGTTGAGCCAGCGGGAGCGTAGCGAAGCCAGAATTGTAAGGGAGGGGTGAGCGCCAAAGAGTGGGACCGCGTCTCACGAAGGGGCCGCGCACCCATTGGTCAACAGATTTTGCAACCTCTGTGCTGATTGGTTGCCGTGAGTTGGAAGACGCGCTAGCATTGAAAGCACATAAGTAAACAAAATTAATCAATCCGAGCTTGAAGATAGTTTGGAGAGGTGTATGTGGTATCCCGAATTCTTACCTAATCCGCAAAACCTAGGTTTTCATAAGGAGCAGATGCTAAGAGGTAGACCTTACAATAAGTACGGAGGAAAGAGAAAATTGACTCTTGCCGAAAAGTTCAAGAATTATTTCAAGAAAGACAAACCCATTAGAACTAGGGAGGGTGTGATCATTCCACCTCCTAATACTCCCGCTTCCTTTATGATGTTTGACAAAGGGTATCATACCTGTGTGTGGTTGGAAAATTGGGTAAAGTGCACTGAAGACGATGGAGTCTTAGCATTTCCCCTCGATGGTACCTTTAATGGCAGAATTCTGTTTAACTTAAGGATCCGAATGAATGAATTACACCCCCGACCCAGATTGACCCAGTATGAAGCTTTAGAGGAATGGGAGATTGAGGCTCTAGAATGAGACAGACCCCGAATGGATAAGGGAGTGAGCAAATGGTATCCAAAATTACAGCGAGAGACAAAGGAGCAAAAGATGAAGCAGTGGAGACAGAATATGATGGTTGAGGGACTATTTCCGATGTTTGGGGTAACCTAACCAGGAGAAGGGAAAAAGACAGAGAAAACTCGACACCTAATGACCATGGGGGATTCAGAGGATGAGTATCGGGAGGATTTGTTAATGAAAAATCCACCCCCTTATGCTGAAGCGTCTGGGACCCTAAGTACGAAAAATCCTTTTTTCCGACATCCCAGAAGTAGAAGGGCCAGCGAGACAGATGTAACTGGTGCTGGTAGCAAGCCCAGTAATAGTGATGATTTTTGCAGACCTAGTACAGCGGTCCCAAATTACCGACCTTTTGGTGAAGACAGACCAGGGTTAGCTATTCCCACTGCCCCGAGTATATACCCTCCTTTAGTGCCCCAAATAATGCATGACAACTCGTCAGAAAGGGTTCTACATGAATGAGAAAGAGATGCCCTGATTCAGACTATAGCTCAGATACATCCCAATCCTGACGCCTTGACAATCCCAGTAACTATTGGTCCTGCTATACCTCTTTACGGGGATAGGCAGGCTAGTCCAAGAACTCCAGTCATTACTCCAATCACAGCACCCCCAAGAAAAGAGCCACTCATAGTTGATGATCAGGCGAGTGAATGTGAGTCCGTGATCTCCCTAATGGATTTGCCCATAAGGGAGCCTGGAGGCAGTGAACCACGGGCAGGGAGTCAGGCTAAGGCAAAAGAAGTCCTAATTGAAACAACTTTGGGGATCCGGAATGCCACTGTGGTGACCAGAGGAACTAGATAGATGGACTAAAGTGATAGACAGAGAAACTACCCCGCCCAAAACTTTGGATATTTACAGGCTAAGGATAGAAATGGAGGAACTAATGGCTGGAAATGTGGGATTAGACAGATTGAATACCCTTAACGAAGAAGAGTTGCTGTTTATCAGCAAAAGCCTTACCCGGAATACCAGAGTGCTCCACGAAAAACTAATGGACACTGCTGCTGACATGGGAATTGATGTAAGTCGTTCCAAAGTCTTGCAGAAACCCTATAGAGCAGAATTCTCAGATAAAGATTTGGAGAACATGAATGTGTCAGGAAAGAAAATGCAGATAAAGGAATTACTGAACATACTGCAGAAATGAGGAGATCTAGACAAATGGAAAGCTAGATGGGCAAAGAAAAAGGAAGATAGTAAGGTCAAACCAAAGACTTCCGAATACGTGTTAAAAGAAGTAGGCCAAGCAGAAAAACTGTATCCCATGAGAGAAGTACCAGGTGGGAAATATGTACATGTCCCGTGGTCCCGGCAAGACATGGTGTCTTTTACCAATGACTTCCCAAAATTGAGAGAGAAGCCAGTGGAGTGGTATAGGCAGGTAGAGCGATTCGTGAAAGTCCAAAAATGTCTCCTGAAGGACCTGGATGGGTTCTTTGACATTGTAGTTCCTGTAGATTTATGGACTGATTGCAAGATAGCAATTGATTGGCCCAGTGACGAATATGCCAGGGACTCCCGAACTGGAGCTCCTTCCCCAGATGTAATGAGAAAGTATGACCAAGTCATACAATACCTAAAAGGAAAGGTACCAGCAAAAGAGACTGGTTGGACCCGAATAGATAGAACTACCCAGGATCATGTGCATTCCTAATATGAAAGACTATTACAGGTATTCAAAACCTATAGTGGCATCGATAATATTGAGATGAACGATATGACCCATTTCATTTATCGATTCGTGTTGGGTTTGAGACCGGAGATATCCCAGTGGATCAGAGACAATAAAATCTGTTGGCAGGGAAAACCCATAGATGAGGTCCTCAAGTACGCTAAGTACTGTGAGGATGAGCTGGAGAACAAAAAGAAGGCCCTTAAGGAGAAGGTGATGTGGGCACAAGTAAAATTGGCTGAGCAACAAGAGAAACAGTTAAGTAAAATGAATAGTAATGCTCCAAATAGTAACTCTGGGGGAGGAGGGAAACCCCGAGTAAAAATGAGTTTAGAAGAGGCCAAAAAGAAATTCCCCTGTCACGGGTGCGGCCAGATAGGGCACTGGAGAGACGAGTGTCCACATTTGCAGGCTGGTAATGCCCCCATAAATGGTTTAAATCCACAGGTGCAGAAAGAGGGGCCACGAAAGAATCAGCAACAGGTAAACCAGCATCCATTGCCTCGAGCTCCTAGACCTAATTATAAGAATCAGACTAAACAGAATGAGGGAGTCGAGGTATGGGAAGGAGGGAATGAGAGAAATGCAGCAACTTCACAATTCCTGTTAAATGATACATTCCTCTGCGATGAACCATACTGACGGGGCCTGAGGGGGGAGGAAGAGGAGTGCGTGCTTGGCGCCTCCTTACCGGTAGACCAGACAGTGCCATACATTGAAGGAAAGGTTGAAGGAAATGATGTCACCTTTCTGTTGGACACTGGTGCTACCCGTTCGACTGTGAGAACAGCGGACGTTCCAAACCTACCCCTCTCGGGAGAAGCAATCCAAGTAGTGGGCGTATCAAATCAGATAATTAGCACTCCAGTAACTGAACCAATAGAGATCTCTATAGGGAATTTCAAAGAAATGCACAGATTTGTTGTCTGTGACTCCAGTCCAGTAAACCTACTAGGACGAAATTTGTTGTGCAAAATGAACTGTACCATCTTTTGCACACCAAAAGGCGTCGAAATTCAGACCCCAGACGAAGACGGCCTATACAAACTAATGTTGTTAAGGCCTGATACAGCAATCAAAGCTCTGACAATTCACGACTTACCTGAAGAACTCCAACAAAAGGTGATACCAGAAGTGTGGGATTTCACTGGGAGAGATGTAGGATTAATGGCAAATGTAGACCCAGTTAAAATGGCCATTAAACCCAATGCTACCTACCCGAAAACTAGACAGTATAAAATGAGTGCAGAAGTAAAAGCTGGAGTCGCACTGGAAGTAAACCAGTTGCTAGAAGCAAACATTATACAGGAAGTAATGAGCAGTCCTTGTAATTCACCCATAATTGGAATTAAAAAGCCTAGCGGAAAGTACAGGGTAGTGCAGGAACTGCGAAAGGTAAACCAGATTGTTGTACCTTGCTGTCCCATAGTGCCAAACCCTGCAGTAATCCTGTACCAGATCCCATGGAATGCGGAATGGTTCACTGTCATTGATTTATGCCATGCGTTCTTTTCCATCCCATTGCATCCAGACAGCAAATTTCTTTTCTCGTTTGAGTTTGACAGTCATGTTTACGTCGGGAATCGTGTCCCCCAGGGGTACACAGAAAGCCCTTCAATTTTTAATCAGATTCTAAAAAGATGCCTTGAATCCTTAGTCTTGTCAAAAGAGTCTGTTTTGGTTCAGTACATTGACGACCTTCTAGTGGCGTCTAAAAGTCAAAGCGACTGTGTTACTGATACCAGTGCCTTATTAAATCATTTAGGCAAGGGAGGACATAAAGTATAACGTGACAAGTTACAGTACTGTAAAAATTCGGTGAAATATCTGGGGCACCAGATAGAAAAGGGTGTTAGAAAGGTTACTTCAGAAAGAATTAGAATAATTTGAGATATGGAAGTACCCAGAACCCAGAAGGAAGTCAGAATGTTCCTAGGGGTTGTGGGATACTGCAGACAGTGGATTGTGGGATTTGCTGTTTTAGCCAAACCTTTGATAAAAATGACCAAGAAAGGAGTAGAGGATCCAGTTAGCTGGGATGACGAAAGCATGACAGCCTGGATAAAATTACGAAATTGTCTATGCTCAGCTCCTGCATTAGGAATGCCCGACTACTCCAAGAACTTTGAATTGTTCTGTGACACACGAGACAATTGTGCACTATCAGTCCTAACACAAGAACATGGTCTAACTAGACATCCAGTGGCCTACTTTTCAGCCACTCTGGATCCAGTGGCTGCTGGGTTACCCGGGTGTCTGAAAGCAGTGGCTGCTACTTGCACGAGTCTGGAACAAAGTGAAAACATTGTCATGGGACATCCTGTAACGGTTTATGTTCCACATTCAGTTGTGATTCTGTTGACCCGAACCAAGACCCAGTATCTCACACCTAGTGGGCTGACTAAGTATGAGAGAATTCTTATTGGTGCAGAGAATGTGATAATTTCCCGATGCAA
This sequence comes from Lissotriton vulgaris, assembly GCF_964263255.1. NCBI lineage: Eukaryota > Metazoa > Chordata > Amphibia > Caudata > Salamandridae > Lissotriton > Lissotriton vulgaris. Next base: position 249,029,575 of record NC_141686.1, on the reverse strand, counting down.
TATCCTGAACCCTGCAACCTTGTTGCCCATCACCCAAAATGCAGAAGTGGAGGGTGAATTTGAACATAATTGTATTGATTTAACTGAATTCAGCACCAAACCACGACCTGATATAAAAGAAACGGCCCTTCCCATAGAGGACCTTGTGATGTTTGTGGATGGCTCCTGTTTGAGACATGAGGATGGCGGGTTGAGTGCTGCCTATGCCGTAGTCACGCTAGAAACGACCCTGGAAGCCTCCTACTTAAGCGAAATAAAATCTGCCCAAGTAGCCGAGTTAATTGCATTGTCGAGAGCTTGTAAGCAAGGGAAAAATAAAAGAGTAACCATATACACTGACAGTCAATATGGTTACGGGGTTGTTCATGACTTCGGCCAGCTATGGTTGCAACGAGAATTCATGACTTCCTCAGGTACCCCTATCAGAAATGAAAAAGTGGTACAAAACCTACTGGAAGCAATCCAGTTGCCCAAAGAATTGGCGGTGGTCAAATGTGCTGCTCACAAATCTGGTAACGACGATGTGACAGCCGGAAATAGATCTGACTATAGGCGACATAGATTTAAATGAAGCTCGCAGAGATAATTTGACTTGTTCATTACATGAACAAGAGAAAATGTTTTTGAAAATGGCAGAAAAGAGAAGGGAGAGTTTCCAAAGAAAGGCCAATGATAAGAGACAGAAAACTCCTAAATGGGCTGAAAACATGGAAAGCACCTCAAACGGCGAAGCAAATCCTGCGCTGTTGCTGGATTTTGAACGGAAAGGGAAACTCTGTCTTCATAGAGAAAAGACTAGTTATTATAACAATGTATTCATCGGTTCCAGTGAATGCGAACATAATTACAAGGTAATTGGAGGTTGGGGTTTCACAAATGGGTCAGAACCTGTGTTTCCCGGAATTTATTATATATGTGGAAACAAGGCTTATTTCAAATTACAGGATCACTGGTATGGAAGCTGCTATTTTGGCATTGTCTTCCCGAAAATATACCATGTGAACAACGCCGCTGAAAGCAATGAAAATACTAATGGTTTAGTACGTAGCAGACGCGAAAGTGTACGAGAAATTATAGGTGATATATTTAGTGCACTGATACCTGGAGTGGGAGTGGTTCTGAATACTCACCGTATTTGCAAATTATCTACAGTAGTGGATCGGTTGTCAACTGACACTGCTGCTGGATTTATGCTGGTCAATACTGAAATGGTTGCGATCAGATCGATGGTTTTACAGAATCGCCTTGCTCTTGATACCTTATTGGCAAAAGAGGGCGGAGTCTGCAGAATGCTGAAGGCGCAACATTGTTGCACTTACATTCCTGATAAGAGTGTAGAAATTAAGACATATTTACGAAATATAACTAATTTGGAAAAAGAACTCAAACCACTGGAGGTTGATAGTGCCTGGAAGAGACTGACTGATGGTCTCTCCTCTGTAGGTAGCTGGTTTTCTAACATAGGTCGTAGTCTTGTTGGGAAAATACTGATGCCAATAGCTGGAATAAGTCTGATTGTGTTTATTATAATCATTTGCTGCAAATGTCAAAAGTGCAGAAAGAAGTACACTGCAAATAGGAGGGGAGTGAAACGAAATGTGGATGAGCTGGAGTTAGAAGAATTAAGAAATCAAATCTACAAAAAGGCCAAGAGTTTCCATCCTAATAAGGATGCTGAGAAGAAGATCAATAACAAATTTGTTGAAATCGAAATGAGTGATATGTAAGAAAAACAAAGTTGGCATCTGTTTCCATTAATAGTGATGATAGTAAATATCATCAAATAGGGGATTGATGGAGCAAGGATTCGCACGTTAAGCGACTTGCTCACATTCATGAACCTCGTTAACATGTAATAGTATTAACCAATCCTGTTTGTCATTAATATTCCACTTTCACAGTACACGCGGGTGTCCCAGAGACGCTTGCCTATGTGTCTATTAATCCTAACAACGCTTGCATACTACAGAATGGCTGCTTCGCAGAAATCCAGTCTGCGCATGCGTCGGTCATACCCATGTGATGTGACGCACTCGCAGTTTTGGAGGGATATTTCGCTCATGCGCATTGTAGCTAAAATGGCCGCTTGTCTCTAAACAGGCTTTCTGCTTGCCCATGCCGCTTGGCATTTCTATCTAGCATTGTACTTGCTGTATTGTTATTTTTAAAATCACTTGAGTGTCACGTTATTCTGTACTTTTTAAAACAAAAGCCTTTCGGGCTGCGGAGCATAGCGCAGACGCAAGACACTTGCTTGCAAACAGCTGACGCCATTAGCTACTGAGGCCACGCCCCCTCGAGGCCACGCCCCCCTCCCACGGTATAAATAGGCGCTGAACACTAGCGTCCTTCCCACACCGTTACTCCTGAGGCGGAAGCCGGGAGCGCTACTGCATTTCTTGTACTTGCTGTATTGTTATTTTTAAAATCACTTGAGTGTCACGTTATTCTGTACTTTTTAAAACAAAAGCCTTTCGCGCTGCGGAGCATAGCGCAGACGCGAGACACTTGCCTGCAAACAGCTGACGCCATTAGCTACTGAGGCCACGCCCCCTTGAGGCTACGTCCCCTCCCACGGTATAAATAGGCGCTGAACACTAGCGTCCTTCCCACACCGTTACTCCTGAGGCGGAAGCCGGGAGCGCTACTGCATTTCTTGTACTTGCTGTATTGTTATTTTTAAAATCACTTGAGTGTCACGTTATTCTGCACTTTTTAAAACAAAAGCCTTTCGTGCTGCGGAGCATAGCGCAGACGCGAGACACTTGCCTGCAAACAGCTGACGCCATTAGCTACTGAGGCCACGCCCCCTCGAGGCCACGCCCCCCTCCCGCCTCTTCCCTCCTATAAAGCATGTGCATTTGGAGGAAGCGCAGCGGACGAGCGCAGCGGGAGCGCCTAAGGCAAGCCCGTCTGCACCCGTCATCGCCAGAACTTCGCCTCTCGCCAGTCCCCCTGCACAAATTGCTCATCATAGAATACAGTACGATAGGGAGCTTCTTCTCGCACTCAACCCTGACGTAAGATGCGACAAGCCTGGAGGCTGTCTCTGCCAAACAGGTCTGTATTGCAAGTCCTGTAGCTTTTCGACACCTACACCTGGTCTAGCTAGGCATAGAACTACTGCGCCAAAGTACTCCTCCCTCACAGTCCTCCAACTTAATGTCAAATCCCTTGTGAAACACCACGCTGAAGTGTTCACCCTTATAACAGATGAAAACCCAGATATTCTGTTTCTATGCGAAACCTGGCTCCATGATGAACAAACTAGTATCCAGAACCTCTCGCTGCCCGAGGGTTTCTCTATGAAAACCATAAATAGAGACTCAAGGGGTGGTGGGATAGCTGTCGTCTACCGAACGACATACAACTGCTCCTTCACGAAGGAAGATATCTGGGGTTGCGAAAGCGCACGGTTTAAGATCACCACCAGTCCGCAGTTTACCCTCTCTGGCCTCTATATCTACCGTCCACCCGGTCCTACCCCTAGGTTCATTGAAGAACTTCTAGATGTAGCTCACACTCTAGTGGTGTCTTCTCCCAACTTCACCATCTTGGGAGATCTCAATCTCCATTTTGACTCCGTGTCTGATTCAACCGTCAAGAACTTACGGGCGGACCTCACTGCCCTTCAGCTAAACCCACTTATCCACACCCCCACTCATTCTGCCAGGCACTTATTAGACCCTGTCTTTACCAACCTCTTAGAGGCCACGGCTGATCTCCCCAAACCCATGGGCTGGACCGACCATTTCCTTATTAGATTCTCCTTGATGGTCAGAGATCCGCTCACTAAAAATACTTCCAGTTCCTGCTACAAGAGGCCTTGGCACAAACTTTCATCTAATGATCTTACCAATAATCTAGGTGACTTCCACTTTAACTCTGAGAACAGAGACATAAATACAGCTTATGCTGCTTTCCATGAGTGGATCACCACAGGACTTGACACCCTAATCCCAGCGAAATGGACCAAAACCCGTAGTACCCCTTCTAACCCATGGTACAATGAGAATCTAAAAACCATGCGGAAAGACTGCAAAAGAGCTGAACGATGTTGGAGGAAAGAGTATAAGGATACTGATAAAGCCCTCTACCTGTCAAAGTTGAGGTCGTACCACAAGGCGGTACGCACCACCCGTGCATCCTTTTATGCTAAGGAAATCAGCTTAAGTGCAAACCCCTCTAAAACCATCTTTAAGCTAGTACAAAAACTCCAAAATAGCTCTAACCCAGCTCCATGCATTACCTCCTCACAACAATGTGACGACCTCGCTACTTTCTTTATAGAAAAAGTGAGGAAAATCTACAACGCCTTTCCACAGGACTTCCCGGAACTCCTCAACCCTCGGAAACTCTCGCCCGACAATCCCAGTTTGCCACTTATACCTAGTATAACCCATGACGATCTAGCCAAGCTATACACACAGGTTAAGTCTCCTACAGATCCTATGAGACCAGCCAAATTTTTAGAATGCCTGGATTTCTTCCTCCCCCCCCCCTGGCCACCCTACTAAACCTCTCTTTCTCCTCGGCGGTGGTTCCCACATGCAGGAAGCAGGCATGGGTCTCCCCGATTATTAAAAAGCCCACGCTAGACCCCACAAAGCCAGAAAATGTTAGACCTATTTCGCTGCTTCCATGGGCATCGAAACTGGCAGAAGCCCATGTGAACAAAGTATTGTCCAACTATATGGCCCAAAATCAAATCCTGGACCCTTCACAGAATGGCTTCAGGCCAGGATTCAGCACTGAGTCCACCCTGCTGACTACCATTGAACACCTCCGGAACATACTGGACGCCGGTCAAAGTGCTGCGCTGATTCTACTTGACCTCAGCGCGGCCTTTGATACGGTCT